>NC_060143.1:314240873-315615726 GCF_021461385.2 Schistocerca piceifrons | reverse complement strand
ATCTGTCTAAGAGAATTGTTTCACTTGAACACTCAATGGTTTTTTTCATTTGTGGCAGTAAATGGTCGTCCAGCTCCTTCTTTGTGCGTAACACTTGTGCAACCATTTCCGAATTTTTCAATCCATTTGTAGACACACTGTTGTGGCAAAACACTGTTCCCGTACTGTACCAAAAGTCTTCGATGAGTTTTGGCCCCTGATACACCTTCCAACCATAAAAAATGGATCACTGAATGTTGCTCTTCTTTGGTGCAAATAGGCAGTGGAGCAGCCATGATTAACAGCACAGCAGGGATAACGAAACTAAACTAGCAACTTGAAAATGGCAAAGATATAACAACAAATACACAAAGCATGTGTCATCAATGTAAAATGACAGTACTACCAAACTAAACAAAAATATAACTAAATTACGCATAATAATTGACTTACCCTCATATATTGGAAAGACAGATTACAGGCCACAGGACGGGGAGTGTCTATTGCAGTTGATAGAAATATTGGTTCTATTGAGGTTGAAGTTGTGTGTGACAGTGAAGTTACCTGGTCACATATAACTGGTGAAGGTGAAACCAAGTTAAATGCTGAATTTTTAACTGGATACCAGATTCTGCTGACAGTTCTAGAGTCATTCAAAGAATGTCTATGGTCAGTAGCACATAAATATCCAGATCTGCATTTACTAGTTGGAGGCGACTTTAACCTGCCGAGTACAGAATTGGAAGTCAATGAGTTCACTGCTGGGAGGAGTGAGGTACAGGCGAACAGTCATGTTTAGTACTTTTAACACATTTTCTGAAAACTGTTATGAGCAACTTGTTCAGCAGGCCACAGGGTGCAATGCAAATATTTTGGACATTATAGCTACAAATAGACTGGACCTTATCAACAATGTTAGTGCAGAAACAGGAATTAGTGATCATAATGTCATTATAGCAACTGTGGTTATGAAATTTAATAAATCAGTTAGGAAGGGTAGGAGAGCATTTCTGCTAGAAAGAGCAACTAAGCAGTTGTTAGCCTCTCAATTAGACAGTGAACTGACATCACTTGGTTCCAGCAAAATGGATGTAAAGCAATTATGAGCAAAATTTTAGCAGATTGTAAATCATGGTCTGGAGAATTATATGCCTAATAAGTGGATTAGTATGGAAAAGACCCACCACTGTTTAATAATGAAATTCAGAAAGTACTGGGGAAGCAAAGTTGCACTCTCAGTTCAAAAGATGATGCACAAATGATGACAAGCAAAGGTTAGTAGAGATTCAGCGTCTGTGAAAAGATCTATGCACAAAGCATACACTACTACCACTGTCATACCTTAGCAAAAGATCAAAATTCTGGTCCTACGGAAAATCACTAAGGCTTCCATGCAATCACTTATTGACCAATCTGGTATGGCAGTTGAAGACAGCAAAACGAAAGCCAAAGTTTTAAATTTTACATTCAAGAAATTGTTCTTGGAAGAGAATCACACAAACATACCGTCACTTGACCATCAAACTGAGTCCATTATGGACAACATAGTAATAAACATCCTCAGTGTAGAGAAACAACTGAAGGAGTTGAAAACAAGTAAGTCACCAGGTCCACATGGAATCCCAGTTCAGTTTTTCAAGGAGTACTCTATGGCGTGGCCCCTTATTAGCTGGCATTTATTGTGAATCTCTCACCTAGTGCACAGTCCCAAATGCATGGAAAAAGTGCAGATGACTTCTGTGTACAAGAAGGGTAAAGGAATGGACCTGCAAAATTACAGACCAATATCTCTAACATCGGTTTGCTCAGTTTGAATACTTAAATTTTCTTGAGACTGAGAAGCATGTTTTTAGAAAGCATCACTAGTGTGAAACTCAGCTTGCCCTTTTCTCACATCAGATACTGCCAAGTATGGCTGAAGGGCAACAGGCAAATTCCATACTTCTAGATTTCCACGAAGCATTTGATGCAGTACCCCAATGCTGGCTGTTAAAGAAGGTACAAGCATATGGAATAGTTTGACAGATATATGAGTGGGCCAAAGACTTCTTAAGGTATAGAACCCAGTATGTTGTCCTCAATGGCAAATGTTCATGAGAGACAAAGGTACCATCAGGAGAGCTCCAGGGAAGTATTACAGGGCCACTATTATTCTCTACACAAATAAATGATTTGGTGGCAGGATGGACAGCAATCTGTGGTTGTTTGCTGATGATTCTGTGGTGTACGGTAAGATGCCAAACTTGAGTAAGTGTAGGAGAATACAAGATGAATTAGACAAAATTTCTAATAGGTGTGATGAATGGCAGCTAGCTCTAAACACAGAAAAATGTAAGTTAATATGGATTAATATGAAGGGGAAAAAAAGAAACATAACATTTGAATACAGCATTGGCAGTGTCCTGCTTCACACAGTCATATCTTTTAAACATCTGAGAGTAACATTGCAAAGAGATATTAAATGGAACAAGCATGTGAGGACTGTGGTAGGAAAGGTGGCTGGTCAACTTTGGTTTAATGGGAGAGTTCTACGAAAGTGTGGTTCACCTGTAAAGGAGACCACATATAGGACACTAGTGTGACCTATTCTTAAGTACTGCTTGAGTGATTGGCATCAATACCAGGTTGGATTAAAGCAAGACTCTGAAGCAATTCAGAGGCAGGCTGGTAGATCTGTTAGCGATAGGTTCAAACAATACGCAAGTGTTATGGAGATGTTTCAGACACTCAAATGGGAATCACTGGAGGGAGGGCGATGATTTCTTCGAGGAACACTATTGAGAAAATTTAGAGCACCGGCAATTGAAGCTGAATGCACAACAATTCTATTGCCTCTAACATACATTGTCTTTAAGGACCACAGAGATAAGATACGAGAAATTAGGGCTCAAATAGAGACATACAGGCAGTCATTTTTCCCTCACTCTATCTGTGAATGGTAGCTACAAATGGTACATGGAAGGAAACAACAAGTAGTGGTACAGGGTACCCTCCACCATGCACAGTAGAGTGGCTTATGGAGTACGTATGTAGACGTAGATGTAGATATAGAGAATGGAGAGTAAAAGGACTATGCAAAAAGAGTTCAGCCTGTCAAGTACAGTTTGAGCTTTGGTTGAATGATTGTGAAGGACCAGACTTGTTATGATGAGGAACTGGTGTAACTGGAAAATGTGAATGTTCTTGCATTAGGTTTCATGACAGCCTGAGATGCCAATTTTAATGGTAAGCCCATTAGATGGGATGTCATGTGTTAGATAGGATTTCAGAAACAGGATGTGTGATTGGAATTTTGCAAAGACAAAGGAGATATTTTGGAATAGATGAAGGTAGAATAAACAGTAGTTCATGGTTGGATGGTCAGGAGACAAAAGAAGTGACTGAAAAATAGTTAAAAATGTTGAAAATTCTCAACCTTATTTTCAACAATGTAAGGAAAAGATAGATTGCTGCTTATCATAATGACGACGCATTAAGTTGCAGACAGGTGCAACTAAATGGCACATACACATTAGCTTTCGCTTGCAACCATGACCAGAAAAAGAAAAAGAAGCACGCACACACACACACACACACACACACGCACATTCATTCAACAAGTACACCTCATGCACACATCACTACCATCTCCATCAGTTTGGTCCATTGGTCAACAGGGACCCATTACTCCAATCAAGTACAACATGGTTGCTGCCACTTCATTCCAATGAAGAAAGCAAGAATTTTCAAGGACAGGGATAAAGATCCAAACACGTGTGTCATGACAAGGTTTCTGGAGATGTAAATAAAGAAGTCATGACATGGGAAAACAAAAGAGAAAATATGCCTTTTCTTATGAAATTTGAATATTGTGCTGTTGAGAAACAACTGTGACTTTTATATTGAAGGCATTTTCAGATTCCATTACAAAATTGATTCTACATAAAAACAGAAACCAGTCATGCAGTAAAATAAAAAAAAAGCTTTTTAGCAACTGGAGCAAATACTCATCAATTCAGCACACAGTTGCAGAGCAGCAGTGCTCTCCAAACATGTAGAAGCTAGTATGTGTTGTGATCAAAAGTAATGTGAATTTTTGTTTTTCTTAAAGAATCTTTATTTATCCATCAACCTCAACTTTTCCCCTTCAAAGTAATTCCCCTCAGATACAATACACTTGTGCCAGCCTTTTTTTAAATCTTAGAAGCACTTCTAGAACTCACTTTTCAGTATGGTGTTCAGATCCTTCAACAATTCTGTTTTTATGTCATCAATGTTGGCAAAATGACGTCCTTTCATGGTTTTCTTCAGTCTCAGGGATACAAAAAAGTCTCAGGGGACCATGACCAGTGAATACGCTAGCTGACGCAACATAATGTGGTTTTTTTTTTTTTTTTTTTTTTTTTTTTTTTTTTTTTTTTTTTTTTTTTTAAAAAAAAATCATGAACAAGCATTTAGGTGTGAGCAGTAGCACTACTTTGATGCAATTTCCATGAGTGGTTTTGCCACAATTCTGGTCTTTTTCTTCAGATTGGTTGATGAAAAAGGTGCTTAACTTCCAGATAGTAAGTAGTCAAGTAGTCCTTATTGACTGTACGACCACGAGGCAGGAGCTCATGATGCACTATCCCACTGTAACCAAAGAAAACAGTGTAAAGAACCTTCATATGTGATCAAACTTATTATATTTTTTTCAGTCTTGGTTCTTCAGGGAGTTTCCAATGGAATGATTGGGCCTAGGTTTGGAGGTCATGCCCAAATACCCAGGTTTCATATTTGTTATAACCTTCTTCAGAAATTCTGGATCATTGTCAACTTCATTCAGCAATTCCTGAGTGATATCAATGTGATATCACTTCTGGTCAGAATTCAATAATTTCTGAACAAACTTTGCTGCTACATATTTCAAGTCCAAAACATCCAAAAAATTGCTTGATATGAGCCAAAGGATACGCTACCATCATCACCAATCTCTCTGACAATGATTTGGGGATTTGCCAGAACCATTTTCTTTACTTCTTCCACACTGTATCAGATGTGCTCCCTAGAGTGTCCCTAGGGCGGTCGTTGTCTTCAATGTCTTCCCGACCCTCTTTGAAATGTTTATATCAGTCATAAATTCTTCTCTTACTTGTATTAGATACGCCAAGAACCACAGCCAACATTCCGAGTGTGATGCTGTACTTCATTCCATTTCTCAAGCAAAATTTAATGCAAAATCTTTTATCCACTTTTTTCAAAAGTAACAATTCATCAAGCATTCGAAAACACATGTAACCTTTTCAATTGTCAAAAAGAATCTAAATATTTGAAACAGCTCAAAATGCAAAGATACATCAGGAATATGTTTATCAACAAGACAAAAAAATGAAAATTGGATTTATGAAGTCCATGAAATTAAAAAAATTCTGTTACTTTCTTATCATACCTTGTATGTAAAAAACAACCATCAGGTACACAGAGAAACTTCCTTCATTATAAACCTATTTAACAAAATTTAAAAAGCTCAAAATATTAATGGTACATTAGCTATAGACATATGAAATAACCATATTTCTTACAGTAATGTTCACTACTTTTATTAAACTGACCCTCAAAGAACACACCATCATGTCTAGATCAGAAGTATATATTGATATCAAATTTACATATATTACAAAATACTACCAAGATTACTAATTACAAGATTACGTTAATGTGAGTATCACTGCCATTAGATTTAACAGCACACATCAAATCAACAATATTACACCAAAATGCCCCTTAATTAAAAGTTAGCATCGATCACTGACTGCAAGTGAAACAAATTTGTGAAGAATTATATATTAAATGACTTGCATCATCAAAACGACTGGCTGAATAAAAGGACTTCTTCTGACTAATTGGCACTTAATAGAATATTAATAGATATCCAGTACCTGCAGACCATAATGTATATCAGTAATGTCGTTGACAGTTCACATGTCATTAAATAGACACACAAGAGAAAATAAAACTTTCAAGCAAAGGCCGGGCTCAACAAACATATGAGCAGTTTGGTTATGTTGGTCAGCTGAGATGTATTCAGGTTTGTACTGATACATGAAAAAAAGTTTTGTTATATTCTGTAAAAACATACCTACTTATTTATATTGACTCAAGTATCCTTGTAATGCACCTGATGATGCATGAATTTACTACTGAGACCATCAGTACATAAATTTGACATCAATAAGTACAGACAAATGAAAAAATAATAAGGAAAAGACAAAAATTTTTTGTCCTCCATGTACTGAAAATAAAGCTACTAAAAAATACTGGCAACATACTGATCTGTAGTACCCCATAATTCCTGCTTTGAAATCTGATTAGAAAATAAGTTGGATCTTTCTCAATAAACATTTTTCATGAATATCTTTCTATCAAGTTGTTCAAATATAATTCATTTGAAAAAACAAATAAAAAATCTGCTGAAGAAAACACACATGAAAGTTAAGGAAACATGCATGCTTTCGAAGCCAGTGGCTCCTTATTCCGGTAGAAGTGTCACAAGGGAAGGAAGTGGAATGAAGGGAAAGGATTGATGAGTTACCGAAAAATCAACCAGAACCCCAGGTCAGGGCAGACATATTGGACAAGATGAGAAGGAAAGAGCCACTGGCTTTGAGAGCTTGCACATTTCCTTAACTTTTCAAAAAATTGATTATTTTTATCAAGCTGACAGATCATGTACTAACTGTACTCTACAACTGCTGTTTTAAACCATTGTAAAACTGTAGTACATAAAGCTCCATTGGTTGCAAATTTCACTGTCTTTTTAAATTTCATTGCCTTTTTTACTAGTTAATATTATTCCTACAGTTTTAAACTTATTCTTCATTAACCATTTTCAGTGTAATATCGTCTGATTTTGATGTATTAATGTAAAAGATTCTGCTTAAACACATTGAAATGAATGGAATGTTGCCATTGTGGCATACATATAGCAAAAAGTTGGAATGAAGCAACACAGTCATATCATGTCATTCATGCAACATTTCATCGGCAATTTCCAAAACATGTAACATGAAAATGTCAACAGCATACTTACAGATAATGGGACCCATAACAGACAACTACCCGGAATTTCAAACTGTTTCCACAGAACTAGTTTCTTTCTTAAGTAGTTGTTCACAAACAGTCGGCCATCAGACCCCAGTGTAGCAATATATGGCCCAATAGGAGAAGTTGCCATATCAACAACAGCACCTGCATGAGAAAGGAAAATTTCTTGAGGTGCTTTACAGCCAACACGCTGCAGATCAATTCTCCAGATCCTGCCATTTGCATCCTGTAATTTCATGTATTATTTTCTGTATGTTAACTAGATAATGACACACATAAAAAAATAAGAATGAGTGAAAAAGGATAACAACAGCTATAATAAACTATTATTTGTTTATTGATATGAACTAACAGTTTAATTTTACAACTAGAAGTACATTTTACATTATCATTGAACCACTCTTTAACTTTTAAAATATAATTCACACAGTTTGTACTAATATAAAATGTAATTTCATATAACAATGAAAACAATCAATTATTGACAAAATATTAATAAATTATTTAATAGGATAGACAAAAAAATCTGCTCACCAAAAGGCAGCAGAACACACACATAAAAGATGGTTGTTAATTACTTAGGAAAAAAAGATGCTCATGTTCTTTAGCTTACCTAACATCATAATATCAAGCTTTCATTGGAGTGCCATGGTATAGTAGATAAGTCAATGAACCCATTTTCAGGAGGAGCAAGTTCCATATCATCTCGATTTAGGTTTTCAGTAGTTTCAATTAATCATGTGAAGAAAAAGTTTAGCAAAGGTCAATTTGCTTCCTCTACCTTGGCCAACAGAGATAGTGATACACCCTTCAACACCATCTTCTCTTGCCTTTTTCTAAACTAGCAGTAAACCTCCTATCCATAATTCTTTAAGGAATTGAATTCCCATGTATAAAACAGCTTTAAACCTCTCATTTCTTTACAAATGAATTTATTTGTTAAACACTTCATGTTAAGCGTTTAAGTGAGAAAAAGTTATAAAAGGTTTGAAATTATACTTAAAGTTTATTGGAAGTTGCTAAGTGCTCTCATTCTAAAATACTGGATGAATATAGTCTGGGTAACTTGCACCTCAAGACATATACAGACTTTCCAGATGGAATACATGTCTTACATTTTTTTCCAAATTTATTTGACTTCAGTACAGTAGTCAAGACGTGGTCGCAGTAAATTACAGAAAGTTTACATGAATAGTTTTGGTGAAGCTCAGTCACCATTACCAAATGTAACAAGTATGAAATAACTCTGCTGTTACTTATGAGAACCTGAAATGTAAGTAACATCTAACCACGACATCCTTGTAATAGGAAACAGTATTGTGAATTTATCGTGTTAAATTAAACTTCATTAAGCAGCAATGGCAAAGAAGCAACATCATTGCAATTGATCACCCTGAAGCCTTTATCTCTACAGAACATTAAAATCTTAATTTTGTATATGTTAGATTAGGATCAGCAATGTCCAACTACTTGCATAATGAACTGGCAAGTGAAAGTGTTGCCTTATAAATCTTAGCAATTCTGCTATTATCCTGAAACATACATCGCTGAAGTATGAAGTGAAACGATTACCTAAAGTATTAGAATGCACCTTGATGAAGTTAATGAAATAATAACACCTATGCATGAATACTTTTGTCTCCAAACCAATTGGTCTACTCTGAGAAAAAAATCTCCACATCCCAATTACTCCACGTCTTAAAGTTGAAAATGCATAGATTGTAACCTAGAACACAGCAATCAGTAGCGCTGTGTCCAAGAAACAACTGGACAACACACATGCAGCTGAGGTTAACACATTATTGATCAACATTGTAGACACAGAACTCAATAGTGCTGCATCCAAGAAACAATTGTTTGCTTGGATGACACGTATACAGCCAACATTACTATATGATTCAAAGATTTTAATGTTCTGTACAAATAAAGGCTTCACACTGATCAATTGCAATGATGTTGCTTCTTTGCCATTGCTGCATAATGAGGTTTAATTTAACATGACAAAGTCACAGTATTGTTTCCTATGACAAAAGCGTTGTGGTTAGAAGATACTTATACTTCAGTTTCTCATAATTAATAGCAGACTTATTTCATAATTTTTACATTTGATAACTGTGACTGAGCTTCATTGAAACTAGTCACGTAAACTTTCTGTAATTTACTGTGACTATGGCTTGAACCATGGACCTTGCGGTTGGTGGGGAGGCTTGCGTGCCTCAGCGATACAGATGGCCGTACTGTAGGTGCAACCACAATGGAGGGGTATCTGTTGAGAGGCCAGACAAACATGTGGTTCCTGAAGAGGGGCAGCAGCCTTTTCAGTAGTTGCAGGGGCAACAGTCTGGATGACTGACTGATCTGACCTTGTAACACTAACCAAAACATCCTTGCTGTGCTGGTACTGCGAACGGCTTAAAGAAAGGGGAAACTACAGCCGTAATTTTTCCCGAGGGCATGCAGCTTTACTGTATGGTTAAATGATGATGGTGTCCTCTTGGGTAAAATATTCCGGAGGTAAAATAGTCCCCCATTCGGATCTCTGGGCGGGGACTACTCAAGAGGACGTCGTTATCAGGAGAAAGAAAACTGGCGTTCTACGGATCGGGGCGTGGAATGTCAGATCCCTTAATCGGGCAGGTAGGTTAGAAAATTTAAAAAGGGAAATGGATAGGTTAAAGTTAGATATAGTGGGAATTAGTGAAGTTCGGTGGCAGGAGGAACAAGACTTTTGGTCAGGTGAATACAGGGTTATAAATACAAAATCAAATAGGGGTATTGCAGGAGTAGGTTTAATAATGAGTAAAAAGATAGGTGTGTGGGTAAGCTACTACAAACAGCATAATGAACACATTATTGTGGCTAAGATAAGACACGAAGCCCATGCCTACTACAATAGTACAAGTTTATATGCCAACTAGCTCTGCACAGGATGAAGAAATTGATGAAATGTATGATGAGATAAAAGAAATTATTCACGTAGTGAAGGGAGATGAAAATTTAATAGTCATGGGTGACTGGAATTCGAGAGTAGGAAAAGGGAGAGAAGGAAACATAGTAGGTGAATATGGATTGGGGTTAAGAAATGAAAGAGAAAGCCGCCTGGTAGAATTTTGCACAGAGCATAACTTAATCATAGCTAACACTTGGTTCAAGAATCATGAAAGAAGGTTGTATACATGGAAGAACCCTGGAGATACTAGTAGGTATCAGATAGATTATATAATGGTAAGACAGAGATTTAGGAACCAGGTTTTAAATTGTAAGACATTTCCAGGGACAGATGTGGACTCTGACCACAATCTATTGGTCATGAACTGTAGATTAAAACTGAAGAAACTGCAAAAAGGTGGGTATTTAAGGAGATGGGGTCTGGATAAACTGAAGGAACTAGAGGTTGTACAGAGTTTCAGGGAGAGCATAAGGGAGCAATTGACAGGAACGGGGGAAAGAAATACAGTAGAAGAAGAATGGGTAGCTCTGAGGGATGAAGTAGTGAAGGCAGCAGAGGATCAAGTAGGTAAAAAGACGAGGGCTAGTAGAAATCCTTGGGTAACAGAAGAAATGTTGAATTTAATTGATGAAAGGAGAAAATATAAAAATGCATTAAATGAAACAGGCAAAAAAGAATACAAATGTCTCAAAAATGAGATCAACAGGAAGTGCAAAATGGCTAAGCAGGGATGGCTAGAGGACAAATGTAAGGATGTAGAGGCTTATCTCACTAGGGGTAAAATAGATACTGCCTACAGGAAAATTAAAGAGACCTTTGGAGAAAAGAGAGCCACTTGCATGAGTATCAAGAGCTCAGATGGAAACCCAGTTCTAAGCAAAGAAGGGAAAGCAGAAAGGTGGAAGGAGTATATAGAGGGTCTATATAAGGGTGATGTACTTGAGGACAATATTACAGAAATGGAAGAGGATGTAGATGAAGACGAAATGGGAGATACGATACAGCGTGATGAGTTTGACAGAGCTCTGAAAGACCTAAGTCGAAACAAGGCCCCGGGAGTAGACAACATTCCATTAGAACTACTGACGGCCTTGGGAGAGCCAGTCCTGACAAAACTCTGCCATCTGGTGTGCAAGGTGTATGAGACAGGCGAAATACCCTCAGACTTCAAGAAGAATATAATAATTCCAATCCCAAAGAAAGCAGGTGTTGACAGATGTGAAAATTACCGAACTATCAGTTTAATAAGTCACAGCTGCAAAATACTAACACGAATTCTTTACAGACGAATGGAAACACTGGTAGAAGCCGACCTCGGGGAAGATCAGTTTGGATTCCGTAGAAATGTTGGAACACATGAGGCACTACTGACCTTACGACTTATCTTAGAAGAAAGATTAAGGAAAGGCAAACCTACGTCTACAGCATTTGTAGACTTAGAGAAAGCTTTTGACAATGTTGACTGGAATACTCTCTTTCACATTCTAAAGGTGGCAGGGGTAAAATACAAGGAGCGAAAGGCTATTTACAATTTGTACAGAAACCAGGTGGCAGTTATAAGAGTCGAGGGACATGAAAGGGAAGCAGTGGTTGGGAAGGGAGTGAGACAGGGTTGTAGCCTCTCCCCAATGATATTCAATCTGTATATTGAGCAAGCAGTAAAGGACACAAAAGAAAAATTTGGTGCAGGTATTAAAACCCATGGAGAAGAAATAAAAACTTTGAGGTTTGCTGATGACATTGTAATTCTGTCAGAGACAGCAAAGGACTCGGAAGAGCAGTTGAACAGAATGGACAGTGTCTTGAAAGGAGGATATAAGATGAACATCAACAAAAGCAAAATGAGGATAATGGAATGTAGTCGAATTAAGTTGGGTGATGCTGAGGGAATTAGATTAGGAAATGACACACTTAAAGTAGTAAAGGAGTTTTGCTATTTGGGGAGCAAAATAACTGATGATGGTCGAAGTAGTGAGGATATAAAATGTAGACTTGCAATGGCAAGGAAAGCGTTTCTGAAGAAGAGAAATTTGTTAACATCGAGTACAGATTTAAGTGTCAGGAAGTCATTTCTGAAAGTATTTGTATAGAGTGTAGCCATGTATGGAAGTGAAACGTGGACAACAAATAGTTTGGACAAGAAGAGAATAGAAGCTTTCGAAATGTGGTGCTACAGAAGAATGCTGAAGATTAGATGGGTAGATCACATAACTAATGAGGAAGTATTGAATAGAATTGGGGAGAAGAGGAGTTTGTGGCTCAACTTGACCAGAAGAAGGGACCGGTTGGTAGGACATGTTCTGAGGCATCAGGGGATCACAAATTTAGCATTGGAGGGCAGTGTGGAGGGTAAAAATTGTAGAGGGAGACCAAGAGATGAATACACTAAGCAGATTCAGAAGGATGTAGGTTGTAGTAAGTACTGGGAGATGAAGAAGCTTGCACAGGATAGAGTAGCATGGAGAGCTGTATCAAACCAGTCTCAGGACTGAAGACCACAACAACAACATGGCTTGACTACTGTACTGAAGTCAAATAAATTTTAGAAAACCTAGTCACACTTCTTAAAACAGGCATGTCTAATTACAAAACTTGTCTTACTGTTTTAAACCTTTAACACAAGATATTAATAAATAGATTATGAAAGCATTTTTAAAGTTTTTAAATTCAGTCAATGATTGTACAAATAAATGAAAACAACATTTTTGTTGCCCCTGGAAACTGTTAGATAAGCAACCTGCAACTGGGATCATGCACCAACTCGGTTGGGTATTTAGTAATATAGGTACTGCTACTCAACAAGCTCTTCATAATGCAGAGTTGCTGATTTCTAACACTGTGACCTGAAGCTTTTGCACTGCAAATAATCATTAACAAAGGTACTGAACTAGGCCTTCAGGTAGCATGCCAGGGGATAATAATTTAAGATTTCTCATAAATTTCAGTAGGTTCACATTTGGTTACTGAGAGTGAAGTGGAGGAATAGTATAAAAACAAAAAAAAACATAGGACATAGATTGTTATTCACTGGGTAATACAGAGTGAGTCAAAAAGATGGACACAATTTCAATTGGCTGTATTTCCTCCACAATATTTTGCACTTGAAATCTTTCAAGTATATCTGAAAGAAGATGTTGTAAAATTTTGAATAATACCACTACAATATCAAGCACTGCACTGTCTAAAGTGTATATCATGTCAGTTATAACCAAGATGGCTACTATACAACACAAGATCTTTGCATTCATGAGTTCAGTAAAAGAGAATCTGCAACTGCAGTGCAGCTTGCAATTTGGTGTAAGGTTAACACTGAACCTCCAGCAAGGAAGAGCACTGATCATTGAGATAAATAATTTGATGAAACTGGTTCTCTGTGTAAAAGTAAAAGCCCAGGCCAACAAATGTATCAGAAGAGTGAGCTCTGAATGTAGCCCAATGAAATCTACCTGTAGTTTAAACTTGGACTACTGCAAACAGCTGTCTAGTGTGTATTGAGGTGCCAATTAGTGTACAAACGATACCATATACAACTGGTACAGGATCTTTATGAAAACAGTAAGATAAAGCACATAGAATTTTATGAGCATATGGTCTGAAACATGGAAGAAGATGAATTGTTTCTCCCTTGTGTAATAATTAATGGTGAAACTATGTTTCACCTAAATGAACACGTCAAGTTGCAGACAGGCACAATTAAAAGATACATATTGCTTCTGGTCACAGTCTTCATCACTAAAAGAACACACACACACACACACACACACACACACACACACACACACACACACACACACAAGCAAGCACACCTCACACATACATGACTGCCAAACCACCAACGCCAGCATCTCAGGCCAGAATGAGCCTTCTGACCCGAGATGCTGGAGTTGGCAGTCATGCATGTGTGTGTGTGTGTGTGTGTGTGTGTGTGTATGTGTGTGTGTGTCTGTGTAGGTGTGTGAATGGTGCATGTGTGCGTGTCTTTCTTACAGACAAAAGCTGTGTCTGAAAGCTATAAGGTGTCTTTTAATCGTCCCTGTCTGCAACTTGACGTGTCTTCTTTATGGTAAGTAGCAATCTGTCTTTCCTACATTGTTTAGATTCATACCTGGAGTTTCCTTTGTTTGATTTTCACATAAATGGAAAATCCACATATAACAATGGAAAATGAGCAGTACAGTAACAAAGTTAATGTGTTTTGTGCCATATTGTTGATGAAGGTTTGTGGACCTTTCTTTTTTGATGACAATACTGTTACTGGAGCAATGTATCTCATAATCCTGCGAAACTGTCTTTTTCCTCAAATGAATGCAGACTCAGGAGATTACATTTTGCAACAGGATGATGCTCCATCCCATTGGTATCTGAAAGTTTGATGTTTCCTGAATGAATCTCTTCCTAAATGATGGATAGGTTGCATGTGGAATGAAGACCTGGAGCTTCACTTCTGGCTACCAGTGTCTCCTTATCTCATACCTCGCAAATTATTTTTTTTTTTTTTTTTTTTTTTTTTTAGGGGTTAGTGAAAGATGCAGATAATGTACCACCACTTTCCACAGTTCTCAATGACCTAAGAAAACGCATCACAGCTGTGGTTCATCATCGAGTGTGGGGTGAGTTCAGCTATGGTCTAGGTGTCATATGTGCAGGCAGAGCAAGACATATCGAACGTCTGTAAACTTCAATGTATGTATAATCAAATGCAATTTATAGAATTAAAATGCAACATATAGTTCAGGAAATATACCCACCTGAATCTGTGTCCTTTCTGACTCACCCTGTATATTTGTGCCTCAATACAGATACTTGTCCTTCAAATATTCCAGTCATTTCACTGGGCCTTGTACTCAATTCTGTCAATGATATTTTCTAACCATTAGCTTCCATTATTTAAAAAATGCTGTTGGTGTGGGCAGAAACTGTTTTGACATATAGACAGATTGTTACCATTCATACTTGTTGTGCTTGTTTTATGTGGTTCAATAGAAGTTTGCCATCACACTGAGCCACAGAAAAGGGCAAAAGATCTACTTTTAAAGTTTTTCAAAGAACAATGAACAAAACACTATTTTTTGTACAGATTATTTTGTTATTCCTCTACTGCTTTGAAATTTATGCACTTTTATTTGTAATCAAACCAATTTCAGAAACAATTTTTCCACTCTAAAGTTGGTATCTGAAAAACATGGTTTAGGAAGAATTCAAAAGTTCCTTGTGGCGATAAAAATCACTGCCTAACATCTTTCTGTTTAATGCAAGGGAACAAAATTAAGTTTAACATTTTAATAACATAGTTCTTATTATAGGAAACAGCAATATATAATTATTATAAATAAACTGGAAGCAGCCTTGATCACATAAATTTTTTAATGTAGTGACCGGTTTCGATCTTATTGTAAGTTCATCTACAGACCATAATTGTCTTTTAGAGGCAGTGGCACATGGCAACCCCCTTGCTTGTGGCTGGTGCTGTACGCAGTACTGAACTGGGGAGTTGTTGAGACAGATAGAGGCGGGGGTGAGCAGAGACAGGGGAGGAGGAAATGGACAGAGAGAGGGGACAAGGGGGAGATGTACGAGGCAGGCAGAAGGTGTGGAGTGATGGTGGGCAGGTGGAAAAGGAAGGGGTGAGGTGGAGATGGAAAGAGAGAGGGGGAGGAGTATATGGTCAGAGAGAGAGGATGGAGAAAATGGACAAAGAGGAGATGACAAGACAGGGGGAGTGTGGAGGAGGAGATAGATACAGGTGAGAATGAGGTGGACTCACAGAGCAGGAATGGTGGACACAGAGAGGGGGAGGGGGAGGTGTGTTCAATATATATGTTGAACACTAATGTGGGCGAAGCTGAGGGAAACAGCCAGCTGTATGTACAAATACTTGTACTCTCTGGTCAGGGAGGTAGTTTGCCTCAGCACATGCTAAATGTATCTTTTGAGTAAAGTATTACCAACTGTGTTCAGAGACCATCCTTTAC
Organism: Schistocerca piceifrons; assembly: GCF_021461385.2. Classification (NCBI taxonomy): domain Eukaryota; kingdom Metazoa; phylum Arthropoda; class Insecta; order Orthoptera; family Acrididae; genus Schistocerca; species Schistocerca piceifrons. The sequence continues at coordinate 315,599,763 of NC_060143.1, read as the reverse complement.
TCCTAGAGATGGCTGGCTGACTAGGTGAAGACAGATAATCTCACCCATAGAATAGTAGCAGAGCTATTGTTTTGCACTGTTGATCCCAGAACAGTGGTTCTCAGGTTTGGAGCAGATTGGAAGATCTAATCTAAAGGCTCATACGATTTTGAGGCAGTATCCAATGCAAATTTCTCGGCCTCCGCTATCAGGTGGACAGCTGTAGGGTACACCTTAATAGGTCTGGCATGCACCACACACAAGAAGTATGTACTAGGGTAGTGGAGTACATGTGGGATGCACATGTGGGATTTGTAGGATAGAGAAATCCATTGACAGGTCCAATAAAATGCCTTCTGAATCCACACACACTAGCATTCTTTGTAGCAGTCTGGAGATATAAAATGTTAATTTAGTATCAATTAACTGTAATCTTTTGAAAGGTACCGGAACTAATCTTGCTTATAAATGGTAATAATGCCCACATAGTTTTATGGACAGAAAGCTGGCTTAAAGCAGATATTAATAGCAATGAATTTCTAAACTCCAACTGAAACATTTATCACAAAGGTATGTTGAACACTGGTGGTAAACGCTTGTTTATAGCAACAAAAATATGATAATATCTAGTGAGGTTAGTACAGTCTCAGAATGCAAAATAATTTGAGTGAAGATAAGTGTTACCGTTGGATCAAACATGGTAATCAGATGCTTTTATGCACCCTCTGCATCAGCATCGGTCATGGTGGAACAGTTGCGAGGAAACTTGAAGAATATTTTGCACAAATTTCCTTTTCGAGTTTCACCAGCTATACCCTGGGAGACTCAAGTCATTAGGACAGGTAGCAGAGCAGAGAATCATGTAGAACTGTTTTAAGTGCCTTATCAATAAATTACTTTGAGCAGTCAATCAGAGAACCAGCTCTTGAAATTAACATCTTAGATCAGCTGGTGGCAAACTGACCCGAATTTTCTGGTTCAGTTAGCAAAGAACAGGGAATCCATGATCATAAGGCTGACACTGCATCACTGAATATGTCCGTAAGTAGGAATACAAAGAAAGGCAGGAAGATCTTTCAGTTTAGCAAGAGCAACAAGACACATATTTCAGATTACCTTACTGGTCATCATGAAAATGTCATCTCCAGTATTGAGCATCAATGGACGAAATTCAAGAGCATCGTAAAACATGCTTTACACAAGTATATACCAAACAGACTAGTGAGGATGGAAAAGACCCACTGTGATTTGACAACTGTGTTAGGAACTTAACAGCAAATTTAAACATAGCCAAAGTCTCATAGACAAGCAAAAACTTGAGGATCAGAATTTCCCAATCAATGGGAAATAGCACAGGTAATTCCCACTTTTGAGAATGGTCATCTAACATACACACAAAACTATACGCCTATATCTCTGATGTTAAACTGTTGCAGAATTTTGGAACATGTTTTATGATCACATATTATGACATTTCTGAAGATTGAAAATCTCCTCTGTGTGAAGCAACATGGGTTCTGAAAAAAACTGTGTGAAACCCAGCTCACTCTGTTCATCAACGAGACAAAGAAAGCAGTAGATATAGGTGCCTTGGTACATACCATGTTCCTCAAGGCCTCATGGTCATCTAATGAACAACATACAAGCATATGGATTATCAGACCAACTGTGTGATTGGACTGAAGAGTTTCTAGCAAACAAAACATAGTATGTCATTCTGAACGCAGAGAAGTCATCAGACATGAAAGTAACTTTGGACATGCCCGGGGGGAGTGTTATAAGACAATTACTTTTCATAATATACAGAAATGACATAGCAGAAAAAATCAGAAGTTTCATGAGGCTTTTGTAACTCATAATGCTAGAAAATCACAGGGAAATGCAGGAAGACATGCAGAGGATCAATGCTTGGTGCAGGGAGTGGCAACTGACCCTAAACATAAAAAATGTAATGTATTATGAATAAACAGACAGAGATACCCCTTACTGCAATCATTAAAAAAATTGCAGGACAATCACTGGAAGCAAATAATTCCATAAAATATCTAGCAGTATGGGTACGAAGCGATTTGAAGTAGAACGACCACATAAAATTAATCACAAGTAAGGCAGATGCCAGACTGAGATTCATTGGAAGAAGTCTCAGGAAATGCAGTCCATCAGCAAACAAAATAGGGTGCAAAACACTAGTTCCACCAATACAATGAATACTGCTTGTCAGTATGAGATCTGTACCGAGTACAGCAGCATATTTTGTTACAGGTTCATTCAGTAAGCATGAAAGCGTCACTGAGATGCTCATCCAACTCCAGTGGCAGATGTTATCACATTATGGTTTACTGTTAAAGTTTGAGAGTGTACGTTCCTAGAAGAGTCGACCAATATATTGCTTCCTCCTATGTATTTCTCACAAAAATACCACAAAGATAAATTATAAATTTAAAGAGATTCGAGACCACAAGGAGGCTTACTAGCAATTGTTCTTCCCACAAACCATATGCGACTGGAACAGGAAAAGCGGGAAGTGACAGTGGGACGCAATGTACCCTCTGCCATACAATGTAAGATGTTTTGTAGAGAATAGATATAGATTTAAATGTAGATTAGTTCTTGTTGGTGATCCTGTCCTCATAACTGGTACCTGATATTAGATTCTACAGGTCATAGTTTGATGAAAACACTGGGTGTCTTGGACATCGAGATTACTGTGGCTCCAATAAGGCTACACAGAAGTTGTCGCCTTAATGGCCTCCACCTGACTGCAGACAGTATGCTCCTATTATGATCCTCATTCTCAAGGTAGAAATGTATGTGCACGTTAAAGCATTAGTGACTCAGTACATTAAATATCAAGTTTTTTTGGAGAGGGGAGGGGGGAGGCAGAGAAAGGGAGAGAGAGAGAGAGAGAAGCTTGAATCTCATGAAGTGCCTAAGGTGATGCAACTGTGTTGTTAAGCACAACAGGTGGGATGACATGATTTGTCTGGCCAACATCTACTTTCATTTGGATGGTCTGCGAACAATGAAGACAATTACAGGAGATGGAATAAATTTCAGGTGGGAATTCAGAAAATATTTGGCATTAACCAGCAACAAGTCTGCAAACCTGAAGAACAGAGCGCAATTCTAGGGGAAGATAACACAGTTTTATACACAGAGTGAACCTAAATATGATGGAAGCTGCCAAAGCTTCATATCTCATAAAGTGCCTGCCAAGGGATGTCATCAAGTGCTCCTTTTGAAGGATGTCACCACCACAGAGGACATGATCAAGTGGTGCCAAAACATCGAGGCAATGCACAAGAGAAGAGCAGTTGCAAGATGTTTAACCAACTTCTGAATGTCATACCAATGGCATTATTCATAGAAGACCATAATAACATCACATTGCTAATATAGCAAACAGTAAGAGAAGAGGTACGAAGGTTTACACCATCTATTATTGTCAAACTCAGATGACCAGAAGCAGCCAAGTTGAATCTCAAACCAAACCAGGGGGTAGCAAAGCTAATTCATTGGTACAAATGGCTCTAAGCACTACGGGACTTAACATCTGAGATCATCAGTCCCCTAGACTTAGAACTACTGAAACCTAACTAACCTAAGGACATCACACACATCCATGCCCGAGGCAGGATTCGAACCTGCGACCGTAGCAGCCGGGTGGTTCCAGACTGAAGCACCTAGAACCACTCGACCACAGCAGCCGGCGCTAATTTATTAAGAGTTTCAGCAATGTCAACAAGACATGCAAAATTTGAGGAATGGACTCGAACACCACAGAACTATGTCACAACCGACAGACATTATCCAAGGCTCTTGATGACACAGATACAGCTGGATCCCTCACCAATTCAACTGCCAAACAGAAAAAATAACATTTGCAGAATGTAGGACAACATGACAGTATGTTTCCATTGGTTATGTAGTATGCCTACAATACTGTAACAAGAGATGGAGAGTGTTTGATGACCACTACACCATAAGATATAGAAAAACAGAGCAATTCTACACACATCAGCCAACTGATGCTAAAGACAACCAACTTGTGGGATGAAACCACTGCCAACAGTATATAACATTGCTCTTCAACACATGGATGCCATTCCCTGTCACTATACGGAGGTTTTGGCCATTCACAGAGAAACAGGTAAACAAAACAATGTAACAATCTATAGAAATGAAACTGCCGCAGATGAAAATCCTACATGGACTTCAGCTGCAAAGATGTCAGTAAATTACATCAACATCACCAATGACGAGCAATCTGTCCAGGCACGTGTCAATCCTTGACCCATCCTAAAATATTCCTCAAGGGTGTGGGATCCATACCAAATAGTAGTAACTGGGAAGGTTGAACATATACAGAGATCGGCAGCACAAATGATCACAGATTTGTTTGATCTGTGGGAGAGTGACACTCCGGGAAAGCCTACTTACATAGTTGATGATAGATGTATACTGTCCTGGGAAAGCCTACTTACATAGTTTTATAAACTGGCTTTAAATGATGGCTATAGGAATATACTACAACCCCCTGTGTGTCAGTCCCATATGGATCACGAGGACAAGACTGGGTTAATTACAGCATGCACATGAAGACATAGAAAGGTTTTTGTCACCAATTTCCATGAACAGCCACAACTCATTCCTAATGGTTAGCGTATAATGGTAACTAAACCAATCTAAGCTGGTCAAATCGGTGCATTGATGGAGAATGATGCTATTGCTACTATTAGCAGCAGAGCAATCTACTTGCTAACCACCAGCCTCTGGACTCAATGAGAAATGTCCATTAGCACTAACCATTCTACACAAATTTTCAGGCACATTCACATCTTAAGTAAGGACAAGGCTTACCAAATGACCAGACACAAACAGCATATTAACACCACGAATCATATCTCTATAGTCAGCAATATATAAAATGTCTCCAGCTAAACAACACACAATTCTGAAAGAAGTGGAGAAAACGTTGCAATGTTGCAAGACAGCAACATTCAGCTGTTAAAAAATCCAAGGTCTTTAGTTGTGTTTCCTGTAAAGACAAAAGATGGTACATGGTGTTTCTCTGGCAGTTACAGTGGCCAAACAAAATAAACAAAAAGGATATATGCCCATTGCCATAAACTGATGACACCTTGGACTATCTAAAGGGAGTGAAATATTTCTCCACTTAAGATATGCAAACTGGCAACTGGCACATGGAGGCTGATGAGGCTCAATGGGGAAAGGGAGCTTTCATAACACCTGATGGTCTCTAAGAGTTCAAATAACAATATTTGATGTGTCCAGTCTGCTTCAGTATCTTATATGTGTCTTTGCTATCTGGATGACACTGACTTCTTGAAGAGATTTTAAGAGTACATAAAATGTACTAAAGCATGTACACAATGCAAGTCTTAACTTAAATCTGAGAAAGTGCTTCTTTGGTGCCTAACAAGTAACAATCTTGTGGTACCTTGTTAACAGAAACATTGTCTGTCCTGATACAGAAAATGTAAGAGCCCTAACAGATTTTACAACTGCTTGCCACATTAAGGATGTGAAAGATTTCCTTTGAATGCGCTCCTTCTACAGATGCTTCTTAAATGATTTCAGTTGTAAAGCAAGATCACTAGAAGAACTGTTCTTGAAGTGAGAAGTAAGAAAGACCCTTCTGTATCCTTAAGAGGCACTGTCATCTTCACCAATTGTGGCACATTTTGTCAAGAATACTGGGACAGATCCACACACTGATGCTTGGTTGGGATACCTGTTATAGGACAGGCGCAATTCTAGTGCAAATTCAGGATCTTGCTGAAAGAGTGATTGCATATCTTCCTGAGTAATCTCCAAGGCTGAGAAGAATTCTGTATGACTGAGAAGTAATGCCTTGCAATTGTTTGGACAACCAGTAAGTTCTGCCCTCATTTATTTGGTAGAGAATTCACTGTTGTAATAGACCATCATTCTTTATGTTGGTTGACAAGCCTGAAGGATTCACCAAAACATTCAAATAACTTTTCAGAATGCAGCAGCATGTCGTCAGTGACAACCACTAGTATTTTGACAGGTGTGTACCTATCATTTTCAAGGCAAAACTAGATATGACCGATACCAGATGTTACTGACAGTGAAAATTACTAAACAGCAGGTGAGATAGCATTAACTCTGTCCCACTGTTTTTTGACAAGAGGGTGGGCAGGATTCCAAGCAGAATTTAATCAAAAACCTCCATCTCTATTTACAAGATAACTTGCTAATTTAATCTCAACTATTTCCTTAATAACACTATCCCAATAGTTGGAAGTTCACACCAGACACTTCATGTTGTTATATTCCATAGGATGACTGGTGCCAAGACAACGCTCTGCAATAGCTGATTTGTTCGGCTGTTGTGAGTGAGTGTGACACTTATGCACACTACATTGGTCCTGACAGTCTGACCAATATACGACATGTCACAACTGCAAGGAATACAATAGACATCCATCTCACACAAACCAAGGAGGAGGCTGTGATGGGGAGAGGGAGGGATTGCAGGGTAGGGGTGGTGGACAGTAAGTTCTGCTTGTGGGAGCATACAAGGATGAAGTGGAGAGAGGGTAGGGTAGTTAGGTGCAGTCAGGAGGTTAATTGGATGGCAGGGGGGGGGGGGGGGGGGGGGAGGGGCAGAAGGAAAGGAGACAAATAAAAAGACTGTAGGTGCATTGGTGAAATAGATGGCTGTGTAGCGCAGTCAGGTGAACATGTGTGGTTGAGTGTGTGTGTGTGTGTGTGTGTGTGTGTGTGTGTGTGTGTGTGTGTGTGTGCGTGTGTGTTTTGTCTATTTCCAATGAATGCCTTGTTGGCTGAAAGCTTAGTTGCTGACAGTTTTTCTGTTGTGCCTATTTGCGACTCAGCATCTCTGCTATATGGTGAGTAGCAACTACCTTTTACATAATACTGTTACTTGTTATTTATATGGATGTAAATGTTCATTTGTTCAAAATCTTAACTCTACAATTTGAATACACATGTTTTCATATACCTACTGGATCACCTTATGGTGTGTGCTCCATTACACATATAAAAACATGCATGTATTCAAATGCAATTGTTGTGTCAAAATTTCAAAGGAATCAGTGATTAACTTTCAGAGATTACCTAAAATCCGTCTTGATTGCAAGTTTTTTATTCATATGACCGGTTTCGGTTCATTCAGAACCATCTTCAGATCTGTAAAAATAATGATACTATTTTACTATTTCACGGAAGCAAATCTTTTTCATCCTATCTAATCAACATCAAATGTACCAGAACGTACCTGATATTTCAGTTACAGGAGTAACCCGTCCAAATCCAGCAACTTTCACATGCTACGTCACATAAAATTGGTTGGCAGAGTGCACGTCATTTATATTAATTATAACACTATTACCGACAGGTGGCGTCTGGTACATTTGTTACATTCCATTTGCACATACTGTATTCAGTAGATCTTTTTTATATTAAATATATTTAATTAAAATATGTAGATGGCAAAGTTAAAATCTGTACTTGTCAGGATTAAAAAACAGTAAAATTATCATTTTTATACGATCTAAAAAGCATAGGGCGATTTATATATCTATGGTGCTGGTGTGAGTTTGTTTTCCTCTACGGTCTGCTTCCGTGGTTCCCGCCATTTTGGTGTTGTGCCACGGTCCGCTCAGTTGTCTGATGTCCATCGCCGCGGGCAAGAGGGCCGCACAGGAGGGCCCCGTCAACGACGCCAGGCGCTGCACGCGTCTTCCGGCTTCTCCGCCGTGCACCATCTCTCATCCCTCGGCCTGGATCTCCACACGCAACAATGGTCATCTTAGTAGGTCGTCATAAATGCTAAAATAGGTGTTATGATTGAATTCGCTTTGCTCGTTGAGGATTAAATCCGGATCTTTATTTTTGTGGGTGTATATTTCGATCTCTTCCAAAATGTTAAGAAACCGTCCCTTATGAGCTCTACGCAGGATGTCTAAATTGTTTTCAATATTCGTGACTGAGTGCTTTGTCACAGCCATATGCGCCCCAAAAGCTGTTTTGTTTTGAGAGTAGGTGTGCTCCCTGAATCTGGTTTCAAAGTTCCTACCAGTCTGCCCTATATATTGTTTACAGCAGTCATTACATTTGATCTTATATACACCTGAATCCTGAAATTTATTCCTACTATTACATATTCTATGCCGGAGCTTCAATTTTAACGTGTTATTTGTTCGGAACCCTATTTTAACGTCAGATTTACGAAAGCATCTTTCAATTTTGTCTGCAATTCTTCCATTGTAAGTGAGAGCTACATATTTTTTCTTGTTGTTCTTCTTAACTGCTACTTGACTTCCTTCTGTTTGTTCCATTTGCCTCTTCTTTATCTTCCTATAAATATTCATCACCTGCTTGCACGTATATCCGTTCGCTACGGCCACTTGTTTTAAAATACTTAACTCCTTTTCTACTTCCTGTTGGCTTAGTGGCAATCTTAGTAGCCTGTATACCATCGAAGTAAAATATGCCCATTTGTATCGCGGTGGGTGACAAGAGCGCTCATTGATAACTACACTCCTGGAAATGGAAAAAAGAACACATTGACACCGGTGTGTCAGACCCACCATACTTGCTCCGGACACTGCGAGAGGGCTGTACAAGCAATGATCACACGCACGGCACAGTGGACACACCAGGAACCGCGGTGTTGGCCGTCGAATGGCGCTAGCTGCGCAGCATTTGTGCACCGCCGCCGTCAGTGTCAGCCAGTTTGCCGTGGCATACGGAGCTCCATCGCAGTCTTTAACACTGGTAGCATGCCGCGACAGCGTGGACGTGAACCGTATGTGCAGTTGACGGACTTTGAGCGAGGGCGTATAGTGGGCATGTGGGAGGCCGGGTGGACGTACTGCCGAATTGCTCAATACGTGGGGCGTGAGGTCTCCACAGTACATCGATGTTGTCGCCAGTGGTCGGCGGAAGGTGCACGTGCCCGTCGACCTGGGACCGGACCGCAGCGACGCATGGATGCACGCCAAGACCGTAGGATCCTACGCAGTGCCGTAGGGGACCGCACCGCCACTTCCCAGCAAATTAGGGACACTGTTGCTCCTGGGGTATCGGCGAGGAGCTGGGCTACAGTCCCGCACACCGTTAGGCCGTCTTCCGCTCACGCCCCAACATCGTGCAGCCCATCTCCAGTGGTGTCGCGACAGGCGTGAATGGAGGGACGAATGGAGACGTGTCGTCTTCAGCGATGAGAGTCGCTTCTGCCTTGGTGCCAATGATGGTCGTATGCATGTTTGGCGCCGTGCATGTGAGCACCACAATCAGGACTGCATACGACCGAGGCACACAGGGCCAACACCCGGCATCATGGTGTGGGGAGCGATCTCCTACACTGGCCGTACACCACTGGTGATCGTCGAGGGAACACTGAATAGTGCACGGTACATCCAAACCGTCATCGAACCCATCGTTCTACCATTCCTAGACCGGCAAGGGAACTTGCTGTTCCAACAGGACAATGCACGTCCGCATGTATCCCGTGCCACCCAACGTGCTCTAGAAGGTGTAAGTCAACTACCCTGGCCAGCAAGATCTCCGGATCTGTCCCCCATTGAGCATGTTTGGGACTGGATGAAGCATCGTCTCATGCGGTCTGCACGTCCAGCACGAACGCTGGTCCAACTGAGGCGCCAGGTGGAAATGGCATGGCAAGCCGTTACACAGGACTACATCCAGCATCTCTACGATCATCTCCATGGGAGAATAGCAGCCTGCATTGCTGCGAAAGGTGGATATACACTGTACTAGTGCCGACATTGTGCATGCTCTGTTGCCTGTGTCTATGTGCCTGTGGTTCTGTCAGTGTGATCATGTGATGTATCTGACCCCAGGAATGTGTCAATAAAGTTTCCCCTTCCTGGGACAATGAATTCACGGTGTTCTTATTTCAATTTCCAGGAGTGTAGATCTGTACACGTAGGTTTTCTGAATATGCTAAATTCATGCTTCCCATCTTTCTTTATTAGTGTTAAATCTAAGTAATCTAAAAGGTTGTTTTCTTCAAATTCCATGGTGAATCTAATTTTCGGGTGTTGAGAGCTCATTTTTTGTGCTAAGTTTTCGATATCATTTTTATCTCCTTTGTATAATAAAATGGAGTCGTCAACATATCTCCTGTAATATACAATTTTCTCAGTGATATTAGGATTTTCATCAAAGAATTTGTTTTCGAAGTGATTTACAAAAATGTCAGCCAGCGTCCCAGCTAAACTGTTCCCCATTGCCAGCCCGTCTTTCTGTTGATAAATTTTACCATTGAAAGTAAAGTAATTGAACGACAAGACTTGTTCCAACATTTCCACTAGTTCAATCACTTCCCCCAGTGCCAATTTACCATGAGTGAGGAGATTATTCTTAATGATCTCAATCGTTTCTTTTACGGGAATGTTTGTGTACAGATTGGTGATATCCAATGAAGCTAGTGACGCATTCTGAGGTATAAGTACGTCTTTAATTTGCTCGGCAAATTTGTAGCTGTTGCTAATGTTGAAAGTCTGACGATATGTATATGCCGCCTTTAATCTGTTATTTAGCTCTTTATTTAATTTATAACTTGGGCTGCTGGTGTTATTAACGATTGCGCGAATTGATTTTTCAACTTTATGGAGCTTTATTTGCGACCGTAATTCGGGGATTCGCGGATTCATTACTTTCAATTTAAACTTTTCCTCCTCTGTGAATAGAAACACACTGTTATCTATTTGTTTCCTTATTTCTGTTTGAAATTTCTTGGTTGGATCTTTCTTGACTTCTACTATTCCGTTTTCCATAAAGAACTTTTCAGTTTTCTCTATATAGTCTGTATCATGTATTAAAACCATAGTGCCGCCCTTATCTGCCTTTGTGACGATAGCCTTACGTGATTCTAACTTCTTATTCAAGCCCTTAAGAGTTAGTTCGTTTCTGTTCTTGTGAGCAGAGTGCATTTCATCTATAATCGACTTCTTTACTTTAATTGCCATGTTTGTCTGTTCGTATCTATTCATATTTGCGATATCACATGCAATTTTCACTTCTGCGACAGTCTTTTTTATTGTATTTGAGTTAACTGCGGGATTTAGGTTATGTTGCAGCCCTTTATTTAAAAGATTCTGCTCATCCTATGTTAATTCTATCTCAGTTAAGTTCACAACCCTCTCACAAAAAATATGCAACTTCTTATACGCCGTTTCGTTATCAATATTAAAATCTACACCTACGTTAAAAAGCTTCTTCTGATGTCTGTTTAGAGTTAATTCTCGCTCCCTGTCAATTCTATTTTCAATCTCTCTGCTTACGTATGTGAACTATAATGGAGATAAAATGTCACCTAAAATCAAGTGAAGATTAAAAGCTTCTCTATTTAACTTGTCTTTCATTTTATATGCTTCTTGAATTTGAATTTTAACCCATAATACTTCACTTTTACGCGGCGATGGACATCAGACGACTGAGCGGACCGCGGCACAACACCAAAATGGCGAACCACGGAAGCAGACCGTAGAGGAAAACAAGTTCACACCAGCACCATAGATATATAAATTGCCCTATGCTTTTTAGATTGTATAAAAATGATAATTTTACTGTTTTTTAATCCTGACAAGTACAGATTTTAACTTTGCCATCTACATATTTTAATTAAATATATTTAATATAAAAAAGATCTACTGAATACAGTATGTGCAAATGGAATGTAACAAATGTACCAGACGCCACCTGTCGGTAATAGTGTTATAATTAATATAAATGACGTGCACTCTGCCAACCAATTTTATGTGACGTAGCGCGTGAAAGTTGCTGGATTTGGACGGGTTACTCCTGTAACTGAAATATCAGGTACGTTCTGGTACATTTGAAGTTGATTAGATAGGATGAAAAAGATTTGCTTCCGTGAAATAGTAAAATAGTATCATTATTTTTACAGATCTGAAGATGGTTCTGAATGAACCAAAACTGGTCATATGAATAAAAAACTTGCAATCAAGACGGATTTTATGTAACATTATAAAATCACTGATTGCTGTTATCCCATAAGACATTATGTCTGTTTTTGCAAACTTTCAGAGATTTAAGTTTTTAAACAAACAAACACGAGATTTTGGTTAACAACATATCACTTTAATTAATATATAAAAAACAAGTGCATATTTAAATCCAACAGTGTGACAAAATTTCCAAGAAATTAAGTGAAGAACTTTCAGATATTTACACTTTTGTGGAAATGAACATTTACATTTTTGTTTATCTAGATTGTCTTCATAGGTCTGTGGATGATTGTTGTGACTACTGAAAATGATGATACAGTGTACTATGTACTTTATCTGATTCTGTTGATGATAAACAAATTTAGAAAGAACAAAACCATGATGACCTTCTGTGTTATGATACAATGATATGCTTTACAGAAACCTTTTTTTTTTCACAAATCCTATAATGAATTGTAAAACAAGTGCTCATATGTACCTGTGCAAACCAATATGTACTTTCTGGATCCTCAGGGAACTGCTTAACTATAAATATCAAATCTGATTTTCTCGGACCAGATCCAATTTCAAAAGAGTAATACGGTTTCATTTCTAGTTTGAATTCCTCCTCTGTAGGATCTGCTTTGTCAATGATCTCATAATACCAAGTGTTTATAATGCCGTCTCTACCTGTTCAAATCATATATGTTGTTTTAATATATCAAATTCGTTACTCAATTTGCACGATAATGATAAAATTTCATTGGTTAAATACTATCATTCGATGAAATCATACATGTGAAAGTTAATTTAAAAAATGAATAATAAATAGCAAACACTTACCAACTGTCACTAACTCTTTCCCATCTAGAAACATTTGTGTTATTGGACCTTTATGACATTTATTATTTCCCATGCCAACTACTTCCAGTTTAATAAGACCTTCATTCCACAGCAACATATTTCCCCATTGACAACCAGAGATCACCTAAAGTCAGGGTGACATTGTCAACTGTGCACTCATGTTATCTCATTTTTTATTCTCATTTTTTATTGTTACATATGCCAACAAAAAGCAATGGAATTGGCAAAAGGCATTTATCTGCTCCAGATTATAATGCAGCATAAATAATGAGTCTACAGATAAAAATTAAAACTGACAGGCAACAATATTATCAGTCCATGTTGGGAAAAATATGGAGCAGAAGGATCTAAAATATTGTATGCAAATCAACAAGTACATATGACTAACATCAAGCTCAATATCCATTCTTTGAGGGTTTCTTCCCATTTGTTTACATTCAGACTACCTTAGAATAATAGATAGAGACATGAACTGTGCAGTTGATATATTCACCAAAGAAAGATATGAGCAAAATATATTTTTAAACCCTAATAGACAATTCAACCATTTTCTTTATAAGTACCCAAAAAGTTGAAACATCAGATTTATTTACTTCAGTCCTATTTGTTTCTTTTTTCAAACGTTTGCAGTTAAATTGCTATAGATGAGTCTCTCTAAAAAAAAAACACAAATTCACATTTAAATGGCCGCAAACAATGAACATGATTTCCATAACTTTACAATACATAATTATTTCATGTCTGCACTGCTTGCTAATCTAGTTTTCTTTGTACTTAATTTAGTCATTTAAAGCCACCAGATTCTGATTCCTCAGCTATCACATCCTCTCTTCTTTAAAAAAAATGGTAAAAGGTTTGCTTCTTGAAAAACGAGGAATATGGAATTGGAGGTACTACTTGCAATTGCTTCTTTAGCTTTTGGTTTGTTAGCTTTTGATTCTTTAACTATCTGAATAGAAGAAGGAAATTTGTTAAAATCAGACTGAAGAAATTCCAGGGAGTCTTTATATTACAAGTTTGGTACACCAAGGATAAAATACTGTGTCCCACAGGCTTTGTTCTTGGTCCTGTCCTTCGTAAATCAGACATTCATGATCTCCCCAAGCATATATCTATGAATATATGCACATGACAGAAATATAACTGATAACTAGCTGCCAACACACACTCTCCAAGATGTAGTCAATGAAAACATTTGTCATACAAAATACTGTCTTGTGGCAGGCAGATTACTAGTAAATATATTGGAAACTGTATGCATAAATTTTCAGCCAAGTCAGAATGTTAGCCTTTTATGCAGTAGGTGTGCTGGCAGAAACAGCAATGCCAATGAAAGGGTACCAATTTTCTTGGAATTCCTTTGAATAAAGCATTAAACTGAAAAGATCAATACTGGGATAATAGCAGCATTGATACTTTGAAGCTTGCTAAGCCCTGTTTAAGTCTGTTGTGATCTATGATCCGATTTTCATAAAATTTTTATGTCACAGAGAAAAGCAATGAGAACAATAGTAGTTAAGAAGAAAGCTGAGCACCATAAATCCAGATACAACAAAAAGACTGGCCTCAGTGGCCAATGACATTAGTCATGTATATGTGAGTTGTGCTTGCGGGAATGTGTGTGTATTGTCTACTTTAGAAGAAGGCCTTATAGCTGCAAGTCACGTGCTCAGTAATATTTTTGTTGTGCCTGTCTGCAATTCAACGTCTCTGATTTGGTGATTAATAAGTTTTACAGTGCAGCCGTTAGAATCCCTACACAAAAATCTAGATTGCCACCCTGATGATACTAGAAACAAAATGTAATTACAAATTAAAACACAGAACACAGAATACACAGAAATTATGTGGCAATGAAAATATACAGTCAACTTCCATCATGAAAGGAGGTCAGTTTAATGTCCAATAAAAGAAAGATACAAACTGAAACAACTTCTACTCAATCACAATTCCTGCACAGTTCCTGAATTTTAGGAAACAGAATATTACTCTTCCCAAAATCTAACATTTTTCTTATTATGTGCTGCCAGTCCTGTTCCTAATCATAAAGCTGTAATATTTTCATATGGTGTACTTTCTTAATAAAACTGAAGGTTTAAGTAATATTTTTCCAGTAGTGTTTTGTGTATAGTATAAAACACAAATTTATATAATGTCGTATAATAACACACCTCATCACTGAAAAGGACAAGCTGACCTTACTACAATAACACAACATACAAAACATACATACATGCAGCAACTCATTTACTTAACTAAAAACAAGAATCACAAGAAAAGCTGTCTATGAGAGCTATACATTTCAGCAATATAAGTAAAAGGATAGACTGCTACTCACCATAAAGAAGCACACTGAGTTGCAGGTAGGCACAATGAAAAGACTGTTACACATTTAGCTTTCAGCCAAAGCTTTCTTCAAAACAGAAAATACACATATCCCATCACACAAGCAAGCACACCTCACACACAAATGATAGCCATCTCCACAGCTCAGAACGAAATGCATCTATCATGTTGAACAAAAGCAGCATACTGGAGGCAGCAGGAAAGGGGGAGGGATAGCAGGATACAGGTGTGCAGAGAGAAGAGGTCTGCCTGGCGCAGCATTCAGGAACTAGATGGAGACCTGACAAAACTGCTAGGTCCAGTGAGGAGAGATTGTGGGACAGGGAGGGGGTGGGGAGCAGAATGTGAGAGCAGCTAGGAAGGGAAAAAACAGGCAGGTGCACTGGAAGAGTTTGGGACACAATGAGGGTGGGGAACATGAACAGGAAGGAGGTGACAGGACAGAGTGCATGAAAACTGTTGGTTGGAGGGTGGGGGGACAGTAGGTTACCATAGGTTGAGGCCAGGATAGTATCAGGAGCAAAGAATGTGTTATAAGGATAACTCCTATCTGCACAGTTCAGAAAATCTGCCGATCAAGGGAGGATCCAGACAGCCATTGAAATCAAGCATGTTAGGTTCAGCTGCATGTTGTGCAATTGGGGGGGGGGGGGGGGGGGGGGGTTACCTTGCTCTTGACCACAGTTTGGCAGTTGCTGTTCATCCTGGTGGACAGCTGGTCGGTAGTCATTATAAAAAGCTGTGCAAAGATTGCAGCAAAGTTGGTATATGATATGGCTGCCTTCACAGGTGGCTCAGCATCTGATGGGGTAGGATAAGTCTGTGATAGGGCTGGTATAGGGAATGCTCGGTGGATGGACTAACAAGTCTTACATCTGGGTCTTCCAAAGGGTGTGGCAAGGATTTGGGACTGGAAGCGGCATAGGGGTGGACTAGGATGTTGTGGAGGTTGGGTGGGTGACAGAACACCACTTTAAGAGGGGTGGGAAGTATCCTGAGTAGGATATGCCTCATTTCAGGGCATGATGATAGATTATCAAAGTCCTGACAAAGGTTGTGATTCAGTAGTTCCAATCTGGGGTAGTACAGGGTGATGAAGGGGGCATTCCTTTGTAGCTGGTTCTTGGGAGGGAGTGGGGAAATGGTGTGAGAGATCTGTTTGCAGACTAGGTCTGGAGGCAGTTCCTGTCTGTGAAGGCCTTGGTGAGGCCTTCAGCATACTGAGCAGGGGAGTTCATGTGACTGCAGATATGCCGTACCCAAGTGACCACATTGTATGAGAGGGATTTTTTGCTGTGGAAGGGATGACAGATGTAGAAATGCAGATACTGTTGGTGGTTGGTGGGTTTACTGTGGGCAGATGTGAAGTTGGAGCCATCAAAGAGGAGTAGGTCAATGTCCAGGAAGGGTGTATGCTAGGTTGAGGAAGACTAGGTGAAGTGGATGGGAGAGAAGGTATTAGGGTTGTAAAGCAATGAGAACACAGTGTCTTGGCCTGGATATTATCAATGAACGTGAATCAGACTACGGGTTTAGCATTTTGGAAGGCTAGGAAGGTTTCCTCTACATGGGCCAAAAACAGGATGGCACTGGAAAGTGCCATGCAGGTGCCCGTTGGCTATGCCAAGGATTTGTTTGTTTACCTTCCCTTCAAAGAAGAAGTAGTTGTATGTTAGGATACAGTTAGTAAGGTGTATGAGGAATGAGGTAGTGGTTTTGGAGTCTGAAGGCCACTGGGGAAGATAGTTTTCAATAGCAGCAAGACCGTGGGCATGACAGATGTTGGTGTGTAGGGAAGTGGCATTAACAGTGATGAATAGGGATCCGGGGGGTACAGGACTGGAGATGGCTGAGAGTCAATGAAGGAAGTGGTTGTTATCTTTGATGTGGAGGGCTAGATATTGGGCAAGTGGTTGGAGGTTTTGCTCAATGAGTGCCAAAATTCTTTCAATAACCAGCTACAAGTTTGTGAATTTTGAGAAGCATGTATGAGGTGGGTGTGCAGGATGCTGTAGGGAAATGGATTCAGCAGAGTCAGGGAAGGGCCTAAGGCTTTAGTGTGGAATGGGATCACTCTGGAAGAGTTTATAGGCAAAGGAATCAGATGACAGGCAGAGGCTTCCAACCATGTAATGACTGTAATTCATGACAATAGTGGTGTAACCTTTCTCAGCATGTATGATGATTGAAGGCACGGGCGTGATCAGCTGCGTGGCATCCTCCTATGCCAACCTGCTTATGGGTCATCTAGAAGAAAACTTCCTAGCCACTCAAAATGTCAATTCCCTCATCTGATTCAGGTTCATTGATAATATCTTCAAGATCTGGACTCAGGGCCAAGATACCCTATCCTCATTCCATCACAACCTCAACACTGTCTCTCCCATCCATTTCACCTGATCCTCCTCAATCCAGTGTGCCACCTTCCTGGACACTGATCCCCTCCTCTCTGATTGCTCCATCTACATCTTTGTCTACATTAAACAGATCCACCAACAACAGTACCAGCATTGCGACATCTGTCATCCCTTACACACCAAAAAATCCCTCCCACACAGCCTGGCTACTTGGAATGGCTTACCTCCCATAACACGAACTTCCCAGCCAGTATACTGAAGGCTTCATCAAGGCCTTCACAGACAAGCACAACCCTCACATCTAGTCTGCAAACCAATCTCCCATGCCATTTCCCCACACACCGCAAAGAACCAGCTACAATGGAGTACCCCCTTCACCACCCTGTATTACCCCAGACTGGAACTACTGAACAACACGCTTTGTCAGGACTTTGATTATCTATCATCATGCCCTGAAATGAGGGATACCCTACTCAGAGTCCTTCCTGCCCCTCTTAAAGTGGTGTTCTGTCACCCACCCAACCTGCACAACATCCTAATCCACCCCCATGCTGCTCCTAATCCCAACTCCTTGTCACATCAATCCTAATCCTACGGAAGATCCAGATGTGAGACTTGTCCAATCCATTCACTGAACACTCTCTATACCAGCCCTGTCACAGGCTTATCCTAGCCCATCAGAGGCTGGGTCAGCTGTGAAGACATTCATGTCATATACCATTTCTGCTGCAATCTTTGCATAGCTTTTTGTACTGGTATGACTACCAACAAGCCGTACACCAAGATGAACAACAAATGCTAAATTGTCACCAAGAGCAAAGCAACGCCCTGTTGCACAACATGCAGCTGAACGTAACATGTTTCATTTCAATGACTGCTTCACAGTCATACAGTGACTACCCTCTACCACCTGTTTTTCTGGATTGCACAGATGGCAGTTATCCCTAAAACACATTCTCTGCTACTGAAATTATCCTGGCCTCAACCTATGGTAAACTACTGTCCTCAAACCCTCCACCTAACAGTTTCCGCTCCTCAGTCCTATCACCTTCTCCCTGTTCACATTCCCCACCCTCATTGTGTCCCACACACTGTTGTCAGTGCATCCTCCTGAATTTTTCCTTCCTTGCTCCTCTTATCCTCTTATATTCCTCCCCCCCCCCCTTCCCCCCATCTGCCCCGCAACCTCTCAACTCTGCAGCTGGCAGTCTTGTCAAGCCTCCATCTAGTCCCTGCTGCACACTCCGCCAGACAGCATTCTTCTCTTCCCTCTTCATGTACATACATATTCTTTTCCAGTAAAGGCAGTATAATTATTGAACTCAACCACTGACTACAACCTGATTTACTCAGCCAGCTTTGGGGGGGAGGAGGGGGTGGGGTATACAGTTTAATTAAAAAAATCACTACACAGGTGATAAGTGACAGTAAAAAAAAGACCAGTTGGGGACTGCCATTTGATATCCATGCTGGATAAAGGTCTCTTCTATACTCATCCATGCATGCAACTTTTACCTATAAAAATCTATGTTGCTCCGCACATCTACATCTAAATCTAAATCTACATATATACTCTGCAAGTCACTGTGAAACGTGTAACATTGGGTACAGTTTATTGCACCGTGTAATAGGGTTCCATCTTATTCCATTCACAGATAGAGCACAGGAAGAGTGACTGCCATGTAGATGTCTCTGTGGAAGCTCTTCTTCAGCTAATTTTATCTGTGTGACCTCTAAAAGTATGTTGGAAGAGAAAGAAAAGAGTATGAAACTGCACTTGAACCAGAGGGTTGGAGCAGTTGAAATGAGGAAGGTGAAGGACTGTTGGATTTTCGCTATAAGAATAGTTTATTAGTTGGAGACTCCTGGTTCAAGAAAAATGAGCCACAAGATTACCAGGTACAGTAATAACTTTGGTAGAAATTTGGTAGCTGACTATACCATCCACGATAGTGAAATGAATAAGAATATCACAGATATTGCTGTAATACTCTCAGAGGCTTTAAATAGTGACCATTGACAACTAATAACTAATCTGAGAGGGGCTTAAGATAAGAAAGGGACGGGAAACCAGGGCCAAAACATTAAGCTATGGAAGCTGAAAGACGAAGGGAGCAGAGTAGAGTACCTCAGAATATTTATGGCAAATCTTCTAATGGTAGAATCAAAAATGGTGGAAGAAGAATGGGATTGAATCCAGAGGAAATGTGACAGAAGCAGTAAGTGGGGGAACAAGCAATTAAAAGAGAAGTAAAATGACACCATAATGGAATGAAGTAAGACATAGCACAGAAGAAGAAGCACCAGTCAAGAAAGACAGAGGAAAAAAGAGTGGTGACAGAAGGCAGATGAAGGTGGCTGGAAGAGTGGACTAGAATGATGGAGGAGGATAGTTAAGGTTCAAAAAAGATCCTATACTGGATGGTTAAATGTAAGAGGTGGAATGATATGATGGTCTATGTTCAAAAGGTAAATAAAAGTGGTCAAGAGGTAGAAAATAAGGAGGAATTGAAGACCATGTGGAGGGAGTATTTTGAAGAACTCTTGAATCCAAAAGAGACCTGGAAAAGGAGCAAGAAGAGGAACTGGGAACAGAAAAGGACTTAACATGGAGAGAAGTAGCAAATACGTTGAGATATATGAAGGCAAGAAAGACACCAAGTTTGGATGAGCTGAGTGTAGAGATGCTGAGAGCCTCTATCAATTGATAAAAAGTGCATGGGAAGAGATGAGGACTCCCAAAGCCTGGAAAATGAAAATAACTGTCGCAGTTTTCAAGAAATGTAATACGAGTGCAGAAACTACTTGGTAACTACATTGATGAGCCATTGTGGAAACATCTTTAGAAAGTTCTCGAAATATTAATTTGATAAAAACAGAAGGAAGGCTGGGAGAACAACAACATGGGTTTAGAGCAGGGTGGTCCAAATTAGTATAACCAACCCCAGGGATGGAGGGATGGCTACAATATCACGATGATAGATGGCACAAAGTTGAGGCAGGGAAGCAGGCTAGTGTAGGCCCAAGGAGATGCAACTGTCAAAACTAAAGCTTTATTTTCTACTTGTGAGTGCTGCACTGGTGAGGGGTAGTGACCATACCCCCACTCCACAGGAAGAGGGCTGAATGACAAGTGAAATGTCAGTTAATGTCCAGCCACCTAGATGCAACATGCACATGAACAGCTTTACCGATAACTAAGCTCAGTGCATGGCACATGAACCCATTGTATGAATTGCACCACAAACATCTGGTGTCAGCATTGCACAAAAATGGTCAACAATTTGCTATTATTGCCAGCTCTGTCGTGAGTGAATGCCTCACGATGGCCATCGGTGGTAGCACAGAGGCGTGCCCGATACGTGACAGAAGGTGGCTGCCATTCACAGGATAAGACCCACTGCCCCTTGGCCAGAATCCAGCTGCTGCTGGAGTGACCTCAGAAGGTCCGGTGCACTGTGGCACTTTCCACAGCATGAACTTAGCACTAAAACCTTATACAGTGATGGAGACCAAAGTTAATGACTGCTGCTCGTGGCTCCATGTGGTCTCCTCATTTGGTGTAGCACCCACATCGTGGTAGAGTGCTACTCTGGGCCATGAACAAAGCTGCTATGAACATAACAGCTATTTATACAAGATAGCAGCACACCTGTTATCCCAACACATTGCTTCTAGTCACATTCTTGACAACACTACTGAAATCCACTGATGGGATAATCCCCTTGCCTGTTTTTTGCATTACCACAGAGCTGTCAGGTTTCACCAAGAAAGCCTGGCCTGTCTCATGATAATTCAACAGCTCAGTTGCTATAGCAGAAATGAAAACATCCTACATTCGCCAGCTACTAGCAGCTGCTCCATATATTCTCACTGATTTGCTCATAAATGCTAGTGGCACTAGACTATCCCTCTCCACAGGAAGACTCAGCCCCTCAGGTCCCATTTTATGACTGATTTACAGCAGCATATCACCACAGGATGTGTATGGAGACAAGAAAAAAAATTTCTGGATTTTTCCTGGAATTCCCGGTTAAAAATAGACTTTCTCCAGGTGAAAATGCACGTTTTTCAGGTGAAAATACGCTATACTCTGGGTGAAAGTACATTTTTTTCATGTTAAAGTGACAATATGTTTTCATTCATATCTGTAAAACGTATCAAGTTTTTATGGACCGGTATAGAACTTCCCGGCATTCCCTGCAAAAAACAAAACACTTTGGAAGGATCTTCAATGTGTGGTAAAATGTACAGTGCATGTTTTCGTATCACAAAGTATAGATATGAATTCACCAAAAACAGAAATATAGTTTCTGAACACAGAACGCCAAAAGCAGTAGCACTCTGAGTGGCCTGACAGTGAGCTATGAATTAAGAAAAATACGGTGCGATAATATGTATCCTTGCTTTGTGAAATATGACTACTAGATATTTTTCATTAAGAGAAGCTAAGCTTTATAAAACTTGTCATCAAAAATTTTTTGCTGTTTTTTCCAAAGATGTGATGAAGGCAGGATCCTAAAAGCACCGCTTGATTTGCAGCAGCTGAATATTTCTGAGAAGCATAATTGTAAATTTCATTGCTGTACACTGAACATTTCATAGGTTACAAGGCTGAATACATGTTCTGTCAAGCAATTCAACTTTTCCATAGAAAATACAATCACACGTGAAACGGGTTTTTCCCAGATTTCCCAGTTGCCCCATGGTGTATACACCTTGATCACTTGTACAAACAAGTTCTCATAATAGGGGTGTCTGGCAGTCCGACCCCCATGATTCAGAGACCACATCTAATTTACAAACCTTACTTGGCAGATTTCCTCTTACGCTATTAAGCTGCTTATATCAGCTCACTTAACAAACCATTAGTTCATCACATCGTGCTTTTATACTTCTACATCCTGCCAGTCATGTGCCCTTGGCAATTCTGCTTGGAAATGTTCAAGGCTCGTTTCTTGACCTCACATCCTTTTATAAAGTCTAGGAAATACATTTCTCATCAACATTCACTCAACAATATTCAACATTTACCCACTTTCATGCTCTAGGGTTCAAGTATACTGGAACCTGAGCTACTGGCAGATTGGGTTGATGTGCAGCTCTCCAGCTCAGATAAATGAAGGCTATGCGCAGCTGATTTGGAGACACTGAGGCACTACGTATTGCAATGCTGAAGTTCAAGTCATTCGTCATTGCACTTTCCTAAACTGCTTAACATGCTACATCAACTGTTCTGTTGAAATCCACCCTTCCTGTGTGGCTATTAATTGGTTCAGGAAATGGAACAGGTATAGTTTTAATGAATTGTTCAGGAAGGTTAGACTCTGCTTCAGCAATACAATTAGCGGTTTGTCTGACCAGTATGACTGTGACTGTCACACGCTCAACAGGGTAATTCCTGTAACCATTGCTGGTAGATGGAAGGTCGTCCCTGGCATGGCACATGCCTGCCTTTATTCCACAACCCACTGCCTTTCATTTCCTTTTGCCTTGCCGTCGAGCCTTCCGTGCTCATAGCAGCTTGTATAACTACCACATTACTGTACATGGAATAAATCGAGTGTAACTTTGCTTGTTGGAAATAAGGTTTAGGTTTGACAGTGTCCCTTGGAAAATCTTGTCCATTTGTGATGCCTACAAATAGCTGCACTGATCATATGTTTATTCCAGTTTGATTCACCTGGACTGGACACACTGTGATCTTCTCCCTCCAACAATACTGCAGTTCCTGTTCTGTCTACACCATATGCCTGTCCCCCTCCTCAGACGTCAACAACACACCAGCTGTTCTCACTTTTAAAAACTTCTCTGTGGCTGACCATTTCACTAGATAGGGATGAATTGTGGATGCTTCCTCTCCACCTGGAATCCAACCAGTATGTACAACTCCGCCTGGCCAGTCCTCACCTCTACTGAAGCCATACCATATTAAAAAGGTAAACTCTGTTTACTCAGTTCTGCTATCAGTCTCTGTTCCAAGGGCAGTTCCCCCTGCACTCTTGGCAACCCCCACAGGTATTGCTCTGTGATAGGACAGGACTCAGGCTGCTTATGTAATGTGTGATGGATAGCTTCCTGTAAGGCTGCCATTAATTCTCATGCATACCACACACTGTCTGCTAACAACTGTATCAGCCTTGTCATAATGGCTCTTCCATCTAGTGTAGACACCTGTGTTTGCTTGATTCCTAGATCTCAATTCAAAGCATCCTCTGATGCTTTCGTGTATTCCATCTCCGAGTTTGTCAGCTTCCATAGCATATGCATACTGTTCAACATTCTGTTCTCTAAGCTTGCTATCTACACGGTCTGACACTAACACTGACTCACTAACCTCTGACTATTTCTTCACAGTCTCACTATCTCCTTCAACTCCTGATGTCACTGGTATCTGTTGTCCCAAACACAAGTCTTCAAAACTCTCCATCCTTGCCCCTTCTTGCCTTAACCATATCAAACAGCAATGGCATTTTTCTGCCATACTACCTCATATGGAGATAACCCTGTATTAGTGTGGACCTTTGAATTGTAAGATAACATGGCAATTGAGAGATATGTGTCCCAGGCATTTTGATGTGGATTCGTCCACCTGCTTAGCTGTGTGGTAGTGTGCTCCCCTCCCATGCAAGTGGGCCTGGGTTCAGTTCCGCCAGGTTGGAAATTTTCTCCACTCAGGGACTGGGTGTTGTGTTGTCCTCATCATCATTTCATCCTCATCACCACAAGTCGCCCAATGTGGCATCGACTGAAATAAGACTTGCATTTGGTGGCCGAACTTCCCCGCATGGGGCCTTCCAGCCAATAATGCCATACACTCATTTCCATTTTTTGATGTGGTTTCAAATCGTAGCTTAATATCCTTATGATTGTACAATGCACCTGTTCCATCTACCATCTGATTGTTGGCTGAGTGGACTAATTTTCAGTTTCTTCACATGCAACAAGCGGCACAATTCTTTTATCAAGTCTGACTAAAAATTTGTCCCTTGATCAGCAATCACTGTCTCTGACACCCAAAACTTATGTATCGGACTTGTTCATCATTGTTTCTGCAACTGTAACACTTGCTGGTTCAGCATGGCAATTATTTCTGCATGCGAATAAAAGTGATCTATTGTCATTTCCAACAACTTCAACATTCTAGTACTCTCTGCAATGGTATTCATTTATGACTCAAGTCCACACCAAAGCACAGTGCACATAATTTCTCATATATTGATCCACATGTCCCTTCCACCAATACCTCTCAGTCACCTTCATTTCATTGCTCTGCATCCTCCATGACCAGATAACACATGATCACGCACCTCCATAGGACTTCTTCCTTCAACTTAGCCAGTACTACTATTCACAGCCCTAACCTAGTTACCTTCCATAAAAGATCATCACACATGCTGAACTCTGTTCCCACTCTGTAGAGATTGCAGTCACTGTCAGCATCCTGCACTGCTTGCCATTCAGTAATGCCATAACCCAGTACTGGACCCTCTGTTGTCCAATGGAGATGGCACCACCCACTGTCCAACTGCAGCCAACACCAGGGATGGAGGAATGCCTATGATGTCAAGATGGAAGGCAGAGGAGGGATGAGGCAGGCTCGCTAGCCAGTGAAGACTCTGAGAGATGCTGCTGTCAAAATTAATAGTTAAATTTCTTCTTGTATATAACTGCTGTCACCTGTGCTCTGTGTGACCCCATTGCATGAGTTGCACCACAAACATCTACCATCAGCATTGCACGAAGGAGGTTAGCAGTCTTGCTATGGTTGCCAGCTCTGTGGTGGATGATTGCATCCCAGGAGTCGATGGTGTGTAGCATAGAAGCACACCCACCATGATGGTGCAAGACGGATGCCATGCAGTGGATGCAACCCACTGTCCCCTGGACAGGAGTCTGGCTGCTGATAGAATGAGCTGGAAGGCCCACTGTACTGTGGCACTAAGTTTGGAGGGCATACTTAGCACTGGAAGTTGGTTCTACATCAGAGACTCAAATTTGTGACTGCTGCTGTTGGCTCCATATGGTCCCCTGGTGTTAGCTGTAGCCCCCACGTCCTGGTAGACCATTGGGCTGTGAATGAAACTGCTATGAAAATAGCATCATTCTGCTAATGTTCTGCAAAATTACATTTATTTGGTCACAAACCGCCTTTCAGATTCTCAGGTCATCTTCAGCCGATAAGTGAATGTCATAAACAAAGAAAAACATGACGTAAGACTTAAACAGATATTATTTGTATAGAAGATGAAAAATTATGAAGTGTTTACAAAGGAAAATATTACAGCAATTACATTAACTAAAAAGGGTAAACAAAGTGTTTATATAGAGATATGTATATCGAATGATGAGCAATAAAATGTATTTACAGTCTGAATATAGTATTTGTAATAAAACTTAATTTAACAAGGGGGAAAATGGAAACTGAGTCCTATCATTTAATACTAGGCTGGCATTCTGAGTCATGTGTTTGTTGATTTCCATTATTTCCAGTAGGGTCATGGTTCTGCTTTTTTTATGAAATGTAAAACTTCACATTCCATGTCATATGGATGGTATTCTGCTAAAAAATTATCAGCAAAGGTTGAATCTTTCTTCCTTAATCACCAGTTTCTCTCATGTTCACATAGCCTAATAGCCACAGCTCTCCATGACTGTCACAGCATGCAAAAGTGGTGCAATTTTATTCAGTTTCTTTGTTTGTAGAATAGTATCAACTGAGGCAGAGCTGTAGCCATTGGTGGAACTGATTTGTTGGATGGTTTGTAGTTCTGTTTTAAAGGCTGATTTGGATAATGAAACAGATATGAGGTGATGCATCACTTACTGGAAAGGTCCATGCTTGTGGCTGTAAGGATGCCGGGAGCTTGCACAGATTACTGTATCAGTAGCTATGGTTTTTTTTCTGTTAAAGCTAAAAAATGAATATCTGCAAACAAGACACAGAATGACAGTCTAGCATTAAATGATCAGGCTCAGTTTCCATTTTCCCCCTTGTTAAATTAAGTTTTATTTTGCATCATTTGTTATATTTATCTCCAAATAAAATTTTTGTTTTAGCTTTTTCGTTAATGTAATTACTGTAATATTTTCTATGTAAACACTTTGTCACTTTTGTATCTTCTGTACAAATAGTATCCATGTGAATCGCACATCATGGTTATCTCAATTTGCAACATTCAGTTGTCACCTGAATATATCCTGAGAAACCAAAAGTCAGTTTGTGGCCAAATAAATATAATTTTGCAGAAGACCTGGAAGTGTTTTCCTTTATAATATTGTTATCATGTTCTGCCAAGCACCAACAGAAAATTCAGTTAGTGTTAACAGCTTTCTGTACAAAATAGCAGCTAGTGTTACTTAAACATCAATAAACTATTGATTAATCAATAGTGTAGGTATCGGTAGTCTACTTTAATTATTGTCAGTCATATTCTTTATAATATGATGCCTCTTTAATTTGCATGTGAAAGTTGTCTGATTCAATTATCTCCATGGCATGTGGGTCACAGATGTAAAGAAGGTAGCAAGGAGGTATTTAATCATCATCAAGTATGGCAGCACCTCATCCAGTCTGTACTGTTTATACATGTTGTAAGTATGTTGGCCTCTGTGGGGGAGGGAATGAGAGAGAGAGAATTTTCTTGTTTGTCTACCAGTGCTGGTTTGATGCAACCCACCATGAATTCCTCTCCTGTTTTAACCTCTTCATCTCAATGTAGCACTTGCAACCTATGTCCTCAATTATTTGCTGGATGTATTCCAATCTCTGTCTTCCTCTACAGTTTTTGCCCTTTAAAGCTCCCTCTAGTACCATTGTAGTCATTCACTCATATCTTAACAGATGTCCTATTATCCTGTCCCTTCTCTTTACCTGTGTTTTCCACATATTCCTTTCCTCTCCGATTCTGCACAAAGCTTCCTCATTCCTTACCCTATCAGTCCACTTAATTTTCAACATTTGTCTGTAGCATCACATCACAAATGCTTCAATTCTCTTCTGTTCCAGTTTTCCCATAGTCCATGTTTCACTACCATGCAATGCTGTACACAATGTGATCAAAAGTATCCGGACACCTTCAAAAACATAAGTTTTTCATATTAGGTGCATTGTGTTGCCACCTACTGCCAGGCCAGGTACTCCACATCAGTGACCTCAGTAGTCATTAGACATTGTGAAAGAGCAGAATGGGACGTTCCGCGAAACTCATGGACTTCAAACGTGGTCAGGTGATTGGGTGTCACTTGTGTCATACATCTGTACACAAGATTTCCACACTTCTAAATATTCCTAGGTCCACTGTTTCCGATGTGATAGTGAAGTGGAAACATGAAGGGACATGACAGCATAAAAGCTTACAGGCCGACCTCATCTGTTGTCTGACAGAAACTGCCGACAGCTGAAGAAGGTCGTAATTTGTAATAGGCAGACATCTATCCAGACCATCACACAGAAATTCCAAAATGCATCAGGATTCATTGCAAGTACTATGATGACAGTTAGGCAGGAGGTGAGAAAACTTGGGTCTCATAGTCATGCAGCTCCTCATAAGCCACACATCATGCCAGTAAATGCCAAACAATGCCTTGCTTGGTGTAAGAGGAGCGTAAACATTGGACAATTGAACAGTGGAGTGACGAATCATGGCACACAATGTGAAGATCTGATGGCAGGGTGTAGGTATGGCGAATGCCTGGTGAACATCATCTGCCAGCATGTTTACAGCCAACAGTAAAATTCGGAGGTGGTGGTGTTATGGTGTGGTAGTGTTTTTCATGGAGGGGCTTGCACCCGTTGATGTTTTAAGCACCTTCTTGCTTCCCACTGTTGAAGAGCAACTCGGGGACGGCAATTGCATCTTTCAACATGACTGAGAACATGTTCAAAATGCATGGCCTGTGGGGGATTGGTTACATGACAATAACATCTCTGTATTGGACTGGCTTGCACAGAGTCCTGACCTTAATCCTGTAGAATACCTTTGGGATGTTTTGGAACACTGACTTCGCCAGGCCTCACTAACCAACATCAATACCTCTCCTCAGTGCAGCACTCCGTGAAGAATGGGCTGCCATTCCCCAAAAAACCTTCCAGTACCTGATGAATGTATGCCTGCAAGAGTGGAAGCTGTCATCAAGGCTAAGGGTAGACCAAAACCATACTGAATTCCAGCATAATGGATGGAAGGCACCGCAAACTTGTAAGTTATTTTCAGCCAGGTGTCCGGATACTTTTGATCACATATTGTACATTCTCAGAAATTTTTTCCTCAAATTAAGGCCGATATTTGATATTACTATACTTCTCTTGGGCAGGAATGCTCTTTTTGCCAATGCCAGTCTGCTTTCGATGTCCTCCTTGCGCCATCCATCATTGGTTATTTTACTGCCTATGTAGCAGAAATCTGTAACTTCATCTACGAGGTGGAATCCAAAATTTTCAGGACTGGTGCTGCCATCTCGAAAGTAGGAGTAGTAGATCTTTGCAACACTAGGTGGCAATAGCTGCATATCTGATGAGTCAGTGTGCAGAGTGGCATTCAGCTGGGAGGATATGTTGCATGTCCACAGTGATTTCCGTAATACTCTGTGTTGGGTGTGTGGCAATTTTACGATGGATCTGCAAACAGAACAGCGTGTGTGTATCAAATTCTATGTGAATCTCAGGAAAAGTGCTAGAGAGACCCTTACAATGATTCAACAAGTGTTTGGGGGACAGAGCATGAGCCGTACGTGTGTGTTTGAGTGGCATGCTCAGGGCCGGTCATACAGATGTCGAAGATAATGTTCACACTGGAAGGCCCGTTAGCTGCACAACACCAGACGTTGTTGCCAAACTTCAACAACTGGTTTGTGCGGATCGACGTCAAACCATTCAAGACCTTGCAGATGAAGTGGGTACTGGTTATGGGATATGTCAACGAATATTGATTGATGAATTGGGCATGCACCACATCACCGAAAAATTTGTGCCAAGGATCTTGACTGCCGATCAGAAGGCACAGCATGTTGAAGTGTGCATGGACCTACATCAGACTGCATCTGATGATCCAACCTTCTTGTCATGGGTTATCACCAGCGACGAGAGCTGGATTTACCAAACAGTGAATTCCGCGTACTAATGTGGCGTTTTGCGACGTCTCCGTGAAAACGTATGGTGACAATAACCTGAACTTTGGCATCAAGGGAACTGGCTGCTGCATCACGACAATGCACCCTGTCACATATCCTTGCTCACTAGGACCTTTTTGGCAATAAACAACATGGCAATTGTAGCCCACCCACTGTACTTGCCAGATTTGGCACCTTGTGACTTCGCACTATTCCCAAAACTGAAACTCTAGTTGAAAGGCCAGCGGTTTGACACTCTAGAGAGGAATCAAGAAGCATCACTGGCAGTATAAACACCATCAAAGAACAGAAAACAGAACTTCCAGAAAAGGTCTGACTAGTGGCAGAAGCGCTGGGACTGGTGTGTACGTGCGGGTGGGAACTACTTCGAGGGTGATGGTGACCATTAGTTCAAAGGTAAGGTTTTCAATAGATGGCAGCACCAGTCCCGAAAATTTTGGATAGAACCTCATACTTTGTGACCATCAATCCTGATGTTAAGTTTCTTGCTGTTCTCATTTCTACTTCTGCTTGTTACCTTTGTCTTTCTTCGATTTACTGTCAATCCATACTCTGCACTCATTAGACTGTTCATTCTGTTCAGCAGATCATGCAATTCTTCTTCACTTTCACTTAGAATAGCAATATCATCAGTGAATCGTATCATTGATATCCTTTCACCTTGAATTTTAATTCCACTCCTGAACCTGTTTTTTATTTCCATCATTGCTTCCTCGATATACAGACTGAACAGTAGGGCTGAAAGGCTACATCCTTGTCTTTCACCCTTTTTAATAAGAGCACTTCATTCTTGGTCACCCACTCTTATTGTTCCCTCTTGGTTGTTGCACATGTTGTGTATGACCCATCTCTCCCTATAGCTTACACCTACTTTTCTCAGAATTTCGAACATCTTGCATCATTTTACATTCTCGAAGGCTTTTTCCAGGTCAACAAATCCTATGAACATGTCTTGATTTTTCTTTAGTTTTGCTTCCATTATTAACCACAATGTCAGAATTGCCTCTCTTGTGCCTTACCTTTCCAGAAGACAAACTGATCATCATCCAGTGCACCCTCAATTTTCTTTTCCATTCTTCTTTATATTATTCTTGTAAGCAACTTGGATGCATGAGCTGTTAAGCTGATTGTGTGGTAATTCTCACACTTGTCAGCTCTTGCTGTCTTTGGAATTGTGTGGATGATGCTTTTCCAAAAGTCAGATGGCATGTTGTCAGATCATACATTCTACACACCAATGTGAATAGTCGTTTTGTTGCCACTTCCCCAAATGATTTTAGAAATTTTGATGGAATGTTATCTATCCCTTCTGCCTTACTTGATTTTAAGTCCTCCAAAGTGCTTTTAAATTCTAATTCTAATACTAGATCCCCTATCTCTTCTAAATCGACTCCTGTTTCTTCTTCTACCACATCAGACAAATCTTCCCCCTCATAGAGGTTTCCAATGTATTCTTTCCACCGACTTGCTCTCTTCTCTGCATTTAACAGTGGAATTCCCACTGCACTCTTAATGTTATCACCTTTGCTTTTAATGTCACAGAAGGTTGTTTTGACTTTCCTGTATGCTGAGTCTGTCCTTCCAACAATCATTTCTTTTTCAATGTCTTCACATTTTTCCTACAGCCATTTCATCTTAGCTCCCCTGCAGTTCCTATTTATTTCATTCGTCAGTGACTTGTATTTCTCTATTCCTGAGTTTCCCTGAACATTTTTGCACTTCCTCCTTTCATCAATCAATTGAAGTATTTCTTCTGTTACCCATGGTTTCTTCACAGTTACCTTCTTTGTAGCTATGTTTTCCTTCACAACTTCTGTGACGACCCTTTTTAGAGACGTCCATTCCTCTTCAATTGTACTGAATACTGGGCTATTCCTTATTGCTGTATCTATAGCCTTAGAGAACTTCAACCGTATCTCATCATTCCTTAGTACTTCCATATCCCACTTCTTTGGATAATGATTCTTCATGACTAATGTCTTAACTTCGGGCTGCTCTTCATCACTACTATATTGTGATCTGAGTCTATGTCTTCGCATGGGTATGCCTTACGATCCAGTATCTGATTTCAGAATCTCTGTCTCACCATCTGAATCTTCCTGTATCATCCAGCCCTTTCGAAGTATACCTCCTCCTCTTGTGATTCTTGAAGAGAGTATTCGCTATTACTAGCTGAAACTTGTTACAGAACTCAATTAGTCTTTCTTCCCTCTCATTCCTTGTCCCAAGCCCATATTCTCCTTCAACCTTTTCTTCTACTCCTTACCCTACAACTGAATTCCAGTCTCCCATGACTATTAGATTTTCATATCCCTTTACACCTTTTACCTTTTCAGTATCCTCATACACTTTCTCTGTCTCTTCATCTTCAGCTTGTGATGTAGGCATGCATACCTGAGCTATCATTGTCAGTGTTGGTCTACTGTCAATTCTGATAAGAACAACCCTATCAATGAACTGTTCACATAACACTCTCTGCCCTACCTTCCTATTCATAACAAA
The DNA here is from genome assembly GCF_021461385.2 of Schistocerca piceifrons. NCBI lineage: Eukaryota > Metazoa > Arthropoda > Insecta > Orthoptera > Acrididae > Schistocerca > Schistocerca piceifrons. Next base: position 315,567,593 of record NC_060143.1, on the reverse strand, counting down.
TCCTACTTCCATTATACTATTTTCTGCTGCTGATGATATTACCCTATACTCATCTGACCAGAAATACTTGTGTTCTTTCCACTTCACTTCACCGACCCCTACTACATCTAGATTGAGCCTTTGCATTTCCCTTTTCAGATTTTCCAGTTTCCCTACTACATTCAAGGTTCTGACATTCCAAGCCCCGACTTGTAAAGCGTTATCCTTCCCTTGATTATTTAATCTTTTTCTCATGGTAACCTCCCCTTTAGCAGTCCCCTCCCGGAGATCTGAATGGGGGAATATTCTGGAATCTTTTGCCAATGAAGAGATCATCATTACACTTCTTCAATTACAGGCCACATGTCCTGTGGATACACATTACGTGTCTTTAATGCAGTGATTTCCATTGCCTTCTGCACCCTCATGCCATTGATCATTGCTGATTCTTCTGCCTTTAGGGGCAGTTTCCCACCTCTAGGACAAGAGAGTGCCCTGAACCTCTGTCTGCTCCGCCGCCCTCTTTGACACGGCCGTTGGCAGAGTGAGGTATGGCTTTTTATGCTGGAAGTCTTCAGCCGCCAATGCTGGTTATTAATCTAGATTTAAGCAGTGGCAGGATTCAAACCCGGCACTGAAGACATTTGATTATGAATCAAAGACACTACCCCTAGACCATGGGTGCAAATTAGTGTTAGCTTACTTATTTATAGCAAGAAATGCAAATGTAAACAAGGCCGTTGTAATACAATGCAGTTAGTAGAGGAAATATCACATTTTAAAAGATTTGCTAAGCGCTTATGATTGGTTCATGTAACACATTTTAAAACAAATATGTTTATTATCATTATTAATTAAGCACACCCACTATTGTCCTCTTCTGTTTCTGAGTCTTCATTGTATTTACAGTTGTTTTCAATTGTACATATTTATGTATAAAATGATTCGAAAACACAAAACACTGACCAATCCTGATGAACCTACATTACTTTCACTTATGTAGAAGCACACATCTCATGCATATGTTAGTTACCTGCATTGTGCTTGAATAGTGGAGTTCGTTCCCTCAAGGATGCAGCAGTCTCCACAGAAATGAATAAGGAAGAAAGACACAATTCCACCACCTGTGAAGCGTCATGTTTTTTATTTGTACAGCAGCTGGGCATAATCATTAAAATATTCAGCTGTATTTACATGCTTTCACAGTATCGCATTCATAAGTAATTCAGACAAAATGTGAATGTTCCTATGGATCTGAGATAAAACAAACCTCATCTTGCCAGGAATTGTCACTGAATGACCAGAAATGTTTTTTCAAAAGCTTCTAATCCTGTAGCTAGTTCTTAAGCTCTTGCCCACTAATGCTGCAACCCCTTGTTGAATCTTGTGTAACAGATGAAATACTTCACCTTATTTTCATTTATTTGATTTTTTTAAAGTCTGCAGCGTTTAGCAATCTGATCAATAATTTTTTGAGTGTCACAAGGAAGAACGCTGCTCCTAAAGCTTCTAGCTCTTTGGGGTATCACTGTACGTGACCACAATGTGCCAATAATGGCTTCTTTGTCACTCATTTTGCTATTAAATGCCACACATGAAAAGAATAATTCTTTGTCATGCAACTATAGTGCCACAACAGTCGAATAGTGGCACTGGCAGCAAGGAGAGAAAGAGCACAATTGTCACGAAGTGTTCCTAACAGTGCCAACATGTAACAATAAGTGCTCATTGTTAGTGAGTTATCAACTTTGACCGGCTTTCACACATTCCAATAGTCTCTTTTGGCCAAGGAAATCCCGCACTTCCAAGATTACTTTGTTGATGTGAGAGGTGCAAAAATAGAATTTGTTATGTTATGGTACTGAAAATTTATTGTAAAAGTCAATCATCATTGTGGAACTTTTTCAAGAAAGTACATGATAATAGTCAAGCAAAATTTGCATATATTGTAATGGAACCTTCTATTTTAAACAATACAAAAATATTATACAGAATTATAAACAGTGATTCACTCACAATGTTCAGAAATAAATTACTGGAAGAACATGGGGAACACATTTGTCAGGTAGGTCATGTAGATGCATATTTTAACTCTTTCATGACCTTACTTCTATTGGAAGTTGATATTGTCTTCCTCTCAAACAAACACAGGAAAAATGGAACAGAGACAAGGATAATGTATGGATAACTCATGGAATCAACATACAGGGTGAGTCACGAACTATTGCCACTAAGAAGAACTCCAAAAATATGATAGCAGCTGAAAAGTTCGTGGGGAAAATGTTGCATGGGACAACGGGGGCCTTAATATGACGTTGCTTATTTGTTGCTAGGTGGTGTCGCATCAGAGATATAAAGGTCAACTTTGTTTTTTTAAATGGGATGCTGTAGTTTGGTACTTATTTTTGGATAGCGGTTATTGAGACGAATCCAATGATGTGTAACAGTAAGGTCTTTGAAGGTCAACAAATGTCAAAAAGGTGGCATGAACATCCATTACAGAGGGTGTTGGAAGTGATGACCATTGATATCAATGCAGTGCTGCAATCTTCTTATCATGGGTTGAGTGGTATTCCCTATCCCTTCAGCACTTATCAAAGCACATGCTCTGACAATTCTCTCTCGTATATCGTGCAAATAGTAAATATTCGTCAAATATGGCGTATCCATCTAACTTGCCACTGACATGTAAAAAGCATTCCATGGTTTTGCATTACAACACTAACAGGAATGGTTAGACTAGTATGATCAAATCAATCGAATGTGAATTATGTATTCCTTCGGAGAACAAGTAGACATGCTTCTCATTTATGGAGAACGCCAATGAAATTCAGTGACAGCTAGAGACTTATATGCTGAAAGATATCCTCAAGTTACTCACCCTGTACATCATACATTTAAATATGTGTATGATAAATTGAGAGCAACTGGATCTTTAACACATCGGAAACATATCTGGCAACGGAAAGTTACTAACGTGGAAACGGAAATTGGTACTCTTGCCACTGTGGTTCGAGATCCTTGTGTTAGTCCATGTCAAATCGCAAGGGAATCTGGCATGAGTCAGAGTTGTGTTGTTTGTGTTCTGAATCACCATAAATATTATCCTTACCATATCAGTCTCCACCAAGAATTAACTGGTACGGATTGTAGGCATCGCACTGAATTCTGCTGATGGGCTCAACTTCAGATTCAGAGGGATGACACATGTATTAATTTGATTTTATATAGTGACGAGGTTACATTCATGAACCATGGAAATATTAATTTGCATAACATGCATTATTGGGCAACTATTGTAGGGCAGAAATGGAGAAAGGAGGAGTTGCCACATTCATCAGGAACTATCATAAATTTAAGAACACAGACATTCATAAATATGTAAGCATGTGCAAAAGAAGAAGAATTTCATAAAAAATCCTTCATAATATTTAGTGTATATCGAGCACCTGCAGGTAACTTTAATCTGTTCATAAACCACATTGAAGCTATACTGGCCCATTTAACAACCAAAAACAAAGAAACAGTGGTTACTGGTGAGTCCAATGTAGATTTCCTTAAAGACTCTCCTATAAGAACTTATTTGATTTAGTAACACTATCATTCAACTTAATTCCCACTGTAAAGTTCCCAACTAGGGTAGCCAATTGCTCACAAACAGCCACCGATAATATTTTTATAGAAAAGTCCAATGAACAGAATTATATTACACAACCAATAGCCTCTCAGATCATGACATGCAGTTCCTTCTGTTAAATGTTAATACTGAACAAGATATAAAATCTGTTAAATCTGAACTCAAGAGCGTAGTCAATAAGCCAAAAATTGATTATTTTAGGACACTTCTCAGAGACATTCGCTGGAGTGATGTTTACAGTGCTCATGGCATGAATGAAAAATAGAACACTTTTGCTAATAAAATGCTTGCCTTATTTGAACACTGTTTTCCCCTAAAACTAACCAAGGTTAGAGCAAAGTCTACAAAGAAGCCATGGATTACTCAAGGAATAGAGGTATCTTGTAAAACAAAATGAAAATTGTATCTGTCAATCTGAAACAATTCTGATGTTCATGCTATAGCACATTACAAGAAATACTGCAAAATATTAAAGACTGTAACTCGTACATCAAAGCAAATATATTACAAAGAAAAGACAGTCCTATCAGATAAAAAAATAACAACAATATGGGATATAGTGAAGGAGGAGATGGGTAGAACCAGACATGAAGAGGGCAATAGCATTAAGAGTAAATGATACATTGGTGACAGATGTGTATAGTGTTGCAGAACTTTTTAACAAACATTTTATAGCTGTTACTGAAAAGATGGAGTTGTCAGGTTCTATAGACGCTGCCACGGCTCTCAGACCAGACATTTCAAGTAACTTCCATAATATGAATTTGATCCTCACTACCCCAACAGAAGTAATGTCCATCATAAGATATATAAAATCAAAAACATCCAGTGGGTATGATGAAATGTCAGCAAAGTTAGTAAAAGAATGTGATTCTGAGTTAACTAACATATTAAGCTATCTGTGTAACCAGTCGTTTATCAGTGGAATATTTCCTGAATGATTGAAATATGCTGAAGTTAAGCCACTGTTTAAGAAGGGAGATACAGACAAAGTGTCAGATTTCCATCCAATTTCACTTCTGCCACCATTCTCAAAAAATTTAAGAAAGGTAATGTACAATCAGCTTTATAACCATCTTATCACAAATAACATACCGTCAAAGTCGCAGTTAGGATTTCTAAAGGGTTCTGACATTGGGAAGTCTATCTACACTTACAGTGAAAATGTACTTCATTCATTAGGCAAAAAATTGCAGGCAATTGATGTATTTTGTGATCTGTCAAAGGCATTTTACTGTGTAAATCACAATATCCTTTTAATTAGAATATTATGTTGTAACAGGAAATGCTGCAAAATGGTTTAAATCTTATATCTCTGGCAGGAAACAAAGAGTGTTATTAGGAAAGACACATGTATTAAGCTATCAGGCATCATCCAATTGGGAACTAATTACATGTGGGTTCCCACAAGGTTCCATCTTAGGGCCCTTACTTTTTCTTGTGTGTATTAATGACCTTTCATCAGTAAAATTACCAGATGTCAAGTTCGTTTTGTTTGCCGATGATACAAACATTGCAATAAATAGAAAATCAAGTATAGTCTTAGGCAGATCGGCTAATGAAATATTTGTGGACATTAATCTCTGGTTCCTAGCCAATTCTTTGTCACTTAACTTCAGGAAGGGGAAGGAAAAAAAAAACCTACATGCAATTCAGAGCTTGTAAGGGGTGTCCCACGAGTATATGCCTAATATATGATGACAAGCTAACAGAAGTGAACAGTGTTAAATTCTTGGGATTACAGCTTGATAATAAATTCAACTGGGAGGAGCACACCACAGAACTGCTGAAGCATCTAAACAAATCTCTATATGCAATGCGAATTCTGTCAGACATAGGAGATATAAAAATGAAAAAGCTGGCATACTATGCTTACTTTCACTACATAATGTCATATGGGATTATTTTTTTGGAGTAATTCATCAAGCCAAGCTAAAGTTTTTCAGGCACAAAAAGGTGCAATAAAAGTTATAGGCCTATGTGGTGTGAACTAAAGAACATCCTGCAGAGGCCTATTTAGGGAAATAGGGATACTAACTACTGCTTCCCAATATATTTATTCTTTAATGAAATTTGTCATTAAAAACATATCACTTTTTCAAACCAACAGCTCAGCTCATGGAATCAATACTAGAAATAAGAATAATCTTCACAGGGATTTAAAGTCACTTACTCATGTACAAAAAGGTGTGCATTATTCAGGAACACATATTTTCAGTAACTTGCCAGCAGCCATAAAAAGCTTAACCAATTAAATTCAGTTTAAGAGAAGCCTAAAGGATTTCTGCACCTTTTCAGTGCATAATGTGTTCACTGTAAATAACTATTGTAATAGTTCTATTATATGTTTATTACCTTATAAATAAAAAAAATGCACTTTCAGTGCATTAATGCGATATTAGTAAATGCATGGTGAGTGTTGTGAAATGATCCTTTCATGTAGTGTAGAAAAAAAAAGAAAGTAAGAGAGAGAGAGAGAGAGAGAGAGAGAGAGAGAGAGAGAGAGAGAGAGAGAGAGAGACGATCATCCCACTTGGGACCTGTGGAAGGAACATTAGCTTATTTATTTTAGTTGCAAATATTTGTCATGAATTACTGTTTTTCTGAGATGTTCTACAACCTGGAGGACATCCTCACTATGGATCAATTGGAATGAAAGTAAATCTAATCTAATACGAAAATCCATGTTGGTTGCGGCAAGTTGCATACCAAAAACTGTGGTCGGTGAATGTATGGTTTGGGATTCTGGAGAAGAGAATTATAGGCCCCTATTGTGGGGTTGCTAGTCCCCCATCGGGCGCCTCCCCGGGTGGCGGATTAGGGAATGCTCTCCAGATATGGGGGGTACCGGGGAAATAAAATACCCGGGGTGGACCAAAACTAGCACGGGTAGGGAAGACTCGTTAAGCCATGGTGAAGGCAAATCCCTAGGGGTAGAGAACCCCAAAATCAAGACTCCTGGTCCTCCAGGTTGGGGGTTGTGCAGAGGGCTATCAACCCACTCATGTAAAACAATGGCCGGTCAGGACACTCAAGGTATGCCTCGGAAACAGGACAGAATTTACTGGAACAGAAATTGGCAAAGTTACAAGGATTTCTCTTTTGGTTCGTGGAATGTCAGAAGTCTATACCGCCCAGGAAGCGCACAAATACTAATAAACGAACTAGGAAAATACAAGGTACAACTGGTAGCGCTCCAAGAAATAAGATGGCAGGGAACGGGATCAATGAAAATAGGAGACGGGACAATAATGTATGGAGACTGCGGTCAGCGCCATGAATTTGGAACGGGCTTTTACATTCATAAAACAGCAATTGACACAATAAAGGAATTCAAATCAATTAATAACCGAATATCACACATTACAATTCAGGCTCAGTGGTTTGATATTACATTTATAAATGTTCATGCACCCACAGAAGATAAGGAAGTGTGACATGAAAGAAGAATTTTATAGTCAACTGGAACAGACATATAATTCAATAAGTAGACATAACGTAACAATAGTGTTAGGAGACTTTAATGCCAAAGTAGGAAAAGAAGAAATCTACAAACCAACCATTGGGAATTACAGCTTACATGATGAAAGTTCATAGAATGGTGTGCGACTCATAAACTTTGCAATGGCAAATGGTCTCACATTAAGCAGCACAAAATTCCAACACAAACGCATTCATTTAGGGACATGGATATCACCAGATGGAAAAGCAGTGAACCAGATTGACGATGTCGCCATCCAAAGACGATTTCAAAACAGTATTAAAGACGTTAGAACTTTTAGGGGAGCAGATTGTGAGACAGATCATACGTTAATCATAGCTCAAATGAAAATAAAGCTAAAAAAGAAACAAAGTACAAATAGGGTTGAAATTAAAAGGTACGATGTAGAAAATCTGGCAGAAGAAAAAATAAAAGAAAACTTTAGGAAAGAAATGGAAGTTAACCTATCGGAATCTAGACTGACACATAGTGACCAGCAAGACGTGGAAAGTAGATGGAGACACCTCAGAAACAGTATTCAAGATGTAGCTTCCAAAACTATAGGTAAAAGAAAACGAACTAACAAAATCTGGTTTAATATAAAGTGCCAAGAAAGAGTACTGGAGAGGCAAAATGCGAGGAAGGCATGGTTACAAGACATGGACAATATTACACTAAAGGAGAGATACTATAAAATCCGCAAGGAAACACAACGAACTCTAAGACAAGAGAAGAGAAAACACTACAACAACATGGTAAGAGAAGCGGAGGATGATTTCAAGCATCACAGAGCAAGGCAGATGTACCAGAATATAAAAAAGTCCTTGGGAAAATTCACTAAAAGGGAACAGTTTATAAAGGACCATAATGGGAAAATACTTACAAACAAGAATGACATACAAGAAACATGGAAGACATACTTTACACAGCTGCTCAACTGCAATGATCCACAATATTACTTTACATTTGAAGAACCAGATACAGTTGATATACAAGTCACCACACCATCAGTAAATGAAATAAGACAAACAATAAAGAAATTAAAGAACAACAAGGCCTGTGGGGAAGACCAGGTATATGCTGAGCTTTTAAAAAATGGAGGACCACAATTGGAAATAGAACTACATTCCTTAATTGAAACAATTTGGGAGACAGAAAACATACCGGCCGATTGGAAAACTGCAATTATATGCCCCATCTTTAAGAAGAATGATCCCCTTGTCTGTGATAACTACAGAGGATTGCCCTACTCGATGTCACGTATAAAATTTTGTCGATGTGTATACTACACAGACTGATTCCCATAACCGAAGAACTGATTGGGGACTACCAATGTAGTTTCCGCACTAACAGATCCACTTTGGATCACTTATTCACATTGAGACAAATAAATGAGAAGGCATGGGAATTTAATGTAGATATCCGTATTCTATTTATAGACTTCAAGAAGGCCTATGATAGCATACACCGACAGACACTCTTAAACACCATGAAAGCATTTGAAATACCATTAAAATTAATCAAATTAGTTAAAATGTGTTTGGAAGAAACCATATGCAAAGTTAAGACACCTGCAGGAGAGACTGAAAATTTTAAGGTGTACACTGGACTGAGACAAGGCGATGCCATCTCACCTATTCTATTTAATATTATCTTAGAGAAGATTGATAGAGAATTCACCAAAACTAATCCACAAGGGATCCAACTGCAGGGACAGAACATTACTAGACTTGCTTATGCAGATGATGTAGCCTTAATAAGCACTTCAAAAGCTGAATTAATCAGGATGATGCAAAATTATTACAAAATAGCTGAGAAAGCTGGACTTCATGTGAATGAAGAAAAGACAGAATATCTAGTCATAAGCAAAAAACTCCAAAAGAATACACCACTGACCGTAAATGGTCTCACTTTCAAGGCAGTTGACCACTTCAAGTACTTAGCGAGTCTTTTTAACAGAGACAATAGAGCAGAAATAGAAATAGACGCCCGTCTAGCAGCAGCTAATAGAACTTTTTACAGCTGTATCAAAATTTTAAGGATGAGATCACTTAGTACTGAATTAAAAATCCGTTTTTATCAGTCAACTATTGTACCAGTAGCATTATATGGATGTGAAGTTATTACATTCAGGAAAAAAGATGAAGAAAAACTGTTGATATTTGAAAGAAAAATACTAAGAAAAATATTTGGACCAATCTTCGATGAAAATGTCATGGAGTGGAGGATAAGGAAAAATGAAGAACTACGGGAGCTGTACAAACATAGTACCATTGTGGAAATGTTAAAGAAGAGAAGACTGAACTGGGCTGGTCATGTAGCAAGGATGCCGGAGAACAGACTACCCAAAATAGCATCCACTAAGAAATTAGAAGGAAAGAGAAGAAGAGGAAGACCTCGAATTAGGTGGATGGAGAATATCCGGGAAGATGCAGCTAGGATGGGCATCAACTCTGATTGGACAACAATTTCCCTGGATAGAAATAATTGGAAGAGGCTCGTAGAGCAGGTGTATGGTCGATAAGGCCTTAGCCACGTGTAAAGTAAAGTAAGTAATTTCATTGAAGGTACGAAGCACACCACATTCCTGCAAGAAACATTAGGTCTGTTATTGGAACAGATACCTTTAGGAAAAAGGAAGAGAACGTGGTATAAACACAATGGGTGTCCGGCACATTTTTCGCTGCCAACTAGAAATGAGTTGCAGAGACAATTCCCAAATCATTGGATTGGATGTGGAGGAGATGTGTCGTGGCCGGCATGTTCACCAGACTTGATGCATCTGGATTTTTTCTTGTGGGGATTCGTAAAAGAAATTGTTTTTAAAGAAGTTCCAACTACACCTGAAGATATGTGAGAGAGAATTGTCAGAGCATGTTCCTCAATAAGTGTCAATGTGATAAGGAATACCAATTAATCCATGATAAGAAGATTGCAGTATTGCATTGATACCGATGGTCATCACTTCGAACACCCTCTGTAAATGACGTTCATGCCACCTTTTTGACCTTCGTTGACTTTCAAAGACCTTACTGTTACACATCATTGGATTCATCTCGATAGCCGCTATCAGAAAATAAGTACCAAACTATAGCATCCCATAAAAAAAATTAAAAAAATGTTGACCATATCGCTGAAGCAGCCCCACCAAGCAAGAAAAACGCAACGTGATATTATGGCTCCCCTTGTTCCATGCAACTTTAGTCCCACGAACTTTTCAGCTCCTATCATACTTTCGAAGTTACTCTTGGTGGCAATAGTTAGTGACTCACCCTGTATATTTTGTTAAGAAGAGAGAGCTTTATGTGATTCAGTTAACCAGCTATAGTCATGAGTTGAAACTTCATTACCATCAATATTGTAAAAACCTTCAACTCTTATTAAAAAAGCAAAAAGCATGCACTATGTGTGATCTCCAGCGTTCCCACTGAATCAACTGTTTGTATTGCTCTAGAGTTTTCATGCATATGCAGTTGTTCACTTAACATGATATTTTAACAGTGTTCTTTGTTGTCATCTTCAGGTGGTACCTGTAGAATGAGGGTTTTGACTACACATCCCACTACTTCCCCACTACACTGTCGCATACTTTGTTGGAAATGCAATTGCCAAATACTGGATGGGAGCTCCAGTCCCTCAGTGCTTCTGCTACAATCGTGCATGAAAGTCACTACTCAGCTGACATTGTGGCAACAGTTAGCTGAGAGCTGTACTAGAAATGAAGATACTGGTCATTCATATTTCAATAGCCTCCTATGGAACACACTCCCAAAATGATGAGGTACACCTCAAAACTCCTGTTTATTAATATTTCATTGAGTCCCCTGTTGTTTAGGATGTTTTACTCAAGTGCAAAGCAGATGGCACTATGGGACACAGTGTGTACAGGAAAGCCACCCACTCCACCTCCAGCAGCCACCATTCTTCACAGCAAAATAGGTGTGATCATTAAACTTGTCAACAGGGCCCATGCAATATCAGATGAAAACAACCTACCCTGAGAGCTCAAACACTTTTAAGTGCAGATTCAAGAAGAAAGAATATGGTGGCAGACAAATCTGATATGCTTTCAGGCACAACGTACGGGTCTAGCAAATAGAACATGATGACGATGATAAGACAATGGCATACCTGCCATAGGCTAACAAAGCACCGAACAAAATCTGCACAATCCTGGCTCAACATAATACTAAATGCATTTTCTGTCCAGTTCTGCAAACACATGCACTATTAGGTACAGTGAAAGATGACTTGGGGCTTCATAAAATGGGTGGCTACCATATACCATGCAAATGTAGTACGGCATACATCAGGCAAACTCTGTGAACATTTGAAGAAAGCTGCATGAAGTGCAGGAGACAGAAAAAACTTAAGCAGCTAACAAAATTTGCGGTCAATGACTTTTGCATGGCTACAGTGGACTCAATGATACATGAAGAAACAGGAGTGTTGAGATACACCTCTACATTTTGGGAGTGTGTGCTGTAGAAGGCTACTGAAATATGAGTGGCCAATGGCCTGACCAACAGAGATAGTGGCTTCACTCATAGTAGAGCATGAGACCTAGCACTCTGCCAATTAATGTCATGATGTTGGCAGAGTAGCAGCTTCCACACCTGAAAGGAGCAGCAGGAGCACTGAGTGAACGAAGTTCACACCCAACATTTGGTTACCTCATCTCTGGCATGGTTTTCAAGAAGGTGGTGGAGGAAGGGGTTGGGAGTAATAAGGCTATAAAGGAGGTGTGTTACAGTGAAGACCCTCATTACATAGGTATTACATGAAGATGACAGCAAGACATAATATCAAAATATCATGTTACATGAACAAACGGCACCTAGAGGGACAACTGACGGCAATTCAAACAGATATGCACTGTGCTCAAAAAATAAAACACTCTATCAATAAAGCAAAGACAATCTGAAATATTATTAAACATGAAACAAACAGAAATAGTGATGTTTTAAATAAAACTGAGTCATTGAAATCATTGGCCAACAAATCAAATGAGTAGTTCTCATGGTGACAACAAAAACTGCATCCACTAATAAGCAATAAAACACAAATGCACTATATTTACCTTTTCAAATGCTGATGCACCAGTAAAGGTATTAGTTGCAAAATCATAACACAAAATGATTTTACAAAATTCGTAAGATCATTAAAAAGAACAAATATTGTGTTGATTTGATATGACTATCCTTAAGTTTTCTTTATAGTCAGTCAATGACTCAGGGCATGTTACCAGATCACTTCAGCATTCTGTAGTAATACTTATTTATAAAACCAGAAATAAGAAAACACCTCTAAATACAGACTCACTTGATTTTCTCAAGATATTTCAAAAGCTTTTGAGTATGTGCCCTACGACAGAATACCGACTCATTTTCTTGAACATTACTTGTTAACTGCCTCTCAATAGGCCTTTATAAAAGATTCTCCACAAAGGAAGTCATTACATACTTCACAAATGAAGTCCTGACAGAGTTAAACAAGAAGAATTATTGCCTTGGCATGTTCTTTATTCTTGTCAAACTCTTTGACAATGAGGAGAATGATACAATTCTTGACAAAATAAAATGTTATGACATTAATGACACTCCATTTGTATGAATGGAATGAAAGCTTCAAAACAAAAACCAAACAGTCACCAATAGTTGAACAGGTCTACAACTGGCTCAAGGAAAAGACAGTAACTCTTCACTATTTCAAAAAGCATAAAGATCTTGCTAGCACCAGAAGTAAGTGTGAATGGTCATTCATTAAATATAACATTATGTGTAACATTCCTTGGTATCCTGTTGCATAAAAAATCTAAATGGAGTCAATACACAGATAAATGAGTCAAGAAGCTCAGTTTAGCATATTTTGCTCTTAGCACTATCTCTATGTGTTGACTCAAAGACAAGAGTGTTTGCTTCTTTTGTGTATTTTCAAATCATGTTGCCCTGGACTTATCTTCTCAGACACTGCACCTAGATTAAATAAAGTATCATTTCAATAGAACTGAGCAATAATAATATTGTGTTAAGTAGACAACTGTACATCTTGCTGAAGGTCTTTTTAAGAATATTGGGATTCTTATTGCTGATAGTAAAAATCAGTTTCATCTTAAGGTACACTCCTGGAAATGGAAAAAAGAACACATTGACACCGGTGTGTCAGACCCACCATACTTGCTCCGGACACTGCGAGAGGGCTGTACAAGCAATGATCACACGCACAGCACAGCGGACACACCAGGAACCGCGGTGTTGGCCGTCGAATGGCGCTAGCTGCGCAGCATTTGTGCACTGCCGCCGTCAGTGTCAGCCAGTTTGCCGTGGCATACGGAGCTCCATTGCAGTCTTTAACACTGGTAGCATGCCGCGACAGCGTGGACGTAACCGTATGTGCAGTTGACGGACTTTGAGCGAGGGCGTATAGTGGGCATGCGGGAGGCCGGATGGACGTACCGCCGAATTGCTCAACACGTGGGGCGTGAGGTCTCCACAGTACATCGATGTTGTCGCCAGTGGTCGGCGGAAGGTGCACGTGCCCGTCGACCTGGGACCGGACCGCAGCGATGCACGGATGCACGCCAAGACCGTAGGATCCTACGCAGTGCCGTAGGGGACCGCACCGCCACCTCCCAGCAAATTAGGGACACTGTTGCTCCTGGGGTATCGGCGAGGACCATTCGCAACCGTCTCCATGAAGCTGGGCTACGGTCCCGCACACCGTTGGGCCGTCTTCCGCTCACGCCCCAACATCGTGCAGCCCGCCTCCAGTGGTGTCGCGACAGGCGTGAATGGAGGGACGAATGGAGACGTGTCGTCTTCAGTGATGAGAGTCGCTTCTGCCTTGGTGCCAATGATGGTCGTATGCGTGTTTGACGCCGTGCAGGTGAGCGTCACAATCAGGACTGCACACGACCGAGGCACACAGGGCCAACACCCGGCATCATGGTGTGGGGAGCGATCTTCTACACTGGCCGTACACCACTGGTGATCGTCGAGGGGACACTGAATAGTGCACGGTACATCCAAACCGTCATCGAACCCATCGTTCTACCATTCCTAGACCGGCAAGGGAACTTGCTGTTCCAACAGGACAATGCACGTCCGCATGTATCCCGTGCCACCCAACGTGCTCTAGAAGGTGTAAGTCAACTACCCTGGCCAGCAAGATCTCCGGATCTGTCCCCCATTGAGCACGTTTGGGACTGGATGAAGCGTCGTCTCACGCGGTCTGCACGTCCAGCACGAACGCTGGTCCAACTGAGGCGCCAGGTGGAAATGGCATGGCAAGCCGTTCCACAGGACTACATCCAGCATCTCTACGATCGTCTCCATGGGAGAATAGCAGCCTGCATTGCTGCGAAAGGTGGATATACACTGTACTAGTGCCGACATTGTGCATGCTCTGTTGCCTGTGTCTATGTGCCTGCGGTTCTGTCAGTGTGATCATGTGATGTATCTGACCCCAGGAATGTGTCAATAAAGTTTCCCCTTCCTGGGACAATGAATTCACGGTGTTCTTATTTCAATTTCCAGGAGTGTATTTCCACAATCACAATTCGAAACACAAAATCAATTTTCATGTAGACTTTGCATCTTTGGCTAGGAATCAAAGTAAGATTATGCAAGCTAGTGCAGAGTTATTCAAGAATTTCACAACTAGAATTAGTAAGAAGTATAGTATCCTTACCAATCAAAATAAAATTTAGAATATACCTTTTTATGCACTCCTGCAAATTATCTGATTTTCCAGATTCAAGGACATAAAAATCCTGTTATATATATGGTAAGTTACTGCGTTCATGATCAAGCTTCATGAGAAGTAGTAGTGCATTGTAAATATGTCTCTGTTTCTTAAGATGATGAGAAGAAGTCAAAATAATAAAAGAGTGCCATAAAATACTTTAGAATGCACAGAAAAGTAAGAGTAGCTTACTTTATCGAAATATTAGCGGACTGAGTAATAAGGTAGAAGAGGTTCTTGTCTAATTAGAAAATTTAGACAGCTCTAAAAATATAGCCTCCTGTGTCTATCTGAGCACCACATAACCACAGGGTTAGAAAAGTTACACATAAAAATTGCAGTCTAGCATATTACTGATGCAGAATTATTATGATAAAATGGAGAGTTGTTACACATATTAAGAAAGAAAACAAGTTAAGCTACAGTTTCATCTCAATAATTAACTTTCAGCACATCTGGTTGAAGACAGTAGGATTCTAACTGACAACGTTTTCTTGGATGAAACTCAAAGCAAGAAACTAACTGTTTACCCAGTAAAAAATGCTCTCTCTGATCATGATGCACGGTTGTTAGGATAAGGTGTCTTACAGTATGGACATTCCTTATTGGAAATAAGTTAGAATAATTAATAACTCCAGGGAATGTAGGATATATACGGGCAGAGTTCCTGTAACTACCCTGGTCTCAACAAGAACGTAGGATATGGTTCAGGGAGAGTTCCTGTAACCCTCCTGGCCACAACCTTTGTTAGTTATTGTCCTACATTCACCTATCCCCTTCTCTGTTCACACTTCAGCACTACACAGCCATCTATTCCACATCCGCACTCAGTCTTTTTACTTTTCTCCTTTTCCTCTGCCCCCCCCCCCCCCCCCCCTCCCCTCTCACCCTCCTGTCTAACCTTTCATTTGTCCCAACTGCACCCAGCTGCCCTACCCCCTTTCCACCTCATCCCAGTATACTCTCACAAGCAGCATTTTACCATCCCCCACCCCCACTCTGCTATCCCTCCCCTCCTCACCTCAGCCTCCTTCTTATCCCACTACCCAGATTGCTTCTCCCATCACGTGCTGCTGCCCACAGTCTGGCCTTAGCAGCCTGTGGTCATGTGTGCATGAGTTGCATTTGTGTGAGTGCTTGTGTGTAAGTTGTCTAGTTCTGATGAAGACCTTTTTGGCCTGGGCAATAGTTTACTTGTTTGACAACTCTTTTTGTTAAGTCTATCTCTGACTCAGCATCTCCAATATGTGGTGAGTAGTAATCTAGCCTGTCCATAATACTGCATTATTCCATGCTGGATTTTCCAAAATTCAGTCATATGAATATATTACCAACTTCTCCTTTTGAAATTAAGAATATTTTATATCCTCTCAGAAATAAAGGTTTAGATGCCAGTAACTACTGACCTCTTTCAGTGCTGACATGTTCTCCAAAATTTTTGAGGTGATGTATTCTAGAATAGTATCTCACTTGAGCTACAATATCTTCAGCAAATAACAGTTTGGATTTCAGAGGAGTTGCTCTACTGAGAGTGCAATTCACATGTTCACTCAACAAATTTTACAAGTATTAAATAATAAAAAAGTGCCAGTTGGAATTTCCTGTGACCTATCTAAAGCATTTGACGGTGTGAATCACAATATTCTCCTAGATAAATTAAAGTTTTATGGGACTGATGGTATAGCTAATCAATGAACAATGTCACATCTAACCAAAACAGGCACAGTTAAAAGACACTTACATATAGCTTTCGGCCACGGCATTTATCAGTTATCATTAATTGTACCTGTCTGTAACTTAATGTGTCCTTATGGTAAGTAGCGATCTGTCTTTTCCTATATTGTTGATAGTCCTACCTGGAGTTTTCCAAAAATTCAGGAAGTTGTACTTAGCAATTTATCCAATTTACAGACAGTGTTCTGACTGGGAAAAAATAAAAATTCATGTATGGGGTTCCCCAGGGCTCAATCTTAGGTCCACCATTATTCCTCATATATGTAAATGTTCTTCCATCTAACATCCAACAAGCAGAATTTGTTCATTTTTCAGATGGCATTTGCATTGTAATCAATCCAAGCATACATTCAGAACAGAAGTAGTGCTAAACAATGTTCTTAAAAGCAACATTAGGTTTTCTGTGAATGGTCTCATCTTCAATTTTACAAAGAAACAATGTATTCTGTTCTGCACATATAGAGGTACTCCACCAATGATAAGTATAACACATGGGGTGGGAATAATGATATGGTGGTAACTTCAAAATTGTTTTTGAAACTCCTCAAACAATGTAGTTCAGTCACATTTGCACTTACAATCATTGCAAATCTTGGGAAGAGACAAATAGGTAAGTTGACATATTTGGCATATTTTCATTCAATAATGTCTTATGGAATAACGTTCTAGGATATGAAACTCATCTTTAAGGAAGTCTTCATTGCTCAAAAATGTGCTTTAAGAATAATATATGGCATGCAAGATCACCTTATAGACATCTTTTTAAGGAGCTGGACATCCTGACCACTGCTTTACAGTATATTTATTCCCTCATGAAGTTTGTTGTAAATAATACGCCACAGTTCCAAAGGAATAATGATGTATGTAATTACAATACCAGAAGGAACAATGACATTCATTACTCCACATTGAGGTTGTCTTTAGCACAAAAAGGGCTGCGTGATACTGCAACTAAAATTTTCGATAATTTACCTAGTGATATAATGTCTACAGATAGTACAGTAAAATTTTAAAACAAACTGAAAAAGTTTCTCCTTCATAATGCCTTCTACTCCATAGAAGAATTTTTACTACTGTATTGCGTGAAAAGGGGTGTGCACCATTTATTAACTCACTTTTTTCTGGAAAAAAAGAGAAACAAAAATAAAATAAAACCCAAAACTTATACATGTTGCCATGTAGCCATATTTACGAATTAACTTGGGATGTTAAAGTGAAATGACTCATTTCACATCATTATGATTTATCGTGCAGATGATCTATGGAACATGAAACCAATCGTTTTCTTTTAAAAATACCAATGCAATCAACTAAAATTAAGGTATCAATAGAAGATAAGCAGCAGATGTGTACTGGTGCCCTTTCTCTGACTGCTGTTGTTATAATATCACCAGGTCTGTATTACTGTATAGTCTGTTATTGGTTGTGAAATAGATTACCTAAACTGTTATTTAATGCTTTCATTTCATGGTTGTAACTGCCCTGTGTCAAACAACGAAGCACTTAAAAGAACTCTAGCATTCTGGGCAGTGAAAACAACACAGCATTGCAGAAGCTACAAGACAGCCGCCATTACAAAGAAAATTTGAATTTTAATACTTTTCTTTACAGCAACAGTTTATGCAGCTAGTATAACATTTCTATTTCATAGGAGCCTGCAGACCTGAAGGAGATTTTATTTACAGTGAAACAAGTAATGTAGATTAAATGACTGAGTTTGCAGCTGGACTATGAACCAGCAAAGACATAATAAGACTTGTTGTAAAGGAAAGGTGAGTACTATCCACAGTAACAGATGCTTATCTTCACGAGATTACATTTTTCTTGGTCACTCTTTATAAAAGCATTATGACACGCAATTACAATAATTAGATGCAAGGCTTGATTCCTGATTATTAAAGTAGATGTGGCTAATAACCATTCTGTAATTTACGTTGCAAATGAAAGTGGTAGGCTCAGAACCCATGCAATATTCAGTAATCACATTAGTACCTACTGCAAACACTACACATGGAAAATAGCTTTTTGAACAAGATACTGCCGCCAATGTCTACAGAATACACAACTGTACTTCATAACCACTGATTTACTAGGTAATAAATGCTGCATGAAAACAACAAGCTCACAAAAATTCTCAAAAATATTCTTTTCAGTCATGTAGTTATTGAATAGTGGTATGTGGGGAGATGGTGCACATTGATTAATAACTGCTTGAATAACTGGAAAAATTGATTGGAAAGAATAGTTGACATTTGAAGGTAATTTATGAATCTGTGCACAATCCTGGGTGAACTGATACCCATATCAACACACTCCAATATCAATACATTCAAGGTCAATATTCATAATTTCTGTTACGCACTGCTTCACATTAATTCCATTGTGTGTGTGTCTTGACTGTGACAATGTCAATGCAGTATCACCCCCCTCCCCCCCCAATTGTTCGCACAAATTACTCCTGTCTGTCCCGAACCTCTTGATGCAGGATTGCAGGATCTCAGCGGCGAGTGAAATGATGAACAGATAGTGGTGGACATTCTTTTCAGTCATGTAGTTATTGAATAGTGGTATGTGGGGAGATGGTGCACATTGATTAATAACTGCTTGAATAACTGGGAAAATTGACTGGAAAGAATAGTTGACATTTGAAGGTAATTTATGAATCTGTGCACAATCCTGGGTGAACTGATACCCATATCAACACACTCCAATATCAATACATTGAAGGTCAATATTCATAATTTCTGTTACGCACTGCTTCACATTAATTCCATTGTGTGTGTGTCTTGACTGTGACAATGTCAATGCAGTATCACCCCCCCCCCCCCCCCCAATTGTTCGCACAAATTACTCCTGTCTGTCCCGAACCTCTTGATGCTGGATTGCAGGATCTCAGCGGCGAGTGAAATGATGAACAGATAGTGGTGGACATCTTCAATGTATAAATAAATTTTTTTTATAATAACTTTTCTAAACACTTTTAATGTACTGTTGAAATACACATTTTTAACAATGCAGTATGGCAGATCCAAGCATATGTGTGAACGCTACCACTGATAGAAACAAACAGGTGAAGATACAGGAATTAATAAATTGAGGAGCATATTTCGTACTTTGTTTCATACAGACATTTAGCGATGTATCAAAACATTATTCTTGCCACAAAACAACTCGTTAATTTACCTTTGGCAGTGTCTATAACTCATTCAGTTTACATATAGCTTATATACACACATTATGGCTCGGAGGAATCCTGACAGCAACACCACTATGTTGAATAATGCATTTTGTGCAGCCACACGACATCGTGTTATGACTCAAACTGTGTGCAACAGGCTGCATGATGTGCAACTTCACTCCTGATGTCCATGGCGAGGTCCATCTTTGCAAATACAACACCATGCAGTGCATTACAGATGGGCCCAACAACATGTCAAATGGACTGCTCAGAATCGGCATCACGTTCTCTTTACTGATGAGTGTCGCATATGCCTTCAACCAGACAATCGGAGTTGTGTTTGGAAACAACCCGCTCAGGCTGAATGTCTTAGACACAATGTCCAGTGAGTGCAGCAAGGTGGAGAATCCCTACTGTTTTGGAGTGGCATTATGTGGGGCCGACGTATGCCACTGGTGGTCATGGAAGGCACCGTAACAGCTGTATGATACATGAATGCCATCCTCCGACTGATAGTGCAACCATATCGGCAGCATATTGGCGAAGCGTTCATCTTCATGGATGACAATGTGCACCCCATCATGCACATCTTGTGAATGACTTCCTTCGCGATAATGACATCACTCAACTAGAGGGGCCAGCATGTTCTCCAAACATGAACCCTATTGAACATGCCTAGTATAGATCGAAAAGGGCTATTTATGGATGACGTAACCTACCAACCATTCTGAGGGATCTACACAAAATCGCCGTTGAGGAGTGGGACAATCTGGACCAACAATGCCTTGATGAACTTGTGGATAGTATGCAATGACGAATACAGGAATGCATCAATGCAAGAGGACATGCTACTGGGTATTAGAGGTACTGGTGTATACAGTAATCTGGACCACCACCTTGAAGGTCTCACTGTATGGTGGTACAACATGCAATGTGTGGTTTTCATGAGCAATAAAAAAGGACTGAAATGATGTTTATGTTGACCTCTATTCCAATTTTCTGTACAGGTTCTGGAGCTCTTGGAACCGACGCGATTCAAAATTTTTTTTGATGTGTGTATATGACAAGATAAGAACAAAAAAATTACATGATTCAATACAATTGTCCCCCACTGTGCACTGACATCATATGGAGGTGACCAATGTCTGTGCTTATTTATCTTTTTGAAGGTTGATAATCCTGGCCGGAATGGGCATAGCCTTTATTTTCAGCCACTGGAGTTACGAATTCATATGGGCATGTCAGCTACTGTTAATGCACACATACATAGGTTTTATCTCCTAACAAAGTGCTTGCTGTAATCACATAGTCCCTTTGTTGTCAGTCAGCATCTGCACAGTGTTTAGCTCGTGAAGCACGCACGCACAGTGCAACATCCGTTATTGTCCAAGTTCGCTCTCACATGTGCAATACAAGGCCAGTGTGTTCGTGTTGTGCATTTACAGTAGCTTTCACTGCACAAATTTATTAAGTTTGTGTTCAGCGGTGTGATCTTTTGTTAAATCTTTGATGCAATGACAATTGGTTTCCATATGAGCAGCCCAAGGAATTTATTTCACCTCATCACTCTCACTTCTTCAAAGCAGAGACCAGCTGTACATCCAACATCCATTGACAAGGTAAGTTCCTTTCCACCTTCATGTTGTTGTCGAGCACAGAAAATTCATGTTACATGAAGTATTGCCATTTTTGGTTTATCACGCGCACACCCACATATTGTTTTATCACACACATACTTAACACTTTGCAGCCATGTTTTGTATGTTTTCGCATTTTGTTTTTGAGTGTCTGTCATAAAGTTGCATTACATAAAGTTCCTGTAGTGTCCTTTCCGCATGCTGAACCCACAACATAGTAAAATACAAATACAATTACAAAATACACTCATCCTATTCATTTACTGCCATGCTATTATCGTTGCTCATATACATCACAGTCTGTAACCTATTCTCTCCCCTTTTTATACAAAGTGCCATTGCTTGTCATTTTGTTTTCATTTTTGTTACATTATTCGATTCCAATTATATGAGTATACATTTTACTCTCGTTTGGTTATGCATTCTTCATATAACATTCGTAGAACAATAGATTCTGTTTTCATTTATGGCCTAAATTGATATACATTTCATTTCAATTTACAATGACTTCTTGTGGGAGCATATTTATCAATTCAAAAGAGTCACAAATGTAAACGATAGTCGCTATAATAGATACTACGTGCCGCTCAGATAACTACGTGTGGCATCACCTCTCTAGCATTCTCTAGGAAGGATCTACACACTACAGGGTTGAGGAAATTCCGCAGAAAGGCATTTATTGTCTCAGTTACATCTCAGTTAACTGTGATCTCGAGAACAAAGAAGTTTGTTGTTTATAGACACAATTCAAATTTGATGATAGCAATCATACCAAATACTTATTCAGTGTTTAAAAGTGCAGCTCAGTATTTACTTGTTATGTTCACTGCATAAAGGATAACCATTTCATGCGCTGAGGTTTACAGAGTTGTACCATCAATATGATATATTACATATAATGAGCATAAAACACTGTTTACGTAAGTAACACACATGCATAAAAATTTCAAAGTAATTCATGTGTAGTCGACACTCATGGTAGTTAGGTTTTGAACCCTTGATTATTTGGTAATACTCAGCCCTAGTTCAGCATCGTGATATGTCATGTACTGCAACTGTTTTCTTCTTCACATACTTCCATACTATCACATTGATATGTATCATAAACTTATAATGATATTTACTTGTGCTGCAATTCTTTGTTATGTTTTTATGGTATCTAACACTCTACAAGCTTTTATCTTTCTTCACTCTAAGACGTGTCAATGCATTATTCCCTGGAAGAAAAAACTTAATACTAACTTAAAACTAAATCTTCATAGACAAGTATTTAACTGCTTGATGGTTACTAATACCTTTTTCATATATTCAACCATGTATTCATTCACTTCACTGTGCAGTCGTGCTATCACAAAACCTATTTAATGTCATGTGTGCAACTCTACTCACCTTATAAATCTGAGAGATAAAGCGTATTAGAGGTGTGGTGTGACCTCTTATTCAGTTTACCATTTATACTGTACTGGCTTGTTTACCTGCAGCAAGATTTTTCTTGACCATCAAGTACAATTAGTACATGTACTCATGTACTTTAAATACTCAAATGTGCAAATATTGTACTTATATAGATATAATGTATATAGTAGCATAGCTTAAACAAATATCTAGTAGTTTAACATCCCTTTCCTGTGTATATAATCCCTTAGCTTATCTTTGTGTGTGTGTTTGTGTGTGTGTGTGTGTGTGTGTGTGTGTGTGTCTGGTTGTTGTGTACATTGTCGTAGTTGGAGTATAGATTCTCTCTTAATTTTCCATGTCCCTGTTTATTCAATAGGCTTTACTAATTCTAGTCCGGGTTGTAGCTCATAAAGTTTGTTTGTTTTGGGGGGCTCCAGTCCTTCCAGCTGTGCCTGTCTGTCGCTTGTGGTTTGTTGACTAGTTTGCTCTCCAATGTGCATGCACTGCGTCACTCTGATATCACTTGCATCACGGTGTGTTGTGTATTGCATTGCACGTATT
This sequence comes from Schistocerca piceifrons, assembly GCF_021461385.2. Taxonomy (NCBI): domain Eukaryota; kingdom Metazoa; phylum Arthropoda; class Insecta; order Orthoptera; family Acrididae; genus Schistocerca; species Schistocerca piceifrons. The sequence goes on along the minus strand of NC_060143.1, from coordinate 315,544,245 downwards.
TCACAACTTCATTTATTTGTCTACAATTGGGCTAATTGCAAGGCAAAGCATGGTATTTAGAGTATTGTGGTCTCTAGACACATAAAAGTAAAATTCTTCCTTGTTACCATCTCTCATCGTTTACACATCGACATATAAGAAAAAACACAAACAAAAATTTTTCTTCACAACTAACAACATAAATTTTGGAGTGTGACTTTCCAGCAGCCTAAATCTAACACATCGACATATAAGAAAAAACACAAACAAAAATTTTTCTTCACAACTAACAACATAAATTTTGGAGTGTGACTTTCCAGCAGCCTAAATCTAACATTATTACACATATATACAACTTTGAGGGTATACAGCCCTTCTTCAATATATAAATGTTCTCAAGCCTGTGTGGTTTTAGTATTATGTCCAGTGTATAGTAGTTGCTACTTACGAATCAGTTTTCAAATTTTTGTAGATTTGGGATGTGTTCTAAGTAATACATTTTGTCCTATACAAAGTTATGTTGTATATTTCAGCTTTCTGTCATAAATTCCTTTCCTGTATTTAGCTCAGGTTTCGAAGTTGATTACCACTTGTCGTATTTTATCCTCCAGTGATAATTCCAGTATTGGTATCTTGGGCAAAGGTTTCTCCCAGTCATCTACTTGTTTGCAATTTGACATCAGCTCATTTGGTGTAAATCCATTTAATGTATGGAGAAGGTTGTTAACAACTTGTAAGAAAGGCACAACATATTCAGTCCATTTGGTACATTTATGAAGTATATAGGCCCTCACAAACCTGTCGAATTCCTTTAACTCCCTTTGTATGGGGGAAGTTTTGGGATGAAATTTGGATACTAAAATGTGTTTGATTTGGTTGGAATCAACAAACTCTTTCCATTTACACCCAACAAAATATGAGGCATTATCTGTTAACAGGACTTATAGTTTTCCTGTTCTTGCAAAATAATCCTCTTTGATTTGTCTTATAATTGAACTGGCTGTAATGTTCTGTACAGCATACAGTTTTACGTATTTGGTGAAAATACCATACAGACCTACTATAAACTTTACTCCCCCCCCCCTCCCCCCGCCCCTATGTCTGTGATAGTGTCCAGCCACATCCAATGATATCTATTATAGAGGTTTTTTAGCCACAATTGGATGTATTTCAATCTATTTGGAGATGTTAGAATGTTTTGCTTTCTGGCAGACAATACACTTTCTTTCCACCCGTAGTACTCTTCATCTAAGGTTGGAGAAATAACAATATTTACCTATTTTGTCTGTGCATTCTGAAGTGCCATAATGGCCCTAATTATTGTGTGTGTATAAGATAAAATAATCCACATATTCCTCAGGCAAACATACGTGCCGTTGTTCTTGTTTGGGATGGTTCCTATGGAACAGAACACCTTTGTGAATAGTGAAAAACCTTTTTAACTTTTCATCACCGTTTTGCAAAAATTTTGCTCTTGTCTTACTGCAGCGCATGTCTTCCTGCTGTAATTGCTGCATGTGTTTACACATGTGGACATAGTATGGTCGGAGTGTTTTGTCTTCCATCAACACAGTTCTTATTTGACCTTTCTGCTCTGCAAGAGTGTTAAATTCCTCTAACCTTGTGGTATTCCAGAAAGAGCATCAGCTCTTATGTTTTGGTTTCATTTTATGTACACTATTTCAAAATTGAATTCTTGAAGATACATACACAACCTGGCTATCTGTCGGTGTTGCAATTTACAAGTTAACAAAGCGATATGGACTGATGGTTACAGTATACTATCGTGTGTTTACCTCTAAGGAAATATTCAAACTTTTTAAAGGACCAAATTACAGTCAAATCCTCCAACTCTGTAACTGAATATGAACTTTCAGCTTTGGATAAGGTGCCGCTGGCAAAGCTAATTACTTTAGTTTTCCCTCTTCTTCTACCATCTGAAAAAGGCATGCACCCAGACCATGAGAAGACGTGTGGGTGCATAAACAAAAATCCTTCTTCATGTCTGGTTGAGATAAAATGTTAGCATTTAATAAAGCTTGCTTGATGTTCTCGAAATCGGTTTGACATTGTCTGTCCCATAACCAAGGTCTGTTTTTCCAGAGAAGATAGACTAAAACATCACTGTCCATAAGTTGGTTAGGGACGAATTTCCTGAAAAATGAGTCTAGGCCTAAGTATGCCTTTAACTGCACCTTGTTTTGAGGAGCAGGAGAACTCCTAATGGCAGCAAGTTTTTTTATGATCTGGTAGTATGCCATCCGAAGAGATTATATGACCTAAAAATTTTACCTTTTCTTGTCTGAAATTATATTTCTTGAAATCTGCTGTTACTCCATGTTCGGAAAAGCGGCTCAATACTTGTTCAATTAATCTTAAGTGTTCTAACCAAGTGGGTGTGGTAACTAAAAGGTCGTTCATGTATACTGTTAACTTACTCGAAAGTTTGGGCCCTAGCAGTTTGTCCAGAGCAGACATACATACACCTGCACTTACGTTCAGTCCAAACGATAATACTTGACATTTGAAGCTTTGTCTTGATTGTGACAACATCAATGCAGGATCACTCCTCCACTGTTCACGCAAATTTCCTCTGTCCGCTCTGAATCTCTTGATGCAGGATCTCGGGAGCAAGCAAATGATGAACACATAGGGGTGGACATCTTCAATGTAAAAATAAATTTTGCTTTCCTAATAACTTTTCATAATACTTTTAACGTACAGGTGAAATACATATTTTTAACAATGCTGGTATGATGGATCCAAGCATGTGTCCATATGCTTCCACTAAACTGAAGAGCAAATTTCTTGTTTCATACAGATGTATCAAAATATTATCCTTGCCACAAAACAATTCGTTAATTTATCTTTGCCAAACCCATTCAATTTACATACAGTTTACATATAAGAAAGGAAATGAACAAAAACAAATATGATTCAACACACAATACATGGAAATTAAGAGGAACAACTCTCTGCATGAAGACACTACTGCAAAAATTCTCAGAAAGCACAAATTTAGTTTGGGATTTGCCATATAGTGCAGGCTTTCTATGGTACTCATAAGTATTTGACATTAGCAATTTATCAAGTCACAAGAGTTTTGACACAACCTGTGAAAGATAATGTGGGAAAGGCAATGAGCTTCTAATTGAGAAGACAAAAGTTCTGGGATAGCCATATGCACATATACAAGTGGCGATAGTATCACAAGGTATAAAAGGGCAGAGCACTGATGGAGCAGCCATTTGTACTCAGGTGATTCAGGTAAAAAGGTTTCCAACATGATTATGGTCGAATAATGGGAATCAACAGACTTTGAATGTGGAATGGTAGTTGGAGCTAGACACATGGGACATTCCATTTTCGAAACCGTTAGGGAATTCAATATTCTGAGATTCACAGTGTCAAAAGTGTGTCAAGAATAACAAATTTCTGGCATTACCTCTCGCCACAGACAATGCAGTGGCCAACAGCTTTCACTTAACAACTGAGAACAGCGGTGTTTGCATAGAGTTGTCAGTGCTAACAGACAAGCAACAATGGATTAAATAACTGCAAAATTCAATGTGGAACCTATGACCAACATGTCCATTAGCACAATGCAGCAAAATTTGTTGTTAATGGGCTATGGCAGCAGCTGACCAACACGACATTGCCTGCAGTGCCTCTCCTGGACCAGTGACCATATCAGTTGGACACTTGATGACTGGAGAACCATTGCCTGGTTAGTTGAGTCACAATTTCAGTCAGTAATAACTGATGGTAGGGTTTCAGTGTGGCGCAGACCCTATGAAGATATGGACCCAAGTTGTCAATAAGGCACTGCGCAAGTTGGTGGTGGCTCCATAATGGTGAGGGCAGTGTTTACATGGAAGGAACTGGATCCTCTGGTCCAACTGAACCATTTGGAAACCACTTGCAGCCGTTCATGGACTTCACATTTCCAAATAACAATGTCATCAGACCACAACTTTTGCAATTGGTTTGAAGATGATCATTCTGGACAATTCAAGCGAATGATTTGGCCACCCAGGTTGCCCAGGATGAATTCTGTCGAAAATATATGGGACATACTGAGAGGTCAGTTCATGCACAAACTCCTGCAGCAGCAACACTTTTGAAATTATGGATGGCTACAAAGGCAGGATGGCTTAATATTTCTGCAGGGGACTTCCAATGACTTCTTGAGTCCATCCCACATTGAATTGCTGCACTACACCGCACCAAAGGAGGTCCAACATATACTTAGCTGATTTAGTGAAACTTTTACACTAACATGCCACAGATCAACACACTATCATCAGTTTTTTCCCTTCAAATCTCTCCTGCAGCCTGCTGTCCAACCCTATAGTCGACATTTCAACAAAGGATTCACAAAGATAAAACACAAGCACACTGTACTCAGCCCATGAATTGTATATTAATAAACATCAAAATAAATCAAAGGCAATTTGGGGTGACATCAAATCTGAGTTGGGAGTAAAGAACAAGTGCCAAGAAACTGACCAAATAAAAATTAAAAATGGTATAATTATAGATCATTTTCAAATATCAAACTGTTTCAATGATTTCTTCATAAATGTGGCAAAATCGGAAGTAGATACAGCCCACCAGGACAAGGTAGATGTCAACTTTGTAAATATAAAACAAAATTCAAGCCCTAAAACATGCAAAATAATTGTCCCAAAAGATGTAGAAAATGCTATAGTGTCTTTAAAAAACATGAAATCAGCTGGGTAGGATGAAATTCCAACCACTGTAGTCAAGGCTGTTTATAACATCATTTCTCATCCATTGGCTAAAATTATTAATCAGTCATTTGAGGAAGGATACTTCCCAGATGTGTTAAAATATGCTGAAGTAAGACCGTCGTTCAAGAAAGGTTCACCAGATGACATGGGAAATTACCACCCTATTTCCCTGCTGCCAGTTTTTGCTAAGGTGATAGAAAGGACTGTTGCAAAATATCTTGAAAACTTTCTTGCAGAAAACAATATTATAGTTAAAAATCAATTACGATTTCAAAAGGGGAAAAAATGCAATAAATGCTATCAGGGAATTCAGTGAAAAGATAAGCTCTGCTTTAGACAAGCGTAAAAAAGTCACAGGTATTTTCTGTGATTTGACCAAAACTTTTGACTCGGTCAATTACTTACTACTTCTAAACAAGCTAGAGAGGTATGGGATCATGGACAGAGCATTGCAGTGGTTCAAATCTTATTTGTCATAAAGAAAACAAAAAGTTATTCTATATTCAAATAGGAAAATAATCACTCTTGGAAAGGAAAAAGATTAGTACAGAGGTCAAACAGGGCTCAATTTTAGGGCCATATCTTTTTCTGCAGTACAAATGTGATTTACATTTAAACATTTATGTTCACTCCGTTTTATTCGCAGATGACACCTCAGTTTTAATTGAAAATGATGATTTAGAAAAATGCATGATACAATGGAAAATATAATGTGAAATCTAGAATTATGATTTTAGCAAAATGGATTAAAACTCAATGTCACAAAAACAAAATTAGTGCAGTTCAGTGCTAAAACATCATCATCATCTTCCATAAAAATAGTGCACAGCAATCAGGAAATGACTGAAGCATGTCATGTAAAATTTCCAGGTCTAAATCTTGACAAAAATTTAAATTGGAGGCCACATGTAGACTTCTTTGCAAACAAACTAAATAGCCTAGCTTATGGACACCAGAAAGATAGTCTACCACAGCTACTTTGAGACTATAATTCGATGCGGAATAATTTTCTGGGGAAACTCTACGAACAGCCCTAGATTACTTACACTTCAAGAAAGAATAATAATAAATGTGTTTTGTCCAAAAAAGAACATCATGTCATCCATTATTTAAAAAATTAAAAATACTAACCATTCCTTCTATGTACATCTATGAAATTTTTATTTTCATCTACAAAAATCAAAACTCACTTGACAATTTTCATTTCAACAACAATTACAGTACTCGTCACAGACACAGTTTCAAATTTCCCTCTCATAATTTGAAACTTTATCCTCAAACACCATTGCACATGGGATTAAAAATTTACAATAAATTAAATAACACAAATCTGTTAAATATGGAGTTTGACCCACAAAAAGGTTGTTATTTAATACACTAGTGGAAAATGTTATTATTCAATTGAAGAATTCATGTAGGGCATCTTGGAAATTTGAAAAGAAAAGAAACAATAAAGATTACATATTGTATAATAAATTGTTAATATTATCGTATAAATTGTATTGCAAGCTGCAAAAGACCATAATATTATATATGTTCTTGTCAAATTGTTCATGTGTAAAAATGCAGAAATGCTTGCTGAAAATGTTAATTATTATAACCAAACAATGAAAAATCCAGTATGGAATGTAACAATACCAGAGAAGGAAAGTTGCTACTCACCATCTCACCATATAGCAGAGATGCTGAGTTGCGATAGGCACAATAAAAAGATCCACACAATTAGAGCTTTCAGCCATTAATGCCTTTGTCAGCAGTAGACACACACACACACACACACACACACACACACACACACACACACACACACACACACTCATGCAAACGCAACTTCCACACACGTCTGCAGTCTCAGAGACTTATTATAACGTTATTTTTTCAAAGTAATTTGACATGTCTCCAGTACAAAAATCTTTGATTTGTAACTGTACATTACGTTATGAGAGGAACAAACTACATTCTACATTGTACGTTCCTCCAGGAGGCAGCAATCAACCAAGTGGAATGGACAGCAGTATCCACTAATACAAACCTGATTGAGACAGCTTGATATCAAGTTGAAACTTGTAGCATCATCACAGGAAACCTCCCCACACACTGTATGATCTCAATGGGGGTGGCCACCAAAGAGTGGGACAGAGTTCAGCATCAACTTCTCGAGCACTTTACGGGCAACATGCCAAGGTGAGAAGCTCGTAAACTGCACAGGATTGAGTGCCACAGTACTGAATGTAACCCATCAGCAAATTTAGATTTCATATGTACAGGAAGAGGTGTACTTTTGAAGGGACTGCCTTTATTTTGGTTATTGTTTTATCTTTATTTACAGTAAAGTTACTTCTTTAGTTCATCACAGCTTAATCTACCCCTCCCTGTTCTCCTTTGATGTAACCTCAAACACACTGACAGACATGCAGGTGCTACAAAACTTTTCTGAGCCATTTGTTAGTTTTAATACATTTGTTTATAATAACATGTAACCTGAAGGAAACTGAATATACAGCTAGTAACAAGTTTGAAGCCTAATGGAAGCAGAGTCAACTTCCTCTAATGAAGAAAAAAATAAAAACTGTGAACATAGCAGAATTAAATCTGGTTATACTATGGTAGTGACACATTTACTAAACATCTAACTATACAAGATACACAAAGAGATTCCACAAAGCTTAAAATTACTACCAAAAAAGAGAAAAAAGTTTTTTTATCTGCAAAAAGGTAGGCAACTAAACAAAAATGAATACCAGAACATAGCACATTGTTCTTCAAGAGTTACATACCACCAACATAAAACATAAAGAGATGTCATGTGGCTATTATGAACATTTGTATGTTTGTGCCTCACCATATGCATGTCTCATACAAAAATGATTCAAAGGACAAATAAATTTATGCCCATAAGGACTCACCACAAACTGCATAATTTTTTACCTGCTCATCTGGCAGAGGATAGAATCCAATAATGTCAGAGATCTCTGTTTTGCCAAATCTTCCTAAAACACCCATTAACTTGAGGCCTGTGAAAGTCTTCGCCATTTTCCAAAATTTTATGTGACCAGCACCTAAAAATAATTGGAAGGTAATCAGAGAAATGTATTCAATGTTATTAAATTGATTGTCATCATTTCTAATTTATTTTAAAGAAGTAACAAAACAGTTATATATTACATTAGTAATGATATTCTGAATATATTTTAATAGCAATTTCATATTAGGCACTAACTCAATTGCATTGAGATATGTCAATAAATAAACAGAACATAAACATCTTTTGGAATCCTGACACCATCCAAAGACCAACTGATTGAAGAAACCCTGAACCATGTGACTTGTAGATACAGTACTATAATTCATCTGTTGTGCAAGATCATTGTCATCACTGATAAATTACAGGAGAAACAGGTTAACTTAAAGCAGATTAAAAATCAAATAGATTGTTTTCTTATGCCTCTCTTGTCCTTCAAATGGAGTATTATTGGAAGATACAATGTTTCCACAAAATTAAAACTACTACATAAGTTACTTTTATTCAATCTTGTGCAATATCCTTCCTTGGGTTTCTAACAGTCTATGGGTAAGCGTTGTAGGGTTGCCGAATCCAATGATGCACGCTACACCACATGTAATAAACACTATTTTTATTTCTCGTAAGCACACATATACAGTTGTTTACATTCTGAATTCTCGGTACACGTCCGTACACTTTCGCGCGCGACCACAGACTGGGGCAAAGAGTTTGCCAAAAACAAAGATATTAACCGCGACTTGGTCGATAGTCGCCACATTAGCCCCCCCCCCCCCCCCCCTAGAGTGTGCAGCACAAACATAAATATTGGGGCATACATGTAAAGGGAACACCTAGGGGGGAGGGAGAGGGTGTTTAATCAGAAACCATACCTTACATTACATTACATTAGTAATTGAAGTCTTCGAGCCAGCGAGGGGGGCGGATGGTCCTGCCTGACCGGGTGAATCCTCGTACAGCAGTTGAGGGATCTGGGGAGGGGATGGTGGCTTGTGAGGGGCCAGGATAGCGGATCTGAATGCCTGTGGCGGTACGTAGGACTTTGACCGTTGATGGGTCAGTACCAACAGGCAAGGGGACAGACTGGAGGAGATGAATGTGAGTTAAGTTGTCACTGGGGAAGCTGGCTTGTTCGTAGAAGATGTACACATTACCCGGCTGCATAACAAAAAACACATTAGAGCTGCAAATAAGATCTGTGTTGACATTCACTACCACTTCCTGATACGGGTTGACAGAATCTCCACACGAGTCGTCATCAGTGACATCACACGCTCTGAGGCTGGTCCCTGATACATCACTGAATCCTAACAGGGGAGAGGCGAGGGGCTGCCTGTAGGAGGGTAAGTCATCACACGCATCACTCTGCCTAGGAATGTCACACGCACCTGTAGCACTGTCACACGACTGGGAGTGGGGAACGTCACACGTGTGGGAATGGGCGTCGCTCATCCATGGGCTGTCGGTAGATGCCTCATGCGAGGTGGGTGCAGCAGGGGATGGGGTCTGACTGGGAGGGGTATCGGGCAGTTCTCCCAGAGTCCATGCAGGTTTGAGGCGGCAGACGGATACCGTTTGAGGCGTGCTGTTAATGAGCACTTCGAACGTGTTGGTACGCCATGATATGACTCTGTGCGGGCCCATATATGGAGGTCTGAGTGCCGGTCGGATGGTGTCATCACGCACCATGACGTGAGTGCACGACGCCAAGTCCTTATGCAGAAATACGGGAGGGGGCGTGTGTGGTCGAGGAGGCGGCACGCGGACGTTAGCAATTAGCTCCTTGACCTGCCCGACGAATGTCGAGTCGCAGATTTGATCTGGAGGAAGTGAAGGCTCAACTAACTCTGCTGGGAGTGTGAGGGGTTCTCCATACAGTACCTCTGCCAGGGATGCGCCAAGGTCCTCTTTGTACGCGGCCCGAACGCCTAACATTACCCATGGTAAGGCATCGGCCCACTCACCTCCGTGGCACATCAGGGAAGCTTTAAGCGTTCGGTGCCAGCGTTCCACAAGCCCATTGCTCTGGGGGTGGTATGCTGTAGTCCTGAATCGTTTCACCCCACACAGTTCACAAAGCTGTCGGAAGAGGGCAGACTCGAACTGGCGGCCCTGGTTGGTGGTGACAGAGACTGGGCAGCCGAAGCGCGAGATCCACATTAACAGCAGGGCTCGGGCCACTGCATCGGCTGTGATAGTAGTGAGAGGAATTACCTCTACCCAGCGGGTAGTGCATGACGTCCTACTTTTGCGCGCTGACAAGCCACACATGCTCGTGCCCAACTGCGACACTGTTTTATCACCCCGGGCCAAACAAAACGTTCAGATACCAGACGTGCGGAGGCGCGAATGCCAGGGTGTGCCAAGTCATGGATACTATTAAATATGTCCCGGCGGAGAGGTGCAGGAATCACCGGGCGTATGCGTCCTGTTGAAATGTCGCACCAGATGGGTGATGAAAACCCAGGAAGTGTCCGTAACTCTAGTTTGAGTCCTGTTTTGATATCGGAACGCAATGCTGCGAGTTCAGTATCCTCTGTCTGCAATTTAGGGAGCTCACTGAGGTCCAGTTGTGAAGATAAAACCGACACCCGAGACAGAAAATCAGTGACGACATTGTCTGCGCCTCTGACGTAACGTATGTCATTCATAAACTGACATATAAGGTCCATATGCCTAAAACGTCTCGGGGATGAGTCCTTACCTGGGTTACGGAAAGTGTAAACCAATGGCTCGTGGTCGGTAAATACCACGAGATGGCGACCTCCGATATCGTCTTGGAAATATTTGATAGCAGCGTAAATAGCAAACAGTTCCCGGTCGAAGGTCGACCATTTACGTTGGGAAGCGGTCAGTTTGTGGGAGAAAAATCTGAGCGGCTGTACAACAGAACCCACGGATTGCTGAAGTACTGCCCCCACTGCTGTATCACTTGCGTCTGTAGTAAGCGAGATGGGAGCATCAGGAATGGGGTGAGCAAGCGTAACAGCTGTCTGTAAGGCTGACTTTAGATTATCAAATGCGCGACGCATATCTGGAGTCCACGTGACCGCCCGAGACCCTGATGTGTTTTTTCCTGCGAGGGCATCCGTCAGTGGGGCTTGTATGTCGGCGGCGCGGGGAATATGTTTACGGTAGTAATTTACCGTTCCAAGGAAGCGGCGGAGGCCCTGAAAATCTTTGGGCAAAGGCACCGTACTAATGGCCTCCACCCGTTCAGTTAGGGGGCGGATGCCATCGCCCGAAACTCTGTGGCCCAGAAAAGTGACACTGGTGCGGCGGAGTTGTGACTTAGTATTGTTCACTGCGATACCGTTTGCTTTTAATAGTTGGAGCACTGTATTTAAATGTTGTTCATGTTCCTCGAGGGAGGAAGAAAAAATTAACAAGTCGTCCAGGTATGCATATGCAAAGTCCAGTTTTCCAACCAGCGAGTCGATGAACCGTTGCCACGTCTGTGCAGCATTTTTAAGGCCGAATGGCATAAACAAATACTCGAACAACCCGAACGGGGTGATGATAGCGGTCTTTTCAACGTCCTCAGGTGCCATTGGCAGTTGGTGGTACGCCTTATGACAATCGACTACACTGAAAATTTGTGCCCCATGCAGCTGGGAAGCAAAGTCTTGAATATTTGGGACGGGATAATTATCTAAAATTGTCCTGGCGTTAAGCGCCCGATAGTCACCGCAGAGGCGGAAAGTGTCATCTTTCTTAGGCACCAAATGAATGGGTGACGACCAACAACTAGAAGAAGGGCGGATAGTCTTATTATCTAAAAGTTCCTGAACAATAGCTTTGGCGTGTTTAAGTTTTTCCGGATTTAAATGCCTAGCCTTTGCACGTACCGGTGGGCCTTCTGTGGTATTTATTCTGTGGACAGTACCGTTATTGATCGCGAACACCGATGGGGATGCTGGACCAGCACCCGTTGCACTGTGACTAACCTGTAATGCACACGTGTGTGTGTCCAAGGCCGGCAGTTCAGCAGCAGTGGCGGTGATCCACTGGTAGTCCTTGTCGAAGAGCTCGGTGGGGTACCTGGTAGCGTCGCGGGTACAGCTTCCGTCCGGCAGTAGAAATGTCACGCGGCGTCGGCTGCAGGTGCGAGGAAGTGGTGCGGGGGTTGGGGGCGTGGCCGTGTGCGACAGCTGGGCGGTCTGCTTACGCGCGTCCGTGAGCTTGGCTTGCACGGCGGCGATGCGTAAGCGGAGGGCCCCATTGCTGTCCCGAAGTTCGTCGTTGTGTGATCTAAGAGAAAGCACTGCAACAGCAGTTTCCGCTAGCTCACACAGCAGAATGGCGCTTTCGGATGAGAGGGGTAAGATATCTGAACGACAGTTCTTAGCCGCGTCGCCAAAGCGGGAGTGGAAATAACACCAAGCGGGGCGGCGCGTGGCGTCGCCCGTCGTGCTGGTTGAGGTCAAGCGGCAGTGGAGGGGGACTTGTTTGTAGTTCCCTCCGATGGCGACGCTGCAGTAGTGCTGGTAGGAGAGGAGTTACTGCAGCGGTTGCTAGGCGGCGTTGGCTCAGCGCGCATGCGTGGAGCGAGTCGTGCGCACTCTGTACTGCAGGATGGGAACTGCCGCGCAGGTGTGCCAACCCCTGAGGCCTGAGGGCACCCTGGGGGGGCATGCGGGGGGGGCAGAATGTTGTAAACCTGGTCTGCGATCTTCAGTTTGGCATCTAGTGGGGCCGAAGTTACATGTAGAGGTGAAGTTGAACTTGCGGGGGAAGTTTCAGCAACCAGATGGTCCAAAGTGTAATGTCCGGCATGTGATGCGTGTCAATCATAGCGCGGAGATGACGCCAGAGTTGCGACGGGGACCTGGATCCCAGCGATTCCTGACTGATGAGGCGGATAGCTTCCTCTGTCGATGAGGATAGTCGCTCGAGGATGGTGCGTCAGGCGAACGCATATTTGTCCGTAGCGGGGGGCAAAGCCACAATGTCGCAGATCAGATCCAGTTCGTCATGGAGGTGACACAGTAAGCATAGGAACTTCGAATTGTCGTCGGCGACGCCGTGTAGCTGCAGGACGTGGTCGACCAAGGTAAACCATGTGCGTGGGTGATCCTTGCGAAGGGGTGGTAGCTTCGGCCAACGGGTGGGAAAGTCTTGACATAAATGTTTATCAGAAACTGTCTCTCCCTGTCCATAGTTCCGCAACGTAATTGTCTCGGGTGCAGTAGCGGTGCACCAGCTTCCGCCACTGTCAGTGGCACGCGGCACGGTAGGCGCGGCTGGCTCGACCTTGGTCGAGAAATCAACGAATCGAGCGGTCGACGGAGTAACGCCGACGGGCGTAGAATGGACCGGCGCGGTAGAATCGAACGTAGTCGACCGATGTGCGGCGAACGACGGAATACAGTTTCCGGGCCCCTCCCCTACAGGTGCATTAAAATAGTTAAAATCACCTAATGTTTGTGGAACACACGCGGCAGGAACGGCGTGTGCCGTCGGAAACACTCGTAAAGCGGACGCTGGTGGTGTAGGGGGGGTTGGTGCAAAATCCGGAGTTCCGGCAGAAATATGAACTCTCCTGTCTTGAGCGTCCGGCTCGATTTGTACAGTCACTGATTCGGGTGGAAAATTCACACTTGCACTTGGGAAACCTGTAAACATAGTCACTGGGGTTTGAGCACATTGTGTCGGCTGTTGAGCACTCGGAACACGTGGCTGTGGAATTGTATAAACACTGTCCTGTTGAGTACAGCTAATCGATGTGTTCGGAAACTGCGTAGAGCTATTGCGGACACCCGGTGGATAATTGTAAAACCGTGCCGAAGCGTCCGTTGGAACACTTAGTTGGCACGTGGTCAGTGTAGCAGGCGGCAAGCGCTCCATTGTGTACTGTTCGACGGTATAAGATTTCGTTGTAGCACTCGCGAACAAAATTCTGGGTCACCAGTATGGGTAAGCGTTGTAGGGTTGCCGAATCCAATGATGCACGCTACACCACATGTAATAAACACTATTTTTATTTCTCGTAAGCACACATATACAGTTGTTTACATTCTGAATTCTCGGTACACGTCCGTACACTTTCGCGCGCGACCACAGACTGGGGCAAAGAGCTTGCCAAAAACAAAGATATTAACCGCGACTTGGTCGATAGTCGCCACATTTAATTTATTTTAAAGAAGTAACAAAACAGTTATATATTACATTAGTAATGATATTCTGAATATATTTTAATAGCAATTTCATATTAGGCACTAACTCAATTGCATTGAGATATGTCAATAAATAAACAGAACATAAACATCTTTTGGAATCCTGACACCATCCAAAGACCAACTGATTGAAGAAACCCTGAACCATGTGACTTGTAGATACAGTACTATAATTCATCTGTTGTGCAAGATCATTGTCATCACTGATAAATTACAGGAGAAACAGGTTAACTTAAAGCAGATTAAAAATCAAATAGATTGTTTTCTTATGCATCTCTTGTCCTTCAAATGGAGTATTATTGGAAGATACAATGTTTCCACAAAATTAAAACTACTACATAAGTTACTTTTATTCAATCTTGTGCAATATCCTTCCTTGGGTTTCTAACAGTCTTCTCTCTTCTTTTTGCAGGAAACTGTAAACAAACATCCATTTCTGCTGTAACAATGTTCAAGATGCCACACATTATCACTATGCAAAATAACTACAGCAGTTTTGGTGAAGAAAATACTAACTGATGGATTCATATGGACTCCTTGAATCCCTATGTGTCTAAAATACTTTTTATACACATGCCACCCAAACACTTTATTATGTTGCAATTAGTTTCAACAGTTTTACCATTGTCTTGTAAGACTAAAGCTTAAAATGTTATATACGACATTCCATTACTCAAGAACATGTTAACAATAAAGTTAATTCTGTGAAAGTAAGTGAGTCTTGGATATTGTATGATATCATCTAGCCCACAAACACAACCCTTACACATTAGGCCATGGAGTTATTTTTTTTTTTTTTTTTTTTTCCCTCCGAAGAAATTTCCAGGAACCCAAATTTTATATTTGAGAGATTGATTAGGTAACATGTTTTCCTGGCAAAGGTATAGATTTTTGGATACAGAAAAATTTGCGCTGAAAATAGTAACACAAAAAATTTTAATAATTACATGACAACATTTTTGAGTCATAATATCTTCTGAATGGCAAAGTTTACAATAATCCTAGATGTTCTTAATTTGAAAGACAACCAAGGCTTTCAAATGAGTTATGCCAATCCTAAAACAAACTATTATTACTGGTGTCAAATTTTTAAGTATATGTGGTTTTCCTGAACCTTACATTTGAATATTTCCTTAAAGAAAATGTTTCTTCAATAGATATATATTTATTTTCAGCCAGATGTAAATTATTCTCTGAAGATTACTATTTACAGCTCGAAGAATAATTCTGATATTTGTCTTGTATACAGTGTATGGATAATGTAGGAAAAAAATGAGAAAAAATAGTATTTATATTATGACTGTCTCAGGGGAAGTAGAGTTATTTCATCTGACTACGATCCACACAGTTTTTAATAATGTTTAATATTTCAACTATGTGACCAATCTGCACTATATCACCATATTAATTAGCTTTGCCTCAATAGGAAACATCTGTATTGAGTCTGACTTCTGTGTTACAAGTAGGACTCCTTTATAATATGATGCACATTGGCAGGACATAAAAATCCTATAAAGCTTTGGTAACATCATTCAGCATGTTTTGTGAAACTTCTGAAAAGCCAATTATACTTAGATTAGGGAAAATTTACCATGATATGGAGTATGCATACACAGTTGAGCACCATGGCCTGCACACAGACTGAATGCATCTTGTGCAGTAAACTCACCAAATATCTATGTTTGTCTCAAAAACAGCTAAGATCACATCCCCTGTGGTGGCATTTAACATAAATAATGCTACTGCCGTCCGCCTGCTTAGCTGAATGGTAACATGCTTGCCTACCATGCAGCGGGCCCAGATTCGATTGCCAGTCAGATTGGAGATTTTCTCTGCTCGTGAACTGGGAGTTGTGTTGTTCTCATCATCATTTCAGCCTCATCACCTTGGATATCAAACACGACACTTTCTTGGCCACTCTTAAACTGTCTGGCCCAAGTAAACACTTGGTTCTGGGACAACATAGCTTCCCCAAATTGTGCCTTCAAATGAATTAAAAACTCCAGAGATCCTACACCTTTACAGGTAAAAAAACTTTACGATAATATGTTGTGCAACAGATGAAGAAACCTCGTGTTCAATCATGGTCGTAATGTGCCCAGAACAGAGGGCAGCATCAA
This sequence comes from Schistocerca piceifrons, assembly GCF_021461385.2. Lineage (NCBI taxonomy): Eukaryota > Metazoa > Arthropoda > Insecta > Orthoptera > Acrididae > Schistocerca > Schistocerca piceifrons. The sequence goes on along the minus strand of NC_060143.1, from coordinate 315,528,194 downwards.
ATCTAGCTGGCTCTCCCTCCCTAAACCCCCCCCCCCCCTTCCACCATCCTGCTCGGAACTGCTTGTGTAATACACTAGTGCAATTACCATTCATATTCTTATCACCCTCATGTAACTTAAGGGTTTGTGACTTTCCAGTATGGTAGATACTTTCCAGCATCCTTTGAAAGGAACCTTTGAAAAGCCCAAGCAGGAAGCAGCTATTTGCTGAAGACCACTTGACTGCTTGAGAAGGAAATGACCAATGAAATGCCTGCATTTTGCTCCTGAAGTTGACTGTCAGTAAGCCCTGAATGTTATAACAGTTATTTATATAATTTATGAACCACTATCCTTGTAAACAACTCATTCATGTTGAAGTATTCCACATTATATAAAAGACATAACTTCCAATACAGCTGCATACACAAAGAGGTAATGACAGTATTTCTAGATTTAGGAACTTTTTGTTTTTTCTTAAGGGCAGATGTATTAAAGTCAGCAATTATGAGCACAATTAGTTGGGCAAAATACACCGACACGGTAGATGCACAGAGTTAATACACACACTTTTAAGTTTGGAGATGCACAAATAGAAGTGAGACAGCCAAAATCAGAGTCCACTCATAGCCCATGGTCAAAGCCAATCAACTGACAAGGAGAAGCTCAGCAAATTTTTGAAACTTCTCAACTCATTCCATTCAAATATTAAGTTCACCATGGAACCGGAAAAGAATGGTCAGTTGCCATTTCTGGATGTACTTGTCAAAAGGTGTGCAGATGGGTTTTTTGGTCAAGTGGTGTATTTCAAACCTACAAACTCTGATTTATACCTACAAGCCAGCACCAGTTACCACACAGTGCAGCAGAATGGAGTTCATAAGACACTGGTCCACAGGGCATACATCTTGTCAGACTCAGATGTTTGGAAGGACAAACTGAGCATCTAGACCAGCGTTCCATAAAAATCAACACATAGTTTCAGAAGGCCATCCAACTAACCACACCGCCACATGTTCTAGAAGAAAACAAGCTGAAGCAAAGACTGGTGTACCTGACCTACACAGGATCTATTTCTACTGCAGTTTATAGAATTCTCAGGATGCGTAACATCAAGTATGTAAGCCCTGTCTCAAATACAATCATTCCGTGAACTTTGATGAAACGAGGCTTCTGAAATAGACCCTCAAATACTGGCTCTATAGAGATAAAGGTCAGGATAAACCTCATGGATCATGACACTGGGTGCCAACTCAGTAGAGCCTGGGAGTCTACACTGTTCAAAAATGGCTCTGAGCACTATGGGACTTAACATCAGTGGTCATCAGTCCCCTAGAACTTAGAACTACTTAAACCTAACCAACCTAAGGACATCACACACATCCATGCCCAAGGCAGGATTTGAACCTGCGACCGTAGCGCTTAGAACCGCTAGACCACCGCAGCCGGCGGAGTCTACACTGTAGTTCCTGAAAATGTAATGGGGCAGCAACAGAACTTCACAGAGAGGAATTGTGAGTGTGGGCATCGGGAACGAACCCCAGACAGAGTGCTTTGTGCAATGGACCACGGATGCAACAGAGCAGGGCACTCTAGTGAAAACGGATCACAGAGAGAACACCCAGAACCCCACTGGACCAAAAACAGAATGCCAATGCACACATGGGTACGCTGGACTGCTGACAAAACAACAGTGGTGAACCTGGCACACCAGATTGAATAGGGAATGTCTAAGATCACTTTTGGTGGGAGCATAACACAAAGGATATACCTAGAACCACACCAGACCAAAAACAATATGTCAGCACACAGACAGATGCACCAATCTCAAGACATAACACCAACAGTCAGTTTGGCGCACTGGAGAGAAGAGGGACTGCCTAAACATGCTTCTAGTGGGAGTGGACTGCAACCTGAAGCCTGGGACCAATTATGGAGAGGAAAGGTCATAGTTGTAAATACTGCATCTGTTCCATTTGGCAAACAGTCTCAGGTAGCACTTGATGAAAATAATGAGTCATGTTTTGGAAATGTTGTGCATGTATAATGGGGATATCCAGTATGATACCTGATACCCGATACCACAAGGTTGCTGGGAAAGCCTAAAGAGTGACTTCGAGAGACTCTACAGATGGGAGATGTTCTGAAATATTAAGCTGGACAAGCTTTGACAGAGGACATGGAGGATGCTCGGTTCTCTCAGTTTCCTGCTGAGATGTTGAAACGGAGATATATTACCAGACTTTCCCAGGATTAAGCTTAACGTCAACTCCAGAGAGGTGAACACAAGATAAAATGCCAGGCAAGCATGGCACTTATGTGAGAAAGGATTCAAGATATGCACCCAGGCTAGATGTGGTAGCCAGTAAGCTTTTACACATTCACCTGTGTGGCAGCCTCCTTAGCACATGAAGCTAGGGACAAGGTAGACAGTGCCTCTTGATCTAGCAGAGCACACCAACAAAAATGCCTCAGCTTGCCAGTCCAGGAATGTGTGAGTAAGAAAGAACATCACATCTACATCTACATCTACATTTGTACTCTGCAAGCCGGTGTGTGGTGGAGGGCACTTTACGTGCCACTGTCATTACCTCCCTTTCCTGTTCCACTTGCGTATGGTTCGTGGCAAGAACGAGTGCCGGAAAGCCTCCGTGCGCACTCGAATCTCTATAATTTTACATTCATGATCTCCTTGGGAAGTATTAGTAGGGTGAAGCAATATATTCAATACCTCATCCAGAAACGGACCCTCTCGAAACCTGGACAGCAAGCTACACCGCGATGCAGAGCGCCTCTCTTGAAGAGCCTGCCACTTGAGAGCCTTGCTAAACATCTCCATAACACTATCACGCTTATCAAATAACCCTGTGACGAAACGCGCCGCTCTTCTTTGGATCTTTTTTATCTCCTCTGTCAAACTGACTTGGTACGGATCCAACACTGATGAGAAATACTCAAGTATAGGCCGAACGAGTGTTTTGTAAGCCACCTCCTTTGTTGATGGATTACATTTTCTAAGGACTCTCCCAATGAATCTCAACCTGGCACCCACCTTACCAACAATTAATTTTATATGATCATTTCACTTCAAATCATTCTGCACGCATACTCCCAGATATTTTACAGAAGTAACTGCTACCAGTGTTTGTTTCACTATCATATAATCATACAATAAAGGAGCCTTCTTTCTATGTATTCGCAATACATTACATTTGTCTATGTTAAGGGTCAGTTGCCACTCCCTGCACCAAGTGCCTATCCGCTGCAGATCTTCCTGCATTTTGCTGCAATTTTTTAATGCTGCAACTTCTCTGTATACTACAGCATAATCCGCGAAAAGCCGCATGGAACTTCCAACACTATCTACTAGGTCATTTATATATATTGTGAAAAGCAATGGTCCCATAACACTCCCCTGTGGTACGCCAGAAGTTACTTTAACGTCTGTAGACGTCTCTCCATTGGGAACAACATGCTGTGTTCTGTTTGCTAAAAACTCTTCAATCCAGCCACACAGCTGGTCTGATATTCTGTAGGCTCTTATTTTGTTTATCAGGCGACAGTGCGGAACTGTATCGAACGCCTTCCAGAAGTCAAGGAAAATGGCATCTACCTGTGAGCCTGTATCTAATATTTTCTGGGTCTCATGAACAAATAAAGCGAGTTGGGTCTCACACGATTGCTGTTTCTGGAATCCATGTTGATTCCTACAGAGTAGATTCTGGGTTTCCAGAAATGACATGATACGCGAGCAAAAAACATGCTCTAAAATTCTGCGACAGATCAATGTCAGAGATATAGGCCTATAGTTTTGCGCATCTGCTCGACGACCCTTCTTGAAAACTGGGACTACCTGTGCTCTTTTCCAATCATTTGGAACCTCCTTCCGTTCCTCTAGAGACTTGCAGTACATGGCTGTTAGAGGGGGGGCAAGTTCTTTCGCATACTCTGTGTAGAGTCGAAATGGTATCCCGTCAGGTCCAGTGGACTTTCCTCTGTTGAGTGATTTCAGTTGCTTTTCTATTCCCTGGACACTTATTTCAATGTCAGCCATAGTAATTTCAGCTTTACGCGTGTCATCCTCTGTTTCAATGCCATTATCATCCCAGAGTGTCTGGATATGCTGTTTCGATCCACTTACTGATTTAACGTAAGACCAGAACTTCCTAGGATTTTCTGTCAAGTCAGTACATAGAATTTTACTTTCAAATTCACTGAACGCTTAACGCACAGCCTGCCTTACTATAACTTTGACATTGTTTAGCTTCTGTTTGTCTGAGAGGTTTTGGCTGCATTTAAATTGCAGTGAAGCTCTATTTGCTTTCGCAGTAGTTTCCTAACTTTGTTATTGAACCATGGTGGGTTTTTCCCATCCCTCGCAGTTTTACTCAGCACGTACCTGTCTAAAACGCATTTTACAATTGCCTTGAACTTTTTCCATAAACACTCAACATTGTCTGTGTTGGAGCAGAAATTTTCATTTTGATCTGTTAGGTAGTCTGAAATCTGCCTTCTATTACTCTTGCTAAACAGATAAACCTTCCTCCCTTTTTTTATATTCCTATTAACTTCCATATTCAGGGATGCTGCAACGGCCTTATGATCACTGATTCCCTGTTCTGCACTTACAGAGTCGAAAAGTTTGGGTCTGTTTGTTATCAGTAGGTCCAAGATGTTATCTCCACGAGTCAGTTCTCTGTTTAATTGTTCGAGGTAATTTTCGGATAGTGCACTCAGAATAATGTCACTCGATGTTCTGTCCCTACCACCCGTCCAAAACATCTGAGTGTCCCAGTCTATATCTGGTAAATTGAAATCTCCACCTAAGACTATAACATGCTGACGAAATTTATGTGAAATGTATTCCAGATTTTCTCTCAGTTAGTCTGCCTCTAATGCTGCTGAGTCGGGAGGTCAGTAAAAGGAGCCAACTATTAACCTAGCTCGGCTGTTGAGTATAACCTCCACCCATAATAATTCACAGGAAGTATCCACTTCTATATCCTACAGGATAAACTACTACTAACAGTGACAAACAAGCCACCATCGGTTGCATGCAGTCTATCCTTTCTAAACACCGTCTGTGCCTTTGTCAAAATTTCGGCATAATTTGTCACTGGCTTCAGCCAGCTTTCCGTACCTATAACGATTTCAGCTTCGGTACTTTCTATCAGTGCTTGAAGTTCCAGTACTTTACTAACGCAGCTTCAACAGTTTACAATTACAATACCGATTGCTGTTTGGTCCCCGCATGTCCTGACCTTGCCCCGCACCCTTTGATGCTGTTGACTTTTCTGTACTTGCCTGAGGCCATCTAACCTAAAAAATCACCCAGTCCAAGCCACACAGCCCCTGCTACCCGTGTAGCCGACTACTGGGTGTAGTGGACTCCTGACCTATCCAGCGGAACCCGAAACCCCTCCACCCTATGGCGCAAGTCGAGAAATCTGCAGCCCACAAGGTCGCAGAACCGTCTCAGCCTCTGATTCAGACCCTCCACTCGGCTCTGCCCACATGGTCGCAGAACCGTCTCAGCCTCTGATTCAGACCCTCCGCTCGGCTCTGTACCAAAGGTCCGTAGTCAGTCCTGTCGACGATGCTGCAGATGGTGAGCTCTGCTTTGATCCCGCTAGTGTGACTGGCAGTCTTCACCAAATCAGATAGCCGCCGGAAGCCAGAGAGGATTTCCTCCAATCCATAGTGACACACATCATTGGTGCCGACATGAGCGACCACCTGCAGATGGGTGCACCCTGTACCCTTCATGGCATCCAGAAGGACCCTTTCCACATCTGGAATGACTCCCCCCAGTATGCACACGGAGTGCACATTGGTTTTCTTCCCCTGCCTTGCAGCCATATTCCTGAGGGGCCCATTACGCGCCTGACGTTGGAGCTCCCAACTACCACTAAGCCCACCCTCTGTGACTGCAGACTGAGGGGCAATCTCTGGAACAGGACAAGCAGCCATATCCGGCCGAAGATCAGTATCAGCCAGAGACAGAGCCTGAAACCGGTTCATCAGACAAACTGGAGAGGTCTTCCGTTCAGCCCTCCAGAATGTCTTTCACCCCCTGCCACACCTCGAGATGACCTCCCACTCTACCACAGGTGAGGGGTCAGCCTCAATGTGGGCAGTATCCCGGGCAGCCACAGCCGTAGTCCGATCGGGGGATGCATGGGACGAGCTGGCCATCCCCGACAAACCCCCGTCCGGACCCCCACAGTGATTCCCATTGGCAACAGCCTCAAGCTGTGTGACCGAAGCCAACACTGCCTGAAGCTGGGAGCGAAGGGATGCCAACTCAGCCTGCATCCGAACACAGCAGTCGCAGTCCCTATCCAGATAGAGGACATTCACGCTGATTAACCTACGTGGCAAGCAGTTTCATGACGCCACACTGAAGATATTTGGCAAGTACCTCAGTTTCACAACAACTCCTAGAAACGTGTCCATTTCAGGTTTCGTCAGTGCAGTGGAGTAAGTAGCCAACACACTTTGACCAAATTCGGCAGCAGAAATTTGCCAGGAGATCTGCAGGGCACTCATCAATGCTAAGCTTCCAAAATTGATATCTCAAGTGATAAGAGGCTTGCACTCCAGAGGCACTGGAAAGACAGAGCACCATGGTGTTGTCAGCACACAAAATGAACTCCAGTCATTTTGCAGTAAGCTGATTATAATTAGGAAACATAACAACTTCTGGAGGACCCTACTTACATACTTACAGACTTTTGGAATGTGACCCCACAGACAAAGTGGAAAAGATGTCTAGGGCTCCCTTTAAGGAAACAGATATGCCTGACTATGTCACCAAGCAACTACAATCAAATTGCCAGTCCCAACTAGACTACATGAGCTGCCAAAAGCACACAAAGAGGGCTTGACACATATGCTGACTGTTAGCAACATTAGTGCATCAATTTACCATAGTCAAGTACATGCAGAAACTGCTCTTGCCATATGTGGGGAAGTGCATTCACCAGATCCACAACTCTGGGGACTTCTCGCAATGTTTCAAGCAACTACTTATCACAGAATCTGATATAATGGTCAGTTTTGAGTGGTATCCCTGTTCACTATGGTGTCACTGAAAGACTCACTGGAAATGATTACAGAGATATTTGATGATGCTCTGTTGGACCTGTTCAGGCATATACTGACTAATTTTCTGTAAGAACCACACAGAAGGTGTAGCCCTGATTAGCCCGCTGCCTCCCGTTGTTGCCAATGTAGTCCAGCCAACGAGAGAAAACTAAGGGAAAAAATATACAGTCAGAAATGTTTGGACAGTGCTTCGATGGAGTGTCCTGACCAGTCGGGTGTGAGCGCTGGAGTGGGGAGACATTTAATGGTCACTTTTCAACATTTTTCTCGAACAACTTGAAACCCACAGTTCCAACAAAATTGTTTCCCTGTACAAAATTAAACTACATTAAATTCCCTACATAAATGGTCTTATTCATTTTTCCCCTAGGACTAATATTTTCCATATTGCAGCAGTTGGAAAAATCACATATTATTAAAAATATTCTTCTAATAGTGTAAAATTAATGTTTATCTTTAAATGAAGTAGGTTAAAAGCAAATATTAAATGTGTGTACGACATCTAATTGCATTTGAGCTGTATCAAGGGATAAATTGTTTTCCGGGTGTGTAACTGGATGGAAGTTTTTGGAACAGAAGTGTGAAGGAAAGTAGGTCACTGGATTGTGGCCATGTACTTCCCTCTTTCATAGGTCTGCATAGGCTGAGCAGGTGATTTCTCATTCTTGTATATCCAACTACATCACAAGAAGCAACTTCAGAGTTTTTTGTAAAGTTATATGGATCCTCCACAGTGTGACTTATGAATCACTGGCAACATAGTGCACAGACATGCCTGGGGAGTATTTATTTTGCACAAAATGCACACTACATGGAATGCAGATATGAGTTACTAATAACATTAAGATACACATATGGACAGAATGTACATAAATCTCTGCATACTATTCTACATTGCTAGAGGGGAAATTGATTCCTAGTCATCCTGTACGGCACCTGTAGTGTCATTCTTGGAAAGGTAACCTGCCCCAACATGAGCACTGCTCTTTTCAGTTTACAGACAGGCTACACCTCCCCTGCATTTCCTGTCCAATTCTCTTATGTGAGTAGACAAAATAACTTCATTCAGTTCATGTTTATATTGTGGAGTTATTTTCAGTTTATTAATGAGTAGTTATTTGCAGTTGTTAAGTGAGCTGTTACATAAAGGAGCTCAACAACTGGAGCTGTCAACTGTCTACCACACTGAAGAGCCCTTTTTCAAGTGTAAAATGCAGTCAATATGTATTCCACATTGTCAGTTTCATTGCCTACACTATCAGTCTATCAGTAACACAATTAATGGAGAGGGAAGTGCAGTAACTTTTTGATCATTCATTAATTCACAAGTCACCATCAAGTGACTCAAACAGCATTACACAGCTGTACAACATGCTGTCAATGACAAGCTAGCAGCAAGGAGTCGTATTTACCAACCTAATCTCTTTCCCTCTAACACTACAAAAGTCACCGACAACATCAACATCACACTAACAAATTAAACACACAGGAACATATTTTACATATACTAGCTCACTTAACAACTGCAAATAAGTAGACAAACTGAAAATAACTGCACCATATAAACACATGTTCAGTAATGTTATTTTGTCTATTCACATGACAGAACTGAACAGAAAATGCTGGGGAAGTATAGTCTGTCTGTAAACTGAGAATCAGGCAGTGCTCCCAGTGAAGGAAGTCATCTTTCCCAGAAGAACACTGAGCTGTCATACGGTATGACTAAGAATCAATTTCCTCTCTAGCAGTGTAGAACAGTGTGCAAAGACTTGGGTTTATTCTTGTAGTTTTGCATGCTATCAATACCATACCAGGCAGTCCATTTTGAGAAATTGGCATAACTCATGTAACTGTTCCACCAATCTGCAGCCAGCTCCAAAACACACCCTCTTAGCATGCACAGCTACTACCACTACAGAGTCAACTTAGGAAGATGCTGCACCAATGACAGCTGAGAATTTTTGGAACATTTTATCACTGCATTCAAAGACTTGTTAGTTACCTTCTTTTGTAAAAGACAAATCTGCCTGTCTCACGGAACTGTTAGACTGTAATTGGACTTGCTGAACTCAAGTTAAGTGAACCAGAGTTACGAACACATTACATGTGCTTCTCATTATTTTTTGCTGTCTCAGCATACACCTACTCCTTGGCATCCACCCCTGCACTGACCACACAACTGGCGACGAGACTGTTCCCACAAGTGTTCCAGTCTGGTTCAACTTCTCGCTATAAAACTACCTGGTGCAAATATTTTCTTGCAGAATTGTTGTTCTTCACCATCCTTGCCTTGCTTTGCATTTGTGTATTGCTTTTCAGAATACTTAACCCATTCTCATAACTTTTGCATGTATTGATCATGGCTAGTCCTCCACAAAAACTGTCAGTAACAAAGATTGTTCAGTTTCAGTCACAGCAGATGCAGCAGCTTATGGAAATGACGACAAGACTGCACACTTCTAGGCACATCACACTAAAGATAAGGACTGGCAACCATATTTTCTTGCAACAGTCAGGGTGTACAGGCTTGCTTGCAAATGTTTCCCCACCACCCAGTCTGAGAGTGTTTCCAATGAAGAATGTATTGCTGCACTAGACAAATACCTACAATGAACAGAATAATATGGCAGTTGCACATTACAAATTCTTTCATTTGAGTAAACAACCCAAACACTCATGAGCAGTGGGCAGCAGACTTACAAGGGCTTACATGCCATTGCAAATTTAAGAGTAAGTGTGAAAATTATTATAGTTATGCAATGATAAGGGACACCATTACTCAATGTCAGATCCTTGAATACGCAGATTCTTAAGTATCCCGATCCTATCTTGCAACAGGTTTTGGAATTAGTGGAGAGTCAGGATTCATATGATAGATCAATGGTTGACTTCAATTCCACTCCCATTTTTGCCACACAGAGTCGTAGTAAACAGGTTGCACCCATAACTATTGTGCCACAGTACACCAAGTGTCAGCAGTGAAGTAAACAGAATCAGTGTGCTCAGCAGCAGACTAGCAGTGTTAAACCTTTTCCTCAGGGTTTTCACTAACAAACACCTGGTTTGCCCAACATCCAGTCTGTCTGTTTGCAAAAATGCAAGTCCAACAAGTGCTCTGCAATTTCTCAAAGGTCCCAGCTAAAAGATGTCAATGCAATTTTTTCCAAGTATAGTAGTGATTTTAGTGTTACATAGTACAAGTCAAGAGCAAGAGAGAAATAAATCACACAATTCTTCCATTCTACGTGAAGGAAATAGATTGTTTGTCACTTTGCCAGGATTGCCAATCACTAAAAACACATGCATCTGGGCACTGATGCATCAGTGACTTTATTGAACAAAAGCACCTAAGAACTATTAGGGAAGCCCAAGCAACAAAAGCAATAGGCAACTCTTTCTGGTTACAGTGGACATGACATTCTCATGCTAGGCACATGTGGCTTACCTGCCATTTTTTGCAACTTTACGAAAACTATTTCATTCACAGTTTTGTGCTTACATTACAGTGAAAATATTTGTGGCATGGACTCTCTTGACCTGTTTGTTTGCACATTCAAGATGCTCTCTGTGAACTCTTCTGTGCTTACAGAATGGATAGCTAAACTTAGTGGCATTTTTCAAGGCAAAGTTAATAATTTCAAGGCTTTTATGGGTCACATTACAATGAAAGACAATGCGCAAGCACAGTTTTCTGTCACACAGCGCGTCCCTCATGCTATCAGAGATCAGGCAGCACATGACCTCTTATCATGTCAAGAGAATGGTGTGATTTCCCCTGTAGCAACCAGTCACCTTTAGTACTGAAGAAACCTTCAGGCTAGTTATGCTTATGTGGAGATTTCAAGGCAACAGTAATTCCACAGACTGTGAGTGACTTTTTCCCCTGCATGGCCTCAAGATTTTGTGCACAAATTTGGTGCAGCACATTACTTCTTTTCCAAGACTGATCTTTGTGGTGCTTATTTGCAGCTTCCTTTGGATGAACAGACACAAAAAGTTTTTGTGATCATCACCCACAAGGCATTATTTAAGTTTTTGAGATTGCTCTTTGGCAGTGAGTGCACACCTGCAATTTTTCAATGTTATTTGTCCACAGCTGACTGCCACAGTTCCTTCTTGTTCAAACTATTTGGATGACATAGTCATTTCAGAATGTTTTCCCAGCAAACATCTTGCCAATCTCAGGAAATTGTTTCATGTGCTCTCAGATGCTGGGTAAATTGTAATAAAAACAAGTACTCCTTCTTACAGACAAACTGAATATTTAGAAAATTTAATGAACAGTCAGGATATCCAACCTTTGCAGTCACACCAACCAGGACCTCCCAGCTCCTAGAAATGTCAGTAACTCCAAGCTGTGTTGGGTAAACTAACCCATTACATTCAGTTGGTTCATACCATACATTGCAATGTCTTCAACAAAAGAATGTTCCATTGGAGAGGGCAGTAGTGTGCCAATCTGTGTTTTGGAAACCAAAAGATACCTTACTGAGCGATTGTTGTTTGGTACACTTTGATCCCACCAAGCTACCCATGCCTTTTGTTCATGCATCCTCTTACAGGACTGGCACTGTTCTCTCACATAGAGTTGGATCATTGGAGAGGCCAATTGCCTTCACTTACAAACTCCTCAACCAACGCACAGTGCAACTACTCACTGATTGAGAAGCAAGTTCTTGCATCATATGTGGGGTACTTAAATTGCACCAATATTTGTATGGCAGTACATTTTAGTTGGTTACAAATCATGAGCCTCTCACCTCATTGTTCAGCCCTTAAAAGCCAGTCCTACTGCACATGTCGCAAACGTTGTTGTGCTGGTCTCTGCTCCTTCTAAATTACCAGTACGAAATTGTGCATGGGGCTATGGCTAAGTATTCAAATGCAGACACTCCTTCTCACCTACCAGTTGGCACTGATTCAGTGTTCAAGACCTCTGAGGAGTCTCATTATGACACTGATGGTCAGGACAATGAAACACTTGATGGTTTTCCCAATGACCATCGAAGAATTGCAACTGCTGTGGATCCCAGTCTTAAGATTCTATTGCAGTACTGCCACTCTGTGTGGCCAGACATTCAATTCAGAAAATTAGTGATCCGGTGGTTCACTGTTCTTTTGTGCTTCAACACGATGTATCAATTCAGCAAGAATTTATCATACTACATATAAACAATGATCAGTCTAGTGTGATTGTGCCATATTTGCTTTTGAAGGAAATTCTCCATCTTCTGATTCAGATACACTGAACGCACTAAGCAGCTTGTCCAATGCCACTGCATGGATACACAAATAGAACAATTGACTTTGCAATGTCCAGCTTGTGTGGAGCTGTGCTGCTCTGCCACACAAGTTATTTGATGGCCCATGCCCAGCACCCCTTGGCAGTGTCTGCATACTGACATTGCAGGTCCCTATTGGAATGCCCAATGGCTTATTGTGGTACACACCTTCAGTAAATTTCCATTTGTCGTCCCCATGTGATCCACAAATAGCTAGTACTATCAAGAGTCTAACGTTGATTTTTTGTATCAAACATCTGCAGAAGCACTGGTTTTGGACAATGGACTCCAGTTCACATTGCCAGAATTTCAGCAGTTTTGTGGTGCCAACACCATCAAGCATGTGATAGAAGCATCCTTCCATCCTCAATCTAAAGTTGAAGCAAAATGCTTTGTCGGAACTTCCCAGTGACACATGAACAAGTCAGGTGCTTCCCATATGCAGTACCAAGCTTTAGAGTTCTCTCATGAAACTGTTCCGACATACGCAACAGCAAATCACCAGTTAAACTTTTGCATTGACACCATCAGGCACTGCTTCAGATGCCACACCCTCTTCAGTGGCTGGTCCATCCTCCACAGTGGTCTAAGTGTAATGTAAATGGTGATGTCTTTTTCAGAGTTTTTGGCAGACACTGACACTGGGGATGAGACATTATCACAAAAGTCTTAGACCATTCTTTGTGTGTTTTACAGGATCCTACAGGACTGCAGAAGAGCTACCCGAATCAGCTCCACTTTTGTAGGTTGCGTGATCCTGCCAGAGGATTTTCAATTACACATTTGGTGCCACAGCCTCAACCATCTTCACCTGCCTCAGGTCCTACATTGCAGGACAGAGAGCCAATGGATATCAATGCAGCACTGTTGCTTTCTCCGCAATTCCAGCAGCCCCAGCCACAAGCAGTGGGACCCCGTCACCCAGTGGCGTATAAATGGGAAACTGTGGACCCTTCAGTCACTGTTGCACCTCCACCAATGGAAGATTGGGTATGGGTGGCTGATGTTTCTTGCCACTGAAAGGCGAATATCAGGGTGTGTGCATTGATTTAAGTTTTGGCTCTTCCCTCTCCAATGGCACCTGTGCCTGAACTTCCCTCCCCACAATTTTTTTCTGGAAATACCAGTACACAATGACAGTGAGGAGTTGTGCACAGGAGAAATATGATACACTATTGATACCATGCCAGCAAGTCCATGTCCACAAGCAGTAACTCATGTGATTGCCCCATCCACAGTCAGCTCCAAGACACAACCTATGCAACATGCATGACTAATGCCACAATGGAGCCGACTTAAGAAGATGCAGCACCATAGTCAGCCAATTCTGTTTGTAGCATTCTATCAGTATATCCAAAGCCTTATTAGTTATCCTCTGTTGTCATTGTCAATGACAAACCTGCCTGTCTCATGGAACAGTTGGACTATAATTGGACATGCTGGACCCAAGTTAAGTAAATCAGAGTTACCTACATATTACATGTACTTCCCATTATTTCTGCACACTGTCTCAGCACCCTCGACATGCACCTCTCAACACCCTCAGCATACACCTCTCCACCACCCTCAGCATGCACACCTGATTCTGTCCATATGCATTGCTTGTATTAGTATTATTAGTAATTCATATCTGTATTCTATGTAGTGTTAACACATTTTGTCAAAGATAAAAACTCCTTGGACATATCTGCACAACATGTCTCCAATGATTCATATGGCACACAATGCAGGTTCTGCATAACTTTGTGAAGTATCCTGTAGTTGCTTCTTGTGATGTAGTGGGGGAGATAGAGTGGGAAATCACATGCTCAGTATTCAGTTTATGGGCCTATGAAAGAATGAGGTGCACAAACACAATCCGGCGACTCACCCTCCCTCACGCTTCTATGCCACACACCTCCCCCCTCCAACATGTTCTTCTTCTTCTTCAACACTACAGTCCTTGGTGGGCTTTGCTCTTCTCAACAATCTTCCTCCATATCTCTCTGTTCTCAACTTTTCTTTTTCCATCCACGGATCTCCATCTAGGCAAGGTCAGCCAGCACATTGTCTATCCATCTAGCTCTTGGTCTGCCCTTCCTTCTAATGGAATACAGTCTGGCATTTATTATTCGTTTGGGCATCCTGTCTTCCATCATCCTCTCCACATGTTCTAACCAATGTATTCTTAGAGATTTGATAAATTTCACTGTACCTTTCCCTTGAATAAGCTCCTGTATTTAATGGTTGCATCTCACTCTCCAACTTTCTGCCTCTCTCGGAGGCCCGTTATTGTCTGCTTCTGTCACTGTCCATGTTTCTGATCCATATGTGGTAACAGGTCGCACAAGGTAATAGTACACTCTCAATTTAGTTGTTTTCATAATTAGAGAGTTCTTGGGTATCTTTAGGTTCGCATAATAGGCTTTGATTCCTGCTTTAATACATTTTCTCATACTATTATCATTAGTTAGGAGGACACCTAAATAATGGAAGCATCTAACAGCTTTGAAGCATTTATCAGAGATCTTCAGGTCCTGTGGTGTTCTTCTAGCTTCAGAATTGGACATAAGCATATATTTTGTCTTGTTTTCATTTACAGTAAATCCAATTCTTGTTCCTTCTGCTTCCATTTGTCCATATATTTCTGTAAGCGAAGTTACATCCCTTGCCATGATGGCAATATCATCTGCATATGCGCATATCTGGCTGGACTTCATCATTATTGTTCCTCTTTTATCTACTTTTTGTATGATGCTATGCAGTGCTAAGTTAAACAGGACTGCAAAGAGGCCATCACCTCGTTTCACTCCATCCTCAAACTGCCTGGTCACTTTTACTTTTGCTTTCGTATCCTTCATTGTTAGCTCAATTAACCTTCTCAGTTTATCACAGATGCCCAATTCTTTCAGCCCTTTATACAATGCTGGTCTATTAATACTACTGAAAGGTTGTTTAAAGTCAAGTGGAGATCTATATCATATTCACAAAATTTTTCCATTATTTGTCTAACAGCAAACAACTGGTCAGATGTACCTCTGTTTGCTCGGAATCCACACTGGTATTCTCTGAGTATCTTTTTGGCACAGTTAATTATTCTTTCATTCAGCACTCCAGAGAAAATCTTATATACTGTATTCACTGGGGTTAGGCCTCTACAGTTTTCACAATTGACCTTTTCTCCTTTCTTATATACTGGGCATATTATTTCAGTATTCCACTCCTCTGGTGTGCTTTCATTTACCCATACGTTCTTTATTAGTTTAAATATTTCACATCTTAGAGTTTTCCACCCTGATTTTATTATTTCTGTCACATCCCAACTTCACCAGGTGAATGGTTATTTTTTAGTTTATTTATCACTGTTTCCACTTCCAGCACTGTTGGATTTTGTACGTCATCCCTTTCAATTTCTCTTGCCTATGTGTTCTCTTCCTGTTCCTGGGTACCTCTTCGGGCCTGATCTGAGTTTTCATTGAGCATATCTTCAAAGTATTCTACCCGCCTCTGCAATATTTCTTGTTCATCTCTTATTATCCCACTGTTTCTGTTTTTGCATGCATTTTGTTTGGGTTGAAAATTTTTTCTCATCTTTGCCATGGCATGATAGAATTTCTTCGTTTCATTGTGTTCCTTTATTTCTTCTATCTCTTTAAACTTTGATTTCAGCCATTCTTTTTTCTTTTCCTTGCATATTCTTTGGGCATTGGATCTTAATTCTTTGTACACTTCTATGTTTCTTTTTGTTTCTCTCTGTATCATTCTCAGTCTTGCTGCATTTTTACATTCTATTACTAGCCTGCATTCATCATCAATCCGCACATTTCATGCATTTCTTCTCATCCCAATTATGTCTTCTGCATACTCTTTCAGTGCTTTCTGGATCTTAGTCCATCTCTTTTGGATTCCCATTGTTTCCTCGCTGGGAGTCAGTGCATCTCTAACTTTTGCTTGGAACACTTTCACAACTTCTGGATCATTCAGTTTTCTGTGTCCCAGTATGTATTTTTCTCCATTCCAGGTTTAGGTGTTACAGATAAGTTTCTCTCTCACCACAGCTTTTACAGCATAGTGGTCTGAGTCACAGTTAGGGCCCCTGCAGCTCCTCACATTGATAACTGACGTGGCATGTCGCGCCTTTACAAACACATGGTCTATTTAATTGACTACTCCACTTAAACTTGATTTCCATGTTCCGAGATGTATTCTTTTATGCGGGAAACATGTGCTCCTGACGATCATATTACTTCTAGCAGCAAATTGACATACTATTTCTCCATTCTCATTACTTTCCTCATGCAATGTGTATCTCCCAGATACTCTTCCATATTCGGTTCACCCAACCTGTGCATTAAAATCTCCCATAAGTAAGGACAGATCATACATTTGTACTTTACTGCATGCCCTTTCTAGATCTTCATAAAACTTTTCCTTTGTTTCTTCTTCTGATTCCTCTGTTGGTGCGTACACTATTGTTATCGTTATATTTCTGTATTTCCCTTTCACTCTCAGCCTGCTAAGTCTTTCATTTATGGGTTCAAATTCCAAAACACTTTTACCAACTTCCTTTGTTATTATGAATCCAGTTCCGGCTTGTCCTGTTCTTCCATCTGATCCACCATACAGCAGAGAATACTGGGGCATATCTATCTGTCCTTGTCCTTGCCATCTTATTTCTTGCAGCACTACAATGTTGTACTTGAACTTCATGATCTCATCAGCTATTTCTTTCATTTTTCCTGGTTTCAACATCATTCTTACATTCCATGTTACTATGGCCAAATTTTTTGTCCTTTTTCTTTGCCATGGTCATGTTTTTTTGTATCTCATTCATCATCCGAAGCTCTTTTTGAGGTTCCATAATATGTCATTTTTACAGTGTGGGGTTATCGGTCCCATGCCCAACCCCCATCTTGGAGGACCTGGATTTCTTTAGGGTTTACTCCACTATGGAGGTCAGCTTCCCTATGCCTGCACAGCACCCCCTGCCCTATGTTGCAAGACACACTTCGTCTGGCTCCTCAGTCAAGACCAGTTCAGCTTGGGTGACCCCGCCAGTAGCTATACTACTGCCAGAATAGCCCTCAACTTCATGCAAACCCTTCCGCCCGGCACTGAAGGTGCCAACAATAAGGCAGTGTCCCCTGGGAGGGCCCTCCAACATATTGCACTCCCGGAATACAATTTATCCCTTAATACAGTTCTACAGCACTTAGATGTGGTACACACATTTAACATTTGTTTTAACCCTTTTCATTTAAGGATAACCAACAATATTTTTAATAATCTGTGATTTTTCCATCCCCTGCAATGTGGAAACTGTCAGGTTTAGAGAAAAAAATGAATAGGACCTTTTCTGTAGAAAATTTAATGTAGTTTGATTTTGTATGGGGGAAACATTATCAGTAAAAGCCATGGTTTCAAGTTATTTAAGAAAAGCGTAAAAGAGTTACCTTCAAACCCTCCCCACTCCCTACTCACCCTGCAGTAAGAATTGTTAGTGTATTGCCAACTTGACATGTCATACATTGGTCACACAACTAGGACAGTGGACAGCGGATGAAAAGAACTTCCAGATCACACCTGGGACACTGTTATAAGAGAGTCTATAGAGATAAAGGCCACAGAAAACCTCATGAAGCATGACACTGGGTATGAACTCAGTAGATCATGCACTGGACTTGCTGAAAACGCAATGAGGCAGCAGCAGTATTCTACAATAAAAGAAGAACTGAGAGTGTGGACATGGGGAACAAACCTCAGACTGAGCACTAGACATACCAGACCAAAGATGGAATGTCACTGGATGCTTCCAGCAGGAGTGAAGTGCAGAGGGAACACCTGTAACCCCTCCAGACCAAAAACAGAGCACCAATGCAAGGACACACCTGGACCAAAGATAAAAAAATGCCAGCACTCAGTTCGCTGCCCTGGACCAAAGAGGGAACATGAAAGGATGCTTCTGAACTGCAGATAGAACACATGGAACTGGCCATGGAGGAGGAAGGCTGTAGGACAACTCAAAGCTAATTTGACAGAAATTCTATACCAAAAGTTTCCACTTTCCAGATGGTAGCATGTTTAACATTTAATTTACTGCTTTATTTACGTTCAAGAAGTCACACATGGCACAATATAAAAGTATATGTCAAGGAGAATAGATTTTAATCTGCATTAAAACACATTTCTAGTGTAAAAAATTTTATTTTTATAGGAAGATTGTAAATCATGGTTTTGTAATTCACACTTTCTGACGAATTATAACAGGCATCATATCACTGAAATGCAATAGTTGTGTTAACATTTGGGATATTTAGGAAGCTGCTACATTGCAGCCCCACAGCATTATATATATCCTTGTAAGTCTTTAATGTTGTTACAGCATACACACACACACACACACACACACACAAAACAAGACAAAAAAAAAAAAAAAAAAAAACACGATACTTTGTAGATTTTGTCTGGAAGTTTATTCTGTAATCTATGTGGATGTACATGTTCTTATTTGCCTCGATCTATGTAAAATGGCTTGTCTGACGTTCACTGAGTACCTTCTGTTGACAATGCACACAACCATAAAGAAAATAGTTACTCTTTCATTCTCTTCTGAAGTTGGACCTAAGAAAGATGACTGTCATTGCTAGGATAGTGTGCTGCATATTGGCACTAAAGAAATTACATCTGATAGGTATCATTTTAAGAAACTGAAAGTCTGTGATGATGCAATAATTAACCGGTACACGCATATCTCATACTTTTTTTTAGAAAGTTATAACAGAATTCATGGTACAAAGATCCAGCCTTCACTATACTGATGTTTGCCTATTAGCTTTCATCTCAGAAACTTCAACCAGCATTTTTTGAATACTGTTTCTAACATCTCTCCAGAGCGAGTGGCTGATATTCTCAAAGATTCATCCTGCACTGCTGGTGGTGGACTTCGAGTCGAGACCATGGCTGGTAGTTACATATGCAATGGTTGTGTTAATGTCTGTAGTGAGTGTTTCTCTTGTAATAGTTGCTGTAATTCCTCCATTGTTACTTGCGATTGTCATTAGTTGCAGCACAGGAATCGAGAATCACATGTTTGGCCTCAGACAATGTGTGCACCAAAACAGCCAATTTCTCCACTTGTGCCAACCTGCAATATCATTTATGTTCGATGACCCTAGTACTGGTGAATCAACTGGGCATCCCAACACTGATGTTTCCCATGTATACAGTATGCAGTGTGCTACCTACATTGTGAGTGGCTCCTTTAAGACCTTCATCAACCTAAGACACTCTAATTCTCTTGGTCATGTTCTATATACACTTTACACTGTTATTTCTGCAGTATATGGTCAGAATTAAGAATGGCCGTATTTGACATTTCTTTTTCTTCTTCTTCTTCTGATACAATACTTTGCTGGGTGTAAGGTTTTACGACACTTAGTGGAGCACCACTGTTCCTCAGAATCCATTTATCAGTCAATCAATCAGCCATTTCTAACATTCCACATTCTTCCATAACACCATATTTATAAAGCTTTGTAATGACACATTCCGACACAGAGAGATACAATACTTTACTTTAAAGTCTGTGCCAAACATTAAATTGAGAGGAATGTAGACTATAATCTCTGTAATGTTCATATTGGATTCTCTTTTGTTTCATACTCCAAGAAGAAGTTAATATACACTTTTGATTGTTACCTTGTAGGGGATGGACGTAAATTTTGGTGTGTGCTGAAAGGCAGCCATCTTGTTAGTATTTATGGTTTGTGTGACGAGCAGAGCAAGTCTTATTGTCTTGTGAATAAAAAATAGTGAAAAGTATCTAAGTTTTACGAAAATTATTTAAAGCGACGTAGCATTGTATTCCTTTGTTTTCACCATCTTTCCAAAAGAAACTGATGCTGAATTAGGAAGATATACACGGTCAACAAAGAGAAGAACATCTAGGAGACTAATGAATCAATATTGTGGCAGAAGGACTAATTCTGCGTCTAAGGCGAGGACTCTGGATAAATCAACAATGACGTAGAATTCAAAAATATTATTAATTGGAATTGTAAATTATATTACAGGAAAATTTCACACAGCACTGAATTTGGCTGCATTCAAGACGGTCAATACAGTCCGTAAAAAAGCCTTTCAAAAATTCTAAAGTTAAAGTTCCATATCCACAATTTTTTCTCTTTCCAAAAAATCAATAAATTTAATTTTATTATTTATTTCACCACAGCTTCTACTCCTTTCCTGTGTCACTATTTATCATTCCCTTCTTGTGTGCACTATTTATCTGTGATGCTTCATTTCCATTAAAGCAAACAAAATTATTGATTTGTGTCCATAATGTGGATTGGAACTGGTTACATTCATCCATCATTCATCTTCTACAGACACCACCATGAAGAAAAACTTTTATATATTTGGAACAAATCAAAACATAGGTAAAACGAAGCTAATTCTGCAAGAAGCTAATTCTAAACATTGAATCAAATAAGTATTACATTTTAAAATATTATGTAATAACTGTTAAATGACTGATCAGAGGCACAACGTGGATAGACATTATGATCACCTCATCGTACACCATCATATCCATAATGTGGTAGCTGTCAAATAGTTAAGTTCATTCTTTTCCATCATTCACTGCAGACATCATGTTACAAGATTACTCCTTTCCTCTTCCTATGTTTAGTATCTTCCTTATTACAATGTGATAGTGCACATTTCAGCTCAAAATATTGACCAAGATTTCAAAGACATGATACCCATTTTAATTCATAATTATAATGACAATACAACATCATTGTCTTTAACAATGATGACTGTATAGTTGTGTAAAATAAGTACATAAGAAAAACTGAAGTAAAACATAAAAATCTTGCATACTAAGAAATGAGGAACAGCTGCCAACTATAAAAACACTTGATAAGCTCTTTTCTGTTTGAATATGTTTCCATTACTAATTACAAGGATAATACAAGGTTTACTTTTGAATTGTAGATTTTCAAAGTAAATTTAACTGAATTATCTGAAACTGTTAGCACTCTTAGTCTTCACCATTCTACTACACGCTTCTTGTCCCATTTTATTGGTCTAGCTTTTACAGTATATGTTTTACTGAATTAAATAAAGTATACATCATTAGCTGACAAAAGTCATGGGATGTGTCATAATATCATGTTGGACCTCCTTTTGCCTGGTATAGTGTGGCAACTCGATGTGACACTGACTCAACAATTTGTTGGAGGTACCCTGCAGAAACATTGAGCCAAACTGCCTCTATAGACATCCATAACTGCAAAACTGTTACCAGTGCAGGATTTTGTGCATGAACTGGCGTCTCAATTATGTCCCAAGAAGTTTGATGGGATCCATTGTGTGTAATCTGGGTGGTCAATTCATTCACTCAAACTGTCTAGAATGTTCTTCAAACCAATCGCGAACAGTTGAGGCCTAGTGACATGGTGCATTGTCATCCATAAAAATTCCATCATTGTTTGGGAACATGAAGCCCATGAATGGCTGTAAATTATCTCCAAGTAGCCAAACATAACCATTTCCAAGCATTGATCAGTTCACTTGGACCAGAGGACTCAGTACCTTCCATGCAAAATCAGCTCACGCAATGCCTGATGAACAACTTGGGTCCCTGGCTTCATAGGGTCTGTGCCACACTCGAACCCTACTATCAGCTGAAATTGGGACTCAGCTGACCAGGTCACGATTTTCTGGTGGTCTAAGATCCAACCAATATGGTCACAAGCCCAGGAGAGGCACTGCAGGTGATCTCGTGCTGTTAGCATTGCCACTTGCGTCATTCATCTGCTGCCATAGTTCATTAATGGCATATTTCTCAGCTCTGTAATAACAGATACATTCATCGTACATCCCACATTGATTTATGTGGTTATCTCATGCAGTGTTGCTTGTCTGTTAACACTGACAGCTCTACACAAACACAGCTGCTCTTGGTCATTAAGTGATGCCTTTCAGCCACTGCATTGTCCGTGGTGAGAGGTAATGGCTGAAGTTTGGTATTCTCGGCACACTCTTGCCACTGTGGATCTTGGCTACTGAATACCCTAATGGTTTCTGAAATGGAATGTCCCAGGCGTCCAGCACCAACAACAGTTCCATGTTCAAAGTCTGGTAATTCCCACCGTGCTGCCATCATCATGTCAGACACCTTCTCACACAAATCACCTGATTACAAATGATTGTTCTGCCAACGCACTGCCCTTTTATACCTTTGGTATGTGATACTACCACTATCTGTATATGTGCATATCGCTCTCCCATGACTTTTGTCATTTTACTGTATTGCTACATGTAGACATCTTGAGTTATAACTCTGTAAGATAGACATAAAAAATTAAGTGTTAACTAGTGACCTCCTGTTGTGAGACGTCCAGTCAGATACTGAGAAAACATAACATTTACAACATCTTGTACATAAGCTCTCTGTTGCCTTAAAATTCTTGACTTCCTCCAGTTCCAAACCGTTAAGAAATAGTCAGGTTCACCACCTTGTGAACAAAGATATTCACCATCTGGACTGAAAAAAAAGAGTTGTTTCAATGTATCATTAAACAGTATTTCAGAAGATGACAAAGAAAGAAGAGGCAACCCAAAGGCTTAAAATGTAATAATGATATTGCCAAGTAATTGGCAATTACAATGTACAATATTCTCAAAACTCTTAGATTACTTATGTAAACTGTAAAACAATTGATCAAAAATCATCACCTGCAAACGAACAAACTACAGCAGTGCAGTACTTGGCTGACTCATTTTCAATTGACTTTTGGGCATATACTTGATGGAGTGTTGCAATAATTATACTGATACAATGTTTTCTACAACCAGACTTACAATAGACACTTCCTACATCCATCACTTCCTCTTCCCTCTCTCTCTTGTTCACCTCCTCCCTCCTCTCTATCCATATCCTGCTTCCCCTCTCTACGTTCACTTCTTCTGCCCTACCTATCCACCGACTCTTCCCCCTGACTTTCCCCTGCAGTCTGACTTTGCCCCTTGTTAATTGGTGTTGCAAAGCAATCATTGATTGGAAATCGAAATCACTTAAAATGAATGGATGATTCAGTTGGGATCTTTGGTATATGAGGCATGAGAGAGACCTCTCCAGCTGCTGGGTCTGTGGATATAGTAGCTCCAATGACAGCATTTTGCACAGTTTTAATCTGCAAATGGGTAGGATTACAAAGTTTCGGACAATTCAGATTCCATAGTAATATTCTAATCATAAGCCAATAAGCCATAAATACAACTTTCCTGTCAAATCTGACTGTGAAGAATAAAATGAAACAGAACATTGCTGTGTATGCTAATTTTGTTCAAAACTGCATATGAAAAGAAATATGGAAGAAACAATTTGTCTACTGTAGTGGTTTAAATGCCCTGATATTGTAGTTAATATTTGCTGTGAGAAAGAAAACTTTACCACACTTTTTCACAGTACAGCATATTACAGTATTTTTTGTCTTACAAGTGGTTTTAACAAAAAACCTGTACTCTGATGTTTAAAAAACCGTCTGAATGTTTATTAGTCTACTGTACAAAAATTTGAAGTTTATTGGTTAGGAGCTTTTCGAGATTTTCGGTAACACTATTAAACGATGCCTTGCCTTTACAGAGGGTGTACATAAAGTACGGGAACACTTTCAATTATCTATTGCACAAGAACTATACATTGTACAGATATCATACATGTGTCATTTTGAAGAGAAACCCTGAAAGCCTTTTTTCATGTATGCTGCCACAGCATAGTTTGGTAATTTGCCGATAGTCAGCACTATTCACAAACAAGGCGAGTTCAGATCAATTTCTGAGAATTTTTGGAGTTCTCTGTCTAAAAGGGACATCAATCAGCGTCACTTACCCCTCGTGTCCACAGTATTTCCACCGGCATCCTGGCTCCCACTGCCCAGTTACCTGGTTTTTAGTACTGCATTAAAGGTCACACAGTGTGTCAGTAGTCCACTACAAAACAGCATAGGCATGATATGATGTCTTGTTCTACCATTTCCTCTTTTGATGGCTCTCATCAATGTTCATCAAATAAAGCAATGCATTCTACTGAAAGATTTAACTCACCTGGAAATGGAAAAACCTGTCAAATTATTACTGACCCTTCAAGTGAATGAGTCTGAGGTTCCTTTTCATAAGGATACCAGTGAGTCCTCTTCTATTATAAATAGTTGCATTAGGTTCCCCTCCACTACAACCATTTTGTATAAGAGTAACTGCATATAGTGGTTACGACATACAGATGAGTCGTTTTTACTACAGAAGTCGCTTATAAAAATGTTTTGAGGAAACTTTCATTCTTAGTTGTTACTTACAGTAATGCGGAAACATATTTGGATTAGATGCATTCAAATAGCTTGGTATTTCCAATTCAGAAATGTGTGTTTGGTGTCCACAAAGATTCCATCCCACGTCACAGAAGAATTAACTGCATCATGTTCTGTTCTGTTCACTCCCGGCTTAGGTTTGAGCTACAGATGTAGCAGTAAAAGTTTATTTAAGACCAGAGTCTGGGCTTCACTTCCTGTAGATGTGCCCTTCCCACACATCCTATGTTACTTACAGTAATGCAGAAACATATTTGGATTAGATGCATTCAAACAGCTTCGTATTTCCACTTCAGAAATGTGTGTTTGGTGTCCACAAAGATTCCATCCCACATCACAGAAGAATTAACTGCATCATATTCTGTTCTGTTCACTCCTGGCTTAGGTTTGAGCTACAGATGTAGCAGTAAAAGTTTATTTAAGACCAGAGTCTGGGCTTCACTTCCTGTAGATGTGCCCTTCCCACCCATCCTATGAAACGCAGCCAAATAGGAATTGGACAGATTGGAGGACCTCGATATGATTACCCCAGCATCCTAAAGCCAACAGGCTTCTACACTCACAATACCAAATAACCAGAAGGCTCTCTCCAATTACCCAGCTATCTTACTCTGATTCCATGGCCGGAAGACCTGTTTTCCAAGCTGAAAAACAGTAACTCTTAAACTAAGGGTGATTTGTCAGAAGCATACTTGCAGTTACCGTACATCCAGAGTCTCATCACCTGTTAGTTAGTGTTTGCACTTCCTCCGGCTCTGGTCTCTACTAATATAACCAGCCACCCTTCGGTATTTCCGGTGCCCCAGCAGTATTCTAGCACTTTTTGGATCAACTGATACAACACATTTCTTCTTGCTGCAATTATTTGGATGACATTATATTGACAGTGTATCCACCAGTGTGCACCTTTGAAACCTGCAGTCATTACTTCCCCAATTAACCAATGCAGGCCACAAAACATAACTTCCAAGAGTGCAAATTTTTTCAATACTCCATTGAATACCTTGGATTAATAATCAGCAAGTAGTGCATATTC
Organism: Schistocerca piceifrons; assembly: GCF_021461385.2. Classification (NCBI taxonomy): domain Eukaryota; kingdom Metazoa; phylum Arthropoda; class Insecta; order Orthoptera; family Acrididae; genus Schistocerca; species Schistocerca piceifrons. The sequence goes on along the minus strand of NC_060143.1, from coordinate 315,502,437 downwards.
CCACTAAGCAGCACATTCATGCCATAGAGAACATGCTAAGGCCCCAGAATCTCAAGGAGCTGCAATCCTTTATGGGAAAAAGCTGCTAAGGCCATTTAATTTCCCATGTCACAGAAATATCCTGCCCACTCATTGCACTGCAGAAACAAGGGGTTACATTCAAGTGGACTCCAGAGCTTTTGTCAAGTTTAAATGATCCCTCCAATCACGGCCATTCCTCATCTCGTTTTCACCAGGGCAGCCTCTTCTTCTTGCCAAAGATCCCTCGCAACGCAACATGGTGTGGGTACAGTGCCATCCCAAAGGCAGCTGATGGCTATGAACAACCTAAGGTGTTTCCAAGACACTCGATGCTGCCCAAAGCAGCTACTCCCAGATTGAAAAAGAGCAGTTAGCTATCATTTATGCAGTTAAGAAATTTCATACTTATCTGCACAGCTTCAAATTCCAGCTGCTGACAGACAACAAGCCATTAATTATACTGTTTGGACTGAATTCTAGCCTTCCGGACAGGACAGCACAAAGGCTGTAATGGTCAGTGTTGTTCTTATCCGTACATACCTATGGCATATATGATAGCCTAGAACCTGCCTTGCCAATACTGACACTTTGCCCAGTCTTCCAGCAAGCCCAGATCTTAACTTTGCCACACATGAAGTCATTATGTTTCAGTTAGATTCTTCATTGGCACTTAACGATTTTGCTCCCAATGCTGCACTGGTCATACCCCAGACAAGAGTGGACCCTACTCTGATTACAGTTACCAAATGGTTTAAATGAGGGTGGCATCAGTGTGTATCCACAATGGAACATAGTATGTTCAAAATGTTCTTTGCCTTACATAAGAATCTCTCCCTCCATGATGGTGTTCTCTTTCTACACACAGAAAACAAATGGCCAAGGGTCTTTATGTCTTCGACTCTGTGCCCCACAGAACTTGTGCTCCCACACAGGGGCTTATGCTGCATGAAATAAGTGGCATGCCATCACACATACTAGTTGGCCATCAACAAGGACATTGAGACCATAGTCCAGTTTTCCACTGCATGTTCTCAGCAGCAAGCTGCACCAGCCCCCCTTTGAGCCCTTGGGAACACCTCCTCATTGAATTTTCTGGTCCTTGTGTCAGAGGTGGCTAGTTGTGGTGACTCACACTCTAAATTTCCATATATCGACCCCATGTGCCCCATGATAATGGAAAATTTGATGAAGGGCCTTTCACAAATCTTTACCACTGAGAGCCTCCTAAAGACCATTGTCTCCGACAATGGCTGCCAGTTTGCCTCCTCCCAGTTCTCCCATTTCTGTGAGAAGCAAGAGATGTAACATCCTTAGGGCATCATTTCAAATCAATCCAATGGGGAGACAGAACGGATGGTGTGGACCTCAAACGAGAACATAGGAGCCATGGAAAAATCCACCTCAATGGAAGACACCCTCACCTTATTCTTGGTGATCTATAGTGCCACTCCAACTCTGGGAAAAAGCCCAGCAATCTGCTCCATGAGGGGCAGACTTGGACCCTTCTTTCTCTGCTCTTGCCACTGGATTCACATCTATCCCAGTCTCCATCCCATCATCCGTACCAGACCTGCACCTCGATGAGGATGCCATGCAATTTTCTCTGGAGGTGCCACCACAACCAAATGTGCCACAGATCATGGCTGGTGTGCCTATCTTGTCCACACAACCTGCAGCCCTGACCTCAACAGCCACAGATTCCTGTCCTCCATTGCCAATGCCAGATCCCCAGTAACCAGTTGGTCATACGGAATGAGCTCCAGCATCCTCAACTTACTCTGTTACAACACCAGCAGCCGCAGACCTGCTTTCCATGAGTGGCATGGACCATGCTGTGTCTGCCCCCATTTGGCCTGAAGTCATCAAGATGCTGACTCTGCAGAATCCAGCCCCAGTAGCAGCGGCCCCCAGCCCAAGCCCCAAGCATCACCCTATGCATGAGTTGGATCCAGCACAAGTTAGGCCAATTCCATCAATATCACCAGTGCCATGGGAGAAGAGAGGATGTAACCAGATCTGACAGCTACATGAAGCTGTCACAGCTGTTGGAGATCAACCCTTACTTACAGGCCTCACCACCAATGGTGCTGCGATTTGCAAGCTGTCACCACAAGAGGCATTCTGAAAAGAAATCAAGCCCTCAGAGAATATGATGCATCACCTGATGGGATCTGTGACCTCCAGCTGGCCATAACCGTGTGCCCACAGCCCAGAGCATTCATTCTCTGAAGTGCTCGCTTATATGGAACTTTCATTTCATTTCACCTGCTGCAGTCAGTTGATTTGCTTTCAGCATGGACTATGAGTGGAGTCTGATTTTGGCTGTCTCACTTCTATTTGTGCAGCTCCAAACTTAAAAGTGTGTGTATTAACTCTGTGCATCTACCACGTCAGTGTATTTTGCCCAATAAATTGTGCTCATAATTGCTGATTTTAATACATCTCCCCTTAAGAAGAAACAATAAGTTCCTATACTGTCATTACCTGATTGTGTATGCACCTGTATTGGAAGCTATATCTTTTATATAATGTGGAATACTTCATCATGAATGAGTTGTTTACTTGGATAATGGTTCACAAACTGTATAAATAACTGTCTCTCTGATGACAATAATAACAATAATACACAAAAATTGGATGCACGTACCTGTAATTCAAGCATGTGTAGCTCCTAGTTGTGCCACCTCTAAGTGCTGCAACTATATCCATTGTTGGCCACTCATATATTATGATGTCAGGGTTAATTCCTTTCTCACCAACAGCAAAATGTGGGTTACATGGGCTTTTCTGAAATAATTTCATTTTAGCAGAAATATAATAGGTAGAGTAATACACGGCATGTAAGTACATTCATATTTAACTGAATTAGAAACACTTAGGTAGCATAGAGCACCTTTATACATTACAACAGTGATTCCTTGTTGCATTTATTACACGAGACATTGAAAGTGCTAAGAAGCCACCCTCGTTCAAGACCACTAAACCACAACTCACAGGTAGTTGTCACAGCGTCTTCTATGGTACCAAATATATATATATTATAGCAGTGATAATCCAAATATTTTGCTCAAGAGCCAATACTGACATTGTGCACTGGTACACTGGGCCACATATGTACTGATCTTATTACTAATTGGTATTATTAATTAGTAACCTACATAAATTAGTACATTATGAGCCCCCAACAGAACAGCCATTGTAATGCCATGATCAGTTGTTCGTCGGTCCTGAGTACTGATCGTTAAAAGTCAGCACCATTCAGAATACTGCATGTCAACTGTGCACCATTTCAGATTTCTGCCCCCGTCCTCCCTCAGTGAATGCAAAATTGTGACACTGTGACTGCCTGACAAAGTGGTGCTGCTTTATCTGTGTGAGCGCATGATCAACTGATTAATAACAGTATTTATGCTTATATTTAAATGCACTGTTGAATATGAGACACCATCACGAAAGTTTGATAAATGATTTAAATTACAGTTTTCTCCTACTAACTGTGTTGTATTACAACAGCTTTAATTAAGTGAGTGTTCCTAGTTAAAAATAAATATCACAATTGAATACGCCCATCATCACGGTAATTTGAATTCCTGAATCCTTATCATTTCTGATCCAAATTTATACTGTAGTAGCTAATTGGTACAAGTAGTGCACATACAAAGTTCACAGCATTGGAAGACAAACAGTAAGACGTTCCTCCTCTCATATCCCCTAACCCCACCGTGGCTACACCACTTATCCCTCTGCCACTCTCTCTCCTCTCCTCCCCTCTCCCCCTCCCCCTCCTTCCCCCACAGGTAAGAGGCCAATTTTACTTAGCTCAAGGCTGAATTCGCCAAAGTTAATTCAAATGAGCCATATCTTAAAATATTATTGTCTCTGTAAATATTTTTGTTTATTACTGAACAGAAAAACTACAATCTTAATTCTTACTGTTAGATGCCATTTTTTAATTAGGCTGTTAGTCGCTAGATGTATATTATTATAAAACAAGGGTGAGAACTGTGCCACATGAATAATTGATTTGGGCCACATGCAACCCACAAGCTGCAATTTGATGACCACTGCTTCATAAGAGTGAGACTAGGTGATGCATGGGAGGAGGTAACACAAAAGCACCTTTGTGCCCATGCAGTTCTCTTTAAACCATTGAGGTACAATTTGGGAGCCAATGGATAAAATTAAAACCTTATGGTCAGTTGTGAAGGAAGTGTCTGGTCGGCAGCACAAGGTCGACAATATAAATTCAGTTCGCAGTAAAAATATTTATGTTACTCATAAATCAGATATACGTACAGTGTTTAACAATCATTTTCTGAGCATTGCTGGTGAATTAAATAAAAATTTAGTTTCTACAGGGAATCATATAACTCTCTCAGCACATGCCTTTCCGAGATTGATGACCGAAATACTCCTCTGTGATACAGACAAGGGGTAGACTGAGTTAATAATAAAATCACTGAAGACTAAGGACTCACATGGGTATGATGGAGTGCCTAGTAGAATATTAAAGTACTGTGCTGCACATGTCAGCCCTGTATTTAGCCATATTTGTAATTTTTCCCTTTAGGAATGGTCAGTTTCCTGGACGATTAAAGTACTCAGTAGTAAAGCCGCTTTATAAAAAGGGAGAAAGGGATAATGTAGACAATTTTAGACCTATTTCTATGCCATCAGTGTTTGCTAATATTATTGAAAAGGCTGTGTATGTAAGGACAATTGATCATTTTATATCACGTAATTTGCTACCAAATGTACAGTTCGGCTTTAGAAGTCATTTAACAACTGAAAATGCTATATTCTCTTTTCTCTGCGAGGCACTAGATGGGTTAAACAAAAGGTTTCGAAAGTTAGGCACATTTTTTGTTTTAACTAGGGCATTTGATGGTGTTGATCAGAAAATATTGCTCCTGAAGTTGGACCATTACAGAATATGGGGAGCAGCTCACAATTGGTTCACCTCTTACTTTAGCAACAGATAGCAAAGAGTCATTCCAGGGATCAGTGTTGGGGCCACTTCTGTTTCTTATTTATATAAATGATATGCCCTCTAGTATTACGGGTAACTCTAAAATATTTCTGTTTGCTGATGACACTAGCTTGGTATTAAAGTATGTTGTGTGCAACATTGACTCTGTTTCAAATAGTGCAGTTCATGGCGTAAATTCATGGGCCTGTAGAAAATAAACTAACACTAAATCTCAGTAAGACTCAGTTTTTACAGTTTCTAACGCACAATTCAACAAAACCCAATGTATTAATTTCACAGAATGGGCATATGTTTAGTGAAACTGAACAGTTCAAATTTCTAGGTGTTCAGATAGATAGTAAACTGTAGTGGAAAGCCCACATTCAGGATCTTGTTCAAAGACTTAATGCTGCCATTTTTGCTATTCTAAAGGTATCTGAAGTAAGAGATTATTCGAAACGAAAATTAGTCTACTTTGCTTATTTTCTTTCAATTATGTTGTACAGTCTTATATTTTGAAGTAACTATACCCATTATAAAAGGATATTTTTGGCTCAGAAATGGGTGGTTTGGGCTATAATTGGTGTAAGTTCACGAGTCTCTTGTTGACCCCTGTTCACTAGTCTAGGTATTTTGACATTGACCTCTCTATATATATGTTCCTTACTGTCATTTCTTGTTAACAATATTAGCTTATTCCCAAGAATAAGCAGCTTTCACTCAGTTAATACTCAGCATAAATCAAACTCGTGTTTGGATAAGTAATCCAAGTGCTTTCAAATCGAAACTGAAGAGTTTCCTCATAGGTCACTCCTTCTATTCTGTTGAAGAGTTCCTTCAAAAATTAAGCTGATTCTTGTGGTATTGTTGATTGTGTTTACTTAAACTTATGGCTTGATTTTTTTGTGTTCATAAACATTTTATTTTTATCTGTTATTATCTTTAGATTGTAATTTCATGTACTGACATGTTCCATGAACTTGCAGATTTGCTCCTTAATTTGGTCCTACGGAACTTGACGTGTAAAAAAATAAATAAATGGAAGGTTCATCATTTCACTGAAAGTACAAGTCACTTGCAGAGTGACACAAGCAAGTGTAAGGATGCGCAACTAATCTGTAGTTCACCACTGAGGAACAACATCAGCTGTATTAGTGGCCCTACTTCATCCCATATTACCATCCTACACACAATAATGCCTCAGTCGACAGCCTCAGCGACACCCTGTTAGTAAACAGGTTGTATTTCCTCATGCTGTATCAGTCTGTCCCCTGCAGCACATGGCAGGCACAGGTACAGGAGTGGAGTTGTGGTTTCTGCATGTGATAGCAAGCAAGTAGTGCTGTCATGCAACTGTTATCCAGGAAGGAACTGACGTGTCATTTTCTACACTATAACCCCTGTCTGCTGTTACCATCAACATATGTTGCTCATGATAGTAAATTCTAGTTACTGCAGTTTCTCCTTAACGGAAACACACACATACCCTTGACACAACAGAAGCCATCACACATTTGGTTTTAATCGCAAGACTTAGTGGGGCAGATCTGTCCACATGTCTGAATGCAAGTAGAATCTTGGTGTACAAGTGTCAAGAGAGAAGTTCATGGACACATTCTTATCCTCCACAACTCCAATTCAGGAGCGCAACGTGCAAGATTCTGCATGTAAATGGTGAAACCCATACACAAGTATGTGCATTGGTATGCGGACATTCATCCATTCTACAATATTGTGTGGAATTTGCACTGTGAATACATTAGTTGTGAAAACAAACTGAACATCTATTATTACTGCTGCTACAGCAGTTGGGACTGGAGCAGTTAACATGAACATAAACAAAAAAAGAGATGGTACTGGGGTTACCAAGTGCAGGTACTGTTACAGCCAAACTTCTTTGAATAAAGATTTACAAGACAGTTACCCACATGACTATCAAAACTATGTAAGAATGGACAGTGAAACATCTGATATTATTATTGGGTACTGTCAAAGAGTACTTACATCAATTGTATCCTCATTGGCCTCTTCATTATCATCTTGGTCAGTACCATTTTCACCATCCTCACAGTTAACAAGATCTTTATCCAAATTCACAGAAACACTCATGTTAGAACAGCTTGCACTTGGCAGCTCTTAATCCGTGGTAGATAAAAGCATACATATGAGGGTGTTCTTAGAAGTAATGCCTTGGAATTTTTTATTCTGTTCTCAATATCGACTGAGATATTACATGTTATGCATATTACTTGGTCGAACTTCTAACTTTACTGATGCAAGCTGCAACCCTCTGCCACTACAGGGCTCTGAACTGTAGGGTGTAACACGGCAGTGAGCAACATAATTATGTTGGTGTATGAGGAACAGCATGCTGTAACTGAGTTTCTAACTGCAGAAAAATTCATCCACACATGGAGCACCCTCTCCTTCAGCATGACAATACCAGACCACACACAAGTGGTGTGACATTTGTAACAATCCTATCATCTTCTATATAGTCCCAACTTTGCCCCATCCAATTTTCATGGGTTTCCAAAACTTAAAATAGATCTTTGAGGAGATGAAGCAGTGCAAGCAGAGGTGAGCTTGTGGCTACGTAAACAAAGTCAAACATTTTAGAATGAAGTATCAAACATGTCTCTCATTGTGAGAAATGTGTTCATCACCAGTGTGACTATGTTGGGAAATAAATAAGTAGGCATGAATAACAATGATGTAGAATGTTAATAAAATTTGTTTTATTTAAAAAAACTTTAAGAAGTTTTACGTAAGCAATTTGGAGGCATTACTTTTCAGCATGCCTTCATATATGAAATAGTCTAACTATCTGAATTTCCACAAGCACCGCTGCTCTCTGCTTATATTTGTAAAACTTTGTCGCAAAGTCCTTTGTCCAGCAATGGGAACCTACTATGACAATGTCATGTACTGTACATTACTGTAGGCAACTGAGAAGAGTTTTTGGGAGATTGTACAACATCCTGCACAAGAAACCACATGCCATATGTTGACACATTCCTGTCACACACACTGAACATCTAAATGTGCCAGCATGCAGGTACAAGGTGTATCTGACCAGCAGCTCATCTGCACACCTGTCTGTTTTATGAGGTTGTGTCCACATTGACATTCTTGCATGCCGAAATGCTCAGTATAAATCATGTGGTTAGGAGTGTCTGTATGAGACCTAATAATGGCATGTGAAAAGCCAAGTGGATGCATCACCTCAAAGATGGAATGCACAACTATCTCTAATTCAACTCTTTGCCAGTACTTAATCACAAGCACAAATGTCAGTCAGGGTATAATTTCGAGAGTTAATATATGATAGGTCAACATTTCACATAATTAATGAGGGCTTAACAGATATTTTCAAGTGATAACAAAGATAATTAACATAAGTTACGTTAAACTATAGCTCACGAACACTGACTGACTAGTGGCTGTACTGTTAGACTAGTGGATGCAAACTAACTGAAAATTAGACAATGATAAATGATTGTTTACGAGATCACTGCTAGTGACCGACTGACTTTGTACAAGATGCCTATTTATAGAAATACTAAACTACTCCACTTTAGATGTTAACATAAAAGATGCGAAACTTAAAAGGCACAAAGAAACAATAGACAGTGAAGTAAGTTCGTTCAACTAAGAGCTGTACAATTAGAAAATGGGAAAATTATTGGCAGGCGTACTGTTTCGTGTGAGACCCATTTAATGCCCACAGGGATTCCCAAAGTTCACCCAAAAGTTTTGTAAAACTGAAATCATCTACTTTGAATAAAAATAAGGGAAATCAGAGCTCATACAGAAAGATATAGGTGTTCATTCTTTCCGCACGCTATACGAGATTGGAATAATAGAGAATTGTGAAGGTGGTTCGATGAACCCTCTGCCAGGCACTTACATGTGATTTGCAGAGTATCCCTGTAGATGTAGATGTAGATTAACGAACTAACAAATTATCTTAATAAAACAGAAAAATCAATAGTACAAAATTGTGGCACTGATTTTTTGAAAAAAATTACACATCTTAATCTTTTAACATTCTGAAACATGTGAATTTTGAACACAAATAACTTTTGAAAAATAAGGTTTTTGGAAAAATAAAGTTTATCCATAATAACTAAATATACTATTTTCATTAGTAGCCTGAAAACTGTCCTGTGAATAACAAAGTTTTATGACCTACAACATGAATAACAAATTAAGTTATCTTTCATAATATTGTGATTATTCCATCCTGGATTTCCCAGTGTTTGAAGTTAGTTATTTTGTGTCTCAGGATTGGTATTAAGATAAATAGGATGGTTCCACACAGCTCTATTACACACTCCTCACCTCTCGGACAACCTACATTGTCATTTGTAAAAGCTTTTGGCAGGCGTACTGTTTCGTTTGAGACCCATTTAATGCCCACAAGGATTCCCAAAGTTCACCCAAAAGTTTTGTAAAACTGAAATCGTCTACTTTGAATAAAAATAAGGGAAATCAGAGCTCATACAGAAAGATATAGGTGTTCATTCTTTCCGCACGCTATACGAGATTGGAATAACAAATTAAGTTATCTTTCATAATATTGTGATTATTCCATCCTGGATTTCCCAGTGTTTGAAGTTAGCTATTTTGTGTCTCAGGATTGGTATTAAGATAAATAGGATGGTTCCACACAGCTCTGTTACACACTCCTCACCTCTCGGACAACCTACATTGTCACACTGTGCCCTCCGCCACGCACCATTGGGTGGCTTGCGGAGTATAAATGTAGATGTAGATGAACTGCAACATTCACAGTTAGGAACCATGGTGACACTTTGAAAAGGTGGGAAAGGTGACAAAATATTTGAAAAAAGTGATAAATGTTTTTTTAAAAAGTGAGAAATTATTTAAATAAACAGATAAGACACAGATCAATTGTTTTCATTTTTGATACTCTCTTAAAGGGTCAGTCAAGACCATGATAAATTTCTCTATTATAAATTTCTGGATGGGGTGAAGCATACAAATATTGTTTGTCTTTTTGACTTCATGCAGAAGTATGTGTGTGTTTGAGTTGGGCACCAGTAGGGCCAGTTTTTCCTTCATACAAATTTACTAACTGTTCATTGGTAATCTGATATTGGTAATTGTAATCTACAACCAAAATCTACATCACATTTTTACAACTAACGACATTGTACGCTTCAGCAAACAAAATATTTTTGGATTGCTGTTTCTTAAGAATCTTGAGAAAAAAATGAAGTAATTATACTAGATTTTCTCTTCTCGAGAGGTTTCTGAACTGATTCCACTTCCATTTCTTTCACTGTTTCTTCTGTTTTCATAGCTGTGCACCCTCATACATACCCCGGGCCTATTTTATTGTCTTTACATAATTTTCTCAGTTAGTCATCAGCTTGAGAAGAAAGTTCTTCTCATGCCTCCTTAGAGAGTTGGTGTTCTTTTTTCTTTTCTTCCAGAGCAGCTGTCTCATAGTCTGATTTTTTCATGTCATTGATCTTTTCAATCTCCTCTTTGATTTTGTTCCTGTTTTGCTTTTCTGCTACGTCAAGTATTCTGTTCCTTTCATGTTCCTGCTCATAAGCAATATAACTTGCATGTGCTTGCTCACCATACCTAATGAGCTGCAAGTCTTGTCCGAAAGCATCACTCACTGTCAAACCACTGTTTAAATCTTTCAGTCATTCCTGCCTTGTCTCCTTCTGTGTGTGCTTCAAAATGGAATAACTCCTCTCTTTGTCCACATTTCCACGGAACAAAGTAAGAGCAGCCTTAACAAGTTCTGAAACATCTGGATACTTTAACTCTATGGATCATGAGATTTTATTTGAAATGTGCTGCTCCCAGCAACTGTCAATACTTTTGTTATCTAACTCAGTTATCTCTTTCAAACAGTAGAACCTTCCACTGGTCTAACAAGTAATACTGCCAGGCATCGAACAGCTTCATTTTTGCAACCTTCAACATGTCACTGCAGGTTCTGCTCTTTATTCTTTCTTTGAGGTCCAAAAAGAGAACATTTTTCAATGGTGCAGGAAACAGATTATCCCATGTAAAGGGTTAATTGTGAAGAAATCCATAAATACTCTCACTTTTGTTCAAAGCAGAAACTTTCAAATTATGAGCCAAAAGAATTTGAAGTATATTTTCTTTTCCTGTGGACAACTTTTGATTCAAAGGTGTTTGGCTTTGAAAACATTGTGTGAATCTACTGAATAGCTCTGCAGATGAAATTAGGAAATGAAATTCTGCTTTCATTGGAGGTTTTTTAAAGTAGTACTCACAATGACACTGCAGGATGTGAATTGAGGAGTAGTAGAATTCTTTTTTAGATATATATGCTTAAGAAAGTAAAATCAAATACCACCCCACTTCCTAAATCCTGTTGGCTGAACGTCCTAAAGCAAGTCACCCTGTGGTTGTTCACTTCAAAAACTAGATTCTAGTTCAACTGCACTTCACGAATACATCCACATTGTGAAATTGGTCTGACATTGAATGTGAGTATGTATTGTGTGTATATTACCAACATGTGAATTGACTGCTGCCTAACTGAGCGTTAGCAGTGCATTTTTAATAAGCCTGGCTTAAAAATGAACCTGTTAGCTCAAAACCAGTCGCCAACATAATAAAACACTAATGTTATGAAATTACAACATAAAATTTATGTTATCCAAGTTGCTGGTCATCTCCTGACTTCATATTGTAAATATGTAGAAAAGTTTATTTTTAAAACTAAACAGATTATCACAGCAGCAGTTTTTTTTACTGCAGCAAAAATAGAATCTGGAACAAACACAGAAGCAATTATAATAGAGGAAATTTTGACACTAATAACAATCAATGGAAACCCCAGGTTGGAATATCAACAATACTAGGAAACGGATAGATTGCTACTCATCATAAAGATGGCATGTTGAGTTGCAGGCAGGTGCAATGAACAGACTGTTACACATTTAGCTTTTGGTCAAAGACTTCTTCAGGACAGGAAACACATGCACATTCATCCACACAAGCAAGCACACCTCACACACAACCACCATCTCCAGCAGCTTGGACCAGAAGCCCGGTCCAAACTACCAGACATAGCAGCTCATGCGTGTGACGTGCACTTGCTTGTGTAAATGTGTGTGTGTGTGTTTTCTTTTCTTAAGAACGCTTTGGCCGAAAGCTAAATGTGTAACAGTCTTTTTGTTGTGCCTGTCTGCAACTCAATGTGTCATCTTTACAGTGAGTAGCAATCTACCCTTTTCCTACTATTGCTGACACTAATAACAGCTGTACAAAATATAAAAAACAGTCAATAAAATCCAAAGTGAACAATCTATCTCAAATTTCAGAAGCCCCTCAGGTTAGTTTTTATCTACTTTCATCACTGAAGCATTCCAAAATGTTAAATGAAGTAACATGAACACAGAAACTTGGAAACGAAAATAAATAAATTGTTTCCTTCCTAAAAGAGAAAAATAGGTTGAAAAATATGTCAAAAATTTAAACAAGTGACAACATCAAAAAAAGGTGACTAAAAGTGAGAAAGGGACTGACTCCTCACCATGCATATTATAGTGTCCACACAATAAACTTATCTCCAACTAACAACTTTATTATGTTTCTTGAAAATACTGAATATTTTATGAAAAAATTAAAATACAACTGTGCTTTATGAGTTAAACCTCCACAAAAATATACAATGAACTTACAGAAATGTTATTACGAGGTGCCCCTAGGAGTGTTAAAACCACTGCTATTCCTAATGCCAGTATTTATAAATAAACTAATTCATTTACTAGTAGTAAGTGCAGACAACTCCCAACCATTTAATTAAATTATAAAATGAATCTAAAGCGAAGCAAAGAAGGTAACAGCAGAATCAGTAGTAAAATGGTTTAGTAACTGTTTGTTATGAAAGTTATGGGAAGAATGAAAGCGACTTTGAATTATATAAGAAAGAAAGAAGAAATTAGCAATGAGTTAGCAGGCAATATATTCAACCAAAATAATTAATTGCATCTGTTTCAGTGCTTCTCTCCTTTTCAAAGAATGAACTGGAAACTTTTTCCACATAGGAGCTTGTTGCTCAAAATGAATTCTTTGCAAGAATCAAACTGTATTTAATGACTACAAACTTTTTTTTCCATACCACAACTTGCTGATTTTAACCATATAGTCATTTTTTTCATGCATTCCTTGTAAGTAACATTTATGTTTATATTTACTGGTATTCAAACCAATATTTATGATTACTTATGCTACTATGGTCATTATACAGATCTTGGTTTTTGTCTGTATTTTTCAACATGTATACCAGTACCTGACATTGTCCATATGGCCCAAACTGGCTGATTGTGATACAGAAAATAGAGGACAAAATAACTAAGAATGTTAAAATAAATATTCTGTAGCAGACACTTAGATGTATATAATTTATTTACACACACTTAACAGATGCTAAAATAACAGAGAATTTGTAGAATAGCAGACTTTGCCACTGAGATGAATAAGATGACTGTCCTTAGGGAATTCTTTTAATATAGAACAAACAGTGAATGGACTTGGTAAGAGTCAAACAGAACTAAAACGAATTGGTTATATTTTACCAAACAATAAATGAAATTGTACAGGATGTAACGAACCTAAAAAAACTTTAGGATTTCAGAGTATCATGGACCTACAAGGAGGTGGAGAAAAATACATATAAAGCTAAAAGGAACATCTGCCACAGACTCAGAAACAGATACTGTCACATGACTTTATGTTTGACCTCTGCTTAAGACAGCGTTACTACTCAGGGCACATATTTGTTGAAAGCACCGATGATGGCTGTTAATCAGTTGAAATCGATTTGCAAAAGTAAATAAAGAAAACATGATTTTGCGATTGGTTGCTGCTTATTTGGTAATTTTACTGTCACATAAAATCTGGAATCAAAAACCACTGACAAACGTAGGATTTCATCAAGAACTAACACTTCACACTGCAATCATATTTACTTAGCACAAATGATGGTCTATGTGGGGTTAAACAACTGCCTCTGTGGAGAAAGTTCTCATTTATAGATACATAGTAAATAATAGCATTCCATTAAAAATTAGGTCCCATAACCTTCGAGAAATTACAAATTTTAAATGATAAATAATCCCAGGAGGTGGGGATTGAACTGGTAACACAACCTTCACTCATCAGTGACTATAACTATACCCCACAGTGGACGACATACCACATACAGGATTGTTCCCCCTCCCTCAGAATTTACGATAGCTACCTGGATCTAGATCCAGTCTGTGGTCCTCCAGATGATGTGTGGATTGTTGGTTCTTACTGATGTGACTGCTCTTGTAAATGATATTTGATTCCGAATTCTACACAACATAGTCCAAATACAAATGGTATAATCCTCCAAAGGTCAGCACTGTCATTGTGTGAATGGATATATGAGCACATCAGGCATTCAGCCATGTTTTTGAGAGAGGCTAGTCAGGATCCTAGTAAATGGCTAAAATGATTGGTTGTGTCATTAAGTATAAAATTTATAATAATTTAATGTATATTACTAGCATCTACTTCTACTTGGGCAGTATAGCCCAGCAATGGTTCAAAAACAGACAAACTTCAGGCGGAAATCAAGAAGTCATTTAGCCAAAGGACACAGAAGAACAGATCCCCACATCGTGAGGAGAAGACACAGTCACACAGATAAAATGTTTGAGGACTGTGTAAAACAGTGAACCTGAATTTGATGGAAGCTGACAAATTTTCACACCTAATAAAGAGTGGCACAGGGTCACCATCAAGCACTTATTTTGAAGGATGCCACCACAACAGAGGATTTCATCAACTGGTGCCAGCACCCAAGGAGGCAACACAGCCAGCAAAACTATGTCAAAAGATGTTTGACAGACTTCCAGATGTCACACAATGGCAGTCGTGAAAGATAGTCTTGATCTTGCATCGCCAATACAGCAAATAGTAAGAGAAGAGAAAGGAGGATTTACGACTTCTGTTAATGTCAAACACATATAGCAGGAAGCTGAAGCAAATAATGTTGAATCAAGCCACAATGAAGTGGCACTCTTAAATTCAAAAGGAGGCCCATTGTTCATTGGCACTGATCATTAGAACACAGATCAACATGATGAATTGATTTGTTCCACAACCATTAGACAAAATCCAAGGTTCTCACTGACACAGACACAGTTGGTTCCAATGCAATTTGAAAGCTGCACATAAGGCAGACATGTGGAGAACAAAGGACAGAATGCTGACATGTTTCCACTGTGAACACACTGGACATGAAACACACTAGTGTAAAGAAAGCAGCAACTCTTACAATGCAAGGCAGCGAACAAAAGGGCAATTTTAAGGACATGAGGCAATTGTAGATTACCAGACATAACTTGCTGGGCATAGGCCATTGCCATACCCTGGACAAGATTGCTTCCAATGCATCACAGTCGTTTGCTGTCATCACAAAGGCATTTCAACCAATCAGTCACCAAATCTGGTAAACTAAATGAAGAGACCATCTATGGAGCTAAGGTCATCACAGATGAAATTCCTTCATGGACAAGTTACCAAGATGCCAACACCACCATCGATGACCAAAATATCCAGACAACACATTATTCTAGGGCATTTTGTCTGTAATATTGAAAGTTTATCATCACCAGATGAAGAACACTATGTTCCCAGATTCAATGGCTATTGTGCTGAAGACTGGAGCATACACCCAGTTGATAGGAACCCGTATTGAGAGAGTAATGATCAAAGAAAAATTGAGCCCTTAAAATTTGTCATTTTACAAGAATGAAGCCTTAAGCTAACTTTAGATGGGACTACATAATAAGTAACAGACTGTGGAAAACTGGAGTTCCTGCCTGATGAAGTTCTCCAATACATTCGTGCAACAACCACTCTGGGTGACCGTCTACCATTAAAGACACACTTATCCCATCATCACCAACAACACAAGTTCTAGTCAATAGTCTGGCACTCAGTTCAATCATGAAGCTCTAGGTAAATGTGTCACTAACTGCTATGAACAGCCACAAATCACAACTATACGTATATAAAGACAGCAGAACAAATACAGGAAGGCCAAGGCCAGTGACATTGATGGAAAACCAGAATACACCACCAACACTGACTAAACACTGGAGAATTCTACCATCCTGTTGTCAACAGAGCCAAAGGCCTTGTTGCAGTGGTAACACCAGTTCCCGTCAGATCACCAACATTAAGCAATGTCGAGCTGGGCTAGTTCTTAGATGGGCGACAATCCGATCTGCCAAGCACTGTTGACAAGCAGGTTGCACTCAGATCTCTTGTGAGGCAAATTGAGGAACTACTTGATTGGAAAGTAGTGGCTCCGGTCTGGTAAACTGGCATATTGCCAGGAGATCCGTGTGCTCACCACATGCCCCTCCACATCCGCATCCTGTGACTCCTGTGGGCTGAGGATGATATAGCGGCCAGTCGATACCATTGGTCTGTTTGGACGGAGTTTGGCTTTTTTTTTTCTTTTATTATCATCATATCTAGAGAGATGAAGAACATAGATGTCCATTTTGCAATAACAATAGAAATGATGATGTAATGGCAGATTAGGTATACATCCAATTTGAAGTATGAAGGAATAATTTCTGAAAAATGCTGCAATTATTATACTTTTCAAGATACAAAAATCGTAGACCTATCAGTTTCATCTCACTGAACTCATCATCAGACTTTCGAATTTCAATAAAGCTAAGGAACATGCAAGCTTTACAAGTGGATGCAGCACAATGCACCATTTATAAGTTGTGAACAACATTGTAGAATGGAGTAAAGAGTATGAATTACCATTTTGTCTGGTTTCATAGATTTAAGGATGCTTTGGCGTCTATTTCAACTAAGTCTGTAGCAACAGCTCTCAAGAAACAGGTCACCGAGGCAACCTTTAATACTGTATTGAAGTATACTAAATTAATGCTATGGCTTCCTTTAGACTTCGCTAAAATACCGAGAAATTCAGAGTTGAAAGAGGAGTCACGCAAGCACATTCCATATCATCAAAACAATTATTAGTAGTTCTACAGGAAGTTTTCAGGTCCTTTAGTAGGGAAAACAAAGAAATAGTGTTTGTTACTGGATAACATATAAGCCACGTTTTGTTTTTTTACATCTGCATCTACTCTACGCCCTGAAAACTAATGAGAAGTGCACAACAGAGGGTATTTCCTATTTTCAGATGAAGCTGTACTGTTTGCTTCTTGTGTAAATTTTAACAATCAATTGAAGAACTTTATACAGGTGCTTGAAAATGGGCCTAAAAATATGTACACTGTTTATCAAAAAGAATCATCCAATTTTTAAAAAAATCATAACTATTATGTTATTTGAGATATTTGGATGAACAACATAGTGTTGTAAAGAGTAAACTCTTAAATTTTACATGGTTCCTGTTAGGTAGCAGCAGTGTGCGCCCACTTTGGTTCTACTAAAAATGGTGTCGGGACAACAGAAACCATTTTGCAGTCTACATTTTACGCAATGTGGGGCAGTAATAACTGTTCAGCATGACTTTAGTACTAGGTATGGTGTGGATTCTCCTACAACACAGAGCACTGGATGATGGTATTAATAACTGCGTGAAACAGGTTGTTTGCGTAAATGCAAATAGCCATCCTCGAGTGTCTGACACAGACATTGAATGCATCCACCATAGTTTCACAAGGAGTCTGCAGAAATCCGTTCACCGTGCAGCTCGACAGCTCAACATGCCTCTGATGTCCATCTGGCGTGTATTGCCTCAATGTTTAAACATGAAACCATACAAAATTCAGCTACTGCAAGTTCTCATGAAGGTAACCAACAACAATGTGTGGAGTTCCGTAATTTCTTTCTTGGCAAGATGGAGGATGAGTTTTCTTCCATGCTTAGTGTTTAGTGATGAGGCAACATTCCATTTAAATTGAAAGGTGAGCCATCATAGTGTGGCAATATGTGGTATGGAACAACCACATGAAGTTGTACAACATGAGAGGGCCTCTCCAAAATTTAATGTGTTTTGTGCAGTTTCACCAGAAAAGAAGTATGGTCCATTTTGCTTTGCCAAGAACACTGTTACAGGTAGCACAAATCTCGATATGCTTAAAGACTTTCTTTCCCCACAGTTGGAAACTAATTCAAACAACTTCATTTAGCAACAGGATGGGGCACCACCATATTGGCATCTGGAAGTGCGGGAATTTTTAAATCAAAGGAATACTGAACGATTGACCGGTTGAGCTGCACCAAATGATTTAGCCTTACGTTACTGGCCTCTAAGGTCAACAGACCTGACTGTATGTGATTTATTTCTTGTGGGGATTTATAAAAGACTCTGTTTATGCACCTCCATTACTACCAACAATGAATGAAGTCACGTAGCAACAGCTGTGGAAGCTGCAGCTCAAGACATGCTCACTGCAGTGTGGGAACAATTTGAACACCACATTGACATATGCCATGCATCTCAAGGGGGCAGTATTGAACAAGTATGAAAAGGTGTGAAAAAAATATTTTTCAAGTTTCCCGTTCATCAAAAAATTAAATTCACTGTATAAGTTTATTGGCTTCAGAAATATAGACATGCCAAATTGGATGATTATTTTTGATTAACTCTGAATTATAATAAGATTAAAATCATATATAATCAACATACTAAAATGAAAACAGTGAAAATTAACAATGAAGTCAGAACAACCGACAAGTTTTATGATTATGGTAGTTGAAAATAGTGACTGGACGGACAGAAAATGCAATAAAAAAAACAACTAAAAACAACTTGTAGCACTCTTAGTAAACTTAAACAGGTTTTAAAAATCGAGCATTTCATATATCTGAAGAGGAAAGTTTACAGTCAGTGTGCATTACCAGTTCTGAAGTACAGTTGTGAAACAAGAATAACTTTTAACGCAAATAAAAATGAAAATGGGGGGGAGGGGGCAGGGTGGTCTGGGACATATACAGAGGCTAACGGTTGATAGACAGAAAAAGGAAATTCTTTTCTGGATTAAACAAGATAAAAAAAAAAGACAGATCATGAGCTAATGGAGAGTAGGTAAATGGCATTAGAAAACATGCAGGAGCAACATGTGTATTCCCAAAAACAGTAATAAATTAAAAAATCTATAGAATTTTTTATCCAAGAATGGATGTCAAATTACTGCTGATGACGATGAACGAAACTAGATTAACTACAGGTAATCATGTACAATTTTGTTAAAGAACTTAAAATGAATGACATCAACTCTGTCCCTACAAATTCTCTGTTTGCTAAAGCCATCTACGTACAAAAGGAGAAGCACAATTATATAAATTCGCATGAATCAAAGACCATGCAGATTGATAAATTCTTAAAAAGCAAAGGTCCCACAAGTCCGACCCCAACTCTACTTTGATGGAAGACAGGCAACAGCATGAAGTAGGGGAATGCTTGAGATTGTGAAGTACAGTGGAGACCCCATGTTCCCTATCACTGCTACGACAGCTGTAGAGGCCACATGAACCTCAAAAAATATTGGCACTTACTGGTACAAGAACTAGAAAGTCGTAAGGTAATGTGCTTTGACTGTTACTGGGAAAGGAAGCCTGCTATGGTTTATATCATTTTCAGCAGGGAAGGGAAGAGGGATGTCACTGTCATAAATGCCTTAAGAGTCCTTAGATAGTGACCTCTGATTACTATTGATGAGTCTCAGGATCATGATAGATGAAAGAAGGGGAACTCAAATACAAGAGAGAAAAATAAAAATATAGCCCCCTGCACACTTGGACATAGATGGTGGCCAGTAGTACTAGCCGGTACCAGCCATTACTAATTATCCCTCCTCTTCCCCGTATGCAGAGGTACTTCAGCCTCACCATCTAGTAGGCTACAGACAGCCACCAAACTCAAGCAGCTTTTAGTTTAGTGGATGCCAAAAGGCTAGTAACATTGTCACATGATTTTGTGGCAGACATACTGGTTGTGTCTTAAAAGATAATGGCCACTAGTTGAGTGGTACACACTGCTGAGAGTCTAACTACTATCGTGTGTATTATACTTCTTTTGTAAAATGTCTTCAACATCTGAAGAAGTGCAGTCAAAACTAGCTGGTAGTGTAAAATGGAGTGCAGACAATAAGGCATATTTTTAGAAACTTAGATAAACTACAACTATTATGTAACATGAATCATTGTGATTATGCCACCGAGATAAAGAGGGAGAGCTCTTTTATGAAGTCAAAGAGTGACTTAGTGGGACTAGGGGTCACCATTCCCAACATGTTTTTTTGAGAGCCTGTATAAAGGTCATGTACAGTGGTGAACTCCTGAAAGTGAGTTCACTGAAGACAAGTGGAGCACACACTGACATCTACGTACCAAAGCTACCATGGTTCACTGCAGCCAATAGTTTCTTGAGATATGTAGTCATCATGAGGAGGTAAACACTGAATTTCGTAAATTTAGTTTTTAATGGTGGTGTATGTCAAATCAAAACTGTGAGACCAGGGAAATCAGCTAATTCACTGACAGAAAAAAATCACAGCTCCACAAAATAATTAATGTAGAGTAACAAAATTTCAGGAACACATTTGTCTGGATAACATATTTAACACTGCAAGATCATATTTTAATGTAAGTGCATGATAAGCCATTAAAAATGTGAAATGCTGGTACATCAATGCCCACTGCAACTGCCAGAATAGTGAATGCAAGTAGGCAAATATGCATGCAATGTGTTATACAGGTGCCAGATGTCAGTTGATGGGATGGAGTTCGATGCCTGTTGCACTTCATCGATCAGTACAAGGGCAGTTAATGTTATTTTTGGATGAAAGGTGATCGAGCAGGCCAAGATAACATGTTGCCACTCTGTAGAGCAAGTTGGGTCACAATAGCAGTATGTGGCTGAGAATTATCCTGTAGGAAAACGCCACCTGGAACACTGTTCATGAATGGCAGTATAACAGATTAAATCATCAGATTGATGGGCAAACTTGCACACAGGACACTTGGGATAATCATGAGAGTGCTCCTGGTGTTATACGAAATCACATCCCAGACCATAACTCCAGGTGGGTCCAGTGTGTCTACGATGCAGACAGGTCAATTGCAGGCCCTCACTGACCTCTTCCTAACCAACTTATGACCGTCTCTGGAACGGAGGTAGAACCAGCTTTCATCAGAAAACACAAAAGACCTCCATCAATGACCTCCTCCAATGAGCTTTCACTTGACATCGCTGAAGTCACAAACGGCAATGCTTTGGAGTCAATGGGATGCGTGCTACACGGCGTCTGGTTCACAGCTGTCCTTGAAGTAATCACTTTGCAACACTGTGGTGCCAAATGCTGCTTAAATTGCTTCTTTACATGCATTACGATGTGCCAGTGCCATACACCGAAGATGATTGTGTTCCCTCTCAGTAGTGTCATGTAGCCATCCAGAGCCCAGTCTTCTTGTGAACATACATTCTCGTGATTACTGCTGCCAGCAATCATGTACAGTTGCTACCTCCCCACCTAGTCTGTCTGCAGTATCGCAGAAGGAACATCCAGCTTCTGTAGCACTAC
The DNA here is from genome assembly GCF_021461385.2 of Schistocerca piceifrons. NCBI lineage: Eukaryota > Metazoa > Arthropoda > Insecta > Orthoptera > Acrididae > Schistocerca > Schistocerca piceifrons. Next base: position 315,480,867 of record NC_060143.1, on the reverse strand, counting down.
ACAAGACCTCATTCAAATTCAGTGAGGCATCTTTGTCACATTAAAGGCATTGCCTAAGCTGACTTACATAAGGACAACCAGAATACACTTGCATCAGTGGCTCCCATATTGGTTCCCCTATCTGTGTATGGGAAACTTACAATCAGCACCTATCAATGCCAAAAGTACAATGCTGTAACCTCCTTTATAGTGGTAAAACTCAGAGCAATCCTATATGGTTTTATGACCACATGTTCACCACCAATAGTACCATCGCATAAAAGAATATTCCAATTTGTTTGAAATTTTTTTGTATTTCCACCCAGCCCTCCTATGTTTGTGGAACCTAGAAGAGAAATATTAGTTACAAACTAAAATTTGCACATGTGCACAAACACAGCAACACAAACATCGAGTTAATTATTGGTAGTCTTTTAGTTTCAGGTTACACCAGCTACCAGAACTAAAGATGATGGGACAGATGACAAAATTGGTACACCTGATCATTTAAACTATTGACTTCGTGCATAAAGTCATGGCCTCATCGCAACCCCCCCTTGTGCCTAATCTCCCAACACCAAATTAAAATATATATATATGACATGTAAGCAAGTTAACAAAAGTCAAGAGTGTCATTGAGAAGTTACAGAAAATATCTGCGAGTCACCTGCCAACTTCAAATAGACCTCAGTTCTATGAGGTTGACTTATTTGGGATATATGTCGCAGCTCAGTTGAAGGACTTTCCTTTGAAAAATAGGCTTACGTGCCAGAACTATATTCAATCAATGCTGAAAAATGAAACACTCAAATTGTTGTATAATATCATTGCCTGACAAACCATTTTTGTTCTATGTCCAATATTCAATAATAAATTAAACTAAACAAAAATTCACATATACACGTCAAAAAAAGTTTTGCACCACCCTGGTTCCCAGAACTCCTGAAGATAGATGTTGACTGTGGATACTGTATCTTGCAGTGGATGACCACTACTACTGATTATGGCTCAGAGGAACCCTGACAGCAACCACAGGACATCGTTTTACAAATCAAAACTGTTCACAATAGGCTGCATGATGCGCAACTTCACTCCCTACATCCATGGTGAGATCCATCTTTGCAACCATGACACGGTGCAGAACGGTGCAGATGGGCCCAACAACATGCTGAATAGACTGCTCAGGATTGGCATCATGTTCTCTTCACTGATGAGTGCCACATATGCCTTCAACCAGACAATCATTGGAGACGTGTTTGGAGACAACTCAGTCAGGCTGAATGACTTAAGACACACAGTCCCGTGAGTGCAGCAAGGTGGAGGTTCCCTGCTGTTTTGGGGTGGCATTATGTGGGGCCAACATACGCCATTGGTGGTCATGGACGGTGCTGTAATGGCTGTATGATACATGAATGTCATCCTCCGACCGATACTGCAATCATATCGGCAGCATATTGGCGAGGCATTCGTCTTCATGGACAACAAATTGCGCCCCCATCGTGTACACCTTGTGAATGACATCCTTCAGGATAATGATATCGCTCAACTAGAGTGGCCAGCATGTTCTGTAGACATGAACCGTACCGAACATGCTTGGGATAGATTGAAAAGGGCTGTTTATGGACGACATGATCCACCAACCATTCTGAGGGATCCACGCCGAATCGCTGTTGTGGAGAGGGACAACCTGGACCAACAGTGCCTTGATGAACTTGTGGACAGTATGCCAGTACGAATACAGGCACACATCAATGCAAGAGGACATGGTTCTGGGTATTAGAGGTACCGGTGTGTACAGCAATCTGGACAACCACCTCTGAAGGTCTCGCTGTATGGTGATACAACATGCAATGTGTGGTTTTCATGAAAAATAAAGAGGGCGGAAATGATGTTTATGTTGATCTATATTCCAGTTTTCAGTACAGGTTCCGAAACTCTCAGAACCGATGGGATGCAAAACTTTTTTTTATGCATGTATTTTGTTTAATCATCTGTTGTATGACTGGCATAGTTGTGTGGAGTTACAACTGCAAAATACACATGCACATTTCTGCATTTATTTGCTTTTAACACACCAGCACTGCTAATAATTTGCTCCTTTTTTCACTAATGTTTATCAAATAATGCAAAAGACAGACCCATTTTTTATTTTTATTCTGCTGTATACTATAAATTAACTAGTTAGCCAGCAATAACTTGGGGAGATCTTACCTTCACATAGTCTTGTAATGTTGTAGTTATTGATGGAAGTACTTCTGGCATGAAACTTGGAATGGTGTTGGTTGGTATTCAGAACATGATACATGGTATGAAGTTTAGTGTGAGGAAAAGTGAGTACATGGCCATTATCATGAAATGGGAGAGGACTACACAATGACTCTTGTGGCAGAGGAACAACTGAAAAAAGTTGATAGCTTAAAATTCCTTTCCAAATGTAGTGGAAACAAATGGAAGAACTGTTGAGGAAGTCAACAAGACAGAGTGGCAAGCATAGCACTTCCAAAGTGTCACGAGCTGGGTCTGGAATAAAGATGTCTCACAAACAACTAAGGGAATAACATAATGGTCACACTATGTGCCTGTCCAGGCCTATGCTTCTGAAACCTAAACAAACAAAAAGCAATTTAACCAAAAAATTTCACGGAAACAGATTGGGAGTAAGAAGGATGGACAGAATTAGAATGGAAAAGTTCAAGGAAATGGTAAACAAAGTACCCTCGGCAAGGCTTAGGTTGTACACACATGAAAGGATAATGACATGTAATAGAATGTTAGATAAGATGCGTGAATAGGTGTTCCAAGGTAAAGAGCAGTTGACTGAAAGGAGTGGATGAGAGCATCTACAGGAAAGAAAAGGCTGGAACAGGGTGGTGGTGGAACAATGACTGGGGATAGAGGAGAACAGAGAGGTTAACATGCAAGGAAGATCTGGACAGTGCTTGGAGACTGTTCCTCATGATGATACTGAAGTAAGCTCTAAACTTCTATTCTGCAAAATACAAGTATATTACATTCTCTGTATTAGTCATCTAAGTATTTGATAATGTAATATCTGTCTGTACTTATCACATTATGTGCCTTGGAGTTCAAAATTTCATTACAGATGATACAGTATTGCGTTGCTGACTCTCAGCAACAGACACCAATGAGCAATACCAAAGAGCATACAATTATCAACATCCTGAAAATAGTTGTAAGTGTGAAGATATCCATGGAGAACTGTATGATGTTTAAAGTTAATGTACAGAAGCCTACGACAGTGGCCTATAGTCCAATCTCATTTTTACATATTTATACACAAAATATTGGACAGAAAACCTTTTTACAACTTGCAAATATATATCACTTAATGTGAATGAATGCTTTCCCGGCGTATACAGCTGGCGAAGAGTTCTCGGGCTTCCAGCCGGGTGGCAGTGTCTTCAAACTGCGATGTTTCGACGAGTGACATACTCGTCGTCTTCTGGCGAAGTGCCGAGACTTTGCAGATGCCAGTCCCTTTATACCTGCGGCGTGCCCCCCCACCATCTGGCCGCGGGAGGCTAGATACAGAGGAGCCGGCGGGCGGGGTGGAGAGGGAAGCGGGTGCGCCGTTGGTGTCTCCGTCAGAGCAATCCAGTCACGTCTCGTGAGCTGGATGGTTCTTGGTGCGTTTCTAGCGTATTGCGGCAAATGCTAGATTCCAGGCCGTGCTCAGTTGATAACCTTCGTCCCTGTTCACAAGATTCTCGTGGACCCATATTTCTAATGATTCTTTAATGACGCTGTCCCAATAGCTCCCAGCTCGGCACAGCACTGTCGTGTTCTCGAAATCAAAGGTGTGGTTTTATTTGATGCTATGTTCCGCTATAGCAGATTTCTCTATCTGTCCAAGTCGGACATGCCTGGTGTGTTCCTCGCACCTTTTCGAGATGCAGCGCTGCGTTTGCCCAATGTACTGTGCACCACATTCACAAGCAATGCTGTATATACCAGGTGTGTTGAGTTTGAGTGGGTCTTTAGCTGAGCCCAGCAGCTCTTTCGTCTTTGGCAGTGGTCGGAAGACGTTATTTATGTCCCGATTTTGGCTGATATGGGCCCCAAATGTGGAAGAAAGGCGAGTCTCTTGTTAACGTCCTCTAACTCTCTTCTTCCTCTTCCTGAAATTTGTCAGCCTGTCTCCTCTTAAAGGCCCTACCAATCTGTGTTTCACAGTACCCGTTTTTCCGAAATACCTCCCTTAGGTGGTGTAATTCATCATAGGGCGCGTGTCATAAATGATACGCGACCTATGTACCAAGGTGTTCAGTACTGACTGGCGTTGCGCCAGATGGTGGCAGCTGGTTGCATGGAGGTACAGGTCTGTGTGCGTCTTCTTTCTATATACTGAATGGCCCAGCGTGCCATCCACTTTCTTCCTGAGCAGTATGTCCAGGAATGGAATACAGCCATTCTCTTCTACTTCCATCGTGAAGATGATATTCTCATGTATGCTGTTTAGGTGGTCCATAAACTCCTCCAGTGCCTGCCTGCCATACTGCCAAATCACGAGAGTATCATCCACATAGCGGAAGAAGTGCCTGGGTCTACAGTGAGAAGTTTGTAGTGCCACCTCCTCAAAGTGTTCCGTATAAAGATTCATGATTCCTGGAGTTAGGGGAGATCCCAAGGCCACTCCATCCACCCAGCCTACAGGAAACTCAACAAGGACCCTACATCGACGATGACCAGGAAAACCGTGGCGCTACTGAAGGACTCAGATCTACCAGAGGCAGTGCAGAAATGGCTGTATCTCAGAGCGCCAACGACACCGCGCCTGTATGGATTGCCCAAAATTCACAAAGATGGGGTGCCTCTACGACCGATTCTGGGCACTATCAACTCACACAGTTATGGACTGGCCAAATACCTGGCGATATTATTAAAACCACTGGTGGGACACTGCAGTCATCACGTCAAAAACTCCGCAGATTTCGTAAGAATACTGAAGGACACCCAAATACAGTGAGATGACTTACTCTTGAGCTTCGACGTCACCTCCTTTTCACGAAAGTACCTCTACAAGACGCCTTGACACACCTTAAATACCACTTCGAGCCTGAAACAGTGAAGCTCTTTGAATATGCACTTTCGACCACCTACTTCAAGTGCAATGGAGAGCATTATGAACAAGTGGATGGAGTGGCCATGGGATCTCCCCTAACTCCAGGGATCGCGAATCTTTATATGGAACACTCTGAGGAGGTGACACTACAAACTTCTCACTGTGAACCCAGGCACTTCTTCCGCTATGTGGACGACACTTTCGTGATTTGGCAGCATGGCAGGCACGCACTGGAGGAGTTTATGGACCACCTAAACGGCATACATGAGAATATCATCTCCACAATGGAAGTAGAAGAGAATGGCTGTATTCTATTCCTGGACATACTGATCAGGAAGAAAGCAGATGGTACACTGGGCCATTCAGTTCATAGAAAGAAGATGCACACAGACCTGTACCTCCATGCAACCAGCTGCCACCATACGGCGCAACGCAAGTCAGTACTGAACACCTTGGTACATAGGGCCCACATCATCTGTGACAAAGAAAGCCTCTCAGATTAATTGCATCACATAAGAGAGGTATTTCGGAAAAACAGGTACAGTGAAACACAGATTGGTAGGGCCTTTAAGAGGAGACAGGCTGACAAATTTCAGGAAGAGGAAGAAGAGAGTTAGAGGACGTTAACAAGAGACTCGCCTTTCTTCCATATTTGGGGGCCATATCAGCCAAAATCGGGAGGCTACTGAGAAAATCAAACATAAATAACGTCTTCCGACCACTGCCAAAGACGAAAGAGCTGCTGGGCTCAGCTAAAGACCCACTCAAACTCAACACACCTGATATATACAGCATTGCCTGTGAATGTGGTGCACAGTATATTGGGCAAACGCAGCGCTGCATCTCGAAAAGGTGCGAGGAACACACCAGGCATGTCTGACTTGGATAGACAGAGAAATCTGCTATAGCGGAACATAGCATCAAAGAGAACCACACCTTTGATTTCGAGAACACCACAGTGCTGTGCCGAGCCGGGAGCTACTGGGACAGCATCATTAAAGAATCAATAGAAATACGGGTCCACGAGAATCTTGTGAACAGGGACGAAGGTTATCAACTGGAATCCAGCATTAGTCGCAATACGCCAGGAACGCACCAGGAACCAATCAACTCACGAGACGTGACCGGAATGCTCTGACGGAGACACCAACGGCGCACACGCTTCCCCCTCCACCCCGCCCACCGGCTCCTCTGTATCCAGCCTCCCGCGGCCAGATGGTGGGAGGTATGCCGCAGGTATAAAGGGACCGGCATCCGCAAAGTCTCGGCACTTCACCAGAAGATGACGAGTATATCACTCGTCGAAATGTCGCAGTTTGAAGACACCACCACCAGGCTGGAAGCCCGAGAACTCTTCGCCAACCATATATCACTTACATTTTTTATAATAAGTTGGACTCATGTAAAGTTACAAAATTGACACATACCATTACTGTACAACTTCTTTCTGCAGTTAAAGTATGAATTACATGTTTTATTGCATAAGATATTTAGAGACTGAGTAGAAGCAGTTTTGCAGTATGCAGAATGTCATATATTTCTTAAAGATACAAAATGCAGTTCAGAAAGAGATTTATATTTCTGGGTAATCTATTGTACATTTCTGTTCCTGCATGATATACAATTTATCGGCACAATGTGGTGCTGTAATGACTAACACGTATGTCACTGTTTGACCTGGTTTTGTTTTGAGTAAGAAAGCTTTTTCTTCCTTGTGCCTTTTCTGATGTATAGCTACTTCCAATAAATAAATACACGAATGGGTTCATGTTTTTAGATATTTAAAAAAATTTATATGGTTTTCTGTTGCTTGCACATTTCATTATTCTTGTAACTGCCTTTTGTTACCTGAAAACAGTTTTGGTCTGATGTGCATTTCCGCAGAAAATGATAACATGCCCATAAGAAAAATATACAGCTTTAACTGTTTCAGAGTTTGTGCTATTGCAAAGAATTATTACTAATGTCTAATTCTTAACTAATTTGTAATTCAAAGGCATCATATGAAAACACCGTTTAAGATTTTCTTACATATGATAACTAAGAAATGCCATTTTGGTTACAGCACTAATGAATGTTTTGGTTATCCATACATATTATTGGTTGCCCAGCACTTTTATTTTGTTCTGTGTGGGCATTTATAGATACTATTTTCTGGGAATTTACTGTTAGTCTGTTTCTGGTAAACCACGTGGACATAGATCACATTGGACTTTACATATTAAATCACTCAAATGGTACACATTTTTGTCTTCGTGTGCGGACGAGCACCGTTTCCATACTAAACTATGCAATCCACCTCTGCAAACAGTAAATAGAACAGCTTGCTGCTTAATGAATATGGCATTATAGTGGTCAGCTGCATGAACTATGCCAAAGATCTCGTCATTAGCACACCAGAGCCATAAGCTGCAGCATCCCATTGTCAAACCAATAAATATGAAGAACAATAACGATAATTCCTGGATGAAGTAGTACATGAAATAAGAAACAGCATTCAAACTATCTTTTGAGCACTAGGTCTTTTTCTTGAAAAATTCACACATTCACACACACACACACACACACACACACACACACACACACACACACACACTCTTCCATGGCCATGGCAAGACTCAAGTCTTGGCATAGCCACAGATGTGTGCGTTTGGGTGTTGGTATGGTTGTGTGTGTGTGACTGTGTCTACTTTTGCAAGAAAAAGAGCTAGTGCTTGAAAGCAAGTGTTAATGCTGTTTTCTGTTACGTATTTCTGTGCTCTCCGGATCAATCGGCTATGGATGAGTGCTAGCCTATCAGTTATTTTACATACTGCAATAAATATGAAGAATATGTAGAAATAAATTTTATATAGTTTCAAACCAGAGTAGCAGACTGACAGCAGATCAAATGTTCACATATATTTGTAGAGTTATCTAGAACTAACAATTGCCACCTACACCAGAAATCTTTCAGCAGGGTGTATCGATGCTTACTTTGGCACTGTTGTTGTTGTTGTTGTGGTCTTCAGTCCTGAGACTGGTTTGATGCAGCTCTCCATGCTACTCTAACCTCTGCAAGGTTCTTCATCTCCCAGTACTTACTGCAACCTACATCCTTCTGAATCTGCTTAATGTATTCATCTCTTGGTCTCCCTATACAATTTTTACCCTCCACACTGTCCTCCAATGCTAAATTTGTGATCCCTTGATGCCCCAGGACATGCCCTACCAATCGGTCCCTTCGTCTTGTCAAGTTGTGTCACAAACTCCTCTTCCCCCCTATTCTATTCAATACCTCCTCATTAGTTACGTGACCTACCCATCTAATCTTAAGCATTCTTCTGTAGCACCACATTTTGAAAGCTTCTATTCTCTTCCTGTCCAAACTATTTATCGTCCATGTTTCACTTCCATACATGGCTACACTCCATACAAATACTTTCAGAAATGACTTCCTGCACTTAAATCTATACTCAATGTTAACAAATTCCTCTTCTTCAAAAACGCTTTCCTTGCCATTGCCAGTCTACATTTTATATCCTCTCTACTTCGATCATCATCAGTTATTTTCCTCCCCAAATAGCAAAACTCCTTTACTACTTTAAGTGTCTCATTTCCTAATCTAATTCCCTCAGCATCACCCGACTTAATTCGACTACATTCCATTATCCTCGTTTTGCTTTTGTTGATGTTCATCTTATAACTTCCTTTCAAGACACTGTCCATTCCGTTCAACTGATCTTAAAAGTCCTTAGCTGTCTCTGACAGAATTACAATGTCATCGGCAAACCTCAAAGTTTTTATTTCTTCTCCATGGATTTTAATACCTACTCCGAATTTTTCTTTTGTTTCCTTTACTGCTTGCTCAATACACAGATCGAATAACATCGGGGATAGGCTACTACCCTGTCTCACTCCCTTCCCAACCACTGCTTCCCTTCCATACCTCTCAACTCTTATAACTGCCATCTGGTTTCTGTACAAATTGTAAATAGACTTTTGCTCCCTGTATTTTACCCCTGCTACCTTTATAATTTGAAAGAGAGTATTCCAGTCAAGATTGTCAGAAGCTTTCTCTAAGTATACAAATGCTAGAAATGTAGGTTTGCCTTTCCTTAATCTTTCTTCTAAGATAAGGCGTAAAATCAATATTGCCTCACGTGTTCCAACATTTCTATGGAATCCAAACTGATCTTCCCCGAGGTCGACTTCTACCAGTTTTTCCATTCGTCTATAAAGAATTCGCGTTAGTATTTTGCAGCTGTGACTTATTAAACTGATAGTTCGGTAATTTTCACATCTGTCAATACCTGCTTTCTTTGGGATTGGAATTATTATATTCTTCTTGAAGTCTGAGGGTATTTCGCCTGTCTCATACATCTTGCTCACCAGATGGTAGAGTTTTGTCAGGACTGGCTCTCCCAAGGCTGTCAGTAGTTCTAATGGAATTTTGTCTACTCCCGGGGCCTTGTTTCGACTCAGGTCTTTCAGTGCTCTATCAATCTCTTCATGCAGTATCATATCTCCCATTTCATCTACATCCTCTTCCATTTCCATAATATTGTCCTCAAGAACATCGCCCCTGTATAGACCCTCTATACATTCCTTCCACCTTTCTGCTTTCCATTCTTTGCTTAGAACTGGGTTTCCATCTGAGCTCTTGATATTCATACAAGTGGTTCTCTTTTCTCCAAAGGTCTCCTTAATTTTCCTGTAGGCAGTATCTATCTTACCCCTGGTGAGATAAGCCTCTACATCCTTACATTTGTCCCCTAGCCATCCCTGCTTAGCCATTTTGCACTTCCCCCCATGAACCATGGACCTTGCCATTGGTGGGGAGGCTTGCGTGCCTCAGCGATACAGATAGTCATACTGTAGGTGCAACCACAATGGAGGGGTATCTGTTGAGAGGCCAGACAAACATGTGGTTCCTGAAGAGGGGCAGCAGCCTTTCCAGTAATTGCAGGGGCAACAGTCTGGATGACTGACTGATCTGACCTTGTAACACTAACCAAAACGTCCTTGCTGTGCTAGTCCTGCGAACGGCTTAAAGCAAGGGGAAACTACTGCCGTAATTTTTCCCGAGGGCATGCAGCTTTACTGTAAGGTTAAATGATGATGGTGTCCTCTTGCGTAAAATATTCCGGAGGTAAAATAGTCCCCCATTCGGATCTCCGGGCGGGGGCTACTCAAGAGGATGTCATTATCAGGAGAAAGAAAACTGACATTCTACGGATCGGAGCGTGGAATGTCAGATCCCTTAATCGGGCAGGTAGGTTAGAAAATTTAAGAAGGGAAATGGATAGGTTAAAGTTAGATATAGTGGTAATTAGTGAAGTTTGGTGGCAGGAAGAACAAGACTTCTGGTCAGGTGACTACAGGGTTATAAACACAAAATCAAATAGGGGTAATGCAGGAGTAGGTTTAATAATGAATAGGAAAATAGGAATGTGGGTAAGCTACTACAAACAGCATAGTAAACGCATTATTGTGGCCAAGATAGATGAGAAGCTCACACCTACCACAGCAGTACAAGTTTATATGCCGACTAGCTCTGCAGATGACGAAGAAATTGAAGAAATGTATGATGAAATAAAAGAAATTGTTCAGATAGTGAAGGGAGACGAAAATTTAATAGTCATGGGTGACTGGAATTCGTCAGTAGGAAAAGGGAGAGAAGGAAACGTAGTAGGTGAATATGGATTGGGGCTAAGAAATGAAAGAAGAAGCCGTCCGGTAGAATTTTGCACAGAGCACAACTTAATCATAGCTAACACTTGGTTCAAAACCAAGATGGCAATTATAAGAGTCAAGGGACATGAAAGGGAAGCAGTGGTTGGGAAGGGAGTGAGACAGGGTTGTAGCCTATCCCCGATGTTATTCGATCTGTATATTGAGCAAGCAGTGAAGGAAACAAAAGAAAAATTCGGAGTAGGTATTAAAATCCATGGAGAAGAAATAAAAACTTTGAGGTTCGCTGATGACATTGTAATTCTGTCAGAGACAGCTAAGGACTTTTAAGATCAGTTGAACAGAATGGACAGTGTCTTGAAAGGAAGTTATAAGATGAACATCAACAAAAGCAAAACGAGGATAATGGAATGTAGTCGAATTAAGTCGGGTGATGCTGAGGGAATTAGATTAGGAAATGAGACACTTAAAGTAGTAAAGGAGTTTTGCTATTTGGGGAGCAAAAAAACTGATGAAGGTCGAAGTAGAGAGGATATAAAATGTAGATGGGCAATGGCAAGGAAAGCGTTTCTGAAGAAGAGAAATTTGTTAACATCGAGTATAGATTTAAGTGTCAGGAAGTCATTTCTGAAAGTATTTGTATGGAGTGTAGCCATGTATGGAAGTGAAACATGGACGATAAATAGTTTGGACAAGAAGAGAATAGAAGCTTTCGAAATGTGGTGCTACAGAAGAATGCTTAAGATTAGATGGGTAGATCACATAACTAATGAGGAAGTACTGAATAGGATTGGGGAGAAGAGAAGTTTGTGGCACAACTTGACTAGAAGAAGGGATCGGTTGGTATGACATGTTCTGAGGCATCAAGGGATCACCAATTTAGTATTGGAGGGCAGTGTGGAGGGTAAAAATCGTAGAGGGAGACCAAGAGATGAATACACTAAGCAGATTCAGAAGGATGTAGGTTGCAGTAGGTACTGGGAGATGAAGGAGCTTGCACATGATAGAATAGCATGGAGGGCTGCATCAAACCAGTCTCTGGACTGAAGACCACAACAACAACAACCACACTGTTAATTGATTTCAAATCTATTACTGAACAAATTATCTTCAGAAGTACTGTATATGATTTGAAGTTTTGTTAACTGCAAAACTGAGTGTATTACTGAGATGGTGAACCCTTGAATAATTGTTGAGAATCTCAGAAAATGTATGGTGTATAAATGGCAGGTTGCCTTATTATGGATAAATGCAAAGTAATGCACATGATTAGGCAGCAAATTCTGGTAGCTTTATAGCAGTATTAATCTGCATGTAGAATCAGTTACTATTAACACTTAATAAATGCTCAAGTCTATAAAACTGGTTAAAAATGATATTTTTAAAGATCGCTGACCAGTTTGTTTTTCATGACCCTTACAGAGAAATACATATTATAGAAGAGCTATTCTGATTTTTATAATCTTTTGACTGAAAACAATTTCACAATAACAAAGAAAGTACGATATTTCCTACCAAAAATAATATTGTTCCCAGTTCTTGTACAATTTCATAGGTTATTGACTTTGATATGAAACAGTTTGAAGCATACTCCACATATCAACCAACTACATCTAGAAACATTAAACACATACTTCACAAGGGCGTTGACTACCTCTTATTGCACCACAAAATGAGGGATGTCAGGTACTAAATCCAATACTTGTCAGAAAAAGTAGTATTCTTTGGCCCACTCAACTGCTCCAGTACTGTATGAGTGAATGATTCTGGTGCAAAACTTCTCCTAATCAACACCCCAGCACCTCCTAGCAGAAATGAGTCAGTCATTTTCTATATCACTTACTGCATTGTCATTTCATTTACTCTTGACCAGAAACAGTGTCCCTCTCACAGAATTCTCAGTGGCCCAATTCAAATATTTGTTGTTGCCCTTTCTTTAAATTCTGCTTGTAATGTGTTCACTTATACTTCTTTCCTGATTACAAACAATTCAATGTATACTTTCTCCCCCTTTCCACATATCAAGTCCACCTCTGTACATACCCTCACTAAAAGGCATACTTCTCATTTCATTTTCTTTTATTCTGACTCCTATGTGCATCCTAGTCCCCTTTAATTGACCTAGTTTTGTATCCAGCCTTCCAAGAATTCAGTGTATAGCCTTGCCATTCTCATCTTTAAAGGACCCTGTACACGATCAAACAATCTGTCAAACTTTACTATGTTTGACAAACATTTGACAGTGTATAGTGCTGTTCAATGTATCTCTCAAACACAGAGCATGTTCAATGTGCTTGAGAGAAATTCTGATTGCCAGAAAATTTTACAATGTGGTAGATGTTATATGTGCTGATGTTTCGCTACATATGTTTAATGAAAAAGAGTTTTATTACAATTTATCTACTATATCCACAACTATGAAATCTACCCATTTATTACACAGAAGTGGTTAAAATGAAAATCTATATTATACGCACAATATGCAAGTGTACGTGGGAAAAAAAAGTTCTCCAATTCTTCCACAGGCTGTATTATATGTTCCCACATTGTGGCATTTTAATGAACTGTCTTTCGTGGATCAAGCAGAAGAGAATCATTATTTGCATATTCATGTCTTATTTTTCAATGTGAAGGCAAAGTACCTCTAAATAGGATATTAAAAGTTTCAGTGTCCATTTGAAGAAAGCTGATGTTACGTTCCGAGTGTAACAATTCCTTTAACAATTTTCATGTGAATATTTCTCTCTCCTTTTAAAACATTCTCTGGACAAGCGTCTTGGTTTTTTCTTCGTCTTCTTCTTTAAACACAGTGCCAGTGTCAATTTTGGGAATGCTTTATCTGTGTTAATAACCGTTCTTACCAGTGTCGAAATACAGCATACACGAACAACATCTGATAAAAAAATGAGGTTAAATTGGATCGTGTACAGGCTTGTTTGAGACACCTGTCAATAGATAAGAGCAATAAGACTGATTGTGTACAGAGCCTAAAGATCACAAGTCAGCACTTTTTGTTGATGTATAACTTACTTCACTGCTTCTGTGCAATAAGTAAGGACCTTTTTTCAGCGTCAGAAAGACTGCAGAAAGTTACAAAAAAAAATTTTAACGGGAGTCAGCAGTTTGGATTCTAGGGCATTTACTGACAACAATATCTACAGTATAGACAACAATATCTACAGTATAGTTTTTGTGTGACTTTTACCATGAACAGAACTTGCATTCTATGACAATAAACTTACGTAATTATGGTCACAAAAGTTTACATTAGGTATTTCATTAATGAAACATGTGTATTAGATTAAGTCACACACCCATCAGTCTGACTTTCATTGAAAGAAATTCTGTTATGCTAAGTGAGCAACTTACACTGAAATTTATAATACCTTCATGTGAATCTAGTTAGACACAATTACCAAATTTAGGTATTGAAGCTGTACTTACTGTTATATGCCCAATCCCACCACCCTGTGAACTACGTCGAAACCACAGCAACTTTGCCTCAACATCATAAAAATGTAAAATATTTCCTGAGGCAAACAGTAGTGTTTTATAGTCAACAGCACATAAATTGAAGTACTTTTTACATTCATATCCAAATGAATGACTACAATTTTAGTTAAGGAAAAAAGGTTTGTTTAATGAAAAACAATATATTTAAAGAAAAGGTTCAGCACACACGCACACACACACACACACACACACACACACACACACATGGAGTTTCAATGAATCGCACAATCCGCAGCATTGTCCCTAGAGCTGATCATGGCCATTTGGTCCCAAGTCGAGTGGAAGGACTGAACCTGGGACTTCAGAAGTTATGTGAAAAGCTAGGCTGTGACTCCCTGGACTTGCGCCATAGGGTTGAGAGCTGTACGGTCACCCTAAATGGGTCAGGTGTGCACTACACATCAAAGGCTGATACTCAGGTAAGCTGACTATGTGTGAGGGGCACAAAAGAGTGTTTTAGATTACACAACTCTACAACCAATCCAGATAACGATAGGTGTAAGAAATCCAGAATTGTCAATGTAAGATCGAAACAAATGTCTCCCATAAGTGAGAGTATTAAAATCCCATTGGTAAAGCACCAAAGCATTTTCAAGAAAGTCCAAGAGTCTGAAGCGCTCATGAAAAGCAATGGAGCTCACATAATACTAGGTACAGAAAGCTGGTTGAAATCTGAAATTGATAGCACTGAGACTCTTGTGGAAAATTTACATGAATACCGAAAGGATAGGCAAATGGAAAGTGGAGGTGATGTATTTGTCGCAGTAGACAAGAAACTCAAATTCATCAAAATAGAAGCAGAAGCTGCATGTGAGATTGTTTGTGCAAGACTCAGCATCAGGAGTGGGCATAAACTCATAACTGGATCCTTCTATCAGCCGACAGACTCATCTCCTGACGTAATCAAAACTTTAGAGAAAACCTCAGTTCACTTGTATATAAATTCCCCAATCATACTATAATCACTGGGGAAGACTTTAATCATGCAACAATTAAATTACTGTTTTGTTAGTGGTGAGCATGATAAGACATAATGTGGAATATTACTAAACACCTTCTCTTAAAATTACCTACAACAGATAGTCAGGAACCCTATTCATGATGGAAATGTAAGGGGCATTCAAAAAGAAATGGGCTGGAGGCATGATTACAGAAACCAGTACCTGTATGTTAGAAGTATTAACCCTGGCTGTTGAGGCACTTGTCCCACTGTGACACAAGGCGGTGAATGGCTGTCTCACAAAATTCCCGGGGCTGCAATGTTAACCAGTACAGCACATATAGCTGGACGCCATCGTCAGAGGTGAATCATTTGCCCCTCAGAATCTTTTTAAGGGGACCAAATATGGTGTAATCAGAGGGAGAGAGATCTGGACTCTATGGAGAGTTGCTGTGAACCTCCCATTTGAATTTCTGCAGGAGTGCCATGACTGTGTTGGCCTTATGAGGCTTTGCATTGTCGTGGAGCAGAATGACCCCGTGCGTGAGATTGCCTGGCCGTTTTGATTTGATCGCTTGGTGATGGCTGGTCAAGGTTTGCAAGTAATGCTGGGCAATCACTGTTGTCTCATGCTACAGGAAGAGAATCAGAAGGGGGCCATCTTGTTCAAAGAAGAACATCAGCATAACCATTTCTGCACTCATGTGGATGGCCTTGGCTTTTTTTGGTGGATACTTCCACTGGAAGCTTTGTTGTTTTGATTCTGGTTCGAAGTGATGACATCATGACTCACCTCCAGCCACCACTCATCCCAGGAACGAATTTCCTTCCCGAGCATAGTGCTGCAGGTGAGCAAGACAGTTGGCTGTTCGACATGTTTCCTGCACACTTTGCACATGTGCATTCGTTCCTTCATGATGGTGTGAACACTTATGACACTCAATCCAACCATGGCGGCTATGGCTTTCACTGACACTCAGCAGTCTTGGGTAATGAGTGCATCCACCAGCTCGACGATGTCATCGGTAATGCAGTGTGGTGGTCCAGACCGTGCATCATCGGCTAACAACACCCATCCTTCCCTGAAGTGCTTGTGCCATGCCTTGACCCTTCAACGGACATGCAGTGTTCGCCGTACACTTGTGACATTCATCAATGAATGACCATTCGTTCTACTCCTTCTGCTGTCGGAAAACGAACAACACCTCTTTGCTCTTCTTTTGATGCCTCCCTGTCATGGTTTGCAATGCGACTGGCAGCGTTGGACGATTCATGCATGCTGCTGCTAGCTCTGTATAGTCACGTGAGGTGCACGTGTGCCCTCTAGCGATAAGCTGTGAAATTCCACGCTCTGGTCGGAACCACACATCGTTAAACACACCACAATATTACCCTCCTGCCACCAGTTTGCACATTCCAGACTCTGGATCATTGCTTTTTGAATGCCCCTCATATATTGGCTTTAATGGCAACAAACAGATCTGACCTCTTTCAGGATGTCCACGTCAAAACTGAAATCAGTGACAATGACGCAGCTGCGGCGACAACGATTACCAAAGTGGAAAGGACAACTGAAACATGCAGAAAGATATACATGTTCAGTAAACTAGATTTTAAAAAATCAGAAGTGCCATATCTCCACGAGAAACTTGAAACTTTCAGTGCAGGACAGAAGCACGTACAGAAACTATGTTTCAAGATTAAAAGATTAGTTGGACATATACTGGATAGATATGTACCCAGTATAACAGTTCACAATGGGAGGGAACCTCCAGTGGGTACAGTAACTGTAGAGAAACTTCCACAGAAACAGATATTACTTCATAGTAGGTGTATTACGGAGCGTAGGGCTATAGACAGAGAGACACCGAATGAAATGTGTTTGGCTGTCAAGAGAGCAATGTGTGATGCCTTCAGTGATTACTGTAGCAAAATACTTTCAAATGATATTTCACAGAGCTTAAAGAAATTCTGGTCATCTACATCTACATGACTACTCTGCAATTCACATTTAAGTGCTTGGCAGAGGGTTCATCGAACCACAATCATACTATCTCTCTACCATTCCACTGCCGAACAGTGCGCGGGAAAAACGAACACCTAAACCTTTCTGTTTGAGCTCTGATTTCTCTTATTTTATTTTGATGATCATTCCTACCTATGTAGGTTGGGCTCAACAAAATATTTTCGCATTCGGAAGAGAAAGTTGGTGACTGAAATTTCGTAAATAGATCTCGCCGCAATGAGAAACGTCTTTGCTGTAATGACTTCCATCCCAATTTGCATATCATATCTGCCACACTCTCTCCCCTATTAAGTGATAATACAAAACGAGCTGCCCTTTTTTGCACTCTTTCGATGTCCTCCGTCAATCCCACCTGGTAAGGATCCCACACCGCGCAGCAATATTCTAACAGAGGATGAACGAGTGTAGTGTAAGCTGTCTCTTTAGTGGACTTGTTGCATCTTCTAAGTGTCCTGCCAATGAAACACAACCTTTGGATCGCCTTCCCCACAATATTATCTACGTGGTCTTTCCAACTGAAGTTGTTCGTAATTTTAACACCCAGGTACTTAGTTGAATTGACAGCCTTGAGAATTGTACTATTTATCGAGTAATTGAATTCCAATGCATTTCTTTTGGAACTCATGTGGATCACCTCACACTTTTCGTTATTTAGCGTCAACTGCCACCTGCCACACCATACAGCAATCTTTTCTAAATCGCTTTGCAACTGATACTGGTCTTCGGATGACCTTACTAGGTGGTAAATTACAGCATCATCTGTGAACAACCTAAGAGAACTGCTTAGATTGACACCCAGGTCATTTATATAGATCAGGAACAGCAGAGGTCCCAGGACGCTTCCCTGGGGAACACGTGATATCACTTCAGTTTTACTCGATGATTTGCCATCTGTTACTACGAACTGCGACCTTCCTGACAGGAAATCACGAATCCAGTCGCACAACTGAGACGATACCCCATTGCTTGATTAGAAGTCGCTTGTGAGGAACGGTGTCAAAAGCTTTCTGGAAATCTAGAAATACAGAATCAACTTGAGATCCCCTGTCGATAGCGGCCTTTACTTCGTGCGAATAAAGAGCTAGCTGCGTTGCACAAGAACGACGTTTTCTGAAACGATGCTGATTACGTATCAATAGATCGTTCCCTTCGAGGTGATTCATAATGTTTGTGTACAGTATATGCTCCAAAACCATACTGCAAACAGATGTCAATGATATAGGTCTGTAGTTAGATGGATTACTCCTACTACCCTTCTTAAACACTGGTGCGACCTGCGCAATTTTCCAATCTGTAGGTACAGATCTATCGGTGAGCGAGTGGTTGTATATGATTGCTAAGTAGGGAGCTATTGTATCAGCGTAATCTGAAAGGAACCTAATCGGTATACAATCTGGACCTGAAGACTTGCCCGTATCAAGCAATTTGAGTTGCTTCGCAACCCCTAAGGTATCTACTTCTAAGAAACTCATGCTAGCAGCTGTTCGTGTTTCAAATTCTGGAATATTCCATTCGTCTTCCCTGGTGAAGGAATTTCGGAAAACTGCGTTCAATAACTCCGCTTTAGCGGCACAGTCGTCAGTAACAGTACCATCGGCACTGCGCAGCTAAGGTATTGACTGCGTCTTGCCGCTTGTGTACTTTACATACGACCAGAATTTCTTCGGATTTTCTACCAAATTTTGAGACAATGTTTCGTTGTGGAACCTATTAAAGGCATCTCGCATTGAAGTCTGTGCCAAATATCACACGTCTGTCAATTTTAGCCAATCTTCGGGATTTCGCGTTCTTCTGAACTTCGCATGCGTTTTCCGTTGCCTCTGCAACAGCGTTCGGACTTGTTTTGTGTACCATGGGGGATCAGTTCCATCTCTTACCAATTTATGAGGTATGAATCTCTCAATTGCTGTTGCTACTGTATCTTTGAATTTAAGCCACATCTCGTCTACATTTGCATAGTCAGTTCGGAAGGAATGGAGATTGTCTCTTAGGAAGGCTTCTAGTGACACTTTATCCGCTTTTTTAAATAAAATTATTTTGCGTTTGTTTCTGGTGGATTTGGAAGAAACGGTATTGAGCCTAGCTACAGCGAGCTTGTAATCACTAATCCCTGTATCAGTCATGATGCTCTCTATCAGCTCTGGATTGTTTGTGGCTAAGACGTCAAGTGTGTTTTCGCAACCATTTACAATTCGCGTGGGTTCGTGGACTAACTGCTCGAAATAATTTTCGGAGAAAGCATTTAGGCCAATCTCGGAAGATGTTTTCTGCCTACCACCAGTTTTGAACAAGTATTTTTGCCAACATATCGAGGGAAGCTTGAAATCCCCACCAACTATAACCATATGAGCGGGGTATTTATTTGTTACGAGACTCAAATTTTCTCTGAACTGTTCAGCAACTATATCATCGGAGTCTGGAGGTCAGTAGAAGGAGCCAATTATTAACTTAGTTCAGCTGTTAAGTATAACCTCCACCCACACCAATTCGCACAGAGTATCTACTTCGACTTCACTACAACATAAACCACTACTGACAGACACAAACACTCCACCACCAATTCTGTCTAATCTATCTTTCCTGAACACCGGCGGAAACTTCGTAAAAATCTCTGCAGAACTTATTTCAGGCTTTAGCCAGCTTTCTGTACCTATAACGATTTCAGCTTCTGTGCTTTCTATTAGCGCTTGAAGCTCAGGGACTTTCCCAGCACAACTACAACAATTTACAACTACAATTCCGACTGTTCCTTGATCCAAGCACGTCCTGTATTTGCCATGCACCCTTTGAGAATGCAGCCCACCCCGTACTTTCCCGAGGCCTTCTTACCTAAAAAACCGCCCAGTCCATGCCACACAGCCTCCGCTACCCGTGTAGCCGCCAGCTGAGTGTAGTGAACTCCTGACCTATTCAGCGGAACCCGAAACCCCACCACCCTATGGAGCAAGTCAAGGAATCTGCAGCCAACACGGTCGCAAAACTGTCTGAGGCTCTGATTCAGACCCTCCACCCAGCTCTGCACCAAAGGTCCGCAGTCGGTTCTGTCAACGATGCTGCAGATGGTGAGCTCTGCCTTCATCTCGTAAGCAAGACCGGCAGCCTTCACCAAATCAGATAGCCACTGGAATCCAGAGAGAATTTCCTCAGATCCAAAGCGACACACGTCATTAGTGCCGACATGTGCCACCACCTGCAGCTGGCTGCACCCTGTGCTCTTCATGGCATCCGGAAGGGCCCTTTCCACATCAGGAATGACTCCACCCGGAATGCACATGGAGTGCACACTGGATTTCTTCCCCTCCTTAGCCGCCATATCCCTAAGGGGCCCCATTACGTGCCTAACATTGGAGCTCCCAACTACCAATAAGCCCACCCTCTGTGATTGCCCGGACCTTGAAGGCTGAGAATCATCCTCTGAAACCGGGCAGGCAGCTGCATCTGGCTCAGCCAGAGACAGTGCCTGAAACCTGTTTGTCAGACGCACCGGGGAGGCTTTCTGATCAGCCTCCGGGAACGTCTTTCGCTGCCTGCCAAGCCTTGGAACGACCTCCCAATCAACCACAGTCGAGGGCTCAGCCCCACTGCGGGCAGCAACCAGGGCAACCACAGCGGCAGACCGATCTGGGGACAGACGGGACGAGGTTGACGTCCCTGTGATACCCAAGTCTGGCTCCCCACAGTGGTGCCCATTGGCAACAGCCTCAAGCTGCGCGACCGAAGTCAGCGCCGCTTGCAGCTGTGAGTGAAGGGATGCCAACTCAGCCCTCATCCGAACACAGCAATCACAGTCCCTGTCCATTCTGATCGATGTTGAACAACAGTTACTGAAACACGAGTCCATGCCTAGACAACGCAAGGGAAACACGCAAAGAATGTATGAACTAACGTGTACAAATGCCTAACGACTGTGCTACAATCTGCCTGAATTTACGATCACAGTAGCTAAAACTCGAAATTACACCTCCTATACGAAACTCACACGCAATTTAAGTAAGAATCTACAAAGTAAACACTAAAGTGCGATACTACGACTCTCAAATACACATGTAAAGAGTGCTGTTAGTGACACCAAAGTTCCATTTCCTAGAAGATGAGACAGGAACTGAAATTAAGGGTAGCAAAGAAAAAGCTGAAATGCTTAACTCCTTTTTCACATATTTCCTTATGAAGGAAAGCCCGGGAGAACTGTCCCAATTTAATCTTCGTACCACTGAAAATATGAATGGAATAAGTATTAGTGTCAGTGGTGTAGAGAAACAGATGATATCATTAAAACAGAACAAAGCTCCAAGGTCCAATGGAATCCCTGTTAGATTCTATACTGAATTTGCAGCTGAGTTAGTCTCTCTTCTAACTATAATCAATCATAGACCCATCAAACAAAAAACCATGCTCAGCTCTTGGAAAGAAGCGCATGCCACACCCATCTATAAGATGGGCAGTAGAGTGATCCACAAAACTACCATCCGATATCACTGAAATCTATCTGTTGTAGAATCTTAGAACATATTTTGAGTTCAAAAATAATGAGGTATCTTGAACAGAATGACTTTCTCCAAAAAAATCAGTCCTATGAAACCTAACTTGCACTTTTCTCACATGACATACTGAAAGCTTCGAATCAAGACAGTTAGGTACATGCAGCATTTCTCAATTTCCAAAAAGCATCTGACTCAAAATCACACCTACGCTTATCGTCAAAAGTATGATCATATCGGGTACCAAGTGAAATTTGTGACCAAATGGAGGACCTTTTGGTAGGGAGGGAGCAGCGTGTTATCTTGGATGGAGAGTCAACATCAGACACAGAAGTAACTTCAGGTGTGCCCCAGGGAAGTGTATTGGGACCCTTGCAGTTCATGTTATATATAATGATCTTGCAGACATTATTACTACTAACCTCAGGCTTTTTGCAGATGACAGAGCTATTTCTAGTGCAATACTATCTGCAGAAAGATGCACAAATATTCTATTAGATATTGATAAAATCTCAAAGTGGTGCAAAAGATTTAAATTTACAGTTATCTATAATGAAGTGCTATCTGAAAGAAGCTTCATAAACATTCAGTCAGATGTTGATAAGATTTCACAATGGTGCAAAGACTGGCATTAAATGTTCATAAATGTAAAACTATGCACTTTCAAAATGAAAAAAAACGTAGTATCCTATGCCTATAATATCAATGAGCCACTGTTTGAATCAGCCAGCTCATACAAATACCTAAGTGTAACACTCTGTAGGGATATGAAATGGAATGATCACATAAGTTCAGTCATGGGTAAAGCAGATGGTAGACTCTGGTTTACTGGTAGCATACTGGGGAAGTGGAATCAGTCTACAAAGGAGATTGCTTATAAATCATTCATGTAATCTGTTCTAGAATATTGCTCAAATGTGTGGAACCCGTACAAAATATGACTAACAGGGGATATTGAACTTGTATAGAGAAGGGAAGCGTGAATGGTCACATGGTCACATGTTTGTTTGGGAGAGAGTCACAGAAATACTGAAGGAACTGAAGTGGAAAACTCTTGAAGATACAAGTAAAGTATTCCGAGAAAGTCTATTAACAAAGTTTCAAGAACCAGCTTTAAGTGATGACTCTAGGAACATAATACAATCCCCTACATCATGCTCACATAGGAATCGTGACAATAACATCAGAATAATCAATGCATGCACAGAGGCATTCAAACAATCCTTCTTACCACATTCCATACCTGAATGGAATGGGAAGAAACCCTAATAACTGGTGCAAAGTGATATACCCTCTGCCATGCACCTCACAATGGTTTGCGGAGTGTAGATATAGATGTATATATCGTAAAACTTTAATGATGCTCAATACCAGACATACAAAACTAATGGCATAATTCATATATTAGGCCTTATAGAAATAAGAGAAATACTCTCCTTTTCAGCACAGTAAAGCTATTTATCGAGAACATGAAACAGCAAAGTACAATGGAAAAATCACTTACATAAGTATAAAATCAGGAAAGCAGAAAGGTGGAAGGAGTATACAAAGGATCTATACAAGGGCGATGTACTTGAAGACAATATTATGGAAATGGAAGAAGACGTAGATGAAGATGAAATGGGAGATATGATGCTGCCTGAAGAGTTTGACAGAGCACTGAAAGACCTAAGTCGAAACAAGGCCCCAGGAGGAGACAACATTCCATTAGAACTACTGATAGCCTTGGGAAGAGCCAGCCCTGACAAAACTCTATCATCTGGTGAGCAAGATGTATGAGACAGGCTCTTAGAAGATAGATTAAGGAAAGGCAAACCTATGTTTCTAGCATTTGTAGACTTAGAGCTAGCTTTTGACAATGTTGACTGGAATGCTCTCTCTCAAATTCTGAAGGTGGCAGGGGTCAAATACAGGGAGCAAAAGTCTATTTACAATTTGTACAGAAACCAGATGGCAGTTATAAGAGTCGAGGGGCATAAAAGGGAAGCAGTGGTTGAGAAGGAAGCGAGACAGGGTTGTAGCCTATCCCCAATGTTATTCAATCTGTATATTGAGCAAGCAGTAAAGGAAACATAAGAAAAATTCGAAGTACGAATTAAAATCCATGCAAAAGAAGTAAAAACTCTGAGGTTTGCCGATGAAATTGTAATTCTGTCAGAAACAGCAAAGGACCTGGAAGAGCAGTTGAACAGAATGGACAGTGAGTTGAAAGGAGACGAACATCAAGACAAGGATAATGGAATGTAGTCGAATTAAATTGGGTGATGCTTAGGGAATTAGATTAGGAAATGAAGACACTTAAAATAGTAGATGAGTTCTGCTATTTGGAGAGCAAAATAATTGATGATGGTCAAAGTAGAGAGGACATAAAATGTAGACTGGCAATGGCAAGGAAAGCGTTTCTGAGGAAGAGAAATTTGTTAACATCGAGTATAGATTTAAGTGTCAGGAAATCATTTCTGAAAGTATCTGTATAGACTGTAGCCATGTATGGAAGTGAAACATGGGCAATAAATAGTTTAGACAAGAAGAGAACAGAAGCTTTCGAAATGTGGTGCTACAGAAGAATGCTGAAGATTAGATGGATAGATCACATAACTAATGAGGAGGTACTGAACAGAATAGGGAGAAGAGAAATTTATGGCACAACTTGACTAGAAGAAGGGATCGGTTGGTAAGACATGTTCTGAGGCATCAAGGGATCACCAATTTATTATTGGAGGGCAGTGTGGAGGGTAAAAATCGTAGAGGGAAAGCCAAGAGAGGAATACACTAAGCAGATACAGAAGGATGTAGGTTGAAGTAGGTACTGTGAGATGAAGAAGCTTGCACAGGATAGAGTAGCATGGAGAGCTGCATCAAACCATCTCTGGACTGGAGACGATGACGACAACAACAACATGTTAAGAGTGAAGGTGTGAAAAGTAAGAGTAAGCCAAGTGATGATTTATGTGTAACCTCGCAATTCCTGTCACTCAGTCCAAAGTATAGTATTATCATATGATATTTCTCAAGATCCAGTTGACACTACTCGCCCAAACTTAGAAGTGAAACAATCAGCTCTGTAAAATTTTAAAATCTGTAGACTTCATACTCTCTTGGTACTGATACACTGAAACCCAACACGCACTTTTCTCAATGACGTCCTGAAAGCCATGGATCAAGGACATCAGGTATGTGCAGCATTTCCAGACTACCGAAAAGAATTTAACTGAGTACCACACTATATGTGGTATCATCATATAAGGTATCAAGTAAAATTTGTGACTGGATTGAGGATTTCTTGATAGAGAACATCTAGCTAGTCATCTTCGATGGAAAGTCATCAACAAATAGGGAAGTAACCTTTGGTGTGCCCCAAGGAAGTGTGTTGTGACCCTTACTGTTCATGTTGTATAGTAATGGTCTAGCAGAAAATATTAACAGTAGCCTCAGACTTTCTGCAGATGACAGAGCTATCTCTAATGCAATACTAACTGCAGAAAGATCATAATAATTATGATACATTTATTCATAAATTTGAACTCACAGATTCCAAAAAGATGAAGCTATTTGAGGTGTGGGTGAGTCAAAAGTGCTCATTACTTTGAACAGTAGCTATCAGAAACTACTTCTGTGTACTACATTAACAATTAATGACCATTAAACAGCTATATTTCATTTCTAGTTAAACAAACAACCTACAAACAACAACAAAATTAAATAAAAGCCACAAAAAAGCTATTTCTTCCTTACTTTTACACACAAACCTGTATTTATTTGCCACAGCTTGTTTAATATTTACGTGACTAAAAATTACAACTGTTGAAAAACAGTTGTTATCTACCTCCAAAATGTGTAAACTTACTTTGTCACACAAACCCCAGCAGGGTTCTAAGGTGGGCCACAATATGTTTATCAAATAATCTTCTTTGCAGACTGCCTGCTTCTTCCCACATCTTACTGCTGAACCAATGCCTGTGCCTACTTTACCTGTGATACAATCTATATGATCACTCCATTTCATCTCACTGGAACACTACAAACTCTACTGAACAATTATAAACAGACACCACGAACACGGATTAACCAAATCCTCCCAGTAGTATGAAATTATCAGAAACATTACTTTCACGGGCACTACTGTTCCAAGCTATGCCTTGAACAACATGATGCCCCAACCACAGGTGCAAGGCGAGCATCACACCCAGGCACCGGCTCCAGCAGGCACCATAAGCTCAAACCATCATTAAGCTTTTTATTAATTTGTACTCAGTGCCACTACAGTATATTACTATTTTTATTTTAATATAAACATTCACCATTGTTCTTTCAGACACACTGAAAATAGCATCACAAGCAAACCATGAATTAGGCAGATTTGGAGCTGAATCTGCATCAGGGAAACAATCAGTAATGCTAAATTAATAAGTTAGGAGGTTCAGTTCAAGGAAAAATTTTTAGCATCATGGGGAAAAATTATATATCAAGCTATAGATGAGATGGTAACAGATTCAGAAATGTATTTCAGAATAAAATTTTCCTGTTACTTGCTGGACACCACAAAAACAAAAAGCCTGAACAATTTATCTCTGCTTAGTATAGATCAGGATATCCACACCAAAATTAAGGACATTCTAAAAAAAATTGCGAGTACCAAAGCCCAGAATGTAGCTTTTCTGTAAAAATTTTGGTATTTTTAAAACTGAGTACTAACTTTGTTTTAGCATTGCATTTATATAAAAATGAAGTCCCTACAAAAGCTATATTATAGAAATAAAAAAATTAATATTCCAATAAATATATACCAATGACACAACAATAATGGTGACACAACATAAACACTCACACATGGATAATTGCAATTGACAGGAAGACATTACACAATTCTTTGTTTCTTTTCATTGCCCTTTATCCGGCCAGTACTGGTGTGGAACGGTTTGATCCATCTCAAATCTCACGAAGAGCCCACCATACCCTTATACAGGCTATTACTACAATGTTCCTCCTGGCATCCATTCTGGGCCCGGTTACTCGGAGCACTTTGGTCCATTACCTTCAGGCAGTAATTGGAGCAACCCCTCGCGACGGCTCTTTTATGCTTCCAGTTTCTGCTATTGAGATTATTAACGCTCGTAATACCTACACTGAGCCTACAGAAATTTCTGCTAGTCAATATGCCACCGCGTTGCTGTGTAAAATTTACACTACAAACCTGAAAAAAATGCTTCACAAAATCCTCAATAATTACAGAAATGAAACTGATTGTTGGAGCCAGATGCCAAAATTGCTTTAAGTGAAATTACCATCTCCCCTTTAATGGCAAAAAAACCATGGCCCAAATAGCTCAGCTGACATTATCTCCAGTAAGCAATCCTTATTACTCAATTAAATAATTGGCTGCCTGTCACTATGATACTGCCCGCATCTCGTGGTCGTGCGGTTGCGTTCTCGCTTCCCACGCCCGGGTTCCCGGGTTCGATTCCCGGCGGGGTCAGGGATTTTCTCTGCCTCGTGATGGCTGGGTGTTGTGTGCTGTCCTTAGGTTAGTTAGGTTTAAGTAGTTCTAAGTTCTAGGGGACTGATGACCATAGATGTTAAGTCCCATAGTGCTCAGAGCCATTTGAACCATTTTGAACCACTATGATACTGCGAAATGCCACCTCATTTACATCCCATGCTGTCTTGTGACTATTTATACTTTCCACGCTATTCACGTCGTGGTAATTTAGTAAAAGTAACTATTTATGTAAAATTAACTGAGGCAATCACAAGAGTACAAACACATGGTTAAAAATTCTCTTCCGTGTATTAAACTCAAATAAGACAGATAGCAATCCATGGATTTGCAATACTACTCAGTACTGTGCCTGAAAGCGGTATACATTATTCGTGTATTCCACGAAGCTTTTCCTTTACATATGGATTACGGATAGCAACCTAAATAGGATTTAGGATCTTCTTTCACGCAAATAAAAACGGCATCCGATGCTATTCGCTCGAAACCTTGGGGTAGCTCGCAAATTTTGCCGTTTTCTTTCAAGCATACCTTCACGTCTCTGGAAGACTTCGCCTGATTTTACATATAACTGGAAGATAAAGGGGAAAGAAGCGCTTAAAAACCTATGAAAGTTGCTATACTTGATCTATATGTTAAGTGGTGACTACATGCACTTCGTCCTAACTTGTCATTTCCCCAACATATGCACACGCAGCATCCGACACTACGTCTTCAAAGTCCAAGTGGTAAAGTGAATTCTGTAATGAAATGTAATTCTCATGTGAATGTGTTGCGGCTAGTTTATTTCATTATGTAACTTTAATGGAACAAGCATTGAAATATCTTCAAAAATTGACTGTCTGATCCTTCTACAAATATGATCGACAGAAAAAGCTCAAGTTCATATACTTCTTTTCCCTTTTGTGTCATTGAGGGACTTCCCCTGCTTTCGCTTACTATCGATCATTTTTACGCAAGGACCTGCAGTCGCATTTTTTTTAAGTTATTAGAATCCTACAAATTATTCCCCTCAAACATACGTTACGAAATAAATAAGATGCAATACACTCACATGAAAATTCCAATTCCTTAGAGAATTCAGTAACAAAAGTTAATTGTAAAAGTTGAAAAAATGTATTTTAAACGTATTTTAAATGTATTTTAACCACAATCAACTTAACACAGCCCGAGTTACAAGAGCGGCAACGCTGTGAAAATGACCAACAACCTATGCAATACGGTTTGTGAGCGTTTTGAACTAGATGTTTGTGAGATGTGCAATATCTGGTAAGCTATAGTAATGTACCTGTCATACCGATAACTAAGGTATCTCAAGTGTTTTCCTCTCCTATGGAGTCTGTCTCCTCTGAAGAAAGTACAGGATCTGTCATTACTCAACCACTTGGCTGCAAGTGGCGTTTCAGCGATAGATCTAGGTGTCCTGTAAAAGGAGAACAGGGACCAGGGAGGACTCAGGGTGCTATACCGATCCCCATAACCAACAAATTCGAAGTGCTGTCTTTCACTTCACCTGTTTTGGGGAAACCTGTTTTGTCCTCTGTTAACACTAGGCAGACGTGAAAGGGTAGGGGTCCACTAATCGTTGGTATTCAAACATATAGCCAATTACAGTAACACTTACAGAAATGGCAGTAAGGGACAGGTGAGGACACTAGGAATACTCAGTTTGTATTCCTGTGGGCCTCGTTCAACATAATATTGGCAGCCATTGAGGGAACAGGGTGCAGCAAACTGCAAATTCTGGCGCACATTGGAACAAATGACGCCTGTCGCCTGGGATATGAGGTCACACATGGGTCATTCCAGCAACTGGTAGAGAAGCTTAGATCTAAGTCGAGTGAAAGGACTGAACCAGAGACTTCGAAGGTTCTGTGACAAATTAAGCTGCGACTTACTAGACTTGCGCTGTAGGATTGAGAACTGTAGGTCCTATCACACTCATCAGGTGTGCACTACACATCAGAGGCTGGACTTGCGCTGTGTGTGGGATACACATGAAGGTTTTCTAGATTAGGCAACTCTCGATACAATCTAGAAAACGACAGCTGTAAGATACGCAGGAGTATTAGTGTAAGGTCGAAAGAAATGTCTTCCACAAGTGAGAGTATTAAAATCGTAGCAGATACCTGCTGAAGAATTTGCAACGAAGTGCCACAGTTCGAAGTGCTACTGAAAAGCGGTGAAATTCACATAATACTAGGTACAGACAGTTGGTTCATAACTGAAACTGATAGCACTAATATTTTTTGATAAAATTTAAGTATATATCGAAAGAAACTCATATCCACTTAGACAGAAACTGAAGCTGCATATGAGACTTTTTGGGCAAAACTCAGTATCAGGGGTATGTATAAAATTATAATAATTGGGTCCTTCTATCGCCCACCAGTCTCATCTTCTTGTGTACCGAAAAATTTAGAGAAAACCTCACTTCGCTTGGGTGCAAATTCCCCAGTCATAGTGTCATAATTGGCAGAGACTTTAATCATCCAACAGTGAATTGGGAAAACGTCAGTTTTGTTAGTTGTGGACATGATAAGACATTCTGTGAAGCATTACTAAATACCTTCTCTGGAAACTACATAGAACAGATAATTAGGAACCCCACTCATGATGGAAATATATTGGATCTGAGGGCAACAAGTAGACCTGACCTCTTTGAGGGTGCCCGCACTGAAACTGGTATCAGAGATCATGACACAACTGTGACAAAAATAATTACCAAACAACAAAGGAAAACTGAAACAAGCAAAAATATATATATTTGTTCAGCAAATGAGATAAAAGATCACAAGTATCATATCTCCTTGAGGAACTCGAAACTTTCATCACAGGGTATTAGCATGCAGAGGAACTCTAGCTCAATTTTAAAAGAATAGTGGAGCATATGCTAGATAGATATTTAGCCAGAAGAACAGTTCATAATTTAAGGGAACATCTATCAGAGACATTGTAAGGAAACCTCTAAAGAAACAGAGATACTGTGTAATAAGTGTAAAACAAAGTGTAGGGCTATAGATAAAGAACTACTGAATGAAACTTATTTCGCTGTCAAGAGAGCAAAGTGTCATACCTTCAATGACTACCGTAGCAGAATACTTTCAAATGATCTTTCACAGACCCCAAATAAATTCTGGTCATATGTAAAGGCTATTACTGGCATCAAAGTTACAGTCCAGTCCATATGGAATGGAACAGGAACTGAAATTAAGGGCAGCAAAGCAAAAGCCGAAATGCTTAACTCTGTTTTCAAACGTTCCTTTGCAAAGGAAACCTAGGAGCATTTCCCCAGTTTAATCTTAGTAATACCGAAAAGATGAGTGAAATAAGTATGTGTTAGTAGTGTTGAGAAACAGCTGAAATCATTTAAAACTGAACCAAGCTCCAGAGCCTGATGGAATCTCTGTCAGATTCTATACAGAATTTACAGCTATGTTAGGCCCTCTTCTAAGTATAATCTATCACAGAACCCTCAAACAAAAAGTCGTGCCCAGATCTTAGAAAAAAACACAGGTCATACCTTCTAACAAGAAGGGTAGTAGAAGTGATCCACAAAACGAACGTCCAGTATCCTTGACATTGATTTATTGTAGAAGCTTAGAACACATTCTCAGCTGAAAAGTAATGAGGTATCTTGAACGAAATGACCTCCTCCATGATATCCAGAATGGATTCCGAAAACATCGGTCATGTGAAATTCAACTCATACTTTTCTCACATGACATGCTGAAAACTTTGGATAAAGGCTGTAGGGTAGGTGCAGTATTTCTTGATTTGAGAAAAGCATTTCAATCAGTATTGCACCTATGCTATTGTCAAAACTACAATCATATGAGGCATTAAGCAAAACTTGTGACTGGCTTGAGGACATTTTGCAAGGGGTATTCAGCGTATTAAATTTGATGGAAAGTCATCATTAGATGTAGAAGTGACGCCAGGTACGCCCAAAGAAAGTGTGCTGGTACCCTTTTCGTTCATGCTGTAAATTAACGACTTCGTGGTCAATTTTCATAGTGAACTCAGACTTTTGGAAATGATGCAGTTATCTATAATGACATACTATCTGAAAAAAGATGCACAAGTATTCACCAGTGCTTGATAAGATTTCACATTGGTGTAAAGATTGGCAGCTTGTTTTAAATGTTCAGAAATGTAAAACTGTGCACTTCACAAAACGAGAAAATGTATTGTATTATTCAAATATCTTGATGTAATATTTTGTGGGAATACGAAGAGGAATGATCACATAGACTCTGTCACAAGTAAAGCAGATGGTACACTTCTGGTTATTGCTAGAATACCGGGGAAATGCAATCAGTCTACAAATGAGATAGCTTACAAATCACTCGTCCAACCCATCCTAGAATATTGCTCAAGTGTGTGTCACCCATATCAGATAGGACTAAAAGGGGATACTGAAAGTGTACAGAGAAGGGTAGCACAAGTAGGCACAGGTTTGTTTGATCCACAAGAGACAGAGATAATGAAGGAACTGAATTCGAAGACTTTTGAAGATAGATGTAAACTATGCCAAGAAAGTCTATTAATGAAGTTTCAAGAACCAGCTGTCAATGATGACTCTAGGAATATAATACAACTCCCTACATATAGCTCATGTAAGGACTATGAGGACAAAATTAGCTGTGGCAAGACATACGGATTCAGACAATCAGTCTTCCCACACTCTCCATACTTGAATGGAATGGGAACAAATCCTAATAACTGGTACAATGTGGCATGCCCTCTGCCATGTACTTCATGGTGATTTGCAGGGTATAAACAGAACTGTAGAAATAGATAACGTATGCTCAATATTGAACAGCTGATAAAAAAATATTTTCCGAAAATTAAATCTGTAAATGGGCTGATGTAATCCTACAATGGGGCAACATTAACCCAGTTTGATGATGAAGTATATACTATACACCAAAATGTACTAAAAATCCACCACTTTTACTGCAGAATTTTTTGTGATTTTGGATGGAAGAATGAAGGACGTCATAAATATTAATTTCGCAAAACCGAAAAATGTGAGCTAAATTGGCCCAGTTTACAGTACTAAAATGACAGTTGTTTCATATTGTGCAACTTTTCAAACAATTCCTAATATATTGTATTTCCTTTTGCTTAATTCCATATGAATATACAGACACTAGGAATAAACTTAGTTGAGTCATGTTTCCACTTCGAATCACTGCAAATCTTAGGGAGAAACAAATCAGTGTGTTGACATATTTTGCATGTTTTTGTTCAATAATGTCGTGTAAAATTTGTTTTAAATGCTCTAGAATGTGCTGTAAGAATATTATGTGATGCTCACCCACAATCATCTAGTACACATTTGTTTAAGCAGTTACCATTCTCTCTACTGCTTCACAGTTTATATATCCCCTGGTGAAGCTTGTTGTAAATAATCCTCTGCAGTTCAAAAGTCTTCAGAGTTAAATAGGGGGCAAGAGCTTCTTTATTTATTGTGTTTCTGTGAGACAATTGAATTATCTTGGACATTGTTTAAAAACATGATAAGACCATATTCTCTTAAAAATAAGTTCTCTTTTTCTCTACAATGGAGGTGTACATGGTTTTTTCTGCCAGTAAATATTAGGTCTAATACGTGTTATTCAATCATTTTATTCCACTCAAACAGTGGTAATGGCCCAGGAGTGTTATTAAGAAAAGTAGAAAAATGCATTAGTGCTAATAATCCGATTTCGAATTAGTTTGTGTGGCAAAGGCGAAATATTTGACGATACTGACTTGAATGTTTTTGCGTGGAGCATTAGAAAACGTTTACTGATGCCAAGATGAGTTCATGCATCTCACAGAAAAGAATAAATGTTCACTTAACAGCAGTAAGACCTTTCATGAAATATACAGAGATGGTTAAAAACACACATAGCATTGAGATTGTAACTGGAGTAAATTACAATGATCAAAAATACACGTAGCATTGAGGAACTAACTATTCACACAAAGTGATTCTAACAGATTCTGACTTATGGACTGTAAGTAAACCTGCCAAGACTGAATGTGGTGAAAGTGCATCAGTTGCTGATAAAAAGACATACATAACACATAAAGATAAAATGCTAGTAAAAGCTGTACTTCCATGTGTGAAGAACAGCTAATGCATATACGAAATCTGAAAAATCCAAAAACCATACAACAAGAACTTCAAACACTGTATGGCCCAAAGGATTGCAAATTGCTCACAGTGCAACTATGACAGAAATTATATTCATTAAAAATCAAGAATTTTTATTCTATGGAAAATTATCTAAAAATGATAAACAAAACTGTAGTAGATCTATCAGACATCAGTGATGAAATTTAAGAAGCTGACCTAGCAGTGACTATCACATGTGGGCTGTCTGTCAAATGGAATGTAATAGTTCCTGCTTTGTGCAATTTGGCTGATAAAGGTCAACACAGAGCGGTACTTTTGTTTCTTACAATTGTTAAAAGTTTGTCACATTGCCCTAAAAATGGGAAATTTAAAAAAGAGCAAAAGAAATTAGGTTAGTATGAGTGTATCCTGTGGTACACTTACATTGAATAGTGGTAATTGGATAATGAATTCTACAGCATCACATCACAAAATTCCAAATCAAAATTATTTTTCAGCTGTTGATAAAAATATTTTAGAAGAAGTCGTAAACTTTGCTCATGGCAGAAAAATGAAAGTTGAAGTGAATAGCATAAAGCATAACAAGACTGAAAATAATTAAAAATGAGGATTTGGCTAAAGTTCTTGTAGTTAAAAACATACTACTTGGGCTTCATATCGACTCTGTAAGCTTATCTGTGAGTTAGCTCATTGAAAACGATATAGACGTTTACAGATCATTGTAGGCTTCCTCAGCCAGTGTCAAGACGTTTAAAATTTCTGTGGGTGTTGTGCTGTTTCACTGTATAAAACATAAAATGGTATATGTTTTATGTTTTAAACAACTGCATAATACAACACCCGGTAAAATTTTAATTTTGTACTCTTTGACATGTGACAGTTACATGAAATCTACCATTCCGTAATACCAGTAGTTATTTTGTAGTTAAAGTGTGTTTGTTCACAAGTGCTGGAG
Organism: Schistocerca piceifrons; assembly: GCF_021461385.2. Classification (NCBI taxonomy): domain Eukaryota; kingdom Metazoa; phylum Arthropoda; class Insecta; order Orthoptera; family Acrididae; genus Schistocerca; species Schistocerca piceifrons. The sequence goes on along the minus strand of NC_060143.1, from coordinate 315,446,593 downwards.
TATTCCTCCTGAATGCTGATGGCCAGGAACCTGGATATCAGAGATATCAATAAAATTTTCAAAGTTGTTTGAGAGCAGGATCTTAGGAAAAGATCTTTAAAATTTCAGCTATTTTCTGTGTTTAGCAGTCTTGGAATCCGTAGCTCGGTTTCGGTATGAAAAAAGGCAAAAAACGCTTTTTTGGTGGTTCTCTATGGGACTGACCATGAGCTAATAAAACCTCTTTGTCTTGGAAACGAAGATACTAAGAAAATTTTCAAGGTTGTTCGAGATCTGAATCTTAGGACCATATCATAAAAGTGTCAGTCATTTGCTGCGCATAACCATCTTGGAATCTGTGGTCGAATTTGGTACAAACTAATGGTAAAAAGCTATTTCTTTGGGGTTTTCCGAGGAACCACCAGTGAACTAATGGTGCTTCCATAAGCCTCTAAAGTCCACCATAGGCCACATCAAATGCAAAAAGAACCAACTGTTTTGCTCCATGGAGAAAGCATGCAATATTCATAGCCTGCCCTCATGTTGTAGGATAATGGCACTAAGACAATCCTTCTGTTGGATATATAAATTGTGTGTAGCCCAAGGGCTATCCAAAACACCTTTCCATCACTAATAGAACCCGAGGTATGAACCCCAAAAGAATGTGCCGCTTTTGGAAAATATTAAGTAGCGCATGCTGTTGCATGCATACTGATTCACAAAATGGCCGATTCAAATGGAAGAACAAACTGGTAAAACTTTAACAGAATCTGCACTGACAATGGTCTAGAATCCTGTTCACAAAAGTTGTCGCAGCTCTGTGAATTTGACAGAATTTAGCATGAAGTACCTGTAACACATACACTACAGTGATATGGTATACCTGAATGCCTCAGTAGAACATTAATGGATTGGTAACGTTTGCTAGGAAGTGTTGTGCTCAGCTCATGCACTCTGCAACATATATAAGAAACTGTGTTACAAATAGCCTGAACATCGAGAAAACACAATATGAATTGTGTACAAGTATAAAGACAAGTATGTTATATTTACTTGGATACTCACTATATGGCCAGGGATATAGAATCTGAATGCTGGGAACAAATCAGGTTGTGAAATCTAGAAACTTAACATTCAAAGAATTTTTGAGCAGGATAATCTCAACTGAAAACAGAGAACAGAAAGAATTTATTGAATTGTACATTGAAGGAATATTACCATTTCCAAGTGCTCAAGATGAAATATGAAGTGAAAGAGAGAAAATGAATTTTGTCGTTTCTCTGATCAGGTGGAAAATGAAGGTAATCACGAATTGTTGGATATTCTGCAACTTCATGAAATCGAGCCAAGTGTCATCCAACGTCACTTTAATCTGAAGAGAAGGCTTTTACTAAAACAGCACCAATAAATGTTGTGTATGGAAAAACAATGATGAACATTTATTGTACCATGAAGCTGTCAATTTTGATGAGGCAATGAAATGGATAGTTGCAATTAAAGAACAAATTAACTTCTTGAAGAAATATGGTGTAGTTCCAGTAAAGGACAGATGGGAGTTTAAAAACGATGGAACATTTTAAAGCCCATTTAATTTCAAAGGTTTTTAGTCCAGATGAAAATGAAATGATTGTAAGGCATTGTTGGCCAGATGTCCCCATCAGTGCCACATTGGGCAACTTGCAGCCGATGATGAGGATGAAAAGGTGATGAGGACAACACAATGTCCAGTCCCCGAGCAGAGAAAATCTCCAACCTGGCCGGGTTCGAACCCAGGCTGAGTGCACAGGAGGCAAGCATAGTACCATCCAGCTAAGCAAGGAGACATTCAAGCAGAAGGCATAGATCATGACAAGATTTATGCTCCTGTTTCAAATCATAAAACAATACATCTACTGACAGCAGTCAGTGTTGAGAAAAATTGGCATATTGATCAGTGTTAAGTGAAGAGTGCATATCACTCACTACCTGTATAGCAAATTAAAGAAAAATGTTTATGAGTTCCAACCAGAAGGCACAAAAAAGATAGGTTTTCAAGTTAACAAGTCAACATATAGTGGCAGGTGCTGGAATGAACATTTAATCAAATCGCTAAAAAAGTAGGATTTGTGTGAAATAACATAGATCTATGTGTATAAAAATTAACTGCAAAGGAAGAGAACAAATTCTATCAGTATGTGTGGATGACATGATTACTTTACACACCATGAAGAGATGAGGCAAAAGCTGAAAAGTCTTCTAGAAATGTTAGGAGTGAAATTTGAAAAGAGGGAAGGTGGAACAGTTAGTATTTCTAAGATTGATTAAATTAATGGACTTCCATACTTGACAGATGTGGGCTTCAAAATGTTAATGGAGCCAAGGCACCAAAGGAAACGAAATCAAATTTCCTTGATGAGAAGTATATGATGAAGTTAAAAATCTTCCATACTGTGCGGTTATTGGTGGAATACTTTATGTTTGACAGAGGGCACAACAACACAAAACTCTCTCAGTGCCCAAGTTGTCGCAATATTATTGAAACTTCAGTATGAACTATCTAAGTGCATCAAAAGGGGTACTAAGATATGTTAAGGAAATAGCACATTACAAACACACATATTATCCCACTGTCAAATACTTGAAGCAATCAATGAGGCTGATTGGACTACTTGTATGAACTATCACTAAACTGTTACTAGATATATGATAATACTGGTGGGATTTCTAATGTACTGGAAATGTATAAAAAGCTGCATTTGTGCTGAGCACAGTGGAAGCAGAGTATGTGTCAAAAACAGCCTGTACAAGAGAGGTGGTATGGATTAGAGTGTTACAAAAGAAACACGACCTGAAAGAAATGATTGAAGAATCAACGGCTGAGTGGTTTGATCACTTACCCCAAATTACAAAATATCTGCCAGATAACGAAGTTATATCCGAAAACAAACGTTGACAACATCTTCTGTTCCATAGGAGAAGTTCTAGTCTCATAATCTGTAAAAGGTAGTAATTAGGAATTACTAACTCAAATCTATATATTTTTTTAAATCTTGTATGTGGTTTCCACTTAGCCATGTTTACATATGTACACATTATGCGAAATTAAAATGACTTGTTTCACCTCACTACAATTAGTCATACACATGGCCATGGAACATGAAACTACCCACCTACCTATCAAAATAGCTCAAGAGAAGTGCATTGTTTATCAAACAAGACATCTACATTTTACTTGTTAGACTGCAGCCAGCCGGTGTGGCCAAGCGCTTCTAGGTGCTTCAGTCTAGAACCGTGCAACCACCATGGTCGCAGGTTCGAATCCTGCCTCAGGCATGGATTTGTGTGATGTCCTTAGGTTTAAGTAGTTCTAAATTCTAGGGGACTGATGACCTCAGATGTTAAGTCCCATAGCGCTCAGAGCCATTTGAACCATTTGTTAGACTGCAGAAACTGATAATCTTGAATTACACGACTACATAATAACATTACAAATCATATAATCGCAAATTGCCACTATTTTACATTTGTTGGATTGGAAAACGTTTTCTTATCGTGTTATGTATGTGCATACCGTCATGATGTGACATGTGTGACAGCTGCACAGTGGTTTATTTTCGTGTAGCAGAATATTGTCATATATTAAAAAAGTATAGCAGAATATCGTCATATATAAAAAATGTGTAGCAGAATATCGTCACATATTAAAATGCCATACTTTATCGTTTAAATGGGAATAATATTACTGAACCGTTTTTGTGCACATATTGTAATCAAAGCATTATGCTTATATATGTGTATACAACACGGCTTGCCATACATATGACCTCTGCACAATGTTCCATTTTCGTGTTTCATAGTTTTCGACACTTATTAATATTCCATTTCTGACTGTTTAAATGGGAAGGTATCAGTATTTTATTCTTGTCCGTACTTTCTCTGAAGAAAATTGTTGAGACAGAGGTACCACAAAGATCAGTTCTTTGGCCATTCTTATTCGTAACTGCAATGAGTGACTTGCCACTCATTTTACCCATATTATGATATGCTATGCAGATAACACTACAATAATTACCTCCCATCAAGACCCATCAGTATTATTCCAAATGTCACTGGAATCACTAAATGCTGCAGTTAAGTGGTTCCCCTCCAATAATCTTGTGTTTAACCCAAATAAGGTCCATCATCATCTGTTAGGACTATCTAGCAACATAAAAAATAAGACAGTTAAACTTTTAGGATTTCCTATTGACTTCAAGTTGATCTGGGAAAAATACATGTCATATTTGCAAAAGAATATCAATTGTAACATACATAATGTAATTGAGAGATGTAGTTTCTTCTGAAATAGAAGACTGAAATATTTTGCGCTGTTTTAGTTAAAACATTTCTCATGTGCTACTGCTATAGGAGTACCCTTCATATATAAGTGATGTACTGGAAACACACAAAAAAAACATCATAAGAGAATCCTGTAGGGCTGGAGATAGAGATCACTGTTGATCTCGGTTTAAAAAGTTGAGATGCTTAAAACTCTTATACCTGTGAATATATGTCTCATCACTATACAGCAAATTAAATGAATAAGGGCCTGTCAAATGTAAAAAAAGCAAGTAAACTGTTTATTATATCAAAAGTAATCTCCATAACTGTTAATACATTTATCCCACTGTGGGACAAGATGATCAGTGCTGTCTTGTCTCGTAGTGGCATACATTTATTAACAGCTCTAGTGATTACTTTCGAAATAATAAAGAGTTCACTTACTTTTTTCCACCTGTTCTGTTTTCATTTTTCTACTAGAACATCGAAAGGGGAAAAATGAAATGTATATTCCAAGACAAAGACTGATAGAAGCATCCTACTTACCTAGCGTTAGTTCCCTAAAAATATTTAAGAAACTACTACCTTCATCATGCACCAAATCTCTGAAATTATTTCATAGAACATCGTATAGCTGGTAATACATAACATAATTTTTAAATGTTCAGACCGTGAGTACAGTAGAATTCTACTAACCTGAACCCCACAAATCCGAAATTTCGGATATCTCGGAAATTATTTCATAGAATATCGTATAGCTGGTAACACATAACAGAATTTTTAAACGTACAGATCGTGAGTACAGTAGAATCCTACTAACCTGAACCCAACTAATCCAATATTGAGATACGGAATTCAGAATGGAAGGATAAATAATTGAAAAACTTATTTTTAGTGTAAAGAATTTTTTATTGTATTCTAGCACTGAACAACTCATTGAAAAACTATTTATTGGAATGAAATGTGTATTGCACTGTAACTATAGTGCTGTGTCACATGTTTATGAGCTAGTACTGTGTTTTTCACATACAGTAGCTTGTAAAATCAGTAATTGTCTTTTGCTACAGAGAGCTGAACCTGCTTGATGATGTGATAGTGTGCCATTATTGTGTAAACATGTAATTAGTTGGTGTGTACACAATGTGCCGACCTATGTAGCATAATGCCAACTCAAGGACATCTCCAGCGTCGGAATTTGGCGCAACATGTTTATGGGTGTCTTATCTTTCACTATCTTTGTCTTCAGGATAGTCATCAGGTTGATACTGAACTATAGAGACAGTGGCTTCATCAGTGATTTCTTGATGACCAGTATCATCGAGTGATATCCATTCTTGAAGGCAGTTTTGCCCTGCATTCTCACACTACACGATTTCTTGGACAAGCTGAAAGATATCATTATTGTCTGATGCGGGAATGATTGGGTTTCTTCAAACATGAGACTTCACCACAGTTTCTTCCATAATGTTTTTACTAAATACTCATTCTAATTCTCCCAATGCCTCATCTAGTCAGTAGATGATGTCCTTCATTGTTATGTTTTTCATTTTTTCTAAGATGGAACAGTCCTCTCCTTCAGTTACAAATCGTGGAAGCTTTTTTCTCTAATTCACTTTCCTTGTTCCATTGGTTGCAAGACAGGGGTTGCGTTTGATAGCAAAAGAATACACAATGTCACCACTGACTAGCTGCATTTCTGAAGGATGAGATGGTGCATTATCAATCAAAAGTAGAGCTCGAGATGGCAGTCCATTTTTTTACTGAATCTTCGAACAAAGGCAAAAATTTTTTTCTTGGACCACTCACCAAATAACACACTAGTCATCCAAGCTTTACACTGATTTTTGTAATAAACAGGGAGAGAGGTCATATTCAATTTTTAGGGCTCACAGTTTTGCAGACTTTCTAATTACCTACAATGGTTATTTGTTTGTTATCATGGAGTCGCTACAGGCTAAAACAGTAAGGTGTTCTTTTTTCATTTTAAAACCTGGTACAGTCGACTCTTAACCGAAGCAAGACTTTTTATAGTGAGTGCTTTGAAATTCAGTCCACTTTCGTCAGAGTTATATACTAGTTATGGCGAGTAACTTTCTGTCGATATCGAGTCTCATTTCTGAAAGTATTCGTATGGAGTGTAGCCATGTATGGAAGTGAAACATGGACGATAAATAGTTTGGACAAGAAGAGAATAGAAGCTTTCGAAACATGGTGCTACAGAAGAATGCTGAAGATTAGATGGATAGATCACATAACTAATGAGGAAGTATTGAATAGGATTGGGGAGAAGAGAAGTTTGTGGCACAACTTGACCAGAAGAAGGGATCGGTTGGTAGGACATGTTCTGAGGCATCAAGGGATCACCAATTTAGTATTGGAGGGCAGCGTGGAGGGTAAAAATCGTAGAGGGAGACCAAGAGATGAATACACTAAGCAGATTCAGAAGGATGTAGGTTGCAGTAGGTACTGGGAGATGAAAAAGCTTGCACAGGATAGAGTAGCATGGAGAGCTGCATCAAACCAGTCTCAGGACTGAAGACCACAACAACAACAAACATATCTGTTGTGGTACTATCAGCTGATAATTTTTCTCCACCTATTGTTAATTGCCTGTCCTGTATCTTTTCTTTCAGCAGTCTAACCACCCATTGATGGTAGTAAATTCTGGATGATTGTCTTCCTGAGTAAACCACAAGAAAGTTGCTTCGTCAATTTTATTATTCGATGACACAGTGGAGTTGTGGCGATGTTCCGACGATTTTTTCACTAATTGTGTTGCAGAAGCTTTCAGTTTTCCTGTGATTTTTCCCAGTCCCTGATAGTGGGTATCCCATCATCATTCAGTTGTCACACTTCCACCATAGTAAAGCTGATAAAGCACTTCCAGTTTCTCTTTTGATGTACAGGAACAATGTTTCCATTTGTTTCGCTTTTTTCTGTACAGAATATCATCTGTTATATATATATATATATATAGTATCATCTTAACTAACTATGCTGTTGTATTGTTGTAGAGTATTGTGCACGGTATTTGCAATGTTGCCAGTTCTTCACATCACTATGTTGCCACTTTCTCAGATAGCTATGCTACGCTGCTATGTGGTTGGTAATCCTATGCAATAGCTGTATTTCAATATGTACATTTTTTCATGTAATCCAAACTTTCCAAATCCAAACAGACAACACCCCAATTATTTCAGAACACTTGGGTGCTACTGCGTAATATGCTAAAATTCAAGTTACGTGATTATTCTACTGTATGCATGATGTTGTCATACTGAAGGCTCTGGCTTATCGTACTATACTACTAGCCATTAAAATTGCTACACCACGAAGATGACGTGCTACAGACGCGAAATTTAACTGACAGGAAGAAGATGCTGTGATATGCAAATGATTAGCTTTTCAGAGCATTCACACAAGGTTGGCGCCGCTGGCGACGCCTACAACGTGCTGACATGAGGAAAGTTCCCAACCGATTTCTCATACACAAACAGCAGTTCACTGGCGTTGCCTGGTGAAACGTTGTTGTGATGCCTCGTGTAAGGAGCAGAAATGCGTACCATCACGTTTCCGACTTTGATAAAGGTCGGATTGTAGCCTATCGTGATAGCGGTTTATCGTATCGCGACATTGCTGCTCCGTTGGGTCGAGATCCAACGACACTTAGCAGAATATGGAATCGGTGGGTTCAGGAGGGTAATACGGAACGCCGTGCTGGATCCCAACGGCCTCGTATCACTAGCAGTTGAGGTGACAGGCATCTTATCCGTATGGCTGTAACGGATCGTGCAGCCACGTCTCGATCCCTGAGTCAACAGATGGGGACGTTTGCAAGACAACAACCATCTGCACTAACAGTTCGATGACGTTTGCAACAGCATGGACTATCAGCTCGGAGACCATGGCTGCGGTTACCCTTGACGCTGCATCACAGACAGGAGCGCCTGCGATGGTGTACTCAACGACGAACCTGGGTGCACGAATGGCAAAATGACATTTTTTCGGATGAATCCAGGTTCTTTTTACAGCATCATGATGGTCGGATCCGTGTTTGGCGACATGGTGGTGAATGCACATTGGAAGCGTATATTCATCATAGCCATACTGGCGTATCACCCAGCCTCATGGTAAGGGGTGCCATTGGCTACACGTCTCGGTCACCTCTTGTTGGCATTGACGGCACATTGAACAGTGGACGTTACATTTCAGATGTGTTACGACCTGTTGCTCTACCCTTCATTTGATCCCTGCGAAACCCTACATTTCAGCAGGATAATGCACGACCTCATGTTGCAGGTCCTGTACAGGCCTTTCTGGATACAGAAAATGTTCGACAGCTGCCCTGGCCAGCACATTCCCCAGATCTCTCACCAACTGAAAACGTCTGGTTAATGGTGGCCGAGCAACTGGCTCGTCACAATACGCCAGTCACTACTCTTGATGAACTGTGGTATCATGTTGAAGCTGCATGGGCAGCTGAACCTGTACACGCCATCCAAGCTCTGTTTGACTCAATGCCAGGACGTATCAAGGCCATTATTACGGCCACAGGTGGTTGTTCTGGGGACTGATTTCTCAGGTTCTATGTAGCCAAATTGTGTGAAAATTTAATCACACGTCAGTTCTAGTATAATATATTTGTCCAATGATTAGCCGTTTATTACCTGCATTTCTTCTTGGTGTAGCAATTTTAATGGCCAGTAGTGCATATACAAGACACTGAACTGTGATATTACCAAAAAAAAATATTTTGTTCCTTCTTCTTCTTCTTCTTCTTCTTCTTCTTCTTCTTCTGCTTTTATGGCCTCATTGGACCACTTCAGTCAATCATTTCTGGTCCTCTTCTTTGGTATTTTCCCCTTCCGAGTGGCCCAGTATCTCTTCATTCGTTCCGATGCTTTTCGTCGTTCCTCATCTGTAAATACCCTTTTCATTGTATGTCGTTTGTCAATTTTTGGTTTAAATCTTATTTCTGTGTCCCTCAACTTCTTTAAATTTGGCGTTTTGTTCTGCAAATCATCCAGAGTTATTTCCAGTTCTTCCATATCGTCTCTTATTTCCTTAAGCCATCCTCCTTGTTGTTTCAAATTCCAGAGTTTCTCAATAATTTTCCTTGATAATCTGGTTTCTGGTGTCCTCAGAATGTGACCACAAAAAGAGATCCTTTTCTTTCGTATAGTATCGGTGATGGGCTCCAGTTCTCTGTATACCACTTCATTTGGAACTATCCGCCATTGCCCAGCTTTTTGATATTTCTTATTTATGCATGTTCTAGCAATTCTTCTCTCTACTTTTAAAATTTTGTCAATTCTGTTTTTCTGGGTGACTTTAAAAAGAGTTTCACTTCCGTATGTAACCTCTGGTTGAACCACCGTCTTGTAATGTTTTAATTTTGTTTTAATTGATAGACATTTTTTATTGTACGTAGACCATGTTAGTTTTTGAGCTTTTATCATTTTATTAGTTCTTGCTCGCCATGCAGGTTTCTCGTCCAATTTATGTGTTACAATTTCACCCAGGTATTTAAATTGTTTCACTATTTTAATTTCCCTATTGTTCACTGTGATGTGATGTATTACAAGTGGATCCGTTATCATTATTTCAGTCTTTTCAAATGATATCTGGAGTCCTAATTCTTGTGCTATATTTTGTAAGCTTGTTATTTGTTTCGTGGCTTCCTGAATATTATTAGCTAGTAATGCTAGGTCATCAGCAAATCCCAACCAATTTAGGTTTATTTCATCTTTCTTAGTTCCAATTTTAATATTCATAGGATTTTCCTTGTACCATACTCTCATTACATATTCAAAAGCACAAGTGAATAGCAGTGGAGATAAACAATCTCCCTGTCTCAACCCTGTTTTAATCGTAAATGGTTCAGATATTTCTCCTCTAAATTTTACTTTGGATTTGGTGTTTGTTAAGGTTAACTGTATCATTTTTATTAATTTAGGATGAAGTCCAAAATTCCTTAATATTTTCATCATTGAAGATCTATGGATGCAATCATACGACTGTTTTTCTGGGTGACTTTAAAAAGAGTTTCACTTCCGTATGTAACCTCTGGTTGAACCACCGTCTTGTAATGTTTTAATTTTGTTTTAATTCACAGACATTTTTATTGTACGTAGACCATGTTAGTTTTTGAGCTTTTATCATTTTATTTTGTTCCATACATAAGATTATTTCAAAAACACAAAAATTTTGCTGAGCAAGGAAATAAATAACAGGAATATGACATTATTTTCGGTAAGTCTAAATATTCACATCTTAAAAACTATAACTATCACATTAATGCTGACAATTCAATTGGCAGCTATATTTAGCTTAAGTTTGGTACACTTTGAATAGAAACTCAATGAGGCAGACCACGACTAATATTGCTGAATAACAATATTATCAAAATGTTGATAGTCATAAAACTGAGAGGAAAACTTGAGAGTTGTTGACGTATTTTAGCCCACCTTCTCTCATTTCTGTATAACACACCAGATAAATTAAATTTGAATTAAGTATTTTTTCATGCTAACTTTCATATCAAATTGTTTAATTAACCATTAATGAGTGATTATGTGATTCAAGTACAGTGGAGTTTTGTTTATTTTCCATTTCATATTTCCTTTAACGTTTACAATTCACTGTGGTGCATGATGTTCTAGGAATTAGCATTCTGGGCGAAGGCCCTGTTTTTTTTGTTGCACTCAAGTGAGCAAATAATGTATCACTAGTACTTCCTGTGTGCACTGGATGGCAAGGGACATCAATGGCAGGCATGTAGGCCTGGCGGAAAGTATCAGAAACGATGACCTTTCTGGCTGTGTCCAGTCATCTCACTTCAGGCACCTGCCCTTGGGATATAGATAAAGGGCAATGCAGTGCAGACAATAATCAAATTGGGTTCCTAACTATGGGATGCCCAGTAGATTGGCACCAGGGGGCACCCCCTTGTCAAAAAAAGTTTAAGACTGAAGAATGCAGAACTTTCAATCAAGAAAGAATCGTTCCCAGCATTGTGGAATTAGGACACCACTTAAGGTTATATGTTCAATTTTTAGCTTGCAGTCTTGTGTGGGAGGAAAAACGCAGCTATAGAGGTGGAAAAATTTGGGCATGTGTCTGTCTTTCGATAAGAGTGAGTCAGATTAGCCACGCTATGTTAGCTACACTGATGGGTGATTAGAAATTGTTACAAAGGTTTTAATTGGGTATTGTGTCTGACATCTGCCCAGCTATTGGTTGTGAGGTAGACAATGATGGTTGTACTCTGTGACTGTGGATAGACATCGTTATCATTTTAGATCTCTCTGGATACAGGTTTCCACAGGTTAACAACTGTCCTGCAGAGTTCATCTGGCAGCACCAATGCTATTTAGATGTAGATGACATTAGCAAGCTATTTCCATATGTTGCTTACTGATCACCTGAGGGTGCATCTCACAGTGTCAGTACACTGTCTGCAATCACAGCCTAAGATCCAACCATGGTAAGAACGCTGTGCAGGGCAAATGATCGAATATAGGTTTCCGCATACTTTAGACATAGGTTTACATACAAATTTAAGACATTTCTTTAAGTATTAAGTGTAGAATTTAAGTTGTTTTCATTACACATATATTTAGTAGTACCATATCTACTCGAGGTATTATAAGTTTAAAGTTCTATCTTTTATTTCCTTTCAAAACGCGTAAAGTACGTATCGCACATACACGATCTTAGGCCTAATTTTTCGGGTATACATGTTTTGATTTTTATCGTTACTTTAACTTCATTACGTTACTATATTAATAATATACACATATATTAGTGTTCCACATAACTTAAGTGCTCTGTAGTTAATAGAATATTATTGTTATTGCCTAGATAAATTTTGTAAAAAATATTCTAAACAACCATGAGCGAGAAGTGTTTGAGCTGCCGTAGGAAAGTCAGTTCTAGGGTTTTGTGCAGCTGTTGTGTCAGATGGTTACATTGGGGTGAATGTAGTGGCATGGGAATCAGGGAAGTAGATGGGTCACTTCCATGGTATTGCAGATTATGTTCAAGGGAAAGGAAAATAGCGAAACAGGAAGGGAAGATTAGAGCCCTTCAGGCTGAACTGGATAGTGCTAGGGAGGAACTGATGAGGTTAAGGGGGGAGGAGGATGAAGACAGGTGGGAAGTGGTAGCAAGGAACAGGGGCCACAGAGAGATAACAGTATCAGGCAGTTTCATCATTGGCACAAACAATAGATTTGCCTTGCTACCTCAGTCAGTTAAGGAAGAGGATCAAGAAGATGTAAGTGTAGTCAGCACTCAACTTTCACTAGGAAACCAACTGTTGCAAAAAAAAAGTAGAAAGTAGGAGGAAAGTTCTGTTGTTAGGTAGTAGCCATGGAAGAGGTGTGGGCCAGATTGTGCAGGAAAAATTAGGTGAAAGGTACCAGGTCACAGGTACTTCCAAGCCCAATGCATGCCTTAGCCAAGTGGTAGAGGATGTAGGATCATTGTGCAAAGGTTTTACAAAGCAGGATCACGTTGTGGTAGTGGGGCGAGCGGGAAACAGTACTAATAGGAATCAGGGCTGCAATATTGAGTGTGACCAGGTAAAAATAGCTCTGCAACGACCCATACAAATGTTGGCTTTGTTCCTGCTTTCATGCAGTACGATTGGCCACAATGGAACAGCTCAGTCAGGAGGGTCAATATAGAGCTAGATCAGCTCCTTCGGGTGGCTATTTTTTGAAGCATAGGTTTGGTTCCTGTTGACAGTATTGGTAGGTGTGACTTCAGAAGACATGGCCTGCATCTCAATAGTAAAGGGAAGGGTAAACTGGCAGGGATGATTGCGAAATCTTTAAGGGGGGCACTGAAACTCATGGGAGTACTTTTTTAGGCTAAGTTCAGTATCCGATCATCCTACATTGATTGAAATTAAGCGTAATGAAAAGTTCAGACAGGCAGGTACTAGTGATGTGAAAATATCTCAAGATTCTCCTGACAGTACAGTGAAAAATAATGTTAGTATGCCACAAGATTCACATAAAATCACATTAAAAGATAATGTTAATATATTGCATCAAAATATCAAGGGATTAAAAAACAAAGTAGATGAGCTTCTTGTTTGTATAGAAGATTTAGAAACTGAGGATGGAATAGATGTAACATGCCTGTCTGAACATCATGTAGTCACAGGTATATAAATGGTAAAAAGTAAATGGATATAAGCTTTCAGCACATGTAAGTAGAGATACTATGGAGAGAGGAGGAGTTGCCATATATGTTAAAATCAGTCATAGTGTGAAAAATTTGGAAACGAAAAAATTTTGCATAGAGCAACACATAGAGGCATGTGCATGTGAACTAAAACTAAATAAAGGCACTTTGATAGCTGTAACTATGTGTAGGTCCCCATTCGGAAATTTTCGACTATTTTTGAATAACTTGGATTCTTTGTTGTGGTACCTGTCAGACAAAGGAAAGGAAATTATTGTTTGTGGGGATTTCAATGTAGATTTTCTGAAAGAGTCAGATAGAAAGCTTGACCTTGGAGTATTGCTAGGTACTTTCCATTTGACATCAGTTATTCATTTTCCTACTTGGGTGGTACAGGAAAGCAGCACACTGATAGATAACGTTTTCATGGACCAAAATAAATTCAATCGAATAAAAGCTTTTTCCTGTTAAGAATGGTCTGTCTGATCACGATGCACAGCTAGGTAAAGTATATGATATAGCTCTATACAGTAATGCAAAACAGCTCTCCAAAATAGTGCATTCAATTAACGATTTAACACTTCAAAATTTTAGGGATAGCTTGCAACAGTTAGACTGGGATGAGATGTACAGGGAACATGATGCTAATTTAAAATTTAACCTATTTCATGACACCCATGAGAGTATATTTGAAAACAGTTTCCCTAAGAAAACAGCGAAATATAACTGTAAGAAACCACATAAATAGCCATGGCTTACTAAAGGGATAAAAATATCTTGTAAACAGAAAAGGGAACGGTATCGTATAGCTAGGAGGAGTAATGATCCCGAAACAATGAAACATTATGAAAACTACTACACTGTATTAAGAAAAGTTATTAAAAGTCCAGAAGTATGTGCATTTTGTCTGAGATTAGCATATTTGATAATAAAATTAAAACAATTTGGTATATCTACATCTACATCTACATCCATACTCCGCAAGCCACCTGACGGTGTGTGGCGGAGGGTACCTTGAGTACCTCTATCGGTTCTCCCTTCTATTCCAGTCTCGTATTCTTCGTGGAAAGAAGGATTGTCGGTATGCCTCTGTGTCGGCTCTAATCTCTCTGATTTTATCCTCATGGTCTCTTCGTGAGATATACGTAGGAGGGAGCAATATACTGCTTGACTCTTCGGTGAAGGTATGTTCTCGAAACTTTGACAAAAGCCCGTACCGAGCTACTGAGCGTCTCTCCTGCAGAGTCTTCCACTGGAGTTTATCTATCATCTCCGAAATGCTTTCGCGATTACTAAATGATCCTGTAACGAAGCGCGCTGCTCTCCGTTGGATCTTCTCTATATCTTCTATCAACCCTATCTGGTACGGATCCCACACTGCTGAGCAGTATTCAAGCAGTGGGCGAACAAGTGTACTGTAACCTACTTCCTTTGTTTTCGGATTGCATTTCCTTAGGATTCTTCCAATGAATCTCAGTCTGGCATCTGCTTTACCGACGATCAACTTCATATGACCATTCCATTTTAAATCACTCCTAATGCGCATTCCCAGATAATTTATGGTATTAACTGCTTCCGGTTGCTGACCTGCTATTTTGTAGCTAAATGATAAAGGATCTATCTTTCTGTGTATTCGCAGCACATTACACTTGTCTACAGTGAGATTCAATTGCCATTCCCTGCACCATGCGTCAATTCGCTGCAGATCCTCCTGCATTTCAGTACAATTTTCCATTGTTACAACCTCTCGATACACCACAGCATCATCTGCAAAAAGCCTCAGTGAACTTCCGATGTCATCCACAAGGTCATTTATGTATATTGTGAATAGCAACGGTCCTATGACACTCCCCTGCGGCACACCTGAAATCACTCTTACTTCGGAAGACTTCTCTCCATTGAGAATGACATGCTGCGTCCTGTTATCAAGGAACTCCTCAATCCAATCACACAATTGGTCTGATAGTCCATATGCTCTTACTTTGTTCATTAAACGACTGTGGGGAACTGTATCGAACGCCTTGCGGAAGTCAAGAAACACGGCCTCTACCTGTGAACCCATGTTTATGGCCCTCTGAGTCTCGTGGACGAATAGCGCGAGCTGGGTTTCACATGACCGTCTTTTTCGAAACCCATGATGATTCCTACAGAGTAAATTTCTAGTCTCCAGAAAAGTCATTATACTCGAACACAATACGTGTTCCAAAATTCTACAACTGATCGACGTTAGAGATATAGGTCTATAGTTCTGCACATCTACTCGACGTCCCTTCTTGAAAACGGGGATGACCTGTGCCCTTTTCCAATTCTTTGGAACGCTACGCTCTTCTAGAGACCTACGGTACACCGCTGCAAGAAGGGGGGCAAGTTCCTTCGCGTACTCTGTGTAAAATTGAACTGGTATCCCATCAGGTCCAGAGGCCTTTCTTCTTTGATCGATTTTAATTGTTTCTCTATCCCTCTGTCGCCTATTTCGATATCTACCATTTTGTCATCTGTGCGACAATCTAGAGAAGGAACTACATTGCAATCTTCCTCTGTGAAACAACTTTGGAAAAAGATATTTAGTATATCGGCCTTTAGTCTGTCATCCTCTGTTTCAGTACCATTTTGGTCACAGAGTGTCTGGACATTTTGTTTAGATCCACCTACCGCTTTGACATAAGACCAAAATTTCTTAGGATTTTCTGCCAAGTCAGTACATAGAACTTTACTTTCGAATTCATTGAACGCCTCTCGCATAGCCCTCCTCACACTACATTTCGCTTCGCGTAATTTTTGTTTGTCTGTAAGGCTTAGGCTATGTTTATGTTTGCTGTGAAGTTCCCTTTGCTTCCGCAGCAGTTTTCTAACTCGGTTGTTGTACCACGGTGGCTCTTTTCCATCTCTTACGATCTTGCTTGGCACATACTCATCTAACGCATCATGTATGACGGTTTTGAACTTTGTCCACTGATCGTCAACACTATCTGTACTTGAGACAAAACTTTTGTGTTGAGCCAACAGGTACTCTGAAATCTGCTTTTTGTCACTTTTTCTAAACAGAAAAATCTTCCTACCCTTTTTAATATTCCTATTTACGGCTGAAATCATCGATGCCGTAACCGCTTTATGATCGCTGATTCCCTGTTCTGCGTTAACTTTTTCAAATAGTTCGGGTCTGTTTTTCACCAGAAGGTCTAATATGTTATCGCCACGAGTCGGTTCTCTGTTTAACTGCTCAAGGTAGTTTCCAGATAAAGCACTTTAAAAAAATTTCACTGGATTCTTTGTCCCTGCCACCCGTTATGAACGTCTGAGTCTCCCAGTCTATATCCGGCAAATTAAAATCTCCACCCAGAACTATAACATGGTGGGGAAATCTACTCGAAAGATTTTCCAAATTATCCTTCAGGTGCTCAGCCACAACAGCTGCTGAGCCAGGGGGCCTATAGACACATCCAATTACCATGTCTGAGCTTGCTTTAACCGTGACCTTCACCCAAATCATTTCACATTTCGGATCTCCGTCAATTTCCTTCGATACTATTGCACTTCTTATCGCTATAAACACGCCTCCCCCTTCACTGTCCAGCCTGTCTCTGCGGTATACATTCGAATCTGAGTTTAGGATTTCATTGCTATTTACGTCTGGTTTCAGCCAACTTTCTGTCCCTAGTACTATATGAGCGTTGTGACCGTTTATTAATGAGAGCAGTTCTGGGACCTTTCTGTAGGCGCTCCTGCAGTTTACTATTAGCACATTAATATTGCTACTCCCTGTTGCATTTTGCCTACTCCTACCTTGCTGCGTCTCAGGAGGCGTCTAGTCGGGCCTAGGGAGGGGATTCTGTAACCTAAAAAACCCCGATGTGCACTCCACACGTACTCCGCTACCCTTGTAGCTGCTTCCGGCGTGTAGTGCACGCCTCACCTATTCAGGGGGACCCTACATTTCTCCACCCGATAGCAGAGGTCGAGAAATTTGCACCCCAGATCTCCGCATAATCGTCTGAGCCTCTGGTTTAAGCCTTCCACTCAGCTCCAAACCAGAGGACCACGATCGATTCTGAGAACGATACTACAAATAGTTAGCTCTGATTTCACCCCGCGAGCGAGGCTTTCCGCCTTCACCAATTCCGCCAACCGCACTTACGAACTGAGGATGACCTCTGAACCCAGACGGCAGGAGTCATTGGTGCCGACATGAGCAACAATTTGCAGTCGGGTGCCCCAGCGCTCTCTATCGCCGCCAGTAGGGCCTCCTCCACATCTCGGATGAGACCCCCCGGCAAGCAGACAGAGTGAACACTGGCCTTGTTCCCCAACCTTCCCGCTATTTCCCTAAGGGGCTCCATCACCCGCCTAACGTTGGAGCTCCCAATAACTAATAAACCCCTTCCCCCGTGTGCCCCCCGTGTGAAAAGGGAAACAGGGCAACCAAGAGCACAGGAAGACTGTATTTCTATCAAACACAATGAAAAATTTATAAACAAGAAGTCAGAAGTAGAAAACATTTTTTAAGTGTTGTAGAGAAAATAGGTTCCAGCTATTCATTAGAAAATAGAAGGCAGTATATGGAAAAGGCAGTACCTACACAATTTGATAAAATTGAAATTCAACCCACCTCTCCTACTGAAATTAGGAAAACAATAAATTCACTCAAAAGTAAAAGCTCACATGGAATTAATGGCATTTCCAACAGAGTACTAAAAGCTTGTTCCCAACAAATAAGTAGGATTCTCAGCCACATATGTAGAAGTTCAGTGAAACAGGGAGTTTTTCCAGACAGAATGAAATATGCTATTGTTAACCATTGCATAAAAAAGGGGATTGATCTGATGCTAAGATCTACTGCCCAATCTCACTTCTAACAGCTTTATCCAAAATTCTTGAAAAAGTAATGTATTCAAGAGTATCATCACATATTTGTAAAAATGAAGTACTAACAAAATGTCAATTTGGTCTTCAAAAAAACTTTTTAACAGAAAATGCCGTACTTTCACTGATCAAATATTAAATGCAATTAATAACCGAACATCGCCGATTGGGATATTTTGTGATGTCTCAAAGGCTTTTGATTGTGTGAATCTTGAAATTCTTCTAGATGAGCTTAAGTATTGTGGTATGAGTGGGAAAGTGCACAAATGGTTTACTTCATACTTAACTGGAAATATACAAAAGGTTGAAATTAACATTACAGATAGTCTTCAAAAATCAGCAGAGTCCTCTAACTGGGGAGGTATCAAGAATGGTGTCCCACAGGGTTCAGTCTTGGGTCCCTTATTGTTCTTAATATATATTAATGACTTGCCACTCTATATTCATGAAGATGCAAGGTTAGTTCTTTTTGCTGATGATACAAGTATAGTAATTACACCCAAGAAGAAAGAATCAACTGAGTGAATTGCAAATAAAGTCTTTCAGAAAGTTATTCAGTGGTTCTCTGCAAATGGACTCTCACTACATTTTGAGAAAACACAGTTTATACAATTCTGTACAGTAAATGGCATAACACCATCAATAAATATAGACTATGAACAGAAGTCTGTTGCTAAGGTAGAATACTCAAAATTTTTTGGGTGTATGCATTGATGAGAAATTGAATTGTAAGAAACACAACGATGATCTGCTGAAACGGTTAGGTTCAGCTACTTATGCTATTAGGATTATTGCAAATTTTGGTGATAAACATATCAGTAAATTAGCCTACTATGCCTATTTTACGTCACTGCTTTCATATAGTATCATATTTTGGGGCAATTCGTCATTAAGAGAGAAAGTATTCATTGCACAAAAGTGTGTAATCAGAATAAGAGCTGGAGCCCACCCAAGATTTAAGGAACTCGGGATACTCACAGTACCTTTGCAATACATATATTCACTTATGAAATTTGTCATTAATAACCCATCCCACTTCAAAAATAACAGCAAAGTACATAGCTACAACACTAGAAGAAATCATGATATTCAATATTCTCTATTAAATCTCACTTTGGCACAGAAAGGGGTGAATTATGCTGCCACAAAAATCTTTCATCATTTGCCAAATAGTATTAAAAGTCTGACAGATAGCCAACCAACATTTAAAAGCAAATAAAAGAATTTCTGAATGACAACTCCTTCTACTCAATAGATGAAATATTAGATATGAATTAGTAACTTTAAAAAAATAATTAAATATTATGTGTAAAGAAAACTTATTACATTTCGTAATGATGTGGAATGTGTCACGTTATCATTACAAAATGTCGTATTCATGATCTATGGGACAAGGATTAATGTATCCATGTTTATATGTAGGTCTGGGAAGAGATAAGTGCGTTCAGAATAGATAACGTAGGGTTAAGTGACGAGTAATGTGTTTGTAGTAGAAGACACAATACGAATTTGTAGTAGTAAACTTTTACTTGTCTTCTCTTAACCTGCTTTGATTAGAAGAGTGCCATGGCTCACTTAGACTTAATGTAATTCCAGTCTTGCGTCAGGAATACGTTTGGGCATCTGTTCCTTCGCTTGTAGTCTGTCACAGTCTTGCCTCCTAACTTTAAATTAGATGTCAAGTTTTGCAGTTTTTTCTCCTTTGAGGGTTACCCAGAAAATAATGCAACGCATTTTTTTTCTCAGCCAAAAAGAATGCTACTAATGCGAAACGCTACATATGTATTATTTGATGTTTCCTGAGTGAGCGCGCCAAGTTTCCGTCGCTTCCGACAGATAGCGTAGCTGCAGGACAGTTTCAAAATGGCGTCTGCAGGTGATGTACGTTACAAGCAACGTGCTGTCATTGAATTTCTCTCCGCAGAAAAAGAAACTGTGGGGAATATTCACAAACGCTTGTCAAATTCTGTGGAGCATTTTATGTCGACAGAAGTACAGTTAATCGCTGAGCACACATTGTGAGATCATCAGAAGGCGGTTCAGAGGAGCTCCACGATTTGCAGCGGTCGAGGAGACCATCCACAGCTGTCACACCTGACACACATGACCTAGTCCTCCCGACTTCCACTTGATTGGGCCATTAAAGGATGTCATTCTTGGAAGCAATTTTGAGGACGATGAGGAGGTGATTCACATAGTGTAGCCCTTGTTTGATGCTGGAGGAAGGCCGTGGAACAGGATAGAGATTACGTGGAAAATTAAACTGTTTAGCTAAAAAGCCTTCTATCATGTGTGTAGTTATTATTATGTTTAATAACGAATTGTTGAAGAAAAAATGAGGTCCACTACTTTCCGGGCAACCTTCGTATTTAAATTTACATTCGTAGATTTTTATTTTTTCTTGCGCTAAAGATCGTCCAAGAAAAAATTATTTTCAAGCATGTAATCCGATGGTTCAAATGGCTCTGATCACAATGGGACTTAACATCTGAGGTCTTCAGTCCTCCTAGAACTTAGAACTACTTAAACCTAACTAACCTAAGGACATCACACACATCCATGCCTAAGGCAGGTTTCGAATCTACGACTGAAGCGGTCGCGCGGTTCCAGACTGAAGCGCCTAGAACCACTTGGCTACACTGGCCGACTGGTGATCCATATTTTGTACCTTTCTTAAACAACAAAAATTCATTTAATAGTTAGCAAGATAGTAGAAGTTACTGAAATTAGGACGACCTATTAACCACAACTTAGCTTACAGCCACTACTGATTGCAGATTAAATTCTACAAGAGGCATTCATTAAGTAATACATCTCATTTTTGTTTTCTGACAATGTGTTGGTTTTATTCAGGATTCCAGTAGAACATATTATTCCCAACTCTTTTGTCTATCAAACCCTATTTTTCAACATTAGCTCTGATCATTGCGACAGCCTTACACAACCTACCGGTAGGGGCCTTATAACTGCAGGTAACACTCTACTGGTCGACGTTGGAACCAATGTCTTGCTGCATCAACTTGCCCATCATCAAGGTACTATTTCTCGTGGAGTGCGTTCTTCATTCATTATGCCACACAGAACGAAACTGGAAGGTGCAAGATCCAGGCTGCAGGATGGATGAAGAAGTCCCTCTCATGTACACAGACTTACGTGAGGTCTTGTGTTGCCATGAAGAAGGAAAAGTTCGTTTCCATTTTTGTGGTGACGAACACACTGAAGTTTTTTCTTCAGTTTCCTGTGGGTAGCTCATCTGTGTGTTGCCAGCCAACACAGGGGAGATCAGACAGTTTGCGCGACCTTGCTGCAATGATGACAGACTCCATGCCTAACAACTCACCATGCTTTTGTCTACTTCCATGTATGTGTAGACATTCTCGAAGGGCTTATGAATGTTTGTGATTCTCTGGTTTTCTGACAAAAGAAACTCAATGACAGCACTTTGCTCGAAGTGCACGTACATTACATACTCATTTTTGAAAGCTATCATGTATTGTGCCATCACGTATTGGAACTTCATGAAACTTTAGGGGCTGAAGTGGGAATATTCTACGATGACCCACAACAAATTGAGCATTTTTTCAACCAAAATCGACAGAGAGAAAGAATGTGTTGCATTACTTATTGAATGCCCCTCGTAGTTAACATTTTAGTAGCGATTCCTATTGCACACAAATTTAATAAGCACAGCCGTTCATGGGAGCCCCGGCATCGTAGGATCCAGAATGTTAAGGATTATTAGGAAAGTTAAGTTACACACACGTTCGAAAGGGCATACTGTATCAAAACGTGAAGCACATATTTGTGATATTTGCAGCAAAAAATTAGTTACTTTGCATCGAGGATTAATGCTCAAAACTGAAACTAATGTTGATACTAAGACCCAAAAATTGCCGAATGATAAGAACTTTAAGGCTACAGACTGTTAAATTATCTTACTCAATACGACCGTTTTCTTAACAACCAACTTTTTGGCATATTCTGCTTTATATCAGAATTTGTACTGCACATCAGCATTTATACTGCATTTAGTGAGAACAATGAAATGTGAACATCTATATTCTGTAAAAACAGGACATAAAGGAGAAACATATATGTTATTTCTGAATATGCTTTTTCAGATTTCTATAGAGTAGATATATTTTCTATGAAACTGATATGTTATCTTTCAGTCTTATATGAATGGTGAACATAATTGAGAATTCAGTGAAGAAAAGGCAATGTGGGAGCTTGTGAAAGATGCATTTTCTATGATTTTATTTGGCCCACTTGTAAAACTATAATTATTGTGTAAATATAAATAAATTCGCTGAAATGAAAGTACTTGTGAAGTTTTATATATAACACTAAGATAATGGGTTTATCAGTTGTTAAAATTAGAACTCCATTTCAATTTCAACTTAGAATAACTGTGACTGTTAAATGTTGGTAGGGCTCAACTATTGTGTCAATGTCAACATACACAGAAGACTTAAAATAGAGAGAAGGGAACGGAATATAATACCTCAATAATTTTCTATCACACATAATGTGTTCCATAAGGATAACAGGGCTCAAGAAACAAATTTGTTGGCAAATAGTTAAAGAGACAGGAAGGGCTGTGGCACATATAGCTGCTTACATGTGTACAACACAACAGATATCTCACTTGACCGTCTAATCTGACTAAGTGCCTGACCTTCCATTGTTTACAACACCTACCATTTGATAACTACAAAATTAACTGTAAGAAATCGATGACAACTAAAGCAGGGCAAAAAGCGAACATCTACATTCACTATGGGTTAAGATCCACGAAAGTAATGTAAAATTTTCATAAGAGATCAACTCAACTCACTGTGTGTTATTTTGCTCATAACTTCAAGAACTGTCATAGTCATTCCAAGAAGTGGGTGGTTGCACACCTCCAGACAGAGACAACTTATTTATCCTGCAGTTGCTTGAAACAGCACCGAAGCAAATGCTGCAAAATTAGTTGAAGAGTTATTCAGAAGGGAAATCGAGAAGGAGTTTTGAGTATGCAGCAGAGTGTACACTGAATTGAAACCTCTTGATAGATTAAAACTGTGTGCTGAACTGCAATCTTTGACTTTCATGGACAAGTGCTCTCGGACTGAGCTGTCTAAGTAGGATTCACAACCCACTCTCACAACTTCACTTGCTTGAGTGCTAGGCTCACAAGGTGTAGAAGAGAACCTCTTTGAAGCTTGGATATTACGAGAGAGGTACTTTTTCTAGGTTTGTTCAGGCTATGAGGAGCAAAACAGCTGAGGTCATAAGCACTCAATTCGCGACTTAAAATGAGATATTTCCTGGCGAAAAGGCCATGCAATTAGTTGACACATAGTTGCCTGAATGGCATCACTAGATGTCCAGTTAAAAAGTAACAAGCATAACAGAAAGATGAAATGATGAATTATAACAACCAGGTTACATTAAGTTTCTTGGACACCTGGTGTTCTTGGAAGAAAATCAAATCTCCTTCGCCATGTTGCTATGTGGAGTAAAGACTAAAACACGCTCTACAGCCCGTGGTGTATCTGCTAAAACATGAGATAGCTCAGATAACAAGCACCATTAAGGCATAAGAGGTTAATGTATTCGCACTGAGCTAAAAAGTGGCACACCGTCAGTGGTTGGTTCAAGAGCAAAGTGTTGCAGGGTCTCCACTTAACAGGTCGCGATGGCTGAAAAGATAATGTTCTTTATGTAATCTAGTTAAAATTATTTCCTCATGACATGATGTATGAGAAGAAATCTCATAAGCCTACAAAGGGTTTAATCTCATTGAGCTTATTCCCACAGAAAGACAACCAGTGCTCATGCCAAAGTGATCAAATGTTCCTATGTACAGCAATGCTGAGATCTTCTGAGAGGACAGATGTGCTAAAAGGTAAGGATAGTAGGGCTGCAGCCTTGCAACAACGTCATCAGCTTTAATCCCCAATATACCATCATCTCCAGGAGGAGATAGAAGGCATTAGTGTTTAACACTCCATCAACAATGTGTTCACACGAGATAGAGCAGAAGTTTGGATTATGGAAGGATAGAGAAGGATAACAGACGTGCCTGTTTAAAGGAACCATCCCAGCATTTGCCTTAGATGATTAGGGAAATCACGGCAAACCTGAATCAGGATGACCAGACATGGGTTTGAACCACTATCCTCCCAAAAGTGAGTCTAGTGTGCAAACCCCTGTGCTACCCTTCTCAGTGACATCTCCAGGCACCAAAATGAATGACACATTTGTGCCAGTGAATGAAGGCAATCCTGGATCTGTTGCACTATAATATGGTATGTAGATATCACAAAGAGGCTGTGGCGAACACTGGGGGATCAGTGCATGCAACAGATTCAGAGATTGTGTGTTGCCAGATGTACAAGGTGCCCTGATAAATGGCAAAGACATCAATAGTAAAAATCGAGCACTGATATAAAAAGCGACACCAAAAAACCTCTTTGCCAACAACTTAGGTATACAACAGACCACAGTCCTCCTTAGAACCATTAGTGTAAAAGAAAGTGCTCTCCCCAAACTGTGTACAAATCTCCAAAAATCTCGAGCAAATAATCAAAACCGAAACAAATGTTCTATGTAAGGAAAATAAGGGGCACAGATATCTGCATGGGGCTAAAGGGAGGAAAGATTCTCACCCCTTGGGAGCACAGGAGGAAACTTGAGTTGAAGCTTTCACAGCAGTAGTAGAAGTGGTAGAAGTAGTAGTTTTATTTAGCCATAGATCCCTTTTTCAGGGATGTTGGAAGTGTCTTTGTACTACAATTTGAGAACAACAAAATTAAAGTAAATCACATAATAGCCGCTTACAGACTTACAGGATGGGAGAGGTAGTCAGCTGTAGCCGTATGGTCGGAACCATCCTGGTATTTACGTGAAATAAATTAGGGAAACCATGAAAAACATGGCTGAATACAAAGCTACTCTATTTAAAACAGTGCTATCTCATATGGCTTACCCCTAGTGTACAATACTGTTTTACAAATAAGTTATTTAATAATGATAAAAGGCTGATGCTACACTTCGTTTCTCACGCCCAGTTACTACACATGCATTGTTTCATAATGCAGTACACACTACACACACTATCAGCTGATATCAGAAGTATATTGTGAACAGCAATTTCCCAATTGCTAGCCTGAAATATTCAGTCAGAGTTCCTCCATAATGAGTGAGATGTTGAGTTCAGAAAGAGTATAGGGTGTTAGCATTATGCATTGCATAGTTCTGAGAGTAAATTTTCAATGGAAGGAAAAAAAGAAGGAAAAAGAAGGTATAAATGTGTTTCATAGATCGTTAGATGTTTTATTGTAGTTATTATTATTATTTGTATTAAATGTTTTACAAAATCCCTACTCTTTGTTATCTAAGTAATCCTTACATATATAGAATGTTTAGGTTTGCAAGTACTGTCAAATGCCTTTTGTAAATAATTTTGCTTAAATAATTTCTTTAATATTCTTTTGTTGTTTATTGGAACTCTTTTATTCCTTGGTAAAAAAACCCTATTTTGAGTTTGTTGTTTTCCTTGGTAAAAGTCAGTCTAGATCCTGTTCCATGGTCATGGAGAGAGCTGTTTG
Organism: Schistocerca piceifrons; assembly: GCF_021461385.2. NCBI lineage: Eukaryota > Metazoa > Arthropoda > Insecta > Orthoptera > Acrididae > Schistocerca > Schistocerca piceifrons. The sequence continues at coordinate 315,420,662 of NC_060143.1, read as the reverse complement.
TGCAGTAATTACCAACGTTATTTTCATGTGTACAACTGTTTGGTAAATATATTCACATGGTGCTGTAAAAATCCCCAGTGTTTTGAGAAGATATTTACAATGAGTTGAGTACAACATGAAAGCGAACATTGGAAGGCAACAAGGACTTACAACTTGCCCCATGTTGGTGGTCAATGGAGTTATCAAAAGATGAATCATTAGATGGGTGGTTTGACAGAGAGATTGGGAAGTGCATCTGCAGAAGAGATGACAGCGATTACTAGCCAGCTTCTGCACAGAGAATCATAACTGCACTGGTGGAGAATATACCTGTGGCCAAACGGTGTACATGGTGGTGAAGCATGATCAGGCGTCGTAAGATGGTTAGTCGCGCAGATGAATATATGACGCATCCACCATAATCAGCTCGATCACACTGAGGACTGATGCAGATGAAGGAGGACTGTCTGGTCTGCTGCCCGTGACGTGTGGCTCAGGGCATTCTGGGAACAGACATTGCGAGGTGCCAAGCAGGATAAGCAGGAAGAACATAAATAAAACTGACAAACTGCAGTGGTGGATTTATGACTAGAAATGGAGGAAAGAAAGGTCCGTTGAACATGTGTCCAGAAAAGCATTGTTGCCACAGTAGATGATGCTACCGAATGACAGTCCCTCTGACCACATGCCATGTGTACCTTGTCTGTTGCAGTCTGTGGGACTGATGCAGTGTACTGTAAGCACCAGAACGGTCTGGTATTCTTGTCGGGAACGAGACAACATGGTGTCTGTGCACAGCCAAGCAGTTGGAAATGGTCGAGAGGCAACACAGCCATACCAAAACAAGTATCGTCACAGACACCAACCACATCACACAACATTTCAAGTCCTTTTTGGGTGTTTATGTGATCATGGGTCCTTTCAGATAGACGAACGTGCAGACAGGTGACAGACTGTGCATACACGAGATTTGGAGGACTGGATTCTACAGGATATCGAGACAAACCCTATTACAAGCTCTAGGCAAGTGGCTCACCAATGTGGTGTAAGCCAAAGTACGATTTTCTGTATCCTGTATGACAACCGCTACTATCACAATCACGTGCAATTCCATGGAGGTCAATTTGAACATCTGTTATGGTGTGGGTACGACACAGCTCTGTACTGTGTTCGGGGATGATCTATTGATTTAAACAGACGCAAAGGCTCCAAGATTGTCGATCATGTACAGAAGTTCGACATTTAGCACGGACTTCAATGCGAGATGCTTATAATAGTTTCCACAACAAAACTTCGTCTCGAAACCTAGCAGAAAATCCCAGGAGATTCTGGTCGTATGCGAAGTATACTAGCGACAAGACACAATTAATTCCTTCTCTGCGTGATAGAAATGGAGATACTATCGAAGAAAGTGCTGACAAAGCAGAGTTACTAAACACATCCTTCCGAAATGCCTTCATAAAAGAAGGCGAAGTAAACATTCCAAAATTCGAATAAAGAACAGCTGCCAACATGAGTAACGTAGAAGTAGATAGGCTCGAAGTAGTGAAGCAACCTAAATTACTTAATAAAAAAAAGGTTTCTGGTCCAGATATTATACCAGTTAGGTTCCTTTCAGAGTATGCTGATGCAATAGCTCCATACTTAACAATCATATATAACTGTTCACTGGACGGAAGATCTGTACTCAAAGAGTGAAAAGTTGCACAGGTCACACAAATATTCAAGAAAGGTAGTAGTGGTAATCCACTAAATTAGAGGTCCATATCATTAACGTCGACATGCAGCAACATTTTGGAACATCTGTTGTGTTCAAACATCATAAATTACCTCGAAGAAAATGGTCTATTGACATACAGTCAACACGGATTTAGAAAACACCATTCTAGTGAAACACGACTAGTTCTTTACTCACATGAAGTGTTGAGTACTATTGACAAGGGATCTCAAATTGATTCCGTATTTCTGGATTTTCGGAAGGCTTTTGATGCTGTACCACACAAGCGGCCTGTAGTGAAATTGTGTGCCTATGGAATATCGTCTCAGTTATGTGACTACATTTGTGATTTCCTGCCAGAGAGTCACAGTTCGTAGTAATTGACGGAAAGTCATCGAGTAAAACATAAGTGATTTCTGGCGTTCCCCAAAGTAGTGTTACAGGTCCTTAGCTGTTCTGTATCTATGTAAACGATTTGGGAGACAATCTGAGCAGCTGTCTTAGGTTGTTTGCAGATGATTCTGTCGTTTACCGATTAGTAAAGTCACCAGAAGATCAAAACAAACTGCAAAACGATTTAGGAAAGATATCTGAAAGGCGCGAAAATTGGCAATTGATACTAAATAACGGAAAATGTTATGTCATCCATATGAGTGTTATTAGGAATACGTTAAACTTCGGTAACACGATAAATCAGTCAAATCTAAAGGCCATAAATTCGGCCAAATATCTAGGAATTACAATTATGAACAACGTAAACTGGAAGGAACACATAGAAAATGTTGTGGAGGAGGCTAATCAAAGACTGCTTTATTGGCAGGACACTTAGAAAATGTAACAGATCTACTAAGAGGACTGCCTACATTATAGTTGGTTGGTTGGTTGTTTCGGGGAAGGAGACCAGACGGCGAGGTCATCGGTCTCATCGGATTAGGGAAGGACGGGGAAGGAAGTCGGCCGTGCCCTTTGAAAGGAACCATCCCGGCATTTGCCTGGAGCGATTTAGGGAAATCACGGAAAACCTAAATCAGGATGGCCGGACGCGGGATTGAACTACATTATAGTTGTCTGTCCTCTTTTAGAATATAACAGATAGGATTGACGGAGTACATCGAAAAAGTTCAAAGAAGGGAAGCACGTTTTGTATTACCGCGAAATGGGGGGGGGGGGGGTGTCACTGAAGAGATACAGGGTTTGGGATGGACATCTTAATACAAGGGCGTTTTTCGTTGCAGAGGAATCTTCTCACGAAATTCCAATCACCAACATTCTCCTCCGAAAGCTAAAATATTTTGTTGACGCTGACCTACATAGGCAGAAACGACCACCATGATAAAATAAGGGAAATCAGACCTCGCCCAGAAAGATATAGGTGTTCATTCCTTCCGCGCACTATATGAGATTGGAATAATAGAGAATTGCAAAGGTGGTTCGATGAACCATCTGCCAGGCACTTAAATGTGATTTGCAGAGTACCTATGTAGATGTAGATGTAGATATAGATGTAGATGTTGTTACATGCACACATCCTCATAGGACCTTTTTGGCTCCATTTCCATTCAGGAATCTGTCCCTGCAGTTTGCTAGTTTTATTAACGTTCATCCTGTATATTCGAGGATCAACCGTTTACCCCAAGAATTTCGTGGTTTCGACGAATTGTTGTTGAGATTTAAGGTCAGCAAGAGGAATTTCTTCCACTACCAGGAATTCGTACAGACGGTATTTACAGAGGGAAAGTGGAAGTCGTTGTCTGTACTCCTCGAGAAAAGATAGTAGGGTACAGCGATGGAGGCGATTCTCGAGTAAACAGCTTCCACTTAGCATGCAGCTATGAGGTACACCGTTCTCCTGAATAAAAAAAGTCCAATAAAGGTGTACCCAAGCCTATATTAAAACCCAGACTTTTAAAAATTCCCTAATAAAGTGAGTTACGTGGCCTTATTAGCACCATCTTACAATATGGCTACCGCCTAGTACTTCCCACAGAGAGTTATCCATGGTATTGGTTGGGAAAGTGGAAGGATGGTCGACTTCAGAGTGATGCCTACAAAGTCACATTGGACGTTTTTTAGCAATTACTGTGACTGAAGCTACATACCAGCCCCCAGTGGTCATTCATTCTATCGCTCTGCAGACACTAACTGAGGATATTGACCTGTAGCTGCAAGGCGGGTGTTTGTCTGTACCAAGATTAGTTATAAGGATTACAAAGGCTTCACATCAATGTATAAGAAATGTGCTATCTTTCTAGGTACGATTGTGAGTATGGGAGAGAAAATGTTTGTCATCAGGAAATACTTGCTGTAATATCTGAATTAATGTAAATTTCATCATGTCCCAGGACAGAGGAATGTGACAATGAAAGGACATGCTCTACTGAAGCCTATAGCTGTGCTATTTCTGTATATGAAATGTCACTAGACTATGCCCATTTGACTGTAGAATGCGCTGGAGATTTCGTGGAGATGAGGAATTGGGGTTGTATGCTTGTTTTCTACGTGTAAGCGATATCCTGTGCTCCACCTCTCGCTGGGGAGGTATGAAGGTTTGAGAACTCTGCAGAGTGCTAGACCAAGAGATTGGGGACAGAAACAGAATCCACTATAATATCGTTTACAACAGTCAGACCAGGAATTGGAATATAGGCTTTTTTGGCAGCAACACAACGATGTTGATCCCAAACAACAGAAAGGGGAGTAAAACAGTTTAGAAAATTAGCAAACGAGATTCAGGAAGCTTTTTTGCTAAGTCTGAGAATTCTAAAACTCTCTGTATGCATCTGATTGTATCTAACACAGACTGTTCTCCATCGTAGGGTGGTGCACAAAGACATGGAAAGTACATCTCTGAATGAAAATCTCTCTGTCACCCAATGGACCGGATATGAAACGTTCGGCAGCGGAGAGGATGACATTCGCAAGATATCCTGCAGCTGTGGAATTTTTGTTTTTCATAGGTCTCCAGTTACGAGTAAGCTCCAGTCAGCTTTAGAAAGCTACTAAATCGTCTTACATATGAATTATGCCTAGTTTAGGAAGTGAATTACATAATAAAAATTGTCACTCGACTGTGTGTATGAGACGACAAATCACTCGAGATGGCGAGCAAGTTGTGTGCGAAGAAGGACATATACGGAATCGACAATGAATGTATTGTACCTGAAAGAAAATATGGGTTCGCTTGTGTTGAAGGAAACGATATAAAGCTGGTTCAGAACATCTGCCAGGAGAACGCTGCTGCACAGGCTCTGGAAGTGCCTCACATGGAATGGTAGGCACTGAAGTCATCAAGTAGCAAGAAAGATGTTGGGAACTGGGTGATAAGTTGTAACATGTCTGCCCAGGTAAGAACGAATGACAGAGATTCATACAATCAGAAAGGATATATAATTCCGAGAAGAGCAATACGAACAGCAATAGCTTACATCTGGTTCAACAGAACGATCTGGCTATGGACATCGTCTCAGATGAACGTCATTACATCCCTATGAGCTGGAGTTTCCTCCTCAGGAAAAAGTCGTAACACTCTGAGATGAAATATGAGACATTGAGGCAATGTTAAGGTTATATATTTCGTCTTTTGCAGGCATATGAAAGACTGAAGATTGTGAATGTAGTACCAGGTATGGTTCTGCTCTATGTGGACCATCAAGCGTCTGGGCAGTACGTCAATGGAAGTAATTTGATATGCAATGGGTCTCTACACAAATGTGAGGAGCATAGCTTTCAACAGTTTTTAAGCTGGTATGTAAGGTCAAACTTGATTAGTAGGGTCAGTAAAATTCTTCTGGGTCTGTGACTGTATTGTTATTGTGGTCGAAGACCCAAAAGAATTTTATTGACTATCACATTTTATTGACTATCGCTGAAACCTACACTTACATTGATTAGCAGAGTCCCATTGCGTAGGAATTAGCATGCCTCTAAAGGGCATGCAAATTGTGTCCTTAGTTTATGATGAAAGGATTTATATTAAGGAGACTGCGTGTGACACTACTGAGGACCAAGGCCCAGCTGAAAGATTTGTTATTTCCTTGTTTTCTTTCCATGTTAGTTTGTAAGGAAGAGATTTAGAGGACTGGTTTGGTGTGTTCATTGTGACTTAATCTCCCATGATTGCCGGCATCTCCGATGGAGCGCTACTTAGTTCCCACACAAGAATATTAACCTGCCTTAGGTGACTTGTTCACACCTCAAGTCACACACTCTGAATTCCAGACAGAGGAACCAGCTGGAGTTGGGAAGGTACCAGTTCAAGTTAACACCCTTCACTGCGTACATATGTCGACCCACATGATGTGCATTGTACGTCACACAGTCACACTTTGCACATCGAACATGTGAGCTGGCCTTCAGAAGCAGACTAAAAGGAAGAGAGCTGTAAAAAAATCAGATCTCAGACACAGAAGAGGAGGAAGGACGTAATAAATCAATAGACAAAGAATGAACAGAAGAACAGTATGGAAACAATGGGACAGACCTGTAGCTCAGAAAAAGGAGTAGTACTGGTAGAGCTGAGGCCCCACAATCGCCAAACACTTACTCACAAAAGAGTTAGATGAGAAAGGGAGGAGGAGATTTACTAGCGTAAAGAAACAGTGAAGGCGAGTCCTGAGTCATCCTTGGACAGCTCATTCGTAGAGAACTTGTCTACGAAAGGCAAAGGTCCTAGGTTTGAGTCCAAACCCAGCATACAGTTTCAATCTGCCAGGAAGTTTCAAGAGGAATCAAGTTACCAGTAAGAGAAACCAGTTACTGGGTCAAAATATGTGCAGATCACAAGCGTAACTAGAGCTGGTAGTTTTGAAGGAAAGGACGAATTAGCGAAGGACACAGCTCACCAGTGACTATTGAAATCACACTGAACTTAGCATATACTGAGGTACAGAAAATGTTGTCAGTCATCTCTTCTCACATCGAAGAAACCTCTGTAGTTTGTTCCAAATTTTCCAGGATGGGGTTAACGTTGCTCTTGGCCATCTTGTGCACTTGGTGTGGTGAGGATCAGGCTGAAGTAATGCTGTTGTCACTATTCACCTCATAATGTGCAACAACAAACAGATCTCACACTCTCATGGCTATTGCTCGCCCAGATTACCATTTGCTAGCAGCTGATTGAGCATTTATTGGCTATCAGTGAAAAGTGGACTTTCATGGCAGATTATATTCTGAAGGTACATATCGAATCTTAGACAGGATCATACTGCTATGACGCTATTGATAGTATTCAGTTCATAATCAGCAAAAATTTCGGTCCAATGCTGCTAACCAGTAGCAACTGTAAATTACTCAAAACTGTATCACTTAGACGTTTCCACTTACTTATGATTGCAGTATTTGAAGAAATATATCATTGGTTTTTATCATAGTGTTCAGTGGTGGATTCTGCTCAATGCCTAAGCTGTTTGAGTGCTCACAACATAAGATAGAAATGACATGTAATAAAAAATTGGGATGATGTGTTTTGAAACCTCATGTGCAGAAACTGTGCGATACACTGTCTTGTTTAGTCAAGAAGAAAATTAATTTTAACATCTCTTAAACATCAATATCATAAGCACAGACTGTGCATCAGTCAAAATGGAGACTGGAAGTATCTTTATCTCGTCCTTCAGTGGCAAACACTTGTTTTGCGCCAGTAACACCTGTGAATTATGTGGGACACGAGAATTTCAGTACAATACAGTTTCGAAACGACACCATCAAGACTACCAGGATGAGCAAATGACTGAAAGAGAAACTATGTTTGTAGTTGCAAAAAGATTACAGAAAATATTTCGAAAACCCAAAATAACCCATCACAAACAAGTGGCACATGAAAACTCACATTCTTCAACTCATATCTTGGAAAATCAATTAAGGGTATTGAGATGCGAATACAGTCAATGTTTTTGAAATATTATTATTCCAACTCTTGCGTGCAGTAATATAAGCATAAATTATGCATGCCATTGTTCAAGAATATTTTCACTTATATATAAGGTATTAGTTTAACCAAATTGCAAGCAAGAAAAGGTATTAGGCCACCTATATCAGAGCAATTAAAAATCAGCGAATTCTAAATTACTGCATCAGCATTGGGATCCTTTATCAAGTAATATCTCAAAAGATATTGAACGAATTGGACAATGTGGTTTTAGAATCGTAACGAATTGGAATTGGCCATGTAACAGAGACGTTTAGCTAACATAGATGGGAATCTTTGCTAAACAGAAGTCATCGTTCTTGAGAAATCTTGATGGGTAAATTTAAAGAATCGTTATTTGAGGAAGCTGCAATGGGTCTTCTGTGTTAAACCCTGCTTAGGGATGGTAAGAAGAGCATAAGATATATTATGGTATGTACTCAATTGGAGAATGGAAATTGTTCCTGTTGATATGAAGTAGCCTCCACAGTGCACTCTGTAGCACCTTGCTGAGTATTGCGTGTCCAGTGACGATAAATATCACTTTGACAATAAATAATCATCTGTCAGACTGTATCGACTCAACTTGATCATTGGTATGATTCATGTTACATAATATTGTCAAAAATTAAACTGACTGGAGGATTGTGGTATCATCAGTAACATCATTTACCTAGCTATGCTTTGCAATATGTGACGCTTAGTATCTGAGACAAAGTGAGAAACATTTTGTCTATTAATGAGACAGGACCTCTTTATCTTCAAACGTTGCTATGACTTCCACTCTCAATGGTGATGAGATTAGAATGACAGAACTGGTGTTGAGACATGGCTAAATAAAGTGGTTACAGGCAAAAACCGATGAATTTTGTTTTATTGTACTATGGATACAGTTAAAGAACTGCCTCAGGACGAAAACAAAAATTAATAGAGACTTCACATTAATTTTAATGAACTGTGCACACCACGAAACACTGAATAATTTGTGGAACCACTAAATCAGCCAAATTTTCTCATTTGTTGTGTTTCTAGTTTGGCATCACTGTCAGTCAAAAAGACTTCAGAACACTAGTGTTTCTTGTCAGGCCACTGTCAACCTTACATTTCTAGCATGAACAATATTGTGTCTAGTAACATTGCAGGTATTACGTTATAAATACTTTGTTATAAATGTCTGTTTGTGTCGAAATTACTAATGAGACATTACCTTTCCTATTGCGGGGGTGCATATAACTTATCAGAGCTGGAAAGCTGCAACACTTACATGACAAGTATTCAGTAGCCTAGTTCAAACGACTGAAATTGAATAAAAATGATTTTAATGAGTCTACTCTACAATCCATCTAGGTAATTTACATGTGAAACTGTGAAACTGTGCACAGTCGATGTTTGAAGTGTACCAACTCTAGACAACATAAACATCAGTCACATAGATAAGGGCGTACTGAAAACTAATACCTCCACATTTTTTATGTGAAAACTCTTTCTTTTAAAAATAAAACAAACATTATTAACATTCTTACATCTTTATTCTTCGTGTCTACATATTTGTAGCCCTCTGCTGCTGGAGGGCTGCAACTTATAACGTTTAACATGGCAGTGTGTAACATAACTTTGCCATTGCACATCACCAACCTGTGCATCCACTCATGGAACATCCTCTCCCTTAGCATGATAATGGCGACAACAGACGAGTATTGCTACAGCTGCAACAATTCAAGGTCTTCATTTCACTGTCACTGACTATCTTCCATGTAGTCTTGATTTGGCCCCAGCCGATTTTTATCTGTTTCCAAAACTTAAAGAACAACTTCCAGGACTTCACTTTCATAGTGATGAAGTGGTGGAAGAAGAAGTGAGGTTGTGGTTCTGTGAACAAACATTCTTCAGTGACGAACCAACAAACTGGTTTCTCATTGGGAAGCACATGTTTGTTGCCAGAGTGGCCATGCTGAGAAATAAATATGTTGGTACTTAGATGTAAAACATTAACAATCTTTCTTCTATTTAAAAAACTATAAGAGTTTCCACAAAAAAATTCGGATGCAGTTCCTTTCAGCACAGCCTCACAAAATAGAAAAAGCTTGTGCCCACTCTGTTTCAAATCAGACTGCCATTCAGCAAGTATGAAAAATGAAGTTAAATTTTTAATGAAGATATATCTGCAGTGAAATAAGGAAAGAGGATGCTTGTGCCCAGTTAACGAAAATTAAAGCTACGAGAATCTTACAGTGCTGACGAGAGGAAGAGATGACCATGAAACTATTAAGTTCAATTGAAAAGCATTCAGAACTAAGATATGTGCCATTGGTGGATAGAACGATAATTCACGCAAGCAAAAAACGGAAATCTCAGAATAGAAAAAGGTTCAACTTTACTGATGGTTTTCCATCAAAAAGTGGAAAACTACATGGTACATTTCATGTGCTTGAATTGATGGAACGTAAAGATAAGTAAAGGTTATTATATCTTCAATTCCATAAGAAAGCAACTAATGGTCCATTATATCAGGCGATGAGTTGGTTAGTGAGTAAATGAATATCAGATACAATAAATTTCAAAACTTTATCAGAAACTGAGAATCAGAGCTACAAGCTGTGACTGGTTTTCAACACAGTCTATTAGAGAACACAGTAATGTGTATAATTGCAGAAGGATTTGCCGGAAACTAATAACTATTTAGTATTCAAATTTCTTTAATTACCTTTTACAAGTTTTTGGATTTTCACACAAATTTACAAAAGATCAACATTCAGATATACACAGCGTTAGCTAAAGTGGGTCATAATTTTTGCTCTTAGTGCTCATCTCATTATGTGGCTACAAAAACCTCAACAGAATGAGTAAATATAAAATGGGGTTATGAGTTCATATTACAATTTTTCTTAATTTCCTTCAGAAGTGAACCAGTCTTCTCAAAATATAAGTAGGTACCACACATTTATCAAGATCAATTATCTCGGAAAAATCACCAAAATTTCATAAATTTTCCAAAAAAATTTCGAGAAATGAGGCTGAACTGAATATTAAAAACAAATAACATCTGATACTTCAAAGATTTTTTCAAAAAGGACTGAACAAAATTCAAACAATGGAGAAGATATGGATTTGTAATATATTATATAATTTTCCAAAAATTAAATCTTGCAAAAACTTTTACTATATAAATTAAGATAATTAACCCCATTTCAGTATTTTGAGGTGGTGTTCTTGGAAAAAAAAACTGTATCAAATATTCATATGATTTTAGATACTGCCCTGAAACAGGTTCCATGAATATTGAAAAAAATCAAGCATTGAAATATTTTAACTTTATTCCAAAAATAGTGAAAAACAAGAAGAAATGTTAGGATTCATAAATAAACTTAGATATGTGTAAAAGATCAGGAAATACCTTTTTACTTCATATGTTCATAAGTACAGGTTGATTCATGAAGATATTCAAATATTTTAATATGTTATTCTATAACTAACACTAAAAAAGTCCATATAAACGTAAATCAGCAAGCGTCTAGTTACGGAGCTATGGTTAATAAAAGAGTTTGCCTGAAATTTAGCGACTTCACTAATATGAAGCCATTCCAAAACTGTATGAGGTTAAAGTAAAGCACAATTTCCATTTATTTTGTTGTTATATGTCTGGTGAATCTAAGAAAACATGTCCCAGACGTGTATCTGCAGTAGTTTTCCAGAATATCCGGAGAAGCACAGATTATTATACAGTTAAATTTGAGTACTTTCCATTAAGAATGTAGAAACCTTTACATCATTGTTGGCAACCGTTAGCGAGTTGTTTCAGTCGTTTCCTAACATTGAAAGGAGTTAGTTTTCTGTATTGTTCAGTGAAAGAACATAATAACAACAGTGTATTTAAGTGAAACCACATACTAAATGTTGTAGTTTGTAGATTATTTATGAAATAGGGATGCCTTTCAAATTTACGACAAAGGAATATGCCGACATGGTGTTTATTTATGGCAAATGTGATGGTAATGCTACTGCTTTTTTCCCCAAAATTAAATTCTCTACAACTTCTGTTGAAAACTTTGGAAATTCTCTGGAATTTAAAAAAACAAATTTGGCCAAGTAGTTAATAAATTAAAATTTTACAAAATTATGTCTTTGCTTCTCTGGATGTTCTGTAAAACTACAGCAGATACACGTCTCAGACATGTTTTATTAGATTCACCAGATCAAAAACAACAAAATAAGTGGAAATTGTGCTTTACTTCAACCTAGTACAGTTTTGTGATGGCTTAAAATTAGCGAAGTTGCTAAATTTCAGGCAAGATCTTTTATTAGCCGTATTTCCGTAACTAAACATTTGTTTACCTAAGTTTAAGCGAAATTGTTTATTCCGTTTTACTTGTACAGTAACATGTTAAAATATTTACATATCTTCGTGAATCCACCTGTACAATAAGAAAAACATCAAATAGCATAAGCAGAAACATCGAAAAGGATTAAACCATTGTCAAAAATAACTTTTAAACATGAACAGTAACATATATATATATATATATATATATATATATATATATATATATATATATATATCTAACTTTTGAAGAAGATACCAGGAAATTTGATATTATTTTAGTTACACAACGATTTCATAGAGAAGAGGCAAGTGGTCAACTTTTGATCCAAAATAATTTAGTGGAAAATAAGTGTAATAGTACATCAAAAAATGAAAACCGATGCTTTTATACAGATACAAACACTGCATATGAGGAGTTAAATTCATGAAGTTTTCTTTCGGAAAATTTATTGCATATTATGAGTTTCACACACAGATTTTAATAGCTGATTTATGCATCAGTTTTACAATACCACAAATACTGTATTAATTAGAGATCATATACTTGGAATACAAAGTTTATTTGGCAAAGAAAATAAAGGAGATAATGGAAGGAAAGAGTGAAAACTGATTATGAAGTAGAATATTTGAATCTTCTAGAACTATACAAAATAAATAATAAAACCATATTTACTACTAAAAATTGTTTTTGTAAATGAATTTTCAGAATTTAGATGTAAATATTTAACAGCAACCCTTAACTGATTGGTTGTTTTTTCATCCAGATCACCTGGTAGACCTCATGTACAGACGGACAAGGACCATCGAACATTTTGGAGGATGGTTGTAATAAGTTGCATGAAAACAGTGGAAGAAACCACTCATTGGTTCCAAAGGGCTACCAACAGTCCACCTAGCAGAATGATTGTGTTAGGAAATTAAAGAGAATGGGGTTAGATGATCAAGCAGATCCATATAAGCCACAAATTTTTGTAGTCAGCGCTAAGTGACACTTGAGGTGATGTAAAACACTGGACAGTTAATAACACTTTGAACCCTCTAGCAATCCATTGGAAGGGTTTGGGTTTAGCAGATGTCTGGAGAGTATTACCTGCCATCATACCTAGTGCCAACAGTGTTAGTTGTGTTATGGTTTAGAGTATTTTTCGCTGTTAAGATCTGGTTAGCTTATTGCGCTTAAGAAAACGCTAAATACAGAAGGATATGAATACAGTTTACAACATTGTGTACTGCTTTTAGTAGGGCAACTAATCAGAGGTGATCACTGTACCAGCACAAGAATGACCCTGTCATAAAGAAACCTCTGTGAGGAAGTGGTTTGTGGACAACAACATTCCAAAATGGACTTCCCAGAGTCTGAACTAATAGAACACCTTTGGGATGTGTTAGAACATCAACTTTTCTCCAGAATCCAATGTCTGTCATCACAATCTTCTTTGGTTTTGGCACTTGAGGAAGAGTGACCTGTCATTCCTCCACAGATATTAAGACACCCCCTTGATAGTGTGCCCAGCAGAGTTCAGGTTTTCATAAAGATGAAAGATACTACACTGCATACTAATTTCCACTAGTAGGTGTGTGAGAACTTTATTGGGTAGTGTACAACAGAGTCACATTTCAATAACAAAACTCCAGTTTATCTACTTCATTTTCCAAAACTATTCTTTTATTATCATGTGGACTTAGAGTCCTGTTTTACTTCTGTCACATTTACTTAATGATTTTCCCATCTTTGTCTCATTGTGATATATTGTTATTTGTTACTGAACAAACTGCTCTTATAACATTCAAACATTAGTGCATTATTCCCAAGCAAATCACTTCAAAAAGTTTATGGCAGCGCCATCAGCGATTTAATTGAATGTTATTCATTGATCGTTCATAATAATTTCTTTCACTTTTTCCATTATTTCATCATTTGGCAATGTTTAACATTTCTAAAACTTTCCTGCACTTTATTCTGTACTGATAGCTGCACAGAATAAATAATCACACATGCTACCAAAACATTTGTTACATGTTTTACAGCTGAAAACAAACTAAACTTGGACAGTCTAACACTGTACAAATTCTTTTCAGTTTTGTTTGCCAACACAACAACAAAAATATTGTGTGAATTAGACTAGTACAATACAGAAATTAGACAAGTACCATTACTTTTTGAACAAATCATGTATATTCTTTGTTAGTTAGTTATACCATTTATCTGCTTCATGGCTGTATTCTAAATCCTTATCATCTCTTCATGCCAAATCGTATTTTCACAAGCTTTCTCTACTATATTAGAACTGTTATCTCCTCTGACCATTCCTTCTTGTTGGTGGCCAGGCCACCGTAATTATGCTCTTGAGCATGCATTTTAGCTAGAAAATGGTGAATTAAGCAATTTTCTAAACTCTTACTATGTTTCTCTGGATTCCAAAATTTATATAGCAAATAATTCAAAAATCTTATTAAGTATGAATACTTTTAGGATTATTAATCTCGAATAAAACTAAATTACCTGTTAACAGTTACTTATTCTCAACATTTCATTGTGTTATTTCTTACATGCAACCATTTCATCTCCATGAATAATCTTCAGTCTATTGAGTAAATGTCTAACATCATTCACACAAATAAATTTTTTCAGTTCGTTTCACAAAATATTTTTATTAATTCTGCACCTTCCATTTACACAATTAGATGTTGACGTGAATGTATTCACAACAGTTTCTTTTATCGTGTATTTTTATATTTCAGTTTTTCTAGATTCAATTTCATTTCGGTTTGTGTCTAAATATATTGCACTTGACACACGAATCACGAAATAACTAGTTATAACTCGAAAGATCAAAGCATACATTTATGTCACACATACTAATATGTTTCCCTGTAAAGGTTTGATCAAAGTATCAGTATGAGATTTAGGAGACGAGGTACTGGCAGAAGTAAAGCTGTGAAGTACCGGGCGTGAGTCATGCTTTGGTAGCTCAGTTGGTAGAGCACTTGCTCACGAAAGGCAAAGGTCCCGAGTTCGAGTCTCGGTCGGGCATGCAGTTTTAATCTGCCAGGAAGTTTCAAAGTATCAGTACTTTGCGAAGTTACTCTGCCAATGGCTAATCCATTTCCACTGTATTATAGTTGTATATTACCATTGTACCTAAAAATTCCAATTAATCTTAATCCAAACACCTCTTATTTAATGTTGTTAATGTTTTTCAACATTCATTGATACATATATTTATTTGTTACTTTTTCTCCTATTTTCATCTGTTAGCTGTCTATTTCTAATCTCTTCTTCATAGTTATACAGTCATCTCATATTTCTGGTTCACTTAATGTATTACCTTTTTGATTTATTGATTAGTCTAACAAGTACAATTTGTGCTTAGATTATCATGAGTCTTTAACATACGTTCACTTATTTATTCAATTGCTTCTTTACTTTTATAGAAGAGGTATAGCTTTTTTTATATTTATCATAGTCTAATTGAGATATTTCTTCAATGTATAAACGTTTCTTTTAATTTTTCTTTTCCTTCTTTAACAACCTCAGGACCAAATTTTGCTACCATTCATTTAGGGAAAAAATCATGATCACTATTTTTGAACTCTACATAAAGTTTTCATTTACGATTGACACCATTTACGATTAACAGTTAATTTTTACTACTACATATAGATTTTGAGAAATCGTTTATTTTAATTTGATGTTTTCCATCTTAAGCGTTCCCTCTCAAGCCTACTGTAAAGAAACCAAATTCATTATTCCAAACTTCACTTTATAGTTCTTTAAAGTCTTCAGACGTCATATTTCCACATACAATCTCATTATAAACAAGATTTAAAACTGAATTTTGTAATTGAAAGATATACACAAACCTAAGTTCGTCGCTAACGAATTCTTTTGGAATCTTTTGACAAATTTTAACTACTCTTCCTTTATATCTTCATCTAATGATGTGGAGTCTAGCTAAGCCAGTGTTTCAAAACAGCAATCATTAAACAAAACCACTGAATCGTTTCAGATAGATCCAGATTTCCAGAATCTTCATTATTTTCAGTAAAACCAACAATTTTAGCGCCCATTTTTTTCATCTGTGTTGTGCCTCTTCAAAAACTCTTGATATTTAGTTAGGGCTGTACTTTAAGTATAAATGTTGATTTAAATTATTGTTGTTCTAGGGTTGTATTTACTTTTCTGTTCTTTATCCATATGTTTGAATATCATTAACCATCACAAATTTAATTAGTTACGTTTTTCTTGTATAAATTAATAGACTAATTCTTCTGAATAATAAGAGCTCACTTCTAAAAAAGTTTGACTATTCTATTAAGAAATAAATGTAAATCACACAAAGCAACCTAACATCAGTATTCCCATAGATATACATCTAAATAGACTTGTTATTGATAGGAAAGTTTAATTATGTATGAATACAAAAGGCAGAATTTCAAGTGTTTTAGGACTTTATAATAACACTTTTGAAGGGAATGAAATTACCAGTGCTGATGGCGTTCCTAAAATTATTCCTTTTAAATTAATTAACATTAGTTTTTTTTTGACAGATCATAAATCTACATCATACTGAGCCTCTCAAAATATTGATTTACTCCTAACATTCTTGCACTGTATTATTTTTTCTGCAAGAAACAGAGAAAAAACAACATATTTAGCAAACAGGTACCAAATGTCGTTTTTTTGTTTATTTACAACATTCACCATTAGAATATTTGTATTACTATATTTATGATGTATGTTTTGTGTGTGTGTGTGTGTGTGTATGTGTGTGTGTGTGTGTGTGTGTGTGTGTGTCTGCAGTGTAGTGTACTGTTTGTGTTGTATGCTGATGAGAGAAGGGAGGGGGTTAAATGCAGTACCAGCACAGAGCCTGCTCCTCATGAATAGGACCAAGGGGGCCACAAAAGCTTAACATCCCGATCGACAGAAGGATCACAATTAACAGTGACACATGCCCTCACTTCATGAGACACAGTGGCAAGGTTTGATATTTAATCGAGGACATCCACACAAAGTCTGGTGATCGGGAAATTCGTGCGTCATCTCTCCACCCCTCCCTGGCCAAACACTGGCAGTGACAATTTTTTCCACTAACATGATTCGAACCATCTTACCTATACAGTGAGCGCCACTGCAACATAGTTTGCTAGCAACCTGAGCCATGGATAATTTGGATAAGAAGCCCCATGTTAATAATATCCAGCAAGTGTGTGGACAGGCTAGCAAAACAGGCTATGAATTTGCCAAGACGCATCCCCTAATTGTAATAAATACTATTGTTAAAAACCAGCCTTTTTAAAATAGGAAATCATGTGGGATTATTCTTAAGTTGTAGGAGACCAAAGATATTAAAACTACACACAGATATTTCCAAATCTCAAGACTTAAATTCAGATAATTTCCAAGAATGATTGCCTATCGAAGTTGGAGGCCTCCAAACGATACATATCGAAGTTGCGATAGTAACTCGATTATGGAAGACTCGTGGCGCGTGTTACGAGTATGTTTGAAGGTGTCACTATACAGACGACAAAAGAAAAGCGTTAGAGAAGCACTCGCAAATGGAAAGGGGACGACTTACCTTAGTCGTCGTCGCTGTTATCGTCTTGTGACAGTCCGCGTGATATATGAGCTGCAGGGCAAATCCTTTTTTCGCATACCCAGGGTAAACTCTGCCAATATCGCGCAGGAATATCGGCAGAGTGTCGCATGCGTCGACTTTCCCCGGCAAACGCAAGTTGTGAAAGTATAGGTACTGGAATAAATACAGTTCGTCCCTCTGTCGTAGTCGTCCTTCTCTTTTTATGGTTGACTTGGCAGACTTCCACAGGCGTTCAATGTTCTGGGTATGGACACTGGCGTCGTCTGAAGAGACAAACTCGTCAGAGTAGTTCACAAGTTCGTGCTCGAGGCTTTCAGCTTTGAGACTGGTATGACTGAAACCCGTCTGTGATGACTTTTTGTCCAGGCAGTATGAAATGCTTTATAAGCCCCGCTAAAGTGACCTTGTCTCGCGACAATACCCTGATAACGAAACACTTGCGTGACCATTTCTATACCACCAAAAACCCAAATATGATCTACTTCACTTTTAGAAGGTCGTCCTCTCTGATTCTTTCGTCTAGAAATGTGAAACTCGTCTACTTCCACTATTTTATTCGGTCCACCAGTTGACACACTGTCATTTGTCACTATGACGTAGCACACTTCTCGGCAAAACCCGAAGTAATCACTGACGGTATTCGCCTATAGTTCAGTTTCTGATGCTGTGGCTTGCGGAGTATACTGTGGCTTGTTGAGTATAATCTCGAATCCAGCACGACACAAAAATTACGCTTGTCTGAATCGACAAATTAGAGGACTCGAACCACGTATTTTTCCTGATGCTGGTTCACTTTCCACAAAGTCCGCAATGAAATTTCAACGGAATCTCGGTGTCCGCACTCCTCTTAAACCGTTTCACAGACTTCGCAGCACCACAGTCCCTCCTGTTGTCGTCTGGCAGAAGTCCATATTTCCTGCAAAAAAGTCAAACATTTGTCTACACTGCATATGCATGGAATTAGAGTTTTCCATGTGAGGCAATCCGCAGAAGAAACTTGAGAGCACACATTACACTCGCTATGAAGAGAAACTGTCACAAACAATTATGGCGGGAATGTAATGCACTCAAACTGAGGAAACAACGCAAAACTGATGCAAATGACGATCACAAGTAATTTATCATAACGTGCGCCACGAGATTTAGTATCATAACTTCGATATGTATCGCTTGGATCCCTCCAACTTCGATAGGCAATCATTCTTGGGATTTACCCAAATTCATTTAATGGCAAACCACCACAAATAACATCACCAATAAGGACAAGGTTCAGCCATGGTTCATTGTCAGCTTCCTTGGATCAAATGAAGTTTATTGAGTTTCCGCCTTGTTAGTAAAATGAAACATCAGTTATGGATTTTAATCGCGTGTTTTTCTCCCTGGACTCAGTATGACATGCACAAAAAGATATAATGATGAAATATGTTCAACAGCTACCAACTGATATCAACTATTTGCTATACATGAACAAGACAAGAACGTGTAAAAGCCAGCTAAATTTTTACATTCAAATATTTACATATACCTTTACATTTTTACATGTTCATCAAATAAAACTGTAGTGTTAAGAAAAATTTGTACTGAGAAGTCTTGTAATCTGTTGAATATAACCAAATTTAACAAGAAAAGTTATGATATAAAACTATCAGAAATTCTGGTTAATAATGAACTATTGCCTAAATTTATGTGACTAACTCAGAGGCAAAACACCACTTCCAGTTAAGACACTTTCGAACTAAAAATCGGCACTCTGTTAATTTTTCATTCTAGCAAAGTGTGTCTTGGAATACCAATAATGAATTTTGGAAGTACTTGAGATAAAGCATGTCTGGATGCCTAGTCTCCTGTTTCTTTCCTATTCCTTCCCTGGAAGAGAAAAAATTGAATGAACAGGAGTACCTAACGTTCCATTTCTAACTTGTGAATATATAACTTCATCTATAACTTCTTTCGTGTGTTTGAATATGGAAAAGTGACTGCCTCAACACCTGGCAAATTATTCAGGTGACAGGAATCGTAATATCAATGATACAAAATTACCGATTTGTAGCTATGGCCTATTTTAGCAAACGTCCAGCTTCGATTTGAACAAGATAAACCATGTGGACATCTAGTAAACGAAGTAACTATCACAACATCACCCAAGTTACGTAAAAAAGAAAGGGACTGAGTGTAAATCGGAGGAAGGAAACGTGAGAAAGGTAGTAAAAGACACTTTTATAACAGTTTCTTCTATTTTACCTCGACGAAATCAGAATTAGACATATTGCGTTTAGTATACGTAACGTCTCAGAATAATTAAGTTTTCTAATTTCAATAGAACCAAGTTTTTTGCGTGCGAAAATAATATTGAAAGAAACGATATTCAGTTAATAACCATTACACTTAATATGAAAAGGATACTTGAACTCTACTATATTTTCTGGGACTGTGCTGTTTTCACTTAGATAGGGCGTAGAGATAAAATCTTCTGAGAGCAAAACCTCTTGAAGTTCCTCTTCGTCTTCCTCCTCTAGGCCATAACTACTCTCCTCTTCCAAATTTTCGCTCGAAAATGACTCCTCGCCATCTGTAGGTAGCCCTTCTATATCACTTTCAGTTGCATCCGACATTTCTGTATGAATATTCAGTGCAAACCTGTCGCATGAAGCAAAATGACAGTAATGCTTATAAACAGATGTTTATACTTCATTAACAGTTTCTTGTTTCAGTACTGAAATTTTATTGTCACCTAAATCGCAGATATATGTTTCTGTATTGCGAATTCACAACGGCGACCAGCAAATTGGCCTCAGAAATAGGACATGAAACGCTTTATCTGCATAACTGATTTAGAATTGCGTGAAACTATCTGAAACGTTTATTTCTAATTCTATAGCAAGTTTAGATGATGATATAATTCTTATTGAATTGTGCATCTATCTCACGCGCTAACTCCAAAGATAAACTGTGCGTTAGGGAAGATATGTAGTTGACTGGTGGGGGTGTACGATGACAGTATTTGTTAGAGATCCTTGTGGTATTGTATGTATTTTGATGACATATGTGGCTGTGCTTTATGCAGATTACGTAGTAGTAAGATGGATTATTCTACAGACTATGCAAAACAGGTAGATGTTGTTATTCGTTCGCACTCTTGGTTTCGTACGCACGAGAAGCCATGAAACTGACGTTTCATTAATGTTTTGGTTAATATGTTCACGTTTGTATTTTCTAATAACACGCATGTTTCAGTCTTTGGGGACCATTCCATGTTGTACTCTTCAATACAATTGTTTTTCTGCTTGGGATGGCACATTTGAAAGCAGTTTGTTCGGACCCTGGCGTTGTTCCGTTACCTCAGAACAGAGTCGATTTTTCTGACATTCATTCAGGTATGTTATGCGCATATACGTGAAGTGTAATATTAGTTTATGTAGCTACGACCTTGAACAAATCTGCTGTGATCGCCTGAATGTCCAGGGTCACAGAATTCACTACAGCGAGAGGATTGGACTGTGTGTACAAGATGTGAAACCTACCGACCACCAAGAGCGCATCACTGTCGAATTTGCAAACGTTGTATACGCAGAATGGACCATCATTGTCCATGGTGAGTGTTCTGCATTTTCAACATTGTTTTGTATCATTAATGTGAATTTGTGAACAACTTGGAGATTTGTAGATAGGTAGACGTGCCCCCCAAAGTTCAGGTGAAAACTGTTTTGATAGGTTGTTGCGATCTTGGCCGTTACTTATTACTGGGCATGTATCGTAATAATTCAGTATGTAAAACTTCCAGTGAGAGTTGCGAAGTACTAAATATTTTTGATATTTTTACATAGTATTTTCTCTTCAAATGTTTTGAGAATAAATACTTTATTAAATTATGCATCATTACCTCGTGAAGTATTCTCGCTAGAGAACTGTGACAATGCTAGCCGTGTATAGGTGCTTCTTCTATTGCAAAGATATTTTGCTTTAAAACAATTTCTCCTTTTCCCTTAATTATAAATCGACGTGTATCATACTGCCACTGATGGAAATATACTCGCCTGTTTAATGTACTTCCAAGATACAAAATGACAGACTTCGTTTTTTGTGTCCCAGCTCTCTCTTTTTACATCTACTTACATACACTGCAAACCTCAGAGAAGTGTGTTGCAAATGTTATCCATTTCTTGTGTCATTCACATATGCAGTATGGGGAGAATGATTGCTTAGACACCTATGTATGTTTTGGAAGTAGTACAATCTATTCTTCGCAGTCTCTACAGTAGCAGGCTTTTGTATGTTAAAAGATTCGTCAGCCTAAGACTGGCTCGTGAAACTGTTTGTAGCTTTATGTGGAGTAGTTCCTATCCATTGTAAAACATCTAGCAGTTCAGGTTCATCATCATTTCCAGGAGCCTTCTCCATGGTTTGTTAGCCATTTGGTACAGGTTCCATGTACTTGAGCAGTATTATGATAGGTCACACAAGGGTTTTATAAGCAGTCTGCTTCATAGACTGGTTATTTTCCCAGTCTCTTACCAGAGAACCAGTTTACCCTCTGCTTCACCATTGAGTGAGCCTATGTGATCATTCTGCTTAATGTCTACACAATCTGGTATTTGTAAGAATTGACCAATTCCAGGAGTGACTCTTACATCTGACAGGAAGTTTATGCAGATTTCCCTCCCCCTCTCCCCCCCCCTCCCCCACTGGTAGCATTTCATTACAGATATGTTCATGATTTTCAAAAAGTCTGAGGTTACTATTATAGTGTACTTCACATTGGAAGGTCTCTCTACAGAGAAGAGAGAGCGATAGGATTGGGCGGCGGTGTGCCTTCCTTGTATACTGTTACAAACTTCTGTTGCTGACTCTTAAGAGATGTTGCTGTGGATGACAATCAGTAAAATTGCAACACTACTGAAGTATGTGTACATCACAGTTTGGACGTGACAGTTTTCTCTGTCTGGTGCTATTCACATCAAGATGTCTGGTGACAGACTGTATCTTATTGGTCATCTAGACTTACTAGAAGGCGGATGCACAGAACATGTTGAAAGTGGGCCATCTTGTGATGTGAACTGGAACTTTCTGGAATGCCTGCTAATTCGTGTGAAGCATATTAAATTCTGTTTGAGATACATTATTATTGAGCTCATAGCATATTGTAAGATTCTACAATAGACAAATCTGTTATATTAGATAAATGTTGTTGTTTACTTCTGCCATACGTTATGTAGAAGAGTGTGACATGTTCCGTCTTCCAGCCACTGAGCATGGTTTTTGGTTGGTATCCTTGGATGTGGGATCCCAACAGTCTGCTTTGACCTGTGAAGTAGTTGCGCTGTGCTGCGATGTGTTGTGTAACATCATCGAGCATCACTGTTTTGGAGTGGAAGTGAAATGTTTTTGTAGAGAGAATGGTGCATGACGAGGTGGTGTGCTGTAGTAGTTCAATTATGTGGTGCGATGTGTCTGTGAGGTATGTTATTGTACCGTTTAGTGTGCTGCAGTCATAATTATGTGGAGTGTATGAAATAACATAATGACACAATAGAATATATTCTGCAAAATGTTGTCATATAAAACACGATATGCTGTAAAATTTAAACTGTACTCTTAGATCTCTGTGTAACCACTGTGAAAGTGGATCAGTGTTCTTAATTAAATCATAGGCGAAGGTTGGTGGATCACTGATTAATATATCAAATGTGCGACTGTATTTACAACAGATATTGATCTACCTACCTATTCCCATGATTTAATTAAAGAACATTGATCCACTTTTGACGTTCATCGAAAACTAATTTATCATAAGTTTCACCATTTTGTCCTATCAGTTTCATCATGATGTCATGTTCACTTCTCGTCTTTCACTGTGCATACAATTACCAACTGCAGCATGCAACAGAAAAGCTGCCAACACCGTAAGTGCACTTATTCCATAATGTTGAGCTGTGTGGGTGGATTGGATAGCCTACCAGTTTTTGTAGTTTACTGGTGTCCTGGTCTGAGTGTGCTGTATAGCTGAAATGGAGATTGGGATAACAGCTTTTATAGTTTGGGGGGGGGGGGGAGGGGGTTATTCTGGTCTTGGGTTGAGGTATACAGGTTAACTGGAGACTGGGATAACTTGATCTTATGGTGTGTTTTGTATGGTTTTGTTGGGTTTATTTTTTGGCATTTCAAGTGTTTTGCAGTGTTGCGTCTTAAATCATCCTTTTGTTTTTATTATTGAATTTTTAGTTTGTTCCTGCCCAAAATCCCTTATTCCCCACAGTTCTCCCACTGATTTTGTTGGGTTTAGTTAGTGTATTGATTTGCATGGTATTTGTATTTTTGTGTGTGTTATGATTGATGCCTGGGTTGCCATGTTTAATACATGTGGTAATGTCATTGGTCAAAGCAGATTGGTGGTATTGGAATCTCCGTTAATCCCTTTTTGTTAAAGGTATTTACAGAATGTTGTGGCTATGAAAGGCGTTAACTTGGGCACAAATTCTCTATCGAATATGACTGCAATTCCATCGCATCCTAAATGTTATCCAATTTCAGCCATTTTAGCTGTTTCTCAGTAACACTGACGCTAATATCTGCATCACTCATTTTTGCAGTGTTGGGAGATTTAAACTGTGACAGTAAAAAAATCTGCTTCATAAAATGAGAGCTTTGTTGCATTTAAGTCTGCCTATAGTACTTACTAGACAATGGCTTACACAGTTATACTGCCCTAGCCTTGCCCTGTG
Source organism: Schistocerca piceifrons (assembly GCF_021461385.2). Classification (NCBI taxonomy): domain Eukaryota; kingdom Metazoa; phylum Arthropoda; class Insecta; order Orthoptera; family Acrididae; genus Schistocerca; species Schistocerca piceifrons. The sequence continues at coordinate 315,396,415 of NC_060143.1, read as the reverse complement.
ACCCACCAGAACATTGATAGAAACCTCTACAATAGTGACCTTTTCTCAATTATATTATCCCTGCCACTGTTGAAAGTATGACACTGGGCTCTTAGGTGAGTCAACTGGCAAGTCTTAAACTCTGAAGCACAGCTAAACGTTGACAAAGCAGTCAGCCAGCCAATAAAACATGCTGCTGCTGCTGCTACTGTCATATGTGCTGCAGATGAAACAGTTACCTTCCACAGATGAAACAGTTACCTTCTCTTGGACATCCCCCAACAGAAGTCTGACCTTGAATGTCTAAAGAAGTAGCAGAGGCTAGTAGAGATCACAGTAGTGTGTTCCAATTCCATACCATCACACATCAGTGGACAATTTACTTTAAAAGACTTCAAAAGAAGGAATGGGAGGGGGTTGAAGGAGAACAAAAATTTTAACTGAAAAATGAAGAGAGGTTATTGGGAACAATTAGTCTCCTCTGTGAGGGAACACTTCTCATCCTCTCAGTATGGACTAATCTCTGCCCTATCTGGCTATGGGAATCTCTAACATCTCTGCTAATGGAGAGAGGATGCCTCTGTCCAGCAATTATCATCTAATCTTTGGAATATTTGAATCAAGGCAGTCAGGTAGATGCTGTATTTCTTGGAAAGTATTTGACACAGTACTAAATCTATGCTTAATGTCAAAGGTATGGGCATGTGAGGTATCAAACGACATTGAGGATTTTTTGGTAGGGAGAACATAGGAAATTATCTTGGATGGAGAGTCATTCTATTCCATATTGAGTTGGAAAGGGGGGGGGGGGGGGGGGAGATTGATACAGCTTGACTAAAATAAGGTATAGGTTAGTAGGACATGCCTTTGAGGCATCAAAGAATTATCAGTTTGATAATGGAGAGAAGTGGGGGCCGGGGTTATGAATGGTAGGTGCAGACCAAGGCTTTGAATACAGTTTGCTGGTTCAGGTGAGTGTAAGTTGCAATGCGAAGGTGGTCTGAAAAATTGTCCACCTTATAGTGAAAATGAGAATTTATTTTTCAAAGACCTTTCGTTTTTATTCAGTTTCATTTCCTAACATTAGTGCAACTCGTCCATCAATGTTCCAGAGATCTTGTTCCATATGTGTAGTGTTCCTATGAAAGTGCTGCAAAATACTCATCTACAGCTGCAACTGCTTCTTAGTTGACTAGGGAGGAAGACTTTGTTTTAGGAAGAGATGGAGGTCGAAGGAACCAAATTTGGGGGAAAGGATGGATGTTCCAACACTTCATAGTGGAGATCTCACAATTTTTCCATTGCCGAGACATTTTTGTGGACAGATGCATTGTCTTAATGGAAGATGACTTCTGCAGTACAACTTTATTTTTGTGATTTTTGCTTCTACACCTGATGGGTTAGATTTATATTCCCCAGTTTTTGTGACATTAATATTTTACTCACTAGGTTAGAGTTGTCGCATTTTTCTTAAATCTACAGAAGAGGAGATTAGGTAACATTGAAGAGTCACAGAATTAATTTGTGAATATGTAATTGGAGTACCTTATGAATCTTTATAGAGTTTACTAAATGCAAATGGAAGTAATGTGCTAGTGCTTCTTTTAATAAGCAATTTCGAAATTTTTTTCCGAATTGGTCACTTGCGCATAAAACAGTTTTATCTTTGGCTGTAACAGGAATATAATTCCCAAAAAGTTGTTGAGGATTCAGGCTCCTCTCCCTGATGGGTGATGTTCCTGAAACTTATTGTCAACAAGTAAACTTCATTTTGTGAGATTAAAGAGCCAATTTTTTGGGATTAGTGAACATAATAGAATGAATTTGTAGCAGTTCATTCCTAGTTTCGAAAAGGTCGAAAGAACAAGCAAACTATGAAGAGATTAAATTAAGAAAGGATACACCTTTGTCCGTAACAAGTTTGTAATGATGCTACACATTCTTAAACGAAGAATAAATTCATGAAAGACAAATGCTTGATATTGATCAGAGCAAACAGAAATGACAAGGAACCATCAAAAATCACATTTTTATTCATGGAGATGGTAAAGTGGTTCAGATTACATTAGATTAGATTTACTTTCATTGCAGTTGATCCATAGTGAGGAGGTCCTCCAGGATGTAGAACATGTCAGAAAAACAATACATGACAAATATTTACAACTCAAACAAATAAGCTAATGTACCAGTCCACAGGTCCCAAGTGGAATGATTGTCATTTTTAATGAACAATATATGAAAGAATCATTTTACAAATACTAATGCACTGAATTAAAAATAAAATTTTTTTTATTTATTTATAGGGTAATAAACTTGTAATACATCTACTAAAATATTAACAATAAACACATTATTGCACTGAAATTGTGCAGAAGTTATATTGTACTTATATACATGAACAAATCAATTGGTTCTACTGAGAAATTCATCAATGGCGTAAGAGTTGGCCACCAATAAATCCTTTAGGCTTCTCTTAAACTGAATTTCATTGATTGTTAAGCTTTTTATGGCTGGTGGTAAGTTATTGAAAATGTGTATTCCTGAATAATGCACACCTTTTTGTACAAGACTAAGTGACTTTAAATCCTTGTGAAGATTCTTATTTCTAGTATTGATTCCATGAATTGAGCTGTTGGTTTTAAAAAGTGATATATTTTTAATGACTAATGTCATTAAAGAATAAATATATTGGGAAGCAGTAGTTAGTATCTCTAGTTCCTTAAACAGGCTTCTGCAGGATGTTCTTGAGTTCACATCACATGGAACTCTTACTGCATGTTTTTGTGCCCAGAAAACTTTAGCTTGGTTTGATGAATTACCCCAAAAAATAATCCCATATGACATTATGGAATGAAAGTAAGCATAGTATGCCAGCTTTTTCATTTTTATATCCCCTATGTCTGACACAATTCGCATTGCAAATAGAGATTTGTTCAGACGCTTCAGCAGTTCTGTGGTGTGCTTTTTCCAGTTGAATTTATTATCTGCTTGTCATCATATGTTAGGCATATACTCGTGGGACACCCCTTACAAGTTCTGAACTGCCTGTAGTGTGTTTTTCAAAGTTTAGTGACAAGGAATTGGCTAGGAACCAGCGATTAATGTCCACAAATATTTTATTAGCTGATCTTTCTATGACTACACTTGATTTGCTATTTATTGCAATGTTTGTATCATTGGCAAATGAAACAAACTTGGCATCTGGTAATGTTACTGATGAAAGGTCATTGATACACACAAGAAAAAGGGCCCTAAAATGGAACCTTGTGGGACCCCACATGTGATTAGTTCCCAGTTGGATGATGCCTGATAGCTTGATACGTGTCTCTTTCCTAATAACACCCTTTGTTTCCTGCCAGAGATATAAGATTTGAACCATTTTGCAGCATTTCCTGTTACACTATAATATTCTAATTACTTAAAAGGATATTGTGATTTACACAGTCAAATGCCTTTGACAGATCACAAAATCATTCAGAAATATGCTAATACAGCATTGTTGACAAGTTGCTATAGGTAAGTAATTAGACAGAATAGTAGAGTTTTATAATATTCCATGTTATGAATTACTAATTTGAGAAGCTTTTATCTTGGTGGACATTAATTTGTAATGATGACAGTTACTACTTTGCAACAGAGAGGCATCTTGCCCAGCAAGCAGCATTTTACCGCTTTGAATTTTTATTCCTATTATCCTACAGTCCCTAATGACCTTGACTGTGAATCATTGAACCTTAACTTAAATTTTAAGCCAGATGGTGCTAAGTACTTGGTGTGAACTGTTTGTTGCAATGGAATAGCTTTCAGGTACTTAGAATGAATGTTGGGGGGGGGGGGGGCTGTTAAGTCTTTTATTACTATTGGAAAGAAAATAGGGCAGACATTTTGAGCTTTTATTCAGTGTATTGTGTGTGTGTGTGTGTGTGTGTGTGTGTGTGTGTGTGTGTGTGTGTGTGTGTGAGAGAGAGAGAGAGAGAGAGAGAGAGAGAGAGAGAGAGAGAGAGAGAGAGAGATATCTATATCTTATCAATGAACATAATCTAATCCCACCAAATAGTGTTATGTACACCTCACAGATTTTATTCTGTAACCATTTTTGTCCTCAGGATAAATAATTGTGTTGGAGAGCAAAACCAGAAGTATTTCATCCAGTTCCTGGTTTACGTTGGTGCCCTAGCAGCGTATGCAATTATTCTTGTGATAGTTTCATGGGTAATGGACTGCCCAGAATGCAGTAATGAAGTGACAGTAAAGCAGAGTAGAATGTGAGTGTTGAAACATGATTTACATGAAGTTCATAGTTTCATTGGAAAATTTTAATATAACAATGGAATCATTTAATTCTGAAATTCCAAAATTATTTAGGAGAAATAAATATTCCATGCCACATCTTTAATTTAATGGTAGAATTTCTTTTAGCCATGTGGAACAATTCAGTTTCCTAAACTGAGAGATTGTAATATTACCTTATTTGAAAAATATTCCTAATTGCAATGATTATCACCTGGAGTTCACCACTTATGTTAGTAAATATCTTTTAAGGCCTTAAGGGTGGTAGGACGTTGAATGGGCCGATTTGGAGCAGGAGAGGCACCACAGGACATTTTAATTTCCACTGTGTATACTTTTAAAAGTAAATTCATAAAACTTCATCAGCATGACCAGGAAGGATTCAGGAAGTAGCAGCGGAAGTTCAAAAACATAACAAAATAATTTTTTTTCATGTGAAATTTCATCATTTTTTTCACTTACTATTGGCAGCATTTGTTGCTACAGGTACACTTTTCTTCATAAGTAATAGAGACTGATCGATGAATTTTGTGCAGCATATGAACCATACTTACAGGTGTCTGAAACTCTAGAACCTATTTAATTTATGAAAAAATGAATGAGCTGTTGCGTTTTAAACTTTATGTTTAGGAAAAAATCAAATTTTTTTTAGTTAATTAGCTCAATTTTTACCACAGTTTTTAATAAATTTGAAAAATTCTAGAGTTTAATACACCTGTAAGTATGGTTTGTATGCTGTGCAAAATTCATCAAAGAATCTCTCTTACTTGTGAAGAAAAATGTACCTATAGCAGCAAATGCAGCCAACAGTAAGTGAAAAAATCATGAAGTTTCATATCTAAAAAAAAATTTATTTTGTTATGTTTTTGCACTTCCACTGCTATGAGTGCGAATCCTGAATCCTTCCTGGTCATGCTGACAAAGTTTTATGAATTTATTTGTAAAAGTGTAGACAGTAGAAAATAAAATGTCCTGTGGTGCCTCTCCTGCTCAAAGTCGGCCCGTTTGACATCCTACCCCCCTTAATTTAACTTACATAAAATTAAGAAGTTATAATTAATCAGTGGCCATATGTAGAGTGCAATAAATGTAATATAAAGCATTTAATCTGTCCTTAGTATCCTGTTACACAGAAAAATGCGTATTACATGTGTAATCACATTGCGAAGTACATTTACGTGATAACCAAATGCTTCTTTTTTCTTTTTTTAGGTCTCTCTAACTATTAAATGTTCATAAAACTTCTGTAAGTCCATACAAAAATCAATACAAAATGTTGGTTCTAGTACTTTTCAGTAAATTTCCTTCACTTCTGTGGTAGGTCACATTTTCAGCTGATTGATAAGACTTGATACTTTGGATTTGTAATATACATAAGTAGTTTCTAAATATTTAGATTTTTGTGTTTATGGAAACCTTCCTATCACATGCTTCTGTTTGAGGAAGCCAAATGTCCTCGTGGGTGAAATATGACCAGGCTTTCACTGATGTACTGGTATTGACTTACTCATTTGATATAGGGCTTAGCAAATATGTGCCCTTTCTTTTCTGAACTGTACTCACAGTACAGAAACTGGCGGCTTAAGCAATACTTCATTGTAGTTTTCTAGTGGATTTTCCCATTGTTTCATTCTAGTTTTATAGTGTGTTTTCCCATTGTTTCGGCTGATATGACAACCTTTTTGTAAAAAGGGATATACCACATTTGAAACTCTGTTGTTCCACTTTGTTTTTGTTGCATAAATTTTAAATTGACCAAAATGGCTGGATTTGGGGATAAGTGACACATAGTAACATTCTCATAACCATGATCATGATTTTACCTTCTGCATGCATCACTGAACAAGTTGAGTTCTTTCATTTTGTTTTTGAGGACAAAGGCTTCAGTGTAATGATACAGAATGCACCTTTCATTAAGACCTCTCTTGCATTGGCCTGCATGATAACAGTGAAACATATCTTCCTCTATTTTTATGTTTATTTTAAAATTAAAAACCCGCTTTCCTCAAGGGTTCAGCATTTATTTGCCAAGTACAGGCTTGGAGACTCCTGGGGGTTCCTGAGCTGCGGGCTTGTGCTTCCAGTCCTGTCACCGTAACCTCTGGACATGCTTCAGCAACCACCATATGGTGTGGCGGTGGAATATTGTGTGTCTCAGGGAATGGGGTTCTTGGCTTGACAGTGTAGATTGCGAGGATGGTATAAACCTCTATAAAAAGCACTCAATCTCAAGGTGTGCCGTGTGCTGATGATGTGCATGGCTGTTGCAGGGGAACAGTCACTAGCTGACAGCCTCTGAGGAACCTGCCACGCCTCAGTTCTATAAGGCTTCCTGAGGCATGGGGGGGGGGGGGGGGGCTCTGTTTGAGTGGACCCTTATTTCCATAGGTGCTCATGGGTCCGAAATGGATCCTCCGAAATGTTCTTTTCCTTCTCCCAGCTGAAAGGGTAGGTCGCTGATAGGTACCAACACCTAGTTGAATAAGAGGGCTCCTGTAGCCTGTCCTCCTGATTCAGGAGTGAAATCTGAGTTTCAGGTCTAGTAACAGAACACGTGCTGACAGTCAGGATGTTTTTAACTGTCAAAAGGAAAGAGGTCCTCTTTGAGAAAGTATAGCCTTTCTGTATTCAGAAGGCATTGCTTTCAGTTTAAAATCTGTTAAGCAGTTGCGTAATGACACTGTTGGTGGAAACTGCTAGTTCCTAACAAGTTTAAGAACCTACAGAATGCACATTGCCTGAGGGAATATACCATCGAAACTGAGCTGCACACCACCTTGAATTACAGCAAAGGTGCTGTGACGTATAGGGATCTGGTAGACATTCCCAGGGAGGACGTGAAAGATGAGTGGGCTCTAGAAGCAATAGTTGACGTTCAAAATATCATGAAGAGAGCGGATGGCGATCTTGTAAAGTCAGACTCCTTTATTCTGATGGTTTCATAGCACAAAACTTTCGGGACATGTTTAAGCACGTTTCCTTCACCTAAGTGTGTGGCCTTATGTACCCAACCCAGTGCAGTGTTTCAAATGCCAGTGCTTTGGGCGTACTACTATTGGGTGTCGTGGACAAGCTGCTTTGGTAAGGCTGTGCATGAAGTGATGTGTGTGAATTGCTCTGGACTTCACCTTGTCTGGAGTCAGGACTGCAGTGTGTATCTGGAAGAACGGAAGGTACTAGAGCTTAAAACACCGCTGTTTCCTTTCAAGGGGGGTATGATTTAATACAGTTATGTGCTGCTCCCTAAATTCTCAGTGTTGAATCTTACCAAGTATTTTTTTATGATTGATGGTATCAGAACTTCTGATAAGTCTAGGAATGTGCTCAGGGTATGTTCCTACCTATCTAGGCCAATAGTGTTTCGTACTGAAAAGAAAAGGTTGCTGCTTCAAACACAAAAGGTGTAATGGACATCCACAGCTAAACTTCACATTGAGTAAAAAGAACCACTGCAGCACTATAATAATTAAAAAGCATGATCAGTTTTGTAACATTAGTTACATCTTCTGAAGTTCTGAACAGAAAGAAACACAGAAGTAACCCCAGAAAGTGACAATGTTAGATAAAAAGAACATCACATCATTCCCTAAAGTGCTGAATGCAAGTGACATTTTCCCCCAATTCCTATAATTTCCCTCCATTCTAAAAATATTATTACAGACTACAATAAACTAATGTAAAAGTGGGAGGGGGGGGGGGGGGGGGGGAGAATAGCTGGAAATAAAAAAGAATATGAATAAATAGTAAAGATACAACACAATGAGGGAACACAAGAAAAAACTGGAGGAAAACTGTATCATTGGATCTCACAAATGGACTACAGGGCAGAGCAATGGCTGACTGCATATTAATGAGGACACAAATGATGGGTCACTAGACAGGTGGTGCATATGTAGAAGAGCCAAGGGCAGACTCCATGTGAGAAAAATACTAGAAATTGTGTGCACACGAGATTACAAAGTAAAATACTAAGATAGAAAATATAAACTATAAATGGAATACTATTTGACTGCATAAATGATGCAATGTGGGAAACTGTTAAAGTTACATACTCTGAAAAAGCTAAAAGAAGAGGGACCTATAAAATATCAGACTGTAAAGACACAATGAGGGAGACAAAGGAGATGACAATGCAAAAACTGGTAAACGGATTGGGTTATTATTGAGATAATCAAAACTAGCTAAGGTCAATTTATGTGAGTACCATACCAGATGGGACAGACGAACATTTCAACCTCCTTATCAGTACCTCTCTACTAGAAGTACTAAGTGAAAATACGATGTTTAAAATGGTTATTTAAATATTCCACTTCGAGTGTCTCAATTAGGTAACCTGGTCAAACCCTGTCGTTAATTATGGTGCATATAAGAAAATAGGACTTAATATACCTTAACACCACCCTGTGATTTGGAGGAGGGAGATGGGCACAAGCATTCATGGGCATTAAAGTGTGTCTTACATACTGATTAGGAAATAATTTACAACATTTTCTAAGTCCCTGAATTTGAAAAAAGATCTCTCACAAAAGTGACTGGGCAACATTAGTTCATTAAAAATGTGTTTTAAGACAGTCATCCCCAGTTTTGTAAGACATCAGTTTAGCAAAACGGCTTCTGTATCCAGTTCAGTTACATGATTGTTTAGTTTGAGAAAATGACATACGAGCACTGTATGAAAAAGAAAGTAATATTAATAAGAATTTGTGTCTCTCACCTGTACTTATTGCAGTTGTTAAGTCAAAACTGTTTATGTATCCAAGCATGCAAGCATGTAGACATGTATCCACTACATCTAGGAAGAGGTTTTGGATAGGGGGACATTACATTAAGTAAACTTTTGGCTGGGTCTGAACATTATTACTGACTATAGAATTTGTTTTAGTGCAAAAGTATCAGACTTAATTACAATTTCTTTTAATCAGAAAGAAATGAGTTTAATTGATAAAGGTCGTAACTACAATCCTCATAACAATCCTTAACAATAAGAGGCTGATTTGTTGGTTCCCATGCAGTATTTGCCCATGATATTCAATTGTTGACCACAGTTGAATGTAATGTAATGGTAAACACCAATAAAGTGACTGAGCATCACTTGGCTAAAATGAGTGGGTTTAAGATGATCTCATCAGTTCCTTCTGAAAATCGTATTATCACTAATATTTAAAAAAAACTAGATGATAGAGGCCCTCAAAGTGCACACCAATAAGCCAAAGGTGGCGGTAATTACCTACGAAGAAGACTATGTGGGTAAGGTTTATAAGTTCACTGTGGATAATCATAGAGAAAAATGAAAGTTTGACCTTGCATTTAAATACCTCGTTCCTATTAACCATACCTTTGAAATTGTTCCCTAAACAGCAAGAAAGACACACTCTAGTGCCTATGAATTCTCGTACCCACAAATTAAGGAGAGGTTTTAAGAGACACAAGTCTGATTTTCCTATACAACCCATAATTAATGCCAAGGGTGGATCAGGGTACTATTTAAGAAACTCATTGTGGAATATTTAAATATTTTAAGCATACCATTTCACTTAGTAATTCTAGTAGAAAGGAACTGATTAGGAGGTTGTTTGCCCCCATCTGGTACAGTGATAGTCGCGTTTGACATTGAGAATGCATTCTCGAGAATACCCTCTGACCATGTTGTTAGCATTGTTAAGGACAACCTCAAATAGTGCACTGGGAGGCTAGTAGATGGAACTGATGTTTTACAGCTTCTTGAGTTATCATTTTAGATATGGAGCCAATTTCTCTTTCCAGAAACAAGGGATTGCCGTGTGTTTGCCCTTGTTGTACACATTGGCCAATATATTCTATTCTGAGATACTACATATTTACTGAGTTGACCTTTTTTTTTTTTCAGACAAAGTGGTACTGTTGTCATGGTTTGTTGTTTTCCTTTTGGATAAAGGACCCATTTCTGAATGTACTTATTTTCTTCACCTCCTTGATGACCTCAGTGAGCGTGCAGTTCAACACTGTGCGTAGTACTAATAACACTTTGCTGTGTTTTGACCCTGCAGTCACACTGCAGGATAATTCTTCTACATTTGATATTTATTGGGAGCATGCCGTGGCAGATCTTAGTGATACATGGTTACTCCAGTCACCTTCTCTATTACAGACAAGCTGCTTTTCAGGCTATACTCTTGAGATTGCATAACACTCCACTGTTGGTGAAAGTATTCAACCGGTAATAACGCGTTATAAAATTTGTAAAAATTTTTAATGCATACTGCCGTGCCTTTGTACAGAATATCAATAGAATCACTCTTAAGAATCTTAAAGGTTCTCTGATCCCACCCTCAGACTGGCAGGAGGGTGTAAGCACAGCAGTTCTATTAGGTAAGTGTACCACTAAGACAGTTTTAATAGTGTTAAATACTCTGGTAGGATTTCATGTCATGTTGACAAACAGCTTTTGCTCTCAAGATTATCTCGTTATATTTTGTTCCCTGGAATAATCTGAGGAGGTTAAGACATTGTGAAAAAATGAAGGGTGACCCTTCAACGGTAATGATGGCATATACAAGTATATCAGCCAGAGGGGTAAAACATTTGAGGTCAGGTTTAGGGAACATCTGGCTTGAGCTCTAGCTCAACTTTAGGTACCTATTTTTCTGATATGGGTCAATCTGTTGCCAGAATTTCATCCAACCTTTCAGTGTTGAATATGGAGTGTAAGGGCAATGTCCTTTGTTCTAGAAAAACTAATTTACCATGCTTTAAAGCAGTCTCCTAGTTATATTCAACACCCCATAGTAAATTGATAATCAATCTTAGCTTATTTTGATTATTTCAGTGGATAACACAGTCCATTTGACAGTTTGTGCATTGCCTCCTCCATTGTCTTCTCTCCCCCCCCCCCCCCCTCCCCCCCTTTCCCACTGTCTTTGGTCCTTTCTACAGTTTGATATTTTCAAAAGAGTGTTAACATTTAAAATAGTTTCCCACATTATGTCAATTATGCCCGGCAAATAGTATGTCTTTCATATTTTCTGTTGTAGTATTTGTCTTCGTAATCGTGTGTTCCCCTGATTCCTAGTATTTTTTCACACAATCTGCCTTGGCTCCTCTGCACTTGCACCTGCTGCCTAGTGACCCATCAATGTTTCTGCATTAGTTTTGTCATCTGTGGTGCTGTCGCTGTACTCCACTCTTCAGATCCGATTGTATGGTTTTCTTCAGGTTTTTCCTTTTCTGTGGGCTCTGGCTGTAGGCCCAGTTTCTGTGTTAGTTTATTGTTGACTGTGCCATGATTTTTGGAGTGAAATTGTAGGAATTGGCTGGGAAAAGTTTCATATTAATTGTAGTCCAATATCATGTTGTAATTGCAAGTATTGGTCATTGCCACATTTTGGTTTACTTATCTTCAGCTAATTTTGGCAATGACCTGAATTTTATTTTGATTTTTTTATTAAGTATTGTCATTTCTTGGTATTATTTCTTGTTTTCTAAAAAGTTTCTCTAGAATTTTGAAGGTACACATAGTAGAGAAATAGGTCTAAAATTTGACATGATCTCCTGGCTTCTTTTTTGTAGCTAATCTGTTAGTATGTTTCTGGTTAATTATTAGAATTAAGACACTCACGTTGTATCAGGTGCAAATGCAGTGGAGAGCAAATCTTTACGCTTTCTTGGTGGGTCTACTGCCAGATCACATTTGAGCTTTCTCCAGTTGTCCTCTCACTCCTGTTTATCGCAATTCCATTTACTATCTGCTGTTATATAATTCCATACCTGGTTGGTTCTATCCTGTTTATGGTAGCACACAATGTGCTTTTCATATCTGGCAGTGATTTGCATGAGTGGAGAAAAAATCCCTGTGGCTCAGATATCACATTAAAGTAAGTGTTTCCCTATAGCTAGGTGAGTGAGTCATTTTTCAAACTGGATCTGCCTCCAGTAGGATTCACATCTAAAAAAGCACTGAAGTTCAAAGCAATCTTTAGTTTTATCAGTTACTTTACACTTATGTATTATTTTGAATCTTTCCTCTCAGTATCACTTCTCCAATGTGGAAAGAATCATTATTGAAATTTTATTCATTTGTTGTCAGTCAATAATTATTTACTAATATGTACATTCACTTTGTCCAGTGTTTCAAATAAAATAGCACAAACCTCTCGTGTTTCGGAAACAATGTGAATTTGCAGGAAAAAACTCTGGTATAATCACTGAAATAGCATGAAACACATTTTGTTCTTATACTTTCTTCTTTACATTAAGCAATGCAGAATCATTATAATGAGAGTGCAATGCATAACTCCAGGTCTCAAATCACTTATTACATAGCAGTTCATGTGCACAGTTTCATCTTATAGGTGAATGATATCCCTTTGGACCTCTCCATTACTCATTATATGGCTCTAAAGTCTGCAATCAGATCATGTTTTGTATATTCCATAGTATTTCCTCGATGCAACTGCCTTATTAAAATGTAGTGGGTAGTGGGCAGAAGGAACTTCTGAAATTGGATAATTTTGATGAAACCTGGTCCCTTTCATTACCTCACACGATCACCACCACTTACAGGTATAGTACACCAGCTTGAATGTTATTGTTAGCAATGATCAAAAGAGCACAATCTCATAAAACTTCCTGCTTATCTTTCCCATCATTTGTTTTTGTGCCCCATACTCCCTCCTTACAAGTTCTTCTTGACTCGGTAGCAGTTCTGCTTGTGTCCTAATACGGGGGAGCATTGTCTTCTTACTTTTCTTAGATAGAAAGCTGGAATGTCACTTTAATAAATACGTGAATTTGAAATGGGGCTATGTTGAAGAATAAAGTAGCACTTTTTAGAAAACTTTTCAACTATACCTGTGAGCAGCGTATTGTATGGTATGTTGGACAGTTTTGTGTTGAATTTACATTAAATATTAAATTAATGGAAACTGTTAAATGGAAAATGAAGAATGATTAGCTTTAAGCTGTAGCATATGATACTGCACCAAAAGAATATTTAACCTTCATCTTATTTGTGTTGTACATCTCCCTCTTTGCTGTGACACCTTTTATTTCTTTCATTTAGCAGTAATCATTTCCCACTTTTGTGTAAACCTTAGATGGGTGGTAGATTGACCTGTTATTTTATACTGAATATTTATTTAGCTGAAAGTTATGCAAAACCCATTCATTCATTCCGCTGCTGCTGCTGCCTCTTGTCATTGGCACATGTAAGTCTTCCATGTTGATTTACTATAATTTGTATTTTTCAGCTTACACTGTGTGATACTTGTGGTGGAAAGTGCCCTGTTTGGAATGTTTGTGTCTGCAATCTTGGTGGATCAGTTTCAAGCGATATTCAGTGATGAGACAGCAGTGGAACAGGTGCAGCAGCAGGGTCCATATAGACCCCATAAACACAAATGGGCACTTCTCACAGAAGTGTGCGGCCGCAGTCATCCTATCTTTTGGCTGCTGCCGTGTGCCAGTGTACCTAAACACTTGGAAGAGCCATTGCTCAACCACACTGTCTGAAATTGTGTGTACTGTGATGTGAAGTGTTTAAACTGGATATTTGTTATGTTGCTTTATAATTTAAATTTGCCGGGTGATTGCAGTGATAATCTCGAGCATATTTCATTAACTGGATGAATAATGTTTTAAAAGTGCTATTGTGAGTCATATGGCTGAGAGTATATTAAGATTTTAATTTGTTATTATCATTTGTGATGTGATCCAAATGGTTTTTTTAATTTCTTTGTATGTGAAGGAGTCAAGATAATCCTTTTTTATTTATTAATGTTGTTAATAAGTTACATTTATTTATTGTTTTATAGCACATTGTGATATAATGTTGCCTTGATGTGTAACTTGGAACAAGGTAACTAAAAGTTTCCAGGAGAGATGATCGGTTTGTGTGTATTATTAACGTGTCATGAATTCATGAGCTAAAACAGTGAACAGGAATTCTGTTACCTTTAAATAATTTATATCCTCTCCGTCTGTCTGTCTCTCTCTGTGTGTGTGTGTGTTGTGTGTGTGTGTGTGTGTGTGTGTGTGTGTGTGTGTGTGTAAAAGGGGGGGGGGGTGTGGGAGAGGATGAATCAATATGACACATATATTCATGGAACTACTTTAAATTTTCAACTGTCTGCATTGTACACAATATGTATTATGAAAGTTGAAGAAAAAGCAATTGTATGTTTGCTGTAACGTTATCTTTTATTTCTGTTGTAGGTGCAAAATGTTCTCTTTTACTTCTTGATCGTCCCATGAAAGTAGCATGAAAATCAAGGAGAAAAGTATTACTCTTGCTTAAGTATGTTGTTTAGTGATTTAAGTGTGACAATAATTCTGTAACACTGCAGGCTATGTTTTTTGTATGATAATGGTACTCTGTTGTTTTGTGCAAATCTGAATTGTATTTATTACCTTGATGCTTTACCAGAGCATGAGAGAATTTTTTTCCAGAAACTATGCATATTGCACAGAGCCATATCTTCTAATAGACAGAGTTAGTCAGTCTAAATTCATATTGTTGTTGAAAATGACATAATTATTTCATCTTCCCCATTATTTTGTTCACTGCTCACTTATTTTATTGGAAGACTGCCATACATGTTTTTGTACTGATATTCTATAGTCCTAAACAAACAAATAGAATTTTTGGCTTGCCATATTATGTATCTGAATTAGAGATGTAATGAAAAGTACATCCTGTACATTTGTAATGTCTACTTTTTTGTAGTTGACTATTGCACCCTTCAGAGCAAAGATCTTAGTAGGAAAACAGCTATTTTGTGGACTCAACTAAATCATAGTTAAAGGCTTCCGTCTTGTTTCAGAATACTGGTTTTAGGGCTTCTATTGTTTCTCTTAGCAATAAATAAAGAATTGTATGTTCATCAGCAGCTGAATAAGTGATGTGCTTTCAAACAAATACTTCTAAAAAAGATATGAAATTCAATCAAAATGAAAAGTAATGTTCCCCATCCATCTTTTGCTTACTTTTCCATATGATGTGGTAAAACACTTGGGCAGGTTTTACATCTGGTTAGCAATATCATTATCTTTGGTCTTTGTTTGTGAATGAGGGACTTATTACCATATATTTTGGCACCTTAAAGCCTGCTCAACCAATCCATCCCCAACCTGCTGCACTTTGTGTTTGGCCTATTTTTTCTGTTTCTCTGTCTTTCTCCTCCTGTCTTAAGTTTTTCTTTTATTGCATTTTATTCCTTATAATTTTCACTGCCAAGGCATTTTGTTTTCAGACTTTTCAAGAGAATTCAGTTGTTTGGAAAAAACTTGATTATTCTTTTTTCTGTAAATGTTAAAATTCCATCACTGCAATTTAATGAGTCAAATTGTAGTAGTCTCAAAAGTTGTTAATTTATGTACTACCTTTTACAACACTTCTGTATTCATGGTAACTGAAAAGTAAGTCTGTTAATAGTCTGTGAAAGGAGATTACTTATTTTCTATGTTATTTATCCTGCTTTTTAAATATGTATTAACCTTTGGTTGCGAAAGCTTGAATTTTGTGTGTATGTTTGTGTTTGTTTGTGTGTCTATCGACCTGCCAGCACTTTCGTTAGATATATTAACCTAATGGCCTTGATGAAGAAATGTTAAAAGCTTCTTTATTCCCATTCTGGCCTCTTTATAATCATACTGTCTCTAATCACCTTTGTAATCCTTCAGTGCACTTCATTGACTCCTACATTCACTTTTCTTTAACACAGTGTGCAGCAGTTTATTCTGTAAAATCTCAAGTGCTTCCTTTGTAGGCCTAAAGTAAAGGGGAAACATACAGTACAACTACTGCGTAAAATGTGTGATATGCAATTTGAATGTAAAAGATTTGATTTATTTTTGTCATTCTTACTCCACAGTTTCCAGATGTGTATTGAATGATGGTATTCTTGTTCCAACACTGTAAGGTTATTAACAATGACATTTATTTAGAACAATCTGTTGTCCAGTTTTGATTGTAGAGCCATTTTTGCATAGACTTGTAATGACTGTTCACCTGCAAGAACACGGGAAATGGCCAAAAGGGGCCAATAGCTACTATCAGTAATTTTACAGTCTTGTTGCAGCAGTATTGTCATTCAGTACAAAATTTATCGAGCTTATCTATTACATAATTTTGATTAGTTTATTTTCTATAAATCAGTGCTAGTGAATTCACTGCAGTGCTACAGATAGGATTTCCAAAGTGAACATGTGATGACAAAAGTTTTAATCAGTTATACGATTCTATATCTTTAAAGATATTTAGCATTATGTAATGGTGACTCACTTTATGCAAGGAACAGCCTCTATAACGAACTTTCTACATAAGTGTAACTGAAAACTAGTTCTCGGTGGATAGTAATGCTTTTCTGTTAAATTATAGCATATTCATCATGTCAAAAGCTCCATTGTTGTTTAATTTTTTTAGTTTTGATGTTAGAGCAAATTCAATGCATGTGTTAAAGGTTGCATAATTTTCAGTCACCATAAAGTACCTGTTTGTTCATTGTTGCTTAATAATATTGGCATGTACAAAGTTTTCAGCAGTTATTGATGTTAGCAGTTACCCTTAACTTTTATGTAACATATGTGAAACATTCCAGTATGACTTGGACTTGGATGCAGAAAAGTGAAATAATGTGGTTTACTGGATTATACTCAGGATATTAACTCATATTCTGCTAATGGCAGCCAGACATTAGTTTGAGAACGATCCTGCTTTTTCACTGTAAAAACTTTTTGTCCTTTTACCAATTGTGGAGAGAATAATGTATTTGTTAATGCAGATGCACAGCCTAAAGGTATTTTCCGAACATAAAACCCTGTATAATTGCTTTTGCTGTGTGCATTGTCATCTATACCTTAACATTTATTATATAAGAACATGAATATGAAACTAGAAATATTCAGATATGCATGTTCGATCACTGTTTACTTCTATTTTGGAAAGAATCAATTTTGATGTGTATAATATTATGTGCATGCTCGCCTTGTAGATTCTGATGTTTTATTGTTTGTATATGTGCAAAACAATTTGCTTTGTTCATAGTATTTCATATTTACCAGTTACTTTTTAAAAAAGAGTGCATGGGAAGTATGATATTAATTTATCATCAGTATTATGTACTGAAAACTCAGTTTTATACTTCATATTTATTTTATGAGACTGAAATGAGATATGCATATTTGGGCTTTATAAAAGGATGAATATTTGTATGATTGTTTCTCATTCTTTTTTTCCTTTGATGCAAATACAGTCTTTCATTTAAATAATTTCTTTCTCCTTGTAATGTTTTTGTTTTCTATGAGCCGCATGTGTTGATATGAAATTCTAAAGCACATGTTGATGAAGTGTTAATGAACAAAAGTAAAGAATCTGCACTGCAATTGCAATTTTCATGGAATACCAGTTTCTGTATAGGTTGGATTGGAGCTTGGTAGTACTTAACCACAACATAGGTAGCTAAAATTTTACTGACGTGTTCGGAATTAATCCTCTTGAAGACTGTACTTCTGAAAGGATGAAGGGTGTACATCTGAAGTGGTATGTTTACATTTGTCAGGAATTTACTTATTCAATATGGGACTCTCAGATGTGCTGCCAGGTCATGTTTTGTGTATCCCAGAAAATTTCCTTGAAGAAACTGCTAGACATAGTCAGTTGGTGGCGGTTTGTTACTGCTACCAGTAGCAAATTCCTACTACCCACCAGCAGTTGTTGCCAGGAGGAAATATTGTGGGTATATAAAATGTATTCCTTCACAGATCCAGGAGCCAAATATTGAACACGCATGCCAGAAAATCCTGAAAAAAGTCTCACTCTACTTTTTTATTGAGTATTCTTATTACACTCATTACAGGAATCAGTTCAGGGTAAGTCATGTAGCCGCTCACTGTGAAACCTAGTCTCCCCCCCCCCCCCCCCCCAGTTTTCGAGCAAGCATGCGCATTTGTGTGTGTGTGTGTGTGTGTGTGTGTGTGTGTGTGTGTGTGTGTGTGTGTGTGTGTGTGTGTCAGATTTGTTATTTGTGCAGAGTGGTTACTTTTTGCCAAATTCGGTGTTACATTTTTTTGCCAAATTCTGTTAGATGTACCACAATATCCAGATTCCACTGTCTTGATGGCCTTATCACTTGTTACATATAGATCTTCTGTGGTGCAAGGATCTGGCAGGTTTCTGCAGACTAGATGTTATGGGTCCTACAGGTCACCAAACACAGAACTTGCCTTCATTCATGAAGCCCCACTTCCTGAGGTTTATTTTGCATCTCAACATTCCCGTCGTCAGTCGGTTTAGTGCCTTCCATGTCACGTGGCTGATGAAATCTTGTGGCAGGCTCCTCTGTGAGAATCTGGTCAACCCTTTCAGTTAATGAATTTCATCATAGCTCTGTTAGTCAAAAGGTATGAAAGGGAAGCAGCGGTTGGGAAGGGAGTGAGACAGGGTTGTAGCCTATCCCCGATGTTATTCGATCTGTATATTGAGCAAGCAGTAAAGGAAACAAAAGAAAAATTCAGAGTAGGTATTAAAATCCATGGAGAAGAAATAAAAACTTTGAGGTTCGCCGATGACATTGTAATTCTGTCAGAGACAGCTAAGGACTTGGAAGAGCAGCTGAACGGAATGGATAGTGTCTTGAAAGGATGTTATAAGATGAACATCAACAAAAGCAAAACGAGGATAATGGAATGTAGTCGAATTAAGCCGAGTGATGCTGAGGGAATTAGATTAGGAAATGAGACACTTAAAGTAGTAAAGGAGTTTTGCTATTTGGGGAGGAAAATAACTGATGATGATAGTCGAAGTAGAGAGGATATAAAATGTAGACTGGTAATTGCAAGGAAAGCGTTTCTGAAGAAGAGGAATTTGATAACATTGAGTATAGATTTAAGTGTCAGGAAGTCGTTTCTGAAAGTATTTGTATGGAGTGTAGCCATGTATGGAAGTGAAACATGGATGATAAATAGTTTGGACAAGAAGAGAATAGAAGCTTTCGAAATGTGGTGCTACAGAAGAATGCTGAAGATTAGATGGGTAGATCACATAACTAATGAGGAGGTATTGAATAGAATAGGGGAGAAGAGGAGTTTGTGGCACAACTTGACAAGAAGAAGGGACCGGTTGGTAGGGCATGTTCTGAAGCATCAAGAGATCACAAATTTAGCATTGGAGGGCAGCGTGGAGGGTAAAAGTCGTAGAGGGAGACCAAGAGATGAATACACTAAGCAGATTCAGAAGGATGTAGGTTGCAGTAAGTACTGGGAGATGAAGCTTGCACAGGATAGAGTAGCATGAAGAGCTGCATCAAACCAGTCTCAGGACTGAAGAAGAAGACGACGACGACAGGTGCTGACGGAATTGCTGATGTATTCATGAAACTACTCCTTGACCTCAGCCTAGGTTTCTGTGGTTCATGTCGGAACATGGGGTGGTTGGGATTGATTTCCTGCTTCTTTTTCTCCATTTGTGCAGCAGTTCTGTGGATGTCAGATGGTGCTTCTAGTGCTTTAGACTTCAAGAATCAATCTGGAGATGATTTGCCAACTTCACACCTCTCTCACATCAGTTGACTTACGTGGTATGCACAGCCAGTCTTTCTCTGTGGATAGTCGGCCACATCGATCTCCAAAAAACTCCATCTCCAAAGAATAAAGCTGGTTACGGGAATTTACTAAACTCTCTCTCTCTCTCTCTCTCTCTCTCTCTCTCTCTCTCTCTCTCTCTCTCTCGAAATAAAAAGTGGATACTCACTGAATGCTTTTAGTTTAGTCTCAGTATATTTCAACTTCCACAAAGAACAAATTCACCATTTCTCACATAAAAATTTGAAAGTTTGCAAGTCAGCAGATTCGTCTTGCATTAGACTCGATTAAATACATTCACAATAGTGTTGATTTAACAGCCACATAATTTATGAGCGTGTCTTGCTTCTAGCAAGTCCAACTCGTGAATTACGCAAGTCTAATTTCATTTCTTCGTTTGTCCTTAACAATCATCACAGTCACTAAAAGCACAGCATAATACATAAACACTCCTTGTTCTCTACACATACACTGAAACTCTATGGATGGTACAGCAGGTACTTGTAGGTCACCGTTCGGCTGCCGCATCCACAATTTGCTCATGACTGTTTTTAGATCTGTGCACACAAATATGCAATGTACAATAGATTGGATTCGTCTCTCTCACACTTCTATTTAAAATATTGTGTGTTCGAGACGGAGGAAGGCCAAGTAGTTCTAGAATTTATGCAGAAATTCTCGCAGCACTACACGCTGTACCCATAATTGATAAATCTTGGTAACATGAGTTGGTGGTGGGTCACAATGCCTGCAGTTTCATTTAACTCTGTATCCACCTGTTCGTCATATGTGGAATTTTACCAAACTAGTAATGTGTATTCTGCTGCAGAAGAGCATAGTGCCAGAGCAGATGCATGGAGCATGTTTGGAAGTGTTTAAAATTTTCATTCTTATGTCTTTGTATATGGAAACAGCCTCGAATACATGGGTAGGTAGTTGTATGCCACTTGCAACGACGTATTTTTGCAGACACTACATGTAGGTGTAGTTTTTGTAGCGGTTACCAGATTTGTCAATTTCAGTTTTAATTTTACGTGGCTTCGATATTAACTTCTTAATGAAATACTGTATGTGATAAAGAGTATTATTGGTCTTGAGGGGAGTTGGAATTCCCTATCCTGACAATGTTAAATTTAGTGACTTGGCTTCCCTGTATTTCAGGAACCACTATAGCTGTTGACATGAAACTTTTACAGGAACTTAAACTTTATGTTCTGAGTCTACTGAGCTACAGTAATTGCATTTCAGCCACTGCTTTCGGAAATACAATATTTTTATTACATGGTTAAAATTTTGTACACTTTTTTGTATGTTATCCTAAATGTTCAGTTTGGATTCCGTAGAAATTCTGGAACACGTGAGGCAATACTGACCTTACGACTTATCTTAGAAGAAAGATTAAGGAAAGGCAAACCTACGTTTCTAGCATTTGTAGACTTAGAGAAAGCTTTTGACAATGTTGACTGGAATACTCTCTTTCAAATTCTGAAGGTGGCAGGGGTAAAATACAGGGAGCGAAAGGCTATTTACAATTTTTACAGAAACCAGATGGCAGTTATAAGAGTTGAGGGGCACGAAAGTGAAGCAGTGGTTGGGAAGGGAGTGAGACAGGGTTGTAGCCTATCCCCGATGTTATTCAATCTGTGTATTGAGCAAGCAGTGAAGGAAACAAAAGAGAAATTCGTATTTGGTATTAAAATCCATGGAGAAGAAATAATAACTTTGAGGTTCGCCGATGACATTGTAATTCTATCAGAGACAGCAAAGGACTTGGAAGAGCAGTTGAACGGAAAGGACAGTGTCATGAAAGGAGGGTATAAGATGAACATCAACAAAAGCAAAACGAGGATAATGGAATGTAGTCGAATTAAGTCGGGTGATGTTGAGGGTATTAGATTAGGAAATGAGACACTTAAAGTAGTAAAGGAGTTTTGCTATTTGGGGAGCAAAATAACTGATGATGGTCGAAGTAGAGAGGATATAAAATGTAGACTGGCAATGGCAAGGAAAGCGTTTCTGAAGAAGAGAAATTTGTTAACATCGAGTATAGATTTAAGTGTCAGGAAGTCATTTCTGAAAGTATTTGTATGGAGTGTAGCCATGTATGGAAGTGAAACATGGACGGTAAATAGTTTGGACAAGAAGAGAATAGAAGCTTTCGAAATGTGGTGCTACAGAAGAATGCTGAAGATTAGATGGGTAGATCACATAACTAATGAGGAGGTACTGAATAGGATTGGGGAGAAAAGGAGTTTGTGGCACAACTTGACCAGAAGAAGGGATCGGTTGGTAGGACATGTTCTGAGGCATCAAGGGATCACCAATTTAGTATTGGAGGGCAGCGTGGAGGATAAAAATCGTAGGGGGAGACCAAGAGATGAATACACTAAGCAGATTCAGAAGGATGTAGGTTGCAGTAAGTACTGGGAGATGAAGCTTGCACAGGATAGAGTAGCATGGAGAGCTGCATCAAACCAGTCTCAGGACTGAAGACCACAACAACAACAACAACAACATCCTAAATAATTTTATTTTTATGTAACATTATGTTCTTCTTAGTTCAGTAAACTCAGGATAGATATGTTATTACTCCCTGAAAATTTGAATACTCTACTCAGTCATTCTTGAGATTTAGGGAAAAATGCAACAAAGTGTAAAGCTTCAAAAAACTGTAACTCAATTAATATATGCTTAATTTTTTACATTTAGTTATTCAGAAGCACCCTGCACCATACTGTATGTCAACCTCTTAATCTCTTCCAAGTTTTTACCTTCTTTTCTTTCTGGACTCCTTAGTGGCAAACGGTGCTGCATGCTCTGCTTTATCAATTTGAAGGTTTGTCCACCTGTTCATGTTCTCTGATGCACTTTGCTCCAGGATTAATTACCACCATACCAAAGTTGCCATCATTAAAAGCAATAACATCATCACTGATCCCCCACTTTAGTGTCTTCATTCCAACAAAAACATTTTTTTGGTAATAGTCCATATAAGATTATTGAACAACTCGGGTCTTTGACTCTGACCATGCAGACACTTCTTCAGTAATTTAGGATTTGACAGGTCTCTCTAAATAGGTTTTGTGAAATCCTCGACTGCTGCTGGGATGGAATGTTTATGGCTGTGTGAACTGTTTGAGCACTGGGCATTGCAGTAATTGCTCCATGAATCAGGTCCAGGAGGGCAAAGGTGGTGTACTGGTTTTTCATCAGTTGACAGTCTGTGAAAGATGGTTGCCCATACTGCCTGCTCCATTTTCAACAAATCCTCAGTATTATTTCTAATGGCTGTCTCACAATACTGCTGTAGTTCATCAATCATTTTGTCAGTCAGCCTACCTCTTATGGTTTTACCATCAGGCAGTTTCTTGTCACTCAAACTTTGTTTCAACTTCCTCAACCTCGTGCCCATTCTCTTCTGGACATGACCAACACATTCCCATTTTGTGATGATCTTCTGGCAGCCTTCTATATAAAAAATTACAGATTTTATTTGACCTTGAAGTAGTGCGCGTAGAAATTTTAACATTTTCAACCGGTGAAGATTATATTAAAAATAGATAAAAATTCCCATGCGAGTTTTTAATTAATTATATATATAATCATTTTATTTGGAAAATTGCAATTTTATAAGGAGATAAAAATCCAAAAATGTGAAAAACAAATTTTTCCTTTCTAACTCCCCTTAAACTCATTCACCAGTTAGCACATGAGAGTTCAGTATTCATATAAGTCTATTAGGAATAAAAACGGGTTATTCCTCACTTTTCTCTATGTTAATGTTTGTTTATAATCTTTTCATGTGACAGCGAATTTCATCTACATGTACATCCATACTCCGCAAGCCACCTGACGATGTGTGACGGAGGGAATCTTGAATACCTCTGTCGGTTCTCCCTTCTATTCCAGTCTCGTATTATTCGTGGGAAGAAGGATGTCGGTATGCCTCTGTGTGGGCTCTAATCTCTCTGATTTTATCCTCATGGTCTCTTCGCAAGATGTATGTAGGAAGGAGCAATATACTGCTTGACTCCTCGGTGAAGGTATGTTCTCGAAACTTCAACAAAAGCCCGTACCAAGCTACTTGAGCATATCTCCTGCAGATTCTACCATTGTAGTTTATCTATCATCTCCGTAACGCTTTCACGATTACTAAATGATCCTGTAACGAAGCGCGCTGCTCTCCATTGGATGTTCTCTATCTCTTCTATCAACTCTATCTGGCACGGATCCCACACTGCTGAGCAGTATTCAAGCAGTGGGCAAACAAGTGTACTGTAACCTACTTCCTTTGTTTTCGGATTGCATTTCCTTAGGATTCTTCCAATGAAAATCAGTCTGGCATCTGCTTTACCGACGATCAACTTCATATGATCATTCCATTTTAAATCACTCCTAATGCATACTCCCAGATAATTTATGGAATTAACTGCTTCCAGTTGCTGACCTGCTGTATTGTAGCTAAATAATAAGGGATCTTTCTTTCTATGTATTCGCAGCACATTACACTTGTCTACATTGAGATTCAATTGCCATTCCCTGCACCATGCGTCAATTCGCTGCAGATCCTCCTGCATTTCAGAACAATTTTTCATTGTTACAACCTCTCAATATACCACAGCATCATCCACAAAAAGCCTCAGTGAACTTCCAATGTCATCCACCAGGTCATTTATGTATATTGTGAATAGCAACGGTCCAACAACACTCCCCTGCGGCACACCTGAAATCATTCTTACTTCGGAAGACTTCTCTCCATTGAGAATGACATGCTGCGTTCTGTTATCTAGGAACTCTTCAATCCAATCACACAATTGGTCTGATAGTCCATATGCTCTTACTTTGTTCATCAAATGACTGTGGGGAACTGTATCGAACGCCTTGCGGAAGTCAAGAAACATGGCATCTACCTGAGAACCCGTGTCTATGGCCTTCTGAGTCTCGTGGATGAATAGAGCGAGCTGGGTTTCACATGATCATCTTTTTTGAAACCCATGCTGATTCCTACAGAATAGATTTCTAGTCTCCAGAAAAGTCATTATACTCGAACATAATACCTGCTCCAAAATTCTACAACTGATAGACGTTAGAGATATAGGTCTACAGTTCTGCACCTCTGTTCGACGTTCCTTCTTGAAAATGGGGGTGACCTGTGCCCTTTTCCAATCCTTTGGAACACTACGCTCTTCTAGAGACCTACAGTACACCGCTGCAAAAAGGGGGGCAAGTTCCTTCGCGTACTCTGTGTAAAATCGAACTGGTATCCCATCAGGTCCAGCGGCCTTTCCTCTTTTGAGCGATTTTAATTGTTTCTCCATCCCTCTGTCATCTATTTTGATATCTACCATTTTGTCATCTGTGCGACAATCTAGAGAAGGAACTACAGTGCAGTCTTCATCTGTGAAACAGCTTTGGAAAAAGACATTTAGTATTTCGGCCTTTAGTCTGTCATCCTCTGTTCCAGTACCATTTTGGTCACAGAGTGACTGGACATTTTGTTTTGATCCACCTACCGCTTTGACATAAGACCAACATTTCTTAGGATTTTCTGCCAAGTCAATACATAGAACTTTACTTTCGAATTCATTGAATGCCTCTCGCATAGCACTCCTCACACTACATTTCGCTTCGCGTAATTTTTGTTTGTTTGCAAGGCTTTGGCTATGTTTATGTTTGCTGTGAAGTTCCCTTTGTTTCTGCAGCAGTTTTCTAACTCGGTTGTTGTACCACGGTGGCTCTTTTCCATCTCTTACGATCTTGCTTGGCACATACTCATCTAACACATATTGTACGATGGTTTTGAACTTTGTCCACTGATACTCAACACTATCTGTACTTGAACAAAACTTCTGTGTTGAGCCATCAGGTACTCTGAAATCTGCTTTTTGTCACTTTTGCTAAACAGAAAAATCTTCCTACCTTTTTTAATATTTGTATTTACGGCTGAAATCATCAATGCAGTAACCACTTTATGATCGCTGATTCCCTGTCCTGCATTAACTGTTTCAAATAGTTCGGGTCTGTTTGTCACCAGAAGGTCTAATATGTTATTGCCACAAGTTGGTTCTCTGTTTAACTGCTCAAGGTAGTTTTCAGATAAAGCACTTAAAAAATTTCACTGGATTCTTTGTCCCTGCCACCCGTTATGAACGTTTGAGTCTCCCAGTCTATATCCGTCAAATTAAAATCTCCACGCAGAACTATAACATGATGGGGAAATCTATTCGAAATATTTTCCAAATTATCCTTCAGGCTAATTTTCTGTTGAAAGCAACCGTAGTCAGTGTTGAAACCTGGTAAAAGTAAAATTTTGTTACAACTGGATGGCTGATGTACACTTGTCAAAAATAAGCCAAAACTTTTTGACCCCATGCCTAATAGTGTTTCAGCCGCCTTTGGAACACAATACAGCAATAACTCTGCATGATAGGCATTCGAAAAGTCCACCGTAGGTTTCTGGAGGTATGTGGCACCAGATCTCTATGCACAAGGTGCACAGTTTCTTTAAATTACATGCCTGGAATTGGCACCTGATATTCCATGTGCATTCAGTTGGGTCCGGTAATGTGAGTTTGATGTACAAGACATCCCAAGTTGATTCTCATGCCCCTCAAACTTTTGTAGCAAGATCCTGGGTTTGTGACATGGACAGTTACCCTGCTGGAAGATGGCATCTTAGTCACGGGTAACATAAAGCATGAAGGGATGCAAATGATCTGCAATAATGTTCATACTACACAGCTGTTGTAGTACCTTAGACTGCTACATGTCACAGAGACAGCCAACTGAATGTCCCACATAGTGTAATACTGCCCCCATTGACACAACACAGTTCAAGCAACTCTTTTGGCTGGATGATGATGTATCCAACACAATCATTGACTGATGTGACAGAAATGTGATTAATCTAACTAAGGCACTAAGATGCCATGGTCTAATCTCAATGGTCCCATGCTCATTGCACGAGTACTTGATGATGTTTGACCAACATGATAACATGGAGAGGTCATCTGTACAGAGCCCCATGTTCAACAGTATGCGCAGAATGATGTGCCCCGAAACACTTGTGCACACTCTAGCATTGTACTGTCATGAGACCGGCCGCTTGTTACACTTAACACAGTGTGCAAGCATCTGATATCCATGACACATGGACACCCAACACCTTGTTACCTTCTTGTGGTTATATGGTCTTGCTCTGCTTGTATAGTGTCTGTACCACATCATGTGCCTACAGTTCTTCTAGACAACATTGCATCTTGCAGTGGATACTGGTCATAATGCTGTGGCAGATCTGTGTATTAGTGTTCCACATCTTTCTCCTCTGAGCTGAATATATAATGTTACTCTGCAGTTTGTTTCCTGCCATTCATGATAACCAAAACTATTTTCTTAGTTTTGTCATCATTCCCTGTAAAATTTGTAGCTACTGATGCTTTGTCTTATGATCTGATGCCCTCACAGGTTAGTTGTTTAAAGGCCCGAGTTCACTAACAACTGTGAATGCAGCAGTCAGACTATGGTATCTGAAAATTTGAGCATCAGCCAACAGCCTGTTGTGACCCTGAGTCAGAAGCAAGTGAGTCAAGATTGATGTGGAAGATATTTTAATAGTTTACCTTTTTTCTCATAAGAAACACAAAACAATAAGGAGGCTTAGGGTTGCAAAACGAGGATAATGGAATGTAGTCAAATTAAGTCGGGTGATGTTGAGGGTATTAGATTAGGAAATGAGACACTTAAAGTAGTAAAGGAGTTTTGCTATTTGGGGAGCAAAATAACTGATGATGGTCGAAGTAGAGAGGATATAAAATGTAGACTGGCAATGGCAAGGAAAGCGTTTCTGAAGAAGAGAAATTTGTTAACATCGAGTATAGATTTAAGTGTCAGGAAGTCATTTCTGAAAGTATTTGTATGGAGTGTAGCCATGTATGGAAGTGAAACATGGACGGTAAATAGTTTGGACAAGAAGAGAATAGAAGCTTTCGAAATGTGGTGCTACAGAAGAATGCTGAAGATTAGATGGGTAGATCACATAACTAATGAGGAGGTACTGAATAGGATTGGGGAGAAGAGGAGTTTGTGGCACAACTTGACCAGAAGAAGGGATCGGTTGGTAGGACATGTTCTGAGGCATCAAGGGATCACCAATTTAGTACTGGAGGGCAGCGTGGAGGGTAAAAATCGTAGGGGGAGACCAAGAGATGAATACACTAAGCAGATTGAGAAGGATGTAGGTTGCAGTAGGTACTGGGAGATGAAGAAGCTTGCACGGGATAGAGTAGCATGGAGAGCTGCATCAAACCAGTCTCAGGACTGAAGACCACAACAACAACAACAGGGTTGTTCCTCTATTTCTGGAGTGATGTTGATTGCGTCTGCCAGTGGAGCAGTTGTCGTAAGGACAGAATCATAGTACAATGCTTTCAATCTCGCGTTGATATGTCCCTCAGAGCATTTCTTGTGGTACACTGGATTTTTTGAAAGGTGCAAGCAGGCAACCTGTGATTATAAGTGGAAGTGAGAGTAACTAATCTACTTGAAAAGAGACCTTGGATGCCATTACAGAGCATTTATTAGTGAACGCTGTAAAACAGGTACAATTAGTCTAGAACAATACATGTAAAAAAAAATTTGTGAAATTTGAGAGCATGGTAAAACTGATTATTACATACCAAGAGACCCAGATTACATCCTGTCCCTGACTGAATTGGTTGTAAAACTTTGTAGCCATTTTTACGTAGCCAGTAGCTTAACAATATTCTTTTGTTGATGTTTTAACTGGTTTACTGCATAGTGCTTTTACCTTATTGAAGCTCTGATAACACATTGGCTCTCATCCTAGTATTTGCTGTGCCAGAAGTGGACTCTGGTAACACCAAAAAGTATGTGGTTTCCGTATGTATAGATCGCCAAACAAGTCTTCCTCATGGCTCCGATGAAACAGTACTGCACCGTGTGACCTCTCCTGCGTGGGAAACAGCATCTCGCTCATTACTGCTGTATTCTGCAGTGCCACTTATGGGAGTGAAAAACTTGCCAGCTGCAGTGTCCAATAAAATGTAAAATTTAGAAAATAAGATTCTACTCAAAATAATAGGAAACTCATAAGCATTCAATGAATTCGAAAGAAAAGTTATGCTAACAAATCTGAACAAATTCTATAAGAATGTTTGGTCTTCTGCAAAGTGAATAATTGGATCAAAATCGTCTATTCATTTACCTAGAGGTGGACAGAATTCTGGATCCGATCTTCTAAAATAGTTCATCAGGGAATACAGTTATACAGTTCCTACTTACAATCATTGCACGAACACAGAAATGGCAGATATAGAGGTAAGTAATCACAGAATAAAAAATAAACAATTGCTGAAGGATGGGTAGGCATCTGATCCAGATGATACCTGTGAAATTCTAGAGATTATGCAAAGAAACTTTCTCCTCTTCTAGCAGTAATTTATCATATGTAATAGGAGCAACAGAAAGAACCAAGAGATTGGAAGAGAGAGGTGCATCCTGTTTTCAAGAAGGGTCATCATACAGCTGCACATAATTACATTTCTACAACACTGATGCCATTCTGTTGTAGAATTATGCTAACATGGTTTATGCTCACACACTGTGATGTTTTTGATGAATCGTAATCTCCTCTTACAGATCAACATGGAGTCCCTAAACAGAGAGCTTGCAAAATTCATCTCACTCTGCATGTCCATGAAATCCAGAGAGCCATAGATAAAGGTGTCCTAGTAGATTCCTTGTTCCTTGACGCCCATAAAGTATTTGATACAGTTCTGAATTTCATTTAGAGGATGCAATATGGGGTTACTGAGTATAATACTAGATTTGTGATTGTATTCAGGACTACCTAACAGATATGTTGTTCTTAATGTGATGAAGTTGATGAATGTAAAGGTAATTTTGGGAATACCCCAAGGAAATGTTATAGGGCCCTTACTATTTACAGTATGCATAAATGATCTAGTTGGGTCCTCAACAATGCTGTCATCTATTTGAAGGTTGCAATATACAGAAGACAATAAAAAATTAGAGAAAGACTGGTGGAGGACTGATGATCGGTGCAGCTGCTGGCAGTTGAAAATAAATATATTGTATTTGTGCATAAATTCGTGAAGAGTCCATTTCTGTTGACTTTAACTACTGGTGATAAATTGCTCCGAACAGCAACACCAGTTACAAACCTAGAAGTGACAGTAGGGAGCAACATAAAGTAGAAACACTTATAACTACATGTAGGAAAAGCAGCTGCCAGGCTGAGAGTTGTTAGAAGAACCATAAGGAAATGTGCAGTGGTTGGACAAAATATGGAAACACCATCAGAATTGTCTAGTTGAACATAAATATTGATACTAGTCAAGTCTGCAGGTTGCACTATTGTATCTGACTGTGAATGGTGCCTGTACAGTGTCCTCAGTACATTGCAGGTATCAGTTATGGTCAGAACAGTTGTGAGTGCATTAAGTCAAGCTTAATGAATTGGAATGTGGGAAATGATTCGTGCTCATATGGTGAGCACTTCCATAACCAAGATAGTAGTGTTTGATGTTTCAAGAGGCACCATAATGAAGATTTATACTGCATACAGGGAAAGCAGAAAATCATCCGCTAAGTCGCAACATGGACAGAAGTGTCCATTGCGTGGTCTTGAGAGACAGTCATCAAAGAGGACTGCAGTGAAAAATAAGCGGATGGTGGATGCAGAAGTCCCTGCAGGACTTCGGAACTTAATGCCGCAGTCTTGAACCCTGTTGGCACCAAAATATGAATGGAGCTCCATAAGCAGGGAATTGTAGGGCAAGTTGGGATTCCAAAACAACTCATTAATGATGCAAACACCAATAATTGGAAAACGTGGTGCCAAAGGCATAAAATCTGCACTATAGAGCAATGGAAGAATGTCATTTGGTTAGATGAATTATGTTTCATGGTGTTTCCACCCTCTGAGTTTATGACCCAAGAGTGGAACTTGACGGCAGTTTGATGGCGATTTGGGTAGGCACATCATGGTATTCCATGAGACCCATGGTTGCTGTGCAAAATTATGATACTGCCAAGGATTATGTGACCATTTTGGCTGATCAGATCCCTCCCATGTTTGTTCCTCAGTGATGGTGAGGTGTTCCAGGCTGACTGGGCCCCTGTTCACGTGGATCCCATTGTCTAAGACTGGCTTTGTGAGCCCAAGAATGAACTTCTGGCCAAGACAGTCACCAGATCTCAATATTATTGAGCCATTTCGGTCTAAGTTTGACAGAAGGATGCATGATTGTTATCCATCTCCATCATTACCTGAACTTGCCACTGTTTTGCAGGAAGGGTGGTATAAGATTCCTTTGAAAACCTTACAAGGTCTGTATTTATCCATTATGAGATTACTGGAAGCTGTTGTGAATGCCAGTGGTTTTCCGACACCATATTAGGCAGGGTAGTGTGTTGTGTTTCTGGTGTTTCAATATTTTTGTCCATACCATGTAATTCATTCACAAAAGAAGTGGCTTATGAAAAACTTGTTAAGAACAGATCTTGAGTATTGTTCATCAGTCTGTGACACCTACCAGCCTGAATTAGTAGAAGGTGTAAAGAAGATCCAACACAGAGCACCATGTTTTTTCACGGGTTCATTTAGCAAAGTGTGAGAGCATTTCGGAAGTGCCCAACATATTCCCAGTGGCAGATGTTACACAAGTAGCACTGTGTATCGTGGAAAAATTCCTATTGAAATTCAAAGCGTGTATGTTCTAAGTAGACTTGGGCAACATATTGCTTCCCCCTAAATCCCTCTCAAAACAATGAAAATGAGAAAATCTAAACAATTAGAGGTAATAGAGAAGCATACTGACAGTTGTTCTACACTTGTGCTATTTGCAAATGGGATAGAGACTTGGGTGAAAGAGGGTGATAGTGTTATGGGAAGTACCTTCCAACATACACCATAAGTTGGCTTGCGGAGTGTAGATGTAGAAGTAAATGCAACTGATTTCAGCTGACGCCTGCAAGTTTTAGAATTTTGAAACAGGATATGCCTTCTGTGGAGTTTTTATACTTTATGCCACTGCTGCACAGTATACATACATGCTAGCTTTCTTGTTCCCAAGATCAATGTCATACACACACTTCCATGTTTATGAAAGAACTCAGAGGTAAATACATTCTGAAGGTGACTTGAGCTGGCTGCAACTGGTAACATGGGTCTAGTTTCGTGAGACGTTAAATTTCAAGATTAATATATTGTGATATTTCTCCTTAGTTGTGTTTTAAGTCCGTCAAGGCTTGAACTTTCAAAATTAAGTTAACAGTTGAATTCTGGACCCCTAAACAAGGACAATTACCAGAGAATGCTAAAATTTGTAGTGCAAATTATTCTTCATAGCTTTATCAAAATCATGATCCACAGAGATGTGTTACAACATAATGAATGTGCCATTTATCAATGTAAAAGAGCCATCCAGTAACTTTGTGTCAACCTTCTGATGATAGTAACTCCTGTTTATCTGACAATAATCTGGAACAGTTTTGAGTCCCCTCAAACCCACAAGGTTCTATTTAGTGTCCTCCGATAGATGAGCAGTGGTGATCTTACGCCGAAAATTGAGATGTAAATCCCCTATATCTCACTACTGACTGCTGCACACTCAGGTAGATCATAGAATAATTAACAATAAACACAACAAAATCCAGAATTCATTAAAAAATAAAGGCATCTTTACTTAATAAAGGGGTCATAAAGGAAGGAGCCATATAAGACAGATTCCTTTCAATGTGACACATGCATATTTACAGCATTTTCTTTAATAACATAAAACTGCTATTTAGTTTCAGCCGTGAACAGGCAGGTCATTTCAGCAACATTGGCAATAAGTTCCTTTTTCAGAAGTGAAAAAAGAAAATTCCTATCTTTCTTAAGGTATTGTGACCCCAGTAGCCATAAATGTTGCATTATACATTCAGTTCTTGTTATCTTCCTATATGTTAATTGTATCTAAATTATTGCCCTTCAGTCAGCTGAATATTTGCCAAAGACAGCACACAAAAACAAGACTACTGCA
This sequence comes from Schistocerca piceifrons, assembly GCF_021461385.2. Taxonomy (NCBI): domain Eukaryota; kingdom Metazoa; phylum Arthropoda; class Insecta; order Orthoptera; family Acrididae; genus Schistocerca; species Schistocerca piceifrons. The sequence goes on along the minus strand of NC_060143.1, from coordinate 315,363,527 downwards.
TCTTCTTCTTCTTCCTCTTCCACTCCCTTCCCCACGCCCTTCTTCCTTCCCATCACATTTGCATCTGTAATTGACCCATTCTTCTGAAACTGTTTCTATTTACAACGGTGTATGTCTGTTCATATTCAACTTTCCAATTTTTACAGGGTATTCACAGGTATTAATAACAAATTTTGGATTATAATGTTGGCCAAATGATTTCTTGTAGCTAAGGTTAGAGCTGAACATGAAGTGCCTAATCTAACATGAAAATGATAATGGAAAGTCCCGGATTTGCAAATAACTTAAGGAGTAAAGGCAACAACCCACCTCATAGTAGAGGTTTTACGTTTTGAAAAGATACATAAACACAGCTGAAAGCACTGTTACTTTCAGATGAGTCTTTATTCACAGCAATAGAATCTGGGTTGTGTTAGGTGGAATGGGTGAGGGTAGAAAGAAAGTAGGGAGAGGATGGTGATAGCTGGGAATGAGACACAACAGATGCTTGGGATAGCAATGCAGCTCTAGTGAGCTCCTATTGGCCACAGGCAAAGAAAGTTGTGTGCACCCTATGATGATGCCAAGGAGTGGATTGGGGGGTGAGGATAGAAGAGGGGAAAGGAGGACTGCAGGGAAAAGATTGGGTTACCAGAGATTGATGCAAGGAGTAATATGAGACTGAAGGATGTGTTACATGGACTGTTCCCATCTACATAATTCAGAGAGTGGATGGTGTTGGGAGGAATTAGCCAGTTTGCAAGAGATGTGAAGCAGCCATTGAAATTGACCATGTCGAGCAATATTCAAGCATTAGTCTAATAAACACATCAGTCAGTAATAGATTTGATAAAGGAAATAGAGGCAATATAAATGAGAGTAACATGTTTTGTTACAGGTTAATTTGGTAAGTGCGAAACACCCCAGAGGTGTCCTGCATCACAGTGTTGTATACTGTTAAAATTCTGAGAACATACATTCCCAGAAAAGTCAATCAGTATATTGCTTCCTCCTACATAGAGCTTAAAAAGTCAATCAGTATATTGATTCCTCCTACATAGAGCTTACAAAAGAGACTATGAAGAAAAATTTAAAGAAATTTGAGTTCACATAGAGGCTTACCAACAATCATTCTTCACACAGACCATTCGCCACTAGAACAGCATATGCAGAAAGTGGACTGGTACACAAATCACTCTCCGCAACACACTATATGGTGGCTCGCAGAGTACAGATGTACATTTAACTGTAGATCTGTGCAGAAGTCACAGCAGGGGTGGTTCGTGACGTAACTGCTTTCACAGATGGCTGAGTCTCTGACAGGACAGGATAGGGTAGAATAGGAGTGTGGTGGGTCTGGAGTAGGATGTGTTGTGTTGGTGTATAAACAGGTCTTGTGCCTGGGTCTTCCACAAAGGTATGACAACTGTGGCAAATGGTTAGGAGCGAGTGTAGTGTGAGGATGGACTAGGATATTGCAAAGATGGGATGGGTGGTGTGATACCCTTTGAGAATGATGGCAAAGATTATATGTAGGATGTTCCTCATTTCCAGGAACATGATAAATAATTGAAGTCCTAGTGAAGAATGTAGTTCAGTTGCTCCAGTTCAGAATGATAAGGGCAATGGTCCTGTGCATCTGTTTGCTAGGGTGGTCAGAGGATTAAGGGTGTGTGAGGAAATGGCACGGGAAATTGTCTGCCAATTTTGTCGGGGGATAATGTATGTCTGTGAAGGCCTTCAATATACTGGGCAAGGGAATATGCCATCTGTAGGTGGTCAAATTAGATAGTAATGATTTTTTCAAGTGTAAAGTATGGCAGATTTCAAAATGAAGGTAGTATTGATGGTCATGGGCTTGATACGGCCAGAGGTTGTGATGGAGCCTTCAGAGAGATGGAGGTTGACATCTAGGATGGTGGTACAGTGGTCTGAGGAGGACCACGTGAAGTGGTTGCGAAATATGATGAGGGTGTCGAGGAATGAGGATGGGGTCCACATCACAAAGATATCATCAATGAAACTGAACCAGATAAGATGTTTGGAATTTTGAATGCCTAAGAAGGTTTCCTCAAATGGCCCACAAACGGAATGGCCAAGGGAATCATGACCGTGCAGTAGATTTCTTTGTATACCTTCCTATCAAAGGAGAACTAGTAATGTGTGAGTATGTAGATAGTTAGAGGTATAAGGAATGAGCTGGTGGATATGGAGTAAAAAGGACTTTTGGAAGAGGTAATGTTCCACAGCAGCAATGCTAAGGGTGTGGGGGCTGCAAGTTTATAGCAAGTTGGCTTCAACAGTAATGAGTAGGTATCTAGATGGTAATAGTGTGAGGATGGCTGAGAGTCAGTGAAGGGAGTGGTTTGTGTCTGTGCCTACTATTCGGTGAGTTGTTAACCGTTTATAATCTGATGAAATCTTGCTTAAGTGCACTACCTATCTCAAAACACATGGACAGCAGTTCTCTTCACAAGATGCGCAGTGTGTTAGATTTTGTACCACAATCAGAAACATTATATGTAACAATGTCCAAATTTAATTTGACCTGTGAATTCATAGAAATAAGTAACTGTGGTGATGGACTTGACATTAATAACAGAATGTTTCTGCCAGCTACCAGTTCGCATACGATAGTTGTACAGTCATTGAAAGATACCTTAAATCTGATAGCACATAACTTCCATAACCTGAAGCAGCTCTTGGTTTTAGTACTAGGGAAGACTGCTAATCTGTTACCAATGTGGTCAACTTCTTGAATACTGGAGAGTCCTGACAATTTTTGTCTCCTTCAGTCATGTCTCAAAATATGTATTTATGACAGCTCTATCTAAAGCATACACTGTGAAAACCATCAAACTGCATCTCAATTTGCAGTCAGTGCCATTAGCAAGCAAGGAACTTGTTACCAGAGGAAAGTAATGACACGTTTTGCACCATTATTTCATCTCACAGTTCATGAAACTCTTGCTAGGCAGTGAAACTTGTGTTACCATATCCTGGTGCATCCTAGTGAGACATTTACAAACTTTGCATGCCCATATTACAATGAACAGAACTACTAATGCCAAAAACAAAAATGTATCTGTAACATTGTTGGTGTAATCTTCACTCTCAAGACAGGTTTGATGCAGTTCTCCATGCTAGTTGCTAGTTTATCCTGTGCAAGCCTTTTCATCTCTGAATAATTACTGCAGCCTACATCCTTTTGAACCACATAGATCTCCCTCTACAATTTTTACCCCTCAACTTCCCTCCATTGCCAAATCAACTATTCCTCGAAACTTCAGGATGTCTCGTATCAACTGATCTCTTCTTGTAGTCAAGTTGTGCCATAAATTTCCTTTTTCGCACATATGATTTAGTATTTCTCATTAATTATTTGATCTAACCATCTAATCTTCAGAATTCTTCTATTTCAAATGCTTCTATTCTCTTCTTGTCTGAGATGCTTGCCTTCCTCATTGCACATCCATACATGACTACACTCCAGATAAAGACAGTCAGAAAGACTTCCTAACACTTACGTTTATGTTATACTATCTGGTATAGCTTTGAATGCGTAGCATTAAATATCTGTGGCCAGACGACTTGTGTGGTGTAACATACTTTGTATGGGGGTAACTAATTATATTTATGAGTAAATTAAAGAGAACAACATTAAGTAATTGAATATCATCAATTTCATATCATTTATGTATTGTAAGCAATGCATGGCAGGAAAGTTTTCTGGAGGCATGCCTATTGAGAGTTCCTTACTGAATTGTCATTTGGAGTGACAACTGGTGGCAATGATGAGAGCACATCATGATGTAAGTAATAAGTCTACAACCAATATAAATATTGGAGTGATAAGTATTAATGGTTTTTGGTATGATGTGGTCCAATCCATGCATGATCAGTCACCCTGCTGATACTTATGATGATTTTTATCTTACAGATATATTGCATATTTCTTTCTTGGAGTTATTTTCTATGGTGGGCCTGCTATGCAGAGCCACTAGACCATGACATGAGACTTCATCTTTTGCAGTGGGCAGATGCTGAAAGAGAGTTCCAATCTGTTCAAGCTACTAAAATGACAATCAGTTTTGGAATAACTCTTCCATATTATAATCAAAGTGTTTTGTTTACAATTGTGGGGATATAGACAGTTTATAACTTGTAGCTCACAGTAGAGCATAACATGTACTGCTGTTCTGATATCACATTAGAAAATCGCTGTTGCCATCTGTCATCTTTAATGTTATCATCAACACCCTTTCCTCTGTGGCTTCCAAGTCACCTCCAAGCCATGGCACCGAAACATAAGTGGGCCTCCACAGCAGGTGGAGATGCATGCTCGCTCACTGTCACACCTTGTCAATGTTCTGAGCTGATTTCTTTTATACCAGTTCTACACTTATGGCAAACTAGAGTGCACACAGTGGGATGTTCCACACTTGACACCTATCTAAATGACATGTTTGTTTTCCATGAACATCTTTCATCTGCCTAAATGGTAAATCGTTAGAAGTGGAACATGTTATTTCACAGAATCAATATGTTACACCAGAAAATTGAATGTGAATCAGGGCTGTGTGAGTGTGTGTGTGTGTGTGTGTGTGTGTGTGTGTGTGTGTGTGTAGATGTTAAGCTTATGTTACAGCTCTCCTATTGTGAAGATTTGTACACAGTGATGTGTTGTTGTGACACATTGCTGCAATTCTTGGTCATGAAGTCTTTATGGCAGACTTATTTTCTGTGTCACAAAAAATCATGTCCACAGGAAGCCAGGAAGCTGAAAGTTAAGCCATCTGCCTCACCACTGAAGGAACATACTGTATGTAATTGAAGAAAAGTTGCTGAAGTACGTTTTCGGATAAAGTTTTACTTGTAACATAAAAAATAAAACATCACATATTTTGGATTTTCTGTGCAATTGTTCTCAAATGATTGCAGGGAAACTACTGGTTAAAAATATTTGGTTATTTCAAATTGTAAGTCATACATCAAACAATGGAAAATCCAGGATGGAATGTAACAATACCAGAGAAGGAAAGTTGCTTCTCATCATATAGCAGAGATTCTGAGTCGCGATAGGCACAGCAAAAAGATTCACACAATTATAGCTTTCGGCCATCAAGGCCTTTGTCAGCAGTAGACACACACACACACACACACACACACACACTCATGCAAACACAACTTGCACACATGTCTGCAGTCTCAGAGAACTGAAACCACACTGCGAGCAGCAGCACCAGTGCATAATGGGAGTGGTGACTGGGTGGGGGTAAGGAGGAGGCTGGGGCAGGGAGGGATAGTGTGGTGGGAGTGGTGGACAGTGAAATGTTGCAGTTTAGACAGAGGGCAGGAGACAAGGTGTGGAGGGGGAGGGTGTAAGTAGCAGAAAGGAGAGAAACAAAAAGAAAAAGCAATTAAAAGACTGGATGTGGTGGTGAAATGACGGCTGTGTAGTGCTGGAATGGGAACCGGGAGGGGTTTGGATGGGTGAGGACAGTAACTAATGAAGGTTGAGGCCAGAAGGGTTATGGGAAAATAGGATGTATTGCAGGGAAAGTTCCCAACTGCGCAATTCATAAAAGCTGGTGTTGGTGGGAAGGATCCATATGGCACAGGCTGTGAAGCAGTCATTGAGATGAGGGATATCATGTTTGGCAGTGTGTTCAGCAACTGGGTGGTCCACTTGTTTTTTGGCCACAGTTTGTCAGTGGCCATTCATGTGGACAGACAGCTTGTTGGTTGTCACACCTACATATAATACAGCACAGTGGTTGCAGCTTAGCTTGTAAATCACATGACTGGTTTCACAAGTAGCCCTGCCTTTGATGGGATAGGTGATGTTAGTGACCGGACTGGAGTAGGTGGTGGTAGGAGAATGTATGGGACAGGTCTTGCATCTAGGTCTATTACAGGGGTATGACCCATGAGGCAAGGGATTGGGAGCAGGAGTTGTGTAAGGATGGATGAGTATATTGTGTAGGTTCGATGGACGGCGGAATACCACGGTGGGAGGGGAGGATAGTGGGCAGGACATTTCTCATTTCAGGGCACGACGAGAGGTAATTGAAACCCTGGGGGAGAGTGTAATTCAGTTGCTCCAGTCCCGGATGGTACCGAGTTACGAGGGGAATGCTCCTCTGTGGGACTTTGGGAGGTGGTGGGAGACTGGAAAGATAAGGCGCGGGAGATTTGTTTTTGTACAAGGATGGGAGGATAATTACAGTAAGTGAAGGCTTCAGTGAGACCCTCAGTATATTTTGAGAGGGACTGGTCATCACAGCAGATGCAACGACCACGGGTGGCTAGGCTGGGGATTAGGAGCAGGGGTTGTGTAAGGATGGATGAGTATATTGTGTAGGTTCGATGGATGGCAGAATACCACGGTGGGAGGGGTGGGAAGGATAGTGGGCAGGACATTTCTCATTTCAGGGCATGATGAGAGGTAATAGAAACCCTGGCGGAGAATGTAATTCAGTTGCTCTAGTCCTGGATGGTACTGAGTTATGAGGGGAATGCTCCTCTGTGGCCGGACTGTGGGACTGTGCGAGTGGTGGGAGACTGAAAAGATAAGACACGGGAGATTTGTTTTTGTACAAGGATGGGAGGATAATTACAGTTAGTGAAGGCTTCAGTGAGACCCTCAGTATATTTTCAGAGGGCCTGGTCGTCACTGTAGATGCAAGGACCACGGGTGGCTAGGCTGTATGGAAGGAAGGAAGAAACTTCTTGGTATGGAATGGGTGACAGCTGTCGAAGTGGAGGTATTGCTGGTGGTTAGTAGGTTTGATGTGGATGGAGGTGTTGATGTAGCCATCTCTCAGGTGAAGGTCAACATCTAGGAAGGTGGCTTGTTGGGTTTGGTAGGACTAGGTGAAGCAAATGGGGGAGAAGTTGTTGAGGTTCTGGAGGAATGTGAATAAGGTGTCCTCACCTTCAACCCAGATAGCCAAGGTGTCATCAATTAATCTGAACCAGGTGAGGCGTTTAGGATTCTGGGTTTTTAGGAAGGATTCCTCTAGATGGCCCATGAATAGGTTAGCATAGGATGGTGCCATGCAGGTGCTGATGGCTGTACCACGAATTTGCTTGTAGGTAATGCCTCAAAGGAGAAATCATTGTGGGTGAAGAGACTAGGAAGGAGGTTGTTGGTTTGGGATCCATAGGGTGTCTGGAAAGGTAGTTTTTGATAGCAGTAAGGCCATGGGCATTAGGAATGTTAGTGTATAGGGAGGAGGCATCAATAATGACGGGCAGGGCACCATGTGGTAAAGGGACAGGAACTGTGAAGAGTCGGTCGAGGAAATGGTTGGTATCTTTTATATAGGAGGATAGGTTCTGGGTAATAGGTTGAAGGTGTTGGTCTACAAGAGCAGAGAATCTCTCAGTGGGGGCACAGAAACCGGCCACAGTGGGACATCCTGGGTGGTTGGGTTTATGGACTTTAGGAAGCATGTAGAAGGTGGGAGTGCGGGGAGTGGTAGGGGTAAGTAGAGAGATGAACTCTGGGGAGAGGTTCTGGGATGGGTCTAAGGATTTTAATAGTGACTGGAGATCCTGCTGGATTACTGGACTGGGATCGCTGTGGCATGGTTTGTAGGTGGAAGTCCTTCTGCCACGTAATCCTTGAGGTTCAAAACAATGGTGGTGGAGCCTTTGTCTGCAGGTAGGATTATAAGGCTGGGATCAGTTTTTAGATGGTGGACTGTGGTTCTTTCTGCAGATGTAAAGTTAGTTTGCATGTTGAGGGACTTGGGGAACGATGGTGAGTCAAGGTTCAAGGTTAAGAAATTCTGGAAAGTTAGCAGGGGTGGTTTGGAGGCAGTGGGGATGGATCACGGTTGGATGGGGGAGTGAACTGAGTTAGGCAAGGTTCAATATTGGTCTTTGGTTGAGTGTGATTGATTGGGCTGGTGGCAAAAAAGTGTTTCCACTGTAGGGACCGGGAGAAGGAGAGAAGGTCTTTAACTAGTCCTGCATGGTTGAATTTGGGAGTGGGGCAAAAGGTGAGGCCTTTGGAAAGGGCCGATATTTCTGTGGGATTAAGGTTTCTGGAGGAAAGGTTCATGGTCGAAAGCTATAATTGTGAGGATCTTTTTGTTGTGCTTATCACGACTCAGCATCTCCACTATATTGTGAGTAGCAACTTCCCTTCTCTGGTATTGTTGTAAGTCATACATCATAGCCTGATGATAAGGTGTTTATCTTTTCATTATTGGTCATATTTATTACATTACTTTAAAGTTGAGTAACACACTGCTCATCATTCAAAAGATTTGCAGTGAATTAAGAGTGTGAATTTTGTTGCTAATCTGAGGGAAACAGATATTGGCAGTCTGAAATCGTCATCATATTTTGAAAAGCTGATCTCCACATCATTGAGGCATGAACACTTGGTTAAAAGGCAAAAAGGCAGAGTGGAAAAAAATCACCCAGCCAGGACTCGATCTCATAACCTTTTGGTTCCTAGTCACACACTCTACCCCCCCCCCTCAGCTCCCCTCTTTTTTGCTTTTCTTTTTGTTTTTTGACATAATATGACAACCATTCCAGTACATCATTGATTCCTTCACTCAGGGTTCCCCCCCTCCCCCAGAGGTTAGCCAGCCCTCTGACTGAACACACTGAGCTACTGTGCCAGCACACCTAGACCACCACACCAGATGCAAATTAGATCCTGCTTGCTGCATTCAGCTCTGCTGCATTCAGCTCTGCTACTTTCATGAATTATGGCAGCTGTTTGCTAGGTGGCAGTGACATTGTTTTCACCACTTAACTTTAATTCATTAAAGTTCAGACAGTTTGAGGGAATATTTTTAAATTGTATACATAACCTTCCTTGTGAATCTGTGCATCTATTAGTCAAAACTGGATCAAAATCCCTACAGCAGTTCCTGAGATTAGCCTGCATATACTGACAAACATGAGCAAGTGGCTTTATAAATAAGTTATAAAAAAGTAACCTTTGATTGTAAAAAAAGGTTTGAAACAGTCCTGAATGCAGTAAATCTTCAAGTTTTATTTACAAATATTCACTGTGGGTACCTTTTGTAGAATGACAAATGTCCCATTTGTAATCGGTTTTCTGCCAAATCCTATGACATGAGTCTTGATTTATGGTGGCAACTGCTTGTGTTATCAGCTATCATTACTTGTCAATGTTTCCTGGAAGTGGAGGAACAAACACTCTGTCTTCCATGTAACACTATACGCAATAATCCATTAGTGTTAAATAGGGTCATTGATGAGGCCAGGATAGTGTTCCACCCTGTTCAATCCAAGTTGGCGCATTCCTACAGAGACATGCAACAACTTCACAATGATAATACAGAGTGCAGCAAGATGCTGGAAAATAAATTCTGTGCTCGTATCATGTAATTGAGGCATTAGATAATATTCAAGCATGTCCAGGTATGATTAGCCAGTTACTGGTGACTTGGCAAAAAGAATGGACCATAAACTTTGCTACAGCTGACTCGGCATCCTATATGATACACAGCCAGCTCTGGTGAAACAATTGTACCAATTAATAACATTTTGTCTTTGAGATGGTGGCTTGTGATATTTAGTTCTGAATTGTTTGTGAATTGTAGTAGCGGATCTGGATTCATGAAACCATAAGCAGCACTGTGCATGTTCAGCACTGTTATATGACTTCATGATGACAGTTGGAATAATTTATTCATGCATGCCAGCTAATGGAAATGTCAGAAACTAACAGTGTTAGGTGGGAATAAAACTTGAAAATACACTGCATTCAGTGCTGTAGCAAACAGTTCTGTAAAATTATTTAGCTACAAAAATCTACTCACCATGTGGTGGCAGAACTCACACATAAAAGACTGTTGTGATTGGCAAGCTTTCAGGGCCAGCGGCTCATTCTTCAGGCAGAAGAATTTTATCAATAATTGATTGTTTTCATTGAAACATTTCATTAAGTTATTTATGCTTTTCGCAATTAAAGGCTGTTAACAGTTTCATCTGTTTCAAAAATTCCTTCCTTGTTGTTTACAGTCTGCATTTAGCATTCACCTCCTTTGGCCACTGTCGGTTAATTTGCTCCCCAAATAGCAAAACTCATCTACAACTTATGGTGTCACACTTCTCTCATTTCCTAATACAATTCCCTTAGCATCACCTTATTTAATTCAACTACATTCCATTACTGTTTTTTTGCTTTTATTCGTGTTCATCTTATAACCACTTTTTAAGACACTATGCATTCTGTTCAACTGCTCCTCCAAGTGCTTTATAATCTCTGTGAGAATTACAATGTCATCGGCAAACCTCATATTTTTTATTTCTTCTGCCTGAATTTAAATTCCCTTACCTAGGGTGACCAGACATCCGGATTAATCCAGACATGTTCTCCTTTTTACCTCTTTGTCTGGGGTCCAGGTGGATTTTTACAGTGTCCAGCTTTTTTGCAAAGCTGAGTGTAATACAGTTAAATTTACAATTCGTCCTGTTCTATTGCTCTTTTCTTGAATGAATGTTTGAAATTGTGGCTCTGTATGTTTGAGGACTCCTCATGTTTTAGATGGATGTCACTTAAAAATGATTTTTGCTACAGTGATGTTGAGAAAAGTCTTGTGTATTTGCAGGAGAAACGTACTGCCTTTGAAATTGAAGATGCAAAATGTTTTGATCAGTTCTGCAATTTCAGAAAATTTCTAAAAAGGAATAATGATGATCCAGAATTTAGGACTTTATCTTGTAGTAAAAAATGGGCAAAGTCTTTTTGTGACAGTAAGTCAGTTGACTGTCACTCAGAGTTGCTGAAACTTGCTGAATACTTTTTCAGTATTTCAGGACATAATGCTAATGCAGAAAGAATATTTTCTCTAATTACCACACAGTAGATGGATGAGAGGAATAGATTAAACCTTGAATCAGTGAAAGGTCTGTTAATGGTCAAATATAATTTAAAAGAATTTTCATATATGTCATTTTACGATTATCTGTTAAGTAAGCCTAAACTTCTGCAAAAAATTGGTTCCTCCAAGAAGTATCAATAATTGTTAAGGAATGTATGTATGTTATGTCTATAAGTAATAAACTCATTTATTGAAATTGAACGTATGTTTGATGGGGAATACTGCAAATGAGGATACGACCTGTCAGCTTTGGACAACTCACATGGAAGTAGCCAATCAGGAGTGGTGTTTAGGCAGCCATCTTTGTTAAATCTTAAAACTACATGTAAATATAAAAACAGTTGATGCCACACTGTCACCACAATTAATGTTTTTAATTTAAAATAAAAAAAATATTGTTCTAAGAATCACCACCTGACCACCAGTAACAATTAACTACTAGTTTTACCGGTGATTCCAGGCAGTCATGTGACTTATCCAAAGCTGACGGGTGGTATCCTCATCTGCAGTTGACCCGTTTGATGTGTCCTCTTTTTTCTTCCTTTGTCCTCCTTTTTGAAGCTGTTTGTCCTCCTTTTTAAACAATTGCATCTGGTCACCATACCCTTACCATACTTCTCCTTGGTTTCCTTACTGTTTGCTCAATGTACAGATTGAGTAACATTGGGGATAGGCTGCAATCTTGTTTCACTCCCTTTTCAACTTCTGCTTCCTTTGACTCCAACTGCAATCTGGTTTCTAGATAAGTCGTAAATCACCTTTATTTCTGTATTTTATCCCTACTATCCTCAAAATTTCAAAGAGTTTAGTCCAGTTACCTTTGTCGAAAGCTTTCTCTAAATTTAGAAATGCTATAAATGTATGTTTACCTTTCTTTGGCGTGTCTTCTAAGATAAGACATAAGGTCTGTACTATCTCTCATGTTCCTACATTTATCAGAACCCAAACTGATCTTCACTGAGGTCAGCTTGTACAAGTTTTTGCAAATTTTCGGTAAATAATTCATGTCAGCATTTTGCAACCATGAAATTAAGCCAATGGTTCAATAGAATTCACACCTGTTGCAACCTGCCATCTTATGGAATTGGAATTCTTATATTCTTCCTGAAGTGTGAGGGTATCTCTCATGTCTCATGATGTCGCACACCTGGTGGAATAGTTTAGTCATGGCTAGCTCTCTGAATGATTTCAGCAATTCTGAAGGAATTTCATCTATTCCAGGGCCCTTGTTTCTACCTGTGTCTTTCAATACTATGTCAAATTCTTCTTGCAGTATCGTATCTCACATCTCATCTTCCTCTTCTCTTTCTATGATATTAATGTCAAGTTTGTGTCGTTTCTATAGACCCTCAATTTATTCCTTCTACCTTTGAGGTTTCCATTCTTTGCTTAGTAGTGGCTTGATATCTGAGTGCTTGATAGTCATACAGCTGCTTCTCTTTTCTGCAAAGGTCTTCTTAATTTTCCTATAGGCAGCACTTATCTTTCCTCCAGTTGTGTGTGTTTCTACAGCCGTTCCTGCATAGCCATTTTACATTTTCTGTCAATTTCATTTTTTAGATTTCTATATTTTCTTTCACCAGCTTCCTATGCTGCATTTTTTTATCTTCTCATTTGGTTAATTAAATTCAATAGATCCTGTTTTATCCAAGGATTTCTACTAGGCCTTTTCTTTTTAACTATGGGATCCTCTGCTATGTTCAGTATATCATCTCTCAAAGCTAGTCATTTGTCTTCTATTCTATCCCTTTGTGGGGCAGCGGGTGGAATTATTGTTATTAAATGTTTTGTATTTATTTATTTGTTGCTGTTGTTTGCCGTTCTCAACACTGGCTCTCTAACTTCAATATTGGCAACCAGAAAGTGATTAGCAAAACGTGAAGCCTGTAATTAGAATTCCTAGTGCCCACTTCATCTGAGAAATACATTTATAGCTACAGCTTATAGCTCTGAGGAATTAGGAGATTGTCTGGGATTCATAATCAAAAACCATTTTCTCTCAAATGTTCACTATATTCTGAAAGTCACAGACCAAAAAGAATCCATACAATCCAACTACCAGAGCAGTTCAGAGTCTAATGCACTGATGCAACTATAGCTGTCTAAATTAAATGTTTAAGTGAATGCTCGCCATAATTTGATGATAATGTTCATCGAACGCCATGCTAAATAATGGTAGAATGTCTGTCCCGTGGCGGCACGTGAAAATACGACATACGCAAACTGAAGATAGATCATTAAAGTCGTCCCAGAATTAACACTTCACTCGAAAATGATTTCATGGTTAAGCGTATCCCAAGTAACTTATTACGGCATCTGAGGCTGTTTATAGCAATGATACCGACGCGACGCGACTCCCGGCACAGGTGGTGCGCTAATCAGCATCTGGAGAGAACTGGGGCCTTTTTTTCTCACGCAGCGTTCTTATATATAAAGCCACGGTGCGGACGGCTAAGGGAACGCCTGATCAAATCCGCTCTCCCGACTAGCCGCTGGGCTAGTAATGCACCACTTTAAGTTATTGAATAAATCATTGCTTCCTTTGCTGATGGCCGATGAAACTCTTAATTTAAATGTGCAATCAGCACACAGATGAGTAATCATAATAAAAGTCTGATGTGACTAAGTCAAGTATTTTGGGCGAGAGAATTAATTTAATTACACTACACGCAGTAGATGAGCTCTGAACTTGCCCTTTGGAGATACGCTATCGCTATAGTTTTATAGTTATTCAGTTGAAACTTCTCACATCTTTATGATTATAGCGGATCTCCCTTCTACTTAAATTTAAACATCCTAGCCTTATTTATTCTCCTACTTAATCTATCTTGCTTCCTTAATTTTTAAGACAAAAACCAGAAAATCATGAATTTCAACAAAACTTTTAATTTGTGAGATCCAGAATACTGTTTCTACTAAATTATTATGAAAAAGGAATCTAAATATAAATTTTTAAGTTTCTAGCTCTTTTCTGTTGCGCCAATGATTTTTACAGAAAAACGTCCAAATTTCGAAAATGGTTAAAGCTATTGAACTGATATTCAACACATATTGATTTAGTATTACTCCTGACATGCTAGAAACGTTTCAGGTTATTTACTTGATTTTTAAAGTATTGCGCAACATTTATGACGTCAGAGCTAGTTACAGCGGACTAGGCTGGCACACAATGGAAAGACTGATGTGAATTTTATAAGGCGTGAGTATGCTGCTTCCCTGCACCTTCCTACTGTTTCAGTCCAGTGTATGCTAATGCTCCCTCTGAAACTTTCAATAACCCCTGGTTCTTTCAATTTACTGAGGTCTCTTCTCCTTAATTTTCTATCTTTTTGCAGTATCTTCAGTTTTACTCTGCAGTTCATAGCAAATAAATTACGGGCAGAGTCCACATCTGCCACTGGAAATGTCTTACAGATTAACATTTGGTTCCAAAATCTCTATTATACCACAATCTGAAACTTTCCAGTGTCCTCAGGTCTCTTCCATATGTATAATTATGTTCCTTAAACTAAACGTTAGTGGTGAACTAATTATGTTCTGTGAAAAATACAACCTGATGGCTTTTCCCTTTATTCCTTACCCCTAGCCATATTCCCCTTCTGCTTTTCCATCTCTTTCTGTTCCTGCTATTGAATTCTGGTCTATGACCTCCATTAAATTTTTTTCTTCCTTAAGTATCTGAATAATATCATTTTTGCTCGTCAAACATTCTTTCCTTATCTTCGTTATCTGCAGAGCTAGTTGGCTTACAAAATTGTTGTGTTGGATGTCAGATTTGTGTTTACATTGGCTGTGGTAATGTGTTCATGATGCTTTTCACAGTAACTTACCTGCATTCCTATTTTCTTACTCGTTATTAGGCCTATGCCTGTGTTACCCCTATCTGATATTGTGTTGATAACTCCGTACTAAGCTGACCAGAAGTCTTGTTCTTCCTGCCACTGCAAATCACTTATACCCACACTACCAAAACATTAATGGTAAATGTCAACTAGAGAGCAATAGAGATGCTAGCTGATCATTTAAATTCTGTTATACATTATTGAAAAATATATTTTAATATATCTTTTGGAGTGATTTCAATTTGTCTAGTATCAACTAGGAAAATCACATATATTAGTGGTACTAAGCCTTGTAAAGTACAACCGAATGCATTATCAAGCACCTGCTTTGAACTTGCCTTTCTTAGAGTGCCACCAGAAAGACAGGGATTAGTAGTGACCATGATGGCATGATATGCACACAAAATCAACACACATTAATTTTCACTCATGCAACCTGATGGAGTTACAATTCTGTAAAATGTGTAAGCCTAAATAAAGTGACTGATTACAGATATTTGTGTATTTTAATTGAAAAATAGCGTTTAGAAAGGCATTACATGTGATACTTGCATTTCTGACAGAAAAGAGAGAGTAAGCTTGGAGGAAAAGACTAATTGTGCTTGAGTAATGTTAACTAAATCTGTGATCAGTCTCTGAGTACCACACAGTACTGAATAGTATATGACTCATCTTCTGCCTTAGGTGTCATATGACTGCAATATAGAGGAACATGTCATCAGCACACTGTTCTACCAGCCAGACAACTTTCTGAACTACTCATTCATGTAGCTTTTCAATTGGCCTCTCAAGGTTGAGTGCACCCCACTAGCGCAAGTGCTCGTGCACTGGTGTGTGTGTGTGGAGAGGTTATCAGCACCCAGAAAAATAACAAATGTTATTAAAATGTCATATAACAAAAGGAAGAGTAGATCTTACACAAAGACATGCACTCTGTCCAAACATCACTCATGGTCATCCACAAAATCAAGCTAACTCACATCCTTTAAGACAGCATAAAAACAGGCAGATAAAACACAAGTAATATAAGAGGAAAGCTTAAATAATTACATAGAGGAATGTAACCAACAGATCACTGAGAAAAATAAAACAGCAAAGAGCTTCCCCTCCCCCCCCCCCCCCCCCCCAATCACCCCCCCACCCCCTCGCCAAGTAACAGATTGAAAGCTTTCCCCTAAAATTTTAGGGAACAAGTTGGGCATTCCACAAACTCTTAAAAGTTGTGACGTGTTCATTTGATTGTCAGTTAAAATAGAGGACTAATCTGTTGGCAAATGATCTGTTACTCTCTTGGTTGTATATAAAACACAGTTTCAAAAAAACCGTGATCTGTACTCCATGAGTTTGACACACTGGAGGATCTCTAGCTAGAGCATGAAGCCCTGCATAAGAGGACTCTTAAGTGAAGATGAGTGAGAAGGACCTCATCCTTTCAGCTTGACTGGAAGGAGGTACACCATGATGAAGTTGTTGATTTCATCAGGTGCAGCTTATTGTCTGTCACTTCCAGCCACTCTTCTTCCCATCAATGCATGACTCACTTCCTCAACAGTGAGGAAAGCACATTGAATTGTCTGAGTATCTCAACACATCTCCTTGACAGCTACCTAAGCCATTTTGTTTCCCTTAATACCATGTGCCCTGCCACCCAGCAGAAAAACACCACCTTCCTCAGCCTTTGTAGATGGAGGAAGGCATCCTGAGCTATTTTATTTGTTGGATACAACCATTGTAGAGAGTTAAGGGCATGCAGGGAGTTGGAAAAGACAAGGAATTTAGCAGGCATAACACATCTCATCTGCACTGGTACTTGCAAGATTGCATAAAATTCCTCATCAGATACCATGAATCCCTGAGGCAAATGGTTCTTGAAGACACAATCAGGAGAAACAACAGAGCAATCAGTGGTGTCCCCCTGCTTTCACCCATCCATGAATGCAGCTATACAGTTGTGATGCTCTTTTAAAGTGTTTTAAGAACATATTAAAAGTAATTCAGCAGACTCTTCTGTACTGCATTAAATCTAAAATTACCTTGAGCCTCTGCAGTAACCAGCGTGCCACCCAGTTAAAACCCTGGATTTGGGTTTGTACCTACCCCACACCAAATGAATCCAGCACATGCTTCACATGATTCCCAAACAGCCTTGTTTCTCACGGACAGTTGGAGAAAAGGCAGATTATAGTTGGATAAGGAACAGTATGGCATGCCAGTGAATTGGGAGGAGTGAGGAAATTATATGCTTGATGCATCATGAGGCACTGCCACCAGAGAGGAGGAGGAGGAAATCAGTGTTTAATGTCCTGTCAACAATGAGGTCATTGAAGATGGAGCACAAGCAGATTGGCGAACGAAATCAGCTGTGCCCTTTCAAAGGAACCATGCCAGCATTTGCCTTAAGTGATTTAGTGAAATTACAAGTTATCATCACGTGGAGAGTAGTCGTTCTCTCACCTCAACATACAGACTGGATACAAGTCTGGTCCTGTAGGCACCCATGGCCAACCTGATCCCCTCTTGGTGGCTTGTGTCAATGATCTTCAGATAAGAAGGTCTTGCTGATCCACAGGCTGTGTACCCATAGTCTAACCACAATCACACAAAAGCTCTAAACTGGGGTAGATGTGCCCTTTTCGCTCCCAAGGCCTGTGGCACAGGCAGTTTATGATATTCATTGCCTTTTGGGTCCTTGTTTCCAGGTCCTTTAGCTATAGTAACCATGACAGTTTTAAATAAGAAATGTGACCTAGAATCCTCACCAAGTCTTTAAAATGTAGAATGGTGTCCCTCACATGCAAGTCAGGTAAATTAAAAAGACAATTCGTACACACTTACGTGCAGAAAATGTAAAACCCTTCTTTGCAGCCCAGTCCTCCACTCTCTTCACTGTAAGTTGTAACTTATGAGTTGCTGTTGCAGTGATGGACGAGGAACAGAAAACAGAAAAATCACCCACAAATAAAAAGCATTGCGAATGACTCCTTGAGATGTTATACTGTTAATGGCTATGGCAAAGAAGGTGACACTTAAAACTCTTTCCTGGGGAACACCAGTCTCCTGCTCAACATTGTCTGACACCACACCAGCAAGTTGGTACTAAAGATGTATTTTGATAAGAAGGAGTAAATGACTATGAGGAATTGTGCACAAAAGACCCACTGATAGAGCTGTTTAAGAATATTGTGCCTCCAAGTAGTGTCGCCTTATTGATGTCAAGGAATACCCCTATGCAAAGCTGTTTGTGTAGGAAAGCCTGCTGGATGGTTGCCTGTAGCAGGTTCAAGCTGTTGAGAGTAGATCATTATCTCCTGAATCCATACTTAGAGCAATTAAGGAGCTGCCCTGATCAGAGGTCTTTCCTACATAGCTCAACAAGGTGACTATGCAATTATGACTAAGACACATTCAGTCCTTTTCTGGTTTGAGAAAAAGTACCAAAATTGACTATTTCAATGAATTGGTAAATTGTCCTGTCTGCCATACTGAATTGAAACATCCTAAGAGTATTTCCTTTGATGCTGTTCGGAAGTTCATAACATCCTGTATTGAGTTTGGTCATGACTGTGCACAGTGTGAAGAATGTCAGGCAGTGCTGAATCCAGCTCCAGCATGGAGAAAGGTCACTTGTATGACTTGTTACTGTTGGATCTCCCTCTCTCCATGGTCAGATGGAAGTGTTGGAAAGCTGAAAGGATCCTGGATGGCAGTGGCTGTAGTCATTGGCAGTAGGTGTTGCAAAAAGCTCTGCCATTGTTTGGGTGATATCTATAGTGATTGTTTGGAGACACCCTTTCTTCAGCACCACTGCCTTATGTAACTGGCTGCATAAATCAGAAATCCTCCTGATAGCTTTCCATAGAACAAGTGGAGCGACTGACGGAGTCCAGGAACACGTGCTGTGAGCATTTCTTGCTCTTCTTGATTATGTGATGAGCTTTGGCTCGTGTTACATGAAAAGCTGGGAGATTTACTGCTGTTTGACAACACTTAAACTGTCACAGAACTGCACACCTGACACAGATTGCTGAGCAGCATGGCTCAGTCCATCAAGGTACAGGCTGTCATCTAGGATGACCTGAGTGCTTAGAGACAGGTAAGTCAGCAGCATGATGGCCCCCTTGTGTGATGCGATCCATCCATTCCTACATGCTGCCTCAGTGTTCAAACACAGTTAGCTGGTAGAACAGTGTGCAATTAGATCTGCTTCCTTTCAAGGAGTGCTCTACCTAGTAGTAGATCAAGCATATAACCACTAATTCTTACAATCAGAGTGCCTTTTGACTGTATATCCATACAACTGTTCCACATTGAAGTCAGCTGTTAGCAGCTGGTATATATCATAACATGACAGAAGAGACATAGCAAAATCATTGTGGAAGAGAAGATGGTCAAGGTGGCACACCACTGGACCAGCCAATCTTCTCTGCATTCGGTGAGTTGAGAACTGCCTGCTGAACAACTGGGTGTTGGCTTATCTAGCCCCGGGCAGAAGGATATTTCGGGGACTATTTGCATACACGTGATCAGCAGGAAACAGTTTGTTGATCATCGTGCCTCCTTCCTCTTCTGTCAGTTGATGCCCTCTGTTGGACATTGGCTTCACCTAAGTGTTTGTTGTCAACTGTGTTACTTGCTTGTAAACACTCTTGCGACGGCCAGACTTCGCAGTGGAGTCAGCAATCTGCATCCCTGGTCTGTCTGCTGTGTTGTTGCAGCAGAAAGGACACTGTTACTTATGTGCCAGAAGCAAAGACCGTAAATACATGAAGGCTTGCACTTCTTACAAGAAGTATACTTGCCCTGCACACACCAAGAAAGTAGAAGTTGCTTGTGTTGTAAAGTGCTCTGAATGTGAAAATGAGTAACCCTCGTAACTGTGAAATTAATATAAATAAATGTAAAATCATTTTTTTATAATTTATTTAAACACTTTTCTAAGTAATTCATTTATAAAAACAAGTCCCAGAAACCCTTTCACAGTGATAATAATCAACATCTTTAACTTCTGGCCTACCAAAAATATGGAAATACTTAAGACATATGGTTTATCCTAGATAGAGAAAGTTTAATGGTAGTGAGGCCAGCTACTGACTCCTTCCATTGGCATTGGCCAGTGCAACATAGAGCATTGATAAGAAACTGTTAAGAATAATTTTATTTCATCATCTGTTATTAATATTGCTTTCAGACAAGTTATTTTGGCCATTAATGCTCTCACGCACATCATATTTGCTTTTTCAGAACAAAAAAAGCAGGAATGTTAATTTTTTATGCTTCATCAATAATGAGATGACTACACAGAGCACAATCTTAGGCTGGAAAAGGCAACATTCAGATATTTACATTAAATAATTATGCCAAACCATAAAAAATTTAAATCTGGATGGCAGAAAGGGGATTTTATGTCATCTGACTAACACAGTTACAATGCATAATATTTTGTACAAATGGAGACAGAAAATAAATGTCAGAAGAACATTTTCCTTATACTTGTATTGGGTGTTCACTTCAACCACAACAATTTTCATTTGTTCAGTTTCCTAACAGATTAAAGCTGTGTGTCAGGCCCGGAGTGAAATGGAACCATTGCCTTTTGCAGACATCTGCTCTACTGGCTGAGCTGTCCAGTCATGAATCATGACCTACCCTCACAACTTTACTTCTCCCAGTACCTCTCTCTCCTTCTCTCCGAGCTTCACAAAAGATATCCTGCATATTTTGTGGGACTACCACTCCTCTCAGAAAGAATACTGTGGAGGATTGGCCCAGCCACAGCCTAGGGAGCCTGTTTCCAGAATGAATGTTCACTCTGCACCAGTGTGTGCACTGATTTGAATCTTTCTGGTAAATTAAAACTGTGTGCTGGACCAAAACTCAAACCAGGAACCTTTTCCTTTTGCGGTCAAATGCTGTACTGGCTGAGCTATGCAAGCACAACTTGTGCCCCAAGCCCATTGCCATCCATCCACCACTTTCATCTCCTTCTTTCCAAACATCAGAGAAAAGAAAGGAAGAAGAAAGAGTAAGTTTAATGTCCCATTGACAGAAGGTCATCAGAGATGGAGCAGAAGCTGAGATTAGGGAAGGATATGGAAGGTAACTGGCCATGCCATTTAGAAAGGCACCATCCCAGCTTTTGCCTTAAGCAATTAAAGGAAATCACAGAAACCTAAATCTGGATGGCCAGATGGGGGTTTGAATTGTAATCCCCCTGAATGCAAGTTTGATGTGCTAACCATTCCACCACCTCAAAACATCACAAAAGTTCAACTGCATACATTGAAGGCACAATCTTGAAAAACAGTATGCAATCATCTGTGATGTGTCTTGTTTTCATTTCATGACTGGTTGTCAAAGATGGAGCATTACTCATTACAGGAACTTGCAGCCTTTCATTTAATCTGTGCTGCAGTATAATGCAGTGTCTAAAAAGAGAAATTATGGTACAGAGAAAACTTTTCAATAGGTATGATACCAATTAATTTAAATTTGTCACTATGGATAGTACATACACGAAATTGTCAAGGAGAGGCAGCCAAGTTTCTTGACAAAGAATTGTTCACAAAATAGAATTTGAGGAGATTCGTCAATAAGCACCTGTCAGTTTGCACATTTCAAAGGGTAGTGTCAGGAGTACTGGCGTAGCAGCAATTACATCTGTAGCAAATGTAATGCGCTCAAGTGTGTGAAATTATTATTAACAAAGCTTATTATTTGGTAGGGTGTACTCAACCATTTGCTTTATATCTGCTGCTGCCACAGGCTCATGTTGTTGCCTCTGTAGCATGGTTTTTACACCATGAATAATAAATACAAACATTAAGTTTCAGAACCTTTATTCTAAGTCACTTCATAATTATACTGACATGCTTACAACACTGACGTACATCTTTCTTAAGCCATTATATACCTCTTGCATGGAATCTAATATGACACAGCTCCTTAATGCCCACATGGCCACCCCTTTATATATCAATCCAAACAATCTTCTGTATTATATATAAAAACAAAGATGAGGTGACTTACCGAACAAAAACGCTGGCAGGTCGATAGACACACAAACAAACACAAACATACACACAAAATTCAAGCTTTCGCAACAAATTGTTGCCTCATCAGGAAAGAGGGAAGGAGAGGGGAAGACGAAAGGAAGTGGGTTTTAAAGGAGAGGGTAAGGAGTCATTCCAATCCCGGGAGCGGAAAGACTTACCTTAGGGGGAAAAAAGGACAGGTATACACTCGCACACACGCACATATCCATCCACACATGGTCTGTATGTGTGGATGGATATGTGCGTGTGTGCGAGTGTATACCTGTCCTTTTTTCCCCCTAAGGTAAGTCTTTCCGCTCCCGGGATTGGAATGACTCCTTACCCTCTCCTTTAAAACCCACTTCCTTTCGTCTTCCCCTCTCCTTCCCTCTTTCCTGATGAGGCAACAATTTGTTGCGAAAGCTTGAATTTTGTGTGTATGTTTGTGTTTGTTTGTGTGTCTATCGACCTGCCAGCGTTTTTGTTCGGTAAGTCACCTCATCTTTGTTTTTATATATAATTTTTCCCACGTGGAATGTTTCCTTCCATTATATCAATCTTCTGTATTGTTATAAAAGTTTTTTTTTAAATAAAATTACAAATAAAACTGTTGCCTTAAAATTAATGACTTTTTCAACAGTTGCACTGGCACTTATAGAGCAAATATATTTATCAAATTTTAAGCATTTAACATTTCAGAAGTGTGAGAATACTCAAATATGAAATATTAACAATACTTTTACTATTTTTATAAAATTCAAAAGATACATGGCTTGGAAAATGTTCCTACCAAAGTATATGTTTCCAAGTCTCCCATTGAATGTGGCAAAATACGTCTTTTATTTATTATTGACAAAATATCTAAAGAACTACCTATGTTTACACACTACTTATAACATTTTTGCTAATTACATTTTAATTTTTAATCAATTTTGATTCTCTCAGTTGGTTTTTTGTTTAAATACAAAAGACTTTAATTATTGTTTTAACACAAATCCATCTCAGTTTCAAAGAAATAACTTTGACCAATGTACTCAATCATTTGTTCCAGATTTCACCTAATTATGTTAATCCTAAATATTCCTACCAATTACAGGACTTATATACTTCAATACAATTATAATTTAATCATTGTATCAATTTTGTAAGTATGGATTTACCTATACCGCTACCTTTTCTTTACATCAGTGATTCCTGTTTATTTCGAATTGGATCGAAAAATACTTGTTTTAAATGGGTTTCAATGGACTGTTGTGTCTCACCAACCCCCAAAAGGATTTGTGCAACTAAAAGTTGAAAAAACCTTTTCTGGCAGATCCACATAATAATACTCATTTTACAATCAATTGGATGGATTGGTAATTTATGTATGATATGAGATCAGATTTCTGCTTAATCTCCAAAATGAAGTGTACACATACATCACAATGAACTCTAAACTATGTTTTCAATTAAATATGTAAGATTATCATAAATTACTTTCTATCAGTTTCAACTGGATCATACAAAATATTGATTAATAGCACAAAGAAAGAACAAGTTAATTAAGATTATCTGTAGCTTGTATTTCTGCATGAATAGGAGGTAAATCTATTTCAAACAAAAAAATTATCTAATGGAAATTAGCTGAATTGGTCTTGTTTCTGAATAATTATGTCAGTCACTAGAGCCTCCAGGTTCTCCTGAGTGCAATGGAGACACTGGTGTATATAACTCTTTCTCAATGCTGTCAATGCATTGTGGAACAAGTGTTAGTATTGGATACTACAATACTCAAAATCCATATTAGATTGTACTTAGCAACCTCCTTTTGTAGGCAGGTGCACCAACTTCTTCACACAGCATTAGACCATAATATACCAAAGTGTTCAGTCCACTCCATGTGTAATGAGGAGCACTGAACTGAAGCTCAATATGGTTCTCTGTTCATCAGAAGTTCTTCATTGCAAAACCTGGAATGTGTTGATGTTCCACTCTTTATGACCATCATATATCGTGTAATTGACTGTTTTGAACAGAATTGTTAAATACAGCAAAATTCCAACTGATCATATTTAAACATTTCTTGTCTTAAATCTCATTATGCAATTTTAACTTGTTCTTTGATAATATATCACAATAAATATAGTCTTATTAACTACATGAAGTAAAATTATAACTTTGGATTTCAAATTATATAACTAGTACAAAATTCTCAAGTGCTATTGCACTAGTTTCTGCGTTTTACACTACTAGTCACATATATTACTGAATAATCACACTTCCACATATTACCATCTGCGGCTGACTAAAAGACAATTCTCCACAGAGTCAACTTGGACTACATGTACAAATATTGATTAAGTCACAGTACACAGACTGTTTCAACATGTTTATAATATGGTACTACACTATATGGTACAAAAAATTTCTTGAAATTCAGTTCTTCACCATTTTGAGTTCCAACACACAACAAAATGAATCATAAGTGAGTAATATATCAGTTATATCATAAATTATCTATACATGTGACACCTTTGAAACTATGGTTATACATCTATACACAATACATGTTTAAATCATCCTTATCAAAAACCACCAGCATATCAAGTTGAAAACTGTATACTTGCTCTTAGATTAGCAAAATAGTATCATCAATCATATCAAAGATTATCTATACATGTGACATCTTTGAAACTATGGTTATTTAATAATGCAGAAATGCTGACTTGTTTCCTGGATCCTCCTACACAATAGGCTTTAGTCAGAAAGACAAAACTGACATGGCAAATGAGAAGGGTCCCAGCAATAGAGACATATGCATGTGGACAGAGGGAAGGGCAGTTTGGTACTCTGGTGAGAGGTAAGAAATTAAATTGAAGATTTGGAGTGTTGGAGCTGAAGAAGAAGAAAAGATGACAGACCCCAAAGACAGGAAACCCCCTACCCAGGACCCCCCACTGTTCAGGTACTTCGCTGTGGTGCCGGAGGGAGAAGTGTGTTAGACATTCCCTAAAGAACACACTTGCCACAGCTTCACCTCCCCAGTCCCCAAAAATTAACCCCAACACTCCCTAGAAGGGTAAACAATAGCATTCTGCTAGGCAGAGTAATTGAAATATTTAACTTTGTATAGGTTAATACATGTATCCAATGTTAGATATAACCAGCTAACTTACAAACAGTTCCTCTGATATATGGTTCAGATCAAACATAATTAATACATACTGGATGGGGTAAAGCACCATATGCCACATGGTGAATCTATGAAAGTACCATAAATCCCCTAAATGTTAAATCTCACCACAAAGTTACAGCAAAAATGTTTCTGAGAGGATTTTCACCCCCATATTTTGCCTTGACTATATAGTGCACAGAATGTAGTCTCAACTATGTCAACTCCTCAAATCACTGTTTAACTCGTAATTCATGATGGATATAAGAATTCAAAAAAATGTTCAAATATTCAGTGATAACAGAGATGAGAATAAGTTTCTTTCTATTAGTTATTTCACTTTCACTGGGTTAAAGTACTCACAATAGGGTTTGCTAAAGTATACCGTATTATCTTGACTGTGTAATGTAAGATGGATTTCAAATAAATTTCTGATGGTGCATCAAATATCAAAGAACAAATATCATGATGCTAAATGGGTAATTAAGGTTGTCTGTACAATTTTAGCTGTGTAATATTCCTAAGTCCAAATAACCTTTTGGACTTTGGATGTACAAGTCTGTGTGTTGGATGTGGGTTTTCAACAATTTCAAATGGTCCTACATAAATATCAAAGAATTTTTTAATTTCATTACTTAGAGCTTTAGATTTGGTGTAAATTTATGTCAAAACTAGATCTCCAACTTTGAATTCTGTGTTTTTTATGTGTTTGTCATGCCATCTCTTTCTTTTTTTTGTAATAGTCATTCATGGTTCTTCTAACTTCTTCCTGTCTTTCAGCTACTGTTATGCTTTTGTACGCTGGAAACTCTATAAGTACTTCAATTAAGTAAGGTGGCTTTTGATCAAACATGATCTTGTAAGTAGAGTATCCTGTGGTAGTATGTAGTAAGATATTCATAATATCTTCAAAATGATTGATATAATTTAACCATTTAACCAGTGAGTGTGATTCTTTTAACAGTAAGTTCTACATAATCTTCCAATTTCCCTCATATAACACTCAGTCTGGTTACATTTTGGTGAATAAGATGAAATTAGGATCTGTCTGATATTATATTCTTCTACAAATCCCTTCCAAAACCTTGAAGTAAACTGACTCCCATTGTTTGATAAAATTGCTTTTGGTATACCCACTTTAATAAAGTAGTCTTTCACAAATTTGGTTACTATTTTCTTGATAGTTGCTTTCTTTACAGGATAAAATTTTACATATTTTGAAAATAAATCTATAATAACAAAAATGTAATGAAACCCTCCTTTAGCTCTCAGAAATATTCCCACTAAATCCAACTGTTTATGAGGTATCATATTTTGTAAAAGAATCTTGTTGGTTTTGTTACTAACTTTTGTTCTTTGACATCGATCACAACTGGTAAGTAAAATCCTAACCCTCCTAGACATGTTGTGAAAATATATACATTCTTGGATTTTTGAATACATTTTAATGCACCACAGTGTCCAAAACTTTCATGTGTATATTTTATTAAAGTATTGATGTGAGAATCTGGCCAGCAGACTTTCCATACATCACTGTTGGCGTTGTGTTTATAAAACATAATTCCTTTGAAGACTTGTTTATTACATTTGTAGCTTTTCATGATTTTCCTTCCCTAAATAACTTTTAACAAGCTTCCAATGATCATCACCATTTTGGTATCTTCTCAATTGATTACAGATTTTCCTAATTTCATTTTCTTCTTTCACATCTTTAAAGTACTTAATTTTGAAATTCTTTCCTTGACTATCGTTTTCACATTCATTTACATTTACCATTGGCGTTCTTGACAGAGCATCAGCAATTACATTTTCCTTTCCTTTTATGAAACAAACTGTGTATCTAGACTGCTGCAAGAACATTAACCACCTGGTAATTCTCTCATGATATAATTTAAATTCCTGTATGTAAGTTAATGCTTTATGATCTGTACAGACTTTGACTTCACGTCCAAACAAATTATTTTTAAATTTTTTGAATCCCAATACTATTGCCAAAAGTTCAATTTCTGTAATCATATAATTTCTCTCATGTTTTGAAAGGTTCTACTTGCAAATGCTATAGAATTATGTTCTATTTCCCCAATGATTTGCTTTTCTTGGACCAAATGTACCCCAAAACCATAATCACAACTGTCAGTCATCAAGCAAAATGGTAATGATAAATCAGGTCTATAAAGGCCATTCTATCAACTCTTTCTTAATTTCCTCAAAAGCTAATTGACATTCATCAGACCAATTCCACACTGCATTTTTTATTAACAGGTTATGAAGTATTAACAATACTTTCACTATTTTTATAAAATGCAAAAGATACATGGGTCAGAAAATGTTCCTACCAATATATATGTTTCCAAGTCTCCCATTGAATGTGGCAAATATGTCTTTTATTTATTATTGACAAAATACCTAAAGAACTACCTATGTTTACACTCCACATATAACATTTTTGCTAATTACATTTTAATTTTCTAATAAATTTTGATTCTCTCAGTTGGTTTTTTGTTTAAATACAACAGACCTTAATTCAATTATTGTTTTAACACAAATCCAAATGACTTTGACCAATGGCAAAGTACTCTACATTTAGCAAGCTGCCATAAAGCAACATTTGATTACCAGATGATTAACCACGATGCTTTTCAGTTGACTATTCACATTCAGATTCTTTATATGTATTCATCATTTGTACATGCAATAGACTTCATCAGTACATTTACTTATTAATATTACAAAATACCTATTGACATTATTTACATTGTTATGTTTGATATTTCTAAAAATTCTTCTAAAGAATAAGATCAGTTTACTAGCAAGAAGCTGTTCTGCAGTAAGAGCAGAGTAGTACTCATTCTTGTATTATAATCATGTCTCTGATTTGTTACACTTACAGTTGGTAGTTCAGTGAGTTTGTAACAATATGCAGCAAAAAGTGGTGATCAACACAACTGAAGGCCTTACTCCAATCACAGAAAGTTACCTGTGTATGAGCATGGTCCTCAAATGCTGATAAAATGTCTTTAACTAATTGCTCTACAGCTACCTGACCATCAACCACATGGATTTTGCAGAACAGACAGGCAGACAAACAAACAGACAGACAGAGAGAGCCAAACATAATGACCATCTGCTTGAGCTGGCATGGATGCGTTCCATCAGACTCAGATCAGGTGAACTTGGTGGCCAAGACATCAGTGTGAGCTCACTATCAAGCTCCTCAAACAGTGTAGCACATTTATGACCTTGTGACACAGACAGTTATCCTGCTGGAAGAAGCCACTGCAACTGGGGAAGATATCAACCATGAAGGGATCCTGGTGGTCCACAATAATGTTCACGTGATCCACAGCTGTCATTGTGCCTTTGATTACTACTATAGGTCCCATGAAAGCCGAGGTTAATGCCCACCATAGCATAATGCTGTCCCCACAGGATTATTTCCCTTGCACGGTGCTTGTTTTGAGAAGCTGTTGCCCGGATAATGACATAACCAGGCATGAATATCTACATCTAAGTCCATCCTCTGCAAACCACTGTGGAGTGTATGGCAGAGGGTATGTCCCAGTGTATTTATTAGGGTCTCTTCCCTTTCCATTCACATATGGAATGACTGTTCAAATGCCTCCATACATGCTGTAATTAATCTAATCTTGTCCTCATGATCCCCATGGGAGTGATATACAGGAGATTGGAGCATATTCCTAGAGTCATCATCTAAAGCTGGTTCTTGAAACTTTATAAGTAGCTCTCTTGGGATAGTTTACCTTCAGGAATCTGCCTGTTCAATTTCTTCAGCATCTCTGAGACACTCCCCCATGGGTCAATCAATCATGCGACCATCCATGCTGCCCTCCTCTGTAATTGTTTGATAGTAGTCAGAGGGATTTCCAGATGCTTATTAATGCCAACTAACTTAGCCTATGTTCTAGAACAGCATTCACAGTGGGACTGCATTGTGCTTGGTGCAATGTTATCGGTTGAGCTAAAAAAATTCTATTTCCCTGTAAAAACTGAAGCAAATACACAAAATGAGATTTCTATTAAAACAAGAGAAAAACATTAGGTAAAAAGTATTAGTTTACCAAAACTTTTTGAGGTTAATTATAGTCACTAACAAACTTGAAAATAGAGTTAATTTATGAATAATGTACCTGAATGCAATGAGAAATGTGATTTATCCAAACATGTGATATGTTTCCATAGATCCATGGTCCAGTCTTGATGATCCTGTGCCCACTGCATATAATTCATGATATCAATGATATCACTGAGTCAATATGGGAACATTCAGGGGTCATCAGCCATGGAGCCTCACGTTCAACAATGTTCACTGAACAATGTGCACTATTTTTCTGCACCAGCAATGTAATCTGTCATCGGGTATGCAACAAATCTCTGCTGTTGCTTCATAGAAGTGGCAAGTTTCTGACCTCCATGTTCTGTGATGAAGCATGGATGACGAAGACCTTGTCAGCTACTCATGATTTCACCATCCTTAAGTCATTTATTTCAATGGGTTTCCCCATTTAATTTTTCCTTTTTCGTGTTGGTACTCCACTTACTATGGCTTAATTTTTTGATTGTCATTTTTGTTTTGGAGTCCAAGTTGAGAAGTTGTACGTGAGATTACATAATTAAATTTTTCATCTGTGACTGTGATTTCTTGGCCAATCCTACTGTGTCATTTAAGCATGCTACACAAATTTACAAATGATGAGCATGCCAATATGATATTCCTGTGTGGGCTTTATAATGGAAACAGAGCTCACACTAGTAGAGAATACAGAGATGATTTCATAATGACAGATTATAAGATTCAAGAGGACTTACTTGTGTTTTCACTAAACTGCATGAGACTAGTGCAGTACCCAACAATCATATTTCCTATGAATGTGCTAATGAACAGTGTTTGGATGAAGTAGAAGACATTATTCAGGTGGTAGAATGTGTTCCTTCAACAAGCACATGGGAAATTTGTACTTGTATCAGTGTTCCACATACCATAATATGGTGGTCATTATATATACACAGTCTCTATCCTTACCATTTACAACACTTTTGAGAAGGAGATGAAGATTTTGATGTTGACTAACTGCAGATCACAAAGAAATCTCATTAATACAGTTTACTAATAAAGCCACTCTCACTTATGATGGGACCAGTAACACCTGTGATACACATCAGTCATCCAACAAACATCTGCATACCCTTGTGGAGACAAATTTACTAAATATGTGGTATTGTACAAGAGATGATCTGTTGATTGGGCTTGTTGTGGTACCACATTGCCTTATAGGATCCCATTATCTAGACTTTCTTGAAAGCAAGTTTCCAGCATTATAGGAGAAGGTGCTTTGGCTATGGATGGGTATGTTCTTCCTGGATCCCTACACATTTTAGTCAACACAACAGAAAAACCTAACTTTCTCTGCTAGGTGGAACAGCCTGCTCTAGTTTTTAAGCACAAATTTTCATAAGCAATTAAGCCTTCAGTTAATGTAATTAAGCAGTTTAACATTTGCTCCAAATTTCTGTAATCCAGACTAATTGCATCCAGGATTTAATGGTTCAAAGGAACAGGTTCTGATTTGCATTCCATAGCTGCTTCATCTTAAACATTGTTATCTTCTGCATCATCTCCTAGAAATTGTCTATACCGAGAAACTGATATGTTGTAACATTATTATCAGTCAAAAAATGGTCTTGAAACCTGCTAGTCTAAGTCATCAGCATCATTGAAATAACATTTGCCCCCTTCTCATACCTACAAGAAAAAATAACCAGTCAGTTGGGTATTCTACAAAAACATTTCCCAAAAATTTCAAGTCTGATTAGTTTATCTCAAAAACTCCATCTTCCAGAACTGTTTTCAATGACTTGAGGTTTCACAGCATCCAGTGCATCTAAAATAAGTCAGTGCATCCATGAAAGATGAAGACTCAACAACATTAATGTGCTGTAGATACTGCTGAAAAAGGCACTTGTGATGAAAATGTTATTGCCCCTAAATAAATCCTTATACTATGGGCTGCAGTCAGCTGGTCATAATGGAAAGAGGGAAAGGTAGTTGAATAGGTTGCAGTGAAACATCTTTCATGTGGGCAACACAGTTGTCTGCAAGAAGAACAATCTTGTGGTTTCCTTTGATCATTTTGTGATCAGATGCTTTTAGTCCTGTAACAGATTGTACTTCTGTCATCCAATTGATGGAAACAATAAATGACAATATCTTTAGTTCCCAAGGCACAGGTGACATAACATGGCATAATGAACCTGATTTGGTCCTGAGGCTATCGCTAGTACTACAGAGCATATTTCATTTCACACATCAATAATGGTTGATTGTATGTTGACTCATTATTTGAGAAGCAGCTTATCTTTTGTCACCTCATGATTCTGAGGAATGTCAGGAACTCTGGAGGTATCTACAGGACTACTCTGCAATTCCCGGTTAAGTGCCTGGCACAGGATTCATGGAACCATCTTCAGACAATTTCTCTACTGTTCTACTGCAAACAGTGTATGGGAAAAATGAACACTTAATTCTTTCTGTATGAACTCTGATATCTCTTATTTTTTTATGGTCATTTCTTCCTTTGTAAAGTGGCAGCAGTATAATATTTTTACATTCAGAGAAGAAAGTTGGTGACTGAAATTTCATGGAAAGAGCTTTCTGCAATAAGAAAGGCATTTGTTTTAATGATTGCCGCACCAACATGCCTACCATATCCATGACACTCTCCCCTTCTTCGCAATAATACAAATCAAGCTGCCCTTATTTGGACTTCTTTGATATCCTCTGTCAATTCTATGTGGTAAGGATCCCACACAACACAGCAATACTCTAGCAGAGGGTGGACAAACATAGCGTAGGCAGTCTCTTCAGTAGATTGTTGAATCTTCTAAGCATACTACCAATAAAAAATAGTCTTTGATTTGCCTTTCCCATAACATTGTGGTCGTTCCAATTTTAGTTGTTCATAATTGCAATTCCTAGGTATTTAGTTGAATTGACAGCCTTTAGATTTGTGGTGTATCATGTAACTGAAACTTAATGGATTCCTTTTAATGCTCATGGGGATAACCTCACATTTTCCCTTATTTAGAGTCAACTGCCACATTTTGCACCATTCAGATATCATCTCTAAGTCATTTTGCAATTAGTTTTGATCTTATAATCACCTTATTGTTTGGTAAATGATGACATCATCTCCAAACAATCTAAGAGGGCTGCTCAGATTGTCTCCTAAATCATTTTTATAATATGATGTTGTGCTAACTCTTTACCATGATATCGAGTGATGGAGTAGTCTGATTGGGAACCAAGACTTTCTGTTATTTAATCTTGCTCACCTTTTATTTTAACACATTTGCTAACCTCTTCTGATCAAATTTATTTTCTCAAAGTGCTTCAGTTACTGCTGGTAGTTAAATGTTTAAGACCAACACCCAAGGAAATGTGAAGCTTCTCATTAACAATGTCTTGTATATTGTGCTCTTGTTTGTAATAACTGTGAGTTACAAAGCTGTTATATTATAAAAACACTAATAAGGACAAACCCCAAAACATTCTGTCTTAATTAACAGATTCTGACTGAGTGTATCAAAATAAAAAGATTTTCTCTGTCCCCATTAAATTATAGGTACTGCCACAGCTGCTCTTCCTCTACAGTGCACACGGTCCATGACAGGAACCAAAGGCAGAACAAACTTTTCAACCAACAGGTACCACAAACATGGTACAATGTTTATTGTCTTCCCAGCATGCACATACGCTGCATGCATCCATCTCATGATACATGTGCATGATCTCATGATACATGTGTGTGATCTCATCATACATGTGCGTAAATAAAACATGTACAAACAGTAGGTTATCTAATTCATTACAAAAATAAATTTTTATATTGGTGATCATCATCTGCCAATCTGTAAAAATGCTTTTTCAACACGTCATCTCACCAAAGCGATATGTTACACTACATATTCCTGCCATTAAGCAAATGATGTCGTCACTACAGTGAAATGTTAATGAAGCACTAAATATTCAGAATTCAAAACTAGTTCTAACCTTCTCTCTACAAGCATTACTATCATTTGTTTCTTTAATGTACAAAGACACTTATAATTGTATTTCATTTAAATTTATTAACTGTGGAATGCTTCATGATAAATTGTAAACCATTGCTCATAGATGTATTTTTCACTTTGATTAAATTTCTTGACATTTATACCAGGTAATCAGTCTGCTGTTATGGAGCTGGGACCTTAGATGACAAATATTTATTATCCATCTGGATCAATAAACAGTTTTCTCTTGTGATTTACTCATTACTAAGACCTACAGTCCAGCAGCCATTTAGTCAAATTGTCCATATTTCATCTAATGAAGTATTTATTCCAGAACCCTAGCTTTTCTAGCTATTATTATAAAACTTTTAGAATCAATGGATGTGTGCTACACCTTGGGCAAAACACATTTTTAGCAAATTAAACTCACACTACTTGTTAAAAAGAGTACATGAAACTACAGAGCTACACAGAGATAAGCCCTTGCATAGTTGTTACAGGTAGCACCACATTAATTGTGATAAGGCTATTTTCCTCATCAAACACCTTCAGCCTTCATAAACTGCCATCAAACCAG
Organism: Schistocerca piceifrons; assembly: GCF_021461385.2. Lineage (NCBI taxonomy): Eukaryota > Metazoa > Arthropoda > Insecta > Orthoptera > Acrididae > Schistocerca > Schistocerca piceifrons. The sequence goes on along the minus strand of NC_060143.1, from coordinate 315,329,997 downwards.
CAGATAACAGAATTTGACCAGTTAACAAGTATTTGTTGTCAGACATTCCGTAATCAGTTTCCTACATTTCCAAACCTGGAGAGCAGCATACAAAACTCTGATACTTGTCTCTTTATTATGTCATCTTTAAAGTACTTTATGTCATCTTTAAAGTAGCATCTTTAAAGTAGCATATGGAACAGATTAACAAACTCAGGTAAATTCATCTACTTTGCAGAACCTCAAAACTAGTGGTACCAAATTACTTAACAGCCAGCAGGATACACCTCTTTTCACAGAAATATTATCTCTGTACAGAGTGTCCCCAAAATGTTGTGACAAACTTCTAGGGTTATAGAGAATGTCTTGAAAAACAAATCAAGGCTAGGAACCTGTGTCCAGAACCATCATCCAATGATGCTACAGAGTGCTATAAAGGCACTGGCATCCACCACTATGCCACCTCTTCAGCAGCAAGCATGGCTCTACACTGATGAACTGTAGATGGAATTTCTCACAACATTGTTTGTTATTCAGTGATCACGACAGGGAAACATATGTCCAAAACTGTCATCCACAAGCAACAGAGCATCAGATTTATAGGAGACAAGGCCTGTCTATGCAGCAGCTAGCTCCATCTTCTCCACTGACAATTGTGGCACCATCACTGAATAACAAATAACATTGCAAGATATTCTGCTTATGGTCAGTAAGTCAGTGTACAAAGTCACATTTGCTGCCAAAGGGGTGGCCTGCTGGCAGGCACTGGCACCTATAGCTTTGATACTTTGTAGCATCATTGGATTATGTTTCCAGACACGGGTTCCTATCCTCAATTTTTTTTATTTTTTTTATTTTTTTTATTCTGTCCTCTGTGCTGTATTCATCTTCATCCTCTGTACATACTTTTTACTGTAAATCTGAATGTCCTCATATTGTATATTTCAAAGAATTCCCCCAAATTACATGCTGCAACAGCAGTGGCAACTCATAGATATACATTCTGGGTGCTCACTAATTTTTAAATTCAGGTAAATATGAGAGAACGAAATTAATAGCATCTACTGTATAATAGTTATGCTCATCAAAATATTCATACAACTTAAGCCACTACAGTAGTAGTAGTAATAATAATAATAATAATAATAATAATAATATGCATTACTTGTCTGAAAAAAGGAAGAACTGTTTTGTGGAATTGGTTGCTTTGTACATAATTAAGTATAGTTAATGGCAAGAATGAAATAATGTTTTAAGCTTTCACTACTCTCTGTTTCACATTTTTGTGTAAGTGGGAGTTTTCGTGCTTTTTTATCTTTTCAGACAAATGTATAAAATCCCTATTTCATGTATTAGTTAACGATTTAACTTCTGAGTTGAAAACAGGCATTCTTGCATTGCACCCACATATTCTTATTGTACACTCCATTGTTAAATGTTTGCTTGCAGTCACATTTATTTGATTTTTTTCACTTTCTCAGACAATGAATCTGGTCTGAAATGCCATAGTTTCTTTGGAGCTAACTTTTTCTGCGATTTTCTTTTCTGTTAGCGCTTAATACACTCCACAGGAAAGCCAATTCCTGCACAGTAGACAACCAATTCCAAATACAAACTGCCGTTTGCTGAAATGATTAAATTCAGGTAGTACCATCTACCAACAAGGTCACTTGACCAGAACACAAATGAGGTGCTGAGAGCCATAAAGGCCAAGAGCATACCATCTTCAGCCCCTGTTCCTTATTTAAGTGAATATCAAAGAAACCAGTGAGACAGCTTTCTGTAAATGATCAAATACATGTACAGTGTGGGCCTACAGTACAGATAAACCATAAGATCAACAGATGTCAGAAGCACGGATAAATGCTACAGTGTCATAATCCCAGGTTTTTGTGTTGCCTTAATAGAAATCTCATTTTGTGTATCTGCTTCTATTTTTGTAGGAATTAGCAACTTTTTAGCTCAACAAATTTAGAGAAAACCAACATATTTAATTTAAAGTTATTTGTTCACTGCCTTATAATACACTGCAACAGGCAAAATGCAGCCCTACTTTGAATGCTGTTCTCAAACACAGGATGAGTTGGTTGATGTTTATAAGCAGCTGTAAATCACCCTGACTACTATCAAATGAATGGCAGCTACTGCAAATCACTGTGTTGGAAGAGTTCTTTGAGTTGTATACCTGTGATATCTGTACCAGAGGTACCTCAGGTACCGTCCTCTCCTGTGAATCCTGCCTCCTCTGCAGGTGGAACAGGATCTGTCATTACCCATCCACTTGGCTGCGAGTGGCGTGTCAATGGTAGATCTAGATATCCTGTACAGACTGGACGGGGACCGGGGAGGACTCAGGGTGTTGTACCAATCTCCTAACCAACACGTTTGAAGAACTGTCTTTCACTCTCATCAGCAGTTCAAACATACAGCAAATTATGGTAGCCCTTAGGGAAATGGCAGCAAAGGATGGGAAAGGACAATAGGTGCACTCAGTGTGTATGCCTGGCGTCCTCATGCAATATGTTGAAGAGGCTATTCTGGCAGCCATTGAGGGAACAGGGTGCAACCAATTGCAGATTGTGCTAAGCTCACAATCTACAGTATTCTCCCTAGAACTGATTGTGGCTCTTTGGTTCTCAATTAAGTGGAAAGACTGAACCAGAGACTTCAATGGTTCTGTGACAAGCTAGGCTGCAATTTTGTGGACTTGCACCATAGGGTTGAGAACTGTAGGGTCGCCCTAAATAGGTCAGTTGAGCACTACACATCAGAGGCTGCTACTCAGATAGCTGAATGTGTGGGATGAACACAAGGGCTTTTTAGATTAGGTGACTCTCAGTCCAATCCAGATAATGATACTGTAGGAAACCCAGAAGTATCAATGTAAGACTGAAAGAAATGGCTCCCACAGGAGAGAGTATTAAAATCCTGATGGTAAACTGCCAAAGCATTTGCGGTGGAGTGCCAGAGTTTGAAGTGCACTTGAAAAGCAGTAAGGCTCACATAATACTAGCTACAGAAAACTGATTGAAACCTGAAATTGACAGAAGTCAGATTTTTGGGTAAATTTGAACTGTATTTCAAAAGGATAGGCAAATGGAAATGGAAATAGCATATTTATTGCAGTAGGCAAGAAACTAAAATCCACTGAGACATAAACTGAAGCTGCATGTGAGACTGTTTGGGCAAGACTCAGTATCAGGGTTGGGCATAAAATGTTAATTGGATCCTTCTATCATCCAGCAGACTCATCTCCTGATGTAACTGAAAACATTTGAAAAAACATCAGTTCACTTGTACTCAAGTTCCTCAATTATACTTTAATCACTGGTGGAAACTTTAATCATCCAACAATTAATTGGGAAAATTACAGTTTTGTTACTGGTGGGCATGATAAGACATCCTGTCTTTACCAAATGTCTTCTCTGAAAACTACCTAGAACAGGTAGTAGGGCACCCCACTCATTATGGAAATATATTGGATCAAATGGCAACAAATAGACCTGACCTCTTTGAGGATGTCCACATTGAAACTGGTATCAGTGACCATGATGCGGAAGTGGCAACAGTGATTACCAAAATACAAAGGGCAACTAAAACAAGCAGAAAGATATATATGTTCAGTGAACTAGATAAAAAAATTAGTAGTGTCATATCTCATACCTCAATGAGAAACTTGAAACTTTCAGCACCGCTCAGCAGCATGTAGAGGAACTCTGGCCTAAGTTTAAAAGAATAGTTGGACACATACTGGATAGATGTGTACCCAGTAGAACAGTTCATAATGGGAGTGAATCTCCATGGTATATGGTCACTGTAAAGAAACTTCTAAAGAAACAGAGAATACTGCATAATAGATGTAAAACAAAGTGAAGGGCTACAGATAAGAGAGATGCTGAATGAAATGCATTTGGCTGCCAATGGATGATGCCTTCAGTGAGTAATGTAGCAGAATATTATCAAGTGATCTTCTGCAGAACCAAAAGAAATTCTGGTCGTATGTAAAGGCTGTTAGTGGCACCAAATGAGGCAGGAACTGAAATTGAGGGTAGCAAACCAAAAGCTGAAATGGTTAACTCAATTTTAAAATGCTCTTTTACAAAGGAAAACCCAGGAGATTTGGTCCAATTTAATCCTCATACAACTGAAAAGATGAAGTATTGGTGTCAGTGGTGTTGAGGAACAGCTGAAATTGTTCAAATTGAACAAAGCTCCAGGGCCCAATGGAATCCCTGTCAAATTCTATACTGAATTTGTGGCTGAGTTTGCCCCTCTTCTAACTATAATCAATCATGCGACCATCAAACAAAAAACCGTGCCCAGTTCTCAGAAAAAGCCACAGGTTACACCTGTCTGCAAGAAGGATATTAGAAGTGATCCACAAAACTACCATCCAGTATCCTTGACACTGATTTGTTGTAGCATCTTAGAACATATTCTGAGCTCCGGCATAATGAGATATCTTAAACAGAATGACCTTCTCAGTGTCAACCAGCATGGACTTCAAAACCATTGATCATGTGAAAGGTAACTCACATTTTTTTTTCAAATTACACACCAAAAGTTTTGGATCAAGGCTGTCAGATAGATGTAGTATTTCTTGATTTCCAAAAAGCATTTGACACAGTATTGCACCTAAGCTTATTGTCAAAAGTACAATCATATGAGGTATCAAGTGAAATTTATTACTGGAGTGAGGGCTTTTTGGTAGGGAGGATGCAACATGTTATCTTGGATGAAGAGTCTTCGTCACTTGTAGAAGTAACTTCGGGTGTGTCCCAGGGAAGTGTGTTGGGACCCTTGCTGTTCATGTTCTATATTAATGACTTTGCTGACAATAGTAATAGTAAAATCAGGCTCTCTGCAGATGATGCCGTTATCTATAATGAAGAACTATCTGAAAGAAGATGCATGAATATTCAGTCAGGTCTAGATCAGATCTCACAGTGATGCAGAAATTGGCAACTTTCTTCAAATGTTCAGAAATGTAAAATTTTGCACTTCACAAAACGAAAACATGTATTATTCTTTGACTATAATGTCAATGAGACACTGTTGGAATTAGCCAACTCACGCAAATACCTGGGTGCAACATTTTGAAGGGATATGAAATTGAATGATTACATAGATTCAGTTGAGGATAAAGCAGGTGATAGATTTAAGCTTGGTGGTAGAGTACTGGGGAAATGCAATCAGTTTTCAAAGGAGACTGCTTACAAATCGCTTGTGTGACCAGTTCTAGAATATTGCTCAAGTGTGTAGGACCTGTACCAGATAGGCTTAGCAGGGGATATTGAACATACACAAAGAAGGACAGCATGAAGGTCAGCAGTTTGTTTAATCAATGGGAGGGTGTCACAGAGGTGCTGAGGAACTGAAGTGAAACACTCATGAAGATAGGTGTAAACTATCCCAAGAAAGTCTACTAACAAAGTTTCAAGAACTGGCTGTAAATGATTACTCTAGGAATATACAATAACTCCTACATATTGTTCACATAGGGATGGTGTGATAAGATTAGAATAATTACTTCTTATACCTGAATAGAACAGGAAGAAACCCTAATAACTGGTACAATGGGATACATCTTCTGCCATGCATCTCACTGTTGTTTGCAGAGTATGGCTGCAGACATAGATGTAGAAATTTTTGTAAACCCCAAACTATGGATAATAATTCTTTTTCTGTGTCTGTATAATTTAATTCATGTTTGTTAAGACTTCTGCTGGCAAAATCTAGTATATTACATTCTCACTTACTGAGCTCCCAATTCTGTTGCAGCAATACACATCCAAATCCGTATTCTGATGCATCTGTTGCCAATTTAAAGGTCTGATGCATCCTAAGATGGCTCAGAATTTTGGCTTGCAATAAAGCATGTTTAATACTGTTAAATGTTTTCATTGCACATCATCCCAGATCCAATGGGATCATCGTTTCAAAAGTTATTTGTCATCCATGGATTGATCTTCTATAAAACACCTATAGAAGCCAGCTAACCACAGAAATGAACGAAAAGTTTTACATTTCATGGAACTGGACAGTCTTTCACTGTCTGAATTCATCCTGGGTTAGGCTGTAGGCCTTTTAATTCTACAATATGCCCTAAAACTTTAAATTCTTCTTTTCCAAAATGACATCTACTTAGATTACTGTTATCTCACTCCCTTGCAATCTTTTTAACATTTTAATGAGCAGGGTGCAATGTTCTGTCCATGTTTAGAAACCAACAGTATATTGCCCACATACATGGTTATTTCCTGTATTACTTCATAAATGTCTTTTCTTATTACCTTCAAATAACATGCCCAATAACAAAGGCCAGTAGCAAAGTCACCAACAAAAACAAAAACTAGATAACAAAAGGTATTTTAGTCTCTAGAGACAAAATAAAAATATTGCACAGGATGTATAAAACCAGAAATTATGAAAAATTTAAAATTTATTACAGAAAATACAAAAATATACATTCCAGTGTACTGCATGCAGCCAAACAACAAGATGCAAAAACCTACATAAGTAGTGCTGACTATAAGGGCAAGGCTTGCTTGTCTATTATAATTGCTAATCGTATACCATCAAACCCACAGGAACATAGCAAAATACAGTTTAGGATAAGCAAAAAGATGATAATAGAACAGAATAACACTGTCAATCTCTTCAATGGCCATTTTGCCACAGTAGGCCAAAAACTAAGAGAAAAGACAAACTGAAGACACAATAGCACAAGGAATACATATATTCATCCCATTCAAAAAACTATGGCTTTATTTCCAGTGACATAAGAAGAAACACTGTAGATAAAAAAAAGTCTAACAGACAATATCATGTGGAACTGATGGAATATCATCCTCAAAAATTAAATATTGTATGCAGGAACTCAATAAACCACTTACACAGCTAGTCAAGAAGTCATTCTTGGAAGGATTTTTTCCAAGATAGCATTGATGAAACCAATAAATCAAAAAAAAGAGAAACGAATATCAACCAGAAAATTATAGACCCATAGCTCTTTTACCAGTCATATCAAAAATATTTGAAGGAGACTATGCTCAGAGGCTCATTGTATTTCTGATGAAATATGGGGTGATCAGTAAAAACCAGCTTGGCTTCCAGAAAGATAAATGTACTATAGATGCAATCATAGATCTAATTGAGAATGTCATAACCAACTTAGACAGTATTAATAAATGTGTAGGGGTATTTATGGATTTAACAAAAGCTTTTGACTGTGTGGACCATAAAACATTGGTAGAAATATTAGAGGCATACAGGATAAGAGGGATGGCAGGAAACTGGATCCTGTCATACCTAGAAAACAGGAACCAATACACAGAAACTAAAAAAACGACAGGAGAGAAAATAAGATCTACAACAAGAATTCTACATTTCTCTGTCCCAATAGGGATCCATAGTTGGCCCATTGCTCTTAATTTTATATACAAATCACATCCCAAATACTTTAAATTATGGAAATATAATTATTTATGCAAATGATGCAGCTCTACTGTTCAAAGAAAATCTGGAAATAAAAGCCAACTTGGAAATAAGTAATGTTATCCCAAGCTTTACTGAAATAAATCTGTGTAACAACATTGCTAAAACCCTTTGTTTAAATTTCAGACTAAAAAACTAACACGTTGAAGATATTAACATTTGTATAGCTGGGTACCTTGCAGAAAATTCCAAATACAGAAAAGTCCTTTGGGATAGTAATCGATGAAAATTTAAACTGGGCCAAGCACACACAATACATAACTGGAAATCTCAGCTCTAACCTATACATTCTCCACAAATTCAGCTTCCTAAAAGACATAAATATTATGAAAATTACATACTACTCAAGAATTCATTCCATATTAAGCTATGACATAATTTTGTGGGGAGGCACCTCCAAAACAAACCTAAATAGAGTATACAAAATGCAAAAAAGAGCAATAAGAATAATAGCCAACCTTAAGTGGAGAGATCATGTTGATCAGCATTCGGAGCACTCAAAATACTAATGCGACCAAGCATTTACCTTTATGAACCCTTGTGCTGGACAAAATTCAAATATGTATCCAATACTCAAGACACCAAGTCCCAGTATAACCAGCAAAGCAAAACCCAGATCTAACACCATGAATTCAAAACAAAGCCATCATATGCAAGTCCAAAAGCCCTTGAAAAACTTCCTTCACACTTGAGAGAGATAAACAATTAAAATATTTTAAAAAGTCTCTCAAAACATTTTTGATAGAAAACTGTTACTATAGCATAAATGATTTCACATGCATAGCAGAATAATACAAAATTGTCATACTAATAGTATGTACTTTATTATACTTTAATTAATTAATTAATTTGTTTATTTAAGAAAATTGTTTAAGAAAATTCTCTGATTCTTATTTAATTTTGGTATTTTTAGTTATGATTTTCATGGTTTTATTTAGGTTTTAGCTTCAGTCTTTTAAAAGCTAAAGTCTTTGGTTTTAAATACCACAGAAGAGCTAGATATATGTCCCGCAGCATCAATCTCGCTGATACTCCTTGTTGGAACTGCTCGACCTGAAATCTCTGAAATGTTTATTTCGCTATGAAGATTGTTCGGCATAACTAGGTGTTATGTTGTATGATGCATATGGATTGATGTGTCCAACTTTTTTATCAACAAAAAGTTTATTGCTTCTGAGATATTCTCTCGAAGAATATTGACCGTGAAAAGATGCAGGCTCGCACTATCATTCCACACTGTACCTCCGATTGATCTATGTCATGTGATATCTGAAGAATGTTTGTCAAATCTTTTATAAATTGGTAAATACACACCTTGAATGCATGTTATTTCCTTGAATTTGTTTATTGTCCATTGACTAACTAAATATTCACAGTGGAGCTTAATAGCGTCACACAACAATAGCAAAATCTCTTCAACATAAAACACATCCAGTCTCTGTAATTGCTTCACACAGAGTCCTCAAATATACATCTTTGGTTACTTATTTCAGAGAGATGTGTCCATATCATGGAATGTCCAATTCTTGCAGGTAGTTTATACTACTCTCGGCATTAATAATTCACCGCACCTGAGTCAAAGTTTTTCACCATTTACAATCCATTACAATGCCCCTTTTTGGGCACGAATTTTGTTTATAAGACAATATGGGGCCAAAACTGTAACAAAATTAACCCTACTGTTTCCTACATGGCTGATGACAACCTTTGGTGCTTATGAACTTTGTGTAGCTTTCATAATCACTCACTGCTTCTCATATGGTTAAATATTTTGACATTAGCCATTTAAGTAACTCTGTAAATGGCTCATGTGGCCATGGACTTTTGATCAGAAGAGCCTTCCCATTTGAGCAAGCGTTCCTGAGGGAAACCTGGAACAACTCTAATTTAATCTTATGTTCCACCTAGTAATTTACAAAAATTAATTAAAAGTTCAAATACCAGATCTTGTCTTTTTATAGGGTGTTCTTGCATTGGTGTAGTTGGGTGAATGTGAAGATGTCTTGGTAGTGATGTCAGCTCGACGTCTGATGGAAGTTACATGACAGGTGTGTGTAGAGACGGAGAATGACCCTCTTGCTAGTGTGGGATGGTAGGGGTGGTCAGGAACAGGGTTGATCCTCAGGTAGGAGAATGGCTGGATCATACTCTCATAGGTCCATTCACAGGGCTGTGATGTGTGAACATGTAACATACCCCAGAACAAGTATCAAGACTAATCATTACTGATGGGAAAGCACTGTGAGAGAACGGGTTAGTACATATTCTCTTCATTCTCATGCTACTGGTCTCAATTTAGTGATTCGGAAGACGTAATATACATTTTATTACTCAATATTTGGGTAATCTTTAGCTGCAATTATCGATTCTTTTCTCCTTTATACATTTGCTTATTAATGTCAGAGTACCATGTCCACACTCATTGTCCTTAGTAAACTCTAGTGATAATTCTCTTTCATGACTTCACCTTTTTCTTCAAAGAAGCACAAAATTGTTTTAGAATATGATGCACATGAGTATATACTTGCTTATTAGCACACAGATAACCACTCTTGTGTCTCATCATCACTAGTTTCTTTTTATGGCACTGCACCAGCATGTGTTCATAATTTAGTTTGTACCTGGAAACGTACAACACTCCACATGAAGTTTGCTGCTGTTCAAGGAATCCATCAGTACTCCACACTTCTATCAGTCTGCAAAATTAGCTTTAACCTTTACAGAATATAATTATGAGTTTATCTACTTCCCCTGAATCTACACAAATTCAGCCCAGTCGTTTCTTTTCGTCATTTATCATACTTCAAATAATTACAATTCAATACCAAACAGCCTACAATTATCACATATATATCCCTCTCAATCTGGTCCAGCATTTACCTTTCAAATACTTTCGTTGGTAATCTATCTCAATAAAGTGTCACGAAACTCCATCCAGTGAATTGACTTTATTCTTTAAAATAATTAATCAGCTATATTGCTGACACACAAAATTCAAGTTTTCGCAACCCATGGTTGCTTCATCAGGAAAGAGGGAAGGAGAGGGAAAGACAAAAGGATGAGGGTTTTAAGGGAGAGGGTAAGGAGTCATTCCAATCCTGGGAGCGGAAAGGCTTACCTTAGGGGGAAAAAAGGACAGGTATACACTCGCACACACACATATCCATCCGCACATATACAGACACAGGTTTGGTAAGTTACAGCATCTTTGTTTTTAGAATATATTTTTCCCATGTGGAATGTTTCCCTCAATTATATACACTCCTGGAAATGGAAAAAAGAACACATTGACACCAGTGTGTCAGACCCACCATACTTGCTCCGGACACTGCGAGAGGGCTGTACAAGCAATGATCACACGCACGGCACAGCGGACACACCAGGAACCGCGGTGTTGGCCGTCGAATGGCGCTAGCTGCGCAACATTTGTGCACCGCCGCCGTCAGTGTCAGCCAGTTTGCCGTGGCATACGGAGCTCCATCGCAGTCTTTAACACTGGTAGCATGCCGCGACAGCGTGGACGTGAACCGTATGTGCAGTTGACGGACTTTGAGTGAGGGCGTATAGTGGGCATGCGGGAGGCCGGGTGGACGTACCGCCGAATTGCTCAACACGTGGGGCGTGAGGTCTCCACAGTACATCGATGTTGTCGCCAGTGGTCGGCGGAAGGTGCACATGCCCGTCGACCTGGGACCGGACCGCAGCGACGCACGGATGCACGCCAAGACCGTAGGATCCTATGCAGTGCCGTAGGGGACCGCACCGCCACTTCCCAGCAAATTAGGGACACTGTTGCTCCTGGGGTATCGGCGAGGACCATTCGCAACCGTCTCCATGAAGCTGGGCTACGGTCCCACACACCGTTAGGCCGTCTTCTGCTCACGCCCCAACATCGTGCAGCCCGCCTCCAGTGGTGTCGCGACAGGCGTGAATGGAGGGACGAATGGAGACGTGTCGTCTTCAGCGATGAGAGTCGCTTCTGCCTTGGTGCCAATGATGGTCGTATGCGTGTTTGGCGCCGTGCAGGTGAGCGCCACAATCAGGACTGCATACGACCGAGGCACACAGGGCCAACACCCGGCATCATGGTGTGGGGAGCGATCTCCTACACTGGCCGTACACCACTGGTGATCATCGAGGGGACACTGAATAGTGCACGGTACATCCAAACCGTCATCGAACACATCGTTCTACCATTCCTAGACCGGCAAGGGAACTTGCTGTTCCAACAGGACAATGCACGTCCGCATGTATCCCGTGCCACCCAACGTGCTCTAGAAGGTGTAAGTCAACTACCCTGGCCAGCAAGATCTCCGGATCTGTCCCCCATTGAGCATGTTTGGGACTGGATGAAGCGCCGTCTCACGCGGTCTGCACGTCCAGCACGAACGCTGGTCCAACTGAGGTGCCAGGTGGAAATGGCATGGCAAGCCGTTCCACAGGACTACATCCAGCATCTCTACGATCGTCTCCATGGGAGAATAGCAGCCTGCATTGCTGCAAAAGGTGGATATACACTGTACTAGTGCCGACATTGTGCATGCTCTGTTGCCTGTGTCTATGTGCCTGTGGGTCTGTCAGTGTGATCATGTGATGTATCTGACCCCAGGAATGTGCCAATAAAGTTTCCCCTTCCTGGGACAATGAATTCACGGTGTTCTTATTTCAATTTCCAGGAGTGTACATATACAGCTGTATATGTGCGGCTGGATATGTGTGTGTGTGCGAGTGTATACCTGTCCTTTTTTCCCCCTAAGGTAAGTCTTTCCACTCCTGGGATTGGGATGACTCCTTACCCTCTCCCTTAAAACCCATATCCTTTTGTCTTTCCCTCTCCTTCCATCTTTTCTGATGAAGCAACCTTAGGTTGCGAAAGCTCGAAATTTGTGTGTGTGTTTGTGTGTTTTTTATTGTCTCTATCAACAAACCAATGCTTTCGTTTGGTAAGTTACAGCATCTTTGTTATTATATATATATTTCCCTTGTGGAATGTTTCCCTCTATTATATATAACATTTGCATGAAAACTGAAACAGATATCCAATATATCTATATTTTTTACTGAAATAAAAGAAAAACATCATAATTGCTTTTCCTTAAGAATATACAAAGTCACGTTGCTGAAAGAAAACATATATATTTACATAATCAATATAATTCATCTCTTATGGATCTCTGTTGACCCATCATAATCTTATCTGAAATTATGAAAAAATTACTTATATTATTATTAGAAAAATTATCTTCCTTTTCTTATATTTCTTCATTTCCTCAGGAATGAAACTTCCTTAAATCATGATGAGGATATAATCCCTTTATATTTCTGGTCTCAGGATGTCCTAAGACATATACTCCTGGATTAGGTATCCTAATCACTTCAGATGGTCCTTCGTACATCAATTGCCATTTTTTATTTGTCTTGTTTAGCAGCGATGCACGAGGATGTGTACATAACAATACTCTTTCGCCAATGACAAAGGATTGTCTGTGTGATATTCTTTTGTCAAAATCTACCTTCCTCTTTCTAGCACTTTTGGTCAGATTTATTAAAGCTGTTCTTATCTTATCTTGCCATTGGGTTTCTCCTTCTGATATCTTTGGAATCTTATCTATACATTCATTTCTTTCTCTTCTCTCAAACATTAGTTCAGTAGGTATAAAGTTTGTGGTCGTATGAGGCAAATTGTCCATGATTTCCTCAAATGTACTGAGATATTCTATCCATCTTGTCTGCTTCGTATGGCAACACGTCTGCATGAATGTATTTAATTCATGAAAAGTTCTCTCAAACGGGTTTGCGCCTGGGTTATAACTGGATGTTAATATTTGTGTAATGTTGGCTCAAGCTAATGCATGCCTCCATCAGTATTCAGTGAAATTTGTAGCATTGTCAGATAACACTGTGTTCAGCTTTCCAAAGCACAGTTCAGAATTGGCACTGCTGTAGCAGTTTTAATTGGACCGAATTTGACATATTTTGTAAATATGTCCAAAAAGCTACAACATATTTACACCCTCCTCTATCCCTCAGTAATGGTTCACATACATCCACTCATAAAGTAGCTAGCAGCTTTTCTGGGATAATGGAATGTAACAGGCCTTTACTGCCTCTGTTATTTGGTTTTGTTTTCTGACATTTTACACATTTTCTCAGTACTCTCCATACTTTTCTACGTAAGTCTGGGAAGTAACAGTACAGTCTCAGTTTGTTCGCACATTTTTCAGCATTAAAGTGTCCCCAAGTGTTGTGAGTATACATTATTAACTTCTTCACAAATTCCTCAGGTATACATACACACTAATTCTGACTCATATTACTCCGATGATGGAACAGTACATCATTCACTACCTTACAGTACTGGTTTATTTTACCTTCTTGTGGATCTTCTGATTTCTGTCGAATCTTCATCCATCTTGGATCACTTTGTTGGAGTCTTGTTATATCACCACATAACTCTAATTAGTATCTTCGATTTACTTGATCTCTCATCAATAATATTGGAAATTCATCTTCATTTTCATCCAAGATTATGCCTTCTTCTAATCTTTCTGGAAGATGGGATAACGCATCTACTATTATATTCTTCTTCCTTTGTATATACACAATACAAAATTGGTAATCTTGAAGAGCGAGCATCCATCTTCCTAATCTTGCATGTAATAGCTTACAAGTTTGTGAAAAGCTAAGAGCTTGATGACTACAATACACAGTGGTTCTTGCTCCATATAAATAATAATTAAACTTTTTGAATGCCCACACTCTGCAAGAGCCTCTTGTTCTGTGGTAGTATATGATCTCTCGCAACTTGACAGTGTCCTACTAGCTAAAGCTATTGGGCAAAAGGTGGGCTTGCCATCTATTTTTCGAATTTGGAACAAACAAATGCCCAAACCAACAGATGAAGCATCTGCCATTAATCCAAATTCCAAGGACATATCAGGATGATAGAGAATCTTTGCATTAGGCAAAGCTTGCTTGATTGCTTTGAATTCTTGTTGACATGCCTCAGTCCAATGCCAATGCACGTTCTTCCTTGATAAATTTAGTAACGACACAAAATTCATCAACCAATCCTCTATGAACTGATGAAAAAGCTATGCAAGACCTAAAAATCCTTTTAACTACCTTTTCGTTCTAGGAACAGGAAAATTTTTATCGCATTTATCTTCTTTTCATCCGGTAAGATGCCTCTTGAATTTATTAAATGCCCTAAGAATTTTATTTTCTCCAGGCAGAAATGTGACTTTTGGAGATTAGCTGTTATTCCCCCACTATAAAATCTTTCTAATACTTGTGTCAGTAGATTCATATATTCTTCCCAGGTATTTGTAGCTATCAAGATGTCATCCACAATGTTAGTTGACTGCTTAGTTCAGGTCCCAGTGCTGCATCCAATGCAGATATGAATACTCTTGCACTGATATTCAAACCAGATGGAAGACCCTTGAAATGATAACTTCTTCCAGCATATACAAATGCAATATAATTTCTAGACTCTTCATCTAACTTGACCTGCCAGTATGAATCACGCAACTAGATTGTTGTAAAATACTTCACTCCATTGAACTTTTGGATCAACTCATCTATATTTTCTGGGTGGGTACATACTGGTACAATAATTGTATTAATTACATGAGCATCAAGTACAAGACATACCTTCCACCTGCCTTCAGCACAACAAGAAGCGGACTGCAGTAAGGACTGTTTGAAGGTTCAAACAAAGTAAGAGCCTATGGAATATCAGACCAGCTGTGTTGCTGGATTGAAGAGTTTTTAGCAAACAGAACACAGCCTGTTGTTCTCAATGGAGAGACATCTACAGACGTTAAAGTAACCACTGGCGTGGGGGAATGTTATGGGACCGTTGCTTTTCACAATATATAAAAATGACCTAGTAGATAGTGTCGGAAGTTCCATGCGGCTTTTTGCGGATGATGCTGTAGTATACAGAGAAGTTGCAGCATTAGAAAATTGTAGTGAAATGCAGGAAGATCTGCAGCGGATAGGTACTTGGTGCAGGGAGTGACAACTGACCCTTAAAATAGACAAATGTAATGTATTGCGAATACATAGAAAGAAGGATCCTTTATTGTATGATTATATGATAGTGGAACAAACACTGGTAGCAGTTACTTCTGTAAAATATTTGGGAGTATGCATGCGGAACGATTTGAAGTGGAATGATCATATAAAATTAATTATTGGTAAGGTGGGTACCAGGCTGAGATTCATTGGGAGAGTGCTTAGAAGATGTAGTCCATCAGCAAAGGAGGTGGCTTACAAAACACTCATTCGACCTATACTTGAGTATTGCTCATCAGTGTGGGATCCATACCAAATCGGGTTGACGGAGGAGATAGAGAAGATCCAAAGAAGAGCGGCGCGTTTCGTCACAGGGTTATTTGGTAAGCGTGATAGCGTTATGGAGATGTTTAGCAAACTCAAGTGGCAGACTCTGCAAGAGAGGTGCTCTGCATTGCGGTGTAGCTTGCTGTCCAGATTTTGAGAGGGTGCGTTTCTGGATGAGGTATTGAATATATTGCTTCCCCCTACTTATACCTCTCGAGGAGACCACGAATGTAAAATTAGAGAGATTAGAGCGCGCATGGAGGCTTTCCGGAAGTCGTTCTTCCCGCGAACCGTACGCGACTGGAACAGAAAAGGGAGGTAATGACAGTGGCACGTAAAGTGCCCTCCACCACACACCGTTGGGTGGCTTGCAGAGTATAAATGTAGATGTAGAATTAGATTCCAATCTAACATTCTCTGTATTTCTTGGTCCACTGCATTGCGTTGTTTCCAAGGAATGGGATAGGAACTGTGGCAGTATGTTCTGTGTGGATTGACATTCAAATGATATGTATAACCCTTAATGATACCGGTTTGTTCTTGAAACACTCTCATATACTTGCTTGATAGGGCAGACAATTGTGACCTATGATCATTCTTAAAGTGCTCTGGCTCACTCAACTTCTGTTTTATCTGCTCAGATATTTCTACTACATGGATGACTTTAATCAAACTTTTTTTGCATTGCCAGTGCTCTTTCATTATCAATTGCAAGTTTGCTTCTCTGCAGTATCTTCCACGTTTCCCTTCTTTCCTTACAGCAAATCTACCTGGGCTAGGGCTTCGTCAATTCAAAAATTTACTTTCCCAGTAGAGAAGTCTAATTTTGTGTCCTTGTCCTGGATAGTTTCTAATCCCAGAACACAGCTGACTATTAATTTATCCACTACTAGGAACACGTATGTTATCACTGCACTTCCTAGATTCAATTTTATCATCATCTGCATCTTCACAGGTTGTGATCGTGTGCCAAATGCTCCTAGTATTTTACAATGTTGTGCAGGAAATGTCAGTAATGGGGTCTTCTTCATTATTTTATTAAATAAACTCACTGATATTGCATTTACTGATGCACCCATATCCAAAACTACTGTTACTGGAATATCCTCTATTTCAACTTTCATTGCGGAAACGGGTTCCAATGAATATCCTCCATACATTTAGTTGTGTCAGCACAAAGCCCCTTTTCTATTGATCTTCCTTTATTGTATCTCATCATATTTACATTCTGCTCATAGCCCCTATACCTTTCCTCGACCGCTCCTCCGGGACACTATTTGGTCGGAATCAGTTTTCCAAGCATGATTCATTTGCATGAAGTGCGCCCTCTCTCACTTCTGTAATAACTAGTGATCATTGTCTCTAGTCATTATCCATCAACACAGAAGATTGTGTCTGCCTATTATTGTTTTGCCGATTAGTAGAATTCGAGTTCACATTATAACATGGATTGTGCCTTCTGTCGTGTTGATTCTGTCTGTTTTTCCCGTATCTGAAATTGTTTCCATACCTGCTACATGGATTACAATGTTGGTCACAAGTATTTCAGTGCAGCGGAGCACGATTTTCATTTGTCTCCTGAATCAGCTGATTGCTCGCTCGGCCGCCGTAAGCATTATTTGACTGTATGCTCTGTGTCTGTCTTGCCTTGCCTTAATATATTCTTGGATCAAATCAATGGAGTCCAAGACTGACATGAATTCTTCTAAATTCTCCTCTGATGCGTGTATTAACTACTCTCTCATCTCAGCTGGAAGTTTCGCCTTCAATATCTCCAGAATATCATTGTGCATTATAGGTTCATCCCAGTATCTTGCTTTATTTAAATACTTCTCAAAGTATTGGCATGGACTTCCTGTTTTTACACAGAAAAGCTCCCGGTGAAAGACTTCTTTTCTCAATCGTTCTTGCACACCCCATGACCAATACTTAGCAAGAAACGGCTACTCAAATTCCTCATACGTTTCGCATGTATCCATCATATCCGTGGCCCGTAACGCACCATCACCTTGAATATATCTTGAAACGTAACTGATCTTTTGCGCTTCAGTCAAAGCCCTCGATAGTACTCTACAAAATCCTTGTATAAATATCATGGAGTTTATGGATTTTCGGTCAGGTGAGAACGTTTGAAACTGCCTATGTTTCAACAATTTTTCCTGCATTAGCATTGCAGCATACACATTATCAGCTTGCGGATCTGCAAGCATTCTATTGTAATTTATATTTCGCTCCGACGAAGAATGTCCGTTACCATAACATGATTCATGGATTGAGCCCTGCGTTCGTTCTACTTCACGCAGCTTGTTTCTACAGTCTTTTACTGCCCCTCGCAACTGTTCCATATCTCTGGACATATTTTCAAAAGAATTGACTATTTTGTCCATCCATTGTTTAAAATTCACCTCTAATTGTTCTTTTACCTCTTTAATGTCTTCTTTAATATTTTCTGCAGTTGGTAAGCTGTCAATAGGCAATTTGCTTACTGCTTCTTTTATACTTGCATCTACACATAGCATCACCTGGTTTCCCGTAGTGGGTGCCTATGTTTACTGAAATTCTCTTGTAGCAATTGATCACATCCAGAAGCTATGGTAGCCACAGTTTCTGTTAATTCCACTACAAAAGTTTCTACTTCCTCCTGCTTCAGTTTCATGTTTCACATTTCTTCAGTAATCCTTTTGATTTCCAAAGGAAACTGCTGCCTTTGTGCATCTCGGAACTTGGTTATCTCATTTGAAATTTGTTCTTGCTGGCTAACTAATGCCTGAATTGCAGCTGACATGCCTGTTTGCTTTTGACACAAGTCTGCTTGCTTTTGTGATACTGTTCATACCACCAATCACATATCAATTTGCTTCTGTGACATGTCTTCTTACTTTTGTGATACTGCTTGTACCACATCTGACATAGTCATTACTGATACTGACAAAAGTCTTAGTTGTCCTAAGATCTGAGCCATAGGATTTGTCTCCTGTTTAGACAAAGCTGCTATCTCCTATACACTCATATTTTCACCAATTTCCTGAACATCTAACACTTTTTCTTTATCAATTTAAAATTGTGATCTAGTTTTGACCATAACAAAATTATAAAACTCAAAATACCTATATGTTTGTACACACTTAATTACACTATCTCATATAAAAAGTCCTCCTGAAAAGAATGCACCAAATAAATGTCTATGACTACTTCTGAAGAAAATACGGAAATGAAGTGAAAATATAGAACTATATTACACTATAAAGGTTGATATTATTCAGCTTAAAAGACCAGATTGAGGTGAGATTGCTGATAGTTGTGTGTGCTTGCCTTAACCAGCTTGCAGAGATATGAAGTTCTGTGGTGGGGATTGAGACTGCTCAGCTCACACGATGGGACTCCACCAATTATATTGTACTTGAAACACACACAATATGTGGATGCAACTGAACTCGGGCTCGTTCACTACCTATTTTTCACATGGCTTATCTGCAAAGGGGGTTGGTAGTAAATGGTTGCATTTGTGCCCCTACTATTGACTCATATATTGGCTAGCTTTTGAACAGCAGTGAATTGAACTATACACATTCATATTGAAACTTATTTATTCAAAAGAAACACTTTAACATTGTGGCCATGCATTTTTAAGTTCACAAATAAATCCAATCTGTACAAATAATAATCAGTGCAATTTGTACACTGTTTGTCCCGCACCTACACACTTTCACGTTGTTCCTTCACATACACTGGCATCCATGCTTACACTCGCAGCACTTTGCCGCTCCCAACTTACCACCACAACGTTGGTCCCAATGACAAAAGACCCAATTTTCCCACTCATATCCACAATCCTGAGTCGGGTCACGTGACACTACATTAGTCAAAACAATCCCTAAACATGGCCACAATTCGTTTAAAATTTTTTTTAATAAGATTTAAATACTTAAACCTAAATACTTTATATAATTTTACACTATTATTACCACAATTTTATAATTTGTTGCAATTAAAAGAAAACCAAACCTCTATGCAACAGAACTACAACGCCCATCAAAACACAAAACAAGTATTTTCCGGTCTATTTTGCCAAACATATTATCTCTGTTGCTGTGCTTTAAATTTAAATTACGAACTAATTGCAAGAGCTCCATATTATCCCCTGTTACCTCACATGGATTAATACATGAACAAAGATTCTGTAACTTACCAAACGAAAACATTGGTACGTCGATAGAAACAATAACAAACACAAATACACACACAAATTTCAAGCTTTCGCAACCCACGGTTGCTTCATCAGGAAAGAGGTAAGGAGAGGGAAAGACGAAAGGATGTGGGTTTTAAGGGAGAGGGTAAGGAGTCATTCCAATCCTGGGAGTGGAAAGACTTACCTTGGGGGGAAAAAGGGACAGGTATACACTCGCACACACACACACACACACACACACACACACACACACACACACATATCCATCCGCACATAACAGACACAAGGAGACATATATAATGGCAAAGAGTTTGGGTAGAGATGTCAGTCAAGGCGGAAGTACAGATGCAAAGATGTTGTTGAATGACAGGTGAGGTATGAGTGGTGGCAACTTGAAATTAGTGGAGGTTAAGGCCTGGTGGGTAACGGGAAGAGAGGATATATTGAAGGGCAAGATCCCATCTCCGGAGTTCTGATAGGTTGGTGTCAGTGGGAAGTATCCAGATAACCCAGAAGGTGTAACACTGTGCCAAGATGTGCTGGCCGTGCACCAAGGCATGTTTAGCCACAGGGTGATCCTCATTACCAACAAACACTGTCTGCCTGTGTCCGTTCATGCGAATGAACAGTTTGTTGCTGGTCATTCCCACATAGAAAGCTTCACAGAGTAGGCAGGTCACTTGGTAAATCACGTGGGTGCTGTCACACGTGGCTCTGCCTTTGATCGTGTACACCTTCCGGGTTACAGGACTGTAGGTGGTGGTGGGAGGGTGCATGGGACAGGTTTTACCCTGGGGGCGGTTACAAGGGTAGGAGCCAGAGGGTAGGGAAGGTGGTTTGGGGATTTCATAGGGATGAACCAAGAGGTTACGAAGGTTAGGTGGACGGCGGAAAGACACTCTTGGTGGAGTGGGGAGGATTTCGTGAAGGATGGATCTCATTTCATGGCAGGATTTGAGGAAGTCATATCCCCCTGCAGGAGAGCCACATTCAACACCAACAACCTGAAAACAGCTTTCGCATCCCGCAACTACCCTCCTGACCTGGTACAGAAGCAAATAACCAGAGCCACTTCATCATCCCCCCAAACCCAGAACCTCCCACAGAAGAATCCCAAAAGTGCCCCACTTGTGACAGGATACTTTCCGGGATTGGATCAGACTCTGAATGTGGCTCTCCAGCAGGGATACGACTTCCTCAAATCCTGCCCCGAAATGAGATCCATCCTTCACGAAATCCTCCCCACTCCACCAAGAGTGTCTTTCCGCAGTCCACCTAACCTTCGTAACCTCTTGGTTCATCTCTATGAAATACCCAAACCACCTTCCCTACCCTCTGGCTCCTACCCTTGTAACCGCCCGCAGTGTAAAACCTGTCCCGTGCACCCTCCCACCACCACCTACTCCAGTCCTGTAACCCGGAAGGTGTACACGATCAAAGGCAGAGCCACGTGTGACAGCATCCACGTGATTTACCAACTGACCTGCCTACACTGTGAAGCTTTCTATGTGGGAATGACCAGCAACAAACTGTCCATTCGCATGAACGGACACAGGCAGACAGTGTTTGTTGGTAATGAGGATCACCCTGCGGCTAAACATGCCTTGGTGCACGGCCAGCACATCTTGGCACTGTGTTACACTGTCCGGGTTATCTGGATACTTCCCACTGACACCAACCTATCAGAACTCCGGAGATGGGAACTTGCCCTTCAATATATCCTCTCTTCCTGTTACCCACCAGGCTGCAACCTCTGCTAATTTCGAGTTGCCACCACTCATACCTCACCTGTCATTCAATAACATCTTTGCCTCTGTACTTCCGCCTCGACTGACATCTCTACCCAAACTCTTTGGCTTTATATATGTCTGTTTGTGTCTGTTATGTGCGTATGGATATCTGTGTGTGTACGAGTGTATACCTGTCCCTTTTCCCCCCAAGGTAAGTCTGTCCACTCCCGGGATTGGAATGACTCCTTACCCTCTCCCTTAAAACCCACATCCTTTCGTCTTTCCCTCTCCTTCCCTCTTTACTGATGAAGCAACCGTGGGTTGCAAAAGCTTGAAATTTGTGTGTGTGTTTGTGTTTGTTAGTGTCTCTATCAACGTACCAACGCTTTCGTTTGGTAAGTTACAGAATCTTTGTTTTTAGATATATTTTTTCCATGTGGAATGTTTCCCTCTATTACATTCATATCATTAATTTGAACCCAACAATTAAGTTTGTTATTGTCACTGTTGCATTTCGAAATCTTCTCTGTCATCTTACTTTCTCTTTTTGTTTCTGCAAGTAATTTCCTGTGTATTCACCTTCTCCTTTTTACCATAATCTACCATACAATTTTATCCTTCATATATATACTCAATAATACGTAATTTACTTCCAAACCATAACCAAAAAATTTTTTTCCGCTTTCAACACTACCGCTGCTATAAAATACACTGTTCCCAGTTCACAAACAGTTCCTTTCACCTATTAAAAACCATTTCGGCTAGTTCTAACAACTTTCGCTATACTTCCATTTCCGTTTTTCCCACATCACCGATCATTTATTAGCCACTTCCCACAGGTTTTAACGTCATTATTTCTTTGTCAGACAATTGTTAGCCTGATTTTCATAATCTGCCACCACCAAGCCACTCCTGGGTTTTCCCGAATTTCTCCACCCTTTAACGCATTTTGGAGGCAGCACAACCATCTAGCCTTTGTGCACATTGTTGTTTACCAACCTAAGTTCACCACAGTATCAACATAGTTCAGCTTTAACCAACACTTTTTCAACTTTTTTCACACCAGCTCTCCAGTTGCTTAAAAGATGTCTGCTAGTGTCTGTATGTGTGCGGATGGATACGTGTGTGTGTGCGAGTGCATGCCTGTCCCTCTTTCCCCCCAAGATAAGTCTTTCCGCTCCCAGGATTGGTCAGGAAAGAGGGAAGGAGAGGGAAAGACGAAAGGATGTGGGTTCGTCTTTCGTCTTTCCCTCTCCTTCCCTATTTCCTGATGAGGCAACAGTTTGTTGCGAAAGCTTGAAATTTGTGTGTATGTTTGTGTTTGTCTGTGTGTCTGTCGACCTGCCAGCACTTTCATTTGGTAAGTCACATCATCTTTGTTTTTAGATATATTTTTCCTACGTGGAATGTTTCCCTCTATTATAACTATATATATTATTATTATTATTATTATTATGTGCGATTGGACCCATACGGATCACGCAAAGCTTTTCCGATTCAATTTTTTAATTCTCCAAACTTCTCTCATTCTTTCCCCATGAATTCTCTTTCTTTCCTCTGTCCATTTTGTCCCCTGTCTCTTGCAAACTTCATTCTCGGGTTGTACTTTCCAACTATTGATTTTTTGCCTGTATACATTTCTGTTTATAACTTCTGAAGAATTTATTTGTGCATTTGCTAGATCTGTTTTGGTTTCTTGTATCCAGGGTATGGTTTTCAATTTTTCAATGTATATTAAAATTTTGTGGGAGAGTCTGGGTGTTGGGAGTCTGTGGATATGACCGTAAAATTTTAGTCTTCTTTTCCGGATGTCTGCGGTGAGGTTAGATAATTTTTCTGTAGTTTTCCGAGACTATAACCTGTATCCATCTTCCGTTCTTTTTGGGCCAAGAATCTTTCTGATAATTTTGCGTTCCTCTTTCAGGATGCCTTCCAGGTCGCCTTTTCTATGGAGTGTGAGTGTTTCGCTGGCATATAGTGCTTCGGGCTTGATTACTGTATTGTAGTGTCGTATTTTTGAGTGAATGGAGAGACACTTTTTATTGTAGATGTTGTGGGTTTTCCAGTATGCTCTTTTCAGTTTTAGCAGTCGAACTTTTTGTGCAGTTTTCTCTCCCCCTGTGGGTTCTAGGACCTCGCCTAAGTATTTAAAGAATGGAACTCTCTCAATATGTCCATATTTTGTAGTCAGTTTTTGAGTTTCAAATTTTGAGCAGATGAATTTGGTTTTTTGGAAAGAAATTTGTAGCCCAACTTTTTCGGCGCATTCTTTGAGAATGTCTATCTGTTTAATTGCTGTGGTCTCGTTTTCTGCTAGAATGGCCACGTCATCTGCAAATGCCAAGCATGAAATTTTAATACCATCTTTAGATCTTCCTAGTTGTATAGGCTTCCACTAATTTTGATTCTTCAGTTCTTTTTCCCATTCTCGGATGACTTTGTCTAAGACAAGGTTGAAGAGGAGTGGAGACAAGCCGTCACCTTGTCTGACGCCGGTTTTGATCAGGAAGGGCTCTGATATTTCACCCAGGAATTTTATCTTAGAAGTTGTGTTTGTGAGCGTTTCTTTGATAAGGTTTAGGGTTTTCGGATCGAGTCCTAGCTCCTCAAGGATAATAAAAAGAGAGTTTGCCTATCGATTGAATCATAAGCCTTTGCGAAATCAACAAAGGAACAAATGATCGGACTGTTTCTGACTGCTTTGTATTTTAGTGTTGTCTTCAAATTGAAAATTTGTTCTGCACAGGATCGGTGTGTATGTTTGTGTTTGTTTGTGTGTCTATCGACCTGAGAGCGCTTTCGTTCGGTAAGTCACATCATCTTTGTTTTTATATATATTTTTCCCACGTGGAATGTTTCCCTCTATTATATTGATATCATTAATTTGAACCCAACAATTACGTTTGTTATTGTCACTGTTGCATTTCGGAATCTTTTCTGTCGTCTTATTTTCTCTTTCTGTTTTCGCCAGTAGTTTCACTTTGTATTCACCTTCTCCTTTTTACCGTAATCTGCTATACAATTTTATCCCGCCTATATATACTCAATAATACGTAACCCACTTCCAAACCATAACCAAAAAATTTTTTTTGCCGCTTTCAACACTACCGCCGCTATAAAATCCACCATTTCTAGTTCACAAACAGTTCCTTTCACCTTTTAAACAACCATTTCGGCTAGTTCTAATAACTTTCGCTTTATTTCCATTTCCGTTTTTCCCACATCACTGATAATTTTTAGCCGCTTCCCACAGGTTTTAACGTCATTATTTCTTCGTCAGACAATTGTTAGCCTCATTTTCATAATCTGCCACCACAAAACCACTCCTTTTAATATATTACACGCAGTTTTTTCGAAATTTTCCCGAATTTCTCTGTCCTCTAACGTGTTTTGGCGGCAACACAACTACCTAACCTTTGTGCACATCGTTGTCTACCAACCCAAGTCCAACATAGCCCAGCTGTAACCAACACCTTTTCGCCTTTTTTCACACCAGATCTCCAGTTACTTTCCAGTCCACCTTTATCTCTCCCCATATATTTTTATTTTCATTTTCATTTCAGCCTCATGTTACACTTTCCACCTTCTAATACCATGTCACCCTCACAACACCCCCACAACAACCCCATTAAGTTTTATTTACATTCCCTCCGCAAACATGCCTTCGCCCTAGCCAGATTACGCTCCCATATTCTATTTTCTCAGGCTTGTCTGACATTTGGCATTACACCCAAAGGTCTCACACTTAAAGTTCCCATCTCTGGCTGCAACCCTTCTTTCCATCAGTCCTTATACCAGTTCCAAACTGAACAATCCATTGCCCTCACCCACCTAATCCTTCACCTACACATCAACTCAGCCAATGAACACACCCGTCAACTGCTATCCTTAGTAAAAGTCCTTAATCTTTCCTCTCCCACATCCACACCAGCTGTTCAGAGCATCCTCCTACAGGCCAACTGTAAATTAGAACAGCATGCCACCCTCCACCTCAAAAAACTATCCAATCTCCTGGTTTCCCACCTCCAGAAAGGCAACTCACTCACCCTTCACAACCTTTCCAGCAAACCTCAACCTCCTCTCATTGCACACAAACCCAGTCTCTCCCATCTACTCAATCTCCCACTTCCAGCTCCACTCCCTCCAAAACCTCAAAATTCCAATCAACACAATCTGGAACCACAACACCCTAATTCAGTAGTTAACCTTTCCTCCAAACCTCTCTCCCAATCCGAAACCTCTGCCCTATCCAAAGGCCTCACCTTCAGCCCCACTCCCAGATTCAACCAAACAGCCCTCGTCAAAGATTTACTGTCCTACACTCGTACTCTCTGCTGGAAATATCACTTTGCCACAAAGAAAAATGATCCTAATCCTACTCCTAATGATCCAACTCCCCAAGATACCATCCAAATTGAACCCTGCCTGGAACAGTTCCATCCTTCGTCGCAGTGGGACCCACCTCCTCTTCCTCAAAATCACCCTCTCCAAACCTTCCAGGAATTTCTGACTTCCAGCCTTGCATCTCAATCCTTCTTAAAAAACCTTAATCCTACTCCCAACATCACCACTGCTGAAGTCCAGGCTATCCGTGATCTGAAGGCTGACCGATCCATCGTCATTCTTCTGGCAGACAAGGGTTCCACGACCGTGGTACTTGATTGTCGGAAGTATGTGGCTGAGGGACTGCATCAGCTTTCAGACAACACCACATACAAAGTTTGCCAAGGTAGCCCCATTCCCGATGTCCAGGCGGAGCTTCAAGGAATCCTCAGAACCTTAGGCCCCCTGCAAAACCTTTCACCTGACTCCATCAACCTCCTGACACCACCGACACCCTGCACCCCTACCTTCTACCTTCTTCCTAAAATCCACAAACCCAATCATCCCGGCCACCCCATTGTAGCTGGTTACCAAGCCCCCACAGAACGTATCTCTGCCTACATAGATCAACACCTTCAACCCATTACATGCGGTCTCCCATCCTTCATCAAAGACACCAACCACTTTCTCGAATGCCTGGAATCCTTACCCAATCTGTTACCCCCGGAAACCATCCTTGTAACCATTGATGCC
Source organism: Schistocerca piceifrons (assembly GCF_021461385.2). Taxonomy (NCBI): domain Eukaryota; kingdom Metazoa; phylum Arthropoda; class Insecta; order Orthoptera; family Acrididae; genus Schistocerca; species Schistocerca piceifrons. Next base: position 315,303,177 of record NC_060143.1, on the reverse strand, counting down.
ACTTCCTTATACACAAATACTCCGCACGTCCAGGGCTTCGCTGTGATGGAGCATTTCCTTACACGCCGATCACCTGCCACCCTACCTAAAACCTCTTTCCTCATCACCTTAGCCAGCTTCATCCTGACCCACAACTTCTTCACTTTTGAAGGCCAGACATACCAACAATTAAAGGGAACAGCCATGGGTACAAGAATGCCCCCCCCCCCTCCCCCGTATGCCAACCTATTCATGGGTCGCTTAGAGGAAGCCTTCTTGGTTACCCAGGCCTGCCAACCCAAAGTTTGGTACAGATTTATTGATGACATCATGATCTGGACTCACAGTGAAGAAGAACTCCAGAATTTCCTCTCCAACCTCAACTCCTTTGGTTCCATCAGATTCACCTGGTCCTACTCCAAATCCCATGCCACTTTCCTTGACGTTGACCTCCACCTGTCCAATGGCCAGCTTCACAAGTCCGTCCACATCAAACCCACCAACAAGCAACAGTACCTCCATTATGACAGCTGCTACCCATTCCACATCAAACGGTCCCTTCCCTACATCCTAGGTCTTCGTGGCAAACGAATCTGCTCCAGTCCGGAATCCCTGAACCATTACACCAACAACCTGACAACAGCTTTCGCATCCCGCAACTACCCTCCCGACCTGGTACAGAAGCAAATAACCAGAGCCACTTCCTCATCCCCTCAAACCCAGAATCCCCCACAGAAGAGACACAAAAGTGCCCCACTTGTGACAGGATACTTTCCGGGACTGGACCAGACTCTGAATGTGGCTCTCCTGCAGGGATACAACTTCCTCAAATCCTGCCCTGAAATGAGATCTATCCTTCATGAAATCCTCTCCACTCCACCAAGAGTGTCTTTCCGCCGTCCACCTAACCTTCGTAACCTGTTAGTTCATCCCTATGAAATCCCCAAACCACCTTCCCTACCCTCTGGCTCCTATCCTTGTAACCGCCCCCGGTGTAAAACCTGTCCCATGCACCCTCCCACCACCACCTACTCCAGTCCTGTAACCCGGAAGGTGTACACGATCAAAGGCAGAGCCACATGTGAAAGCAACCACGTGATTTACCAACTGACCTGCCTACACTGTGATGCATTCTATGTGGGAATGACCAGCAACAAACTGTCCATTCGCATGAATGGACACAGGAAGACAGTGTTTGTTGGTAATGAGGATCACCCTGTGGCTAAACATGCCTTGGTGCACGGCCAGCACATCTTGGCACAGTGTTACACCGACTGGGTTATCTGGATACTTCCCACCAACACCAACCTATCCGAACTCTGTAGATGGGAACTTGCTCTTCAATATATCCTCTCTTCCTGTTACCCACCAGGCCTCAATCTACGCTAATTTCAAGTTGCCGCCACTCATACCTCACCTGTCATTCAACATCATCTTTGCCTCGACTGACATCTCTGCCCAAACTCTTTGTCTTCAAATATGTCTGCTTGTGTCTGTATATGTGTGGATGGATATGTGTGTGTGTGTGTGTGTGTGTGTGTGTGTGTGTGTGTGTGTGTGCGAGTGTATACCCGTCCCTCCTTACCCTCTCCCTTAAAACCCACTTCCTTTCGTCTTTCCCTCTCCTTCCCTCTTTCCTGACGAAGCAACCGTTTGTTGCGAAAGCTAGAATTTTGTGTGTATGTTTGTGTGTCTATCGACCTGCCAGCGCATATATATATATATATATATATATATGGTGGTGGTTAGTGTTTAACGTCCCGTCGACAACGAGGTCATTAGAGACGGAGCGCAAGCTTGGGTTAGGGAAGGATTGGGAAGGAAAGCGGCCGTGCCCTTTCAAAGGAACCATCCCGGCATTTGTCTGAAACGATTTAGGGAAATCACAGAAAACCTAAATCAGGATGGCCGGAGACGGGATTGAACTGTCGTCCTCCCGACTGCGAGCCCAGTGTGCTAACCACTGCGCCACCTCGCTCGGTATATATATATATATATATATATATATATATATATATATATGGCCGTCCTGTACTCAGCTCCTTTTTTATTATATTTTATTGTATTTTAATTAATTAACTAATATATTTATTTAAGAAATTTGTTTAAGAAAATTCTCTGCTTCTTATTCATTTTTGGTATTTTTTGTTATGATTTCCAATGGTTTTACTTAGGTTTTAGCTCCAGTCTTAAAAGCTAATGTCTTTGATTTTAAATACAACAGGAGAGCTAGATATATGTCCCGCAGCACCAATCTCGCTGATACTCCTCATTGGAACTGCTCCACCTGATCTCAAAATGTTTATTTCACTACGAAGATTATTCAGCACAACTAGGTGCTGTGTTGTATGATGTGTATGGATTGATGTGTCCAACTTTTATATCAATGAAAAGTTTATTGCTACTGAGATTTTCTCTAGAAGAATATTGTCCGTGGAAAGATGCAAGCTCGCAGTATCATTCCACACTGCACCTCCGATTGATCTATGTCACGTGATATCTGAAGAATGTTTGTCAAATCTTTTATAAATTGGTAAATACACACCTTGAATGCATATTATTTTCTTGAATTTGTTTATTGTGCCATCGACTAGCTAAATATTCACAATGGAGCTTAATAGCATCATACAACAATAGCAAAATCTCTCCAACATAAAACACATCCAGTCTCTGTAATCGCTTCACACAGAGTAGTCAAATATACATCTTTGGTTACTTATTCCAGAGAGTTACGTCTGTAGCACGGAATGTCCAATTATCGCAGGCAGTTTATACTACTCTTGGCATTAACAATTCGCCGCACCTGAGTCAAAGTTTTTCACCATTTATGATCCATTACAGTACAAAAAAATAGATGTAGACAAGTCTGTGATGTAAGAAATGTACTAAAGTAAGACAAATTGCAATGTAACAGTGTGTACAAAATACAATGTATCATACGAAACCGCAAAATATGTAAAATATACAGGTCTATTTTACATATTTTGTGATTTTGTATCATACATTGTGTTTAGTACATGCTATTACATTGCAATTTGTCTTACTTTAGTACATTTCTTACATCTCAAACTTGTCTACGTCTATTTTTTTTGTGCATACTATTAAAATGCCAATTTTGGATTATTCTGCTATGCATGTGAAATCATTTAGTGGGTGTGTGAGAAACCCTGACAGTTTTTTTCGTGTATATCACCACAGCGTAGTTTGGTAAGTCGCCAATAGTCAGCGCTAGTCACAAACATGGCGAGTTCTGATGCAGAGCGAGCTTTCTGTATGTTGGAGTTTGACAAAAACAAATGGGCAACAGCTGTTCAATGGATGTTTAGAACCACGTATGGTAAGAACCCACCAACAAGGAAGGCCATTTACCACTGGCACAACAAATTCATTATGATGAGTTGCTTGTACCCAGCAAAGAGAAGCGTATGTCCCAGTGTGAGTGAAGTGAATGTGGAGCACGTACGAGAGACATTCATGAGGAGTCCAAAGAAACCTGTGCGTCACACATCCCATGAACTCAAAATGGCTCCAATGACAGTGTGGAAAGTCCTGCAACAGATGGCATTGTTGGTTGCTTAATTTTTAGCAACAATGCTGCTTTTCACACTAATGGAAAAGTGAACAGGCATAACTGTCAAATCTGGGATAAAAAGCATCCACACAAATGCATTGAATCTGAGCGTGATTCCCCAAAGGTAAATGTTTTTTGTGACTTGTCACATCGAACACTGTACAGGCCATTCTTCTTTGCTGAGAGCACTGTCACTTGATATTCCTACTTGGACATGTTGCAGCCATGGCCGATGCCTCACATGCAGTCGGACTCTCCATTCATCTTTCAGCAGGGTGGGGCTCCACCTCATTTTCATCGTGAAGTTTGTGGGTACCTGAACAGGGAGCTGCCCCATTGATGGATCTAACATGCTACAGAAGGGGACAGCTGTTTCATGAAATGGCTCCCCGATCACCAGATCACACTCCATGTGACTTTTTTCTGTGGGGACACATTAAAGGTCTGGTGTACGTACTGCCTCTACCACATGATGTAGCAGAGCTCCAGGAGATAGTATGGGAAGTGACTGCCACAGCCAACAATGTCATGCTGGGACGGGTACGACAAGAATTCGATTACCATATTGATATCTGCTGTGTCACTCATGGTTCGCATATCGAATGTTTGTAAAAAAAAACTTTAAGAGTTTCTCTTCAAAATGCAATATGTATGACACCTGTACAATGTTTAGTTCTTGTACAATAAATAATTGAAAGAGTTTCCGGACTTTATGTACACCCTGTGTTAAAATCAAAAGGATGTACCCTGAACTGATAAAGACTTTCCATCAAACAAAAATACTGTACAAAATCTGGAATCCTTATGGAGGGCTGATGACCTTAGCTGTTTAGTCCCCCTTAAACATCCCAACAACCACCTTATGGAGGGGCACCTGCAAGTAGTCACCTGTCAAATTCATCTAACTAAAAAACTTTGCTAGTTCGGCAGCTACTACATAGAGACTCTCAACCGGACTAGTATAAAAGGCGACAGTGGCCAAACATATTGCATGATGGTGGATTGTGTTAAGATGGTATAGGGTGGATGGATGTGCAGAGGAATAAACGAAACACCCATAATGAATGGACAAGTGATTGGTACAAATGGAGGAGGGTGATCCAATCTACCCCCAGGAAGTACCGCTTAGGACACATGGGACACTGAAGGACCGGGTACACTGTGTGGCCAAGTAAGACACATGGGAAGACCAAGAAGGTTTTCTATCAAGCATGAGCCTCGGGAATTTTGTAGTTTCAGTGAACAGAAAAGCAACAAGCCCAAGTTGTAAAGACAGTGGAAGAAACCCATTGCACCATCAGAAATTTATACAAACAGTTTAGTTAGTGGAAAAGCAAAAGCCATTGTCAATGTTCCACAAGTAAAGATGATCAAGACATCACTGAAGACACCACTCAAGGAGAAAACTCTGTGGACAACTGCAATAGATTGCAAAGTCATCAGCAAAAAGGATGACTGGCAGGAGACAGTCCATAACAGGCTTAATGGCTATAGCAAAAAGGACGATTCTCATGACAGAACCTTGATGCTTCCCATTCTCCTGGATAAAGGTGTCTAACAAGGCCAAACCCACATGTACCTTGAAAGCTGTGTCTTTTAAAAATTTCAGTGTAGAGTATGGAAAATATCAGTCCTCCAGCAGGTGTTGAGGGCTTTCTCCAAATCATAAAACTCCATCACAGCCTGGTATTTCTACAGGAAACCACAGATGACATGGGTTGACAAACTGATGAGATGGTCAACTGCATAATGGCGTGCTCGAAAACCACATTGTGCAGTGTTTAGTATTGTAGTGTCGCGGAATAGTAAAGTGACCATACCAGCTGGTTATGAATAATAGATTCCATCACCTTGCAAACACAGATGGTGAGGGAAATGGGGTGGTAGCTAGAAGGAAGGTGTTTGTCCTTACTGGGCTTAGATATGGGTATGACAGTGGCTGCATGCCAGCCTCCGGGAAACGTGCCATCTGTCCCAAATGTGACTGTATGTATGAAGGAGAAAGTGCGTGCCTGCAAGAGAAAGGTGTTGCAACATCTGAATGTGAACATTACCCGACACTGGGGCAGAAGAACTGGATGAAATGAAAGCATGCTCTAGGCTCACTCACAGTAAAAGAGGCATAGTAAAAGAGGCATTCACGATTCTGAGAGGAGAAGGATATCTCCTGAGCCTCTTCCACTCAGTTCCCAGGGAGAGGGGTGGGGTGATAGTGGATGTAGTTTGAAATCTCCGCAAAATATCAGCCCAAGGCATTGGAGATAACAGTAGGGTCTGCTACTGTCAGGTCAGAAACTGGGGAATGGACCTGGGTCCCAGATAGCCATTATAGGATGGTTAAGAACATGGAGACCACACCTCTGCATGCGAATTGCATTGTGGCATGCCTCAGTCCACCAGGCGACCTGGACACTGTGTGGTAAAGAAGAAGTGCGAGATACGGAACATTCTGTGGCATTAAGGATAACATTTATAAGGTGCCCTACCTAGTCATCACAACTGGGGAAATGTTATTCATCAAAGGTCGCAAGGAAGGAGTAAAGCCACCAGTTGGCCTTAGAAAGCTACCAACTGGGTTTACACGCAGGTGGCATAGGAATCAGCAAATGGATAGCAAATGGGAAATGGTTTCTTGACTACATTTCAGAGAGAATGGACCACTCAAGATGACAGGCAAGCTGGGCAGTGCACAATGAGAGGTTCAAATGGGAATAGGTGTGTATGAGTATGAAAGTAACATGGGTGGGCCAGATGAGATTGAGTTGATTGAGAGGGTCAGCCAAGTGGGAACCTCTTGGACAGGTTCTTGAAGAGCCCTTAAGGGGATGGTGGGCATTAAAGTCTCTGAGCTAACCAATAAGCTGGAGTAAGCCAGCCCTGGTGACAATGAATGATGGAGGATGTAGACGTTACGGAGGGAAAAGGTGCAATGAGGAAGGAAAATGCAGACTGCAACAGCTTGCAGCTGGATGTTCATTTTTTTATTTATTGATTTACACGTCTAGTTCCATGGGACCAAACTGAGGAGCAAATCTCCAAGGTCATGGAAGATGTCAGTATATGAAATTACAACATAAAAGCAATAACAGATAAAATAAAATGTTTCTCAACCCAGAACAGTCAAGCCATAAGTTAAATAAGTAAACAGAATTGGCAATATAGTATGGGAATCAGCTTAATTTTTCAAGAAACTCCTTGACAGAAAAAAGGAATGACCCATGGGGAAACTGTTCAGTTTTGATTTAAAGTGCATGGATTACTGCTAAGATTTTTGAATTCTTGTGGTAACTTATTGAAAATGGATGCAGTTGTATACTGCACACCTTTCTGCACATGAGTTAAGGAAGTGCGACCCAAATGCAGATTGGATTTTAACTGAGTGACAGCTGCTAATTCTTCAGAAGAAGCTGATATTGTTAACAAGAAATGACAGTAAAGAATATACATACTGTAGGCGCCCCGGTGGTCCCGGTTGCCTACGGTGGACAGGAAGCCAAGCGATGACCTCTCCAGTTGACAGGATGCTAGGAAATGACTGTGGATGCATCAGAAATGCCAAAGAAACATTACTAATTCATGACACCTTTATTGCTGTTGAGTACAATGTGGCCCACATAACACAGGCTGGCTGAGCTTGGTGATATCAACGACCTTCCCCGAGTCCTCGCTGACTCGGAGCGATGACACCAGCTCCGGGCCACACCAGTCTTGCTAGCGCAGCACCGCGTGCTGTGACATAGCGGTGGAATGCCCCTACTTTGGCCGTGCGTGGCTGGCGGCACCTGGCTGGCCGGCCGGCTCGGCAGCGGACAGCAGGCTGCTGCACATAGGAGGCTCCGGGTTGGTGTCCCAGCGCTGTCGGCCCGAGAAGTGTTCTCGTAGTGCGGAGTGTACTCTGTCCCACCCCGTCTTCCCCCTACTCCTCCTGGTGGCTCGTCCGCGGTGGACGGGCGGAACGGGCTGCAATCCCCCAGCGTTATCGGCTCACCTGGTTGTGACGGCGAATGCGCAGGGCCTAGGCCCTTCACGATCTCGACAACGGCTCACTGATGTGGTCAGCATTGGCGGCGAGCGAGTCTGCCACGATGTCTGCTAATCCTGGGTTGATGATGGACAGCGGCAGCAGAGAGGACCAGAGCTGGTACTGTCCCCTCACGTCTGCTGCTGGATGGGCCGCCCTTACTGCAACATCTCCTTAATAAAGATTAACATGTCGATCACCAAGCTGAGCGCTACGCAGCAACCCAGTAAACATCTAACTGCAAGTCGAACTGTGAGTGCCTTGTTGCCATCAAAGCTGGCGTATTTAAAGGAAGCACGAGCGATATCCTGACGTCATGCTCGTTTGTAATGAATGCATTCGTTCCACTTATACTGCTGATTTACCTGTCATACTCGCCCCTTAGGTGTTCTTGTGACAGAGTTATGTGTTGTTACGGCAGACTTATGTGAAGTTATGAAATGCAGTACAGCTGACGCTATACCTCTGTCTTACACTCTAACACAAACCCGCGTGCTAAGCAATTCTCTCTTGCCTGTTGTGTGTAACCAGGCCACTGCCCCTGCATGGCGACACATTCCGATACATGTGCAATCCTCTTACCTCTTGGCTAACCTATTGCCTCTGGCTCTCAGCATAGGCAACGAAACTTTGACAATATTCCACGTTTCCAACTTTTTACTATTCCGCGACACTACAATACTGAGAAGCCAATGTCAGAATACCCAGACTAGTGAGCGTACACCACTTATTGCCCCAACTGCCTGTTTCTGAGCCAGTAATATCCTTTGAGAATTGGAAGAATTACCCCAAAATAAAATACTGTATGACATAAATACTGTATGACATAGTAGGTGAATATGGATTGGGGGTAAATAATGAAAGAGGAAGCTGTCTGGTAGAATTTTGGACAGAGCACAACTTAATCATAGCTAACACTTGGTTCAAGAATCATGAAAGAAGGTTGTATACATGGAAGAACCCTGGAGATACTGAAAGGTATCAGATAGATTATATAATGGTAAGACAGAGATTTAGGAGCCAGGTTTTAAATTGTAAGACATTTCCAGGGGCAGATATGGACTCTGACCACAATCTATTGGTTATGACCTGTAGATTAAAACTGAAGAAACTGCAAAAAGGTGGGAAATTAAGGAGATGGGACCTGGATAAACTGAAAGAACCAGAGGTTGTAGAGAGTTTGAGGGAGAGCATAAGGGAACAATTGACAGGAATGGGGGAAAGAAATACAGTAGAAGAAGAATGGGTAGCTCTGAGGTTTGAAGTAGTGAAGGCAGCAGACGATCAAGTAGGTAAAAAGACGAGGGCTAGTATAAATTCTTGGGTAACAGAAGAAATATTGAATTTAATTGATGAAAGGAGAAAATATAAAAATGCAATAAATGAAGCAGGCAAAAAGGAATACAAACGTTTCAAAAATGAGATCAACAGGAAGTGCAAAATGGCTAAGTAGGGATGGGTAGAGGACAAATGTAAGGATGTAGAGGGTTATCTCATTAGGGGTAAGATAGATACTGCCTACAGGAAAATTAAAGAGACCTTTGGAGAAAAGAGAACCACTTGTATGAATATCAAGAGCTCAGATGGAAACCTAGTTCTAAGCGAAGAAGGGAAAGCAGGAAGGTGTAAGGAGTATATAGAGGGTCTATACAAGGGCAATGTACTTGAGGACAATATTATGGAAATGGAAGAGGATGTAGGTGAAGATGAAATGGGAGATATGATACTGCATAAAGAGTTTGACAGAGCACTCAAAGATCTGAGTCGAAACAAGGCCCCGGGAGTAGACAACATTCCATTAGAACTACTGACGGCCTTGGGAGAGCTAGTCATGACAAAGCTCTACCATCTGGTGGGCAAGATGTATGAGACAGGTGAAATACCCTCAGACTTCAAGAAGAATATAATAATTCCAATCCCAAAGAAGGCAGGTGTTGACAGGTGTGAAAATTACTGAACTATCAGTTTAATAAGTAACAGCTGCAAAATACTAACGCGAATTCTTTACAGACGAATGGAGAAACTGGTAGAAGCCGACCTTGGGGAAGACCAGTTTGGATTCCGTAGAAATGTTGTAACACGTGAGGCAATACTGACCTTACACCTTATCTTAGAAGAAAGATTAAGGAAAGGCAAACCTATGTTTCTAGCATTTGTAGACTTAGAGAAAGCTTTTGACAATGTTGACTGGAATACTCTCTTTCAAATTCTAAAGGTGGCAGGGATAAAATACAGGGAGCGAAAGGCTATCTACAATTTGTACAGAAACCAGATGGCAGTTATAAGAGTCGAGGGGCATGAAAGGGAAGCAGTGGTGGGGAAGGGAGCGAAACAGGGCTGTAGCCTCTCCCTGATGTTATTCAATTTGTATATTGAGCAAGCAGTAAAGGAAACAAAAGAAAAATTCGGAGTAGGTATTAAAATCCATGGAGAAGAAATAAAAACTTTGAGGTTTGCCGATGACATTGTAATTCTGTCAGAGACAGCAAAGGACTTGGAAGAGCAGTTGAACGGAATGTCTTGAATGGAGGATGTAAGATGAACATCAACAAAAGCAAAACAAGGATAATGGAATGTAGTCGAATTAAGTCAGGTGATGCTGAGGGAATTAGATTAGGAAACGAGACACTTAAAGTAGTAAAGGAGTTTTGCTATTTGGGGAGCAAAATAACTGATGATGGTCGAAGTAGAGAGGATATAAAATGTAGACTGGCAATTGCAAGGAAAGCGTTTCTGAAGAAGAGGAATTTGTTAACATTGAGTATAGATTTAAGTGTCAGGAAGTCGTTTCTGGAGGTATTTGTATGGAGTGTAGCCATGTATGGAAGTGAAACATGGATGATAAATAGTTTGGACAAGAAGAGAATAGAAGCTTTCGAAATGTGGTGCTACAGAAGAATGCTGAAGATTAGATGGGTAGATCACATAACTAATGAGGAGGTATTGAATAGAATAGGGGAGAAGAGGAGTTTGTGGCACAACTTGACAAGAAGAAGGGACCGATTGGTAGGGCATGTTCTGAGGCATCAAGGGATCACGAATTTAGCATTGGGAGGCAGCGTGGAGGGTAAAAATCATAAAGGGAGACCAAGAGATGAATACACTAAGCAGATTCAGAAGGATGTAGGTTGCAGTAAGTACTGGGAGATGAAGAAGCTTGCACAGGATATGGTAGCATGGAGAGCTTCATCAAACCAGTCTCAGGACTGAAGACCACAACAACAACATGACATAAATGAATGAAAATAAGCAAAGTCGACCAATTTTTGTGTCGAACCATCACTTACTTCAGACACTGTTAGAATAGTAAAAATGGCAGCATTGAGTTCTTGAAAAAGATCCTGAATGTGAGCTTTATACGACAGTTTACTGTCTATCTGAACAACTAGAAATATGAACTGCTCAGTTTCACTAATCATATGCCCATTCTGTGAAATTAAAATGTCGGGTTTTGTTGAATTGTGTGTTAGAAAGTGTAAAAACAGAGTTTTGAACTTATGTCATGAACAGCACTATTTGAAACAGAGCCAATGTTGCACACAACAGCCTTTACTACCAGGCTAGTGTTATCAGCAAACAGAAATATTTTAGAATTATCTGTAATACTAGAGGACATATCATTTATGTAAATGTGGAACAGGACTGGTCCCAACACTGATCCCAGGGGCACCCTCCATTTGACAGTGCCCCATCAGACCCCACATCACAGCCATACTCAACACTGTGAATAATGACCTTTTACTGTCTGTTGCTAAAGTAAGAGGTGAACCAATTGTGAGCTACTCCCCTTATTCCGTAATGGTCCAACTTCCAGAGCAATATTTTGTGATCAACACAATCAAATGCCTTAGTTAAATCAAAAAATATGTCTATCATTTGAAACCTTTTGTTTAATCCATCCAGTACTTCACAGAGAAAAGAGAATATAGCATTTTCAGTTGCTGAACCACTTCTAAAGCCGAACCATACATTTGATAGCAAACTATGTGACATTAAATGATCAATTATCCTTACATACACAGCTGTTTCAATAACTTTAACAAAGATTTATGACATAGTAATAGATCTAAAATTGTCTATGTTATCCCTTTCTCCCTTTTCATAAAGCAGCTTTGCGACTGAGTATTTTAACTGTTCAGGAAACTGATCATTTTTAAAGGAAAAATTACAAATATGGCTAAGTACAGGGCTAACGTGTGCAGCACAGTAATTTAATGTCCTGCCAGGCATTCCATCATATCCGTGAGAGTCCTTAGTCAAGTATGATTTAATTATTGACTCAGTCTCCCCATTGTCAGTATCACGGAGGAGTATTTCAGACATCAAGCTCGGAAAGGCATTTTCCAAGAGAGTTATATGATTCGCTGTAGGAACTTAGTTTTCACTTAATTCACCAGCAATGTTCAGAAAATGATAGTGAAATACTGTACATATATCTGACTTGTCAGTAAGAGAAATATTTTTATTACGAACTGACTTTATATCACTGACCTTGCATTGCTGACCAGACACTTCCTTCACAACTAACCATACGGTTTTAACTTCATCCTGTGAATTACCTATTCTATTTGTGTACCACATACTCTTTGCCTTCCTAATAACATTTTTAAGCACCTTAAAATACTGTTTGTAATGGGCTGCTGTAACTTGATTGTGACTACTTATAATATTCTGATATAATTCCCGCTTTGTTCTACATGTCGCTATCCCACTAGTCAGCCACCAATGCTGCAGTTTACTTCTAGTACACTGTTTAGAACGTTCTAATGGAAACAAACTCTCAAAGAGAATGGGAAATGTGTTAAGGAAAGCATTATATTTGTCATCTATGTTATCGGCACTATAAACATCCCGCAACTCTTGTTCCTTAACAAGTTTTAAAAAACTAAACTCTCTATATTGTCATTGGATAAGTTTTTCTACATAGTCTGTCATTATACGTAACATTTGTTTGGGTACAAATGCCTTTTAGTGTTAAAATTTGTGCATCATGGTCTGAAAGACTATTACACCCTTTGCCCATCTAGAAATGGAGAATGAATAAAAATATTATCTATGGCTATGCTACTGTTCCCCTGTACCCTGGTTGGAAAAAACACAATCTGTATCAGATCATATGAGTGTAGGAGTTTCACCATCCTTTTTCTTGCACAATCATATACAAAATTAATATTGAAGTCACCACACATATAACTAATTTTTGGTGTGTCCTATAAAGTGAACCAAGAACCCTATCTAGCTTGACCATAAATGTCCTGAAATCAGAGTTAGGAGACCCATAAACAACAACTGTAAGTTTAGTTTTGCTAAATTCAACTGCCCCTGCACAACATTCAAATATCTGTTCAGTGCAGTGCTGTGATACGTCTACAGACTCAATTGGAATACTGTTTTTATGTACTTGGTCATTTCCCCACTCCACAAGAGCTCCTTGAAAAACAGCCAGCTAATCTGTATCCTAATAAAGGAAGCCTCTGAACTGTCAAATTATTTAAGTGGCGCTCTGATATGTCAATAATGTCAGAGTCAACACCTATAAGCAGTTCACTAACTTTGTCTTTAATACCTCTTATATTTTGATGAAATATGCTAATTCCTTCTCTACTTGGATACCTGACCTCCTCTGAAGATGATTCCTTTGTTAGAAGGACTTCCTTTAAGCTGCAATACCTATCAGATGACTTCAATCTAAAAAAAAGCTGCTGTTGTAACATGAACTACTACAGGAATTTTTCCATGAGTGATCTCACCACCACCCACTACACTGCCACCTATAAGATTTGTTGCCAGCCTTGCCTTCCCATACCTCTTGAGGTGCAGGTCATACCTAGTGAAACCCAGTCTATTGATAGACTCAACTGGCACCACTGCAATGTGAGCCATGCCCTCTGCCATCAGTGCCCTCTCCAGCCCAATGTTAACACACCTAACAGCAGCATTAAGATGAGGCTTATCACGATACTGAAACAGTTGCACAAAGTGCACAGTAGTGCCAGTGGTTTAAGTAGCTATCTTTACCAGGTCACGACCTACATTATATTCCCTGCTCCACCCATGATCACTGCCTGATCCTCTTTCGTAAAATTTTTACATAACACCCCTATGTTGACAGTCACCTGAGCCAACCCTGCACTAGGCTTCACAACGCTGGTGACCTGGTACCCACTCCCCAACACTTTCTGCAACTGCTGGCCTACACCTCTACCGTGCAGACTACCTAGCAGCAGAACCTTCTTCTTTCTGTTAGAATTTGCAAATGACTTAGGATTCCTACTTGCTGAGGACTGCTACATTTCTCCTACCCCTACAGTTATAATTGGTTCCTCTCCACTCAACTCTGACAATTAGTCAAATCTATTGCACATGCGCAAAGTACAATTGTCTGAATAACTCCTCCTCCTAACTGCCTTTTTACCGACAGCCAGTTCCCATTCCCGAGCGCCCTTCACTCTCCTCAGCCTATCTAGTTCCTCCTTTGCATCTTGTAACTACACCTGAAGGGCACAAATTTTATGCTCCTGCTCCTCTATCAACTTATTTCTGCAACAGATTTTGTGTTCCCAGGAGAGGATCTTGCTAGAAGGTCCACTGGCTTCCCCACTGGATTCCCCCAATGAAAATTCTTTGAACAAATCCCACACTGTAACCCACTACTCACAAACCTATGACAAAGCCCACACATCTCAATCATGGTCAAAATTTTAACAGATACTGAAAAAACTAAACATCTGTGTACCTAAGTTCAACTACCACAATAGAACTGTTTAAAGAATTAACAATAGTGGTCTCACAATTCTCTCACTACTAAGAAAGCAAAAACTTTTCTAATAGTACTAAATCACAACTAATACCAATACCACCAAAACTTCACACAATTTCTTAGTTAAAACCAAAAATTCAAGTGTCCACTGGAACACTCAACAAAGTTAAAACAGTGAATGAAAATTTTACTGAAATATTTTACTAGAAACAATGAGAAATGTCAGCAGAAAACTATCACAGGAAATTTACTAAACTACTTCAACATGCAGACAACTCTAAAATACACAGTGAGCAAATGTCTCCAAAAGTCTATTATACCGTTATTTTGACACCAACAGCAAGAGATGCCATTGAAAACTAATAAATTTAATAACTGTGTAACAGTGCAAAAACAACTTTGTTAGAACTTAACTTAAGAACTGCCACAGCTGCAACTGCATGCCGCAAAATGTAAACACACTGCTAATATTTGGATGGATAATTGAAAACTACTAAATTTAATATTAGAAAACAGTGCACAAATAACTTTGACAATAACTGCTACAGCTGCGACTGCCCACCACAAAATATGAACACACTGCTGAGGCCTGAGACTTGGATAAACAACATAAGTGGACTCACGAATAACAGAACACTCGAATCAATAACACACAAAGAAAGACTGAGATGAATGAAAATCCACTAATAAGTTACTTTTATAGCAAATATTAACACAAATAAGCTTTCAAATGAATAACTGAAGACTAAGAGATAGAGGGGCTGGCCAGTACTGTCCTCAGCTCAGTACAGCCAATAGATACACAAAAAACAGAACCGAAAATTAACGTTCCTAGCTTTCGGAACAAATGTTCCTTTGTCAGGGAGGAGAGAGGGGAAAGAAAGGGAAGAAGGGAAAGTAGATTCAGTTACTCAAGACCCAGGTTATGAAGCAACAGGGAAAGGAAAACAGGGAGGGTAGCAAGGATGGAGGTATGGTTGTCAAAGGGAAGCCAAGGATATTCTACTGTAAGTACTGTGCCAGCTTCTAACTGGTGGGTAGGGAAATTAAATAACTAAAGTTGAAATAGTAATCGTAAGAAGGAATAAAACACGGAGGTAAGGACGAGAAAGAAAGAAATTGTGTTGGTAATGTTCAATACCAAAGTAAGACCACTAAATAAGAAAAATACG
This sequence comes from Schistocerca piceifrons, assembly GCF_021461385.2. NCBI lineage: Eukaryota > Metazoa > Arthropoda > Insecta > Orthoptera > Acrididae > Schistocerca > Schistocerca piceifrons. The sequence goes on along the minus strand of NC_060143.1, from coordinate 315,287,674 downwards.
GAAAAAGTTGACCAGACCAAGCAAGAATGTCCATATCAGGGGAAAACGTTATGATTACTATTTCAACTTTAGTTACTTAATTTCCCTACCCACCAGTTACCCACTATGTGCCCTAATCCTATACCACATTATTTACATTCATTCCGGAAACATGCATTCACCGTAGCCAAACTGCAATCCCACATACTTTTCCTCCGGTCCTGCTTAACCTTTGGAATTACCCCTAAAGGGCTTACCTTAAAAGTTCCCATCTCTGGGTGCAATTCCTCCTTCCACCAGTCTCTCCTGGACTTCCAGAACCTTCAGTCCTTAGTCCTTACCCAACTTGTCCTGAATCTCTACACTACTTCATGTAACCACCACTCCCAACAGCTCCTATCTCTCTTCAAAGTCCTCCACCTCTCAAACCCTTGCTTGGAGAACACACTCAGGAACATCATCCTAGAAGCCAGCTGCAAACTTGAGTCCCATGCCACACACCACCTGAAAAAACTATCCACAGTGCTAGTGCAACACATAAGAAGTGGGGTCTCTCTCCCTATCCCTCACAAACACCAACCACAACAGAACCTTCAACAAACCCCCCTCACAGCCAACAAACCTAGCCTAGCCACCCTACTCAATCTCCCCATCCCAGCACATACCCCACACAGACCAAATCTCAACTATAACCACAGTCAAATGCCACAAATCACCAGTCCCAATTCAGTTCTAAACCTCTCATCCAGATCCCTCTCTCCTCCAGAGACATCTGTTCTATCAAAAGGCTTAACCTTTAGCCCCACGCCTAAATTCAACCACACTGCCCTGGTTAAAGATCTCCTCTCATTCACCCAGAATGTCAACTGGAAATATCACTTCACTACCCAAACACAGCCCCCAAATACTAGACCCAGTGTTGAGCCCTGTCTAGAACAGTTCCGACCACCTTCTCAAAGGGATCCTCCTCCCCTCCCACAAAACCATCCCTTGCAGACATTTCAGGAATTCCTCACATCCAGTGTTGCCTCCCAGTCCTTCTAGAAGAACATCCTGACAACCCCCAACATCACCCCAGCTGAATCCCGTGCCATTAAGGAGCTGAAAATAGACCGCTCTATTGTCATCCTCCCGGCAGATAAAGGCTCCACAACTGTCATACTTGACCGTGTGGAGTATGTGGCAGAAGGACTGCGTCAACTCTCCGACACCTCAACTTACAAAGCTGTTACCCAGGATCCCATTCCCTCCATCCAGACTGAGCTGCAGAAAATCCTAAAAATCCAAGGTCCCTCACAACGGCTTCCATAGACTTACTCACTCCACCTGAGCCACGTACCCCTACCTTCTACCTATTACCCAAAATCCACAAAGAGAACCATCCTGGCCGTCCAATTGTAGCAGGCTTCAAAGCCTCAACAGAATGTATCTCAGCTCTGGTAGACCAGCACCTCCAACCTATCACCCGCAGACTCCCATCCTACATCAAAGACACAAACCACTTCCTAGAACGCCTCAAATCCATTCCCACTCCTCTCCCACCTGAAACCTTTCTTGTCACCATAGATGCTACATCCCTTTTCACAAACATCCCACATACTCATGGTCTCTCTGCCCTTGAGCACTACCTCTCCCAACGCCCACCCGAAGATCTTCCAAAAACCTCGTTCCTTATCACACTTACCAACTTCATCCTCACCCATAATTACTTTACTTTTGATGGCCAGACCTGCAAACATATCAGGGGAACGGCCATGGGAACCAGGATGGCTCCGTCCTATGCCAACCTCTTCATGGGCCGCATGGAGGAGGCTTTCCTGAAGACCCAACAGCTGCTTCCCCTGGCCTGGTATAGGTTTATAGATGACATCTTTGTGGTCTGAACTCATGGTGAAGAAACACTCCTTAATTTCCTCCATAATCTCAACTCCTTTTCGAATCTGAATTTCACCTGATCCTTCTCCAAAACACAAGCCACCTTCCTGGATGTTGACCTTCATCTCGTTGAAGCTCACATCCACACCTCTGTCCATATCAAACCCACAAACAAACAACAGTACCTTCACTTTGATAGCTGCCATCCATTCCACATCAAACGCTCCCTTCCCTATAGCCTAGGTATTCGTGGCAAACGTATCTGCTCCAGTGACGAATCCCTCAACAATTACACCAATAACCTGACCAGTGCTTTCCTCTCCCGCAACTATCCTGCAGACCTTGTCCACAAACAGATCTCCCAAGCAATACATTCCTCCCCGTCCAACAACAATTTTCCCACCCCCAGACCACACAGAAGCATCCCCCTTGTTACCCAATATTATCCTGGCCTCGAAAACATCAACAAATTACTCCGCCAGGGATATGACTTTCTCAAGTCAACCCCTGAAATGAGATCATCCCTTGATAAAATTCTCTCCACACCACCCAGAGTTGCCTTTCGTCGCCCCCCTAACCTCCGTAACATCCTTGTTAAACCCTACAATATTCCCAGACTACCTTCTCTATCCAGTGGTTCCTACCCCTGTAACTGACCCCGCTGCAAAACCTACCCCATGCATCCCCCCACAACCACCTACTCCAGCCCCGCTACTGGTAAAACATAGACAATTCAAGGCAGGGCCACGTGTGAAACTACACATGTCATTTATCAACTGACATGCCTGCACTGCACAGCCTTTTACATCGGTATGACAACAACTAAACTGGGTGAGCGCATGAACGGACACAGACGAACTGTCCGCCTAGGAGATGCCCAATACCCAGTAGCGGAGCATGCCCTCCAGCATAATTCTAGGGACCTAGGAACCTGCTACACCGTATGTGCCATTTGGCTTCTCCCACCCAACACCAGTCCCTCTGAACTGTGGAGATAGGAACTTGCACTCCAACACATCCTTTCATCCCGCCATCCCCCTGGACTGAAACTACGTTAAACAACCTCACTCCCATTTACTCTTCAGTCTTCTCCTCTTTCCCTTTCCTCTTTAGCCATCTTTTCATCCTACATAGTTGTGTTTATCTTTATACTATATACCTCTTTACTTCTCTGTATGCATCCTCTTTGGTTTGAAGCTAGCACAGTACTTACAGTAGAATATCTTTGGCTTCCCTCTGACAACCATGCCTCCATCCTTGCTACCCTCCCTGTTTTCCTTTCCCTGTTGCTTCATAACCTGGGTTGTGAGTAACTGAATCTACTTTCCCTTCTTCTCTTTCTTTCCCCTCCCCCCTCCCTGATGAAGGAACATTTGTTCCGAAAGCTAGGAACACAAATTTTCGGTTCTATTTTTTGTGTATCTATCGGCTGTACTGAGCTGAGGTAAGTACTGGCCAGCCCCTCTATCTCTTTGTTAGTATTTGTTTCATATCTTTATATGAGATTTTGCATTAATCATTTAACTGAAGACTAAAACTTTTTAAAATATTGGCGAGCAATTTCAACAGCAGTCCAGCACACTTGACGTCACAGCAAAGAGACTCAATGAGATGGTTTGTCTATGGACATCATCCCAGATGAGCAGCGTAACTCTCCCATGAGATGGAATACCATACGTGGATGGAAGGTCAAACTGGACCGGAAGGAAATGCAAGAGGACAAAGCAATCATGAGGACACAATTTTTCTTATTGGAGGCAGAAAGCAACCAGTTGCTGTGATTCCAAGACCAGCTGTAATTCTGCCCTGTTGGATCTAATGCCACAAACATTCCATTGGAGAAGAGTCATAATAGGGCCTGGGGAGGTGTGAACAAATGAAAGTCAGTCACCTCAGTGGCTGCTGAATGCCAGCCTTTGAAAACTCACTGCTACAGGGCACAGAGCCTGGAGGATCCTGTTCCATGAAATCTACAGAGGCATTGCCATTCTCCCTGGTTTGGCCTGCAGATTACAGGGCAGAAAAACGGTAGGTGGTGTGCACCAGCAAAATGTAGTATATCACGTGGCAACAGTGTTTAAGAGGGTCTCTAAATTGGAGGAGGAGAAGTCAATTTGCCTTTGTTCAATTTCTTAGCGTCTTTACAGTTGGCAGACAAAGAGTCAGATGCTTGTTGGTAGGAGGGAAGTAAAAAGTCTTTGCAGGAGTATTCCTTTTGTTCTTTCTGGCTTGCCTGTTGTGTAACAGGTGATTTTGCCCCTGGGGGCAAAGATTTGGAGGCTTGCTGCACAGCTGTAGGAGAAGGATATGGGTACACTTCCATGATACTGGGCAATTTCACAACAGCAGTACTGAATTGGAGTTCACAAGTCTGAGTAGCCATGTGCTTCAAGGAGAGAGGCATAGCAAGAATGATATTATAAGTGCTGAATGGTGAAATGCTTGGCTTTCAACTAACCAACAACTTGCGGATGATAGGGTAGGGTACTTTTTCGCTCACCCAGATCTCCTGGACAGCCCACTCAACAGGATGAGGCAACATGGTCGCCATTACAATTGAGAGAAGGAGGTGGGTAATCACCCTGAGAATCTCTGCCACAAGAAATATATTTGGTCATGTTTTGATAGGGCACATGAATGTGGTTATAACATTGACATTGGTAGCAATGTATCAGGTTTGGAATGTATGGTTGGACTGTGATTGACTTCATAGCCTGCCTTAATCTTCATTGGAAGCACTACTCAATCAAATGTGAGGAAAAAGAGTGTGTGTAGGCACTAAGTTTGCATTAATCTTTTTCAGTACCTGATGGACCACAGTGACACACTAATCAGAGGGATAATTTTACATTCCTCCCTCAGTCAGACCAGCAAGCAGGCCGAGTGTAAATAACACCACATGAAGAATTCACCATGTGATTGGCCTTGACACAAACATGATAGCTGTGGAGGAGCAAAGCTGTAAGCAGTTGTTGGGCTTGAAAAACACAATTGGTCTCCAGAAGGAAAGTTCCATTATGTAAGCGAGAGCAGGATTTCACAGGACCTGCAATTGCATCAACACCTTTCTGAATAATAAATGCATTAACCATAGCAAAGGACTGATGTTCTTTGATACACGGTACAATGAGAAACTGAGGTGCAGGTGGGAGAGTCTTTGTATCTCCGATGGCATGCTTCTTCCAACTCTGTGTGTGTGTGTGTGTGTGTGTGTGTGTGTGTGTGTGTTGGGGGGGGGGGGGGGGGGTGCCTCACCCATCTTACCATCTTAGCTGATTGTTCACACCTCAGGTCACACTTCCTGAAATCTTGACAGAGGGACCAATTGGCGTTTGGAAAGGTAACAGCTCAGGCAGTTGTAATATAATGTGGTGGAAATGTTTTTGTGGTGAAGTTTGGGGTGTGTATCATTGCTTAACACAAGAAAAACAAATATACCACGCCTTATTACAGTTATCCTCCAAAAAAAAAAAAAAAAAAAAACGCATGTTGTATAATCCAGGGCGCTTCTTCTTGATGCTGCCGTGGGTTCATCTTGATGTAATGGTTTGAATAAGTTTCAGTACTTCTTGTTGTTTACAGAGAATTTTATTTCACGTGCTAGATGATCGGCGGCAAACATATGAAGTCTGACTACATGCTGCTGATACAAAATTCGGTCTAAGACTGACTTATGGTGGCATACAAATCACCTCTATTTATATGATTTTAAACAATCACTGTTATTGTTACATATTGCATTTTGCATATTTAACAATTTAAGTTTTTACATACATCTTTCCAAATTATATAGAGAATTACATGTAAAAACAGTGAATAATTTCATACAAAGACAGGAAAGAAACTGTTTCTATTTAGATTATAAATTACACGTTTTATCATTGCAACAATATATTTAGTTAATTTGTATATATTATTTTATTAACTTAAAGGAAAATTATCCTGCCATTTACAGGTGAACAGAGCGATTAGTTTTATTGAATGGAAGGTGCAGATTCAATTAATTTTGTACGAGTAAAATTTTACATTTCTGTATGATCGTAATTACAGTTCTATTAACTAACACCAATTAGAACATGAGCATGTTTAATTCTGACTGAAAAATCATCATGTCATAATTCAGACCTAAAAAAAAAAAAAGAGGCAGAAAAATAGGTGTTTCTCGACAACTTGAAATATCAGAACTTTAAACATTAATTACTCCATAACTACAATAGCAAATTTATTCCTACCATGTGCCAGTAGTTTGTATTGTCTGTAAATTATGATGGTACATTAGTTTTTAATCCAATGTGTTTCCTTCATTCTATATACTGGTGAGACACAAAGTTGACAATGTCGAAGCAACGGTTTAAATTGGTGTAAATTACTAATATTATATATATGCCCTCTTCAGGGGAGTGGAGATGAGATTGGAATAAGATACAGGATCCCAAAGGGATTGTGGTATTACACAGTCATCCCTCCCTTGGCCTGGTATGTACCAGGTGGTACATGCGAATCCTACCTGTCCACCCAGTTGTGGCAGTTACACATTACCCAGTCACCTACTAAGTGCCAAACATGTGAGAAGGCCTTTACAAGTGCGAAGGGAGATTGAAGAAACAAAGAGAGATTTCAAATGCCAAAGCACAGGAAGGGGAGAAGATGGAGCATGAAGGAAGAAGGAAAAAGCAGACAACCCGAAATTTCAGGACGCATTCCCGAATGTACCCAAGACGTCTTCCCCATGGGAGATGTAAAAGAATAGCAAGAGGATAGACATGCAGCACAAAAAGAGAAGAGGTGCTGCAAAGGTTGGGGTCCCATGGAAGCCAAGCACAAACTCACCAAAGACTAGTGAGTTCCTAGGTGGACAAACACACCTCTTCGGCTTTCCCATTACTATTAGCGCACTTAGACTACATTCTATAATACCCTTTTCAATCATTTCTGTACTACTGATTCTACAGCTATGTGAAGACTCATAGGAATAGCGTATGGTTGGCAAAAAATGTATTATTGTATTAAATATAAGAGAGTAATCACCAATCACTCCAGGTTTTTTCAGAAAATACAGCTTGAAACTTACACAATATTTCACGTAGTTTGTTTCTCTTTTCCTGGGTTAGTCTATTAGATTCCTGTGACTTAACTAATTCCATGAGTGCAGCCTCTGCTGTGTTTAACGGTGACACATTGCTACTGAATTGGGGATAGCAATGTCTGCTGAAATTAAAATCTGGTAATGGTTACTAGTAATCTTTTTTTCTTCCTTAATAAGCTGCTCCCAGTCATTCCAAATACATAAACTCCAGTTATAGTTAGTGTTGGGCAGCTATATTTATGATACATATTTATCATTAACTACTGTGATACCAAAGACTGAATATCCATCTACTATAGTAAATTTTTCCCTGTATAATAGTTTTTACCTGTTGTTCTCTCTATAATTTTCTTTCCTCCAACAACCATTCATGCATATGCCTAAAGTTAGTAAAGGCTACAAATTTCTTTTTCTGGGGCCTGTTGTCTCATCATCATATTCTGGATTCTGCTGCAGTCTCCAGAATGTATGTGGTTTACCAACAACTGATTCAAAATCAAATTCTTCAGCATAAGCAGTTCCCCACTCTGTATTTTTTATATTATCTGTGGAAAATGCTGGTGACTGGTTACTCCATAGACGGCTTCAACTATTGATATTTTGTTTACTTCACACTATGTGCTTGCATTCTTTTGTTAGAGTCATGGATAACAACTTACATTTATTGTAATCGATTTAATGAGTTTCTCCTGATGTATAATGTCCACATTCTTTGTTTCATGTACCCAAACCTTTGATAAACATCAACAAGCCACTAACAATATACCATCCCCTATACCAAATCTCTTTTCTTACATAAAACAGTAATCTATGCACCAGAACTTTAATGTATTGACACTTTTTTATTGGGTCATCTAAATATTTAAATCATGTTACGTGCCATTCAATATATTTCTTATAAGCTCCTCAACTATTATTATAGTAGTGTGGTGTAACTATCTCAAGTGTTAATTTTTCTTGAGTAATAGGAGGCCAGTACTTCATTTCAAATTTTTACTGAAAATCATTCCAGGATAAAATTCTTCAGTGTGAGCAGTTCCCCACTCTGCAGCATCACACACTAAGTAACCTAATGAGACATCAATTCTCCTCAAACCATCCCATCTCTTGGGCAAAGACTTAGTAAAACTCTCAAAAATACCTTAAAAATACCTCCCCATCTGGCTTAAATTTAGGGAATTGTTTGGATATACTAGATTCATTTCCTAGCTGCAATTCCTCTAACAGCTCAGTGACAGTCCACTATTTGCACTAAACTTCCTTTCATTTAATTCCTTTTTAGTATTTGTTAACTCGTCCAAAACTTTCTGTGGTTCTCTTCTCTTCTCTTCTCTTCTCTTCTCTTCTCTCTCTCTCTCTGTTCTATCTGTTTCCACATTAGAATGAGGTGTATCTGTAGACAATTCAGTCCTTCTCATACTTTATCACTGACTAGGTCAACTACACGCTCATCCAAAATAGCAAGTGTAGAGCTTGACATAGCAGCTATCACTGAATCTTTGGTTTGTTCCAACAATTTCACCTTCGAAATATCAGCGCACACTATGCTGCAGAGTGAAAATTTCACCCTGGAAACATCCCCCTTACTCCTGTGCCTAAGATTTGATGGTGTATTGTATTAAATACCTGCTCTGTTAAACATTAATTGTTTAATGTATTTGTTCACATCTTTAAACTACTCATTTACTTCCTTTTGAATTAAATCCCATTGCAAAATTCCCGAATTTAGTTCCCCTAGTAAGGTGGAAAGTTTCATCTGTGATAGCAGTACGCTACTTCAGATTTCTTCCTAGTCCGTAAGTGACTCCGAAATACGCTGTTCTAGCTTGGTGTTAATTGTTTTTATTCCATTTGTTAATTCTATTTTAGTATTTTTTTTTTTATCATTGCCCCATTGTTCACTGAATACTTTGAACCAAAGTGAGGTTTCTGTAGTAATTTTTCTCGTCAGCAAAGGCATACAATGTATACAATAATGTACATTCAATTAGTATCAGCTTAATATTGCAGCAAGGCTATCTAAACATCTATCGCACACACATACACTCCAGTTGCAAAAACCATTCGCATTTCACCCCACGACATGAACATAAGGAGAAAAAGAAAAAGGGGGGGGGGGGGGGGCTTTTGGAAATTAATGAGCCTGGATTATATACAGCTGACCAGAATTTTGGTGTGAGTAGATATCAACAGGAAGCTGGATCATTGTGTAGAATTTGCTACGTTGGTGAAAGTTACTGCACCGAAGATGATACTGCTGTTTGATGTGCCGCAGCTGTGATCTATGACTGCTGTTGAGATCAATTCCCATAAATCTGGCTACTCAAAATTCACCAATTCTCTTTAATATTTCAGATTTCTGTTTACTATTTGTTCTTTGTAAATTTTAGGTACTCCAGTCATATTTGTTCCATGTTCTGTCACGGTCGCCACATGTCATGCTCCATTGGTCCTTTACCATGATACTGGGTGGTGAAGTAAAGTCTGATCAGGAGCTAAGACATTCTGTTATTTAACCTTGCTCACCTTGTTATTTCAGCACGCAAGCCAACCTCTTCTTACCAAACTTCTTTTCTTGAAGTACTGCAGCTACTGCTGTAAGATAAGACTACAAGCCTAATATCCAACTTTTGAAACAAAAACGAGGCTCCTCGTCAACATCTTGTATATTGTATTCTTGTTTATAATACCTGTGAGTTACAAAGCTGTTACATTATTCAGAACTTTGCAAAAACATTGATAAGGACTAAGCCTAAAAACATTGTCTTAACAGATTCCAATTGAGTGTATCCATTTAATAAGTTTTCTCTTGACCCTGTGATGTTTCTTTGCGGCACACAGCGTATCTCCATGCTAGGAATAAACTCGTCGAATAAACTTCTCGACTAGCAGCAACCACAAATGTGGTTTGATGTTTGTCATCTCCCCACACTGCAGATATGCCATGTCCATCCAACTCATGATACATGTTTACAAATAAAACATACATCCAAATTGTCAGTTATCTAATTTATTATGAAAATAAACTCTTTATAGTGGCATTTGTTACATGTTGGTTTGAAAAATGCTTTTGCAACACCTCACTTCACAAATGATCTGTTGCAGTACTAAATTAGGAATGGCATAGGACCTATTAACATTCCTTTGGGGAACACCAGATATTGCTTCTGTTTTACTTGATGTTTCCACTGATTACTACAAACTGTGGCCATTGTGAGAGGAACTCATGAATCCAGTCACGTAACTCTGACAATACTCCATGAGCATGCAATTTGATAATAAGTCTCTTTTGAGGAATGGTGTCAAAAACCTTCTGGAAATCTAGAAATATGGAATCAATTTGAGATCACCTGTCAATAGCACTCATTACTTCGTACTAATAAAAAGCCAGTCGTGTTTCACAAGAACAATATTTTCTGAATCTGTGTGGACTGTGTGTCAGTAAACTGATGTCTTCGAGGTAATATATAGGGTTCACATGCAGTGTATGTTCTAAAATCCTACTGCAAATCGACATCAGTGATGTGTGTCTGTAATTCATCAGATTACTCTTATTTTCATTCTTGATTATAGGTGTGACCTGTACAACTTTCCAGTCTTTAGGTACAAACGTTTCATCAAGCGAGTGGTTGTATACGATTACTAAGTATGGAGCTAACCTACTGTCACATTCTGAAAGAAACCTAACTTGTATACAATCTGGACCATAGGATTTGCCCTTATTAAGTGATTTAACCTGTTTTGCTACACTGAGGATATCTACTTCTAAATTAGGCATGTCAGCAGTTGCCTCGATTCAAATTCTGGAATATTTACTTTGCTTTCTTTGGTGTAGGAATGTTGGAAAACCATGTTTAGTAACTCTGATTTAGTGGCACTGTCAACATTAACATTACCATTGCTATTGCACAGAGAAGGTATTGTCTCTTGCTGTTGGTGTACTTTATATACATTGTGGAAACTATTGAAAGCATCTTGCCATGCTAAGTTTTGAGCTTCAGTAAAACATTGTCCATCTTGAAGATTTAATTAAATATGGCAAGCTGTTTTTGTTGCTTCCATAACAGTAATCTGAATTGTTGTTTGTACCACAGGGGCTCAAAACCAACTTTTGTTAATTTAGTTGTCATAAACCTCTCAATTGCCACCAATACTGTTTCTTGAATCTGATGTGATGTCAAAAACAGTTCAGCCACTTGTTTATCATTATGTGCCATAGTAGAATGGCCAAATTTTTGATATTTGAAGCATCACACCAGTTTTGGGATATATGGTCAAACTTAAATGCAGATATAAGCAGATATATTATATCAGGTGGTACAGGTGTACCAAAGGTTAAAATAATTATTGCTGTTTTTCTCAACACTCCATATGCTTGTGACGTCCCAGTTTTTCTAGGCACAACTGATTAATAATATGCTTCCAGGTGTTCCGAGTTGTTGCTTCCATTTTCTGCACTAAAGAAAACAAAAACAACTCGGGCGGAACATCCAGGAACACACTATTACCATTTACTCTAGCATACAGTTTTTTTCTCATTTCCGTGATGCTGAGGTTTTCCCCTTCTTGTCATTCTGTGCAATACATCTCCATCTCGGTGGGAACCTACCAACTCGCTAGTTAAAGGTGTTATAGATTTCAGCTAAAATAAAGTAGTCATCTAATTTCTTGCACCATAGGATCTAACACACTTTGTGTAACCAGATTGTCTCTCCTAGTACCATACTATTGCAAACAAGTTTTACAGCCTCCTGACATACAAGAATGTAGAAAGGGAAGATCTTTCCAAAGTTCCTCTCCTCCTCCTCCATCTACAACTACACCTACATCTACATCCATACTTTGCAAACCACCACGAGGAACATGGCAGTGGGTACATCCCATTGAACCAGTTATTAGGGTTCCTTCTTGTTCCATTCACATATAAGAATGATTGATTGAATGCCTCTGCGTACGCAGTAATCATTCTAATCTTATCTCATGACCCCTATATGTGAGCGATATGTAGGGATTTTATATATTCCTACAGTAACCATTTAAAGCTGGTTCTTGAAACTTTAGAACTGGTCACACGAGTGATTTGTAAGCAATCTCCTTTGTAGTCTGATTGCACTACCCCAGTATTCAATCAGTCAACTGAAGTCTACCACCTGCTTTACCCCCGACTGACCCTATGTGATCATTCAATTTCATATCCCTACAAAGTGTTACACCTAGGTATTTGTATGAGTAGGCCAATTCCAACAGTGTCTCATTGATATTATAGGATACTACATGTTTTCATTTTGAGAAGTGCAAAATTTTACATTTCTGAACATTTGAAGCAAGATGCCAGTATTTGCACCATTTAGAAATAGGATCAAGATCTGACTGAATATTTATGCAGCTCCTTTCGATGTTGTTGTTGTTGTTGTGGTCTTCAGTCCAGAGACGCATCTGATGCAGCTCTCCTTGCTACTCTATATTGTACAAGCCTCATCATCTCTGATTAACGACTGCAACCTACATCCTTCTGAATCTACTAACTGTATTCATATCTTGGTCTTCCTCTATTACTTTTATCCTCCACGCTTCCCTCCAATACTACGAGGGTTGTTCAATATGTAATGCCCAACTTTTCCTTGTTCTTTTTTAGGCAGAACATATTTATTGTTAAGAGTCAGAATTTGGTAACAATATACAACATGTCTTGTCCATGTAATATTTTTCTATGCAGTCTCCATCACACCATACGACAGTGCTGTGGAAGAGTATGGATTCTCTGCTGTAAAAGCTCATCCTGTAGGTGTAGCCATGTTTACACTGCTTGACTCACACTCTCATCATCTTCTAAGTGTGTGCCCTGTAGAGAACCTTTAAGCTGCTCAAAGAGATGGGAGTCTGAGGGTGCCAGGTCTGGACTGTAGGGTGGATGAGGCAATGAAGAGGGTGGGACAGGACGTTCCGAGCATGGCTGATCATGGAGTTCTGTTTCTGCATTTCCTGACACACTAACTTTCTTTACCAATCACCCAACTGTACTCCTATAAACTGCAGCATTGCCATACACTGCACCACAGTTTCTTTTTCTGTACACAAGAATTCAATAATAGCACGCTGCTTGTAACGTGAGTCATATGTAGACACCATTTTGACACTGTACTATGGCTCTGCCACCTGCCAGAATGGTTCAAACCTTCACCAGCACACGGAACAAACATCAAATATGAAGCACCGACAAGGACATGACTGTTCAAGCTTTACTGGCGGATGTGTTGTAAACAGTCTTCACAAGTTTGCCGCTGGATCACGTTGTGCAAATTCCACAATATTTCCTTGGAGCAACTGTCTGACATCTTCAGATGGTTCAACCTTGCTGGTGGCTAAATACGACTGATGGTATCCGCACGTCGACGCCCCATACCTAGAACACACGTGGAAATCGTGCATGTGCAATGATTTGCAGATAGATGGTGCCATATTCAAACCCCTGAAAATCAGAGAGCGGCTCTCCTGTGCGTGCGCTGTTCACTGCATTTGCCAACAGTGCAGCCATATGTTACTCACCAACAGCCGCACTAGACCAATGCTATGAAGGGCCTGTTATTGAAGAATCTCTATTTTCATGACGTGATTTAATAGCAGCCAGGGCACGGTTCCAGGCTGCACTCAGTTGAAATCCCGCATCCTTGTTGACGAGATTATCAGCTGTATGGATACATATTGCTTCCTTAAAGATGCAATCCCAGAAAGATGATGCTGGGGATTAAACTTCCATCTTTTCATAAAGCATCCAATGTCCTGTATTCAGACAGTGTTCCGCAATTGCCAACTTTTCCTGTTGACAAAGGTATGTATGATGCTGATGTTCATCACAGCGCTCTTGTACTGTGCGGCATGTCTGGCCTATATACACTGTCCCACATTGACAAGGAATCTTGTACACACCACATTTCCTCAGGCCAAGGGCATCCTTCACCAAACCCAACAGGTTTCTCAGTTTTGCAGATGGTTGAAAAACACACTTTATTCCATACATTATGAGGGCTCTTCTGATTCTTGATGACATGGCACCAAAATACGCCAAAAAGGCCAAAGTGGTGGGTGTCTTTGAATCTTCATTCTGTTTCATCGATTGAACTCACCTGGGCCTGAATGCATTACATATCTGTCTCTCAGAATAACTGTTTTGTCAAAACACTGTCTTCAAATAATGTATTTCACTCAACAGGCTTTCAGGATCAGGTACCACATCTGCTCTATGAGCTAACGTATGTAATGCACTACTGCATTGTGCAGGATGATGGCAGCTTGTGGCCTGCAGATATAGCTCTGTATGCACTGGCTTGCAGTAGACGCTGTGTCCAAAGGCTCCATCTGCTTTACCTTTTCTTGATGTTTTGGTACAAAGGAAAGTACCATTTTTTCCACTTCCATTGTGAAGTTTATCTTTGGATGGAGCAAATTCAGATGCTGAATGTATCATCCACATACCACAGAAAACAAGAGGGTTTGAGAGTGGCTGACTGATGTGCTTTTTCTTCACAGTCCTCCATAAAATATTTGTCCACCACAGGAGACAGAGGGCTTCCCATGGCGAGACTGTCCACATGTTCAAAATATTGGTCATGAAATAAGAAGTATGTTGAGGTAAGCATGTGTTTAAATAATGTTACTATGTCCTCCTCAAACTTGCAGCTAATGAGCGCCAAAGAGTCCTGTAAGGGCATCTTTGTAAATAAAGACACAACATCGAAACTTACTAAGAGATCCGATGACTGCAATCTAAGAGTTTTCAGGTGACCTATGAAATCTTCAGAATTTCAAATGTGATGGTCACACTTGCCTATGAGATGTCCCAAAAGAGAAGTCAGGTATTTGGCAACAAAATAAGTAGGTACGCCTATGTTACTTGCAATGGGACAGAGAGGTACCCCATTCTTATGGATCTTGCCAAGAAAACATACTTTGTTTAATCTCATGGAGAAGACTTTGGACGATGCTGCAGTTTTGGTGCTAGAGAAGGGTCTGAATTTTGCACCTACACCAGAGACCATTCCCAACCAAGATGTGATTAGTGGAATAGAGCAAGCTGTTTTGAAACTTCCTAAGGATGCTGCCTGAGAGATTAGGCGTGACATGCCACACCTTGCTTCATCTAAGAGGTCCAACTTTAACATCACCTCAGCTGAAAGAAATGCTGTACGACAATTGAGAGAAGACCAAGACATCGTCATCTTATCTGCTGACAAAGGAAATGCTACTGTGCTTCTCTCCCACACAGAATATAACAGCAAGATATACAAACTGCTCGGCAATACTGCATATAGTAAATTAAAAAGTGATCCGACGGGTAGGATCCGCAGAAAGACTGTGGAACTCATCAGGAAGAGATTGATTCCAGCGAAAGTCACTAACGGTTTGCGTCAACAAGCTGCAGTTCCTCCTAGACTCTACAGCCTATCCAAGATTCATAAGAATGGGGAACAATCTGTCCCATTGTAAGCAACAACATAGGAGCACGTACTTATTTTGTTGCCAAATACCTTAAATCACTATTGGGACCTCTCGTAGGCAAGTGCGACTATCACATCGGAAACACTGAAGATTTCATAAGTCGTCTGAAAACTTTTATATTGCAATCATCGGATCTCTTAGTAAGTTTCTATGTTGTGTCTTTATATACAAAGGTGCCATTGCAGGACTCTTTGGAGCTCATTAGCAACAAGTTTGAGGAGGACATAGTAGCATTATTTAAACTCATGCTTACTTCAACATACTTCTTATTTCATGACCCAATATTTTTTGAACAAGTGGACAGTCTCGCCATGGGAAGCCCTCTGTCTCCTGTGGTGGACAATTATTTTGTGGAGTACCTTGAAGAAAATGCACTACAGTCAGCCACTCTCAAACCCTCTTGTTTTCTGTGGTATGCGGATGATACATTTGTGGTGTGGACACTTGGACTTGATACTCTACCTACATTTCTTCAGCATCTGAATTCACTCCATCCGAATATAAACTTCACAATGGGAGTGGAAAAAGATGGTATTTTACCTTTTCTTGAAGTTTTGGTACAAAGGAAAGCAGATGGAACCTCGGGACGCAGCGTCTCGCATACAGATCTGTATTTGCAGGCCACAAGCTGCCATCATCCTGCACAATATGTAAGTTCATATAGCAGATGTGGTATCTGATCCTGAAAGCCTGTCGAGTGTAATACGTTATTTGAAGACAGTGCTCAGACAAAATGGTTATTCTGAGAAACAGATATATAATGCCTTCAGGCCCAGGCGAGTTCAATCTATGGAGCAGAATGAAGGTACGAATACACCCACCACTTTGGCCTTTTTGCTGTATTTAGGTGTCACATCGTCAAGAATCGGAGGAGCCCTTGACATATATGGAATTAAGTGTGTTTTTCAACCATCTGCAAAACAGGGAAACCTGTTGGGTTTGGTGAAGGATGACCTTGGCCTGAGGAAATGTGGTGTGTACAAGATTCCTTGTCAATGTGGGACAGCGTATATAGGCCAGACATGCCGCACAGTACAAGAACTCTGCAATGAACATCAGCGTCATACACGCATTTGTCAATGGGAAAAGTTGGCAATTGCAGAACACTGTCTGAATACAGGACATTGGATGCTTTATGAAAAGATGGAAGTTTTATCCCCGACATCATCTTTCTGGGATTGCGTCATTAAGGAAGCAATACATATCTGTACAGCTGATGACCCCATCAACAAGGATGCGGGATTTCAACTGAGCACAGCCTGGAACCCTGCATTGACTGCTATTAAATCACACCGCAAAATATCAAGATTCTTCAGTAACAGGCCCATCGTAATATTGGCCTAGTGCAGCCGTTGGTGAGTAACGTCTGGCTGTACTGTTGGAAAATGCAGCGTACAGCGCACGTGCAGGAGAGCAGCTCTCTGATTTTCAGCACAGGGATTTTGAATATGGCACCATCTATCTGCAAATCATTGCACATGAGTGACTTCCACGCCTGCGCATTCTTCGCACACTCATTCAAAAATCGGATTGTCGACGTGCGGATACCATCAGTCATACCTAGCCACAAACAAGGTTGAACCGCCTGAAAATGTCAGACAGTTGCTCCGAGGATATATTGTGGAATTTGCACGTGATCCAGCGGCAAACCCATGACAATTTTTTACACCAGCAAGGATGTTTGTCTTTGTACATTAATGGCCTTTTAAAGGAATGTGGGGCATTACTTATTAAACAACTGTCGTAAATTGGTGATCTCTCCTTTTAGTCAAGTTGTGCCACAAATTCCTCTTCTGCCCAATTCTGTTCAGTACCTCATTATTAGTTACGTGAGCTACCCATCTAATTTTCAGCATTCTTCTGTAGCCCCACATTTCGAAAGCTTCTACTCTCATCTTGTATGAACCACGTTTCACTTCCATACATGGCTACTCTCCATACAAATACTTTCACAAAGGACTTCTTGACACTTTATACTCAATGCTAACAAATTTCTCTTCTTCACAATGCATTCCTTGCCACAGCCAGTCTACATTTTATATCACCTCTACTTTGACCACCATCAGTTATTTTGCTTCCCAAATAGCAAAACCTATCTACTACTTTGAGTGCCTCATTTCCTAATTTAATTCCATCAGCATCATCTGATTTAATTTGACTACATTCCATTATCCTAGTTTTGCTCTTGTTGATGTTCATCTCATATCCTCATTTCAAGACACTCTTCCAGGTCCTTTGTTATCACTGACAGAACTACGAAGTCATTGGCAAATCTTGAAGTTTTTATTTCTTCTCCATGGATTTTAATACCTACTCCGAATTTTTCTTTTGTTTCCTTACTGCTTGCTCAATATACAGATTGAATAACATCGGGGAGAGGCTACAACCCTGTCTCACTCCTTTCCCAACCACTGCTTCCCTTTCATGCCCCTCGACTCTTTTAACTGCCATCTGGTTTCTGTACAAATTGTAAATAGACTTTCGCTCCCTGTATTTTACCCCTGCCGCCTTCAGAATTTGAAAGAGAGTATTCCAGTCAAAATTGTCAAAAGCTCTCTCTAAGTCTACAAATGCTAGAAACATAGGTTTGCCTTTCCTTAACCTAGGTTCTAAGATAAGACGTAGGGTCAGTATTGCTTCACATTTCTATGGAATCCAAACTGATCTTCCCCGCAGTTGGCTTCTACCAGTTACTCCATTCGTCTATAAAGAATTTCTTGTTATTATTTTGCAACTGTGACTTATTAAACTGATAGTTCAGTAATTTTCACACCTGTCAACACTTGCTTTGGTATTGAATTATTACATTCTTCTTTAAGTCAGGGGGTATTTGACCTGTCTCAAACACCTTGCTCACCAGACGGAAGAGTTTTGTCATGGCTGACTCTCCCAAGACTATAAGTAGTTCTAATGGAATGTTGCCTACTCCCGGGGCCTTGTTTTGGCTTAGATCTTTCAGTGCTCTGTCAAAATCTTCACGCAGTATCATATCTTCCATTTCATTTTCATCTATGTCCTCATCCATTTCCCTCAAGTACAGCACCTTTGTATAGACCCTCTGTAGATTCCTCCTATCTTTCTGCTGTCCCTCCTTTGCTTAGGACTGGTTTTCCATCTGAGCTCTTGATATTCATACAGGTGGTGCTCTTTTCTCTGAAGGTACCTCTAATTTTCCTGTAGGCGGTATCTATCTTGCCCCTTGTGATATATGCTTCTGAATCCTTACATTTGCTCTCCAGCCATCCCTGCTTAGCCATTTTGCACTTCCTGTCGATCTAATTTTTGAGACATTCCTTTTCGCCTGCTTAATTTATAGCATTCTTTCGACAGTACTTCATAACTGCACCATCTGCATAAAGCCTGATTTTACTATTAATATTGTCTGCAAGCCCATCACTATAGAACATGAACAGCAAGGTTCCAACACACTTCCCTGGGGCAAACCCGAAGTTACTTTTACATCTGATGAAAACTCTCCATTCACGATAACATGTTACATCCTCCCTACCAAAAGGTCCCCAATCCAGTCACAAATTTCACTTGATACCTACTTTTGGCAATAAGCATAGGTGCAGCATTGAGTCAAATGCTTTTCAGAAATCAAGACACATTGCATCTACCTGACTTTGGATCAAAGCTTTCAGTATGTCATGAGAGAAAAGTGTAAGTAGGGTTTCACATGATCGATGTGCACATGCTGATTGACCTTGAGGAGGTGATTCTGTTCATGATACCTCAATACATTAGAGCTCAGAACATGTTATAAGATTCTACACCAAATTGATATCAAGGATATTGGACGATAGTTTTGTGGACTGCTTCTACTACCCCTATTGAGGACGGGTGTGACCTGAGCCTTTTTCCAAGAACTGGGCTTGCTTGTGGGATTTATGACAGATTATAGTTACAAGAGGTGGTAACTCAGGTGCAAATTCAGTTTAGAATCCGACAGGATCCCATCATGGCCTGGAGCTTTGTTCATCTTGAATGATTTCAGCTGTTTCTCAACACAACTTGTGGTGTCACCACCAGACACCACACTTGCTAGGTGGTAGCCTTTAAATCGGCCGCGGTCCGGTAGTATACGTCGGACCCGCGTGTCGCCACTATCAGTGATTGCAGACCGAGTGCCGCCACACGGCAGGTCTAGAGAGACTTTCTAGCACTCGCCCCAGTTGTACAGCCGACTTTGCTAGCGATGGTTCACTGACAAATTACGCTCTCATTTGCCGAGACGATAGTTAGCATAGCCTTCAGCCAAGTCATTTGCTACGACATAGCAAGGCGCCATTATCATTTGCTATTTATCTTGTGATGCATGTACCGTCAGACCGATGTTCACCAATTATGGATTAAAGTTAAGTATTCCAGCAGCTACGTACGTTATTGGCTATATTAATTACCTTGTCCAGTTCCAGACCTCACGCCAGCCTGCGTGAGCTTAAATGCGTGCCTTTCGGCTACCCGTCACTGTGGATTGGCTGTCTTGCCAGTCCACAACACAACTGACACTAATATTTATTTCATTTATCTTTCCAACAGTACAAGGATTAAATTGTGGCAATTCTCCTGAGTTTTTCTTTGTAAAGGAACATTTGAATATGGAGATAAGCATTTTAGCTTTTGCTTTGCTACTCTCAATTTCAGTTCCTGTCCCATTTGCTAGGGACTGGACACTAATTTAGGTGCCATGAACGGCCTTTACATATAACCAGAATTTCTTTGAGTTCTGTGAAAGATCACTTGACAGTATTCTGCTACGGTAGTCATTGAAGGCATGACGCATTGCTCTCTTGACAGTCAAATGTGTTTCATTCAGCCATTCAGCAAGTCTCTATCTATAGCCCTGCACTCTGTTTTACATATATTATGCAGTAATCTGTTTCTTCAGAGGTTTCTTTATGGTGACTGTACACCATAGTTGTTCCCTCCCATTACGAACTGTTCTGCTGGGTACATATCTATTCAGTGCACAGTCAACTATTCTTTTAAATTTGAGCCTGAGTTCCTCTATATTCTCCTGGCATGTGCTGGAAGTTTAAATTCCTCATTGAAATATGACACTACTCCTCCTCCTCGATTATGTATGTATGTATGGTGACAAACTTGTGCCCCATTTCTATCGTTTTGATACTTCTCAGGTGAGCTGACCATCTCTGCTCCTTTGATGGTTGGATGTAGGTGCTACCTGTCTGTCACTGTCCTATCATGAGTAATTTTGGTTATATTTGGTTTCCCTGGAATCCGACTTCAGTTAGGGAAATAAAGGTCAACTCAGGCAGTGTCCTGCTAACCTGTGAACGTTTACAGGTTTGTGAAATATTTGACCACTTGACAGACATGTCACATGTACAACATGTTTTAACAATAATGGAAATTCCTGGGTGCAACAATACATAATACAAGGAAACAGCAACGGCTCATCTATAGCAGTCTGACGTTTGGAGCTCAGAATTACATGTAACAAACACTATTCACACTAGCCATCTGGCTCTTGCTGTTTTTATGGTATAAGTACACACATTCACTAACACAACCATAGACACCCAAAGACACACTCTTGTGGCAACGGCAGGATTTATTTTTGATTATCGATTACTGAAATCAGTTGCCTGGGCCGAAGAAATTGGGGACAGGGTAGCAAAGGACACAGGGAGGGGATAGCAGGAAAGAGGCAGGTCTTTTGACAGATGAATCAGTGGCTGCACAAGACGAAAGTACACAGGATAGAGCATTAAACAGATACAAAAATAAGGGGAGGGGGCACAGAAGTTGGAGATGAAGTGGGTGACAGAGAGAGGAGAGAGCAAGGGAGATGTTTGGGACACCTCCCACACTCTTCTTTTTACCTACTTCCCGAACACTTCTACTTTTACCTAATAACCAAACTTCATAAACCTAACCCCTTAGGTCTCCCTACTGGTTGTTCCATTGTGGCTGGCCAGAATGCTCCACCTGAATGAACATCTGCCTTTGTTGACTGACACCTAAAGAGAGTTGTCCGTAACTTCCCATACTAAATTCAAGACAATGTTCACTTTCTTCACTGCCTCTCCACAGTTCCTATCCTGTTAACACCAGTTGGTCACTGTGCACGTGGTGTCCATATACACCAACCTTACCCCATACCCATGGTTTACAGTGAAGGAACACTACCTTTCACATCATCATCCTGATTCCAAACCCATCACCTCTTCCTAAACCACCTAACCACACACTGCCCCACAAATATTTCAATTTCAAAGCCCAAATTTATAAACAAATCAGTGGTAATGCCATGGCACCATACTATGCCAACTTATTTATGGACCATCTGAAGGAATCCTTGCTATCCAATCAACACCTAAAACCCATTATCTGGTTCAGAGATACTGATAACATTTTTATGACCTGAAGTCATGGCAAAGACAACCTTTAGTCTTCCCTCCATAACCTCAACAACTACTCCAAAACCCACTTCACTTGGCCCTTCTTAACTCGATGCGCCACCTTCCTAGATGCCAACCTCCACCTCTCAGGTGGCTCCATAGCTATGTCTGTTAACAGTGAGTGCATCAACCACCAGCACTACCTTCACTTTGACAGCTGTTGCCCATTCCATTTCAGACAATCTCTTCCTTACAGCCTTGCCAGCTGCGACACCGCACCTGCAGTGGAAAACAGGAATTGTCAAAATATACCAATAATCTTATCAGAGCCTTTATTAGCAGACAATAACCCACCCAGTTCATCCATAAACAGATCTCCCATGCTGCCTACTCCTTTGACAAAAGTTACCCTGTTAGTCACCAGCAGCACTTTTCTGATCAGCCAGTATCAACCTTGCCTTGAAAAGCTTAACCACATCCTTCACCAGGGCTTCAACTACCTCTTGTTGAGGCTTGAGATGAATACCCTATACAAAATCCTACCCAGATCACCCACAGTAGTGTTCTGCTGCCCACTCAGCTTACATAATATCCTTATCCATCACTATTCCTATCCTGCAACCCATGGGTCATTCCCTTGTCGTTGACCCAGGTACAAGACCTGTCCCACAGATCCACCCATCACCTTCTACTGCATTACATTCACAAGCATTTCATGCCTAATAAACAACAGCCATGTTACAATCAACTCCCTCTCTACTTTTCTATTCTTTTATCCCCCCCCCCCACTCCCTCCACCTCTCTTTCTCTTTTCTCTCTTTTATGCTCTATCCTCTGTACTACACCATCTAGTTGTGCAGCCACTGAGACATCTATCAGAAGACCTTCTTTCCCGCAACCTCCTCCTTATGTCCTTTATACTCAGTGCTAAAGTTAATGCAAAAAATGCTTTGTCTGCATTGGTAGCCATTACCACTAGTGTCAAAATACTTCAGGACAGGTACAGCGTCTGCTTCAGAAGTGAGGTTAAATTGACAACCCACCCAGTTCATCCATAAACAGATCTCCCATGCTGCCTACTCCTTTGACAAAAGTTACCCTGTTAGTCACCAGCAGCACTTTTCTGATCAGCCAGTATCAACCTTGCCTTGAAAAGCTTAACCACATCCTTCACCAGGGCTTCAACTACCTCTTGTTGAGGCTTGAGATGAATACCCTATACAAAATCCTACCCAGATCACCCACAGTAGTGTTCTGCTGCCCACTCAGCTTACATAATATCCTTATCCATCACTATTCCTATCCTGCAACCCATGGGTCATTCCCTTGTCGTTGACCCAGGTACAAGACCTGTCCCACAGATCCACCCATCACCTTCTACTGCATTACATTCACAAGCATTTCATGCCTAATAAACAACAGCCATGTTACAATCAACTCCCTCTCTACTTTTCTATTCTTTTATCCCCCCCCCCCCCCCACTCCCTCCACCTCTCTTTCTCTTTTCTCTCTTTTATGCTCTATCCTCTGTACTACACCATCTAGTTGTGCAGCCACTGAGACATCTATCAGAAGACCTTCTTTCCCGCAACCTCCTCCTTATGTCCTTTATACTCAGTGCTAAAGTTAATGCAAAAAATGCTTTGTCTGCATTGGTAGCCATTACCACTAGTGTCAAAATACTTCAGGACAGGTACAGCGTCTGCTTCAGAAGTGAGGTTAAATTGACAACCCACCCAGTTCATCCATAAACAGATCTCCCATGCTGCCTACTCCTTTGACAAAAGTTACCCTGTTAGTCACCAGCAGCACTTTTCTGATCAGCCAGTATCAACCTTGCCTTGAAAAGCTTAACCACATCCTTCACCAGGGCTTCAACTACCTCTTGTTGAGGCTTGAGATGAATACCCTATACAAAATCCTACCCAGATCACCCACAGTAGTGTTCTGCTGCCCACTCAGCTTACATAATATCCTTATCCATCACTATTCCTATCCTGCAACCCATGGGTCATTCCCTTGTCGTTGACCCAGGTACAAGACCTGTCCCACAGATCCACCCATCACCTTCTACTGCATTACATTCACAAGCATTTCATGCCTAATAAACAACAGCCATGTTACAATCAACTCCCTCTCTACTTTTCTATTCTTTTATCCCCCCCCCCCCCCCCCCCACTCCCTCCACCTCTCTTTCTCTTTTCTCTCTTTTATGCTCTATCCTCTGTACTACACCATCTAGTTGTGCAGCCACTGAGACATCTATCAGAAGACCTTCTTTCCCGCAACCTCCTCCTTATGTCCTTTATACTCAGTGCTAAAGTTAATGCAAAAAATGCTTTGTCTGCATTGGTAGCCATTACCACTAGTGTCAAAATACTTCAGGACAGGTACAGCGTCTGCTTCAGAAGTGAGGTTAAATTGACAACCCTTTTTCGTATGTGTACAGGCTTGTCTGACAAATTCATGGATAGAAAAGAACGAATTTAACAAACAAGTTTGATTGTGTATGGCACCCTTTATACATCTGGACTGTGGCAGGTCTCCACAGATTGTCCTCTAGCAAATTTTTCGCCTCAACAACTATCCACTCCATCATCACGCAGTAAGCCAAGATCCTTTTCTCCGAAGCACAATGTTCTGTTGTCACACCTAACAATGGTTTCTGAAGAATGCTCAGAGTTTATCATAGAAGAGGGCCAACAGCACTGATCAGTCCCCAGCTTGTGAATCTTGGGTTCATCATACTCTTTCCTAACCTTGCTGGTCGATCTTCCTAGGAGGAAAAAAAACACTCAGTCCCTCCATCCTTAAAGTATGGGACAAAAGTTCGGTCTCTGCTGATGCGCCTCTGACTTGGGTGGCCTGACCATTTGCTACACTACCACTGTCATAGCCCTCAGCTTCACTGAGGCACACAAACCCTTCGCATGGTACTGAAGGTGGGTATCCCCTAACTTGGTTGAGATGAAGGGATAGTTCCTAATCTGTCAAGCTGATAGACCAGACACTGCCCCCAGGCCCCCTACATGTTAACCCAGGTACTTCTTGTTATTTTACTATAACAGTATAGAACTCTTGTTGACTGCCAGTCGTGCAACATTGCAACACTTCTAAATACTCCCACAGTTGTTGGGAATATTACCTAACTACTATATTTATTAAATACTATTACAGAATGTGAGAACTGTACACGAAAAAACTATTTCACTTTATGGTCAAGAACTGCAATCAAATCATGGCTTTATTTTTGTTGTGATGTTGTGTAGTACCATGGAAGAACATTAAGTAAAAGTTAGGTGATTCTATTTTTAGAATTTGTTTTCACTGTCTTTTACTGCTTTTGGAGAGTGTTTCTGAAAATGAAAGAATTCAGAATCAGAAAATCTACTTGGAGAGGAAAAATGGTGTTCTTTGGATTTGTAAGCAGTCCCCTGGAAAAAACACAACTTCTTCAAACAGGTACAAATGAATTTTTGTTTTAAAACCTCCTACTCACCAATCTTTGATTACTTTTTGTTCTTTTGTGAGTGAAATGCTGCTAAAAATAAATTGATACTACACTTTTCTCACAATTTAAACAAATTGCTTCTTAAGAACAAGTGAGCGAGCTCACCTGCAAAATAAATGGGTCAGTAGGATACAATCCCATTTCATATAATGGCCTAATGCATACAGTATGCTCTCAACAACTGGAAAGTAGATTATGACAGAAACAAGAGGTCAAACTGAAATTTCACTATTTCATATTGCTGATTCATAAAGTGCAAGATGCTCAGCTCTCTCAGCCATGTTAATAAATGTGAGATCAGGGAGAAAATAATTATGAAATTTAAGCCCACAATAAACACTTATTTATAGGCAGTAGTGGCACTTCCTCTCTTATTAATAATCATATTGATACTAATGTGTGTCATCCATGGGATTTGATCATTGGTGTCAAGAACAGATACAATTTTGAAACTGTGTTTTTACAGTCATTAATTTGGCATTCAAGTTGCTCTGTGTACATTTAAGTCACGAAAGTCATTTCAGAAGAGTAGTAGTCAAGACGTATAGTTAATGCAGGAGTAACAATACAGACATTTTTATTAAAAATTTATTTTAATGTACATAGCAACTTAATACAAATTTTCTGTAGAACACACTTTGGAATACAGAAATATACAAAATGCTTGTACAGCACGGTTGGTGCTCCAGTGACAAAATTTGTATGAAAATAAAAACGGTGCACAAAAGAACATCATACTTCAAGCCCCTTTAGCATACGATTAGCCAGCCGTGCTCATGGATACAATATATCATAGTGACCTGGTCGGTACAAAAGATGGACAGCTGGGCTGCAACCTTCTGGAAAATCATGAGCAATCACCTCCACTCCCTCTCCTCTGTCCATGCATCTTACACGAATACCTATGTCCAAAGCTGAGCTAAGGGCTATGATATGAATGTGGTCACTCTCCTTATACATAGGTTCCACTTCCTAAAAAATAATAAAAAAATCATTTCTTCTATTATACAGGTACAACATGTCCATGACATAAGTAAAGGGGAAAAAATTCACAAATTTAAAGTCTGGACAAAACGATAAATAGATTTAATCATCTTACATACACATTTATGAAAACTTTGGACCATCTCTCACCTGTACAACAGTTCTTATTTGTCTAAGAATTGCGTTACATGAATTATGAAATTTGGCGTAACTTTTTGTAGGATAGGTTACTAAAGCAATTTTAATAAGAACAAAATTTTACACATAATGGATGTTATTAAAAAATCCTTGACGACGACATAAATACCTGTGGTACATATAATGAGGTGACAAAAGTCATGGGATACCTCCCAATACCTTATCAGACCTTTTGCCCAGCATTGTGCAGCAACTCAACATGGCATGGACTCAACAAGTTGTTGGAAGTCCCCTGCAAAAACACTGAGCCAAGCTGCCACTTACAGCTATTCATAATTGTGAAAGTGTTGCTGGTGCAGGATTTTGGAACTGACCTCTCAATTACATGCCATAACTGTTTGATGGGATTCATATAAGGTGTTCTGAGTGGCCAAGTCATTCACTTCATTGGTCCAGAATGTTCTTTAAACCAATTGTGGCCTGGTTTGGAAACATGAAGTCCATGAATGGCAGCATCTCTGCTATATGGTGAGTAGCAACTATCCTTTTTGCAACATTGCTACAGTCCATCCTAGATTTTCCATTGTTAGAGTTGCTTGTCTGTTAGCACTGACAACTCTATGCAAAAGCCACTGATATCAATTATTAAGTTATGGTTGTCGGTCACTGTGTTGTCTGTGGTAAGAGGTAATCCCTGAAGTGTGGTATTCTCGGCACACTCTTGACACTGTGGATCTCGGAATATTGAATTCCCTAATAATTTTCAAAATGCATCTAGCTTTAACTACAATTCCTCATTCAAAGTCTGTTAATTCCCATCATGCAGCTCTTAATCACATTGGAAAACCATTTCACATGAATCACCCTAGTGCAAATGACATCTCCACCAATGCACTGACCTTTTATACCTCGAGTACACAATACTACCACCATCTGTAAATGTGCATACCACTATCCGATAGCTTCTGTCACCTCATAGTATTTTAAAGTGTGAATTTAGGTGCACAAATCCATCTTTATGATTATCAAATATAAATATTATTTCTTGTTGCACAGAGACTTCATTCATCATTTCAGTCTCCATATATGCATCATAAATGTTTGAGACTTGGAAAGATCTCTGGAATCATATAGTTTCATTTGATTAAATCTGCTACACCTGGGTTTATACAGTCGAAGAGCCTCTGCAATGCTGTTCTAGTGCCTGGAAGGCACAGTGATTAGTGCATGTGCCTAGTGAGATATACACTCAGGTTTTCATCTAGGCCATAGTACAAATTTTCATTTGTCACTTTGGTCTGCATATATACAACTAACAGACAGTGTCAGATTCAATGAATGGAATTCCATTTTAAAATCTCTTAATAGCTATTTTTATCTTTTGCATGTATGGTTCCACAGCTACTGAGAACTTACTGAGGGAAGTTATTGTTCTGTGTAGGGTGTTTTAAATTTAGAAATACATACCTTATATCATGCTTCATTGGTATTAGCTAATTTGAACCCCCACAGTATTTTAAAGCACTGTGTAGTGAAACACATGACAAAATTTACAGTAGCTTCAAGAATGGAAAATAAAGTCAGAAATGTACAAAACTTTTTACACCCCTCCATCAGTGAAAAACTGTAGTCACATAACATATCTTACATACATTACTGTGGAGGAAGCACCATCAAGTGCTATCCCTAATAATGGTTATTTATGAATGTGGTGGCAACAGGCATAACCAGCACACACATTAACAGTTAGTACAATTCACATAAAAAAGTAAAAATATGATTTATGTTTGGCATTACCGTCAAATGATGTTACAACTTACTTTAACAGATATGAATTTCATATGCAGAATGATGAAATCCAATTCTTTTGCGGTCTTTATTGCTGTGCCAACATAACCCACATTATTATCCAGTAGTTCACATTTCAAATAAAACTGGACACGACCTGGTCAATGTCTAAAAATCAAATGGCATACGTGTCAGCAAATATGACTCCACAACTGTGTCATCAGAGACATAGAAAAATAGCTTAAACAAAAGAAAAACATGCAAATTAGCATCTCTTAAAACAGTAGTACAACATGTAAGCCTTTATAAACATGTATTTATTTCCTTTGTTTCAGCTATCTGTCATATTCACTGACATGTATTCCATTTGATTTTTCGATGTCAACGACGTCACATCTAGTTTTATTTGAAATGTGAACTAATGAATTTTAATGCGGTTTACGACGCTGGCACAGTGACAAAGACCCTCATGAGGGTTGGATTTTATCATTTTACGTATGGAGTTCACATCTGTGAAAGTAAATTGTAATGTCATTTGATAGTAATACCAAATATAATTCATATTTTTATTTTTTTATGTAAATCTTGCTAACTAGTGATGTATATGTAGATTGTGCCCATTACCACCACATTCATAAGTAATCTTTGTTAGGGTTAGGATTAGATGGTGCTTCCTTCACTATAATGTGTAGAAGGTAAGATAAGTGATTACAATTTTTCCACTGTGACAGAGGTGTGAAGAAAGTTTATATATAGCTTTCTGACTATATTTTCTATTCTTGAAGCTGTTTTAAGTTTTGTCATTCGCTTCACTACCAGGTAGCTTGAAAATTATCTAACAGCAAAAAAGCCCAAAATAAAGTGTTTATTTCAAAAATAAAAATAGCCTATGGGAGACAATGACTTCTCTCAATAGAGCTATTGTCTATTGAAGGGCTTTTTAAAATACAAAAGAGGTGATATTTCAAAAATTTCTTACTGCCCCTGTTAATTATTAAACAAACATCATGTAGACCAAAGTGCATACTGTACTATTATTCGCACGATCTATACTAATGGAGCCTATCTGGAGATCTAGAAGTTATGTAGGTTCTTTAAAGCATCTGCACATACAAATAAATATTCGCGCAGTCCCCATGTTGCAAAGATTTGTAGGGAGGCATGATTATCTGAGTAAGACTGTTGAAGGGACAACTATCATTTTTCTTATGTAACTCATTTGTGTTTTTCCACCGATCTCTGTGTCTTGTCAGTCTTCTGAGCTGATGAAAGACATATGCAATTGAGTCGTCTCAGTATTGTGTAAAGCTCTAACATGTGGAAGTCTCAAGTTTTCATTCTACTATCGAGCTACATCCTAGTTTCCTTCTCCCAAAGTGATGGCGACTTGCATTTTGAAATTCAGCTCTTCCAAGAGGAAGTCAACTCTAAGACAGAATAACCACTGCAGCCACACTGGTACACCGGTATTGTTTTACATCGTCAGCAGAAAGGGTACATACCAAGTCGCACGCCAAAACAAAAGAAGTTTACACTTCAGTATTGTTTCAGAATTGCACAATATTCTTAAAAAGCATGCATCTATACCTGCATGTGTTTCTGGGCATCCAATTCCTGGTACAGCTAGACGTGCATTAACAGTTACTGCACATTTGGAAAATCCAATTCTCTCTCTACCCAACCAGTATAAAGTATGACACTTTTGGTTGGGTTGATATTTGTTGGCTTGCTGATGGCCCATACAAATAACTGGAAGTGTTCTAATATCCTGCTACATTAGACTTACATGGCCAGTTTGGATTTAAGTATAGAAACTTGTGTTTTGCAAGCTACACTTTTAATGGCTGAGCCACCCAGGCACAACTCACAATCCAATCTCACAGTTTACTTCTGCCAGTAACCCCTCTCTACAGTACAGGAGAGCTGGTGGCATTCATCAACCTCTAGCCTAACGATATATGAGGATCAGTTAAATGAAAACCGAACACTCACCACAACAGGACCATGGAATGATTTCATTCAAAAGTAATCACCACACCATTAAGACATTTATCCCACTGCAAGACGAGACTACAAATTCCTGTATGGTAGATTACAGTCGGCTGCTGCCTGATCCACTACTGCACCCACTCTTGCACTTCCTCATCTGACAAACTGAGGTCCACGTATGTCTCTCCTCAAGTTGCCAAAGATGTAAAAATCACACAGTGCTTCCAACAGCCCAATGGGAAATGGCAAAGCCAACACAGGAAACATCCCACATTTCCCCAACCAGAAATCCAAAATTGTTCACACAAGTTCCGGTAAGCTCATGATGGCCACCTCCTCTGAGTGCAATGGGCCCTTCGTTTATCGAGTTCCTCAATCGTGGAACCACAATTGGTGCACAGTGCTATGAAGACACTTTGCAGAAACTGCAATGTGTCAAAGTCATAATGCCCAGGAATGCTGTCAGAGAATCATCCTGTTGCATAATAATGCTCACCCCCACACTGCCAATCAGATGACAGCTACACTTCAGCGATTTTTACATCTTTGGCAACCTGAAAAGAGATGTGTGAAAATCCATTTCAGTCAGGCAAGGAAGAGTGGGTGCGGCTGTGGATCCATCAACAGCCAACCATGTTTAGCAAAACAGGAATTCATTGTTTTGTCTTCCAGTGGGATAAATATCTGAACGGTTCAGTGATTCTTTTTGAATGGAATCATTGGTCCTGTTGTGGCGGGTTTCGGTTTTCATTTGACTGTTCCCTACAGAAAAAACAGATGCAGACAAGAGACAGCAAAACGTTTTCTATCAACATGATGCTCAAGATTGATTTCAACCATACACTGTCAGCTTCCATACCCTTTGTCTCACAAGCTCTAGTTTGTTCTATGAGCCATTTGACATTTACTGCTATATATAGCAATACACGTTACTAGAAAGTTAGACAATGGAAACTCCAGGTTGGAATATCAACAATATTAGGGAAAGAACAGATTGTTACATGCCACGACTCATCAGGACATCTTTAAAATTGCATAAACAATATATCCATAGAATTCAAGTTATCTCCTGGAAATACTACTAGTCAAACTGGTTTAAACTGCACAAATAACACCAAAATCATTTCTGAAATACTGTCCAAGACTGTTACTGAAATTAGTCATGATCTTCAACAACAGCACAATTATCAAAGGCTTATCTAATGAAAACATGGAAAGCTAATTATTATGGCTGCTTATTATTTAATAGGAAGTTTTCTTTTTTAATCTACGAAATCCAGTAAATTTATATACTTTAAACTGAAGTGTGACTATGTTTTGAAATTCTGACAACGCTTTACCCTTAAACATCACATTTTATAAAAGAAAAAAAAAAAGGAAAATAAAAAGTTCTCACCTGATGACAAAAATCAGCAATTGAACGATCTCCCTCTATAAAATGTTGGTAAAATTCTGAATCCTTCTGAAGCTGTCCAGAAGTTATTAGGCGGAGATACACTACAATATAATCTGAATAGCCTTGTTCATTAAATAGTTTATGTAAATCTTTCTGTGAAAATACATCACTGCCTTCTCCAACACGATCCAATACTTCCATGAACTGCAAGAAAGGAAATTTCATAGGTAATTTAACCAAAACTAAAGCTTATACTTCACATAAGAGTTCAAAATGTCTCCATAGCATCATGAGGCATCACACACACACTCAAAATAATGAACAGCATGTCAAAGAACAATTGTTTTCTCCCAAGTGCTTGTCACAAATCATAGAACTCCAATTGGCACAAAAAGAAAATAACCAAAAGAGAAATTCTTTGTAACACACAAACGCCACAAAAGTGTGAATAGTCTTCCATCATGCATGCAAACTCTCATTCAAAGTTCTACGAGTGTACTGAAACAGACAGAAGAAGATAACTTATTATCAGTATTTTATAACTGCAGGGGCTTTTCCACCTATCTTCCCACTATACACTATGTCTTATATGCATGCAGTCTATCTACTGTTGAGTGTTAACCATTCGTTTGACTGGTGGCTCTTCAAACTAAGGAGAGACCAACTGCATCAGTGTTATCCCATCACGCAGGAGATCTCCAACTTTATTACTTTTACTAAAATTATTTCACCTGTTATTAACTGATACTATACTAAAGGGTGGTTTTGAAAAAAAAAAAAGCCATAGTCGTTTTTGGTCATGGTTGTCTGAAAACAATTTTGCTCATCGAGAACAATGTTCCAGGCTCAATATTTGCCAGAGTCACACCCAACGAATGTCAAAGAGGAACCTGCTGCATGCTCACACCTGTCTTATATGACACGAAAGATGCTGAATACAGTGAGAACTGAGCAGTCATGATGCAAAGTCAACCTCCGGAAATATGGCTCAGCACTGATGATGAAATTTGCCAGTGTGGTGACCTACAGGATACATGCACAATCTGTGATCTTGCTGCAGGTAACAATAAACAAACCTGTTATAAACTTGGGCACCCTTTATGTTTTCTGACTTACTCGTCCCTCTTCACTGATCCCTCTTAGGCTGTGTGAACCACATGATTGGGTAATAATATGTAAGAGTTCAAAGACAGACGAGAAAGAGAGAGAGAGAGAGAGAGAGAGAGAGAGAGAGAGAGAGAGAGAGAGAGAGAGAGATACTTGGTTTTGTTTTACTTTAGGGTCCAAAAAACAACTTGAATCATATGCGTTCAAGTCAAAACTATAGAACACAAAGACAGAGAGGAGTTAAAAAATGACTATACGCGAGTCCCAAGTGACATAAGAGAAGACAGCTAAAAACAGGCATGTGGAAAAAGGGCTAAAATAGACACCATACAGAAACGGAGGTCCAAAACTAAAAATTAAATGCCCTTCACCACACTGCTTTGGCGGATAAAAAGTAAAACGCGGTTGACAGCTGTGCGTCATTAGCTGAAACGGCCGATAACTCTGACGGCAAACCCAAGCGGGAGAGCCAAGAGGAGGTCGTCCAAGTCACTGCGAGAGGCTTAATAAGCCGTAGCTTATTCCCGTGAAGGGAGGACCATTGGCAATGCCAAAGGAACACCACCTCCTGAAAGGTGGCAACATAGAGATCATCGGTGGGAACATAGGAAGTCGTGGGCTGAGGTATGAGGACTGCAGCCTTGGCAGCAGCATCAGCAGCCCCATTTCCTGGCAAACCGACACGACCAGGAACCCACAGAAACATCACACTGGCTCCACAAAGAGTGATCAAGTGACAGTTTTCCTGGACCTGCTGCACTAAGAGATGGGCAGTGTACAGCGCACAACTCTGAAGGGCGCCAAGTGACTCTGAGCAGAGGACACAGCTGAAAAGTCTATGTTGCCACATGTACTCCATGGCCTGATACAGGGCGAAGGGCTTGGCTGTAAATACTGAGCAGTGTGCCGGAAGCCAATCGAAAGACACGAGTGTCAATGGCGAAGGTATACCCGACCCCACGGTCGATTGGAGAGCCATCCGTTGTAATGGTACTTTGACTACCCCGTCTCCGCCAATACAAAGATATAATTTACGATCGCGCATGCGGAAGAGCGCTGCGCCAGCGACCAATTTTTATAAATAATTTTTTTTTCTTTCACGTAGGTTTTGTTTATAACAGCTAATTGATTACTCTCTCTCTTGTCTTGATACGAATGACGTGTATTTCTCCGCGCTGTGTTGAATGTGCTTTTGGGTGGAAATTAAAATTATATTACAAAGCGAGGTTGTTTCAATAGTGATTCGAGGTGGTTATCGCCAAATTTGTGGATTGATCATGACAGTGACAACTTGAAGAAGTTTTCAACAGACGGAGAAAAGTGAAAGACGGGTTGTCCTATAAGGGAATTACGAGGACAGCCATGAAGACTATATTGTAATTAGTACTGCGTTTCTAACAAGATTGTAAGGTAAATTTCCACTTGTTTCTGATGCTATTTCCGTGCAGTCGCTTTTTGTAGTGTTCCCGACCCGGTCTGCCATGCACGGTCAAATTACAGCACTATCTCAATCAACAATACGAAGTCTGCCTTATCCGTAACTGAAACCACCAAAATTCAAAACCCAATCAGATTTTCTATTTTATATTTTCACGGCAGAACCCCGAGTAAAGGAAACACTACAATTGGCGTCCTGGTGACAGGACTTACAATCTCCGGATTTGATACAAGTGCAATTATTATAAATTTTGGACATTTTGTCTAATTTTAATCACTTAATAGCATCAGAAAATAAATTTGGACTAAGTCTCATTCATTTAAATTTTAACGTTATGTGCATGAAATTTACAACAATATTGTTTTGCCTGTTATTAATTCGTGTTAATTTTCATTCTCATGCTGAGGAAATTAATTTGTTTAAAAAAAAAAAAAAGGAAAAGGACAATGTTCCATAAAATAACTTGCATGGACACGAAAGAAAAATTTTGGATTGAAAACTGTATATCTGACGCTACATTTGCAACATGAGACTGAAGAACAAAAAAAA
This sequence comes from Schistocerca piceifrons, assembly GCF_021461385.2. Classification (NCBI taxonomy): domain Eukaryota; kingdom Metazoa; phylum Arthropoda; class Insecta; order Orthoptera; family Acrididae; genus Schistocerca; species Schistocerca piceifrons. The sequence goes on along the minus strand of NC_060143.1, from coordinate 315,252,970 downwards.
AAATTGGTGAGTACAGAAATTTACATTTTTTCCAGTTTCAAGCAGCCATCTGTACTTCCTTTATTCCGATCCATTTATTTCGAAATTATTTTTCCTAATTGAAGTTAAAATTGATTTACTATTATTGCAAATGATAAGTGAAGAGCATATTCAGTCATTTATTTGTGAGAGGGAAATTTCAGTACCAGTTTAATAATTCAATTTCTAATTAAAAATCATATAGAAATATCCATTTCCATAAAAGAAATTTCAGATTTCAACATATCATATTTAAAATTTTTTTTTTGCCATTGGAAAATTTTATTTGCAATTAATTACGAAAATCGCAAGATGGACGCTAGACGCGTAGAAATTGTTTCCGCGGACGAGCTTAGTGAAAGTAACACACAGCAAAACATGTCAGACAGTCAAATGAATATTGAACTTAATAGTGAGGATGTTCAAGACATAATTTTACCGAATCGATTAAGACAACAACCCCTATATTTAAACACATATACAGGTGAATGGAGAGTGAGTACTACGCGACAAAATGCGACATTGACAACGTCAACTTCAGAACCAGACATCAATCAGACACAAAAAAATGACGAAACGAAGACACAGGACTCTGACATGCTCAACCAGATTCTGAAGTTACTTGGTGACCAAAACAGGGACATAAAACAAAATTTTGAAAAACAATCGAGACAAATTGCCAACTTGACAGAAACCACCAGTAGTCTTGGAAGGAAATTTACTGACTTATCAGACAAGGTTACAAGACAAGAAAAGGTATTTATGGAATTCAGTGACGAGACAAAAACTGACTGACAACGATGTAATGAGAAATTGTTAACAGTAGTTTTTGAACAACAGAAAACCAGTACCCAAGTTGACGAATTATGACCGTCACACAATTCTGTAAAAACAAACCAAGAACACTTAGACCTAACGATTACAGACCTTTCAGACAGATTAAATGATGTAACATTGGAGCAGAAATCCTTACAGGAAAAGTTAGAAAAACTTGAAGACAGAGCAGATGTAGCATCTTTAAAGAATGACAACTCTAGCAGAGAGACTTGTACATGAATGCAAATTATGTGATGATTATTTAGATGAGAAGTTTGAGACAATGATACAGATCATTTTAGATAAGACAAAGGAACAAGTAAAGGGAGAAACAGATAATATTCAGAAAGAGGTACGTAAACTTAAAGAAAATGTAATACCAAGTTTGTCAGTGATACCAAAACCCATAACAGGCAACCAAAACACAAATGAGAATCCGAATAATGCTAGACCCAGCACACAGCCAAAAATAGGATTACCAATGAGTGATACAAATCCCAATGAACCATTTTCAATGCTACCACAAGATCAAAATTATTATCAGACATCACCACATACTATACACAGTTTGACACAAAATGCAGGACCCATAATACCATCGAGAGTAGCTGATGAAACATTAGTACAACATGGATACTTTCAGACATTTTCATGTGATGAGAAAGACAAAGTGCATCCGATTGTTTTCATCCGCTCTTTTGACGGTATTTTCCTGAGACATTGGTTAGAAGCTGATAAAATTCGATATGTTACAAATTTGTTACATGGAAGAGCAGCTAAGTGGGGAGCAGCAATGAAAAAACGATGTTTAACATTTGAACAGTTTGAACAAGCATTTCTTGAGGAATTCTTATTGATCACAGAACAACAAAGTTTAAAACGAGAAGTATACAATCCAGAAATTTACAACCCGAAAAAAAGAGACTTTACGTCAATACTTTGAACGCTACCTAGACAAAACATTATATTGGAAAAAACCAGCAGATTTACCAGACGTAAATAGAACACTTAAAAGCCACTTACCATTTCCTTACCGTGATAAATTAATAGGAGTATCCGAGGACAACATAAAGAATTTTTTCAGTTACGTTGATGAGATAGATGTTGTTAACAGAGATGAAATCAGGAATTTCAATCAATTGTATCCGATCCATCCAAGAAATTCGCGTATGCACAACAACAGAAATGACAGAGGCTATTGGAATCCGCCTCCGACACCACAACAAAACACTCAAAGAAACAATTCGCACTACAATGGGACAAACCCATTCAATATTAGGAGAAACAACTCTCAGCTTTGGCAGGGAAATGGTAATTATTAGTATAATGCATATCCGAACAGTAATTACAATCAGAACAATAACAGTTATATTCAAAATAACAACAGAAGAAGGAACCGAAATCATAGAAATCAAAGAAGAGAGAATAACAGGTACCATCCAGGATATTTTCAGAGAAACAACATAAAACAACATCCAAACATGTATTGCAGGAATAACAGTAATGACAATACCAGTTACAGTCATGGGTGAAATAATGTATAGGGAAATCACAATGGACCACCGCCAAGACACAGGCAATACAGCAACCCTCAATTCCTACCTAACGGAACTCCCAATGCGACGCGAGTTAATGTCAACAACCAAACAGCTGATACTTGGGTGACAAGCGACAGAAATGTAAATATTATTGAGTTGGGCAATGACCCCAACCCGCAGCAACAACCGAATTTGCCAGAAAACGAACGACGACCGAGCTAAGCGCTTGAGTTACGGTCGATAGGGAGCAGAGCGCAACGGAACCAACGATTTGTTTTCTCCGATATGATGACAGTAAGAAAATAGAAAAAGAATTATATCAGGATGTAGATTTTAATAATAAAATAAAGAAGATTATTCAGGCTATAACACGAGTTATGATTGGTAGTTATGAAGTGGAAGTAATGTTAGATACAGGAGCAGCAGCAAGTGTCATTTCAATGTCTTTATATAATGAACTCAAACAAATAATGAACATACAAACATTGCCAGTACAGAATTGTCACATTATAAGCGCCACCAGTAACAAATCAAAGAACGTGAAATTTCAAGCTCTCATTAACTTCACATTTTCAAATATACCACTCAATTACAGTTTTCTGGTAGTAGATAAATTAGTTATGCACTGCATATTAGGAATTGACTTTTTGAATGAATATCAAGCAATCATAGATTTAGGAAAAGGGAAATGTCATTTAACCGTAAAACAGCGACAGCTGACAATAGAGTTAACACAGGGTAAAAACTTAAATAGTAAACAAGGTAAGTTTGAACAGTTACATTTTGTGTATCCACCAGCAACAAACATATGTGATTTAACTTTTAATGAAGCTGTATCTCAGGGAATTAAACCTAATGATTTATATGAGAAATGCACAGAATCTGAATATCTGACGAAGGAACAACAACTTGAATTACTCGAAGTTTTGCAGCAATTTGCTGAGGTATTTGTGGAGAAACCTGGAATTATTAGAGGCTATACTTATGAGATCGATGTTAAGCCACACAAAACATACTGTAGAACATATTATAATATTCCTTGGTCAAAGAAATCCGCAGTTTTGAAAGAGATTGAAAGAATGCAAGCTTGGGGTATCATTGAAAGGTCACATTCACCATATTGCAGTACGATCCTAGCAGTTAATAAAGAGGATGGTAGGTAAGGTTAGTGCTGGACGCACGAGAAATTAACAAAGTCATAAATCCAATCAACACACGACCTATAAATTTGGAGGAACAACTTTTAAAATTTCATAATGTACTGTATTTAACCAATATCGACCTCCGCTCATCGTTTTGGCAGGTGAACCTCCATAAAAACGGCCATAAATACACTGCATTTCTATGTGAGGGACGTAGTTACAAATTTTGTGTTCTACTCTTTGGTCTACGAGTGAGTGCTGGAGTATTTATTGAAGCCTTAGATGCTGTTCTTGGACCACAATTGCTATCGCAAATCACAGTTTATGTTGATGACATTGTCATTGCCACCACTACTTGGGAAGAACACGTTAATCTTTTGAAGCAACTTCTGACTAAATTTTCTGATGCAGGTGTCACTATCAATTTATCAAAGACGAAATTAGGCAGGAGAGAAATCAAATTACTTGGTCACATCATATCAACTGAAGGCATTTATCCAGACTCAAGAAAAATTGATGAAATTAAGAATTTTCCATCCCCACAAAATCGTAAATAACTCAAAGCCTTTCTTGGTCTATCTTCATTCTTCAGGAAATTTGTACCCTACCATCTTCTTAACAGTCCACATCTTCTATCTTTACTCAAAAGAAATAATATTTGGAAATGGACAGAGTTCTGTCAGACAGATTTTGAAGCGATTAAGAATGGTTTAGTAAATGCACCGTTGTTATGTCATCCTGACATGTCAGACTTTTGCCTAGTAACAGATGCAAGTTCCTATGGGCTCGGAGCACTTTTATTCCAAATTCATGTAGAAAATGAACAAACAGTCATCAAACCTATCAGTTTTGCTAGCCACACGCTCACTGAATGCGAAAAGTCATATTCAGTGACCGAGCGCAAAACACTTGCCATAGTATGGGCATTTCGCAAGTTTCGCTACTTTCTATGGGGAAAACGTACTACGTTTTATACTGATCATCAAGCTCTTTCTTTCCTGCTATCATGCAAGTTATTACATTCACATCTTGCACGCTGGTGTGCATCACTACAAGAATATGATTTTCATATTATATACATAAAAGGAGAATCCAACATTATAGCCGATGCTCTATCTCGTTTGCCACAAGGCCTACAAGAGTTTTCAGATGTGACAGAACAAACATCAGATTTCAAAATTTCACTCATGTATGATGGTACATTTGCACCTTACTACAAAAACATGTGCAGGAAGTTAGCCATATTGCAGGACAATGATCCCAGGTGGATCCAGATAAAGAATAAATTATGTGCAGGAACAGACCCACATCTTGAAAAATATTACACATTACACAAAGAAGTACTATTTCACCGACGAAACCCTGAATCACAGCATTGGTGTGTTTGCTTACCAGAAGCTCATGTTGATGATTTTATTTTATTTACACACAGAACTTGGGGACACTATAGCGTAACCAAATGTACAGATAAGATTATACAATATTGCTATTTTCCAAATTTAAGGCGATGAGTATTGAGGAATATTAGGAAATGCATCATATGTCAGAAAGCCAAATATTCTAATCGCACAAGCATGAATGAATTGCATCCAATCATACCTAAGAGGCCATTACAGCTAATTTCTTTAGATATTGCAGGACCCTATCCACAAGCACGTGGAGGAATGAAATACATCCTTGCTGTGTTAGATGTTTTCACGAAGTATTTAAAATTATATGCTTTACATTCAGTTTCTACCACTGCTATTACCAGAAGTCTATTAACAGATTATTTTGTAAGAATAGAAAAACCTGAAGTTATGATCACAGATAATGCAGCATATTTTACCAGTTTAAAATGGAAGACTTTTATTGAAGAACAGAATGTTAAACATATTTTAATTTCAAGATTTCACGCGGCAGGAAACCCAATAGATAGAACATTTCAAGAATTTGGACAGTTTATGAGAACACACACACCAGAGAAGCACACAAAATGGGTAGAATACCTAGCACCATTTGAACAAATAATGAACAATTTAACTCACATTTCTACTGGATACACACCAACTGAATTAATTATGGATGAAACAGAAAGAAATGAATGGACAGACCCTCTACCTAAATTTACAGCAACAACAAATCCTGTTAGTTTAGAAGAAAAGGTAAGACAAGCTTACACAACATTATGTGACAAAGCTAAGGAAAGAAAGCAGAAATATGACAGAGGTGTCAGGAAAGCACAAACATTTCAAGTTGATGAGTCAGTTTTACTAAGAACACATCCTAAACCCACAAAACTGAAACATTTAAACAGGAAATGGCAGGTCTTATACTCCGGACCATACCGAATTGCAAATATTCCACACCCTGGCTGTTATTCATTAGAATACCCATTAACGCATAAACCCAGAGGTCTACATCCACACAGACATTTGAAAAAAAATACACACAGTAAAATGTTAGCTAATGAGAAGAAGACAATTAATATGATATGCAGTTATGATGAGCCTACACTGAAGTTATACAGATAGGCTACTTACAATCTAATGAATGCAGGTAAGTCTAAAAAGCAATGTGAACCATCCAATAGCTAATAAGATATTTGGTTATAAGAGGAGTTGCTATTGAGGCATATACAACATTAGAGGAGGCATATACACATTAGAGGAGGCAGAGAACTGAACAGAATTATTTTCTTTAGGAGGTATGTGATAATAGTAACGTTGATATGAGTGATGTGAGTGACTGAATGAGATTAGTGAATGTAATTTTAGATTAATAAGAGGATAAATAGTAATATGGAGAGAGGTAAATGGAATATAAGATGAGAAAAGGGTATTATTATTATTAATATTGTTGAAGTAAAAAGTAAGTGATGATGAATAAGAGGAAAATATATACATATATAATGCTGAGGAATAAGTACATGTATGTTATTTTGTGAAGAATGAATATTGGATAGGTGAGAATGTTATGAGTAATTGAGAATATGTTGAGAGGACAGAAACTAGATTTGAACGCTATATCACATGTACTCATGGAATACAGAATGAAAGAATATTATTTATTGAAAGATTGGTATGCCTGAGATAATAACTTATGTGATGTCTTGTATATTCTTATAAGTAAACGTGAAAGTATAGATTTATGTGGAAAGAATTATTTACAGCAGCCACTGTTGAAAATATACCAGAAGATTTAAATCTATAACACTTTAACACTAATCTAATGGGAACTTTTAATGAAATTTTTGGAGTTATGTAGGCTTGACACTTCAGATTGGAAGAATTATTTAAGAGAACATATTTAGCAGTCATCGAATGGCATAATTAAAGCTCATCTACTGCACTGAACTAATGCACCATTAAATAGAAAGGAGAATAAGGAGAAAACAAAACGTCAGTCCTCTGTTGCGGCTCACACTCTCATCCCTACCTTTTTTTTTCTTTTTTTTTTTAAATTATACATGTTAATGAAATATTTGATATTATATAATTTGTGATTATCTGACAGTATGGAGAGACATACACACATATTTATTTATGAATAGAATTTTACAGGTACCACAAGGTAAATACAGAATGGACATACAGCATGGAATGCAGCAGCAATTATCTAAGAAAATTTATTTATTTATTTATTAAGTAAAACATTTATTTATATTGTTTGATACTAATGAAAGGAAGGAGATGAACTACACAAACTTTATAGGAACATGATTGACTTGAACTATATATATAGGGAAACATTCCACGTAGGAAAAATATGTCTAAAAACAAAGATGATGTGACTTACCAAACGAAAGCGCTGGCATGTTGATACACACACAAACATACACACAAAATTCAAGCTTTCGCAACAAACGGTTGCTTCATCAGGAAAGAGGGAAGGAGAGGGAAAGACGAAAGGATGTGGGTTTTAAGGGAGAGGGTAAGGAGTTGTTCCAATCCCGGGAGCGGAAAGACTTACCTTAGGGGGAAAAAAAGGACAGGTATACACTCGCGCGCGCGCACACACACACACACACATATCCATCCGCACATACACAGACACAAGCAGACATTTGTAAAGGCAAAGAGTTTGGGTAGAGATGTCAGTCGAGGCAGAAGTACAGAGGCAAAGATGTTGTTGAAAGACAGGTGAGGTACGAGCGGCGGCAAATTGAAATTAGAAATTAGCGGAGATTGAGGCCTGGCAGATAGCGAGAAGAGAGGATATACTGAAGGGCAAGTTCCCATCTCCGGAGTTCTGACAGGTTGGTGTTAGTGGGAAGTATCCAGATAACCAGGACGGTGTAACACTGTGCCAAGATGTGCTGGCCGTGCACCAAGGCATGTTTAGTCACATGGTGATCCTCATTACCAACAAACACTGTCTGCCTGTGTCCATTCATGCGAATGGACAGTTTGTTGCTGGTCATTCCCACATAGAAAGCTTCACAGTGTAGGAGGGTCAGTTGGTAAATCACGTGGGTGCTTTCACACGTGGCTCTGCCTTTGATCGTGTACACCTTCCGGGTTACAGGACTGGAGTAGGTGGTGGTGGGAGGGTGCATGGGACAGGTTTTAGACCGGGGGCAGTTACAAGGGTAGGGAAGGTGGTTTGGGGATTTCATAGGGATGAACTAAGAGGTTACGAAGCTTAGGTGGACGGCGGAAAGACACTCTTGGTGGAGTGGAGAGGATTTCATGAAGGATGGATCTCATTTCAGGGCAGGATTTGAGGAAGTCGTATCCCTGCTGGAGAGCCACATTCAGAGTCTGGTCCAGTCCCGGAAAGTATCCTGTCAAAGTGGGGCACTTTTGGGGTTCTTCTGTGGGAGGTTCTGGGTTTGAGGAGATGAGGAAGTGGCTCTGGTTATTTGCTTCTGTACCAGGTCGGGAGGGTAGTTGCGGGATGCAAAAGCTGTTTTCAGGTGGTTGGTGTAATGGTTCAGGGATTCCGGACTGGAGCAGATTCTATTGCCACGAAGACCTAGGCTGTAGGGAAGGGATTGTTTGATGTGGAATGGGTGGCAGCTGTCATAATGGAGGTACTGTTGCTTGTTGGTGGGTTTGATGTGGACGGACGTGTAAAGCTGGCCATTGGACAGGTGGAGGTCAACGTCAAGGAAAGTGGCATGGGATTTGGAGTAGGACCAGGTGAATCTGATGGAACCAAAGGAGTTGAGGTTGGAGAGGAAATTCTGGAGTTGTTGTTCACTGTGAGTCCAGATCATGAAAATGTCATCAATAAATCTGTACCAAACTTTGGGTCGGCAGGCCTGGGTAACCAAGAAGGCTTCCTCTAAGCGACCCATGAATAGGTTGGCTTACAAGGGGTCCATCCTGGTACCCATGGCTGTTCCCTTTAATTGTTAGTATGTCTGGCCTTCGAAAGTTAGGGTGAAGCTGGCTAAGGTAATGAGGAAAGAGGTTTTAGGTAGGGTGGCAGGTGATCGGCATGAAAGGAAGTGCTCCATCGCAGCGAGGCCCTGGACGTGCGGAATATTTGTGTATAAGGAAGTGGCATCAATGGTTACAAGGATGGTTTCCGGGGTTAACAGACTGGGTAAGGATTCCAGGCATTCAAGAAAGTGGTTGGTGTCTTTGATGAAGGATGGGAGACTGCATGTAATGGGTTGAAGGTGTTGATCTACGTAGGCAGAGATACGTTCTGTGCGGGCTTGGTAACCAGCTACAATGGGACGGCCGGGATGATTGGGTTTGTGGATTTTAGGAAGAAGGTAGAAGGTGTGGCTAAACATACCTTGGTGCACGGCCGGCACATCTTGGCACAGTGTTACACCGTCCAGGTTATCTGGATACTTCCCACTAACACCAACCTGTCAGAACTCTGGAGATGGGAACTTGCCCTTCAGTATATCCTCTCTTCTCGTTATCCGCCAGGCCTCAATCTCCGCTAATTTCTAATTTCAATTTGCCGCCGCTCATACCTCACCTGTCTTTCAACAACATCTTTGCCTCTGTACTTCCGCCTCGACTGACATCTCTGCCCAAACTCTTTGCCTTTACAAATGTCTGCTTGTGTCTGTGTATGTGTGGATGGATATGGGTGTGTGTGTGCGCGCGAGTGTATACCTGTCCTTTTTTCCCCCTAAGGTAAGTCTTTCCGCTCCCAGTATTGGAATGACTCCTTACCCTCTCCCTTAAAACCCACATCCTTTCGTCTTTCCCTCTCCTTCCCTCTTTCCTCATGAAGCAACCCCGTTTGTTGCGAAAGCTTGAATTTTGGGTGTATGTTTGTGTGTCTATCGACCTGCCAGCACTTTCGATTGGTAAGTCAGATCATCTTTGTTTTTAAATATATATATATCATTGGTGCTATGAAATGTCTGTATATGTGTGGATGGATATGTGTGTGTGCGTGTGTGTGCGCGTGCGCATGCGCGAGTGTATACCCGTCCTTTTTTTCCCCTAAGGTAAGTCCTTCCACTCCCGGGATTGGAATGACTCCTTACCCTCTCCCTTAAAACCCAAATCCTTTCGTCTTTCCCTCTCCTTCCCTCTTTCCTGACGTTGGAATGACTCCTTACCCTCTCCCTTAAAACCCAAATCCTTTCGTCTTTCCCTCTCCTTCCCTCTTTCCTGACGAGGCAACCGTTGGTTGCAAAAGCTAGAATTTTATTTTGTGTGTATGTTTGTGTGTCTATCAACGTGCCAGTGCTTTCGTTTGGTAAGTCACATCATCTTTGTTTTTAGATATATTTTTTTCCACGTGGAATGTGAGGGAAACATTCCACGTAGGAAAAATATATCTAAAAATGTTTTCACCACACTGATGTACATATTTGTAGGATCCTAAGATATTTAGAGGGGCACCACTCTTAGAAACGGTAATAGAGGGGTACCATTCTTAGAAACAGCTATAGTGGGGACACCACACTCAGAAACGGTATTAGGTATAGGAAATTTTACATTAGATTAAGTAAACATGTATTTTGTCAATCATATTTTATTTTGTGTAGTCCACTGTAGGAGATGACTTTACTAGTATTTATGAAGTAGTTAGCAATAATTCCATGAACCTATCCTCCTACAGAGGGCTGTCTTGAAGCTTGAAATATATGTAAATTTTATCCCAGGAGGCAAGATGAATTTTAAGTTGAATATTCTAGCGAGTTTCCACAATTACCTTAAAATGTTGCAAGTGTAACGAAAGGGAAAGGAACAAAAACAAAAAAAGGTAAGAAAGGAAAAAGAATGAGCTAACAAACGAAACAAAAAAAATGTATATTTCAATATGAATGTAATGTAATTCACATGTCAGCACAATGATATTGAATGTAACGTAAAAATTTACTGTATTTTTCATTTAATTCTGTATATATACTATATGACAATGTAAATATCTCATGTAATGATTAATTGTAAATATTTGTATATTTATGTACTTATTATATCAAGAAATGTATTTTAAGGAGATGTTAATGAACTGCAAAGGACTTTTGCATGTAGCACATGATTCATATAAATGGAACTGAAAATGCAAAGAAAAAACCAACGTGATGGAACACTGGTCAAGAAATATTTACGTAGTGTCAATATGCCTTCCTTGAAGTGTATGGTGTAGTGGAAGCCGGCAGGTCTTCAGGTTGGTGTAAAGGACAAGCTCATCACCTGTCGTAGGCAGTGAGGTGTTTCCTGTGCCCTCATTGACCATTTATACCCCGGTGGATGCCACCAAAATTCGACTGCTGGAGATCACAATTTTGTATTGACACAATGAACAAACTTTGGATTTTCTTCCAGTCACACGCAAGAGATCCAGGCAGTACACACACACACACACACACACACACACACACACACACTCAGAAGCCGATACCACGTTTAAAGACACTGGAGCAATATAATAGAAACATTTATTGTTCGAATTAATTCCATTGTAAACATGAATCATGTGAACTTAATTCAAACGCTGTGCTAAGCAACGATAATAAGCCGCAGTTCAAAGACATTAATGTTACGACTCGTAAAGAATATACACACCAAAAAGACTGTATACAAAGACTGATATGCAAAGAGCATTGTGCTCAGAAATATTTTTTGTAATATGTAAATTTCTTATTTTCTCATATATACATATGTATGTAAATTTTCTATACTGCCACGCTCGCTTGCGGAGCGTGTCAGTAGAGGAGGCATTGTAATGGTACTTTCACTACCGCGCCTCCGCCAATACAAAGATATAATTTACGATTGCGCATGCGGAAGAGCGCTGCGCCAGGGACCGATTTTTATAAATAATTTTGATTTTTTTTACTTTTCTGTAGGTTTTGTTTTTAACAGCTAATTGAATACTCTCTCTCTTGTCGACATCTATTTTTCCGCGCTGTGTTGAATGTGCTTTTGGGTGGAAATTAAAATTATATTACAAAGTGAGCTTATTTCTGACAACTTGAAGTTTTCAACAGATGGAGAAAAGTGAAAGACGGGTCGCCCTACAAGGGAATTACGAGGACAGCCATGAAGACTATATTGTAATTAGTACTGCGTTTCTAACAAGATTATAAGGTAAATTTCCACTAGTTTCTGATGTCGCTTTTTGAAGTGTTCCCGACCCGGTCTGCCATGCAGAGTCAAATTACAGCACTATCTCAATCAATAATACGAAGTCCGCCTTATACGTAACTGAAACCACCAAAATTCAAAACCCAATTTTATATTTTATATTTTCACGGCAGAACCCCGAGTAAAGGAAACACTGCACAGTGTATACAAAGGCACTATCACAAAGTTCCATGTGAAGATCATGAAACTGAAGGCGATAGAGTGAGGCTAGCGTAGTGTCCTTAGGAAGCAAATGAAGGCCAAGGTTAACATGGGCCGCTTCATGAAGCCAAGGTGGTGAAGAGTTCACACCCATTAGGGAAGTGGCACGTAGCGTGAAGTTAAGCTGCCGGAGCAAGAGCCGAAATCAAATTCCAATTGAGGTAACAGAGAAGAGGGACATGCCCATATTGGTGCTCAAAGGAATCCTTGAAGGAGGAGGCATAAAATGGGTGGCAACGCATGGCACACAAATGGCATGCATACCTGCTGAGGAGAAAGTCACGGCAATAGGACAATGGTAGTTCAGCAGCTTCTGCATACAAACTCTCAACTGGGCTAGTGTAAAAGACCCCTGTGGCCGAATGGGTGCCACAATGGTGAATAGTGTTGAGTCAGCGTAAGAGAGATGGACATGTAGATGCATAAACAAAGCACCCATAGTCTTGTTTTGATCGGACAAGGGACTGGTACAAACGGAGGACGGTTGTTCGATCGGCACTCCAGGAAGGGACATGCAGTAGCCACCAGAAAGATCGCGGGAGGCGCACATCGGCACGGCGCGTCATGGACAGTAGTTGTCGCAAGTAAAGTCCCGTCCACCAGAGGGCACGCGAGAATTCGGCTGCGACCTCTGCTGGCGGAACAACAACCACCCAGGCAGCACGGGCCGCACCCAGTCAGTTCACATCGGGCATGCCTATCAGACGGTTCCCGGTCTACACTATGTGAAGTGCGACGGAAACGTGAATCGTCTTACAACAGGACATGTAGGACATTGAGGAACCACATACAGCGGGCTGCCAGGTAAGACACATGGGAGGACCAAGAAAGTCTCCTACTGAGCATGAGCCCCAGGAATTTCACAGTTTCAATGAACGGAAGGGAAACTGGCCCAAGATATAAAGACTGTGGGAGAAACCAACTGCATCACCAGAAAATCAGACAGACGGTTTTGTCAGTGGCAAAGCAAAAGCCACTGTCAAAGCTTCAGGAGTAAAGACGATCAAGACATCGCTACAGACGGCACACAGTGAGACAGGTCTGTGGAGAACCGCAACAGATGGCAAAATTGACAACAAAAAGGGAACTAGAGATGCCCAGTGGGAGACAGGCCATTATATGACTAATGGCGATAGCAAATAGGACGACGCTCAGGAAGGAACACTGAAGCACACTGTTTTCCCGGATAAAGGTGTCTGACAAGGCAGTACCCACACGCACTTTGAAAGCTGTCTTTTAAAAATCCCTGAAGGAAATGGGACAGGCGGCCACAGAAGCCACTGGTCCGATGTAAGAGAGGGCCTGATGGCCCTAATCTGATCAGGTTAAATAAATAAAATAAAGAGTGTGGAGGATATCAGCTCTCCAGCAGGTTCTGTAGGCCTTCTCTAAATCAAAAACCACAGCCACAATCTGGATTTTGCAGAAAACCATTCATGACATAGATGGACAAAGTAACGAGATGGTCAACTGCAGAATGCTGCACTTTAAATCCACATTGTGCATTCGTCAGTAAGTTGCAAGACTTGAGCCACCATACCAGCTGGGCATGAATCATATGTTCCATCACCTTGCTAACACAGCTGGTAAGAGAGATGGGGCGGTAGCTAGAAGGAAGGTTTCTGTCCTTACTCGGCTTAGGCATGGGTATGACGGTGGCTTCAAGCCAGCGTCCGGGAAATGCGACCTCTGCCCAGATGCGGTTGTGCGTGTTAAGCAGAAAGAGTTTGACTGCAAGAGAAAGGTGCTGCAACATCTGAACATGGACGGCGTCTGACCCTGGAGCGCAGGATTGGGATGAACTGAGGGCATGATCTAACTCCCTCATAGTAAAGGCGGTATTGTAGGCTGATGCCTCAGGGAAGAGAAGTGTATCGCCCAAGCTTCCTCCGCTCGTTTCCGATAGAGGAAGGCAGGGTGACAGTGGGAAGAGCTCGAAATGTCTGCAAACTGGCGGCCCAAGGTTTTGGAGATAGCAATAGGGTCCATGATGACATCGTCTGCTAGTGTCAGGCCAGAAATTGGGGAATGGATTGCAGTCCCAGAGAGCCATCGGAGGTTGGACCACATGACAGAGGAAGGAGTGGAACTGTTAAAAGAACTAGTGAACAAAATCCAGCAAACTCTTTTGCTATCCTAAAGAACACAACGACACTTTGCACGCATCTGTTTAAAATGAATGTTGTTTGCCATCATAGGAGGATGGTTAACAACGGAGAGAGCACATCTACATGGGCGAATTGCGTCGCAGCATGCCTCAGTCCACCAAGGGAGTGAGACATGACGTGGTATATAGGAAATGAGAGTAATGGAACATTCTGCAGCAGTAAGGTTAATGTTTGTGAGATATTCCACTGGTCATCACAGCTGGCGAATCTTTTTTTTCGAAGGTCGCCAGGGAGGAGTAAAGCTGCCAGTCAGCCTTAGTAAGCTGTCATTTGGGTGTGCACACAGATGGAGTAGGAGTCAGCAAACGGATAGCACACAGGAAATGATCACTTGAGTAGGTGTCAGGAGAGAACGGACCACTCAAGACGACAGGCAAGCTGGGCAGTGCAGAAAAATAGGTCCAAATGGGAATAGGTGTGCGAGAAGCCAGAAAGGAAAATGGGTGCTCCAATGGTAAGGCAGCAGAGGTTAAGTTGGTTAAGAAGGTCAGCCAAGAGGGCAACTCTCTGACAGGTCCTGGAAGAAGCCCATTGGGGATGATGCACACTGAAATCTCCGAGTAGCAAAAATGGGGGAGGTAGTTGCCCAAGAGCTGAAGGAAGTCTGTCCTGGTAACATCGAATGACGGAGGGACATAAATGGTACAGAGGGAAAAAGTCATGTGGGGTAGGAAAAGGCGAACAACAGCTTGAAGATGGGTAGTCAGGGAGATAGCGTGACTATGAATGTCATCCTGTATGAGCAGCATGATGCCCCCAAGAAATGGAATGCCAACCTCAGGCGGAAGGTCAAAACGAACCAGTAAGAAATGTGAAAGCTCAAAGAGGTCGTGGGGACACAATTTCATTTCCTGAAGGCAGAGTACTAGGGGACGCTGCAATGCTAAAAGCCATAAATGTTCTTCGTGTGATCAAAGGCTGTGAAAGTTCCATTGGAGGAGAGTCACGATGAGTAAGAGATGGAGCGTCACCTCAGTGGCTACCGAGTGACAGCCTGTGAAGAGTCCCTACTACAGGGCACAGAAGCAGGATGATCCTGCTCCATGGGGTCCACAGAAGCATCGGCTTGCTTGCATGGTTGGACTGTGGAGTCTAACACTGAAAAACGGTTGGGGTGCACACCGGCAACACCATCTAAGAGGATCTTCGAGTCGGCGAATGAGAAGACCATTTGCCTTTGGTGGACTTCTTTGAGCCTTTCCGGTTTGAGGAAGAGTCGGGTGGTTTTTGGTGGGAGAGATGGAGCAAGTCTTCACAGGAGTCCTACTCCTGTTCTTTCCGGCCTACCGGTTGTGTAGCGTAGCTATTGTTTCGCCCCTTGAGGCGAGATTTTGACGGCTTGTTGGAGAGCTGGACGAGGGGATGGCGATGCTGCCTAGACACTGGGTGATTTCACAACCTCAGAGCAGCCATGTCTGCATGGCCATGTCCTTTGTGGAGCAAGGGGTAAAAGAACAGAACTAGAGGCGCCAGGCAAAAGAACACAGGGTTTGCAACTAGTCAGTAACTTGAGAGTGACTGGGTAAGGCACTTTTTCCTTTACCTGGATCTCTTGGACAGCCCGCTCATCAAGATACACGGAACAATCCTGAGAGGAGGTGGCTTGGCCACCATTACAGTTGATACAGTAGGGAGAAGGAGGCGGACAATCACCCTCATGCAAATCCCCACCACAGATAGGTAGAATGGTTGGTTGGTTTAAAGGCAGGAGAAGGGACCAAACTACAAGGACATCAGTCCATTGTTCCTAATAAAACAATGCCTTAAGTGTGAGAATAAAATGGACGAAACATATAACACAAAACGGAAAGAAAGGAAAAGCCACAAGAACGAAGGGAAGGCAACGAACATTAAAAGGAACAAATGAGGGCAAGAAAACAACAGAGAGCCGCTAGAAACAGAAGAGAGTAAAACATGAAAGCAGATTACAGTGGCTAGCCAACCACGAAAATAAAAAGAAAAAGCCAGCAACTCGTAACACATTAAAACCCCCACCCTAACAGCACTAGGGTGGAGGATGCAGAGGGACAAAGCACATGTGCTAAAAACCTACATAGGAGTATAAAACCTCACGGATAAAATGTAAAAATAAAGCTGCTGTGGAGGCATTGTCGCCCAACACCAAAAGCATGGTGCTGGGAACGTTAAAAGTCTGCCGCAGAGTGGCTAAAAGTGGGCAGTCAGCAAGAGCTGGACGACTGTCATTTGGGAGCCACAGCGACACTGAGGTGGGCCTCGCGACGGTGTAGGTAACCACGCGTTCGTCACTTATGGCCAATGCGGAGCTGGCAGAGGACAACTGATTCCCTGCGAGACACCTGCATGGAAGACTTCCACACATTCATAGTCTCCTTAATGACATGCAGTTTGTTGTGCGTGATGTTATGCCATTCCGTCTCCCAAAGCCAGAAAACCCTGCAGTTTAAGACAGAACGCAGATCAGCTTTGGAGATGCCTATCTCCAGAAGTGATTTCCGCGTCGCCTGTTTGGCCAGCTTGTCGGCAAGTTCGTTGCCAGGGATTCCTACGTGTCCTGGGGTTCACACAAACACCACGAAATGGCGGGACTGTTCCAGGACATAGATGGACTCCTGAATGGGCGCTACCAGAGGGTGGCGAGGGTAGCACTGGTCGATAGCTTGTAGGCTGCTTAATGGGTCAGTACACAGGAGAAATGACTCGCCAGGGCATGAGTGGATGTACTGAAGAGCACGAGATATGGCCACCAGCTCTGCAGTGAAAACTCTGCAGCCAACTGGCAAGGAGTGTTGCTCAATATGTCCTCCATGAAAATATGCGAATCCTACATGACCATCAGCCACTGAGCCGTCTGTGTAAACCACTTCAGAGCCCCGGAATCCGTCAAGAATTGAGAGGAAGTGACAGCAGAGGGCGGCGGGGTTAACGGAGTCCTTAGGGCCATGCAAAAGGTCCAGACGAAGCTGTGGCCAAGGTGTACACCATGGACGCGTACATGAACGGACCGTAAGGGAAGGACTCCAGTTCAGAGAGAAGGGACCACACGTGGACCACAATCATTAGCCCTGATCTGGGCCACCGATGTGGGAGATTGACTGCCGTGGGTGGGAAAAGGAGACGGTAATTCGGATGCTCAGGGAAACTATGAATGTGTGCTGCGTCACTGGCGAGCAGTTGCGCACGTCTGATCTGCAGTGGAGGGACACCAGCCTCTACCATTACGCTGGTCACCGGACTCGTCCTAAAAGCTCCTGTCACTAATTGAACCCCACAGTGATGCACAGGGTCAAGTAAATGCAATGCTGAAGGCGCTGCTGAACCATAAACCACACTCCCATAGTCAATTCGGGATTGGACAGGGGCTCTGTTGAGCTTCAGCAGCGTACAGTGATCTGCATCCCAATTGGTGTTGCTCAGACAACGAAGGGCATTGAGGTGCTGCCCAGCACTTCTGCTTAAGCTGACAAAGATGAGGGAGCCAAGTCAATCGAGCTTTGAAAACCAGTCCTAGGAATTGATATGTCTCCACCGCAGTGAGTGGATCGTCATTAAGGTGAAGTGCGGGTTCCAGATGAACGGTACGATGCCGACAGAAGTCCATGACACAAGACTTAGCAGCTGAAAACCAGAAGCCGTGGGCTAGAGCCCCTGACTGCACCTTCTGGATGGCTCCCTGGAGGTGCAGTACGAAATGCAGAAGTTATCTACATAGAGAGAGCTTGAGATGGATGGCCCTACAGCTGCTGCTAGACCGTTAATGGCCACTAAAAATAGAGAGACACTCAATACTCCTGGATATGGATGGAACTATGGGTGTCACCAACTTGACACGGAAAGTACAGAGCGACAGGAAGTTTTGGATAAAAATTGGGAGTGGTCCCCGGAGACCCCACTCATACAATGTGGCAAGGATATGGTCGCCAAGTCGTGTTGTATGCTTTACGTAAGTCAAAAAAGACGGCAATCAGGTGTTGCAGTGGTAGAGCGACCCTGGCGGAAGCTGCCCTGACATGGAGCTAGCAAGCCACGTGACTCCAGGACCCAACCCAACTGCTGACATAACATACATTCCAGCAGCTTACAAAGAACGTTGATGAGGCTGATGGGCCGATAGCTATACACATCAAGTGGGTTTTTACCAGGTTTGAGCATCGGAATGATGGTGCTCTCCTGCCATTACGATGGAAAGATGCCAACACATCAGATCCGATTGAAGATGATGTTGCTTGTAGTCATATGAGAGATGTTTAATCATCTGGCTGTGGATGCGATCAGGCCCAGGAACAGTGTCAGGGCAATGTGCAAGGGCACTGAGGAGCTCGCACTTGGTAAATGTGGCGTTATAGGATTCACTGCAGCATGTAGTGAATGAGAGGATGTTCCTTTTGAGCCATCGTCTGAGTGTGCGAAAGGCTGGGGGGTAATTCTCCGACGCAGAGGCTTGAGCAAAGTGCTCGGCAATCGCGTTTGCGTCGATACATACCTTACCATTTATGGTAACACGGGGGATAGCTGTTGGGGCCTGGTACCCGAAAAGACGTTTGATCTTTGCCCAGGCGTGGGAAGGTGACGTGTGGCACCCAATGGTGGAGACATATCTCTCCCAACACTCCTTCTTCCATTGTTTGATAAGGTAGCGAACACAGGCAGGGAGCCATTTAAAGGCTATGAGGTGCTCCAGGAGAGAGCGCTGCTTATGCCGCTTTAAAGCTCGCCAACGCTCCTTAATTGCTTCAGCGACTTCCGGCGACCACCAAGGGACTGCCTTACGCCTCGGGCACCATAAAGAGCAAGAAATCGCGTTTTCTGCCACAGAAACAATTGTGCTGGTCACCTGCTCAACCATCACATCGATGTTGCCGTGTAAGGGAGATTCAGCGGTGACAGCAGAGGTGAATTTCCCCAGTCCGCCTTGTTCAAAGCCCATCTGGGCAGGCATCCGTGTGCCTGACGCTGGGGCAGTGACAGGAAGATGGGGAAGTGGTCACTACCACACAGGTTGTCATGTGCTCTCCAGTGGGTGGATGGGAGAAGTCATGGGCTGCAAATTGATAAATCAATGGCTGAGTAACTACCATGAGTCACACTGAAATGTGTGGCGGCCCCAGCATTTAAGAGGCAGAGGTCGAATTGCGACAGTAAAGTTTCGACATCTCTGTCTCAGCCATTAAGCATGGTACCACCCCACAAGGGGCTATGGGAATTAAAATCTCCCAGAAGTAGGAAAGGTTTATTGAGTTGATCAATCAGCGCAGCTAATACATTCGGGAAGATGTACATTCTGGAGGAAGATATACATTGCAGACAGTTATTTCCTGTGTCATCCTTATTCTGACAGCCACAGCTTCAAGAGGGGTTTGAAGGGGCACAGACCGAGTTTTGAACATAAACTACACCAGACGCCGGCCGCGGTGGCCGTGCGGTTAGGGCGCTTCAGTCCGGAACCGCGTGACTGCTACGGTCGCAGGTTCGAATCCTGCCTCGGGCATGGATGTGGGTGATGTCCTCAGGTTAGTTAGGTTTAAGTAGTTCTAAGTTCTAGGGGACTGATGACTTCAGAAGTTAAGTCCCATAGTGCTCAGAGCCATTTGAACCATTTTTGAACTACACCAGACACTTGATTATAGTTGCTAGGGTTCCTGTAATATCCCTTATAGCTGTGGAGGGCAGGGGTCCGCATTACTGGGAACCACGTTTCCTGGAGGGCAATGCAGATAGCGGGTGTAAAGCTTAACAGATGCCGTAGCTCAGCCAGGAGGTGGAAAAAACCGCCGCAATTCCACTGGAGGATGACATCGTGAGACTGGGCTGCTGCCACCAATTTATTGCCTGAGCAGTCTATATCCATTGTGTCTGAGGGTCTGGCGAGATCTAGGTCCTCAGCGGACGCCACAATTCCACCCCATCCTCAGCCGCAGAACTTGTAGGTAGCGGTGGTGTGGGTGCCACCGCAATTTCCTTGGTCTTGGGGGTTTTCTTTTTGGATTTCTCTCACTGCTCCTTGGGTTTCCCTGGCTGGGAGGAATTCACTGGCTCAGTCTCCGGGACTGAGGATGAGCGTGAAGCCCTACGACCAGCTGCTTTTGAGCTCTTCAGCCACTGGCAGGTGTCGTCTTTCCCACTAGAAGAAACCTGAGAAGGAAGTGACCCAAGGGACCCCTTCCTAGTGAAAGAAGCCAAAGAAGACTTACGCTTCTCCAGCTTAGAAGTTGGGATGGATATCCCTGATGGTTGAGGGCGGGGGGGGGTGTCTGATCCCTAAGTAGGTGGTGCAGGAGCAACAGGGAGGGAAATGCCCCCCACCATCAAGGGGGCAGGTGTAGTCTTCCGGCTCTGAGAGGTGACCTGGGTTGGCGGAGCTGATGGTGCCAGAACTGTTGTAGCAGCAGCATAAGATGATGCCATACGCACAGGATGCTGGCGTTCAAACTTTCTCTTAGCCTCAGTGTAAGTCAGTCTGTCCAGGGTCTTGTACTCCATGATTTTCCTTTCTTTCTGGAGAATCCTGCTGTTAGGCGAGCAAGGCGAATGGTGGTCTCCGCAGTTGACACAGATGAGAGGTGTGGCACATGGAGTATTGGGATGTGATGGGCGTCCGCAATCTCGGCATGTGACGCTGGAAGTACAGCGGGAAGACATATGGCCGAAATTCCAGCGCTTAAAGGCATCACATCAGGGGAGGGATAAAGGCCTTTACATCACACCGGTAGATCATTACCTTGACCTTCTCAGGCAATGTATCACCTTCAAAGGCCAAGATGAAGGCACCAGTGGCAACTTGATTATCCTTTGGACCCCGGTGGACACGCTGGACAAAATGTACACCTCGCCACTCTAAATTGGTGCAGAGCTCATTGTCGGACTGCAGAAGAAGGTCTCTGTGAAATATGATACCCTTGACCATGGGGTGCGATGGTTACAGAAACATCCCCCAGCTTGTCACAAGCGAGTAACTCCCATGACTGGGTAGAGGATGCTGTTTTGATCAAGAATGACCCAGATCTCATTTTGGACAAGCCCTCCACCTTCCCGAACTTGTCCTCCAAATGCTCAACAAAAAATCTGAGGCTTCGTCATGAAAGATTCCCCATCAGCTCTCGAACATACAAGGTTCCGGGGCCAATAAGATCCGCTGCGTTCTTTAGCCTGACGTTCCTCCCATGTTGTGGCCAGGAAGGGGAACAATTTGGGGTCATACTTCTGTGTGTTGAATTCAGCTCGTGATCACTTACAGACTGCTGGTGTTTCACCACCAGCAAGAGATGATGGACTACACCTCATCACTTGTCATCCGCCCTGATGCCACCCACTCCGACCAGGGGCCCTCCCCACGGGCACCTCCCAGCTGCAGCAAAGGCCACCTGGCAGGATGGCTACCGCTGGGAGTCCCAATGCCCCAGGGGAATGGGCATGCCCCAGGGGAATGGGCATCTAACCCTTGGCATACATGGGGAGTTAACAGCGCAGGCATCAGCAGAGCAATCCCTGTGTGGTCAGGGGGCTACAACCAACAGGGTACATGGCAGCCCCACCACAACGGACTGGCTACCATGCTGGATATCAGGTGCAAAGAAGTCCATGGTCATCGTCAACACAGAAATCGACACTGCATAGTGCATGGTGGAAAATGCACCCAGGTAGGTGTCCTCGTCCAAGATATGGAGAATGGGCAGGACTGCAATGCGATGACGAGAATGTGGGCTAAAGATCTCAATGCACAATGGACACAATGCACCTTGTAAGGCGCCCTTCCCCAATTGGCTTGCTCTTCGGGAAAATTTTGAAGAATGGGGATCAAACTCTACAGGGGACCATCACATAAAGGCCAAAACGTGTGAAACTCCTTTTAGTCGCCTCATACGACAGGCAGGAATACCTCGGGCCTATTCTAACCCCCAGACCCGCAGGGGGGACCCCACCACTGGTTACACATTAGGCTGGGTGTCGCTAAGACGTTCTAGTGTGGTTGAATCGATGATACTGGAAGCACCACATCAGGATCGGAATGTACAGCGGGACTGTGGTAATTTCCTAGCCTACGTTGATCTTGGAGGGAAGCATCACGCTATCAAAAGTGAGAAAAGGAATGCAGGTGGGCACTAAGGAGGAATCTACCTTTCTCATTACACAATGGACGGCAATGACACCCTGATTAGAGAGGTAAGATTGGATTTTGGCCTCAATCAGAAAGTCTAGCAGCTTAGTGTAAATGACACAACAGGAAGAATTCGAAGTTCTATGGGTTTCGACATGAACAGGGTAGCCGTGGAGAAGCGAGGCAGCAAGCAATTGTTGTGCTTGAGAATCAGAAGCAGTCTCCAAAAGCAAAGTGCCATTCCTTACACGAGA
This sequence comes from Schistocerca piceifrons, assembly GCF_021461385.2. NCBI lineage: Eukaryota > Metazoa > Arthropoda > Insecta > Orthoptera > Acrididae > Schistocerca > Schistocerca piceifrons. The sequence goes on along the minus strand of NC_060143.1, from coordinate 315,230,204 downwards.
GCAGAATTTCACAGGGCCGGTAATTGCATCAACACCTTTCTCAATAATAAACGGATTTACTGTGGCGAAAGATTGACCATCTTTGGTATGTGATACCACGAGGAACCGTGGTGCAGCAGGAAGGGTCTTTGAATCATTAGCCTCATTATGTTTACATTTTGTAGATTGATTGTGAAGATGATTGACTCATTGCGAGACAATCCCCCATGATTGCCAGCATCTCTGAAAGCGCGCTCCTTCCAACTGGGTGACCCCTTCACAAGGGGCCACAACCGCCGTAGGTGATTGTTCACACCTCAGGTCACACCTCCCGAACACCTGACAGAGGGACCAATTGGCAATTTGGGAAGGTTGTAGCTCAGGCAAGCACCCCTCCGTGGGCCTGGCCTGTACTAGGGGCTGGGAATTACGTGTTACCCAGTCACCTGTTAAGTATCAGATGCGTGAGCCGGCCTTCAGGAGCACACAGGGAGGAAGTAGAAAAAGAGGAACCTAAAACGTCCAAGTAGAGGAACAAGAGGAGAAGGGAAACAAAGAAAGGAAAAGGGAACAATAATCGAAGGTGAGACTGTTCTTACAGACAATGCAGAACATTCCCAATAACACCCCAGACACATTCCCCAAGGGAGGGGAAAAAGAATAACAAGAGGATAGACATGCAGCGTGGAAGGGAAAAAATGCTGCAGAGACTGGGGCCCCGTGGTAGCCAAGCACGAACCCACCAAAGAGTGGCGAGACCCCAGGGAGGGAGGGGCGGGGGGGGGGGGGGGGGGGGGGGGAGATCACAAACATAAGTTTGGCATCAGTTAAATGACATTCCAAGGATATTCTTCCCAAAATTTCAGAATAAATTGTTTCCCCTCATCCTCACAATAGGTGGGACCCTCTCATCCTTGGGATCCTATCCATCTCTCCTCTCTGAGTAAGGAACTATTAGTTCTCAAACCTAGGATAGTATATGTCCTTTTGCAGTATTGTCCATTGCTGGTACTGACTTTTCTCCCAGAGGTAAGTCTGGCCATCAATTCCATATTATAGAACAACTGAGCAGTTATTTTGAAAATTGCTCTCAAAGCATTGGTGTTTGATGAAATTGAACTACTCAAAGCAGTAGCTAAATATTAGCTTATTGAGTACAGAATGGGTTTTAGGGAAGACCATTGAACTGATACTGGTTTTAGTTTAGAACAAGTAATTGAAAAATGTTGAGATTTTTACTAAGAAACTCACTAATTAGTTATATGTATACTTTACAAAAGCCTTTGACAGTGTTTTATTTTTAAAAAATTGAATACAATGAAGTATCTGATATCGGCAATGGACAGCATGCACGAAAACATATAATTAGTGTCTAATCTAGGTGGAGAGGTATGTGATCTGGGGGAATACAGTAGATGAAGTTCAGTAGCAATGAGGAGGATGGGCAGACGTGGTAGGATGCATGGACTTGGCCTGTGAGACACGAGCAGCAAAGCTGGTGGATGTGGCATATTTGCTAGATGGTGTCCAGACAGCAGTTTAGGATGACACGAGAATTACGGAAGCAAAGGATGTGTTGCAGGGATAGCTCCCATCTATACGGTTCAGAAAAGCTTGTTCTAGAGGGAAAGCTCCAAATGGCGGGAGACGTGAAACAGCCAATGAAATCTTTGTCCCTAACAGTATGTTGTGCTACTGGATGGTCAACATGGTTGTTGGACATAGTTTTCCGGTAGCCATTCATTCTGGTGGACAGTTGATGAGCAAGGAGAAGCCTGTGACAGGACTGCAGTAGAATGTGCTGGGTAAGTGAAGGCAGGTCTTTCACCCGAGTCTTCCACAGGGATATGACCATTGTGGCAAAAGGTTCAGAAAGGGCGTGGCATAGGAATGGACTAGGATATCACGTAGGTTGAGTGGGCAATGGAAAACCACTTCAGGAGAGGGGGTCTTGAGTTGGATGTTCCTCATTTCAGGACAGTATGAGAGATAATCAAAGCCCTTGGGAAGGATATGGTTCTGTTGCTCCAGTCCAGGGTGATGCTGGGTGAGGAGCAGGGTGTTATTCCATGGCTGATTCTTGAGGGGTGGTAAGATGATTAGGGTTGTATGAGGAAGTAGCGAGGAAATCTGTTTGTGGACTTCAGGTAGTGCCTACCTCTCATTTGTAGGATTTTTGTGTGTGAAAAGAGTGACAGCTGTCAAAATGCAGACAATGCTGATGGTTAGAGAGAGTAGTATGGGCAGGTGTGTGGATAGAGCCATCAGGGGTGGAGGTCAACATCCAGGAAGGTGGCTCACTGGGTTGAGAAGGACTGGGTGAAATAGATGGAAAAGAAATTTTCAAAGTTGTGGAGGGACGACAAGAGGGTGTCTCAGCCTTGAGTCCAGATCATGAAGATAATCAATGAAACTGAACCAGATAATGACCTTGGGAAGCTATTAAGGTTTCCTCTAGATGGCCCATAAACAGACTGGCATAAGAGGGTGCATGCAGGTGCTCATGACTATACCATGGATTTGTTTGTATACCCTCCATTCAAAGTAGAAGCAGTTTTGTGTTAGAAGCAAGTCAGTAAGGTGTAGGGGAATGAGGTAGTGGGTCTGGAGTCTGAGGGATGTTGGGAGAGGCAGTATTCAATAACAGCAAGACCATAGGGCAAGAGCAGTGTTGGTAAAAAGGGAAGTTGCATTAACAGTGACAAGTTGGGGTTTTGGACGTCAAGGGATGGGGATAGTGAAGAGTCGGAGAAGGAAGCAGTTGGTATCTTTGACATGGGAAGCTATATTTTGGCAATGTGTTGGAGGTGTTGGACAGTAAGTGCCAAAATTCTTGTCAGTGGAGGCACAATAACCAGCAACAATGGGGCATCCAGAATTGTTGGGTGTGTGGATTTTGGTGTGCAGAGTGTCACGGGGAGATGAAGGAAATGGATTCAGGGAAGAGGTTCTGGGAATGGCCTAAGGCTTTAAGCACGAATTGGAGGTTATACTGGACTTCTGGGATGGGATCACTCTGGCATAGTTTATAGGTTGAGGAGTAAGGCAATTCGCAGATGTCACCTACCAAGTGGTCACTGAAATTCAAAATGACAGTGGTGGAACCTTCGTCTGCAAATAGTATATTATGTGAGGATTTGTTTTGAGGCTGTGTAAGGACGCCCTTTCTTCCGCTGAAAGTTTGGTGTTCTTAGGAAGAGACTTGGGGAAGGATGGTGAGGCCAGGTTGGAGGTGAGGAATCCCTGAAAGGCGAATCAGGGAGGAAGGGGGGAGGGGAGGAGAGAGAGAGAGAGAGTCAGGATCATGGTTGGATGGTGATATGAACTGGGAAAGGCATGGTTCAGTGTTGGAATTAGGCTTGCTTTGGTTGATGGGATTGATGGCAAAGAACTGTTCCCATTGCAGCAGAGATCAGGAAAAGGAGAACAGGTTTTTGACAGGTCCAACATGATTAAATTTGGGTTTAGGGCGGAAGGTGAGGCCTTTGGGTAGGACAAACTTCTGTGGGGCTAAGGATTTTGTGGATAGGTTAACAACAGTGTTCCAGGATTGTTTTGGCCCTGGATTTAGTGGCATGTTGGAAGGAAATTTTAGGGAATGTTGCAAGTTGGGAAGGTCAGCTAGGCAGGGTCTGGGTATCAAGAAGGGTTAATAAGGTGGAACACTGTGGGTAGGATACAAGTAGGATAGTGGTGCCCCAAGATGGCAATACAATGTCAGCAGTTGGATAACTTATGGAAATGATGTTTGCAATGCTCATTGAGGTGCTAGAAAGCATGGGATTCAATTTCAGAGATGTGATGTATTTAGTAGCGATTGCACACTAGCATTATCTTGCACATGGAGCAGAGATGTTTCTGGGATGCCTGTGCCATGGAAATGTATTTTTGAAGTACTAGGTATTCTAAATTGTTTATGGTGAATGCCAGTATGGACTGTACTGTAAGAGCATTGCTAACTACCTGTCCATCCATTTCAACATGTCTGGAAATGCCTACACACATAAATTATGTTGTTTTATTTCTTTTTCTTAAGCTTTAATATTATGATATTGTGACTAAGCAAGCTGAGATATTTCTACTCTCCCCTCTTGTTTTGCCATCTGCCTGCTTAAATTCATTTTTTCAGTTTTAACTAATTACCATTAACAAACGTGATTGTAATCTGTACTTTCATAAAAGAGAAAGGCTGGCCCTCAGTTTTAAAGAGTACAACACCAGATCTAATTTTGTGCTTATTTTATGTATATAATTGATTTTCTAATTTATTATGACTATGCCTAGTTAGTATCTTTTGTTATAGGGTGAAATCAGTGATCGTTTTGTAACAAATTCTATTGTTGACGTACAAACAAATATAAATTCTGTACTAATTATAAACATTTGGGGCAACAACTAATAGTGATCTTAAAGGATCTATCTCGCTCCATTCGAAAACGTGTTAGCAAAGCTATATATATTAATTTCATGATTTAAACAAATAATTTGGCTTAAATCTTGTAGTAGAAGAAACTGTTAAAAAGAACCAATTTTTCGATGCATTCAATTGATTTAATTAGTTAAGTTTCAATTGCAATTTCTGTAAATTAAACATCGAACAATGTGTAATTTCATGGCCTATTATTGTGATGATATATAAGAGCCCGATTTTTGGTCACGAGACAGTCAGTACACGGCCGAGTTTCAGACGAGAAACTTGTGTTGGTTAGAACAACAACAATGCTTCAACTTAACTGTGAAATAAGCGTTACACAAGTAGGCCGAGTGTTAAAACAATGACAGTGTCTGCTCCATATGTACCTTCCTATTCTTCAAGAACTGTGAACTTTGTGGTTAGGTTTTTACTGCTCGTAGATGTTCAATAGTAAACTATTGTAGCAGTATGTGGAGGTTTGCCTGCAAACTATTAATAAGGCTTGTCGAAAGTTAAACAATAGTGCACTGGCCATATAACTGTGTATTATTGGGGGGTTGTAAACAGTGAAATTAAAGCACTGTGAAACGTAACTGTGCACCTGTCTGCTACATTATTTACAGTAGTCAGTGTCAGAATTACAAACCCCATATTTCAGCCAGCATAGCAACACAGTACGTCGGCACAGAGGACAATCAATGAAGAAATAAAGAAGGCAAACACTCACAAGAAGTCCAATATCCTTGTAAAATTGATCTATAGAGGAATACCCCCCCCCCCCCCTCCACACCACCACCACCACCACCACCACCACCACCACATCAAGAATTGTACTTCATTGCAGCTGCAGCAGCAGCGATCTATTACCTATTACATGTTGGTGTCTCTCTGAACTTTCCACATGAGCTTTGTGCAAGTAGGTCTCTTCCCATACAACAGTGTTTCTGTCTAATTATCCTATAAATAATTGAACTACAATCTATTAAACAACTGCTTCACGAAAAGTTTCACAGCCTTAGCTTATGTCGTATAAAGATAAGACCTTACAAGGAATTCTTGTTATACTGTCCACAATAATGTTCCACGATTCACTAGATATCTGTGGACCTCAGCATGCCATTACTACTGTCTGTATCTCACACCCCAGATTCACAAAAGACAAACCCTGCATAATTAAAATAAGGGAGAGTACATATGTGGTGTATTTACTATCTTTTGAAGTCCTGCCTTCACTTCTCCATGTTTTTCCAAGCATTCTTGTTTGCCTTATACTTACTTTTGCATTCACTCTGTGCATCAATTATTATTTATACATTTAAGATATTACTATTACTATGCTTATTTTATTTTATTTTATTTTTCTGCTGCTATCTCCCCCTACCTCATCATTTTCTCACTTCTGTTGTCCCTTTCTAAGTCTTATTTTTCCATATGCTCTGCATGGTTTAAGAATTTAACTCTTTTTGCTTATAACTTTCTAGCAGTTTATTGTCAGTATTTAGCAATTTCAATTTTGACTTGTTACTTTTGGGCTAATCCTGCACATTGTGTGTTTTCACATAGTTCCATCTTCCTGGTTCTGGCCAAATTCCTGTTTCTTGTTTGACTGTGCAGGTTATGTATTAGATGCACTGCTACTCTAAGGACCACAGTTCTGCTACTCTTATTGTTATTTCAATTTCCCTTCCAGTGAATCTATACTTGTTTCTTACTGTTTTAATAAAAGAAGGCTTCCACAGTCTGCTGAGCAGTTACTTTCTTTCACTTCCATTTATAATGTTCTGCATCGGTTTAATCTTGTCTACTTCCTATGAGAAACTGCTGCCTAGCTGTGGCACCTGCACGTTTTTCACTAAATCCTAATGTGTTCAAATCTCATCAGTAGTTATACTAATAGTAATATAATAATGCTGATTATGAACTACCCAACTTCCATAGTACTACTAATCAAATTGCAGTAATGACATGGCGTACTGGCAAGAGATTCTTTATACACCAAACTTATAATAATCGTTGATATTTTCTTGAGTCTGATGATTTGACAGCAGCCTAGGCAAATGTAATGCCCTACATATTTAAAATCCTGTTTTATCTTTGAAATAATATTCCTGAAGCAGGCACCAAGTACACGGTTATTTTCCCCTTTTTTTCCTGTCTTAGTATTACAGAGTATGTTTAGTTTGCCACTGTATTTCAGTTCAGAATCCAGTCACATCCAGTTCCAACAATATCTGTTGTGCTAAAATATGCAAGGAACCTTCTAGGCAACATACAATTGTGATTAATTTATTCCCAGGTATGTAAAGATGTGGGCAAGAGAACTCTGATTTAGTTACCAAGTTTCCAACAGTGTTAAAGGGAGAGCACTTAAACTGGAAACTGATACTACAACATATTAACGAAGACAGTAAGCCATGTTTTAAAATACTGTATCAACCCCATCCTCCCCTCCCAACAAAAAATTATTGTGACCATTTTTAACCGTACAAATTCAATTTCTGAACATAATGGATTAGCAACTATTACAATCTCCTTTGATAAAACCAATTGTTTTACAATTAATGATGAACATTAAATTTCTTTCCTACCATTTCAGACCTACTTTGCCCCCCCCCCCCCACAAAAAAAAAAAAGGGACGACACACATTCATTACCAATGCCCATTTACTTTCAACTCATAAAATGCATCTCAAAGAACAATGTTTTGTGTCATATCTTCTCTGGAATACAATCTCAACTCTGTTGAAGTGTGAAAAGTACTGTTTTCACAATATTATGAAAAAGATAAGATTGCTACTCACCAGACAGTGGACATGTAGAGTCGCAGACAGGCACAACAAAGAAAGACTGCTAAACAAGCAAGCTTTCAGACAAAGGGTTTTCTTCTGAATTAGATGCGTGTGCACACAAACGCAACTCACACACACACGACAACTGTCTCAATGCCGAGGCCAGTCTGAGACTGTGGTCATGTGTATGCGAGTTGTGTTCGCATGAGTGTGTTTGTGTATGTTGTTTAATTTGGAAGAAGGCCTTCTGGCTGAAAACTTGCTTATACAGCAGTCTTTTTGTTGTGCCTGTCTGTGACTCAACCTCTCCACTATATGGCAGGTAGCTTTTCATAATATTGTCACTATTCCATTCAGAAATACTCTTGCAAGTTATCTTGTTTATTAGAATACTAAAGAATATTGTGCCGATGCATTTTCCCCCCTTTACCATAGCTTAAAAAACAGTATCATTCTTACCACATATTATTCTACATTTTAATTTCTTCATAAACTTACTTACAGTATCGTGAAAATCTTCAACTGTGAATTCTGGAAAACCCAGAGCAACTAAATTATCCTTGCTTTTGAGCGCCCAATCACGAAATCTGAAAATTAAAATACCTTTATAACAGAATGCAAACAAAAAGGCACTGTTTCACAATTTGTAGCTACAAATATACACTGATACGTCCAGATGAAAAACTATCTTGACATGAAATTATTATTAATGACTAAATTTTGCTTTGCTTCTTGATTCTCCACTCCTAAATCTATCCAAGTCACAAGACTCTGGACAAAGAATACTATGTTTCCGTCAACATCTGCAAACCCATGACGGTAAACAATACTGTAATACAACAGCAGACACAGTGCTATTGTTGACCTCATTCCACCTGTTGTGCACCATTTCCAGTATTCATAGAAAAATAATGTTTGATGCAATTCCATGTCTATCCTCATTAATTTTCAGAGAGAGATATTCAGGTACATTTGACAGCTCAGATGTTACTTTAACCTTGTGTTTTTTGTGCAAATGACTGATAAGAACATACATACTGTCCTACATATTTGGGTTAAACCCTCCTATGAATCATGGACCTTGCCAGAATGAGATGGCTTCAATGCCTCAACAATACATATAAGTCCACAACAGATGCAGCCCCATGGAGATTTATCTGTGGGGAGGCCACATAAACGTATGGTTCCTGAAGGGGCAGCAGCCTTTTCAGGATAATTAACTTTCCTGTCTCTTTGACTCTAACCAACATGGCCTCATTATGTTGGTACAGCAAAGAGGCAAAAGCAAATGAAACTACAGCTGTACTAATACTCAATTACATGTAGCTCTACTGTTTGGTTTAATGATGGCGGCATGACGAGTAAAAGTTCCCAGATACAAAACAGTCCCTCTCTGGGACATAAGTTCTCAGAAGGATGGTGTCACTAATAATAATAATAATGCACTGTATGGGATGGAATGTGGGAGGTTAAACCCTCAGCACTAGAATAGCAGGAGAGGTCAAAAGACACCTCTCAACTTTTTCCACAAAATAGAATTCAGTTTTTAACATCTTTCCTCCAAAATTTATGATTTTTCCTACTTTTTTCTACTTTTGCCAACAGCATACTGCACTTTATTGAATTTTCACAATTTCTACATCTACATGGATACTCTGCAAATCACACTTAAGTGCATGGCAGATTGTTCATCGAACCACCTACAAAATAATTCTCTATTATTCCAATCTCGAACAGTGCATGGAAAAAACGAACACCTATATATTTCCGTGTGCGCTCTGACTTCCCTTGTTTCTCCCTATGTAGGCTGTCATCATCAAAATATTTTCACATTCAGAAGAGTAAGTTGATGATCGAAATTTCGCGAGAAGATTCCAATGCAATGGAAAACGTCATTGTTTTAGTGATGCCCACCCCAAATCCTACATCATGTCTGTGACACTCTCCCTCTCACAAAATGTCCAGCTGTTCTTTAAACTGTCTCAATGTACTCCATTAATCCTATCTGGTAAGGATCTCAGACCACACAGCACTACTCCAAAGCAGGATGGATAAGTGTAGTGTAAGCAGTCACTTTAGTATATCTGTTACATTCTCTAAGTGTTCTGCCAATGAAACACAGTCTTTGGTTTGTGTTCCCACATTTTCTCTGTGCTCTTTCCAATTTAAATTGTTCGTAATTGCCATTCCTAGGCTAATGGAATTAAATGTTGAGAGTGATTCCACGATGTTCATGGAAATGTAATGGACTACTTCTAGAACAGTGAGAGGAGTCAACTGACACCTAGTATAACACCATTCTAAAATATTGCTATGCCCATAATTACAAAGGTACTTGCTTTGCATTTTGCTTTGGTCAACAATCGCAGCCTCAAATGATGATTCTACAACTAAATCCAAACATTATTGGAGTTCTCACAATTAACATAACTTTTCAGTGGTATTTCGTAAGTTGTCACTGGTACTCTCCTCTTAAGTTAGTGTTTTTTGCCTGAAACAACCATTTTCAATTTAGCCTGCCAGATTTTGTGTATTCTGGAGAACTCAGATACTGCATCAGAAAGTGAATTATCAGATTCAGATGGTGATTTCCTGTCAGAGACAGCCGATTATGAAGATAGCAAGACTGAGGAGGGGTTAGTATCATTAGATGTTTCCTCATCTCATTTCTTGCCACCACAGACTCAGTAAAGTGGCACAACAGCAAAGATGAAGGATATACAAGGACTGGAACGGAGTGTCGCTAACACACTGTTGCCTGAGGAGCTGCTTTGAACATCCTGAAGGAGATAGAAGGGCCCACTGCATGTACCTCCATGAAGTGGATGACTCTGTCATTACTGCCTCCTGAATTCTTTTTGACGAATCGATTTTGTGTATTATAAAAAGCACACAGAATCAAATGTTTCAGGGAACTGAGAGGCAATGATAGATATCATGTACACCAGAGGAGCTGTTTGAATTAGAATTGTTTCCTTGGATAACCTTTCTTGGGGAGCGTAATTTTACAATGGATAAAATGTTGAGAGTGATTCCACAAAATTATTACACTCCTCTGCTTCAATGAGAACAACTGAATTCAGTCCACCCAAACATTTGTTTCATGATGGAGATGGAAAAGGCTGGCTGCCTTCCCTTCCTTTACGTATTGGTCAGAAAGAAGGTTGATGGTACTTTGGGACATGTCACTTATAGAAAGCCTACTCACCCTACTTGTTTCTACAGATCGATAGTTGTCACCATCTGGCTCAGCACGAAGGTGTACTTCGTACCTTGGTTCACACTGCTCACATCCTCTCAGGCAGTGGGAGTTTGTTAGATGAGATAGCCCATCTTGAAGTCATCTTTTGTCAGAATGGTTATACTGAAAAGACAGATTGACCAATTGTGCACCAAGTGGGAGATGATAATACTGAGATGGCATCAAAATTCTATGACCTTTTAGCTTTCAAAAGGAGTATTTCCAGCAGGATTGGTCATATTTTGCAAAAATATAGGTTGGTTGGTTGGTTGTTTGAGGTTAAAGGGACCAAACAGCAAGGTCATCAGTCCCTTGTTTCAAATAGACTCCATTCTGCTAACGGGACATCTCAGAAAAGTCAGAACAATAAAACGGAAAAAGGGGAAACGTAAAAGGGCAGTCACGTTGTCAATAGTAAAAACAAATGAGGGAAGTTGGCAAGAGAACGAACCCAACACTATGCTGAAGCAGCATAGGCAAGACCACCTGTGACTTAAAAGGTACAACTGCTATAATGCAGAAAGTACGTATGGGAATAGAAAAACTAACCAAGCCTTAAAAAGAAGAGGTAAAAACAGAGTAAAAGGGAAAGAAAAGAGGATTCCGGTCAGGGAGGTGAATCGGGAATCTCTGAACACTGCCTACAGTGGGAGACACCCAAACACTCACCGCCCTGCCCCAACACCAGAGGGAGATTAAAAACTTTAAAACTGAGAATAAAAACCACTCTCCCGGAGGAAACCTAGAACCAGAGAGACCATCCGGGAATCGTCAGCCAACATCAAAGGTAAAGTGTGGGGGAGTCTGTACTTAGCACGCAGAGCCAAAAGAAGGGGGCATTCAACCAAAATGTGGGCCACTGACTAGAAGGCTCCACAACCACATAGCGGGGGTGGCTCATCACGCAAAAGGAAACCATGGGTCAGCCTGGTATGGCCAATGCGGAGACGACACAGTGCGGTCGAGTCCTTGCGGGAGAGGCGAAAGGAAGAACGCCATGGGCCTGGATTCACCTTAATGGCACGAAGTTTATTAGACAGTGGAGTAGCCTCCCAAGAATTGGCCCATGACTGTGCAAAGTGGGATTTGATGTGAAGCCGTAAATCCGCTGCAGGAGGGGTTACAGAAAACGGGGGGGTAAGTAACTGCTCCCCCAGCCAAACGATCAGTGAGCTCATTACCCGGGATACCCACATGGCCCGGGACCCATAGGAAGTCAATGGAACAAGCAGCATGGTGAAGATCAGCGAGATGGTCATGGATGGCAGAGACCAAGGGGTGGCGCGAAAAACACCGGTCAATAGCAAGAAGGCCACTCATCGAGTCCGTACATAACAAAACGCGGTTTTGTTGGGATTGTTTAATAAAGGTAAGGGCCCGGGAAATTGCCATCAATTCCGCAGTAAACACCCCACATGAGGGTGGCAGTAGATGATTTTCCGTTCCAACAAAGGACGTGAAGGCATACCCAACATGATCAGCAGATTTAGAGCCATCAGTGTAAAAAACAACAGCATCCCGAAACTCCCATAAAATTTGGCGGAAAAAGGAACGGAACACCACCGGGCGGATGGAATCTTTCGGACCGCGGCGGAGATCCATCCGAATTCGAGGCCGAGGAACTAACCAAGGAGGGGTGGAGGGGAGGGAGCGAGGAAGACAGGACAAAGAAGGAAGCCGAAAATCACGGTTAAGAGACGCAAGGCGCAGTCCAACCAGTAAACCCGCCCGAGGGCGGGAGTCAGGCGGGCGACGTCCATGGTCTGGGAATAGGATAGAATAGGAAGGATGAGCGGGAGAAGAACGGATAGTAAGGGCATAAGACACCAGAAGCTGGGACCGCCGAACAGAAAGGGGGGGGGATCCCAGCTTCAACCAGGAGACTATCAACAGGGCTAGTAGGGAAGGCACCGGTGGCCAAACGGATACCACGATGGTGGACCGGATCCAGCACGTGCAGCGTGGAAGGAGCAGCTGAACCATAAACTTGACAACCATAGTCCAAACGTGACAGAACTAGAGCACGATAAAGACGGAGGAGGAGGGAACGGTCCGCACCCCAAGAGGAGTGGGCAAGGAAGCGAAGGACATTGAGTTTACGGAAACATCCTACCTTCAGGAGTCTGATATGGGGCAGCCAAGTGAGCTTGTTGTCGAAAAGAAGACCTAGGAAACGAAACTGTGGAACCACAGGCAATCTTTGTGCAGCGAGATAGAGCGCTGGATCAGGGTGGACCGTAGTACGGCGACAGAAGTGGACCACCCGCGATTTTAAAGGAGAGAATTGAAACCCGTGTGAGAGGGTCCATGCAGAGGCACGCCGTATAGCCACCTGGAGCTGCCGTTCTGCAGATGGCATCGAGGAGGAACTAACCCAAATGCAGAAATCATCCACATACAGGGCAGGGGCGACCAAGGGACCGACAGAGGCCACAAGTCCATCGATAGCAATGAGGAAAAGAAGGACACTCAAGACAGAACCCTGTGGGATGCCCGTCTCCTGGGTCCGTGGAGAACTAAAAGCAGTACCAACTCGAACTCTGAATGACCGATGGATCAGGAACTGGCGGATAAAAATCGGGAGTGGGCCCCGAAGACCCCACTGATGAAGGGTTAGTAAGATGTGATGGCGCCAGGCCGTGTCATAGGCCTTGCGAAGGTCAAAAAACACTGCAACCAAATGGCGGCACTGGGAAAAAGCCTGCCGAACTGCGGATTCCAAGCGAAGTAAATGATCGATTGGAGATCGTCCCTCTCGAAAGCCACACTGGTAAGGGGACAATAGATCCCGAGATTCGAGGACCCAAGTGAGCCGACGGGCTACCAGCCGTTCAAGTAACTTACAACCAACATTGGTCAAACTAATTGGCCGATAGCTGTCAACAGATAGGGGGTTCTGACCAGGCTTAAGGACAGGAACCACAATGCTATCCCTCCACTGAGAAGGGAAGTCACCCTGGAGCCAGATACGGTTAAACACCCGAAGAAGATGGTGCCGTTGTGGCGCACTGAGATGTTGAAGCAGCTGGTTATGAATGGAATCTGGGCCAGGGGCCGTATCGTGAGAAGAAGATAGAGCAGAAAGAAATTCCCATTCAGTGAAAGGTTCGTTGTAAGATTCTGACTCAGAAGTGGTGAAACATAAGGTGACAGCTTCAGCCTGCTGTTTTTGATGAAGGAAAGCAGCTGGATAGGAGGCCGACGCTGATGCCACTGCAAAATGGGTCGCAAGATGTTCTGCGACAACTAATGGGTCCGTACAAATGCCATCTGGGAGGTGAAGGCCTGGGAGGGTGGACTGCCGATGGCAACCTTGGAGAGAGCGAAGTGTAGCCCATACCCGTGACAGAGGGACAGTGGAACCAAGGGAAGAAACGAATCGTTCCCAACATATCCGCTTGCTCTGTTTGATTAAATAACGGGCTTTAGCGCGAAGGCGCTTAAAGGTAGAAAGGCTGGCTACAGATGGGTGCCTCTTAAAGTGTTGCAAAGCTCGACGGCGATCACGGATGGCAATGGCAATGGCCGTACTCCACCACGGGACTTGCCGACGACGAAATTGTCCAGATGAGCGCGGGACAGCAAGGTTAGCAGCGCGAACAATCACGTCAGACACGTTACGTAGGACGTCATCAATACAACCCGACAAAGAGGGAGAAAACTCGACCTGTGCAGTATATAGAGGCCAATCGGCGCGGTGGAAAGACCAACGAGGTAACCTCTCCATCGGGGAGCGGGAAGGGAGCGTGATAATCAACGGGAAATGGTCACTATCACAAAGGTCGTCATGTGGCGACCAGTGTAATGAAGGGAGGAGAGAGGGAGAAGAAAGAGAAAGATCAATGGCAGAAAAGGTACCATGACCAGCACTGAAATGAGTAGGGGAGCCATCATTAAGAAGGCACAGGTCGTGGTCTGCAATAAATTGGTCTATAAGAAGACCTCGTCTAGATGGAAAGGCACTGCCCCACAAAGGATGATGAGCATTAAAATCCCCAAGGAGGAGGAAGGGAGGAGGAAGTTGCTGAAGAAGGGTGATTAAGGCAGCAGGTGTAAGAGTCCTGTCAGGAGGGAGATAAAGATTGCATACAGTGACTGCAGAGTCTAAGTGGACCCTAACAGCAACCGCTTCTAATGTAGTTTGGAGAGGAATCCACGTGCTAGCAATGTCTGTACGGACCAACGTACAAACGCCACCAGAAGCCCGCAAGGGTCCGACCCGATTTCGACAGAAAACACGGAACCCACGGAGGGTCGGTGAGTGAGCATCAGTAAAATGAGATTCCTGGAGAACCACACAAGCTGCTGAGTAGGACGAAAGAAGGGATTTCAATTCCGGAAGGTGACGATAGTAGCCATTACAATTCCATTGGAGAACCACAGAACGATGGTTTAAATGAGGGCTGAACACGCTAAATCCAGTCATACCGCCGGGTCCCCACCCGTCACCGACAAGGAGGGGGCGACATCCATAAACGACAGGTCAGAATCCAGTTGTGAAGTCGGGGAAGGGACCTCCGGTGACACCAGAGGCTCTTTGTCCCGGGACTTATGTTTCTTCTTCTTTTCAGGCTGAGATCGAGGAGGGCTGTGTGGCAGAATGGAGCCAGCTGCAGCAAGATCAGGAACAGAAAGAGACCGGGCGACCTGGGGGCCGATAGACCGCGGCTCTCGCGGTCGCCGCGCTGCAGCAGACCTTTGACCTGGAAGGTGCCGGGAAGGGGCATCCCGGGAGAGGCGCCCTTGACCGGCAGACGCCGAAGGAGTGGGACACTTCTCCGGCTGGGGAGGGGGAGCAGCGCCCAGAGGAGAAGGTGTGGGAGCCGCAGGGGAGGGGGGAAGGAGAGGGGTCCGGGATGGGGGTAAGGAAGGGGGAGGAAGGGATGAAGATGTAACCAAGGCGTAACTAGATGTCATGGACACAGGGTGCAATCGTGCATATTTCTTACGGGCCTCTGTGTAGCTTAAACGATCAAGGGACTTATACTCCTGTATCTTTTTTTCTTTCTTATAGACTGGGCAATCTGCTGAACGTGGAGAATGACTACCATGACAATTTACACATACAGGAGGGGGAACACAGGGACTCCCCTCATGGAGTGGACGTCCACAGTCACCACAGAGAGGGTCCTGGGTACAGCGAGAAGACATGTGGCCAAAACGCAAGCACTTAAAACACCGCATAGGAGGTGGGATGTACGGCTTCACATCACAGCGATAGACCATAATCTTAACTTTCTCAGGAAGGGTATCCCCTTCAAAGGCCAGGATAAAGGCACCAGTATCAATACGATTATCTTTAGGACCCTTCTGAACACGCCGAACAAAGTGAACACCCCGCCGTCCGAGATTGTCCCGAAGTTCCTCATCAGTTTGAAGGATGAGGTCTCTGTGAAAAATCACACCTTGTACCATATTTAGAGACTGGTGAGGGGTAATGGACACGGGTATTGTGCCAAGACGGGTACAGGCACGAAGGGCCGCAGATTGGGCAGCCGAAGCAGTTTTTATCAGCAACGAACCTGACCGCATCTTGCTCAGGGAGTCCACTTCGCCGAACTTGTCTTCAATGTGTTCCACAAAGAATAAAGGTTTGACACTGGTGAAAGTATCTCCATCAGTCCTGGTGCAAACTAGATAACGGGGGAAAGGTTTTGCCCCTAGACGACGGGCCTGACCCTCCTCCCAGGGGGTAGCCACGGAAGGGAAGGCCGAAGGGGCAAGAGAAGCAGCACTTGAGGAATCAGTATCATGCAGAGAGACGGCCGCAGAAGAGCGGCCAGAGTTTTGGACCCGTATGCGTTTCATCTGCATAGCATCCGCCCTGATACCACCCACTCCGATCAGGGGCTCTCCTCACGGGCGCCACCCAGCCACAGCAAGGGCCGTCTGGCACGGCGGCCATTGCCGGGAGTTCCGATGCTCCAGGATGACGAGCAACCACTCCAAGGCATGCATGAGGAGGTCACAGCTCAGGTATCAGAAGTGTGATCCCTGTGTGTTCAGGGGGCTCAACCAAAAGGGTACATAGCGACCCCACCACACGGGCTGGCTACCGTGCTGGCTATGCACCCTAGCATCAGACAACGACGTAAAAGAAAAGGTGGAATGTACTAGGAGGGCACACGTCAGAGACACTAGGTAAGGTGCTCTTCCCCAAATGGCTCACACTACGGAAGAGAAATTTTGGAATGGAGGTCAAACCCCAGAGGGGACCAAGGAATGCCAAAAGGAGGAGATGATTACGCAACAAAGCCGGAGTGTAAAACCGACAGAACCAGGAGGATAGCGGGGGCCAACATAAGCAAGGACACCAATAGAGGGAGAGGAGAGGGCGAGGGGAAAGGGGTATGGAGGGGAAAGGAGGGGAAGGGAAAGGAAATGCAGCGCGGGAGAGAAAGAAGGCTGCAATGGCTCGGGGCCCCGTGCTCGCCACGCACGTATCCACAAAAGAGTTGTGGACCCCCTGGGGATGCAAAAATATAATGTGAAATGAATTTTTCAACCACCATCTAAAATTAGGGTCCTTTTAGGTTCCATAAAGAATGATTTTGGTTGGTGTTAGGTGGCTGTCTACTGTATTTGTTGGATTGGTGTACTGTGCGTAAGGGTCACACACGTTTACAGCAGCCGAGCAAATCTGCTACTGCAGAACATTGTCTTGGCACCAGTCGTCCTATGGAATATAACAACAAGGAGATTCTAGCATGCATTTCCACCTAATTGGGATAATTTATTAAGGAAGTAGTTGAAATTAAATTATTAAGTGGCCTTATAAAGAGATAGAGGTTTTGCTTAAATTCTGCATGGAGTCCTGCTTTCTCCCTTGTCAAACACAGAGGGACAGAATTAATGCTACCTCACCTCGGTTGCTAATTTTCACTATCAATAACTTCTGACATGTCATCTTTGGTTGTGTGGTGGTGCTAGCGTTTACAGTATGCTGTATGCCTTTTGTGTGTGTGTGTGTGTGTGTGTGTGTGTGTGTGTGTGTGTGTTACATCTTTCTGGTATTGTTCTGCAAACCGAAGTTTTAAATTCCCTTGCATAGCACTTACTTACTGCAGTTTTGCCT
This sequence comes from Schistocerca piceifrons, assembly GCF_021461385.2. NCBI lineage: Eukaryota > Metazoa > Arthropoda > Insecta > Orthoptera > Acrididae > Schistocerca > Schistocerca piceifrons. Next base: position 315,212,706 of record NC_060143.1, on the reverse strand, counting down.
TGAAAATGAGAGGGTGTGGTCCTGTCAAAATATCTGCAGTTATAGACAGTGTCACACAGCTGCATTCCTGTAAACTATTTGTAGATTGTACATGCCAGGAGAAACTCAGGTCTCAAATTTAAGTTTAAACTTGCCAGGATTATCTTGATTATTTAAAACTGTACTATGCACCTATCTGTTCATCCTATGCATAAAAAAATACAAAATAAAATTTTAAAAAAAATGTCAGTGAGGCATTTAAAGGTAGTACCCTAAAACTGTGGAGACTTTATGAAGATAGTGTTGTTTAAAATAGTGCTTTTTATCAACAGTGCCTGAAAATATGAACCAATCATGAATCTGATGCAGGGTCAAAATTGTACATGTCTCCTGGGGCATTCTAACCACATCATTTACGTAGATGACACTGAACCCACCGAAAGTATATTTCTGATTCAGAACTCAACCAACCAACTTGTCTGTTAATTCTTTTCTCCAAATGCAAAGTGTCTAATTATTTAACTACTGTCCCCTTCACCTACAGCAGCACTCCAGTTATCCATTACAAAGAGGTTTAAATCATCCTTAGTACCACTAGCGACTTCATTCAGCTCACTGATAATTTTCCCTCACTGTCTTCATTCTGAGTGGAGGCACGCATTAAAGTTTACATTCTAAGCCATTGATGGTTTTGTGTTCTCCTGGTGTATTAGTTCTTCAAACAGTCCACAGGTGTACTGCTCGTATCCTTTCACTATCTGTCCCGACTCTCTGCCTAGGCCACCACCACTTGTTCTGCTCTGTTCTTTATTATGTTGTTGTGGTCTTGAGTCCTGAGACCGCCTTGATGCAGCTCTCCATGCTACTCTATCCTGTGCAAGCTGCTTCATCTCCCAGTACCTACTGCAACCTACACCCTTCTGAATCTGCTTAGTGCATTCATCTCTTGGTGTCCCTCTACGATTTTTACCCTCCATGCTGCCCTCCAATACTAAATTGGTGATCTCTTGATGCCTCAGAACATGTTGAACCAACCGATCCCTTCTTCTGGTCAAGTTGTGCCACAAACTTCTCTTCTCCCCAATCCTATTCAATACCTCCTCATTAGTTATATGATCTACCAAACTAATCTTCAACATTCTTCTGTAGCACCACATTTCTTGTCCAAACTAGTTATCGTCCATGTTTCACTTCCATACATGGCTACACTCCATACAAACACTTTCAGAAACGACTTCCTGACACCTAAATCAATACTCGATGTTAACAAATTTCTCTTCTTCAGAAACGCTTTCCTTGCCATTGCCAGTCTACATTTTATATCCTCTCTACTTCAACCATCATCAGTTATTTTGCTCCCCAAATAGCAAAACTCCTTTACTACTTTAAGTGTCTCATTTCCTAATCTAATTCCCTCAGCATCACCCGACTTAATTCGACTACATTCCATTATCCTCGTTTTGCTTTTGTTGACGCTCATCTTATACCCTCCTTTCGTGACACTGTCCTTTCCGTTCAACTGCTCTTCCAAGTCCTTTGCTGTCTCTGATAGAATTACAATGTCATCGGCGAACCTCAAAGTTTTTATTTCTTCTCCATGGATTTTAATACCAAATACGAATTTCTCTTTTGTTTCCTTCACTGCTTGCTCAATACACAGATTGAATAACATCGGGGATAGGCTACAACCCTGTCTCACTCCCTTCCCAACCACTGCTTCACTTTCGTTCCCCTCAACTCTTATAACTGCCATCTGGTTTCTGTAAAAATTGTAAATAGCCTTTCGCTCCCTGTATTTTACCCCTGCCACCTTCAGAATTTGAAAGAGTATTCCAGTCAACATTGTCAAAAGCTTTCTCTAAGTCTACAATTGCTAGAAACGTAAGTTTGCCTTTCCTTAATCTAGCTTCTAAGATAAGTCGTAGGGTCAGTATTGCCTCACGTGTTCCAACATTTCTACGGAATCCAAACTGATCTTCCCCGAGGTCAGCTTCTACCAGTTTTTCCATTCGTCTGTAGAGAATACGCGTTAGTATTTTGCATCCGTGACTTATTAGACTGATTGTTCGGTAATTTTCACATCTGTCAGCATCTGCTTTCTTTGGGATCGGAATTATATATTCTTCTTGAAGTCTGAGGGTATTTTGCCTGTCTCATACATCTTGCTCACCAGATGGTGGAGTTTTGTCAGGACTGGCTCTCCCAAGGCAGTCAGTAGTTCTAATGGAATGTTGTCTACTCCCGGGGCCTTGTTTCGACTTAGGTCTTTCAGTGCTCTGTCCAATTCTTCACGCAGTATCATATCTCCCATTTCATCTTCATCTACATCCTCTTCCATTTCCATAATATTGTCCTCAAGTACACTGCCCTTGTATAGGCCCTCTATATACTCCCTCCACTTTTCTGCTTCCCCTTCTTTGCTTAGAACTGGGTTTCCATCTGAGCTCTTGTTGATACTCATACAAGTGGTTCTCTTATCTCCAAAGGTCTCTTTAATTTTCCTGTAGGCAGTATCTATCTTACCCCTAGTGAGATAAGCCTCTACATCCTTACATTTGTCCTCTAGCCATCCCTGCTTAGCCGTTTTGCACTTCCTGTCGATCTCATTTTTGAGACGTTTGTATTCCTTTTTGTCTGCTTCATTTACTGCATTTTTATATTTTCTCCTTTCATCAATTAAATTCAATATTTCTTCTGTTACCCAAGGATTTCTACTAGCCCTCGTCTTTTTACCTACTTGATCCTCTGCTGCCTTCACTACTTCATCCCTCAGAGCTGCCCATTCTTCTTCTACTGTATTTCTTTCTCCCATTCCTGTCAATTGTTCCCTTATGCTCTCCCTCAAACTCTCTACAACCTCTGGTTCTTTCAGTTTATCCAGGTCCCATCTCCTTAATTTCCCACCTTTTTGCAGTTTCTTCAGTTTTAATCTACAGTTCATAACCAATAGATTGTGGTCAGAATCCACATCTGCCCCTGGAAATGTCTTACAATTTAAAACCTGGTTCCTAAATCTCTGTCTTACCATTACGTAATCTATCTGAAACCTGTCAGTATCTCCAGGCTTCTTCCATGTATACAACCTTCTTTCATGATTCTTGAACCAAGTGTTAGCTACGATTAAGTTGTGCTCTGTGCAAAATTCTATCAGGCGGCTTCCTCTTTCATTTCTTAGCCCCAATCCATATTCACCTACTACGTTTCCTTCTCTCCCTATTCCTACTACCGAATTCCAGTCACCCATGACCATTAAATTTTCGTCTCCCTTCACTACCTGAATAATTTCTTTTATTTCATCATACATTTCTTCAATTTCTTCGTCATCTGCAGAGCTAGTTGGCGTATAAACTTGTACTACTGTAGTAGGCGTGGGCTTTGTGTCTATCTTGGCCACAATAATGCATTCACTATGGCTTTTGTTGCAGCTTACCCGCACTCCTATTTTTTTATTCATTATTAAACCGACTCCTGCATTACCCCTATTTGATTTTGTATTTATAACTCTGTATTCACCTAACCAGAAGTCTTGTTCCTGCTGCCACCGAACTTCACTAATTCCCACTATATCTAACTTTAACCTATCCATTTCCCTTTTTAAATTTTCTAACCTACCTGCCCGATTAAGGGAGCTGACATTCCATGCTCCGATCCGTAGAACGCCAGTTTTTTTACTCCTGACGACGAAGTCTTCTTGAGTAGTCCCCGCCCGGAGATCCGAATGGGGGACTATTTTACCTACGGAATATTTTACCCAAGAGGACGTCATCATCATTTAACCATACAGAAAGCTGCATGCCCTTGGGAAAAATTACAGCTGTAGTTTCCCCTTGCTTTCAGCCATTCGCAGTACCAGCACAGCAAGGCCGTTTTGGTTAGTGTTACAAGGCCAGATCAGTCAATCATCCAGACTGTTGCCCCAGCAACTACTGAAAAGGCTTCTGCCCCTCTTCAGGAACCACACGTTTCAACAGATACCCCTCCGTTGTGATTGCACCTACGGTACAGCTATCTGCATCGCTGAGGCACGCAAGCCTCCCCACCAACGGCAAGGTCCATGGTTCTTATATCCCAAATGAAATATTATACAATTCCTACTGCAGAAATCACTGTTATAAGGCAATTTCATTTCAGCTATTGTAATTACACCCATCCCAAACACGCACACACACACACACACACACACACACACACACACACACACACACACACACACACACACACACACACACATTAAAATCAGAGAGGGTGGGTGAGGGAGACCGCTTATTACACAAAAATTTTCTGCATTTGTCATCGTACTTTAATGGGGAGTATCCATATGGGTTTCCGATTGATGAATTTATTCTTATGTTCATTTTGTGCCATAAATCAATGTCCACCCATAGTTATAAGCAACATTCTCATCTCTAGGACACAAAAAATGCCTCGAATTTCATCTATTTATCTGTCCTCTATAAAGTCATTAAAACATATCCCAGAACTGGAACTCTATTGGTGTTCCCTAGACTCTCAAATACATATAGAGATGCATAAGATTACAGTTGCTTATGTGGCATATCAGCTACCACTCTTCCACTAAGTAATAATGATATACAAATCTTTTGTATTTTGCTATAACTTCCTACTGTTGTCATCTTTGTGTATACAGTAGTATTGGCTGAAGCAATCTTAAGAGTCTTATAAAAATTAGGTGTATGTGCTGTGAATGAACGTTTTCTGGAGAACATTTGATCCTACTTCAGCTTTGGTAAGATCACTGCACTGCCTAACTGATTTTCAGTGCAGTCTCATACAGAATTCAATAATCTAGAAGTATTTATCATTTTGAGTAAATGACAATAAACTTTATCAAAGGCTGTTCAACGTAAGCATAACTGACTAAAATGCTTTTGAATCTTGTGAAAAAACTTGAGGAGCCTGTCTCTGCACAATCACAGCCTGTGGAATCTGCAGTGCTCATGTATAAGAACTGTTATTTTGTATTTCGTGTTTTAAAAAGGGATCATAATTACTGAACATGGAACTGTTTTAACTTCAAGTTGAACAAATATATTCAAGGACGACGCAATACATGAAAGTCACATATCAAGTAAACAGAGTAAGACGCGTGTCATTTTAACAGTCAAATCATCACTGAATCAGAGTCTGGCTGGCTGCTTAGGTGGCGCTGCTGCTACATGGCTGGCAGGCAGCGCCGCATGTAGAGGACGCGCATAACTGTGCGGCGGCACTATGAAAGATCGGCGAGTCACAACACTTTTCCCCCCTTTGAAGTTTTTGCACAGGTCTTGATGGAGGTGGCCTGTAGATTGCTAACGCCCATAGGTGTTGATTGACTGGCCGTAAAGTCTCGATGAGGCGGCTTCCCGTGCGGAAGGAAGTGTCCCCGATGATAACGGGTCGAGATGACAGGAGACGTGGGGGTCGAATCTGCTGGGGCCCTGTGCACCAATCTGCCCATTGCGGAAAGTCCGGTTGTTATAACAGGAGACATGGGTGATGTGTCCGCGTCCATAGGAGAAGGAGGTGAGTAGAGTTGCTCCGAGAGATGATGGTCATCTGGTTCCTGCATGGGCAAGTCTCCTGTTGGCGTCGGTTCTTGTGCTGGCACCGATATGGTGAGAGGACTTTGTTGTGAGTAATGAGAGATTCCACGATCCCGAGCGTCAGGTAGAGCTGAAGGTGGTGTAGCAGCATCCAGAACATGCGTTGCCGGCACGCAAGGCCAAAGCTGGTCCGAATGACTCACTGCAACACCCATGTCCGTCTGGATTTCATACAGGCGTCGGCCACGGTGTCGTAAGATGCGGCCAGGACTCCATTTTGGCCGCCTGCCATAGCCTCGTACCCATACAAGTTCGCCGGCAGTGAACCGACCAAGCGAAGGCACCCGCGGCTGTGAGGTGGAAGGCCACAGCAGATGAAGTAGCGTGCGGGGCTATTGGTCATGTAAGAGCTCAGCCGGGCTGCGGTCGCCCACGGGGGTGAAATGGTAAGAAGCCAGAAATTGGAGAAGCGCATCATCAGCAGCAGAAGAAGTCAGGAGTTTCCTCATCTGAGCCTTAAATGTGCGGACCAGTCATTCAGCCTCACCGTTTGACTGTGGCTGGAACGGAGGGGCCGTGACATGCAAGACGCCATGACTGGCACAAAAATCAGCAAAATCGGAAGAGGCAAATTGTGGACCATTATCAGTAACAAGAGTAGAGGGAAGGCCTTCCAAAGAGAAAATGCGAGCTAGAGCATTGGTGGTTGCCGCGGTGCTAGGCGAAATGCAACGGACAATGAAAGGAAAAATCAGAGTAGGCGTCAATAACGAGAAGCCAATAAGTATCTAAAAAAGGTCCCACGAAGTCAGCACGAATATGCTCCCAGGGCTTCTCAGGCGAAGGCCACGGTGACAAAGATGACTTAGGGGCGGCAGCTGTGACACAAGGGCCGCAGGCAGCGACCATGTGTGTAATTTCAAAGTCGATGCCGGGCCAGTACACATGACGGCATGTCAGAGATTTTGTACGAGACACCCCAGAGCCTTTGGTGAAGGAGGCGCAAGACCGAAGCACGCAAAGACGCAGGTACCACAACACGCGGCGAAGCATTTTCGGTGGAAAGGAGGATAACACCATCCCTAGCCGTGAGGCGGTAACGCAAAGTGAAGTAGTTCCGCAAAGGATCAGAAGTCTTAGCGGACAGACGATCTGGCCAACCCTTCTGAATACAGCATAAAACCCGGGAGAGGGTAGGGTCAGAACCCGTAACAGCCGCCAGCCGGTCCCCGGTGATGGGAAACCCGTCCACAACTCACTGCTCGGCAACATCCAGGTGGAAACACACAAGTTCGTCCCTATCGAATGCCAGATCAGGACCCATGGGAAGGCGAGACAGTGCATCAGCATTTGCATGTTGAGCCATCGGCCGGAAATGAATTGCATAATTGAAATGAGACAGGTAAAGAGCCCAACGCTGGAGGCGGTGTGCAGCCTTGTCGGGAAGTGACGTTGATTGATGAAACAAGGAAACAAGTGGTTTGCGATCCGTAACAAGATGAAATTTGGATCCATAGAGAAAAACACCAAACTTATGAAGAGCATAAATAGTGGCCAAAGCTTCTTTTTCAATTTGAGAATACTTTTGCTGGGCATCCGTGAGCGTTTTGGAGGCATAAGATATGGGTTGTTCAGAACCGTCAGAAAAACGGTGCGCAAGGACTGCACCGACCCCGTATTGAGAGGTGTCCGTGGCAAGAAAAAGATGTTGGCCAGGTCGATAACTAGCCAGGCACGGGGCCTGTTTCAGCATAGTCTTCAATTTCTGGAAAGCCGCTTCGCATGACGCGGACCAGTGAAAAGGCACGTTTTTATGCAACAGGCGATGCAATGGCTGAGTCACCAAAGTAGCAGAGGGTAAAAACCTGTGATAGTATGCTATTTTCCCCAAGAAGGCCTGCAGTTCCTTAACAGATGTAGGGCGAGGAAGGGCATCGATCGCAGCGACAGTTTGCTGAAGCGGACGAATGCCATACCGAGAGAGTTGAAACCCCAAGTACGTGACAGATGCCTGAAAAATTTTCGATTTCTGAAGATTACACTTAAGACCAGCAGTCTGTAAGACATGAAAAAGTGTGCGGAGATTCTGAAGATGTTCTTCAGTGGTGGAGCCAGTGACAACAATGTCTTCCATATAATTTATACACCCAGGGACAGTGAGCAGTAATTGTTCCAAGAACGCTGAAAGAGAGCAGGGGTGCTGGCAACCCAGAATGGCAATCGTTGGTGTTGATAGAGGCGTGCTAAGGAGCAGAAACTGCCGGGAGGCAGCATCGAGAGGAAGTTGATGATAAGCTTCTGACAGATCAAGTTTAGAAAAATACTGGCCTCCAGCAAGTTTAGTGAACAATTCTGCAGGTCGAGGCATATGGTAAGTGTCGATAAGGCATTGAGCATTTACAGAGGATTTGAAGTCGCCACAGAGACGAATATCACCATTTGGCTTAGAAACAACGACAGGAGAGGACCACTCATTGGATGTGACAGGATACAAGACCCCTGAAGCAGTGAGATGATCCAGCTCCCATCTGACCCGATCACGAAGGGCCACAGGAAAGGGTCGAGCCCAAAAAAACTTAGGCCGAGCAGTGGGTTTGAGCATGATATGAACTTCTAAGTCCTTTGCACGGCCTAACCCAGGAGAAAAAAGGTACGAAAATGTCGTCAACAAGAAACCCAATTGAGCATAAGGAAGAGCATCAAAGACGATATTGACAGAGTCATCTATGGAGAACCCAAAATCGCGAAAGGCATTGAAACCAAAAAGATTCTCCACATTACTATGGTCAACCACAAATATGGGAACAGTGCGAATGATCTCCCTCTACGATTTTTACCCTCCACACTGCCCTCTAATGCTAAATTTGTGATCCCTTGATGCCTCAGAACATGTCATACCAACCGATCCCTTCTTCTGGTCAAGTTGTGCCACAAACTTCTCTTCTCCCCAATCCTATTCAATACCTCCTCATTAGTTATGTGATCTACCCATCTAATCTTCAGCATTCTTCTGTAGCACCACATTTCGAAAGCTTCTATTCTCTTCTTGTCCAAACTAGTTATCGTCCATGTTTCACTTCCATACATGGCTACACTCCACACAAATACTTTCAGAAACGACTTTCTGACACTTAAATCTATACTCGATGTTAACAAATTTCTCTTCTTCAGAAACGCATTCTTTGCCATTGCCAGTCTACATTTTATATCCTCTCTACTTCAACCATCATCAGTTATTTTGCTCCCCAAATAGCAAAACTCCTTTACTACTTTAAGTGTCTCATTTCCTAATCTAATTCCCTCAGCATCACCCGACTTAATTAGACTACATTCCATTATCTTCGATTTGCTTTTGTTGATGTTCATCTTATACCTTCCTTTCAAGACACTATCCATTCCGTTCAGCTGCTCTTTCAAGTCCTTTGCTGTCTCTGACAGAATTACAATGTCATCGGCAAACCTCAAAGTTTTTATCTCTTCTCCATGGATTTTAATACCTAATCCGAATTTTTTCTTTTGCTTCCTTTACTGCTTGCTCAATATACAGATTGAATAACCTCGGGGATAGGCTACAACCCTGTCTCACTCCCTTCCCAACCACTGCTTCACTTTCGTGCCCCTCGACTCTTATAACTGCCATCTGGTTTCTGTACAAATTGTAAATAGCCTTTTGCTCCCTGTATTTTACCCCTGCCACCTTCAGAATTTGAAAGAGAGTATTCCAGTCAACATTGTCAAAAGCTTTCGCTAAGCCTACAAATGCTAGAAACGTAGGTTTGCCTTTCCTTAATCTTTCTTCTAAGATAAGTCGTAAGGTCAGTATTGCCTCGCATGTTCCAACATTTCTACGGAATCCAAACTGATCTTCCCCGAGGTCTGCTTCTACCAGTTTTTCCCATTCGCCTGTGAAGAATTCGCGTTAGTTTTTTGAAGCTGTGACTTATTAAACTGATAGTTTGGTAATTTTCACATCTGTCAATGCCTGCTTTCTTTGGGATTGGAATTAGTATATTCTTCTTGAAGTCTGAGGGTATTCTGCCTGTCTCATACATCTTGCTCACCAGATGGTAGAGTTTTGTCAGGACTGGCTCTCCCAAGGCTGTCAGTAGTTCTAATGGAATGTTGTCTACTCCCGGGGCATTGTTTCGACTTAGGTCTTTCAGTGCTTTGTCAAACTCTTCACGCAGTATCATATCTCCCATTTCATCTTCATCTACATCCTCTTCCATTTCCATAATATTGTCCTCAAGAACTTCGCCCCTGTATAGACCCTCTACATACTCCTTCCACCTTTCTGCTTTCCCTTCTTTGCTTAGAACTGGGTTTCCATCTGAGCTCTTGATGTTCATACAAGTGGTTCTCTTTTCTCCAAAGGTCTCTTTAATTTTCCTGTAGGCAGTATCTATCTTACCCCTCATGAGATAAGCCTCTACATCCTTGCACTTGTCCTCTAGCCATCTCTGCTTAGCCATTTTGCATTTCCTCTTGATCTTGTTTTTGAGACGTTTGTATTCCTTTTTGCCTGCTTCACTTGCTGCCTTTTTATGTTTTCTCCTTTCATCAATTAAATTCAGTATCTCTCCTGTACCCGAGGATTTCTACTAGCCCTCGTCTTTTTACCTACTTGATCCTCTGCTGCCTTCATTATTTCATTCCTCAAAGCTACCCATTCTTCTTCTACTGTATTTCTTTCCCCCATTCCTGTCAATTGTTCCCTTATGCTCTCCCTCAAACTCTCTACAACCTCTGGTTCTTTCAGTTTATCCAGGTCCCATCTCCTTAAATTCCCACCTTTTTGCAGTTTCTTCAGTTTTAATCTACAGTTCATAACCAATAGATTGTGATCAGAGTCCACATCTGCCCCTGGGAATGTCTTACAATTTAAAACCTGGTTCCTAAACCTCTGTCTTACCATTATATAATCTATCTGATACCTTTCAGTATCTCCAGGGTTCTTCCATGTATACAACCTACTTTCATGGTTCTTAAACCAAGTGTTAACTATGATTAAGTTATGCTCTGCGCAAAATTCTACTACGCGGCTTCCTCTTTCATTTCTTAGCCCCAATCCATATTCACCTACTACGTTTCCATCTCTCCCTTCTCCTACTACCGAATTCCAGTCACCCATGACTATTAAATTTTCATCTCCCTTCACTACCTGAATAATTTCTTTTATTTCATCATAAATTTCTTCAATTTCTTCGTCATCTGCAGAGCTAGTTGGCATATAAACTTGTACTACTGTAGTAGGTGTGGGCTTCGTGTCTATCCCTACCACAACTGAAGATACGTCTGAGAATTGATGAGTGGCAGCAGAACCAGTATCCACCTGCATGCGAATTTCTCGACCAAGTATTTTGACAGAGAGGAATAACTTCCCTGAAAGGGAATAAGTACAATTGACAGACAACACAGAATCAGTATCAGCGCCATGTTCATGAAAATCACGTATGCGGTCAGATTTGCAAACGGATGACACATGACCCTTTTTTCTGCATTTGTGACACACGGCCCAATGTTGTGGACAATCCTCTCGTGAATGTTTCATAAAAGACCGCGGACACCAAGGAAGTTGCCGGGGGTTTTGCTGCAGTTTCTTAGAGGTTTGTTTACTGTTAGACCGAGGCTGCACTTAGGAGCGTATTGCAGCCACGTCAGGCGGCGGGTACACACCACACACTTCGTCAACAGCACACACAGGTTGTATTTCCCCAACATCTCCCCATACCTCTATTTGCGCTCCAGCAGCGCAAGAAATTTCAAAAGACTGAGCGATGGATAGGACTTCATCTAGAGTCGGATTTGCCAACTGAAGGGCATGTTGCCTAACTTCTTTGTCGGGCACTGATCGGATAATAGCATCCCGTACCATGGAATCGGCATAGGATTCTTTGTGAACTTCAGTAGCAAATTGACACTTTCTACTGAGGCCGTGAAGTTCAGCAGCCCAAGCGCGATAGAATTGATTCTGTTGTTTTTGACAACGATAAAAGGCAACACGAGAGGCTACCACATGCGTATGCTTTTGAAAATAGACAGACAGAAGTGAGCACATTTCAGCAAAGGACAAAGACGCAGGATCTTTCAAAGGAGCCAATTGAGACAACAACTGATACATTTGAGGTGGAATCCATGAAAGGAACAGAGACTTACATGTTTGGTCGTCCGCGACATGAAATGCCAAGAAGTTCTCTCTAAGACGTTTTTTGTCATCAGACCAGCCTTCCGCCGTCTCGTCGTAAGGAGGAAAAGGAGGAAAAGGAGGTAGAGACGATGAGAGACGCCTCGCATTTGCTGCTGCGACGAAATCAAGAATCGCATTTGTGAGAAGCGTTTGCTGTTCTAAGAGACCTTGCTATAGTTTCTCTGAAGTAGCAATGGAAACACGTGGGTCAACGATGAAAAAGAAAAATTCACTACCTCGTCGCCAATTGTTTTAACTTCAAGTTGAACAAATATATTTCAAGGACGACACAATACATGAAAGTCACAGATCAAGTAAACTGAGTAAGATGTGTGTCACTTTAACAGTTAAATCATCACTGAGTCCGAGTTTAGCGGCCGCTGGCTGGCTGGCCGCTTAAGTGGCGATGCTGCTGCATGGCTGGCTGACAGCACCGCATGTGCACTTCGAGTGTGCTCCCTGCCGCCGTTGGATAAGCAGCTGCAGCAGCAAGTCGTATACTCCTAGCTCATTCATTTGTTACATAGTTTAATTCTTAATTTCTTTGCGTGTTTTTGGTACTTGCATTGTTTAATTCATAAATTTCGGGCGTATTATAGTATTTGAGAGTTGTAGCATCGCGTTTTAGAGCCTGGATAGTGTAAAATCGCGTAGTCTCCTTCCGCCGCCAAGCACTGTGTCAGCAGCATTACTGCATTTACTAGGTAATCTTGTATTTTAATAACCGTTTAAATTTTGTGTCCATTTGTTTGTGCTCTCTGTAGATTAGTTCAGACGTTCTTTGCACAACAGTTTTTAGCATGGATAGGGACTGCAACTGCTGTGTTCAGATGCAGGCTGAGTTGGCATCCCCTCGCTCTCAGCTTCAGGCTGTGTTGGCTTCGGTCACAAGGCTTGAGGCTGTTGCCAATGGGCATCACTGTGGGGGTCCGGATGGGGGTTTGTCGGGGACGGCCAGCTCGTCCCACACATCCCCCGATCGGACTACGGCTGTGGTTGCCCGGGATACTGCCCGCATTGAGGCTGATCCCTCACCTGTGGTAGAGTGGGAGGTCGTCTCAAGGTGTGGCAGGGGACGAAAGACATTCCAGAGGGCTGAACGGAAGGCCTCTCCAGTTTGTCTGACGAACCGGTTTCAGGCTCTGTCTCAGGCTGATACTGGTCTTCGGCCTGACATGGCTGCTTGTCCTGTTCCAGAGGTTGCCCCCCCCCCCCCCCCCCCCAGTCTGCAAGATCCGGGCGGTCGCAGAGGGTGGGCTTACTGGTAGTTGGGAGCTCCAACGTCAGGCGCGTAATGGGGCCCCTTAGGGATATGGCAGCAAGAGAGGGGAAGAAAACCAACGTGCACTCCGTGTGCATACCGGAGGGAGTCATTCCAGATGTGGAAAGGGTCCTTCCGGATGCCATGAAGGGTACAGGGTGCACCCATCTGCAGGTGGTCACTCGTGTCGGCACCAATGATGTGTGTCGCTATGGATCGGAAGAAATCCTCTCTGGCTTCCGGCGGCTATCTGATTTGGTGAAGACTGCCAGTCTCGCTAGCGGGATGAAAGCAGAGCTCACCATCTGCAGCATCGTCGACAGGACTGACTGCGGACCTTTGGTACAGAGCTGAGTGGAGGGTCTGAATCTGAGGCTGAGACGGTTCTGCGACCGTGTGGGCTGCAGATTCCTCGACTTGCGCCATAGAGTGGTGGGGTTTCGGGTTCCGCTGGATAGGTCAGGAGTCCACTACACGCAACAAGCGGCTACACGGGTAGCAGGGGTTGTGTGGTGTGGGCTGGGCAGTTTTTTAGGTTAGATGGCCTTGGGCAAGTACAGAAAGGGCAACACCCTCAACGGGTGCGGGGCAAAGTCAGGACATGCAGGGACCAAGCAGCAATCGGTATTGTAATTGTAAACTGTCGAAGCTGCGTTAGTAAAGTACCGGAACTTCAAGCGCTGATACAAAGCACCAAAGCTGAAATCGTTATATGTACAGAAAGCTGGTTGAAGCCAGAGATAAATTCTGCCGAAATTTTTACAAAGGTACAGACGGTGTTTAGAAAGGATAGATTGCATGCAACCGGTGGTGGAGTGTTCGTCGCTGTTAGTAGTAGTTTATCCTGTAGTGAAGTAGAAGTGGATAGTTCCTGTGAATTATTATGGGTAGAGGTTACACTCAACAACTGAGCTAGGTTAATAATTGGCTCCTTTTACCGACCTCCCGACTCAGCAGCATTAGTGGCAGAACAACTGAGAGAAAATTTGGAATACATTTCACATAAATTTTCTCGGCATGTTATAGTCTTAGGTGGAGATTTCAATTTACCAGATATAGACTGGGACACTCAGATGTTTAGGACGGGTGGTAGGGACAGAGCATCGAGTGACATTATACTGGGTGCACTATCCGAAAATTACCTCGAGCAATTAAACAGAGAACCGACTCGTGGAGATAACATCTTGGACCTACTGATAACAAACAGACCCGAACTTTTCGACTCTGTATGTACAGAACAGGGAATCAGTGATCATAAGGCCGTTGCAGCATCCCTGAATATGGAAGTTAATAGGAATATAAAAAAAGGGAGGAAAGTTTATCTGTTTAGCAAGAGTAATAGAAGGCAGATTTCAGACTACCTAACAGATCAAAACGAAAATTTCTGTTCCAACACTGACAATGTTGAGTGTTTATGGAAAAAGTTCAAGGCAATCGTAAAATGCATTTTAGACAGGTACGTGCCGAGTAAAACTGTGAGGGACGGGAAAAACCCACTGTGTTACAACAACAAAGTTAGGAAACTACTGTGAAAGCAAACAGCTTCACTCCAAGTTTAAACGCAGCCAAAACCTCTCAGACAAACAAAAGCTAAACGATGTCAAAGTTAGCATAAGGAGGGCTATGCATGAAGCGTTCAGTGAATTCGAAAGTAAAATTCTATGTACCGACTTGACAGAAAATCCTAGGAAGTTTTGGTCTTACGTTAAATCAGTAAGTGGCTCGAAATAGCATATCCAGACACTCCGGGATGATGATGGCATTGAAACAGAGGATGACACACGTAAAGCTGAAATACTAAACACCTTTTTCCAAAGTTGTTTCACAGAGGATGACCGCACTGCAGTTCCTTCTCGAAATCCTCGCACAAACGAAAGAATGGCTGACATCGAAATAAGTGTCCAAGGAATAAAAAAGCAACTGGAATCACTCAACAGAGGAAAGTCCACTGGACCTGACAGGATACCAATTCGATTCTACACAGATTGCGCGAAAGAACTTGCCCCCGTTTAACAGCCGTGTACCGCAAGTCTCTAGAGGAACAGAAGGTTCCAAATGATTGGAAAAGAGCACAGGTAGTCCCAGTCTTCAAGAAGGGTCGTCGAGCATATGCGCAAAACTATAGACCTGTATCTCTGACGTCGATCTGTTGTAGAATTTTAGAACATGTTTTTTGCTCGCGAATCAACATGGATTCCGGAAACAGCGATCATGTGAGACCCAACTCGCTTTATTTGTTCATGAGACCCAGAAAATACTAGATACAGGCTCACAGGTAGATGCTATTTTTCTTAACTTCCGGAAGGCGTTTGATACAGTTCCGCACTGTCGCCTGATAAACAAGGTAAGAGCCTACGGAATATCAGACCAGCTGTGTGGCTGTATTGAAGAGTTTTAGCAAACAGAACACAGCATGTTGTTAGCAATGGAGAGATGTCTACAGACGTTAAAGTAACCTCTGGCGTGCCACAGGGGAGTGTTATGGGACCATTGCTTTTCACAATATATATAAATGACCTAGTAGATAGTGTCTGAAGTTCCATGCGGCTTTTCGCGGATGATGCTGTAGTATACAGAGAAGTTGCAGCATTAGAAAATTGTAGCGAAATGCAGGAAGATCTGCAGCGGATAGGCACTTGGTGCAGGGAGTGGCAACTGACCCTTAGCATAGACAAATGTAATGTATTGCGAATGCACAGAAAGAAGGATCCTTTATTGTATGATTATAAGATAGCGGAACAAACACTGGTAGCAGTTACTTCTGTAAAATATCTGGGAGTATGCGTGCGGAACAATTTGAAGTGGAATGATCATATAAAATTAATTGTTGGTAAGGTGGGTACCAGGTTGAGATTCATTGGGAGAGTCCTTAGAAAATGTAGGCCATCAACAAAGGAGGTGGCTTACAAAACACTCGTTCGACCTATACTTGAGTATTGCTCATCAGTGTGGGATCCGTACCAGATCGGGTTGGCGGAGGAGATAGAGACGATCCAAAGAAGAGCGGCGCGTTTCGTCACAGGGTTATTTGGTAACCGTGATAGCGTTACGGAGATGTTTAACAAACTCAAGTGGCAGACTCTGCAAGAGAGGCGCTCTGCATCGCAGTGTAGCTTGCTCGCCAGGTTTCAAGAGGGTGCGTTTCTGGATGAGGTATCGAATATATTGCTTCCCCCTACTTATACCTCCCGAGGAGATCATGAATGTAAAATTAGAGAGACTAGAGCGCGCACGGAGGCTTTCAGACAGTCGTTCTTCCCGCGAACCATACACGACTGGAATAGGAAAGGGAGGTAATGACAGTGGCACGTAAAGTGCCCTCCGCCACACACCATTTGGTGGCTTGCGGAGTATAAACGTAGCTGTAGATGTAGAGGACGCGTGTAACTGTGCAGCAGCACTTTGAAAGACTGGCGAGTAGCAACAGGAACTTATTCCATTAAAAATTGGTTCTGTATACATACACAGTCCTGTAATTTTTTTAACTCCACATTTCATGCCTGTAAGATGATAAAAAGAGGCAATGATTTAACAATGTTTTTCTTTACATATATGTCTGAAGAAATAAATCTCAATTTCAGCTTACATTATTTTTCATTTCAGTACCTATCTAGTCAATAATTAACTGGATTGCTGCTTTGAGTCCTCAGTGCCGTGTGTTTATGCAATACAGCAAATTAATCGAATTACGAACAACTTGAACTGAAAGGAACACACAAAAAATGTTGTAGGGAAGGCTAACCAAAGACTGCGTTTTATTGGCAGGACACTTAGAAAATGTAACAGACCTACTAAGGAGACTGCTTATACTACACTTTTCCGTCCTCTTTTAGAATACTGCTGCGCGGTGTGGGATCCTTACCAGATAGGACTGACGGAGTACATCAGAAAAGTTCAAAGAAAGGCAGCACGTTTTGTATTATTGCGAAATATGAGAGAGAGTGTCACAGAAATGACAGGATTTGGGCTGGAAATCATTAAAAGAAAGGCGTTTTTCGTTGCAACGGATTCTTCTCACGGAATTCCAATCACCAACTTTCTCCTCTGAATGCGAAAATATTTTATTGACACCGACCTACATAGGAAGGATCGATCACCACGATAAAATAAGGGAAATCAGAGCTCGTACGGGAAGATATAGGTGTTCATTCTTTCTGCGCGCTATACGAGATTGGAATAATAGAGAATTGTGAAGGTGGTTCGATGAACCCTCTGCCAGGCACTTTAATGTGATTTGCAGAGTATCCATGTAGCTGTAGATGAAAGAAATGTATATTGTTTACCAATACAGATACAGGAGGAATGGTCAATATTTCAGGGATATGACAAGAATTATCATTTGAAACAAAAAAAGACTAGTGAACATGGGCTCTGAAATGCATACCTTAAGAGTTATGAACACATTTTCCATAGAAGAGATATGTTGCACAATAGTAAAGATGAATAAGTGCTCATAGCTGTTAAGGTATGCATTTTAGAACCTATGTTTACTGGACTTTTTTTGCTTTGAATGATCATTCCTGTGATACACCTGAATACTGACCATTCCAACCGGGATACTCTGTGTATATCATTTAACATATTCCTACAAAGTTCCATTGTCAACTTCGCACAATATCTAAGGTATATTTTTGACACAGCTGTATATTTCCCAAACATATTAAGATTATTACAACTATTTTGATACCGTGAGCTATCCTCCTAAAGACAAACGTGTTTCCATTGATATCCTTACTCTGCAAACAACTGATGTGCATGGCATAGCATCTTCCCATTGTACCTGCCTCTCCCCATTCCATTCACTTACAGAGTGCAGGAAGAATGGATGTTTAAACGCCTCTGTGTGTGCGGTAATTAGTCTAATCTTGTCATCTCAATTCCTATGGGAGCAATAAATAAGAAGACTGTAGTACATTCCAAGTCATTTAAAGCAGGTACTTTATTCAAGATTTTTTTAAATAGGCTTTCTCCGGATAGTCTGTGTCTGTTATCAAGTTCATTCCAGTTCAGTTTCTCCAGGATCTCTGCGTATAGGTCAAACAAACTTGTGACCATTTAGGCTGCCCTTCTTTGTACGTTCAATCTCCTTCTAGTCCTATCTGATGCAGTTGCTACATACTTAGGCAATATTCTAGGATGGATCACAGGAATGATATGTAAAAAACCAAAGTCTGTCATCTGCTTTACCAACAACAGGGATCATTCGACTCCTTCTTCTTCTTCTTCTTCTTCTTCTTGTGGTTTTGTCCCACATTGGCACAAAATCGGCAAGGTTATTTATGGGTTTGGTATGGTTAGTTTAAAGGGCAATCTTGCTGGTGGTAAAGTGATCATTTTGACTGATTTTTCTGAGATCCATTCATTTGCCATTCAAGATAATGTCAGAGGATTTCATTGGGAGAAGAGCCAAGACACATCACACTCCTTTATGGTTCACTACATCAGGATTATTAGCCACTGCCTTGTTATGATATCACTACAGTCCATATGTTTATAATGAGGTTGATTAAATATTTGGGAATAACAATAGGAGAAAATCAGACACATTTACTACTTTAGTGACGAATTTGCAGCCCGTATTGTAACTGGAATAACAGCTGAAAGACTGGCAGCTCATGCTAGTTTGAAGAGGTCTTTAAATAAGCAAATATTGATGCATCTTGATCTGCTTAAGTTCTGCGATGACAATGTTTCAAGTATCATTCTTTTATGTTACACAGACAGAAATTTAACAAATTCAGTTTGATCAGGATGGAAGGTTTGCAAAGGCCACACAACAGCTGGCACAAGAGAAAAATCACCACTGGTTTATATAAGATCAGACTAAGCAATGTTTCCAATGACACTGCAGCAGTCACAAAGTATTTAAAGCAGATGAAGAAATTACAACATTGGTCAGCTTTATGCCTCCCCATGGTCTCATTCATTCCTTCCCCTATACATCTACAAAAGATACTTGCTGGATTCTAGAGCATCACATATTTAAAATGATAAAAGCACCATCAACATCAGGAAAGCAATATATTTACTTAGAATGTTAACAAGACAGTATTAGCAGTTTATTCAATATTAAGCGCAGAAGAATTATTCAAGCCATACAGCGTGTTTAAAGTAAAACTTTCTGTATTTTGTTTTATTGCTGCTTACTGCTTGAATTTGATTTGTACACAACAACAATTACACTTTTATGGGCACAAAACCAGTTTTCATTACTTTTACTTTCCATTTACAGACTAATGGCACTTTCAAGCATGTAACTGTGTATGAAAAGTAATAACTTTTTAAGTGATGTTTTTCAGCCACAAGCAGGCACGGATCAAACATTAAACTACATAGCTTCTGAAGCTTAAAGACTTATCTCTAGAAACAGCAAGATAAAAAAGGTTAAAGAACACACAGTTGAGATATGGGCCCCCAAAGTTACCCAAATTTGGCACCCAAAATGTACAATTCTTGGCCGAATCCGTGCATAAAATTATGATTTACAGCTGGTTAAAGATGAGATCTCCAAGTCACAGAATGTATTGTCTGCCAATTTTGAAGTAGGCCTAGTAGAAATGTCAGCAGATGCATTTAAAAATTTGATCAGTAATGTACTCTAATTCACGATAAAAAGTTGTTAAAGTATACAAAAGCAGGGGCTTCTAAGTTAAAAGTATCTTTAACAAAAGTTACACAATGTTGGCACTTGGTATGTTTACAGGTGATGTGAACTTGGGACCCCTATCTACGAGAGGCTGAAGAAAAGGAACCAAAGGAGATATCGAGCTAAAGCTTTGCACATATCTATTCAAGACACTGTCGAACCAACACAAGAAATTTCATTCCATTCAGAAATAGTGAAGTGGGGACCACCTCTCAATCTGGTCCACTTCAGGTGGAATGACCCAGTTGCTACCAATGCATGAGAACAGTTCCAAGCATAGAAAACACTACTTAGAATGGAAAACTCTTCGAAAAATATCACTGAAAGGACATGGTGTAGACAGCAACCTCCAACAAATGATTAACTGGGGAGCAACAAGGTAGAAAGCTGTACTACAAAGAATTCTGGACAAAACTTTATTCCTAAGGAGTAGTAGTTTAGTTTCCCAAGGGGAAAATACACAGATTGGTGATTTTGACAATGGAAGTTTTTTGGGAATATTGGAAAATACAATGAAGTAAATTGTGAAACCTCCAGCCAAAGTACAAGAAAACTGACTGATGAACAAGAGTACGATGGGTCAAGCCCACTATCATGGTAGTTGCATAATGACTTTATTTCTCTATGTGGTTAGAAACTATTGAAAGTCATTTTACATCAAAGAGAGTGTCTGTCATTTATGGAATTACATTTCCCCAAATGAGGTGAATGTACTCTTCTGTGATATGCATTTCAAAATATACGGGAGGGGAACATAAGGTCATTCAAAGCTTGTGAAAGAGTATTGAGTTTATGACTATTAGCTGTGAAACAGCTAAGGCCATAACTGATGAAATACTGTCCGCATTAAAAACTCTTGGGAGTTCCACTTGTGGACTGTCGTGCTCAGAGCTATGTCAATAGCTCTGTCCACATTAGAAACTCTTGGGAGTTCCACTTGGCGGACTGCTGTGCTCAGAGCTATGACAATGGCTCCAAGATGCAAAGTTACTAGTGGTGTTCAGTCAATAATAGTTGGAAAAGAAAGTCTGCAATTTATTCTCCCTGTGGAGTACGCACTTTCAACAGAGTTTGTGTCAATACTGATGAACTGAATTATGATGTGGTGAGATTTTTTTGAACCAGTGCTCTGCAATTACTTGTTTGAACAGTTCCAGTAACATAACTGAACAGTTCAGAAGTCTGTACTAAGGGGTCTTATTTTGTAGCCAGCATCTATGACTGACATAGACCCTAATTTTAGTTTTTTTTAATTTTAGTGCATTAAATATAGTTACTGTGGTCATTTTTAAGTAAAATTATTTTCTAAATAAAGTTTAGTTTGGACTTGCAAAAATGTTACGATTATTATCCGCTGTGTCTTCAGGTTCATAAGTTCTCAAAAGAGTGTGGGAAAGAAATAACCATGTAATATTTATGTAGCATGTGACTGTAAAATAAGGGTATCCTGTCTCTGATCCTGGGCTCCAGGGCCCATAACTGAATGTGCGGGCCACGACGGCAAGGGTCCCAACAAAACTTCCCTGGGGCACACCGTAAGTTCCTCTTACACATGTTGATGACTCTCCAACACTAGATGAAACACTGAATCGTCCCTACCAAAAAATCATCAATGCAGTCAAACTTTGTCTGATAACCCATACAATCACACTGTTGATGATTGTAGGTTTAGCACTGAGTGATTATTCCCCCCCCCCCCCCCCTGAAATTATTCGGGAATGCCTACTCAGTTGATGTGACAAGATTAAAAATGACCATGATCTAGTTAATTAGCTACTTACTGAGCACTTTTATCAAAATTACACTCAGTTCCAGACGAGAGGTTTGTGCCCTTTCCACATTTTTGAAACAGAAGATAATCAGACAGTCACAGGGAATATAATAAAGAAACTGATAATCAGAAGTGAGCAACACTTATCATGACACAAAGAAGGCACCAAGTTCTACCATTTACCAGATGTTTTATACTGATAACTTATTTAAGTTAATTCTTTTCAAGAAGGCAGAAAGTGTTCATATAATCATCCAAGTAGAACGGTGTCCCATTACATTTATTAAATCCAAAAACTCTGTACAGATTACACATTGAGTCCTAAGGTATATTTCATGGTTGGCATATGTACATAATATGCACAAGTCATCAGAGAGAGAGAGAGAGAGAGAGAGAGAGAGAGAGAGAGAGAGAGAGAGAGAGGGGGGGGGGGCATACAGGTCGTCAAATTAACAATTTTATAATACCACCTCATGGAAGGGTGACATGTCGTTCCCATGTGAAAACAGTTATCACAATTAACATACCAATCGAAAAATGGGTATGACATATAGTAACTGTGAAAAACTCCAATTACAAAAGTTTAACATTAATTTACCTGTATCTGTTAAATGATGCCACAGTGTGTTAACAGCTGGACAAAATGACTGCAAATACTTCTTTTAAATAAACAAAAGAGCAGTGCAATCACCCTGCGGTAAATGCAATGCAAGTTACATATAATTCATTGCTAATGACTAATATATGGAGTGAAAATATTTCTCTTAAGTTACTCACTGTTCCGGTCAAATAAAACTATAATAGTGATGTTTGAAATTTTATATCACCTTTCATATTCCTCGCGGTTCCCGAGTAGACGTTCAAGATAGGCGTAACTAAAGGCACGAAAAAAGCAATTTCCGTCAGGTCGCGTTCGGCGAATACTCTTATATTTTTTAGCTAAATCCAGTACTTTTTGCCTATATATGTCGTCGGCCGAATATTCGCTTTCCAAAGAAGAAATACTTTGGATATCA
Organism: Schistocerca piceifrons; assembly: GCF_021461385.2. Classification (NCBI taxonomy): domain Eukaryota; kingdom Metazoa; phylum Arthropoda; class Insecta; order Orthoptera; family Acrididae; genus Schistocerca; species Schistocerca piceifrons. Next base: position 315,190,300 of record NC_060143.1, on the reverse strand, counting down.
CCAACAAGAGGCGTTGTCTCTGAAATCTAAACAGAACATTTTCTTCTGAATGAAACTATCAAGTCACATCATCTTAACATGCAGAGTATAATTTGGTGAGTTACTTCTTTTTCTATTCTTCTTTGTTGCTGCAAAATCAGCTCATCTTGGTTGGCACCTGCACAGTGGGAATACAGAAAATCCGCTATTTATCAGTATGTTTATAGTAATAAGGCAACTGGTCTTCAAACTTTGACAATACACAATACGCGAGAGTCTTTTGACAACCGACTAACAACTTACTTGGATCGAATTTATTATTATGCAAATCATTACCGTCCTCCATCGTACACTAATTAAAATAGTGAAACAATTACTCAGGCATAGTACGCTTCAATAAATCATCAGCATTCAGTAATTCGCATCACCCCCCATAGAATCTTCCAGCGACACACATTTTCGTTTTCGACATAGAGTTTTAAGCACAAAGAGCGCAGATTTGGTATCATGTTAAATAAGAAATGGAAGTTCTTGTATTTATTGTGGCACAAATTAATTGCATCTGGGTTAATATGTCTTTAAAAATTGCAAAACGGTGTGTAGAGAACAGAGTAAATAATTTCCACACAAATTAAGAATATGTCATGCAATCGAAGATCTTTGGTTCGTATACACCATGTGTTGAGCACGTGGTGAAGTTGTCAAAAACATTTGGGTATGTTGTGTGTGCTGCATTTTGTTGTGGATTGGTACCTAAACAACAATGGCAGATACAGGATTCAGGGATTGTTGTTCAACTAATTTGATACTGTTAATTGAAAAGCTGTGTCCTGAAACAGCAAAAAGCGTTTTTACTGATTTTCTTCGCTATTCGAGATCATATTTGTGTTCGCAAAACGTTTTTAAGCCTAGTGACAGCTGTAAGAAACACCTGGGATTGTTAGCTACAGTCCTCAAAATCGCTCTTACAGAACCAAACCGGGAAGAACATATTCATTTTTCGAATGACGACATTGAAGTTTTCCAGAGCATCATTACAAAATGCAATACTATACTCGAGACTGAAGAAGAAAACTTTGAATTAAAACCAGTTGTGATTGACGTATTGTCATATTGCCTTGTTTTGCTACCAGATGACAAAATAATTGCCCATGTATACGAAATGTTGTTGTTTTGTGAAAATAAACTTTCTTTCTCTGCCAGTGAATCCGATTTTGGTGATATTTCTATGCCAGGAAATTTTTTGATAGCCTTGTACCTTTTAGAGGCCATTATTCAAATCTTGTATATTTTAGAGCAAAATTGTTTACCGAATAGGGAAAAGATGAAAGACAAATTTTTGAGTGATTTCAGTATCCACATGTTGGTTGTAAGACTTCTTACGAACTCTAGTTACGCTGTAGTAGTGCACATACTGAATTGCATAGTTCCAAAACTTCTGAAATTTGTTAACAGTGTCGACTTACTTAAGCAGGTGTGGACACAACTGTCCATAAAATACTGTTCAGCAGCATCTGTTGATTCTCATTTATCTGTCCCATTTCTGATACTGTGTTCACTGTCCAATATGTATTTGCCATGTTCAGAGTCTACTGATTCCTACTCACTCACTCAATACAGTGATTTTTGGAAACTTTGCCAGATAGGTTTAATGCATTCTGACTTATCAGTGAGGAAACAAGCTCTCTATTTAACTAAAAGAGCAGTAGATATAACTTTTCAAAGAGATAACTGCAATAGTGAGAATCTTCCAGAATCACTTGTGTGGAGAAGTTGTCAGATGAGGTCAGATTTTTTGAAACTGTGGCATGACTTGTTCTTGATATTGGAAACCTTGGAAGAAAAACAAGTTCACTTAATAAAACCAGTGCTACCCATGATTCAGAGATTGTCCACAGGTACGTCGGAGTGGCATAAGTCGTGGACTCTGTGCATATTTCAGAGATTACTGAAGCATGACAACAACACAGTTGTGAAGTGGGGTGTAACCCATTTCATTAATCTAAACTTGGTGTACTTCACTGCTTTGGGTGATATTTGCACCAATATGTTATTTGTTAATTTCATGGATGCAATAAATAACACTGCCTTGTATGCCACTAGAGATAGCACACTAAAACTATCTGATACAGTAGAAAGCTTGGTGACACTGTTTCATGCAATATGTCAATTGCATATTAAGAACTGTCGTTTATATTTTGGTAAGTTTATAGAAGAATTGACCAAAAGATCTTGGGGTCCAGTACCTATGTTTTATATAACAAAGGCACTAGCATCATCACCTATAACACCAGTATGGAGTGACACTCATTTGCTGTTGTGTGGAAAATTAGCCAGAAGTGCTATTGTAAATCAGAATGTATACATTCGTGCAGCTATTGAGTGTTCATTGCTTGAGTGTGCTATTAAATTTGCGGACCGGAAGCTTATCACAGTGAAAAGTGTTTGTCATTTTCTAAATAGTTTCAGTTCAAAATTATCACTGAAACGAGGTACTTTCATATGGAATGAAATTGTGAATTGGCTAAAATCATTTATCACAAAATCTGATGCTCAAGATTTTGTCATAAAATTTGCATTCACTTTCGTGGACAATATGACTTTGAGTGAAGAACAACAAACGGATATTTCTGTTAAGGCATTTGGGAGGATGGTAGTTCTGCTTTTGGAGAGTGAATGTTTGACGTCAGCTGAAGTTAAGGGTAACTCTGGAGACATTGTGGCAGAAGTCTTTAGAAACACATGGAAAAGGCTTTGTAACATTGACAGTAATGGTGATGATTTGCAAGCTATCAGTATAAGTCTTTTAGCCACTATGTTGGAAGAATGTGTGAGTATAAAAGTTGATCCTAATGACAGTGTGAGAACAACACTCGCAGAAATATTTCAAGGTACTGTTCATGATATATTTTTACTCATTAGCAAGAAAATCACAAATTTGTTAGGGTTACAGGACATTCAAATAGTAAATAATTATTTACTTGCATTGAAAGCTTTCTCTGAAGACCAGAATATTCTCCCACTCATAGAGCAGCATGTTTATCTGCTACATAATGCAGTGCTACAAATTTATGAACGTAAAGCTAAAATTGGATCAAGTTTGAACATACTTTTTGCTATGAAAGTTATTGAGTGGGTATCCAGTTGTCTCAGAAATCATATGTCTTGCTCCCACAATGATTCAAAAAATGAAATTATGTATAAACAGTGTTTGTTCATTGAAAGTCTAGTGCGTAGTGGTGAATTAGACATTCCTATATATAAAAGATTTGACGAAATAACTGAAGCCAGTAATCTACGACTTCGAGGCAAATTGGCATGTGAATACACTTCTGCTCTTTGGAGTACAGTGAGTTTGTGTACAGAAATTTCTCATCAAACAAATCTTTATGTCAGCCCATTTAAGTTTGTTGATAAATCATTGCTAGAAACAGCTATAAATGCTATCGAAATTGGTGGCAGGGGAGTGTGTATACCTGTGATGAACACTATGAGGATAATATTTCATTACTGGTATGACAAAGAAATATTGTGCGACATTGGCCGATTTCTGTCAATATGCTGGATGAACATATTTGAAATGAGGTGGACAGAATACTTCTGGGGCACAACAGAAGTATTTATGAAATTAACATTCCACCCATCATTTCTTCAGGAAAGAAGAATGCATCCTTATATACTGCAGGTACGTTCCATTAAATTTTAGAATTTTGTTTGTCATTTGACCATTTAACACAATAGTGTGGGACATGTAAATACATTATACAGATATTTACACATGTATATATGTTAACAACATGTGCAGTCTACCTTTAAACTCTGTGAAAGGGATGCTGGAAATCTCTGAAGATTACTTCCAGCAACCTCCATGTAGAGTGTCAAGTTAGACTGTACACATAGGATATGGCTGTGAAAGCTGATGCTAAGGAATGATGGGGTTGGAGTTCAGGGACATCCTTAATTACTTCATAATAAGCGTTAAAGGAGCCAATCAGAGTAGATCCCAATGGTCAACCCAGACATTCAGACAATGCAGGGTTTAGTACCCATGAAGGCAGTAAACTTGATAGATCACTTTATGAATATGTAAGAATATTCTGATAAACCGTAAATAACGTGGGAGTAAACAGAAGTGTCAAGTTGTATACAGGCACATACAAAAGAGAAAGAAAACTTGACAGCTTTCAGAATCATCCTTTGTCAGGTTGGTGTACTGAAGGTGATGGAGAGACATAGTTTGTGTTGGTGGGGTGGTTGACAGGTCAGAGGAAGGGGAAACAGTGGGGTGGAGTGTGTAGGAATAGTCAGTTAACAGAGGTTGAGGCCAGGAGGGTTGTCGGAGCGAAGGACATATGCGAGAATCACTCTGGTGTACTTAGTTCAGAGAAGCTGGTGGTAGAGGGAAGGATCCGGACAACCTGGGTTGTCTAGCTGTTATTGAAATTGAAATTGTGGTGCTATGTTAATGTTGTGCCACTGAGCCATCAACTTTGTTCTTGTGCACTGGTAGACGGTGGCATCGCAGAAGTGTACGATTCCATCTATCTCCTTTGACCCATAACATCATTAACATGGTGGAAATGGCTACTTTCAGCATATACAGAATGGCGACAATGATGTTACTACATACACATGCCAACAAATGTGAACAAAAATAAAAATGACACAATAATGTCTCACACCAAAAATAAAATTAAAGTGACAGGACAACTACAGAAAATTGGGGGTTTAGGGCAGGGAAAAGATAAATATACAACAATACAAAAACCCTCACCATCCCAAAACAAATAATATACAAAAATAATTTAAATTACAGCATTCTGCTACATCAACAAAAGCACAAGAATTGGACATTTCCCTTGACCTATATATCTCAACTATAGCTACCAATACCAAAAAAATACAACCCCAGAAAGTGGAATCGGGCATTTGCCTTGGCATGTATAGCTCAACCGTAGCTATTGGTAAAAAAAAAAAAAAAAAAAAAAAAAAAAAAAAAAAAAAAAAAAAAAAAAACACACACACACACACACACACACACACACACACACACACACACACACACACACTGCAACTTCAAAAAGTCGAACCAGAATTCCATCAACTCGGAGACCCAAATACTTCATGTTCACTACATCAATTAAAACACAACCAACCCACCATAAATATACATATACAAAACATCACAATTATTATAGAATAAAACCAAAATAAAAATTTCTTACCAACAAAAGTTTCCAGCAATACCACCTAGGCGGCCGGCTGTTGAGGCCAAATGGTTCTAGGTGCTTCAGTCTGGAACCGCGCTGGTGCTACAGTCACAGGTTTGAACCCTGCCTTGGGCTTGGATGTGTGTGATGTCCTTGGGTTAGTTAGGTTTAAGGAGTTCTAAGTCTAGGGTACTGATGACCTCAGATGTTATGCAGGCATGTGCACGCGCTTGCGCGCACGCCACCACACACACACACACACACACACACACACACACACACACACACACACACACACACGCGCGTGTGCCGACAGTGCCACTTATACATATTTATACAGCAGTTACTTGCAAACCAAACGAACAGTGTGCAACAGGCAACAACTGTAGCTCTGAGTGCCATACTGCCTTTTCGCCAGTTTAACAAAAATGAATAGTAATAGCTCGAGTGGTTGCAACAGTATGAAGCGCACATCATTGCTCACTAAGTATCAGGTGCTGTGAAGCTACATTACATTTTGTCAACTGTAGGAAGTTCAGTTTTTCATCTCAATCAGAAATTGTTCCCTAACACCACTCTGAGTGAACTTTCCTATGATCATGTTGTAGGTTCTCTAACTAATTATTATGACTGACAAGTGAATGTGGTGGCAGCTAGGTACTAATTCTTTTGTTGCAAGAAAAGGTCAGAACAAACTTGTCGCAAGTGGGTAACATATTTGTAGGGTATGACGAGAAAATGCAAATTCAGATGTGCTTGTGGTGCTTTATATTCAGATGTTATGCTGCATGACACGATCATGTACAGTGTTAACTGATGTCAAACTTAGAGAACAGATTTTGAAACAGTCAGATCCATCATTTCAGCACGTAGTGCATATTCTAGATCATTATGATTCCAGTGCCATATTAGACAATGAATTTGAGCAGCCGCCAATTTGTCCGGTTGAATCATCCCTTGTTCATGACCAGCCCAGTAGGCAGCAACAGTATGTGTGCACCAAGCCATGTAAACAGTTCTCTAAACAGGCGAATGGAATTAAGTCACGCCCTCAGTGCCATTCATGGCACAAACACCAAGACTATCCGTCCAGACAAGCACAGTGTATGCTTGTGGCAAGAAAGGTCACATACAATCAGTATGTTTGCAACGGAACAAACATAGGAATTCTGCCCACTCACAAAAATCTAGTTGCAAGGCCCATGTAATCAATACTGTGTATTCCACACCTGCTCCAAGCATTAGCAAAACTCGCAAGCAAACAGTTTCTTCAGTGCCATGCCAGTCCAATACACTTTTCGTTCATTTGCATCGCTCGCATACGAGAACTGTGACGTTCACTGTGCTACAATCGCACAATTGTGAGAACATACTTGGCCTTGATTCATTCGATTCAGGACAATGTGTTGTCAGTGACTGCATTCAGTGCCAAAGACAGTGTTGCTCAAAAAATTTCCTGAACTCTTCTTTGAAGGTTAAGCAAGGCTAGCAATTTTGTTGCCCATATTATTGTGAAAGATACTGCTCAGCCAAAATTTTGCCAGGCCAGACCTATTCCTATTGCATTATGGGACAAAGTGGCTGCTGAACTTAAAGAATTGCAAGATAGAGGAGCTATTGCACCTGTACAAGCTAGTCAGTGGGCAAGTCCACTGGTTTTGCTCCCCAAACCTTCCAGTTGCAGTCGCATCTGTGTTGAATTTAAGTCTACAGTCAACCCACAAACTGTGAGTGATACTTATCCATTGCCATGCCCAGAGAATCACATGGACAGATTAGGCGCTGGACGCTACTTTTGAAAAATTGATTTGTGAGGCGCCTATCTTCAAATACCACTAGATGAACAATCTCAAACTGTGTTTTGTGAACACTCATTTCGGCTTGTTTAAATATTTTTGTTTGCTTTTTGGCAGTGCTTCTGCACCCACTATTTTCCAATGGTATTTGGAACAGCTGACTGCTCAAGTACCAACCTGGTCAAACTGTCTGGACAATATTGTCATAGCATGTCGTACATCTGAAGAACACATTGCAGATCTGCGTGCTTTTTTTTGTGTGTTATCTGTTGCAGGACTAGAGTGTAGTCGCACAGAGTGGCTGCGCGGTTTACGGAGGTTTGAGTCCTCCCTCAGGCACGTGTGTGTGTGTGTGTGTGTGTGTGTGTGTGTGTGTGTGTGTTGTTGTTGTTGTTAGCGTCAGTTAGTTTAAGTAGTATGTAAGTCTAGGGGCTGATGACCTCAGCAGTTTGGTCCCTTTGTTAAACCTGAATTGCAGTATTTTGATCACGTCATAAACAGTCAAGGTGTACATCCTCTTCAGTCACATTTGTTAGCCATACAAGACCTGTCAGTTCCTCGCATTGTCACAGAGTTGCAGTCAGTTTTAGGGAAAATGAACTATTGTATTTGGTTCATACCAGACGCTGCACAAATAGTAGCACCATTGCATCACTTGTGTCACAAGAACTTTCCCTTTGTTTGGGCAGATGAGTGCTGAGAAGCTACGCTCAGTGATCGATACTGGGTTCACTTTGATCTGACAAACCTGTTGTGTTCCAAGTTGACACTACTTCTTGCAGAATTGGTGCAGTGCTTTTGCAGAGCATTGATGATAAACACGGATCTATTGCTTTTGCATCAAAATTATTGTCCAAAACTCAGTGTAACTATTCACAAATACAGAAAGAGGCACTGGCTATTGTGTATGGTGTCACCAAATTCCACCACTATTCGTATGGCAGAAAATTCTGCTTAGTAATGGATCACAAGCCATTGCAGTCCTTGGTTCATCTGATGAAGCCGGTCCCTGTACGAGCTGCCCACAAATTGCAAAGATAGGGTTTGTTGTTGTCTTAATACCAGTATGAGATCGTGTATCATCTGACATCTCAACATGGTAGTTTGGACACACTTTCATCTTCCGATTAGCCCTCATACAGACTTTGACACTTCTGCTGCATCTTGTTGTCACATCGATACTCAGGATTCTGAATTTCTTCAATCTTTTCCTCTGAGCTATAGGAAAATTGCACAGGCCATATCAGCTGATTCCGATTTGAACATTTTGCTACACCACGTTCGCACAGCTTGCCCTCGCTCATTGCATAGCATAAAGAACTCTGTAGTGCACCAATACTTTGCATGTCGGCATAGCCACACTACACAGCAAAGAGTGGTTCTTGTTCAGAAAGACAGTGGACAGTCACATGTGTTGATCCCTAAAGCTTTGCAAAAAGAAGTGTTGCAGTTACTTCATCGAGGACACTGGGGGATTGTTCGTATGAAGCAGTTAGCGCCTCAGCACTGTACTTGACACGGTATGGACACTCAAATAGAACAGATGACGTCACAGTGTCACGCATGTGTGGAAAATCAGTGCACTCTGCCACAAAATTTCTCTGCTTGGCCTAAGTTGGAATCATCATGGCAACATGTGAACATAGACTTTGTGGGATCTTTTTGAAACATTCGTTGATTAATTGTAGTAGACTCTTATAGCAAGTTTCCTTTTGCTGTGCGAGTGAACTCAAAACCATCACATAGCACAATTTAGGCATTGTCCTCTATTTTTTGACTCGAAGGTTTGCCTGATGTCATAGTGTCGGACAACAGTCCTCAGTTCACATCAAATTAAATTTGAAACATTCTGTGAATGCAATGGCATACAGTGCCTTACAAGTGCACCATTCCATCCACAGTCAAATGGCAAAACGGAACATTTTGTCAGAACCTTCAAGCAACAAATGGCCAAACTTCACACCGCACACACCAGGGATCAAGCATTGCAACTGTTCCTCACCTCTGGTCGTTCGCATCCACAAGATGGACTATTGCCGGCGGAATTGCTTCACGTTCACTGCTATTGGACACTGCTCCATCTGCTCTAACCTCCTCAGCATCTGGTGCCAACGGAAGGCTGCAAGTATCGCTTCGTGCCGCATGTTACTGTGTTTTACAGGGTTTTTGGCGGCAGCAGACGGTTGGTGCAGGCGAGATCCTTCATCGACTTAGCGCATACATTTATCTCATTTTAGGCCCAGATGGATTGCAGCACCGACATCACAATCAAATTTGCCACTGTCATGTGCATGGTGATCCTTTTACATGTCGTCCTCCACATTCATGGATCCCGAGGACAGCATGGCCACTGCGGCTGCCAGAGAGTGTCATCATGACATCATGGATGACCCCATGGAGACGGAGCCTTTGCCTTCTCCACTTCCTCTTGTCCTACCGATGAAGCTTTACCCACCCACGCTGCAATGGCTGACACCTTCTACATCATGGTATGGGCCTCAGGAGGCGGACGTGTACCCTTCTGGGTATTTTCTGGGGGATATTTCCGCCAGAACGAAGGCCGGATGGTGGGTTACAACCGGAGTATCATTTCTTCTGCATCCACAGCTTCCGGTCCATCAAAGCGTCCACGCTCCTACCTCCCCTCCTGTTATTGTGCACTGTATACGACTATAGTCCGTTGCTTTGGAGGAGGGGGCAAGGAATGTTACGGCGTAAAGTCAAGCGCCGGCACGCCAGGCAGGAATGATAGGAAAGGGAAGGCTGTGAGAAGAAGTCAGCCAATCACACGCTGACCAGACCTCCGTCCGGGATGACAACACATTGGCAGCAAGGCCTATGTGAAGATGACATAAGCGCCGCGACCGACTGGTGACCGCCCAGTTCAATAGCAGCTTCAAGACTAGCGACTTTGATAGCGGCGTCAGTACTAGTCACTTCGCTTGTATTTTGTATGTAGCACAGACTTGGAATTGTCTATGCTGAAGGAGATTGATTATTTCGTATGTCGCCCTTTGCTTGCAACACATCTGTGTAATTGCCAAAGTTAAGTATTATAATTTTCTTATTTCAATAACACTCATAAATATGACTTGTTTTGGTTGTTTATCTAACGAACTGAGTATACAGGCTTCCTAGACACTACACATTGGATGATTTCTGCATGCGATCAGGCATTCACCATGTTTGCTCTCCTCTCTTTCAACCCCAGTCTAATGAGGAGGCCGAGCAAATGGTTTGCAGATGAAAAACTTTTCTGCATTATTTTCCCATCAAGGAGGCATTAATGCTATTCTGATGGCTTACTGGATGGCTTTCATTGGTCCCTGTTGTCCCACAGAACTTCCCCATGAGTGCCAGCCATGGACGCTGCTCCATTACCTTCATCCGGCTTCTTGCCCACCATCATGTTACGCTGTACCACACTTCCTGCCAGGCAGAGTGGGCACATGGTTTTGGTTAGCAACCCCTGTTAGTTACCAGCAATCATTGTATGTCAGAATGGCCGCAATGTTTACACTCTCCAGACAAAATCAGCCCTGAGCCTGGGTGGGCACCCACCCACCGTTCCAGCCGCACCACCACCTTTGCTGGTGCCCCAGTCACTTTGTGCTGCCTATTCACAGGTGTTCCAGCCTCAGTGTCCACCTGTGTCAGTGCCACCCTATGAGACTATGCAATCACAGCCTCCGACAGCAGCTCTGTTGCCCCTCCAGCCGTTAGGCATGCCCCTTGCCGATTTGATGTCTCCTGGGTGACCTCAGCCTGCGGCGGAGCCACCTCCACCTTCCTGCCTGCCACTGGACATTGATCCCAGCTTGGGCTGCCCGTTGACAGTCCTGTCATCTCTTGCTCCTCTGCGGTGTCAGGGCGCTCCTCGTGCTGGCCACTTTCGCCCATATTCCAGTGTCACCACAACCAGGAATTGCTCTCCTCCCTTGCCTCTGAGGCATCCTTGGATTTGAACAACATCTTTACATCCCAGGCATCCTCTTCTTGCCTGGGGAATTAGTGACGCTCCGCCCCCAAGAGGGGAGGCATGTAGTGAACCATGTAAGATTACACACTCACAATCTGGGTGTGCAGCTGTACGGCACACCACAGAAATTGCAATATGCTAGCACCGGCAGAGGCCTTCAATCTCGGATGCACAAGCACCCTCTCTGTAGTGCACTCTATGGCCAGCCAATGGCTTATAGAATCAGGCCTGGCTAGCCTCGCTCTCAATCATATGTTGGCAATCAGCCCATTTGTCTTGGAATAGTAGTGCAGTCACTCAGTGGCAAGTGCTTTTGTATACCTGTTTTCTTCAAGTAATAAAATGTTGTATTTATTGTTATATGTGTGTACTTGTAGTCAGAACAAATGTAACTCTCAATAAAGATCTTGAAACATTGGGCTCTGGAAAGGAGCATGTAAATACTGTAGCTTAAGTTTGAAAATGTACTTGACCAAGCACTGGATATATATATACCCATTAGAACGGTTCGTGATGGGTGGGCCTCCATGGCATAAAATCATTGTAAAGAAAATTCTAAAGAAACAGAGGTAAAAGGTGTAAAATAAAGTAAGCTTTAAACAGACAGATAGTGGATAAAACACATTTTTTTTTTCCTCTAGAGGGCAAATCTTGAAGCCAAGAATTACTCTCTTAACATACTCTTGTTGAAAGATGTGTTACAAATCCCAAAGAAAATTGCATGTGTAAAAGCTGTTAGTGGTACCGAAGTTAATGTCCAGACACCCGTGGATAACACAGGAACTGAAATTGTGGGTAATAAGCAAAAGCAGAAATACTGAACTTTGTTTTCAAATTTTCCTTTATAAAGGAAAATCCAGAAGTATTAGTGCCAGTGATGTTGAGAAAGAGCTGAAATTGCTATAACTAAACAAGGCTTCAATGCACGATGTAATCCTTATCAGATTCTACACAGAAATTTGGCTGAGATAGCACCTCTTTTAATCAAAATATATTGTAGATGCTGTGAAGGAAACATTGTGCCCCGTAGATGGAAGAAAAAAAAAGAAGGGTAGCAGAAAGTGACCCTCAAGCGTACTATCCAATTCCCTTGGTAGCCATCTGATGCAGGATCTTAGAACATATTCTACTCTATACTCTACATCTATACTTTGTAAAACACTGTGAGGGTACTTCCCACTGTACCAGTTAGTAGTGTTTCTTCCTGTTCCATTTCCACACGGAACACAGAAAGAATGTTTTTGTGTAAATGCAGTAATTATTCTAATCTTATCCTTATGACACATGTGTCAATAATATGTAGCTGATTGTAGTAAATTCCTAATCATAATTTAAAGCCGGTTCTTGAAACTTTGTTAATAGACTTTCTTAGAATAGTTTATGACTATCTTCAAGAGTCTTCCAGTTGAGTTCCTGCCATTTGTGCTGCCTTTCTCTGTAAACATTTGGTACCCCCCCCCCCCCCCTTAGTCCTATTTGGTACTAGTCCCACACACTTGAGCAATATTCTAGAAGCAGTCACATAAGTGATTTGTAAGCATCTCCTTTATAGACTGATTGCACATCTCCAGTATTCTACCAATAAACCAGTTGTAGAATATTGCTCAAGTGTGTGGGACCCTTACCAAACAGGAATATTAAAGGTAGACAGAGAAGGGCAGCACAAATGGTTACAGGTGTGTTGAATCTGTGGAAGAGTGTCACAGAGATACTGAAGGACTTAAACGGTAAGAATCTTGAAGATAAGTGTAAACTATCCCAAGAAAGTTTCAAGAACTGTCTATAAATGATGACTTTAGGAATATACAACAATCCCCTATGTATTGCTCCCATAGAGATTTTGAGGATAAGATCAGAATAATTACTGCTTGCACAGAGGCATTCAATCATTCTTCCCACACTCCATACATGAATGAACAGGAAGAAACCCCAGTACCTGGTAAAATGGGACATACCCTCTGCCATGCACCTGAAAGTGGTTTGCAGAGCATAGATGCAGCATTCCACCTGCTTTATCCACAACTGAGCTTATATGATCATTCCATTTCATATCCTTACAAAGTGCTACCACAGGTATTTCTTTCAGGTGGTACTTCATTAAAGATAACTGCATCATCTGCAAAAAATCTAAGGTTACTATTAATAATTCAGAGCTCAAACATAATGAGGTATCGAGAACAGAATAACATCTTCCATGGCAACCAGAATGAATTCTGAAAATATCAGTCGTGCAAAGTTCAATTTGTGCTTTTCTCACATGAAACACTGGTACTGGAAGCTGTGTGTCAAGGTTATCATGCAGATGCAGTATTGCTTGAACTTCCAAAAAATAAGTTGACTCAGTAGCACACCTACTCTCGTTATTGAAAATACAATCATTTGGGATATGAAGGAAAATTTATGACAGGACTGAGCATTTCTGGCTAGGAAGGATGCAGCATGTTATTTTGGATGGAGAATTAGTTAGTTGTATGTTCATGGATCATTTTGCATAACAGGTTGTCATAATGTCATCAGGATCCTGAAAATTAGGTGAATACCATATGGTAGCAGAATGTAAATTTTGCCAAGGTAATGATTTGGCTAACTTCCTTGCTGGTCTGTATGTTTTAGAAGGTTGGATCTGAGTGGTCAAATTTTACTAGCAAATTTCTCATTATTGTTTAGGTAGTAATCCTTTTGGTTTAATCTGTCAACATTTTATTGGATCATGAAATCAAGTCTGCAGTTTTTACTGTAGTACTTTTCTTTCATTTTTCATGTGTGCACTTAAATATTTTTAAAATTGTATTTTTCAGTATGCGCAGCAGATAATGGAACTTGGAGAGTCTATGTCAGGTGTTTGTAGTCTTCTAATGCTTACTATACAGAATGTCAATCAAGACCACAAACTTAATTTTGTTGATGTTTTATCGGAAATCCTATTAGAAGCACTGCTTTATGGACCTTCACACAGGCGAGATCTGAGGTTAGAAATTTTATGTTTGAAATATGAGCTGTGCAAAATTCTTCTTTAAAGATTAACTTTTCGTTTCAAAAAAGGAGTATGCAATAATTGAAACTTCATGTACAGTGTTTACAACAAAGCTAATTTTGGATATTGCACATCTTGCCATAAGTAGGCAGCAGTTTCTTTACTCACAATCAGCTGTAAAGACTGTAGTGAAACGGTTGTTCTAAGCCAAAATAAATGAGTCAATATCTAGAAAGTTATTTGTGTCTTACTATTAAAATAAAACATGCAACGGTTTTGGAAGAAACTGTTTTATTTATTAACTACAGGCTTACATATTCCTGACACTGTAACAGTGTGGGGGGCGATCTGCAATAATATAGACTCTATTTTTATAAAGTAACATTTTTTAAAAAAATTATAAAATGTTTTATACAATATTGAAAATTACACTATCAAAAATCAGGAGACGTAATTTAGTTTCTCATCTATACCTTATGGTAACAGGCACGAAGCTAAAACTTTATTATATGCAAGAGTAACATTGATATTTAAAGGTGCAATTATCTATGGCGTGATTAAAACTAACACACAAAACATATAAATTATTTACCCACAACCACATGGAGAGAGCTTACACTTATTATAGTGTCTTGTTTATATGAGTTTTTTATTACAATGTGTCACTCGATGTCTAGGTGATTTAAAGTATCATTCATCGATTAGAAAAGACAGCCATCTAAATGTGATAGAAGAATGCTTCAGAATCCAGACTACAGACTTGTCATGTATAGACCTACTCTAAGAATATCATGTTGTTGAGAAGTGTAGTAACCATTTCTTTCAGGTTATCATCACTGTGATAACATCTTCCTCACTATAGTAGGTAATAATTAGGATAAATCTGAACTGAGCAGCATAGCAAGTGGTTGAAGCCATTGTTACTACAGCTGCATTTTTGCTACAATGTGAAGGTTCAGAATGAGATTTTCACTCTGCAGCAGAGTGTGCGCTGATACAAAAATTCCTGGCAGATTAAAACTGTGTGCTGGACCGAGAGACGAGATACTGGCAGAAGTGAAGCTGTGAGGATAGAGTGTGTCATGCTTGGGTAGCTCAGATGATAGAGCATTTGCCCGTGAAAGGCAAAGGTCCCGAGTTCGAGTCTCAGTCCGGTAGACAGTTTTAACCTGCCAGGTATTTTCCATGTGAGGGTTATTGTTGTCATGAAGGAACAATTCCAGAATTCAGCAAATGCCCTTGATTTGACCATGAAATTTCATTATTTGTGCTATGAATACTATTTATTAGATCATTGCCAAATTTTTTGAGTTGCCACGGTTTTCATTAGTTCTGGAGCACGCGCCTCTCCATGTAGAAATAGAAAATGTGTTAAATATTTATTGACGAAAGATATATTGTTATGTAAATCTTTATGGTGATCAGTCACTGCAGCAACCAATGGACATGCATGTGGTAAGTCATGAGCGTCGTATGACCATAAACATTTACACGACAATACAACATTGTCAAGAAATACACCATACATGTTTTCTATTTCTATGTAGGGAGGCATATGCTCTAGACCTAATTAAGATTGTGTCAATTCAAGATCAGATTAGATTAGATTAGACTAGGTCCACTTTTAGTTCCATAGACCCAAAAAGGTGACGATTTTCGTGGGTGTGCAACATGTCAGAAAGAATGTCTTTTTATTCTAGAAAATTGTAAATATGTGAGGAAAAACATAAAAGAACATGAGCATAATATCAGGCAAAAAGACAAACCCCATGTTCAGTCAGTATGGACAACAGCTTATAAAACCTCCAGTACAAATAGCACAAGACAAATGTACAATAGTCTGCCACATAAAATTAAAGTTATTTCTTCATTTTCTCTGTTTCACAAATCCCTAAGGGTACAATTCTTAAACCACGTGAAGTACAACAGACATGAAGCAATATTACGCAAAAATTGCTACTGCTGCTAAAGCAAGATCAAGTATAATTAATTTATTGTACTATTAAAATAAATGTTGAAGTTATATGTTGTGTGTGTGTGTGTGTGTGTGTGTGTGTGTGTGTGTGTGTGTGTGTGTCTATATGCGCGCGTGTCACGCAAATGACATCCAACAATCTGTAAAGATTTACTGGATGAATAAATAAATAGAAAACACAATACTTACCACCCTCATCATTTGTTGGTGAATACATTACAGTAAACTGGAACTGCCAATGTTTACAGAATTAATACACTGTCAGAACGAAAAATAGTTATGCACTTTTAATAAATTTGTCATACACAAAATACCTAATCTTGACTGTTGTGACCAAGTGCTGTCAAAACTGAAATCTGACAGACATTTTTACTGAAGATGGTCTAACAGTCCTTGGTTAGATATTCATCTATAGAGTACAAGGAGTTGCCTAGCTTTTATCAACATCAAATAGTACACTGCACATGTACAATGAAACTGTAATGATTACAGATATGTGTACAATAAACAAGACACATTCTTATGAATACGTCATTAATTTTCAACAAAATTACAATAAGATGTTTACTGATTTCTATTTACATAGTTTCACAAAGCATTTGTTGTTCTTCATATAAGTATGGTACTCTTCTAATGTGTAGAAAGGGTGTCTTACTAAAAAGCTTTGGTTGTTGACCCCCAAATTTCAAGTGAGAGGAGAAAAGAGCATGGTATGCAGTCTTTAGGACTATAGTGTCTTTACAGAACTTGCTAATAGTACTGATTGCAATTTATTTATTTTTTTTGACAACTTAGTTGCTAGGTAGCCAATATGTGTGTCCCATTTCAGGTTGCTTTGGATTGTTAGGCCAAGGAATTTTACACTAGACTTTCTTTACCAATTTGTTGCCAATGTATAATTTAATTTCTTGTCGCATTATTACACTCAGCCTCTAGTTCATTACATGACTCCTTTTTACACACGATGGACGTGTCATCGGCATACAGAACAATTTTGGAATTATTAATGACATAAATAATGTCTGTATGTGTTTGCAATGCGAATGATGTCAGATGTAGGAGGTATAAATATAAAAAGTTGCATACTTTGCTTACTTTCATTACATTATATCATATGGAATCATATTCTGGAGTAACTCATCAAACCGAGCAAAAGTTTTTAAAGTGCAAAAGCATGTAATAAGACTCATTTGTGGTGCAACTTAGAGAACATTATGCGTAAACTTGTTCAAGAAACTGTGTATTGTAACCACAGCTTCTTAGTATATGTATTGTTTAGTGAAATTTGTTTCAAATTGGCTGTTTCCAGCCAATAGCTCAATACATAGTATCAATGCTAGGAATAAGAACACTCTACATAAAGACCTAAAATCACTTACCTTGGTCCAAAAAGGGGTCCAATATTTAGGAACACATTATTTTCAATAAATTGCCAGCAACCATTAAAAACTTGGTTTCAGGTAAAGCATGGTTTAAACAGAGTCTGAAAGACTTTTTGATAGGCAACTCCTTGTACTCTATAGATGAATATCTTAACATGGACTGTTAGACCATCTTAAGTAAAAATGTCTGTCAGATTTCAGTTTTGACAGCACTTGGTCACAACAGTCAAGATTAGGTATTTTGTGTATGATAAATTTATTAAAAGTGCATAACTATTTTTCATTCTGACAGTGTATTAATTCTGTAAATATTAGCAGTTCCAATTTACTGTAGTGTACTCACAGATGATCTGACAAATGACCAGGGAAGTGAATATTCTATTCAAATATTCTATTTTTTATGTTATACTTTCTGTCATGTTCCACACCCACGAGAATCATCTCATTTTTGGGTCTATGGAACAAAAACTGAATCTAATTTAATGTAAGTGATTTGTATGCCATGATGCCTGATGATGAGCACAAATGGCTCAAAACATGTCACTAATATAAATTATAGTAGTTGCTTACTGTACAGTCATTTCTATGTACCTTTTGTTGTTTCACTGGCACTCTACTGTCTCTATAAACATAATTTGCAATTTAATTCAATTGTGTAAGGGCATTGATGTCCACAGTGACAGAAATGTGATTCTCTTAAATTGAAGTAAATAAGAGTGAGTAAACAATTCTCTTGATTGCGCTGCTTTAATTTATTGCAACGCCATTCACAAGGTCTGCGTAAGTCTTGGTCCATCACATCGATCCATGCTAAATTTCGTGATCCCACTTATTGTTAAATCTTCCTGTATTATGTATTAACAAAGTAAAATCGAGGATAGAATAACGACAACATGATGAAAAGGATGGACTATTACTCACCATATAGTGGAGATGTTGAGTCTCAGATAGGCATAATAAAAGGACTGCTAAAGAAGTAAGCTTTTGGCCAAAAAGCCTTCTTCCTAATGTGTGTGTGTGTGTGTGTGTGTGTGTGTGTGTGTGTGTGTGTTGAAGAAGGCTTTTTGGCCAAGAGCTTACTTGCTTAGCAGTCTTTTAGTATCTGCACTATATGGTGAGAGTGGCAATCTATCCTTTTCATTGTATTGTATTAACATTGTTTAAGATTAAAATAGCATTGTTCTATATATATTTAAGGGCAAAGTAAGTAGAAAGAGGACATGCATGAGTATGTATCCATCAATCCCAGCAAAACTGCAATCCCAATATTTTTAGGATAGGAATGGGACCGCAAAATTGTGATATGTGCCTTTACCAAAAAGTGTAAATATTCTTTCACACATGAAGTCTAGCTACATTTGAGACAGTGTACATGTACTTTAATGCAATATTTTGTTGTTTAGAATCATCAAGTTCAAATCTTTAGAGATTTGTTATTTCTTTACAGAGCAGAAAATGACACATGCAAGTATATAAGGTCATTGGAAGAAGACACAGTTTTAAATAGAATTAGAAGAAAGTAAGTATAATACCCAGTATACCATTGTTGTATTCATGTGATGTTATTAATTTAAAACTCTTGTCTGTATATCCATTTTGTATTAGTTGTTAGTAAGAGCAATTCTTTTCGCCCGTGTTACAATAAACAAAAAAATCAATGTGGCTGCTATGGGAACCAGGACAACCTTATCCTATGCTGAACTTTCCATGGTCAGTTTGAAAGAAGCATTCCTCAAGATCGAGAAGCTGGGCATCCGGACCTTATGCAGATTTATCAATGTCAGTATTGTGGTCCGACCTCACAGTGAAGAAGACCTCCTTTGCTTTGTGCATCAGATTGACCTCTTTTCCCATCTCAAATTCACTTGATTCTTTTCCAATTGCAAAGCCATCTTTCTTGATGTTTACCTCCATCTCACTGAAGCTCATATCCAAATCTCAGTCCACAGAAAACAAGGCAATAACTAATGGTACCTTCAAAACAACAGTTGACATCCCTTTCACATGGAAAACTCCTCCGTTGTAGTTTAGGCATCTGTGGCAAATATATCTGTTTCAACATTACATCCCTCAGCCACTATACCAATACTCTCTCCCAGCTGTTCCTCTCCCACAACTACCACTCAGATCCACAAACAAATCTGAGCACAAAATTGTCCTCATACTCTCTGGATAATTCTGCTCCTACTTTCAGAAAACAGTGTTTCTCAATCTTTTTACTAAGTAGAGCCCTTTTTAATGAAATGCTTTATTGTGGGACCCTGTGGTTGTGTTTGTATTGTATGTTTTAATGCAACATTCTGTAAATGGATTGTGTGCAGCATAAAAATGACAAAGTTTGTAGACATTAGTCAATTTTTTTAGGATCATTTGTTCAAAATTTTTCAAACTAGAAACCAAACTAAGTTGCTGTAACAAAAATTCACACATACATACTTATTCAGTTACAGAGCAAAATGTGGCTCACCTTCCTGATAATAGATGACAAAATGATAAGGGCTGCTGTAGATGCAGGTGCACTTTGAGATGGACTGCAATTACAGTTTGAATGACCTGATACAGTCTCACTTTGTGCCGTCATTCGATCATTGTTGAATTGCCATCTGCAAGGTTGTTCTCTGTTCCCTGATAATAAAGTGTTATTTGTTACAGTGATGCTGAAAATTCAGAGTAGTAAGTGGAAGCAATGGTTAGCTCTTATACTTTTTTTAAATTTTTTAAAGGTATTAATTTTTATCGCTTTTTTAATACTACTTTTGTGAATGTTATTAAAAATGGATGTAAGTTTCACAGAACCCTTGAGTGATCTCCACAGAACCCCAGCATTCTGCGGAACACAGTGTAAGAAAGTAGTGTAGAAGCAACCACCTTGTCACCCAGGCCTCTAATTTCCTAGTATGACACATGAAAATCCCAGACCATTATTATATTTACCAAAATATAAAATGTACTTTTTTTTACTTCGAAAATAGGCCTAAAAACTGGATGTAGCAAGTTAAGGTAGTGTATCTTTAAGCACCATTTCATCAAAATTTGTATGTTTAGGCTTGAAGTGATTCATTGTTGGCTTCCTTGTTAATTTTGAGTGTTCCAGTTGTATAAATTTCAATGGATGCACATGCACCAATTTTTAATAATTTTTATATTGTTAGTTCAAGCTTCAGTTATTGTTGTGCATACTGTGGAGATCCATGTGTGTCATACCCATATTGTTGTTATATTTGCAAACTATGGTTGAAAAACAGCATTGTTATCCTATTGCATTTAAGCTGCAGGTGATTGCATATGCTAAAGAGCATGGAAACAGGGCTGCAGAAAGACTTTTTCGGGTCACTTCCAACTGAAAAAATGGTAATAACTTTGTAGAATCCACAAGATGTTTTAAAGAAAGCACCTTGAAGTAAACATAATTTTAGAGGTGGAATTATTTAAATGACCAAAATTTGAAGTAGAATTCAATACTAGGGTTTTAGAGAGCAGACAAGTGGGAATTTCAGTCTTTACACACAAGACCATTAACCAAGCGAAAGTGATATCCACTAACAATGGAGTCGCTGACTTTACTGGATCAACATTATGAAGTTCGAGATTTATTAGGAGGCTATGTATGTGAACAAACAAGAAAATATCACAGAATATGCCAGCCAAGTACGAAGAACAAATTGTTGAATTTCATTGATTTGTCATCAGTGCAAGAAAAACAGTAAAGTCTGAACTTTTGCAAAGTGCCTTCTAACACAACTGTGGATTCCAAGGGCACAAAGAGCATTATTTTTAAAACTTCAAGGCAAAAAAAAGACTCATTACACAGTCATTATTACTGCTGTACTGATGGGACAAAATTGCTGCCACATTTGATTTTTAAAAGAAAAATGCTTCCTAAGGAACAATTGCCAAAAGAAGTATTTGTCCATGTACACAATAAAGGCTGGATGGATGGAGGAGGTATAGGTTGTGGATAGATAAAATTTGGTCTAGGTGACGTGGAGGCCTACTGAAGAAGCCTGCTCTGTTAGTATGGGATCAGTTTCATTCTCACATAACAGAAGACTTTAAAAATATTCTGAATGAATTGAAAACTCAGTTAGCTGTAATACCAGGAGGGCTAACCATTTTACTTCAAACATGTATATGTCAACAGACTGTTTAAGGGACTTACAAAACAGGGGGGGGGGGGGGGGGGGGGGGGGGCGAGGTGGATGCAATATATAGATTTTGGAACTACACCATCAAGAAGGAGGAAGAGACCTAGCATTTTTCAAGTTTGTGAATGTGTCAAAACTTCAGGGGGCTCTATAAAAACTGAAGCAGTAGTTAAATTGTTTAATAAGCGTGGAATTAGTAATGCACTGGATGGTACAGAGGGTAATTTATTTTATAAGGATTTAGATTCTGACGAGGATGAATTTTGTGGATTTGAGGATGAAAATTAAAAGAGGAGCACTTTTTCATATTTATACTGCGAAGTGCACTTGTGTCGCATTTGTTTTGTGTTAGATGTATTCAAGTGAGAAATTATTTCCCTAAAAAAAGTCTTAAAAATTGGAGTGCATCTTTTACAATGCAGTATCTTATACACTGTCGAATATGTATCTCTTCTCCCAAATTGCTAGCCCAGCAGTTGTTCCCGCTGTAAAATCTACCTTGTGCACCTGTGTGTCACCACTCACTCTAGCCTCACCACTGGTAAATCCTACAATATAAAAGGAAGAGCAACATATGAAACCACACATGTTGTTTATCAATGTGTATCTGTTTGTTGCATGACATTTTATATAGAAGTACCATCAACCAAACTGACTGAGTGCGCAAGTGGACGTGGTAGAACATTATATCTTGAGTTCACCCAGTACCCAGTTGCTGACCATGCTCTGCAGTATCTCTCAAGTGACACGAGTGCCTGCTACACCACACAGGCCATTTGGATTCTCACACCTGATACTACTGTAGTTTCCCTGTGAACTTTCTCTCTCATCCCACCTCCCTCCTGGACTTAACCTCCAATAACACACAGTCCCCTCAATCCCTTTATTGTCATTATTATATATTTTGTTTGTTTATTTATTCATTCAGTATTTTCTCTGTACCTTTCTTATGTCCATTCCCTCCCTACCCTCCCCATCACCCCCCCCTGCCCCCCTCTCCCTCCCTCCCTCCCTCCCTCCCTCCCTCCCTCCCTCCCTCCCTCCCTCCCTCTCTCTCTCTCTCTCTCTCTCTCTCTCTCTCTCTCTCTCTCTCTCTCTCTCTTTCTGTCTTCTCTTCAGGTTTTAATTCCACTGTTCATTTCACGTCTCATTCCTTGTCCTCTATCCATATTTATTTCTTACTATGACCTTATGTTATCTTGGGGCTTATCAGTAAAATGTCTTTGACCTTCTATTCTCTTTGAAGCCACACTCCCTCATTGTATCCTTGTTCTCCCATCATCCATACAACAGGTGCCTCTCTCACTCAACCTGAGGCTTGGGTGACTTCCAACAAATGTAGCCCTCTTTCCTCCTTGACAAAGGAACTAATATTTCTTCACACAAGCAAGCACACCTCATAAACACATGACCACCAACTCGCGCAGCTTGGACCTGAATGCATATTGTGGTCCGAGTGGTGTGTTTCTCTTTCTTTTTCTAATAAAGACTGTGGCCGAAAGCGTATATTTGAGTGTCTTTTAATTGTGCCTGTCTGCAATCTAACTTGTCGTCTTTACAGTAAGTAACAGTCTGTCTTTTCTTACACTGTTGGTATTCCTACTTGGAGTTTCCATTGTTCGAACTAATATTTCTGAAAGATATAACAAGTTTTTTCACTTTTACATTGCCTGTTGCTATTATACTGAAATTTTACTTCTTGTGGCTAAGTAGTGGACAGCCATTTTCTCTCTTTGTAATTTTAACATTTGAAGGGACACTGACAACACAAGGTAAAGAAAACAAGCACGAGATGATTACTTATGTACAGTGAAGAAAGGTAAATTAGAATCACACATCCTGTTGGTGGCATTGTGTCGAATCACAAGCGCAGATTGGAAAAGAAGGGGACAGTGAAGCAACTACAGCTTTTTCAAAGGAAAACTTATGGCTTTGCCTCAAGTGATTTAGGGAAACCATCCGAAACTTAAATCTAAATGGCCAAACTGGGATTTGTACCCCAGTTCTCGTGAATGCAAATCCATTCCTTTAAATAATACTAGAGGCTGAAAAACAGCAACCATCACTGCTCTGTGGCTTTCTCCTCCAGTCAGTGCTTCCTCCTTGTAATGAATGTCAGCTTGTTCTCATATGATCATTGGCTTTCCATTCAGGATCAATGCATTAACTGGAAATATTCAAAATTACAGTAACTCATAGTGTACACAGCTAGCCATTAAAATTACAACACCAAGAAGGGCAACAACACCAAGAAGGGCAGAAAATAACAAAATTTTACTAATTGTGCCTATAGAGTGTAGCAGAAAGAATACATGAATAAATTTGTAAGTGATTGTGGGGGTGCACAGGATGCAAAATTTAACATACGGAGCTGCCATCTCTAGCAGTGACAATGACTGTAACTCTGCTGGGCGTTGAGTCGCACAAGGATCACAAAAATAAGAGAAATTAGGGCTCATACAGAGACATGTAGAGTGCCGTTTTTTCCCTCACTCTATATATAAGTGAAACAGGAAAGGAAATGACTGGTAGTGGTACAATGTATCCTCCACCATGCACCATATGGTGGCTTGTGATGTATGTACGATGGTCATTTCTTAAACAATGCACACTAATTATTTTTACTTACATTTTTATTTTTTTCAATATATCTTTACAATCCTTCGATGTAGCCTCCCAGCTTCTTTATGACTGAATCCCAACATCTCAGAAGCCCTATTATTCCATCCAGGACATCATTTCTGTTCATATGTCAAATGGTCATGTAATGCTGGTAGAAAGCTCTTCCAGATAATGATGTCCACACACAGGTTTTATCAACTTCGGGAACAATTCAAAGTCTGGTGGACTCATGTCTGGGATAAAGGGAGAATGTGGCAACATTTCCCATCCGTATTTGTGCAGTTTTTGGGCTACAGTAGTGCTGATATGTGGGCAAACATTTTCGTGGAGAATGAGTGGCTCAACCTCAAGCAACTGAGGTCGATCGTTTGTCAGAACATGGAATATTGATGATGTGGGAATTCCCGTGGCTTCATAGAGTTCCTTCCAAGTCGCATTCCGATCTTCTTCAATAGCACCTGTCACACATTTCACACCTCGCTCATCTGTCTTGCTGCAATAAAGGCCATTTCCTGACTCAAGATATGTGTCACAGCTGTACAGTCCTGCATAGCCAAGAGAACAATATGTCCATCCTCCTAGCCATGGAGATCTGCATGATGTTGAGTATGGCCCTCCTGAAGCCATCAGTTCCATATTCACATGACAGTCATAGGATCCTGACTGACACAAGCATCAGTATCACCAAACAATAAACCTCAGTCCCAAAAGGCCAAGATTCCTGCTGCTGTAAAATTCTGACACATGCTGATAGATATTTCTTCGCCTTCGCACGAGACGTAAGATGATGATCTCACAAAAACCAACTTTCAAATGTAATTTCTGAATGACAGTAACATATGGTTCGTGCCCTCTTTGTTGACTCAAATCTCCATAATTTTATCTTGATGGTCTTTTCGCAAGATATATGTAGGAGGAAGCAATATATTTGTTGACTCTCCTAGTATTGTATGCTCTTTGAACTTTAAAAAGTAGACCTTAATGTGATGCAGACTGCCTCTCTTGCAGCATCTGCCACTGGAGTTGAGAGAGCATCTCTGTGATGCTTTCGTGCTTACTAAATGGACCTGTAATGAAACATGCTGCTCATCTATGGCTCTGTTCTATTTCCTCTGTCAGTCGTATCTGGTACATATCCCATACGGATGGCAAGCAATACCCAACTATATGCTACTTCCTTTGTTGGTGGATTGCATTTCCTGTGGATTCTTTCAGTGACTGTCAGACTGGCATCTGTTTTACTTGTGATTAATTTTGCATGGTTGTTTCACTTCAGATCACTCCATATACAAACTCCTAAATATTTTATGGAAGTAACTGCTTCCAGTTATGGTTCTACAATGTTTTAACTATACAATAAAGGGTCTTTCTGCCTATGTATTTGCAATACACTACACTTCTCTATGTTGAGGGTCAGTTGTTATTCCCTTCACAAAGCGTTGATTGTTTGCAGGTCTTCCTGCATTTCATTATAATTTTGTAGTGTTGTGACTTTTCTGTGTACAACAGCATCCACAAAAAGCCTCATGGAACTTCTGACATTATCTGCTAGGCCAATTCTATATATTGTGAAAAGTAAAGGTCTTATAAAACGCCCCTGGGGCACTCCCAAAGTTACTTTTACATCTGCAGACTTCTCTCGATTCAGAATTACATGCTGTTTTCTGTTTGCTAGAAACTCTTCAATCCAGCTACACAGTTGATCTTATTTCCATATGCTCTTATTTTTTTCGTTAGGCAGCAGTGCGGAACTGCCATCAAATGCCTTTCAGAAGTCATGGAATCCATCTGGACACTTATGTCTACTGCTTTCTGGGTCTCACGGATGAACAGAACAGGCTGAGTTTGGCATGATAGTTGTTTTCAGAACCCATGATGGTTCCTACAGAAATGTCATAATATCTACATCTACATCAATATTCCACAATCCAACTTACAGCTCATGGCAGAAGGTACCCCAAACCACTACCAGTCATTTCCTTTCCTGGTCCACTTGCAGATAGAATGAGGAAACAATGACTGTCTATATGCCTCCACATGACCCCTAATTTCTTGTACCTTTTCTTCGTGGTCCTGATGCTCAGCGTATGTAGGAGGCCACAGAATCTTCCTGCAGTCAGCTTCGAGTACCAGTTGTCCAAATTTTTTTGGTTGTGTTCCTCGAAAACAATGTTGCCTTCCCTCCAGGGATTCCCATTTGAGTTCCCAAAGCATCTCCATAACACTTGCATGTTGTTCGAACCTACCAATAACAAATGTAGCAGCCCGCCTCTGAATTGCTTCAATGTTTTTCTTTAATCCAACGTGGTACGGATCCCAAACACTGGAGCCATACATAAGAGAAGGTCACACTAGTTTCCTGTGTGGGGTTTCCTTTACAGCTGAACTACACTTTCCTAGAATTCTCCCAATAAACCAAAGTCAACCATTGTGTCAAGCAGGACACTACAAATGCTGTATCCAAACATTATGGTTTTGCCTTTCCTACTCATCAACCTTAACTTACATTTTTCTACATTTAGAACTAGCCGCCATTCATCACATCAACCAGAAATTTTATCTAAGTCATCCTGTGTCCTCCTACAGTCACTACAGTCAACTTCAACACCTTACTGTACACCACAGTATCATCAGAAAATAACCGCAGATTGCTGCCCACACTGACTGCCAAATCATCAGAGAGTTTCTTTGCCTCTGTATATGTCTGCTTGTGTCTGTATATGTGTGGATGGATATGTGTGTGTGTGTGTGTGTGTGTGCGCGAGTGTATACCCGTCCTTTTTTCCCCCTAAGGTAAGTCTTTCCGCTCCCGGGATTGGAATGACTCCTTACCCTCTCCCTTAAAACCCACATCCTTTCGTCTTCCCTCTCCTTCCCTCTTTCCTGATGAAGCAACCGTTGGTTGCGAAAGCTAGAATTTTGTGTGTATGTTTGTGTTTGTCTGTGTGTCTATCGACGTGCCAGCACTTTCGTTTGGTAAGTCGCATCATCCATCTTTGTTTTTAGATATATTTTTCCCACGTGGAATGTTTCCCTCTATTATATTCAAATCATTTATGTATATAGAGAATAATAGTGGTCTTATCACACTTCCCTGGGGCACTCCTGATGAACCCTTGTCTCTGATGAACACTCGAGTATTCCATATGCTTGTACCTTCTTTAACAGCCTGCAATGAAACACCATGTCAAACACTTTCCTGTAATCTAGAAATATGGAATCTGCCTGTTACCCTTCATTAATAGTTCGCAGTACATTGTGTGATAAATGAGCAAGCTGAGTTTCACATGGGCAATGCTTTCTAAAACCATGCTGATTGTATATTACATATTACATTCGAACTGAGACAATGTTCAAGGATTCTTCAACAAACATAGCTTAGGGATATCGGTCTGTAATTTTGCAGGTCCAGTCTTCTGCCCTTCTTACATACAGGAGTCACCTGCTCTGCTTTCCAGTCACTTAGGACTTTGTGCTGAGCAAGAGATTCATAATAAATGCCAAGCTAAGTAAGGGGCCAGTGCCATAGTGTACTATTTGAAAAACCGAATTGGGATTCCGTTTAGATCTGGTGACATTTCTTTTCAACTCCTGCAGTTGTCTCTCTGCATCAGGGATTCTTATTACTATGTTGTCCATGTGGGAGTCTGTTCAATGGTCAAACAATGATACGTTTGTGATGTTTTCCTGTGTGAACAATTTCTTGAACATGAAATTTAAAACTTCAGTTTTCATTTTGCAGAGAAACCAAGAAAATTCTGGCCCTGTGTCGAATCGCTAATTGTGTCTAAGGCTTGCATCCAGTCACTTGTTGACCACTTCCATCCAGTCACTTGTTGACCAGTCTGGCGTCGCAGTTGGAGATAGCAAAATGAAAATCGAAGTTTTAAATTTCACGTTCAAGAATCTTGTTATTAAATCATGGTGGCTCTCTTCTGTACTTAATCCACTTACTAGGCACATAGTTCTCCAGAGTACCATTTACAATCTGCGTAAACTTCACCCATAATTTGTCTATGTCCATCTTACCAGTAAGATGTGATATCAGTTTGCTGTCTAAGTGAGATGTTAACAACTGCTTATCTGCTGTTTCTAGCAGAAACATTCCTCTAGCCTTCTTAGCTGATCTATTAACTTTCATAACCATAGTTGCTATATTGACATCATGGTCACTAATACCCATTTCTATACTGACATTGTCAATAAGATCCAGCCTGTTTGTAGCTACGAGGTCTAAGGTATTTCCACGTGTGGGCTGCCGAAGTAGCACACAAGACAGTTTTCGGACAGCATGTTCAAAAGTTCTTCACAGAATTGTCTGTCAGTACCCCCTGCAGTGAATCCCATAGACATCCCAGTTGGTAGATTAAAGTCGCCTTTCAACTAGTAATGCATGATCTGGATATTTATGCCCTATTAACTGCAGACATCCTTTGAAGGACTCTAGATCTGTCACAGCAGAGTAAGGTGGCTGGTAAAAACATCCACCATTTAAATTAGTTTCTGCTAGACCTATTATACATGACCAAATGACTTCACTGTCATGCTCAACCTTGACCTCAATAGAAACAATGTTTTTGTCAACTACAATGAGCACTCCTCCTCCTAATGAGTGACCATAAAACATGTCCCAAAATACTGCAACAGACTGACATTAGATATAGGCCTGGACTGTAGTTTTGTAGACGGCGTCACTCCTATGTGCTTTGTGTGGATGCACTGAAATACTAATCATTTGCATATCCCAGCATGCATCAGACATCATGCCAGTTTGATATTCATTATGTGCCCTCTTCATTGCAATTTTTATGACAGGCAGTGAATATTAGCTTCACAACCTGATATTTGATTTTCAGGCCCTGCATCTCAGATGGTGAAGTTCGGGCCAGGGCATTACAAATCTTGCTTGATTTATGTTCAGTGAGACAAGATATCCTGATTCAAATAGTTGAAATGCTGCTGCAGAAAGACAAGTGTCAACTTCAGAAAGCCCGATATTTCTCAGACTCTCATCATCATCGCTTGAAGAATCGACTTATGCAGGTTTTGTTAGTTTTGGAACCTTACCTGTCATACGTAAGTAAAACCATATTACTATATCACTCTCCATGTTACATTTTAAAATAATTATATTTTCATTCAAACCAGAAACTTGGAAAATTCATTTGCTGATGGCAGGAGGCAGATGATAGTTCTGAATATTGATCTACCGAAATCACGTTTTCCTTCCTTCTCTTTTCTTCTCAGGCTACAAATATAGCATATGTGATCAGTGGTGTACCTCTTTTTTTTCCCCCAGCCATATTCACAGATTTTGCCTAATATGAATTAGACATACATCTTTCAGCAAAACCATTAAGCACATATGGAGACCAATGTTGTGGGAGAAGATGTGTTAGACAATCAGTGCTACATTGCTCTCCAAAAAGAAACAATTCAATAATATTGAAAATACAGTGGAACATCACATAGCAAACATGATTCATTCCAGAATATTGCTTGTAGTGTGAAACACTCATTAAGCAAAGCAATTTATCCCATGTAAATTAATGTAAAATATGATAATGCATTCCATGAAGAAAAAGTGCAGTTTTATCTTAGTCATGCCATTTGTTGAAAGAAAATTATACACACAGAATTATGTACATTATTATTCATGATACACTACTAATTCTTTTTGACTAGGAAGCTATTTAGAGCATTTGTTTCCGCTAATGCTTCAACACTTGGCAAAAATGCAACACAGCATTATCGTCAAATAAATTTATAGCGCCCATAGCCACTGCTGTATTTGGGTGGTGATTTTCAGTGTAGGATGCAACCAATTCCTCTGCCTTCAGCATTTCTCTTATTGTGCCAGAAGATTGCTGCTAAGCTGTTACCTTCCCCTCCTCCTCCTCCCCCTTCCCCTTCCCACCTCCCCCTCCCCCCTTACCCCCCTCCTCCTTCCCCCACTCCTCTCCTCTTCCCCTGAAGAACTCCTCTCCACAGCTTCCTGCCATGGAACACACTGCAACTCCATAAGCTCTTTGGTGCTCATTTCTTGGCTGTGATCTTCCACAGTGATCAATATCATTGTTATCCATATTTAGTCCCATGGTCTTGGCCAAAGGCATAATCTCATTGACTACAGGCTCCACAGGTACTGACTCAAATGCCTCAGAGTCACATTCAGCAGTGCACTCCGGCCAAAGCTTCTTCCAAGCAGAAGTGAGAGGTCTCTTGGTAACTCCTTCCCACACCTTTTTTATCGTCTTGACGAAGGCAACAGTGTAGAAGTGATATTTTCAAAACTCTCTGCAAGTGAGATTGGTAGCTTCAGTAAACTCAAAGCAATGCTCGAAGTGTGTTTTAGGATAGAGCTTCTGAAAGTTAGAGATAATCTGCTGGTCGATAGATTGGAGTAACCGAGTGGTGTTGAGAGGCAGAAATTGGATCATGATGAATTGAAATTCTTCAAAGAGGTGGTCTTGTAGGCCTGGAGAATGGGCAAGAGCATTGTCCATAACAAGCGAGACTTGGAGTGGCAGATTCATCTCAAGCAAATATTTTTTCACTGAAGGACCAAAAACTTAATTGATACAATCACAAAAAAGATCATGTGTTATCCAAGGCTTGTTGTTGGACCCATAACATCACATTTAATCTGCTCTTGAAGGCTTGTTGAGTTTCTGAATGGTAAACAAGCAGTGGTTTAATTTTCAACTCACTGCTTGCATTGGCACAGAATAGCAGTGGGAAGTGTTCTTTCATTGGCTTGTGACTGGGCAATGCATTTTCACCTACTGTTATAAAGGTACACTTCAGCATCTTTTTCCAGAATAGACCCATCTCATCACAAATAAAAACCTGTTGCAGCAGATAATCCTCAGAGTCTGTGAGCATCTCGAAGTTGCTGATGAAGTTCTCTGCTGCCTTTTTGTCAGAACTGGCTGCTTCGCAGTGCCTTACAATGCAGTGGATGCTGGTTCTTCTCATAAACTTCTCCAATGGCTTCCCTTAAACACTTCTTCAGCCGTTGATGATCCCGGCATCTTCTTAATGAGGTCAGCAAAAGTCATTCTCACCTTCTCACAAATGATATTCCCATTAATAGTGTCACCTTGCAATTGATTTTCATTTATCCATATAAGGAGCAACCTTTCAACATTTTCCAGAATATGAAAGTGTTGTGTAGATACTCTTGTCACTCCTTTTGAAGCATCTAGCTCCTTAATCTTGCTCTTGTTTTTGAGGATAGTGCAAATAGTTGATGTAAACCAGTTGTATGTGCGGGCTAAATCAGCAATGCTCACACCACATTCATATTTGTCAATGATTTTATGTTTCTTTTTTAAGATCATTTTCTTTTTCTTATGCCTGTCTTCCTGTGGCTTTATCTTTGGGGCATTTCTATGTAGGTTATCAAAATTTGCACACAGAAAAAAAGCACTATGTGAACACAAGTTTAGAAAAATGTGTGATCACAAGCTGCCCTGGGGTGGTAGCAGAAAGAGCGCTAAACCCAGACTGCAGTATGTATTAAAGACATTGTTCATATGCCGCTGCCGACGATGAAAGGTGTTCATATTATCGAACATTTCCCCCACCGCATGCAATGGCTGACAACATCACACTAAATCATCGTCGCTCATTATGCAAAACATTACTCTTTAAGTGATTAATTTTTTTATAATTTCTTTTGCTTGTTATGCGAATTGCACATTTTGGGAGGTGCTCATTAAGTGAGGTTCCACTCTAAGAAATATTTACTAGATTTTATAGGTCCTTTGTGGAAACAATTTCATTCTTTTAATTTTGAAAAAGATATATAGCTGGTAAGACACTAGTTCAGCTAAACCTTATAATAATAATAATAATAATAATAATAATAATAATAGTTTACAGAAAGTGTGCATCATATCTTAATGGAAAAAGGAAAAATGTAGTCTCTCTGGAAAAGAGGAATGAATTTATTTTGTTTCTTTTTAGACTCCAAAAATTTCACACACAATTTGCAAATGTAATTTTCATTTTCTCTGTTTCTGAAACAAATTCTTTCATGACATCCATAATATTAATTTCCCAGCCTTGGCCTGGTGAACATGCAGGAGGAATAGATGGGTGAGTCTTTACCAAGTCTTGTTGATCCAAGGCAAGTTTTAAGTTGTCACAAGGTACTGAATTACCTTGGAGGATGCTGAGATACTGGACTTTTTATGATCAGATTGATCAGGCAAATAACTTTTGGATCAGTTTTTTAACATTGCCACATTCAGCAAGAAGTTGTCATACAATACGAGATATAAGGTTGTATACCAGTTGTAATGGTTCACAGAATTTAAGGTGTGCCTGAAGCCTGTCCATCTTATAAAATCTGCTGTGTGTGCTCAGAGCAACTCTTCCAAACATCATGTAGATGTATTTGTTTTGAAGGACATAACACCTACATCTTCAAGATGGGATAGGTGCTTAAGATTCCATTAGTTCAACCTTTGATCATTCTCATTCAGAAGGAGATCAAGAATTTCAAACACATCTTTGTTGAATCTTCATTCAGGAGCCAGTTCTTCAGGAACATACAATGTTTCTGCGTGTTTCAGTCTTGCTGGCAGTTTCCTTGCTGTGTGTACTTGGTCTCTGTGTACATAATTAATGATCTGACAGATAGGGTGAGCAGCAAAGTGCAACTGTTTGCAGATGACAGTGTAGTATAAGGGAAAAGGACACTGTATTATGTGGGATAGTATTATCGTTCAGCGACTGTATCACTGGACAGGATGATTTCGATAGAATTGGGGTGAAAAATGGCACCTTGATCTAAATGTAGAAAAGTGTCAGTTAATGTGGGTGAGTAGGAAAAACAATCCTATAATATTTCAATACAGTATTAGTGGTCTGGTGCTTGACGCAGTCACTTCAGTTAAATGTCTAGGCATAATGTTACAAAGTGAATGTGGCACAGAACAAGCACGTAAGGACAGTAATGCGGAAGGCGAATTGTTAACTTAAGTTTATTGGAAGAATTTTAGGGAAGTGTACCTTGTCTACAAAGGAGACCATGTATAGAATACTTACGCGGCCCATTCTTGAGTACTGTTAGAGTTTTTGGGATCCCCACCAGGACGGATTAAAGGAAAACTGAAAGAAAGCCCGTGACAGCCAGTGGCTTTGTTGCCAGTGATACTAAGCTACTGTGTGTTGTTACACTTTGTCAGTCACTTTAGTTGTAGATGTAGATATTTCAGTCTTCCAGATTAAGATTCTCTTGAAGAATTGATGTAGCTGTGCCACTGAAATAATGGGCACACTTAATTTCTAATGAGAATCTTAGAAGAATATCTGTAATCTTAGTTCCCAGCATTTGTCCCCTAGAGTGCAGTGGACTTTAACCCCAGATCAAGTTCTTTTACTTTGAGCATCTCAGCATCTCTGGCTTTCTCTTACAGCATATCTAATACCTCAACAGTCCTAAGTCTGCTTTGGGAACATCTGCTGAATTTTTCACTCTGGCTACATGAAAATTTGGAAGAGAGAGCCCATGTCCTTTCCCTTTATGTGATATTCAGTGTAATGGTGAACTGTTTCTCCCCTGCATTGATGGTTTTACCTAAAGGTATGAGATTTTCTCCCTGCAATTCTTGTACTACAGAGTAATACAACCTCCAAATTTCACATTGTTTGAGTGATAAATAAAGCATTGGTAATTTATTTTCAAAATGTTAGCAAGTGTCATTTTGTGATGTCTCAATGTTAAAAGTGACAAAACTTTCAAACTTTTAGGTCATTGCACTCTGTCTAATTTATTTCCAGCAAGTACACTTCATCCCTGAAGTATAATCTCGAAGGTATGTAAAACACATGCTATGGCTTTGTATCAAACTCAAAACACTTTCCATCTACAAATTTATTTATTTTTTCCCTATTGGAATGTGAGCCTCTTCTCATGTATTTGTTCTTGTAAATAACCCATACTAATTGTGTAGTATTTATCAGTTTTTGTTTTATCTATTACATGATAATCAGCAAGAAGAATCCCTTTTACCTTCTATAAAACCAGAACATGTAAAAGGTAAACGCCACTTAGTGTTAAACCTGAGGCCTGTTCTGACTGTCCGGCTGCTGTCTGCTTGACAGTACGAAGAATGATCTATGATCGAGAGGCATGTGATCAATATGTCACCAATTCCTCCAGCTGTTATCGCCAGTAGATGAATCCTTTGGTGCTACTGCTTCTTTAATCCAGCTATGCCTCTTTTGGCCTCACGAGGCTGAGTGGACCATGTTACTGACCTCACTACCTCAGAAAAAAATCTGGTGAGGTATCAGGAATCAAACCTCGGTCCTTCTGCACTGAAAGCAGTGATTGTTAACCATTTGGCTAGGTAGGCCAGAAGACAGTGGGCATAATCTTTCCGGGAGATACAGTCAACTTTGTACCTTTTTTTATGTAGGGTCACCGCCTCTGACCCTCTGGTTTGATTGCTGTTTCAGTTCTGGTGTGAAGTGGCAATTACATGTATCCCTATCTTCATACATTGTACCAACTACATGTACAAGTTTCAGTACCATAGTGAGCATGAAGAAACTAAATCACACACTTTGCAGTAATTTGTAATATCTTCTGCCACGAAAACTTTTGACTGATTCTCAGTAATAGTGGCAAGTGCGTATTTGTTTATTTTCAAGTTTTATTAACATTCATTCATCAGTACCCCTGTTTTCTGTTTTATTTTCTCTTTTTCTACTATTTTTCTGTTTTCTTCTAACAGTTCTTTCATAATTCTTTGTCCCCTTCATGCATTTTCTCCTTTATTTGTGCAATCTGTTTCCCCATTCGCTTACATTGCTGGTACGATAGTGTGTGAATGATAATTTAAAGGGGATAATAACTATTAATTTGCGATAGAACTCCAAGCATTATAATTTTATTGCATTTTTTCTGTTTTTTACATATCTTGAGAATAAGATTTCTACTTGTCTCCCTCTCCTTGCATTTACCCCATGTATATGAAAGCCTACTTTCCTCACCACTACATCCATCACATTTTAGAGCCAAATGTGCTTCTGAGCAATGTTAGATGCACACTCAATCAAAAATGACTGGATTTAGTTTTGTCAAACTTCGAACAACTCAACTGGAGACTAGTCAGTGATACTAGTACTGTGCTGTTGTAAACTCTAGGCATGCTCCAGTGATCTTTCAGTTGATGTTGAGCCTCTATATATAAAGGGAAGACACCTCAACCTCAGGCTGAGCTACAGGTTGTGAATTTGAGAAATTGTTTATGTGAAATACTCATCAGTAAGCAACTTCTGGGTCACTTGCAACATGTTTCAATCAATTCCTATTTCCTATCTTTTCATACAGCTTCATTGAAGCTCCTTAATTCTGATAATAACACTCCCAGTGATTTGGATGAACAACCAGAGAGCATTAGCATACACACAATTTAATGTTTCCATATGTTGAGTCCTCTACATGAAAAAGTACAATCTTGACGGGACACAGTCCGAGTCTAATCATAAATGAGAGGAAGATAAGTTTGAGAATTTCTTTCTATTCATCAGACAGTGACAGACTACTCAACATCACAACTCTCACTGGAGGTTTATTTGTGGAATACCTTATAGACTGGACTAACGACCTCAGAAGTTGAGTCCCATAGTGCTCAGAGCCATTTGAACCCTATAGACTGTGACATGTACAGCATCCTAAGTTTAGCAAAGACTTTGTCTTGTAAAAGAGTTCATGCCAGGAAGGGGAGGATATGATTGTTACATCCCACTCCTGACACCAATTTGTAAAAGGCAGCCCATTAAGTAAAAGAATAATATGATTCCAGTGAACCATTCTAAACATGTTGTTGCAGTTTCATTAGTTACATTTCTTAACAGCTGCAAGAAATTGATGACATCACATAGCATTTGCAGAATTAAATCCTGAGAAATGAAATGGTGAAATGTGACTTTGAGTACTATACTCCATGTTTTCCATTGTTTTTACTCTTACCATAATCTGCCGTTAACAATTGCTTATCCAAATAATGGGAAGCACTCACCAAATTAATCCTGCATATATAGGATGCTGATCTCAAACTTGCATCATGGCTATATGAGAGTCTGCACAAGGAGAATCATCAACCAAGTGTGCGTCATCAACAAGAATGGTTGCTGGTTAAGATTCTATTTCGCCACCGCAAGCTAATTGATGACATGTGGCTAAAACTGAAAGAGGTGAGTTTATAAAAGAGTGTATGATTTGAACATTGAACCATTGGAATTCTGTTTTGTTGGCTTAGAACTTGGCAAACAGTGTTTAGAACTGGGTTCCTGTACTGACAGTGCCCTTCAGATGAATAAGAAACATTAAATCATTTTTCTGTTTCTTCAGTTTTTCTTTTGAGTTTGGAAATTTTATTATATCAGTTTTCCAAGTTCCTGGAAAATAAAAAAGGACAACAAAAGCAGATCAGTAAATGAATACAAAACAGTTAATCCACTCATCATAATTCAGTACTTTTGTATTGTTCACCTATAAAAAGTTGCAACAGTAATACAGGACATTTTATGGAAAAATTCTTATTACTATAATTATTGTAGTTAAGCATTACAGTGTATTGACTATGCACCAGTAGAAGCTAGGTAAGAGGTAAAAAAATGACATTTTGTGTGTCCCCCACAAATGAATAAAAGCACGTAAATGGTACAGATAATTAAGGAACTTTTTTAACTAATGTCAAATGCTTCTTTGTACTTAAAGTAACAGAAGAGAGTTGTAAAATGAAATTACAGATAGAGATAATTTTTATGTATTAGTTTTTGCATTAGTTTGACATAAACTAGGCAGGTCATTGCCATGAACAACATAGCTAGTGGAAATCAAAATCATTACTGAGTCAGTTGCTGAAAACGTATTAAATACAGTGTGCCCAATCATCTCACACTGAAGTCCAATATTTAGCCGCATGGGATTAGCCGAGCGGTCTAAGGCGCTGCAGTCATGGACTTTGCGGCTGGTCCCGGCAGAGGTTTGAGTCCTCCCGCGGGCATGGGTGTGTGTATGTTTGTCCTTAGGATAATTTAGGTTAAGTAGTGTGTAAGCTTAGGGACTGATGACCTTAGCAG
This sequence comes from Schistocerca piceifrons, assembly GCF_021461385.2. Taxonomy (NCBI): domain Eukaryota; kingdom Metazoa; phylum Arthropoda; class Insecta; order Orthoptera; family Acrididae; genus Schistocerca; species Schistocerca piceifrons. Next base: position 315,153,131 of record NC_060143.1, on the reverse strand, counting down.
TCCCATAAGATTTCACACATTTTTGAAGTGCAATATTTATGTTTAAAATGATCCTGGTCACATTTCCTCTTCAGTTCTAGAATAAAGTCATCTTCTTGTTATTCCATCTTAAGGGTCCCCAACAGTCGTTCCAAATTCTAATAATTGTGTCACCTGTTATGTATGTGCCAATATTTTCATTCAAATTCCTTTCTGTCTTTGTTTCATTGCAGGCTATTTTGTAAATAATTTATATTCATATTTTAAAAGTTGACTATACAATTTGCTGAAATGTAGCACATTTCTTCAACAGGCTTGTGAGAAGAGGACTGGTAGCCTGTGTTCTTTCATAGCTGTTGTGATGTTCCTGGCACAAACCCTTGATGATAAATTAGACAAAGAGAACTTTGTAGACAAGAGCATGAGTGAAATATTTCCCTTTTGCATGGGACAGCACTTCAGTGTTCGCCTGTATGCTCAAGTAAGTTCTTGCATCATCTGCTTCTTTATTCAGTGAATTGCTGTTACAAATATACTCTAATGTCTGACCTGAAAACATTGTTTTAACTTTCGTATTATGAGACCATTTAGTGCAGATAATTTATTTGGAAGCCTGTGGGAGGGAAAAATTGTGTTTTTGAATGAGAACAAGTGTATTTGCTCCATCGGTTAATAGTTTAACATCAGTGGCTGACCACAAGTAAAGGCATTATGCTGATCAATTTATTGAAGATTATTACAACAGTTCAAAGACGTGTGAAAATAATTTAAAAATCATCTGTGCAAAAGGCATGCCATACTGCATACAAAAAACACACACACATTCACATACGCACATCTCACATAGATGATTGCTTCTCTGGTTTTTGTGGCCGGATTGCGGACTGCAGCTTTGTTGGACGGAACAGCAGTCTGAGGAGGATGGGGGAGGAAAGAGGGAGGCATGGAGCAGGGAGGGGGAGGAATAGCAGGGTGGGGATGGGGGGAGTTGGTGTGCTGGATGGGGGGAGTTGGTGTGGTGCTTGTGGGAGCATGTTGGAATGTGATGGGATATGGTGAGGACCAGAATAAGGCTGCTAGGTGCAGAATCAGGTGGCTGGGAAGGGAGGAAAGGGGGGGGGGGGGGGTAGATACCTGACCTCAACCATCGCTAATACCTGTCTTCCACCTACCTGTCCCTTCCTTGTACCCACTCCAACTGATACACGCCTTTTATTCTGCTCCAGTGCACCCGCTAGTCCTTTCCCTTTCTCTACTTCTCTCTTTTTTCACTCCTTGCCCCCCCTCCCCCCCCCCCCCCCCCCACCACCCTCCCGCCATCTTCTGACTCTGCATCTAGCAGCCCTATCGTGTCCCAACTGTGTCCCTGCACAGTCCCGCAATCCTTCCTCTTCCTGGCCACATGCCTCCTTGTTGCATCCACCACCTACCACCCACCTCAGATTTCTGTTCCTGTCAGACACACATGCAGTTTGCGGTCCAGTCATAGCAGCCGGAGACAGTGGTCTTGTGTGTGTGTGTGTGTGTGTGTGTGTGTGTGTGTGTGTGTGTGTGGGTGTGTGTGTGTGTGTGTGTGTGGGTGGGTGTGTGTGGGTGTGGGTGTTTGTTCTCTGTTTCCGATGAAGGCCTTTTGGCTGAGAGCCAGCACTTCATTGCTTCCTCTCTATGGTGAGTAGCAGTCTATCCTTTTCATAATATTATTTTTATTCCAGTCTGGACTTTCCATTGACTGATGAAATGAGAAGATATAAAAATGCAGCAAATGAATCAACTGAAACTGGATACAGACATCTGAAAAATGAAATTGATAGAAGATACAAAATGCAAAACATGAATAGAGGAGAAATGCAAAGCTTTAGATGCCACCTGTAGGAAAGCTAAAGAAACCTTTGGGGAAAAGAGAGCAATTTTATGATCGTAAAGAGCTCAGACAGGAAGTCAGCACTAATTGAAGAACAGAAGATCGAATGGTGGATGGAATGTCTGTTACCAAGAGATGCAGTAACAACTATTTGTTTATTAACCTATAACTGAACACAGTACAGTTTCTGGGCATGAAGGTCCACACTACGTGATTACAACTGAAATATCAATCACTGACATTCCTTGGAACATGCTCACAATGACAAAGACCATGAAAGCCATAGCAGGTACTGAGAAGGATTAATGACCTTGTCCTGCGATGCGGTGGCTGATGAGCGGTCAACCAAAGAGTGGAAGGGTACCGAGAATGAGAAGTAACCCAGTCTCATGAGTCTGTGATCTTAGGAGCAGTCAGCATGCAATTGCAATGAAGCAGTGTCCTCAGTAGTGGCTGATGGAAGTCCAGGTAGTGTCGACCACTCAGTGTGGACCGTGGAGTGTAACTGACCATTAAGTGGATGAGCAGTGACCTAAATATCCGTCAGCGGATAAATACTGGTAAGACATCATACAGAAACATGACCTTGTGGTAGCGAATTGATGTCTGAGGCTGCAGCACTGTTTACCATGACACGCATGCTGCATATCTGGACATCTTGTGTCACCTGTTGCTATGGCAGCTGCAGGTGGCTTGGAGGAAAACAACCCAGTGAATTATGTAGTCATCTTCTACTTACAAGCAATGTCTCAGAGTACAGTCGCTAGTAGGAGGAACCGTAACTGGTCTGCAATATACATCAGTAAGTGTGATGGCAGCATATCCAGGGGTGCAGCACAGTGTGTATCACATCCCTCCCCATCTTGAGACAGATTGTGCAGCCATCTCAGAAAGGGCGACGCTCAGTGGAGGAGGAAAATCTCATCCGCCAGAGCAGAGTTTCCCATCGATTCGAACAAAGCATTAGTACCTGCAGCCAGTTTTCAAACATACACCAGAGAGTTTATAACCCAACAATTGTTGTTGACTGTAACACAACTTCACATACCACGGTTATTGAACATAAACAAAACACTAGACACACTGCAAATGAAAAGACTTAGAGCAACCCATAAAAAAGTAGCAGCCTCTGAAGATGAATACAAGATACAAAGAAATATGACTGCTCAGCGTGGGGTTATAACTACAATTAAATTTTCACTGTGCATCAGAGTGTATGCTGATACGAAAATTCCTGTGAGATTAAAACGGTGTGCCTGATAGGGCCTTGAACTCAGGAGCTATGCCCTTCATGGGCAAGTGCTCTTCCAACTGAGCTACCCAAGCACGACTCACAATCCATTCTCACAGTTGCTGATTGAAGTCAGGCTATGAGGATGGGTTATGAGTAGTGCTTGGTTAGTTCACTCGGTAGAGGACTTGCCCGCGAAAGGCAGAGTTACCAAGTTTGAGTCTCGGTCTAGCACACAGTTTTAATGTACCAGGAAGTTTCATGTGCTCGAAACATCTGACATCTGTGACCCAAGTGCGCAAAACGGGAATAGAAAAAACACATAACAACCATTTACCGCATAACTCAGCGCAATTTGTGTGAATACACCAAACTGCATCTGTTCTTGTGGTCTTCAGTCCTGAGACTGGTTTGATGCAGCTCTCCATACTACTCTATCCTGTGCAAGCTTCTTCATCTCCCAGTACCTATTGCAGCCTACATCCTTCTGAATCTGCTTAGTGTATTCATCTCTTGGTCTCCCTCTATGATTTTTACCCTCCATGCTGCCCTCCAGTACTAAATTGGTGATCCCTTGATGCCTCAGAACATGTCCTACCAACCGATCCCTCCTTTTAGTCAAGTTGTGCCACAAACTCCTCTTCTCCCCAATTCTATTCAATGCCTCCTCATTAGTTATGTGATCTACCCATCTAATCTTCAGCATTCTTCTGTAGCACCACATTTCGAAAGCTTCTATTCTCTTCTTGTCCAAACTATTTATCGTCCATGTTTCACTTCCATACGTGGCCACACTCCATACAAATACTTTCAGAAACGACTTCCTGACGTTTAAATCAATACTCGATGTTAACAAATTTCTCTTCTTCAGAAACGCTTTCCTTGCCATTGCCAGTCTACATTTTATATCCTCTCTACTTCGACCATCATCAGTTATTTTGCTCCCCAAATAGCAAAACTCCTTTACTAATTTAAGTGTCTCATTTCCTAATCTAATACCCTCAGCATCACCCGACTTAACTCGACTACATTCCATTATCCTTGTTTTGCTTTTGTTGATGTTCATCTTATACCCTCCTTTCAAGACACTGTCCATTCCGTTCAACTGCTCTTCCAAGTCCTTTGCTGTGTCTGACAGAATTACAATGTCATCGGCAAACCTCAAAGTTTTTATCTCTTCTCCGTGGATTTTAATGCCTACTCCGAACTTTTTTTTTTCCTTTACTGCTTGCTCAATATACAGATTGAATAGCATCAGGGAGAGGCTACAACCCTGTCTCACTCCCTTCCCAACCGCTGCTTCACTTTCATGCCCCTCGACTCTTATAACTGCCGTCTGGTTTCTGTACAAATTGTAAATAGCCTTTCGCTCCCTGTATATTACCCCTGCCACCTTCAGAATTTGAAAGAGAGTATTCCAGTCAACATTGTCAAAAGCTTTATCTAAGTCTACAAATGCTAGAAACGTAGGTTTGCCTTTCCTGAATCTTTCTTCTAAGATAAGTCGTAGGGTCAGTATTGCCTCACGTGTTCCAACATTTCTACGGAATCCAAACTGATCTTCCCCGAGGTCGGCTTCTACCAGTTTTTCCATTCGTCTGTAAAGAATTTGCTTTAGTATTTTGCAGCTGTGACTTATTAAACTGATAGTTCGGTAATTTTCACATTTGTCAACACCTGCTTTCTTTGGGATTGGAATTATTATATTCTTCTTGAAGTCTGAGGGAATTTCGCCTGTCCCGTACATCTTGCTCACCAGATGGTAGAGTTTTGTCAGGACTGGCTCTCCTAAGGCTGTCAGTAGTTTTAATGGAATGTTGTCTATCCCGAGGCCTTGTTTCGACTTAGGTCTTTCAGTGCTCTGTCAAACTCTTCACGCAGTATCATATCTCCCATTTCATCTTCATCTACATCCTCTTCCATTTCCATAATATTGTCCACAAGAACATCGCCCCTGTATAGACCCTCTATATATTCCTTCCAACTTTCTGCTTTCCCTTCTTTGCTTAGAACTGGGTTTTCATCTGCGCTCTTGATATGGGGAGAACAACAGTGGGAATGGGAACCTGAAGAAGGGGCGACTTGACAGGGTCAGCATAGAAACAGTAAACTGCATCATGAAACAGGAAAACAATGTCACCAAAATGGAAGCACCTAGCATCAGCATACAGAAAAGGCCAATTGGCCACTAAAGGGCTCAACAGGAAGAGCTTGTGTAGGTAGGGCTTGCAGTGAAATTTTCATGAAGGCACAACCCAAGGCTTGGAAGAACCCAGATTAGCAGTGGTTGCACAAAATGAAGGCTCCAAGGTGCCACTGTGGGGCACTGGCTGCACAATGCCGAGGGACCCAGGAGAGGCAAGGAGAGCTGAGTGCAGCTTGTACCAAAGGAGCATCACCCACACCTGAAAACTAAGAGGCTTGGTAGAGTGGCAGCAGCAACAGTGGTGTTCGCCTGCATGTACTGCAGGAGAAGGGAAGGAAGGCACCACTCTGGGTGAGATGGTCGCAGACAAGAACTCTTGTCACGCCAGGACAGAGGAACAATTGGTGGTCAGCGGAGCAATGGGGAGAACAACATTGGGAATGGGAACCTGAAGAAGGGACGACTTGACAGGGTCAGCATAGAAACGGTAAACAAAAGACACTCGCAAATTTAACATGGTAGTACATTGTCAGAGGATCTAGAAGTTGACCCTAAGTTTGAGAATCGAAAATAACGCATTGCTAGTTACAGTAGAACCTGAGCTTACATAGAAGTGTGACAATCACACTAAGTAACCATTGAAAACAATGCAGGCTAACATCAATTAAGGTAACTGATATTGTAACAAACGCACAAAGGTACAGCCCAAACAACATAGAGAAAGAGAGAAAAAATGTTAAGAAATTGATTCAAGAAATCACGTCTACTTGTGATGCCAACTTAACAATCAAAATGATACACAAGTTGAACTCAACTGCTAAGCCCTTCTCAGGTACACAGTTGGACATGCTCATTGTATGGTATAACAATACTTATCAGGTACGCAGTTGGACACAGTAAGTATGAAGAAGCTGCTCCAATGTGATGAAATATTACACACATAAACAAATTAGAATAAATGGAGCGACAGTGTTCCAGCAAGATGCACTACTACACACGAGAGAAGCAGCATCATTGCCATTTTTTCTGTCCATTACCAAGAATTGCAACAGACAGCAATAAATGCACAATTAGCAATAACAACTGTTTGTTACTTAACCGTGAACAGAAAGCAATATAGTTCCTGGAGATGAAGATCCGTACTACCTGATACATGTGCGGGAGCAATCCCTGACGTTGCCTGGAACGTGCTTACCATGACAAAGTCCATGAAAGCTATAGTGGGTGATGAGCAGTAGGTGCTGAGGACAAGTGGTGACCAAATCCTGTGAGCTCTGGAATTGTGGGTGGTGAGCACACAGGTACAAAGAAGCAGTGCCTTCGGGAGCAGCTGATGGAAATTCAGGAAGTATCAATGGTGTGGAGCCCGGAGCATAATTGGCCACCGAGTGGTCAAGCGGCAACCTTGATACCTGTCATTTGCACCAGGTGCAGTGTCACATGGACATATGACCTCATGGAAGCGAGATGGTGTGTGTGACACACACACACACACACACACACACACACACACACACACACACACATATACACATGTGCATGTGCGGACGGCCATGGAAGGAATTATAAAATTAATATAACATACATCGCAGTATACATAAAAAGAGAATAATAATAATAACAACAATAATCTTTATTTGTCCATTTTAACTTTACAGCCTTGCACATCATCATTTTTTGTACATATACAACAGTCAGATTGCGCCATACATATAATGAACATATACAACAAGTAGTGCATTATATAAAGGGATATTCAATAGTTAAAGAGACAAATTGATGTAGAAATGAAATATTTGTGGGAGGTTAACATCAACGGGATGAGCTGAGAATTGCTCAGTTCTTGGAAAAAGGCATGGGTCACACCTGTCTACAAGAAGGGCAGTAGAAGTGATCCACAAAACTACCGTTCAATGTCCTTGACATCAATTTGTTGTAGAATCTTAGAACTTACTCTGAGCTCAAACATAAAGAGGTATTTTGAACATAATGACCTCCTCAGTGCCAACCAGCAGGGATTTCGAAAACTTCGATCATGTGAAACCCAATTCACTCTTTTCTCATATGACGTACTGAATGCTGTGGATCAAGACAACCAGGTAGATGCAATATTTCTTGATTTCCGAAAAGCATTTGACTCAGTACCGCACCTATGCTTATTGTCGAAAGTATGATCATATGGGGTATCAAGTGAAATTTGTGACTAGACTGAGGACTTTTTGGTAGGGAGAACAGAGTATGTTATTTTGGGTGGAGAGTCATCATCAGATGTAGAAGTAACTTTGGGTGTGCCCCAGGGAACTGTGTTGGGACCCTTGCTGTTCATATTGTATATTAATGACCTTGCGGATAATATTAATAGTAAAATCAGGCTTTTTGCAGATAATGCAGTTATCTATAATGAATTGCTGCCTGAAAGAAGCTGCATAAGTATTCAGTCAGATCTTGATAAGATTTGAACACGATGTAGAGATTGCCAAATTGCTGTGAATGTTCAGAAATGTAAAATTTTGCACATAACAAAATGAAAAAAAATGTGTTTCCCTATGACTATAATATCAAGAGTCACCGATGCAATCAGTCAACTCATACAAATACCTGGGTGCAACACTTCGTAGTGCTGTGAAATGGAATTACAGCATATGGTCAATCGTGGGTAAAGCAGCTGGTAGACTTCAGTTTATTGGTAGAATACTGGGGAGGTGCAATCTGTCTGCAAAGGAGATCGCTTAAAAATCACTCGTGCAAACAGTTCTAGAGTATTGCTCAAATGTGTGGGATCCATACCAAATAGGACTAACAGGGAATATATACAGAGAATGGCAGCACAAATGGTCACAGGTTTGTTTAATCTGTGGGTGTGTGTCACAGAGATACTGAAGGAACTGAAATGGAAGACTCTTGAAGATAGACGTAAACTATCCCAAGAAAGTCAATTAACAAAGTTTCAAGAACCAGCTTTAAATGATTACTCCGGGGCTATTCTACAACACCCTATGTATCCCTCACATAGGTATCGTGAGGATAAAATTAGAATAATTACTGAATTCACAGAGGCATTCAAATAATCATTCTTCCCATGCTCCATGTATGAATGGAATAGGTAGAAACACTTGTAACTGGCAGAGTGGGATGTACCCTCTGCCATGCACCTCACGATGGTTTGTAGAGTATAGATGTAGATGTAGAAGTTTCTACATTAGTTGAACAATGTTCAATTTTTTTTTTTTCTAAAGGTGAAAAACCAGCTAAAATCTTTTCTTGTATGATTTTACATTGTAGTGTAAGTGGCATGAATAGTGAAAGTGGCGTGAATTGCAGAAATTTTTATAAATGGGTAGAACAATCCAAAAATGGTAAAACCTCAATGATTGACAAGAATTGTCTTGGTCGGTCAGTTGAAGTGTCAATTCCTTCACTTGAAACCTGCATGAACAACATTACTCATGAAGACCAACATGTCGCAATTGAACATGTAGCAAAAACAGTTGCAGTAAGTGTTGGCATAGTTCATAACATATCAGTAACAAGCTCAAGTACAGCAAAACGTGTAAGATGAATCCCAAAAGAGTTAATGCAACAATGCAAGAAAAGACGACTCAGAGTATGTACAGATTTCAAAGAATGCTGTGTGAGGGAGGGTTACCGCTTTCAAAACTAGATTTTAATGTCTGTTGAAAATTGGGGTCACCATCTTGAACCCGTGTGCAAAAGGCAAAGCATGGAACGGAAGCACACCATATCACCAGTCTGAAAGAAATTCAGAAGGCAAGAATCATTAGGAAATGTCATGTTTGACCACCTTTTGGGATACCCAAGGTATTATCTTATTTGATTATTTGGAAGGTCAGCAGACAATAAACAATGCCTACTAATCAGACATACTGCTGAACAAAATAAAGCCAGCAGTGAGGCAAATACTTTATGGATCTCAAAGAAAAGTTGTGATGTTGCTATATGACAATGTTTACCCCCATAGGACCCAGCTGACCCAAATAAATAAATAAATAATAAACAAAAAAAACCTTGGGAGATACTACCTCATCCTCCCTATAGTCTAGGTTTGGCCCTTTCACATTTTTATTTGTTTGGTCCACTCAAGGAGGCGAACAACAAGGGGGTTGTGTGAAAGTGTCTCAGACAATAAGACAAAGACTTCTTTGCATCAGGTATAAAAAAATGCTTCATCTTTGGTATAAGTGTATTAATATTCGTTGGGGTTTGTATTGAGAAGAAGTAAAGTTTCACTTTGTAAAAACACACTTTTTTTTCTGCATCAATTTGGCTATTTAATTACCGAGTGCCCCTCATAATATTATGTAAACATTTACCACCACTAATATACTGCTGTATATATAAGTAGAACTATTGATTAATCTGTGAGTATAAACATCTCTCAGTTAATAACTGTTTCAATTTGTCCGTGAAAAGATAGCTGTGAAGTCACTTTATATTATTTGGTAACCTACTACAGAACTTTTTATTTTATTTATTTATTGTATGGCAATACAGACACATAAGAAACAAACAGAGAAATCACTAATATAACAAACGTTAATAATTGCAAACCAACATTACTAATATAACAAAGTTTACGGGTTATAAACAAACATCAAGTCTATTAATATAATCTATCGACTCTGGAGTTGCGAGCAGGAAGTCGTCGGGGCTCCCATTATAGGCTCTTCTGGAACACTCTTCAACAATGTGGCTGATGGTCTGACTTTCTCTGCAGTCACACTGAGGGGATGGTATTTTACCCCATTTATACAGGGAGTAAGCACATCTGCCATGACGAGTTCTAATCCTGTTTAGAGTGGACCACGTTTTGCGTGGTTGGTCAAAACCAGGTGGCTTTTGTGTGACACAAGGCATGTTATGATTTTGCCATGCGTTCCATTTTTCAGACCATGCGTTTGTGATACTGAAACCTTCTTGTACACAGTTCCTTGCTGTTCTTGTTGGCGGGTTCCTATATCGAAACCTGTTAGTGTTTGCAGCCTCAGTGTCTTGGTGGATTGGCAGGCTTCGATTTCCCATGCTGTTTTTGTATTCACGTACAAGGGTGTCAGTACGTCGCAGGTGTGGTGGTGAGATGTGGCTTAATATTGAGAGCCATTGCGTTGGAGTGGGTTTAATTACTCCAGAAATCATCCTTAGAGTGTTATGCAACTGGACATCCACCTTTTTTACATGTGGGCTGTTTAGCCAAATTGGAGCACAGTATTCGGCAGCTGAGAATACAATTGCTAAAGCAGAGGTGCGGAGAATGGAGGCCGTTGCTCCCCACGTGGTACCACAGAGCTTTTGAATAATGTTGTTTCTTGTCTTTAATTTTTCGGCAGTCTTTGTTAGGTGCTCTTTAAAAGATAGTGTTCTGTCCAGCGTCATGCCCAAGTACTTAGGAGTTTTATTATGCCTGAGAACGGTGTTTTCAAATCGAATGTTGAGTTCCTTTCCAGCGAGTTTGTTGTTGAGATGGAAGCAACTAACCTCTGTTTTTGAAGCATTTGGTTGAAGTCTCCACTTACGGAAATGTTCACCCATTATCTTCAGGTCTTTCGTTAGGATATCCTCAGATGCTTCAATTGTGCTACATCTTGTAGCGAGGGCCCAATCGTCAGCATACCCGAACTTTCTTGATTGTGTTTCCAGCAGATCTGCAATATAGAGGCTAAACAGCAGTGGTGCAAGCACTGATCCTTGTGGTAAGCCATTCTTTAGTTTTTTGATGGAGCTGTAGTCAGTGTCCAAACTTATTTGGAACACCCTATCATTGAGCATGCTGTCTATTAAGCGTGCTATAGATTTGCAAGGAATTACTCGAAGAATTTTGTACATGATGCCTTCTCTCCACACAGTGTCGTAAGCTGCTGAGAGGTCAATAAAGGCGACTGATGTTTTCAATTTTCTCTGGAATCGCGCCTCATTGTAAGTAGTGAGTGACAACAACTAGTCAGTACATCTTCTGCCTGGCCGAAAGCCTGCCTGTTCAACTGGGATCGACCTGAACAATTCTGGGCTAATTCTGTTATATATAAGCCTCTCTAGTAATTTGTAAATTAAAGACAGCAGGGCAATTGGTCTGTAGCTTTTTGGGTTGTCAGCTGGCTTCCCAGGCTTTAGAATAGCTGTTACCTTAGATCGTTTGAGTTTTTGTGGGATATTGCCAGTTTGCATTGTGTTTGTGAAAAATTGAGCCAGCCATACTTTTGTATACTTGCCACAGTTTATTATAAATTCAGGGTGAATGTTGTCGAAACCTGGTGCCTTTGTTGGTTTGACATCTTTCAGAGCTTTTTCTATGTCTTCGCTAGAGAAAGGGCGAGAGTGTTCAGTTTCTGTGGTTTCATGTTTTAAGATTTTGAGTTCTCACTTCACTTGGATTGTATGAGTTTTATCTTTTGGTGTCCTAGACGTGTTAGCTAGATGTGCAGCTATGGCATTTGGTCTTACAGCTGCTTTTTGTCGTTGTGCTAGTGGGCTGCTACCTAGTTTTCTCAGCAGTGACCATGCTTGCCTGCTAGATGTTTGGAAATTGAGGCTTTCTACAGTTTCCGTCCACTTTTGTCTTCTGGCCCAAGCTATGAAGCAGTTCATCCGCTATTTACTGATCTCCGGATTCAAGAAAGCTCTGGTATAGTTCTTCGCTGGTTTGGGACCATCCAGGGATGTATTCTTTGCGGTACCCTCTTGGTATGTGCTTCTTAGCTGTGCTTATCATGGCACCAACAAATCTTGGTAATTTTTGCTAGTAGGTGGTATCCATCCCAAACATTTGTCGAGATCTGTGGAGAACCCAGTCCAATTGGCTTTTTTAATATTCCATCATGGGCGAGGAATAGAGGTAATTAGGGGAATTTGAGTTCCTACCTCTACTATGATTGGACGGTGTTGACTGTGCGAAAGTTGGACAGAACTCTACGCGAGGCCATGAGAGGTTGGTCTCTGTTGTTGTACGAGATGAAACACAGGTCAGGGTTGTATTCCTGTCTCCAAGCAGCTGATCTAAACGTAAATCGATCCTTAGCATCGAATACTTGGTATAAGTATTTGTCTTTTCCCATTTTGCTAGTGCTTCTCCATTTGCATCATTGTCTTTATACTTCCACTGTTCATGATGACTATTGAAATCCCCAACATATGCAGCAGGATGTGGCTGAGTTTGAAGAACGTGGGCTGGCCAAGGTGTAGCAGGTGGCTTATAAATATTGGAGACAGTAATGCTTCCGATTTTTGTGACAACGTTGTGAATGTCTTCGTTGGTGGATGTAGAAATTAGGAAACCGTTTTCAATATCTTGTTTGACATATGTGGCTACTCCATAAGACCTATGATAGGTCGTTCCCAACAGTTCATAGCCTGGTATTTTGCCCCTTTTATTTAGTTGTTGTACTGTATCACATTGAGTTTCCTGTGTAGCAACCAAGTCAATGTTGTCATTTTTTAATAGTTTTGATAGAAACTGGCACTTAGTATAGCTTATGCCTTCTATGTTGATGTGACAAATTTGAACCACGGGTCCGAGTTTCCTGGTCAGAGGGACCTGAGAAGGACCGTTTGGTCTGTCTGGTGACATAACTCTTACTGAAAGTGTCTTATAGTCAGGAGATCCTCAGATTATCTGACTGCCAGTATGTGCTAGTTCATTTAGCGTTACCCAGGGTGCACGTGTAGTGTTACACTATGGACGCGAACTAGCTTTACACCCCGACTACAGAACTGTCTTCCAGCTTCAAGTGGCCAGTTAGCTGTAGCTCATTTATTACTCAGTATTCTATTATAATCACACCTGTTTTCTGTATTGTAATTATGACTGCCTCTTTTCAATATTCTTATTTCATCATTCTATTTTACAAACATTATGGCATTAAGGACATACAATGAATACACAGTCAGTAAATTATAATTTATAAAGTATTCCATTCCCTACATTGAATGACCTGCATAAGCAGAAATGTTTTAGGAAGTAGTAGTATTAGTAGTAGTAGTAGTAGTAGAAGAAGAAGAAGAAGAAGAAGAAGAAGATGATGTTGATGATTCCCAACAGGATTGGTCTTTGCTTGTGTTAGTAGTTATCCTAACTGCTTTCTTTAGAAGCTTGAATGTCCTGCCCATATAGACTATAGGTGCCACACCACAAATTTCAACCCCATTTTGCAAATTCATATGAATTAATCCGTAGTACACTCATTAAAGGACAGGAGGAGTTGTTACATTTGAGAGATGTTTTAGTAAGTAAATATTATTGGTTAAAAACAGTCTTGGTTGCAATTTTATTTTTTTTTAGTTTTCAACTATGCTTTTCGCCTATTTAGACATCTTCAGGTTGATCTACATAGAAAATAGAGACCAAATACATCTATTTAAGAGTCGCGATCGCGTTGTGCAGACTTGGATAACCTAAAAAACATGTATAAACAGATCAAATACTGAAAGAGCAAGTACCAAATTAAGGTACAGGCCAACAATTTTCAGCTGTTTTTGCCAATCTTCTTTTTTACTGCTGCTGATTCAAATGCCATCTCCATAGCCAGCTCCTCAACCCAATCGATGTTTTCACACTGAATGTTATTTCCAACATAAATACCTACACCACCACCCTTGTATATCTTTCTACAGTATGCACTCACAATATACAAACTGTTCACATACTTTACTGAAGTGTCTTGTTGTTCTTTGTATACATTTGGTCACATGTATGGTGTGCACATCTGCCATTAGATGGTGTCAGTAGCACTCTCAGCTCTTTTGCTAGTGATACTGTTGCCTAGTGGGAAATATGGATGATTGCGTGTATTTACATTAGTTCAAATAAAGCTTTGTAATGTTGCACCAACACCACTTTAATTCGCTTACACATAAAGACAAATACACACACACTGAAGGATATTGCAATAAGAACAAGCACATGAAATAGTGTGTTTCATAAATGTGCTGTTTAACAGTGAAATGTTCCTTAGTCACAGAAACATTAAGGTAGTTGAGGGCCTAGTGTGCTGACTTATATATCCTGTTTGCACATGGTGCAGCACCAGCTGTGCTGTCTGTGCCGAGTGAGGTGGCTTCTTTAGGCCGGCTGTGCAGATGTATGCTGTTAAATTATGTATGGTCACTGTATAGTGTTACAACAATTACAGAAGTCATTTTTCTTTGGATCAAAATTATAGTCACTTAAACAAATTTACCACAGTTTATACTAGTACTTTGTAGGGAACTCTTTGTTATTCAGCAGTGTTTGACATCTTGTACTCATTTAACTCATCAAATACAGGTATCTACACTTATTTTCAGGAACTGAATACTAATTTTTAATACACCCATCCAAAATTCTTCAGTACTTTCTGTTTTGAGCAGTCAGTGTATTTATTGGTACTGTTTTACAGATTTTCAGTTCCATTTAAATCTGGGCTTTGTTATGGCCACTCCTATTCTTTATTTGTCCCTATATTTTTCTCTTTTGTGTTCCCGTCAGCATGCTTATTACCTAACCTGACCCTGAATATTGCTTCTTTCTCTATCCCATCATTGTCTTTCCAAACCTCCACCTGTCCCATTCATCCCTCTCACCACTCTACACTTTCTTCTGTTTTCTCACCATACGTCCTATCAGATACCACTGCTCCTCTTACATGGGCTTACTTCTCACCGTTAAATATACAACTGGGAGAATACCATGAGGGATTTATGACAGTACATGTCCACCCCCTTAGCTGAGCGGTCAGCACATCTATCTGCCATGCAGTAGGTGTGGGTTCAGTTACCAGTTGGGTTCAAACCTGAGTTTAGCCAATCTGGCTTAGGTATTCCGTGATTTAGGGAAATCACTTCAGGCAAATGCCAGGATGGTTCCTGTGAAAGGGCACAGGTGTCTACTTTCCCAATCCTTCTCTAATCTAATGGGACAGATGACCTCGCTGTTTGATCCCCTCCCCCCCCCCCCTCCCCCCAAATCAGCCAGCCAACCAACCAACTGTCTGGGTTGGAGATTTTCTCCATGGGGACTGAGTGTTGTGTTACCATCATTTCATCATCATTGACATGTAACTCGCCCAATGTGACATCAACTGAAAAGACTTACAGCTTGGCGACCAAACTTCCCCAGGTGGGGCTCTTAGCCATGAATGGCACACCATCATTTCATTTCAGGACACATACGTTGAACCTGCCGTACTTAATTAAATAATTTATGCGTAAAGGGACAACTCACTAAATAGTAAATGTGTTCCGTCATCAACGGGCACACAAGCTAAACTGAAAACTCTCATGCAGGCAGAATTGTGTATTTAGCCGGTGTGTTTATGTAAACCTTTCATGATAATCCTCAGTTTTATATCTAGTTCCATCTCTTCTCTTGTGTAAAGTATTTTCATTATAATGTTAAATATTGTGTTGCTTTATTTTAGTTTATTAGTACATTGTACATGTAATTGTTTTTTATTTGTGTCTGTATTTTGCTATTTATTTTCCTTAGCTTCATTGTACTGCTCTGTGCTATTTTTGACCTCAGTAACAGATCAGGTGTTAGTCACTAAAAAATCTTCATTACAGGTAGCATTAAAAAAGTTGTGGGATCTAAGTAGAAAGCATAATTTCTCAAAAGTATTGCAGAAATACCAAGTGATGCAGAGTTGTCTTGAAGTAAGTCTGTCTCAAGCTAATGCTGTCAAGAATGTGCATAAATTAGTGAATGATTTCTGGTTTGGGGTGTTCCATCCAGTTCAGCACTACACTTTTGAGGTAATAAGTATTTCCATTCTAATACGTAACTGATCATTTAAATACTGATTTGTAGTACCAAGTCAGTGAATTGATGCCATGCTATTAGATTATAAAAAGAGAAAAAATTAAGAATACATTGAGAAGATTATCCATAGTTGCATTAAATGTAATTTGTAGAAACTAAATAAGCTGAGGTAGCTCTTGGAGCAGTTCATATTGTAAATAAATGCCCATCGTATCTATATGTTTTGTCAAATGCAGATTTTTAGGTATATTTTTACAGGTTAATATTTACAGGTTAATATTTACAGGTTAAAATGTACTTTTTTAAAACTAATGTATGAACATGACAAAATTCAAAAAATGTATGGAAACATTATGTTCTAACATCATCTGAAGCTTTTCTTGATCCAGCCTTACAATACGGAAAATCGGGCAGTCTACAAAGAAGATTGTTTATAATGGACCTGTGTGGTTCATCCTGGAATACGGCTCTATTGTGGGTGACAGATACCATGCAGCAGATATTCATGATATCAAAAGGAGAGTAGCACAAATGATCACCCACAGAGGTGTTTAAGCACTCTTTCAACATTACAGATGTGAATGAAACAGAAAGAAACACTAACATGTGGTTCAGTGGTAGATAACCTCTGCCATGCACTCCACAGTGATTTGCAGATTATGGATGTAGATGAGATGGAGATGTGTTACTCTCCATATACAGCCTTTGCATAAAGACAGTCAGGGGATTTTTACCTATGAACTGTCCTTTGGCAGCAGTTGGAAGAAATTTTGTTTACAGAACAATTGAATACTGCAAAATAGAGTCATTTGACAAGCTAAAACATCGTATTAAATCTGTGAGTTGGAAATAAAAACCAGTAGTTATCAAAAAGAATCATGCAACTTAAAAAAATCATAATTATAATGTTATTTGAGATATGTGCGTGAACAACGTACTGTTGGAAAGAGCAGACACTCGAATTTTACATGGTTCTCACTAGGTAGCAGCTGTGTGCACCCACATCCGTTCTAGTAAAAATGGTGTCAGGACAACAGAAAGCGTTTTGTGTTCTAAGTTTTGTGCAGTGCGGCTCAGTAACAACTGTTCAGTGTGACTTTTGTACTAGGTATGGAATGAATATGCCTACAGCACAGAGCATTAGACAATGGCATGAACCGAGATGACAGGGTGTTTGTGTTGTCATCATTTCATCATCATTCATGCAGGTGGCAAGATTGGACTGAGCAAAGGTTGGAAATTTGTACAGGCACTGATAAATACGCTGTTGAGCACCCCCATGATCCAAACATCATCATCAATAGCATGAACAGCTCCGAGAAACAGGTTGTTTGTGTAAAGGCAATTTCGTGCTTGGAAAGATGGAGGAGGACAGTATTTAGTGACGAGGCAACATTCCATTTGAATGGAAAGATGAACTGTCATGATGTGAAAATATGGGGTACGGAACAACCACATGAAGTTGTATAACATGAGAGGGACTCTCCAAAATTTAATGTTTTTTTTGCAATTTCACAGGAAAAGGTGCATGGTACATTTTTGTTTGGTGAGAACACTGTTAAAGGAAGCACATATTTCGATATGCTTGAGAACTTTCTTTTCCCACAGTTGGAGGCTGATTCAAATGACTTCCTTTACCAACAGGATGGAAACACGGGAATTTTTAAATCAAATAATTACTGAATGATGGATAGGCCCCAGTGGACCACATGAGTCAGTCTTACATTACTGGCCTCCAAGCTCATTGGACCTGACTGTATGTGATTATTTCTTGTGGGGGTTTATAAAAGACTTTGTTTGTGCACCTCTGTTACCAACAACAATGAATGAACTGAGACATTGCATAACAGCGGCAGTGGAAGCTGCTAATCAAGACCTGCTCACAACAGTGTGGGAACTACTTGAATACCGCATTGACATGTGTCGTGCATCTCAAGGGGGACCACATCGAACACATATGAACAGGTATTAAAAAAAGCTTTTTGAGTTTCCAGTTCATCAAGAAACAAAATTCATTGTGTATGTTTATTAATTTCAGAAATATAGATGTTCCAAATTAGATGATTCTTTTTGATGCACTCTGTACAAGATCAGTTGAAAAAAAAAATTGTGGTATAAGTTGGGTGCATAATGTGTGGCACTTTTTGTGGAAAGTAGAACTACTTGTGATCAACTGTAGTTGATAAAAATATTTAAAATTCCTTTCATCTCAACAACTAGTAAATTAAATTAAATTAAATTTTTATTAAGACAGGCAAATATGATGAAGTTCAATAATATGGTGTTTCAGCACAGTTACGGCAACATAAAGCTACAGGAAGCATAAATGAGTCCATCTACTATTAAGTTATTGAATGGGGAAGACTCATAAGGGTATGGTGAAATAACAAGTTGGATTATGAATATCAGTGTGTCATATGTTAGTATTGTTCTCATTTGCCAGTGCAGTATGTCTTTGAGGTGGGGTTATCTTTCAGACAAATTGGAAATATTCATTAGCAAAACCATATTACAAAATAAGGGAAACTGATAATGTAAACATCAATGAGAAATACAATTTATTCTTTCGTGTGTGAGGGGCCACTTACATATCCAAATAGCAAATTGAAAAAATGGACTTCTTCTTTGGTTTAAGAAAGTCATTATATTTTGTAGACCATTCCCTAATTTTACATCAGTGGGAACATTCTGGAATTTTGGGAAAAAGCTCACCAACCTTTTGTACCTAACATACAGGAAACAGAATGTCTTAATTCAGAAAACAGAGACCAAATTTGAAACTAATTAAATTTCTATTTAGTCTGTGGCTGCACTGCGTTATCAAAAGACTCATACTCAAACCGTTTTGAATTTTCTTGGATCTTTGCAAAAATACTCAGTTCTTAAACTTTATTAACTATTGTAACAAATTTTCTTGAAATTAGTAGTCTTACTTACTCTAAGTTTTCTGGAGATTGTGCAGTAATGGCAAGTAATTTATGATTTTCTCATCTACATACTTGAGTCTCTGTGATGTCTCTGCTGTATAGGTGTGAACCCTGGGTTCCCACAAAGAGGAATAAAAAGTGAAATATAGGCAGCTGAAATGAGATTTCTATTAACAGTGAAAGATTGCATACACCAAGGCAGGATTAGGAATGAACAAATTACAGAAAAACTGAATGTTGCAGGGATAAACAAAACAACAGAAATACAGAAACAGGTGGAAAGAGCATGTGAGCAGAATACTAGAAGAAAGACTGATGAAACAGCTGCTGAGATTCAGGCCAAACGGAGGAAGGAATCCTGATAGACCCAAAATGAGATAGGATGAACAATAATCTTTGAAGAGGAATAGGCAATTAGCCTGATCCCTTGAACTGAAGGAAAAGGAGATGGTGTTGGTGATGGTAATGAGTTACATGAACTGCCACATGCACATGAATTTACATGCCTCATGGTTAAGATGCAGTTTCAGTTACCATATTTTGAGTAAATCCCAAAATAGAATGGGTGTACAAAATGTTGACCTGGGTGATGTAGAAACAGTAAAAAGCGTCAAGATAATCACTTATCATTGAGGCTTTGGTGAGGTGTTCTGAATTTGTATTGAATGAAGTGGGTGAGGGGAACAAAGGGGAGGAGAGGGATTGATTGAGGATTAGGGGATGTAGGGTGGGACAAGAAAGGAACTGAATAGGAGTGTGTCACTCATAAGCCCATCTTACAAATACATAGGCAGTGGAAGTCAAGTCTCATACATGATGAAATAGAATGTGTGGGTTAAGGCGGTTGTTGCTAGGGGAAAACAGAGAAAGAATAGTATGGGTGTAGATCAATAGACTGATTGATCAAACTGAAGTGAGGCAATGGAGAGCTGTTTTCAGTGATGGTGAGGGGGGGGGGGGGGAGGGGTAGTATGGGAACAGTGATAGAGGAGGGAGTGGAATAGGGGCTATCAGAAATTGAGGCCATGGAACTGTGCAATTAAAAAGGGCAGTGTATGAATAATTCCCAACAGTGGAATTCAGAGTAGCTTGTATTGACGGGGAGTTTGGATGGCATGACTTGTGAAGCAACCATTTTGTGCTCAGTGGCATGTTTGCTTTTGCTTGGTCAAAGTTTGGCAATGGCGGTTCACGTCGGTAGATAGCTGCTTAGTAATCATGCCCACATAAAATTGCAGTAGAGATGATTTATGTGATACGCCTGCTTTCAAAAATGTTCTTGCCTCTGACAGAATAGGACAGACATATGACTGGACTGGAATAAGGTGTGCTAGATGCATGCATGGGGTAGGTCTTGAATCAGTGGTTTTCACCCGGATATAACACATACTACAAAATGTTGGGAGTAGCATAGTGAACTGTGTACTGGATTGGGACCCAAACTCAGAACCTTGCTTTTCAAAGGGAATTTTCTTACTGGTTGAGATACCCGGGCATGACTTAGAATCCACCCTCTTAGCTTCACTCACACCAGTGCCCCTCTCCTGCTTTCCAAATTTTACAGGAGCTTTCCTGCATATCTTACTAGGCTAGCACTCCTTGAAGAAAGGACATTTCAAAGAAATGACTTAGCCAGACCCTAGAAAATTATTTTCAGAACAAATCTTTCACCTATAAAGGAATGTGCACTGTATTGAAATTTCTTGGCAAAGTAAAACTGTGTACCATACTGAGGTTCGAACCCAGAACCTTGCTTTTTGGAGACAAGCTATCCATTACTGTACAATAGCCTTTCTTTCAGGAGTGCTGGTGCATTATTATTACATTTATTATTATTATTATTATTTCTTTTCTTTCTCAGACATTATGTCTGGTTAAAAATGGAAAGTGACACGGATCTTGATCAAGCGTGACTTTCTTTTAACTGTACGGTATATGTTACATTGCATTTAGGAACTTTCGGATGATTGAACAAGTATCAATAATTACAGATTTCTGTAGTTGTATATATAAGTTTGGATGTAGCTGTATTGCGTTGATGTACTGGTGGATATTGTGTGGTATGACTCCTGTAGTTGATAGTATAATCGGTATAATGTCAACTTTATCCTGATGCCACATGTCCTTGTCTTCCTCAGCCAGTTGGATGTATTTTTCAATTTTTTCTCCTGTTTTCTTCTGTATATTTGTTGTATTGGGTATGGATATTTCGATTAGTTGTGTTAATTTCTTCTTTTTATTGGTGAGTATGATGTCAGGTTTGTTATGTGGTGTTGTTTTATCTGTTATAATGGTTCTGTTCCAGTATAATTTGTATTCATCATTCTCCAGTACATTTTATGGTGCATACTTGTATGTGGGAACGTTTTGTTTTATTAGTTTATGTTGTATGGCAAGTTGTTGATGTATTATTTTTGCTACATTGTCATGTCTTCTGGGGTATTCTGAATTTGCTAGTATTGTACATCCGCTTGTGATGTGATCTACTGTTTCTATTTGTTGTTTACAAAGTCTGCATTTATCTGTTGTGGTATTGGGATCTTTAATAATATGCTTGCTGTAATATCTGGTGTTTATTGTTTGATCCTGTATTGCAATCATGAATCCTTCCGTCTCACTGTATATATTGCCTTTTCTTAGCCATGTGTTGGATGCGTCTTGATCTATGTGTGGCTATGTTAGATGATACGGGTGCTTGCCATGTAGTGTTTTCTTTTTCCAATTTACTTTCTTCGTATATGTTGATGTTATGTGATCTAAAGGGTTGTAGAGGTGGTTATGAAATTGTAGTGGTGTAGCCGATGTATTTATATGAGTGATTGCTTTGTGTATTTTGCTAGTTTCTGCTCATTCTATAAAGAATTTTCTTAAATTGTCTACCTGTCCATAATGTAGGTTTTTTATATCGATAAATCCCCTTCCTCCTTCCTTTCTGCTTAATGTGAATCTTTCTGTTGCTGAATGTATGTGATGTATTCTATATTTGTGGCATTGTGATCGTGTAAGTGTATTGAGTGCTTCTAGGTCTGTGTTACTCCGTTTCACTACTCCAAATGAGTAGGTCAATATTGGTATAGTATAAGTATTTATAGCTTTTGTCTTGTTTCTTGCTGTCAATTCTGTTTTCAATATTTTTGTTAGTCTTTGTCTATATTTTTCTTTTAGTTCTTCTTTAATATTTGTATTATCTATTCCTATTTTTTGTCTGTATCCTAGATATTTATAGACATCTGTTTTTTCCATCGCTTCTATGCAGTCGCTGTGGTTATCCAATATGTAATCTTCTTGTTTAGTGTGTTTTCCCTTGACTATGCTATTTTTCTTACATTTGTCTGTTCCAAAAGCCATATTTATATCATTGCTGAATACTTCTGTTATCTTTAGTAATTGGTTGAGTTGTTGATTTGTTGCTGCCAGTAGTTTTAGATCATCCATGTATAGCAAATGTGTGATTTTGTGTTGGTATGTTCCAGTAATATTGTATCCATAATTTGTATTATTTAGCATGTTGGATAGTGGGTTCAGAGCAAGGCAGAACCAGAAAGGACTTAATGAGTCTCCTTGGTATATTCCACACTTAATCTGTTTTGGCTGTGATGTGATAGTATTTGAATTTGTTTGGATATTAAGTGCGGTTTTCCAATTTTTCATTACTATATTTAGGAACTGTATCAATTTAGGATCTACTTTGTATACTGCCAATATTTGTAGTAACCATGAGTGGGGTAAACTATCAAAAGCTTTTTGGTAATCAATGTATGTGTAGTGTAGTGACCTTTGTTTAGTTTTAGCTTGGTATGTCACCTCTGCATCTATTATCAGTTGCTCTTTACATCCTCGTGCTCCTTTGCAAAAGCCTTTTTGTTCTTCATTTATAATTTTGTTCTGTGTTGCATGTGTCATTAATTTCTGCGTAATGACTGAAGTTAATATTTTGCATATTGTTGATAGGCATGTTATGGGGCGATATTTAGCTGGGTTTGCTGTGTCTGCTTGATCTTTAGGTTTCAGATAAGTTGTTCCATGTGTGAGTGTATCAGGGACTGTGTATGGGTCTGCAATTTAATTGTTAAATAATTTAGTTAGGTGTGAATGTGTTGATGTGAATTTCTTTAGCCAGAAATTTGCTATTTTATCTCTTCCAGGGGCTCTCCAATTGTGAGTAGAATTAATTGCTTGGGTGACTTCATGTTGCAAAATTATCACTTCAGGCATTTGTGGTATCATCTTGTATGTGTCTGTTTCTGCTTGTATCCACCGTGCATGCCTGTTATGTTGTACCGGGTTTGACCATATGTTGCTCCAGAAGTGTTCCATGTCTGTTATGTTTGGTGGATTGTCTATTTTAATGTGTGTGTTATCTATTGTCTGGTAAAATTTCTTTTGATTTGTGTTGAATTTTTGGTTTTGTTTCCTTCTATTTTCACTTTTTTTGTATCTTCTTAGTCGTTTGGTCAATGCTTGTAATTTCTGCTTCTTTTCATCTAACTACTCTGTCACTTCTTGTTGTGAGATTTTACCTAACCTTTTTCGTTTTTTGTCTGATATTTCATTTCTTATAAATTGTGTTAGCTGTCCGATGTCTTTTCTCAGTTTTTCTATTCTGATCTGTAGCCTGTGTTGCCATGCTGGTTTTGTGGGTTTCTTCTGTGTGTTGGTTGGTTCTGATCTCTGCCTAGTGTGTATATTTAGTGTCGTGAGTGCTCCTACATAAACCAGTAGTTGTAACTCTTCCATAGTTGTATTTTCATTTATTTTGTTATGTATGATTGTGTTGATAGTTGTTATTGTTGTTTCGACTTGTGGGTTATTTGGTGGTCTATGCAAGAATGGTCTAATGTCTGTATTTGTGTCTTTGTATTCTATATATGTCAGCTGAAATTTTTCTTCTATATCTAACATGTGTGTCACTTCGTGTTCTATTTGTGCTTGTTCTGGTGGCTGTCTTAAGATTTCGTTTACCTCTGTTTAATTGATGCATGTTGTTCTTTGTTTGTTTGCTCTGGGATGTTTGAGTCCATTACTGTATTTTCTTCTTCTTCTGATTGCGCATTATTTTGTTCTAGTATTTGTTGTACTTGTTTGATGTTTTCTAATTCTGACTGGGGTATCCTGTTATTTTTGATTATTACACGGATCTGATCAGCTAGCCGTTGTTCTGTTAAAAATTTTAATTCTGGGTATCTGGTAATAAATGTTGTGTACACTTGTGATCTGTATCCAGTTGTGTTTGTTCCTAAGTTTGTTGCTTGGTAATAACAGAACATGAGGTGTCGGTTAACTTCATCTGACCATCTCATCCTCTGTCTTTGTTTTCCTTCTAGAGTGGTTGCAGGAAGCATATCCTGCAAAACACCTCTATTTGGATTCAAATCATTTTCCGTGTGGCTAGCAGTGTCGTTACCATTGTGGATGGGCATAGGGTTCAAGCGTCGTCCCCGACCATGACAGCGCTTGTCCGAGGCTTCTTTAGTTCTGTCCTGAACCAACTAATCACACTAAAAGGGGGGTTAACCCTATTAGTGGTTTGTTCTTTTTGTCGCCTTTTACGAGTGGCAGAACATACCGGAGGCCTATTCTTTTCCCGGGCCTTATTATTATTATTATTATTATTTCAATCATGTTCTGTAGATCCCAATAAGGAGAATCTTCAGGGATGTTGAACGAGCCAAGAGAATTATATATTAACAGAAGTTAAGAACTTACCGGAACTTAATCTGTACGCTGTAGTAACAATATGCTGCTTAAAAATCTTCAGGGCATGTGGTATTCATCTGAAATGAATAAAAATCAGCTAACGCCAACAAACACAAATTCCAAGATGAAGTTCAATGAAATTTCAAAAGTTTTCACAATAAAAACCAGTTTTAGACAAGGGGGTGGATTGTCCCCACTGCTCTTCGGTGTAGCTGTCAGTTACATCACGAAGATTTGGCAAAAGGAAAACCCACCTAAAATCAACATTGAAGCAGAACCGACAATAAGAACAAACTGCATGGTAATTGCAGATGATTTAGCTCTTTTAGTTCTTGACATGGAAGAAATTCCCATCCATGTGACCAATCTCCAAAAAGTCACCTTAAAAATTTAATTACAATTATCCTTTGAGAGAACTGAAATAATGCTCATGAAACCCTGTGCATAAACAAATCTTCATAAATAGTCAGACAGTTAACATAGTTCAGCAGTTTGAATATGTTGGAGAAATCATCAATCACAACTTACATGAAACAGAAACTTTTAATAAATAGAATGAACAAAATGAAGCAGCTCAGTTTTTAATCTGGTCAACATATAACACAAAATTGTCAGTAGACACTAAGATCCAGTACCATAAAACTGTAATTTTACGCTTATCAAAATAAAGCTGCTGAACTGGAAACTGATCAGCTGCTCAAAACTGAAAGAAGAATCACCAGAACTTGCATAAATAAAAAATACCAGATCAATACCAGACCGAAGGAGTCTGGAGAATCCTCCTCAATGAACGGTCTGTTGAGAGATTGTCCCAGCCACCAGCACAATGAAGAAGAAAAGAATTTCTCATTTCTTGCACATTTCGTGAATGCAAGGAAACAGGATTTTACCACTTGTGATGAGAAATTTTAGAAAGAAGATAGGAGGACAGTGGATATGAGAAATTCGACAAGATCTTAAAGCAGTTGGACTAAAAACCACAAATTTTCAGCAGAAATCAGACACATAAAGGCTATAGAGATTTCAGATTAATTGAGAAATTTAAGATTGGAAAGAATAAAATGGTAGAGGGCAGATTGCAAAAACCAACCACTGCATTAAAAAGAAGAAGAAGATAACTGAATATAGAATACGGAACAACTGAAGTGATCCATAGCAGCCAATAAAGCTAATAATAATTCCTAATACTATTTCCATAATGAAGCTAGTAAATTAAAAAAAAAAAAAAAAGCCACTACTTTGAAAGGAAAGTCCTCTTTTATGTTCAGTGACTTCAGTGTGTGCTCTGCTGGTTGCTTAATAAGGAGCACCTCTGAATGTCTTTGTATGGCGTACATAACTCTAATTTGAACTCCAGACCAGTTCAGTTGAAACTGATTTATATTAATAGTGACAAAAAAATTACATAGTAAATGTTCAGGAAGGAAGGAAGTCAGATTTCTAAGATCCTTAAAGAGACGTTTGCATGATTGCATATTTTTCTCCTTTATATTATTCTTACCACTTGCTCCAGGTGAGTGAAAGCTTAATTTACTTTAGGTGCATTGTCATAGCAGAGAACACCAGAAGATAACAGAGTGAAACAATGCAAAATAAGTCAACCTGATCTTTAAGCCAACAGAGATACTTGTAGAACAAAGTTTGCTAAGCTCATTTATTTACACTGCTTTGGTATGCAATGATTAGCATTTCAGCACACCCACACAAAGGTAGAAGCTGTGACATGTATGTCCTGTATATAAGGAAAGATTACACAATGGGTTTCTCATTCAGAATGCACATTTGAATGTTGGTTGTTTTTGAGTCCAACAAGATAGACAAAGGTGAATTTTGTAAAGTAAGAGAGAGGTACTGACCGAAGTGAAGCCATGAAGATGGATCATGAGTCACACTAATGTAGTCAGTTGTTAAGAGCAATAACCACTAATGGTTCGATTACCAGTCTTGACATAAAATATTAATCTGCCAAGAAGTTTCAAAATAGTGCACACACCACTGAAGAATAAAAGATTGGTTGTGGGAGGGTATTTCTCATTTCAGAGTGTGGCAGAGGATATGATTAATCTCTTCCAGTATAGGGTGGTATTTTGTAATAACACGTGGGGAAGGGGGGGGGGGGGGGGATGCTGCTTCGCAGCTGGTTGGTGGGGTTTGCTTGAGTATTAGGAGTCTAAGAACTATATTCACATTTGTGAATATGGTGAAATTTCAGCTGTGCTGTTTAGTGGTGAAAAAGAAATTCCATGCATGCCTGAAGGAACAGGCACTGCTGCGATTGTCAGCTGTATGAAATATTCTCATTTTCATGAATAAATAGTGCAATTGGAGTTTCACCATATTCACAAATGCACATGTAATTCTTATACTTCATACAGTTCCATAGTAGGGCCTGTTCTTTCAGCCATTGCAGAGCACATCGAACCATCACAGGCAGTGCAATATAGAATTAGGAGTATACGTGCCTAAGGCAAGTAACATCTGTTTGTGTGATAAGTTGAAGGTGTAGTGTCCATCCGTGAAGCCCTTCAGGAATTTCTTCTCACTGCAGATGCACCATCCATAGATAGTGAGACTTATAGGAGAGTTATGGAGGTGATGACACTGTTGATGGTTGATAAGTTTTATGTGGACAGAGGGTTTTATGGCCCCATGTGAAAGATAGAGGCCAACATTCGGAAAAGCGGCATGCCGAGCTGAAGAAGAGCAGGTGAAATTGATAGGGTGAAAGTGTTAATGCTATGGAAGAATGTATCATCAGTTTACTTGAGCCAAGTAAGATATTTATGGTTTGGGGGGGGGGGGGGGTGTCCAAGATGAGCCAGGAAAAGTTGCCTTATGGAGTGCCATGTGGGTGCCTTTGGCCATGGCCATGACATGAATTTGTTTGTATATCACATCTTGATGGAGGACTAATTGCTGGTCACGTGCAAGCCACGAGATAGTATGTTTGGAGTTGCAGGATGTTGGAAGATGTAGATTGTCAGGAAATTTCATGCCCATTCTGATTCTGCACCAGCACTACAGGGCTTTTTCAGGGAGAAGGGAATTAGTATCCCCACCAGCAGATATTCAGGTGGATACAGATGAGCCAGCATGGGTATCACAGCAGAATAGTGCAGAACCTATCGAGGAGGGTGTTCGCAAAGCATTGCATGAAAAGTGCCACTGACCCAAGTGTTGACCAGCCAGTGACAATAGGCCTGGCGTGGCAGTTCTTATGCGGTCACCAGTAATTTTGGACCTGACTTTCATCTTGCACTGTGGTCTGTGTTCTTAGTGTATTTTGTTGCTCATGCTGGTTGAATTGTTTGCTCTGTGGTCATCTCTATGCAGTGTTTGGTCTGTCTGCTTCTCCTTGGATTGACTCACATGTCAAGTTTTGTTCTCTCTTCTCAGGTCCAACTCACCATCAGCTAGTACAGTAATATTTTGTGTCGACAGTGGATGCCTGTGCAGATACAAAAATCCCAATTGAAACAATGGACAGCAAGAGACCAAACAGTAGTCACTCTTTTTGAAACTGAACACACAAACATCAATGGAAAATAAAAAGATACAAAATTGTATGAAGGAAAGCATATTTATTTCACTTAAGAAATTAAGAATGGAGAAATAGACAGTGGTAAAGTTGTAAAGCACCCAAAGCAAGCAAATCAAAATATTTCCATTTTCCATTTAAAATACCTAAACAATAACAAGGCTCATATTTGATCCACTGAGTGGTAGACAAGCACTCCCTTTATTACCTTCCCACCATCCCTGTTGGGCACTTAGCTCATCCTTGCTGACACTAACTCTCTGTCGCATTATACGCTAATATCTTTGAAGTCTATGGTCTTGCCTTGTAGGGCCGGTGCAGAACCAGAAAAGGCATGAAATTTCCTGACAGTCTGTCAACTACTGAAAGAGACAATAATGATGCAACTGGCTCCAGAGCCAGCAGAGTGGTGGAAGATTGCAGAGGCTATAGTAATGGTTGGTCTGCTGACATGGATGAGGAAAAGAAGGGCACTGTTTTAAAGTCCATGGGTTCTGCATTGGTAGTTGCAAGACCTGTCCCTGTGACATCCTATTCCTCAATTAGAAATAGGATGGCGGAAGGTGTGGTGAAGGCAGCAGCATGCTGCCGCAATTGGGGGCCTCCCACCGGAACAAGACTGCAGGGAGATTGTGGTGCCAAGGGCCCTACAAGTCGTGGACACAATTGATTGGAATGCTGGGTCAGTTGCTCCAAACCGACATCCACCACAAACAAATCCTCATCCTTGTTGCCCACCATAACACTCGGCAGCTACCCCTGCTGCCACCTGAAAGACTGGGGCCAAACTGTACCCCTTGAGAAGAATGCGGCACATTCTGTGATGGTCTGGGGAATGCAACTCAAGAGTACAACAGAACCGAAAGAAACCATGGATCCAAAAGAAACCACAGCTGGCAACCACACAAACATTCCACTTGATTGCACTCGTTAACCACCATCACCTGGTATGTGGGAAGAAAACTAGGTAGCACATTGTTGCTGGCCCAGGCAAGCTCGGACATTTTCATTTGGGATTTGAATGTTCACACACAATTCATTCCATCTCCAAGTTAGAGGTCGGATGAAACAGGGTGGTTGTCAGATACTGGGTACCCCTGCAAATGCGAAAATTTGCAAACTCCTCTGACATCAATTGCCGACTGTTATCGAAAATGAGGGCTCAGGAAGAGCTCTGAATAGTGGAAATGACCGACAACATGCAATAAGTTGCAGCCGATAGTTTGGCCACAAATGGGAAATTTGGCAATGCATTGATCAACAACAACGACAACAAAGTACTTCTCAAAAAAGGACCCGCAAAGTTGATGTGCATCCTGTCCCAAGTGTGGTCCAGGACTGGCCAAGGGGAAAACTGACACAACAGCACAGCATGGTTCTGTGCGTAGGCCATGCAGTACCATCCAAGATGTTCAATATTGTAATCAATCACCATTCAGTAGACATGAAGTCACCCTAAAGCTTTTATAAGGGGCATACCCCAGTGTGATGCACACAGCATTTGGAGTATTAGAGGAACTAATGCTGTGGGAATGACCACTCTACAGTTTTACTCCTGCATGGCCAGCGTGTGGATCCCCTGAACAACACTGAGCTGATCCTGGAGCAGAAAAAAACGTATCCCACACCAAATATGCTCCTGAAGGAACACACTCGGACCATCTCATATGTATTGCTGAGAAGAATTTCCAGAAAAGCAAGTTGGCAGCCGTGACTTACCATACCATCAAAGTAAAGTCCAGCAGAGTCTGTTGCAAATGTTGCAAGGTATTGTGCAATGCCGAAACTGGAACCTCCTTTCAGTCGAACTCCAGTTCAACTCCCACTGGCAACCACAGTAGCACATCTGTTTTAGCATGCTGAGCAGTGGACCCGTATTGAATGTTATAGCTATAATTACTGTGAACCACCAAGTTATCAGTTAGGATCAGTGGGCATAGATAGAAGGTGTGTACTGGCAACATGCAATATCCTGTTGCAGATCATGCTCTACAACATGACAATGTTGTTTCACCACATGTGCTGTCTTCCCCCTGATGCCAGTTTTTCAGAACTATGCAGTTTACAACATGTCCTGGGTTCTTATCATCCACCTGACATTAATTTGTGTTGATTTTTTTGGTCTCATCATTTCTTTTCAGTAATATTCTTTTTTTTCACTCTCTTTTCATTTTCTGTATAAGTAGATAATAACCTTGAAGTATTGCACTATCAGTATTAGGCATGAACTGAATTTTTTCCAAAGAGCTTTACAAAGATACAGCATACTAAATTACATAACATTAAGATTTTGTTAATTAGGCAGCAGACTCTCCTTGATCTGTTATGTGATTACTGGCCGTGGACTTCATTACATAGTGTTACACTATTTCTTCCCAGTCACAGATTTTTTTATGTTGTGGTAGATCCATCATTTAAAGCCAGTTCTTGAAACTTTGTAAGTAGGCTTTCTTGGTATAGTTTACATTTACCTTCAGTTGTCTGCTAGTTCAGTTTCTTCAGCATGTCTGTGAATTCTCCCACGAATCAAACAAACATGTAACCATTTATGCTACCCTTCTTGTTGTATGTTCAGTATCTCCCATTAGACCTACTTGCTATGGGTCTCACACACTTGAGCAGTATTCTAGGGTGTGTTAGAAAGTAGTCTCCTTAGAGACGGATTGTATTTCCGAAGTATTCTACCAATAAACCAATGTCTACCACCTGCTTTACCCACGATTGAGTGTATGTGATCATTCTATTTCATATCCGCACGAAGTTTCATGCCCAGGCATTTGTATGAGTTTACTGATGCCAAGTGTGATTCATGGATATTATAGTCAGGATACAATGTCTTTTTTTCATAATTTTTTTTCATTTTCTTTTTTTTTTTCATTTTGTGAAGTGCACAAGTTTACATCTCCTACAAAAAGTTTGAGGTTACTATTAATATTGTCCACAAGGTCATTAATATACAACATTAACAGCATGGGTCCCAACACACTTCCCTGGGGCACACCCATTTTTACATCTGATGATGACTCTCCATGCAAGATAACATGCTGCATCCTCCCTATCAAAAAAATCCTCAATCGAGTCGTAAATTTTGCTAGATTCTTCATAAGGTCATACTTTTGGCAAGAAGTGTAGATGTTGTATTGATTCATATGCTGTTTGGAAATCAAGAAATACTGCGTCACCTGACTGCCTTGGTCCAAAGCTTTCAGTATGTCATGTGAGAAAAGTGCAAGCTGGGTTTCGCTTTATTGATGAGCTCATAATATGTTCTAAGATTCTGCAACAAATCAGTGTCAAGGCTATTGGAGGGTAGTATTGTGGATCACTTGTACTGTCCTTCTTGTAAACAAGTGTGAGTTGTGCTTTCTTCCAATTGCTTTTTGTTCAAGGGATGTACGATAGATTGTAATTAGAAGAGAGGCTAACTCAGTTGCAAATTCTGTATAGAATCTGAAAGGGATTCCATCAGGCCATGGAGCTTTGTTCAGTTTTAACGATATCTCGTGTTTCTCAACAACACTGACACTGATACTTATTTCACTCACCGTTTCAGTGGTATGAGGATTAAATTGGGGCAATTCACCTGAGTTTTCCTTTGTAAAGGAACATTTGAAAATAGAGTTAAGCATTTCAACTTTTGCTTTGCTACCGTCAAAGTCTGTTCCTGTCTCATTCACAAGTAACTGGACACTAAATTTGTTGCCACTAACAGCCTTTACATACAACCAAAATTTCTTTGAGTTTTGTGAAAGATCATTTGACAATATTCTGTTATGTTAGTCGTCCTCTTGACACCCAAACATGTTACATCGGCGTTTCTCTGTCTATAACCCTACTTTTTGTTTTACACAAATTATGCAATACTCCCTGTTTCTTTACAGTGACTGCATACCATGGAGGGTCCCTCCCATCATGAACTGTTCTATAGGGTGCACATCTATCCAGTGCATGGTGAACTATTCTAGTAAACTTTAGCCATAGTTCCTCTATATGCTCATGCCCTATGCTAAAGGTTTCAAGTTTGTCATTGAGATACAACACTACTGCTTTTTTATCTAATTTATTGATCATACGTAGACTATTCAAAAGAAGGAACAGATAGACACAGAATTCCAATGTTCCTGGAAAGAGAAAAGTTAAAATTTTACGCATTCAATGTGAGCACCATGTGTTACATGACAAGTATCAAAATGGTGGCTCATTTCCTGCCACCGCAAAGCAGGTGGTCTCTCGTTATCGAATTCACAACTTCAGCAATGCAATGTCACAGACTTTCAAGAATATCAGCAATAGGGGGGGGGACACAGTCTTTTACATAACCCCAAAATCACAAGATGTGTGATCTGGGGAGCTGGGAGGCCACCAGCAATGAAGTTTGTCTTCTGCTCCTCCTTTTCAAATCCAACGACTTGGGATGGTGTCATTCAGGTAACATCAGTAGAGAATTTAAACTGTAATTTTCTCCAGTTGATTGTTGGTTGGTTAAAGTCTCTAACGATGATTACAATATGATTTGGGAACTTATATACAGGAAAACTGAGATTCTCTCTAAAGTTTTTGGTTACATCAGGAGGTGTGTCTGGTGGGTGACGGAAGGATTCCAATTACCATTTTATGTCCACCTCTGATACTGAGTCTTGCCCAAACAGTCACACATCCAGCCTCAGTTTCTGTCTCAGTGAATTTGAGTTTCATGTCTACTGTGACAAAAATACCACCTCCATTTCCCATTAGACTATCCTTTCAATAAACACTTAAATTTTTCACAAATATCTCACTGCTGTCAGTTTCAGGTTTCAACCACCTTTCTGTACCTAGAATTATGCAAACTCCACTACTTTTCAGGAACTTTTCAGACTTGCATTTTGTTGCAAGTGCTTCAGTAGTTAACCACTAGGATTTTAATACTCTTGTCTATTGGCTCATTCTTTTGGATCTTACTTTTATACTTCTGGGTCTGGGTAGTAGCCTCTGACGTGTTGTACACACTTGACCCTTGTAGGGGGACCCTACAGTTCTCAACCCTATGTTGCAAGTCCAGGAAGTCGCAGCGTAGTTTTTCACAGAACCATAAAAGTCTCTGGTTCAACTTCCACTTGAGTGAGAGCCATGATCCATTCTAGAGACGATTCTGTTAATTGTGAGCTTTGTTGAAACACTGTAAGCATAGCTGATCTTCTCAACCTTCTCTGCCAGTCACTGGAACGACCCAAGCATGATCTCAGAGGCCAGACTACAGGCATCATTCGTTTCAATGTGCGCGACAATCTGCAGTTAGTTGCACCAAGTTCTCTCTAAGGTTGCCTTAATAGCCTCTTCAACTTGTTGAGTGAGACCCTCAGACATACACAGTGAGTTCACCTGGTGTTCTGCCCTGTCCCTTGCTGCAATTTTCCTGATTGGTACCATTATTCACTGCGCTTTTGAATTGCTGGCAATTAACAGACCCCCCACCCTGTTGTGTTTGTTGTTAACAATTTTGTGACACTAAAAGTTCTTCTGTCGTAAATATATCTTTGAACTCATTTTTACTCGTTGTCTACTTCTAGTCCATATGTTAATTTCTGTGTAGTTAATATGTATCTGTTTGGATTGCTTTTATCAGATTTTTTTGTAGATTAAAATTAAAACAAAAAATCCAGTTATGTAAATGTCCAGCCTGTAACTGTGTTTTCACAGCAGAAATGTACCTTATGTGTAAAACTACTGACATGTTTTACATCCTGAAGTGTTTTTGCAAGTATGATCCACAGGAAATACAAAAAAAAGCTAACCAACATCTCCTACATATGTGTGTGCAGCAGTTTTGATAATTGTTAGTGAGGAAGGCTTATAACCCATTTTCAGCATTCATTTTAAGTTAATAGTTAACATTTGGTTCCAGACCATATTTTATGACCTCCCAAGGCTCTCTAGTATTTGTTCTGATGAATGGATTGCAGTTGAGACCTTGAAAGAATGTGGTTTGGACTCTAACAATACAATACTACTGGAAAACGCTGACAAGTCACTGAAAAACTGTGAAAGCATCTCTAGTAATTCTGGACTTTCAGGTAAAAATAGTACCATATGTAATAACTATAGTTTATTTTATTTTAATAACTATAGTTTATTTTAATTTGATTTGATAGATTTTGTGCCCAGTACAAACAAAAATGAAGCAAAAAGTCTTTCTTGTCTAAGAACAATATTTGATGAAGTAATTTAGAATGAGGTATTGCTTTTCTTGAACTAGAAATCAGCATTTGCTGTGAATGTACAAATCATTTGTGATACCAGCAGATCTGTGAGAAATACGTCACAAAATAAATGTAGGTAAAATTACTGGCAACAGTTTTCTTTTGTGTTGATGGAACAAATAACAAAGAGACATAAACACTTTCCTAACAGTAGTAGTAAAACTGTGTGAGTAAATAAAAAAATATAATGTTGTGGGAGTAAATAATAATGCAGACAACTTCTTATTTAATTTAAAATGGTATATATGAAGAAAGAGGTCAGTCAGACAAAAATGTGGGAAATGGCGTCACACAGTGGAAAATTAAGCTATACAGGAAGCTGGACTCCAAAGATAACAGCTGTAACACGTAATTTGCGACAAGAAACAACCTGCTATTTATTTTATCGCAATCTGTTATTATTTGAATAACAATTCACATGCATCAATGGAAGTTAGAAAGACAATCTTTTCCTTTTCATGTAAATGTGTTTACTTTCATGGTGAAATTCTAGTACTTTCCATTAGTTTTTAATTTTATTCCTATTAATTTTTCTATGCTAAATTTTGCTTGAGTAATTTCAAATAGCTCTTTAACAAAAAAAATATGGTTTATGTCAGTTTAATAATAGTTAATTATTAATGCAGTTTCTAACAGCTGTTTCACTTTGTTAATGTGTACCTTGACTTGTTGCATATTCCTGAAGGTTTTCCTTCATATTGTGAACTATACAACACCAATAAATGACTGCTAAGTTCAAGTTTTTGCTGTTTGGAAAGAACTAAAGATTAAGGTATGACTAAAACATGCATTTGAGAGATAAGAATAAGAGAGGAAGAAATGTGGAAAGAGGTGGAAAAATTACATAGAGACAGCCCTACATCAGTACTGTTTCATAATGGCAGAAGGTATGCTAGACACACAAAGACGCAAATACATTACTTTTCTGAAGATGAGTGAGTCAGTTGGAAAATTAAAAATTACGGATGACTACATAAACAATATGGGAAGCAACAGGATATGGTATTGGTGATAAAAACAGTCTGTTAGTGAAAGAATGTTTCAGTTTTAAATTCAGAATTCATAGCCTATATTAACAAATGAAAAGTGAAAGGAAAAAAACCACAGAAATCACATTTGAAACTGCAGTATTAAAATCGAGTAAAAACAGTCCAGATTGCAACAGACTGGCAACCAGTTTTGGTCTACAGTTCAGCCCACCTCCAGGCTGTAAATTATAAACCGAAACTGGTTGCCAGCGAAAATAAACATCTGTTGTGACTGAGACTGTCTTACAGAATTTTAATATTTTACACCGATCTCTGTTCACACTCCAATGGAAAGAATGCTTTCTAAAACTTCAACAAGTTTGACTTGTTTCCTAAAATGGTAGGGGAAGAACATCAACCAGTGT
The DNA here is from genome assembly GCF_021461385.2 of Schistocerca piceifrons. NCBI lineage: Eukaryota > Metazoa > Arthropoda > Insecta > Orthoptera > Acrididae > Schistocerca > Schistocerca piceifrons. The sequence goes on along the minus strand of NC_060143.1, from coordinate 315,117,373 downwards.
TTGAGCAAAGTTGGATGTGTCAGCCTCAAAGAGTGCTACTGGGAAAGGTAAGTGTAGAATACCAGGCCCCGAGCATTGTGAAATCCATTACAGATTTACGTAGTTTACAAAGAACATAGAGACCTCATGTAAAAAAGAATTGTGAAAATGATCAGGTGCTTATAATTGGAAGACTAGGAAATTCTGTCGCTATCAACTTTAGCATGAGCTGGCCTGAGAGGAATAGCAGCAGAAACTGCACACACAAGCGTGGGTTTTATGGGTATTTGCAAGACTATGAGCAGCCCTGCATTAAAAAAGCTGTCGGCCATATAAACAAACAACTGAGTGGGTAGCAGAGCCTCATATCACTGCAATACTGTTGCTGCAGTTCAGAAATGGGAAGATACTAACTGTGACCTAGTTAACATAATAATTTTTTTCACTTACGTAACAATGGCCTTCCCATAAATGGGAGGAAGAAGGAAGGGAGGACATATTTGTTCAGATTTTTGCAGGAAGGTAAAGTCCCAGAGTTCACGGGAATAAGTATTTTTTTTTTATTTATTTTTTTTTTAAGTCGCGGTAAAGACAGGCAGTCTGGAAAGTAATCAGAACAGAACAGAACTACAAAATATGTAATAGTTTCTAGAACAGTAAAGTTACTCTGTTTCATCATAACGTTAGTGAACTGAAAAGCTAGGTAATGGTTCTCATGTGTGTTTAAAATATTTCCAGATTTATGAAACGTAGTGTTTTATTTCGTACCCTTGTCATACTGAGAGATGACTGACTCATCACTGAGTGTGACACTGCTGCAAAACTCCATACATCACCATAAGCAAACCTCACACCACATTTAATAAACTACCAATCCGGCAATAATTCATGGATAAAAGGGTCTAACTTCACTCACAGCAGCCAATTCTGTATTTACCATTCAACACTACATTTGTTGTCACCCTGAACCAGTTTTCTGAGCTATGTCAATGTCTGCGTCTACATATATACTCCGCAAGCAGTTACAATAGAAGGTGAAGCTTTGACAGTGCTGATGAAACATCAGAAAAATCATCAAAGAAACAATGGCCAAAGAACTCAAGACAGAAGCCAACTTGCAGTTTGTTAGTGTAAATAAAGTTGTGTAGTGCAAACCAAATTTGATGATTAGGTATTAAGTGACAATTGTATAATTTAAGCAGCCATTTTATTAGTGAATTTGAACTTTATGATAGATTCAGAATTTTTAAAAAAGTTATGGCAGGAACAACAAGAAAAATTGAATGACAGCAAAGACATCAAGAGCACATGACAACATAATAAGAACAGTTGCTGCACAATAAGCACAAAGTAGGAATTATTAGAACAGTAACAGAAGTAGCACCTGTCCAAGCAAGTCCTGTAGTGAGCACAGTCAATCAGACCACAATGCAATTCCCTGTGGATTATGAGAAAAATGAGGACTGGCACTCCTATCAGTGTTGGTTTGGATTCCATTTCCATGCAAGTAATGTATTTGATTCTTATTTACAGTGTAGCTACCTGTTGTCTTCTAGCACACAACTTTATGAAAATACGCTGCAGTTGGATAGATAAAAAATTTACTCACTAACTTTATAAGTTGATTCAGAATACCTGTCCACCAGCAATATCTCATATAAATATTGGTGTACCATTTTATCCAGACTTTCAGTATGCAAACATATGTAGTTGCATCCGGCTTGAAATGTGTGCAGCATTTTAAAAAGCATTTGTAGTTATACTTATCTTGAGTGGCTGACTTGAAAGGCCCTAGTTCAACATTATGCATTTTGTTTTGGTGGATATCAGACAAATCCTGGAAAACAGGAACATCTCCACCATTCCAGCAATCAGAAGTAAACAACATAGTCTCTGGCCCTAACCAAAAAACAGTTTTTCGTGAGAAGCTAGTGCTGACATAGTCTCTGGCCCTAACCAAAAAACAGTTTTTCGTGAGAAGCTAGTGCTGACATTAACAATACAAAATACAGAAGTACAATTTCAGCTCGGCATTGATGCCTCTGTCTGTTATTAGACTGCTGGATCACCAGTGTTCTAATGAAATAAAGCACAGACTTCTTATTTATTATGTACAAATCCCTCTAACAAGGCAAGATTCAGGTATAAGAAAGTTAGGCAAAGATTAAAATTATTAGTTGCAGCAAATCCTTAGGCTTCCAGTATATTTGGTTTTGATGCCTTCTCTGTATTTGCATTCCAAATTTGTGATGCAGTTAACCTAGTTTGCAGACCCTGAAGTACTATGCTGTGATTACAGTTTCTCTTTATAAACCAGATTTAAGTTTTACAGCTAACTTCAAAGATCACATCACAAGGAAATCATCCTCATTGCCACATTTGTGTAAACCCAGACCAATTCCATTTGCCCTGCATGAAGGAATTAGACTGATCCCTTGAACACCAAGTATTTACACTTGTTTTATCAAATGAACCAGTGGTATCATTGGGTGTCACCCATAAGCCCAATACATCATTATGAGCCAGTGGTGACCTAAAATCTATGGTCAGTGATCAATCAGACATAAAAACTTATTTGATACTCCAACCAGAATAATGATCAAACTGTCTGGAAGGCAATATTTTTCAAAGACTGACTTGTCAGATGCCTATCTGCAATTACTTCCCAATGGTTCAAAAATGGATATAGTTGTTTATACACCTTTCAGACTCTTATCAGTACAACATCATAATTTGTGAAATTGCTTGTATCCCTATGATATTTTCAGCACTATTTAAAATAATTTATAAATAACATTATCACTGTGCAAATTATGTTAATGATGTCATTGTAACATGTTTGGCACAAGAAAATTCTATTAAAAATCAAGAAACTTTATTTTGCTCTCTCTCAAAAGTGCTAATCTCAAATATACTTTACATAAAAGCCCTTAGTTCACAGTGAAGTTAAGCAAGAATGACCTGAGACATACTCAAAAACACTTTGAAGCAGTCAGTAAACAGCATACTCCTAACAATCCCAAAGAATTATAATCATTTCTTGGCAGGATCAATTACTACGCTAAGTTCTTCATATTTCTTGTCCACTAAATCAACTAAGGTAAAAAGGTACCAATTTCTATGGTTTGAGGAACATTTTAAGGCATTCCATACACTAAATCAGCCACAAATTAGCTCCTTGTGTGTTGTTGTGATTTTCAGCGTAAAGCGTGGTTTGATGCAACTGTCGACATTAGTCTACCCTGTGCAAGACTCATCATATCTGCATTGCTGCTACAACCTGCTTACTTTAGACATGCCTTTCTCCCCTTTATAATTTTTACTCCTTCCATTACCAAATTGACTGTTCCTTGATGCTCCAGTGTGTGTCCTTATCAGTTGATCCCTTCTTTAAGTCAAGTTGTACAGTAAATTTATTTTCTACCCGATTCAGTTCAGTATCACTTCATTAGTTATCCAATTCACCCATCCAGTCTTCAACATTCTTCTGTCGCACAGCATTTCAAAAATGTCCATTCTTTTCTTGTCTGAACTGTTTATCATCCACATTTCCCTTCCATACAAGGCTACCATCCAGTTAAACATCCTCCAGAAAAGACTTCCTAACATATTTCTGCTTTTCAGAAATGCCTTTCATGTTATTACCAGTCTGCCGTATCTATGCTGTCTACTTCAGTTATCCTCAGTTATTTTGCTGCCCAAATAGCAGAACTCACCTGATTTATTAACTTTATTTTACATTCACATTATTTACTTATTATATTAGTATTCTGCTTATAACATCTTTTCAAGACATTACCCATTCATGTTAATCTCATCATCCAGGTCCTTTGCCATCCCTGACAGAATTACAATGTTTATTTGATATGTTACAAGCCTGCTCAGCAGCCCTTCTTAACTACTGTCCCTTTCATGTCCTTTAATTCTTGTAACTGCAGTCTCTACTCATATCAGTATAAGAAAGTGATTGACAGCTAGTTGTTTACAAAAGTACCTTAGAATAAGCTTGGTCAATCCTTTTGTTTTGCTTGCTGTTGACATATCCTGCACCGACAAAAATTAGTTGTTGACATAATTGTTGTAATTCCTTTTTGTCATGTACTTTGTTTCTTTCAGAAGATTTTTTTATAATACACAAAAGTAAGTCTGCAGGTAATATTGGATGTGACAGGAAAATGATAATTCTATTGTGATCCCTTAACCCTCCGTTACACGCACCACAGACTGTGAGTCCACAGTTTTATCTTTCCATCAACAATCACTTATAAATTCAAGATTTCCATTAGCGGCTTTTTCTACCTTCCCCTCCTTCCGTAACGAATTATTGGCAACAATCGAAGTTAGGCATTATCGCCAGAAGCAGCAGTCTTATGAGGTGCCAGAGTGTCAGTCCACGTGTGTGCATTCGTGTTGCGCGGTTCTATCATCAGTTCTTTTACGATGTATTGCAGGTAAGGAGGTTTCTTCCTTTATAATATTACAAAACATAGACAGTTACATTTAGAAACTTTTTTATCTATTTATTATCCAAACTGTCATACAATTATGAGCCTTTTCATTGACCAACACCGATTAGTGAATATATATATATAAGAACGGTGAATGCTGATCATGTTTTGCAGTGGTTGGATGAAGAGCTTGGTAATGAAGAATGTAGTGATCTGGAGTCAACATTCAATAGTGATCACTATCCAGATAGTGAACAGTCGTTGGATGAAAGTGATTCTATCGAAAAATTTGACTTGTATTTTGGGAAAGACAGTATGCAATGGAGCCATCGACTTGTAATCCAAAACAGAAGAGTAAGAAGACCTCAACATAATATTGTCAAGCATTTACCGGGAGTCATAGGCAAAGCAAAAAACGCCAAGCGTCCAATTGAGTGTTTACAACTTTTCTTCACAGATGACATTTTAGAAGAAATTGTTCACTGCACTAATATTTACATTGCTGCCATCCGTTCTAAATATTCCAGAGAAAGAGATGCTGCATACACTAACATTACAGAAATCAAAGCTCGTTTAGGACTCCTTTTCTTGGCGGGTGTGCTACGAACATCACACACAAATTTACCAGGTCTCTGGGCCATAGATGGTACTGGAGTGGAGTACTTCAGACTTTCAATGGGCATAAACCATTTTCGTTTCTTGCTGACATGTCTGAGATTTGATGACGTCAGAAACAGAGCTCATTGGAAGGAAACAGACAAATTAGCTGCTGTCCAATTCTTGATGGATCAGTTCAATGAAAACTGCAAGAAACATCATAGTTTATCAGAACTAGTTACAGTAGATGAAATGCTGGATGCATTCAGGGGCAGATGTGGATTTATACAATACATTCCATCAAAACCAGCAAAATATGGTATAAAAGTGTTTGCACTTACAGATGCAAGGATGTTCTCTACCAGCCATTTAGAAACATACTGTGGAAAGCAAGTGGATAGGCCGTATCTCTGTGATAACACACCTCATGCTATTGTCAAAAGAATGGTGAAATGCATATCCAAATCTGGCAGAAATGTAACATGTGATAATTGGTTCACATTAATTCCACTTGTGGCTGACTTGTTGGAAAATGACAAGCTGACAATGGTTGGAACAATTCGAAAAAATAAATGTGAAATTCCTCCATTTATGACAGTAGCAAAAGATCGTCCCGTGGAATCCAGCATTTTTGCATTTAGGAAGAATATGACACTGGTTTCATATAAACCTAAGAAAGGTTGTTCTGGTACTGTCTACTTTACATGATGATGACAGTATTGACAGTGATTCGGAAAAGTGCAAGCCAGATATTTTACAATGAGACTAAACCTGGTGTGGATAAAGTTGATGAGATGAAATGTACATACTCTGTGACAAGAATTACCAGAAGATGGCCATTTATAATTTTTTCCTCTCTTCTAAATATTGCTGGAATCAATGGATACATAATTTACAAGAGCAATTCGGATTCAACAATTCCCAGAAAAGACTATCTAGAAGTTCTTGCCAAAGAACTGTTGCATGATTATATGACAATGAAGGTCAATCATCTAAGTACGCCGGTAAACATCAAGAATTGTATCAAGGAAATTTTGGGATTACCAACAGCTGAAGCTCTTCCTTGACCTCCACAAACAACAGCTCGAGGAAGATGCAACTTCTGTGATAGGAAAGAAAACAGACCAACGAGATTTTCCTGCAATGTGTGCTATAAATTTGTATGCTTCGAACATGTCAGTGCATATCAGTGCAGTGAAAATGGCAACCACCATGAGTGATTTACTCGAATTGACAGTGAGGCTGTAAACTATAGTTTTCTGAAAAAGTTTCTGAACTAATTAACGTAAGATAAGTGTTGGTTAATATTCACTTGGAAAAACAGTGAAAAAACAGAATGAACATAAATTTCAGCGAGTACAATAAATGTTCTTATTGGTTTACGGTTAAATTATGAGTTAAAATATTTTATGTACACTACTGATGCTGAAATACATTGTGTTTACGAAGTCATTGTTTTATTTATGTTATCTAGACTCAAATATATTATATTTGCCAACTGTAACATCAGAATTGTTCATGAAAATGGTATAAAACGCAATGCGGACTCTCAGTCCACGCACATGTAGCGGAGGTAAAAAAATCGCGTAAGTAGTGGAGGGTTAATATTAATGGGTAACATATGAAAGAATTCAGTATTAGATTCCACAGCTGTTGCTGCCGTGACCATGTTAGGTGTGCAGGTAACAGCGATCTGCCATCATCATCCCTTTCCATGTCCAGCTGTCAAACACTTTGTTATTCTGACCCTGTTATAATTTCTGTAATTCACCTTTGCCTGCTATATTTTCTCATTTTGTCAGTTAAATTCAGTACCTCATGTTGTCCAAAGATTTCTATTGGGCCTTGTCTGTTTTCCTATTCTATCTGCTACTGCCTTTATAATTTCATCTCTTAAAACTACCCATTCCTCTTCTTTTGTCTTTCTTTCCCATGTTCCAGTTAGCAATTGTCAATACTGCCTTATAAACCCTCAAAAACCTCTTTTCAATTTATCCAGATCCCGTCTTCTTAATTTCCCACTTTTTTGCAGTTTCTTCTGTTTTACTCTGCAGTTCACACTCTGATTATGGTCAGAGTCCACATCTGTTCATGAATACATTTTCCAATTTAAAATCTAGTTTTGAAATTATGTTGTACTATTATTAATCTGTCTCAAACCTCCAGCGACACAAGGTTTTCTCCACATATATACTGCCTTCTCTCAATATCCTTAAACCAAGCATTAGGGATTATTAAATTGTGCTCTATGCCAAATTCTACCAGGGGGATCCCATTTTCACTCCTTTCTGCCAGGTCATGTTGTTCTCGCCCCCACAGCTTGTGTCGTGGTCTAGAGTCTAGTGTTGCTGCCTCTTGATCACGGGGTCCCAGATTCAATTCCCAGCCGGGTTGTAGATTTTCTCTGCCTGGGGACTGAGTGTTTGTGTTGTCCTCATCATTTCATTATCATCATCATTTGTGACAGTGGCTAGATTGGCCTGTGTAAAAAAACTGAACTGTGTAAAAATTGGACTTTGTACTGGTGCTGAGGACCACACAGTTGTGTTTATAACCATGTACTCACCTGACCAAAAGTGCCATTATTCCTCCATAACACATCATTAATTCATACAGTGTATCTATTTGTCTTTTTAACAATATTAGAGGAGGAAAAGCTGCTACTCACCATATAGCGGAGATGCTGAGTCGCAGACAGACAACAAGAAGTTTCTCACAGCTATAGCTTTCAGCCATTAAGGCCTTAGTCAACAATAGACACACATACACACAAGTTACCTCTCATCATGCCCTAAAATGAGCAATGTCCTGACCACTATCCTTTACACCCCTCCTATAGTGGTATTCCACTGTCCACTGAACCTACACAACATACTTGTCCATCCTTACACAACCCCTGCTCCCAATCCCTTACCTCATGACTCATACCCCTGTAATAGACCTAGATGCAAGACCTGTCTCATATACCCTCCTACCACCACCTACTCCAGTTCAGTCACCAACATCACCTATCCCATCAAAGGCAGGGCTACCAGTAAAACCAGTCATGTGATTTACAAGCTGAGCTGCAACCATTGTGCTGCATTCTATGTAGGCATGATTACCAACAAGCTGTCTGTCTGCATGAATGGCCACCGACAAACTGTGGCCAAGAAACAAGTGGACCACCCTGTTGCTAAACACATTGACTGCTTCACAACCTGTGACAAATGGATCCTTCCCACCAACACCAGCTTTTATGGATTGTGCAGGTGGGAACTTTCCGTGCAATACATCCTGCGTTCCCATAACCCTCCTGGTCTCAACCTTCTTTAGTCTCTGTCCTCACCCATCCAACCAACTGTTCCCATTCCAGCACTACACAGCCATCATTTCACCACCACACCCATTCTTTTTATTTCATTTTATTTCTTTTTATTTATTTATCTCCTTTCCTTTACTCCCCCCCTACCTCTCTCCTCTCCTCCGTCTAAACTGCAGCACTTCACTGTCCGCCAGCCCCACCATACTATCCCTCCCGCTCTCTCCCCATCCCAGCCTCCTCCTTCCCCCCACCCAGTCAGCACTCCCATCATGCACTGGTGCTGCTGCTCGCAGTGTGGTTTCAGTTGCCTGAGACTGCAGTTGTGTGCGAGTTGCCTTTGCGTGAGTGTGTGCGCGCATGTGTGTCTGTGTGTCTATTGTTGACAAAGGCCTTAATGGCTAAAAGCTATAATTGTGTGAATCTTTTTTGTGCCTATCTGCCTTCTCTTTCTCTAATACTGTTACATTCCATCCTGGATTTTCCATTGTTTGATATTTGTCTTTTTAAATTCTCTAACTCGCCTCCTTGATTAAGACTCCCATGTGTAGAATACCAGGTTTGTTTTTTTCCTGATGACAGCACTGTCCTGACTAGTCCCCACCCAAGAGGATGGGATCATCATTGAACCATACAGTAGAGGTACATGTCCTTGGGAAATATAACAGCCATAGTTTCCTCTTGCTTTCAGCAGTTCACGGTGCCAACATAGCATGGACATATTGGTTAAGGTTTCCTAGCTACATCAAACAATTATCAAGACTGTTGTCCCTGCAACTACTGAAAATATTGGAAATACTGCTGCCCTTCTTTCTGAAACATAAGTTATTCAGACTTCTGCACAGATACTCCTTTGATATGTTTGCAACTTCAGAACAGCTGCTGTTTGCTTAGGTACACAAGACATCCAAAATGCTGCAAGGGTCATGGTTTCTTGTCTAGCAATATTTAATCCAAAGAAATGTTTGTTTCTATTGTCTGATGTGACCCAGCACAGTGTCGGATCAGTTCCTTTGCACAAAAATAAGGATGGTTCAGAACAACTGCTATTGTGGTGTGCAGATAAGAAGGCAGACGGTGGGGCAATGCACAGTGGCAAGGAGCAGTGTACCACATGACGATGCAGCCAGTAGCATCTATCTGCACCTGATTGTAGCGTGCACATTATGGTGTGTGCAGAATATTTAGTGTCGATTTTCGTGTTAGTTCAAGTTTGGTGGAGCAACTGAGCCAATATAGCGTTCATTATGGGTGACATAAGGCATGCATGACAGTTATTATGTTAAGAAGTGACAACAATATTTTTCTGAGCATATAAATTGTACTAAGGAGAGTTAGCAGCAAAAACTGTGGCTGATTATAGCACTCATCCTTGCATTGCCTGTTACCAGAGTAGACAACAGCTGGAGTATGAGGCATGGGCAGAGACCAAGGTAATACTAGTGATGCCACAAAATAGTCTCTGTCTCTCACTATGCAGAACACATTGCCCTGCTGCCCTCTTTTGTGCACCCCACTATGTTGTTGTGGTCTTCAGTCCAAAGACTGGTTTGATGCAGCACTCCAGGCTACTCTACCCTGTGCAAGCTCTAACGTTTTCGGACAACAACAGACAGTGTGGTATTGAGTTGCAAGGCACACATGTCTCTCAATTCAGTTAACTTGCATGTTGTGTGTAGCGGATCCTCTTCTCTGGGTAATCAGCTACGTCGATCTCCCACAAGCTTCTTCACCAAAGACTATAGCTGGTTAAGAGAATTTATTAAAATACTTCTCTATCCTTGAAATAATTTTGGTAAGTGTATAATACTTTTCTGTTCCATCACTAATTTACACTCCTGGAAATGGAAAAAAGAACACATTGACACCGGTGTGTCAGACCCACCATACTTGCTCTGGACACTGCGAGAGGGCTGTACAAGCAATGATCACACGCACGGCACAGCGGACACACCAGGAACCGCGGTGTTGGCCGTCGAATGGCGCTAGCTGCGCAGCATTTGTGCACCGCCGCCGTCAGTGTCAGCCAGTTTGCCGTGGCATACGGAGCTCCATCGCAGTCTTTAACACTGGTAGCATGCCGCGACAGCGTGGACGTGAACCGTATGTGCAGTTGACGGACTTTGAGCGAGGGCGTATAGTGGGCATGCGGGAGGCCAGGTGGACGTACCGCCGAATTGCTCAACACGTGGGGCGTGAGGTCTCCACAGTACATCGATGTTGTCGCCAGTGGTCGGCGGAAGGTGCACGTGCCCGTCGACCTGGGACCGGACCGCAGCGACGCACGGATGCACGCCAAGACCGTAGGATCCTACGCAGTGCCGTAGGGGACCGCACCGCCACTTCCCAGCAAATTAGGGACACTGTTGCTCCTAGGGTATCGGCGAGGACCATTCGCAACCGTCTCCATGAAGCTGGGCTACGGTCCCGCACACCGTTAGGCCGTCTTCCGCTCACGCCCCAACATCGTGCAGCCCGCCTCCAGTGGTGTCGCGACAGGCGTGAATGGAGGGACGAATGGAGACGTGTCGTCTTCAGCGATGAGAGTCGCTTCTGCCTTGGTGCCAATGATGGTCGTATGCGTGTTTGGCGCCGTGCAGGTAGCGCCACAATCAGGACTGCATACGACCGAGGCACACAGGGCCAACACCCGGCATCATGGTGTGGGGAGCGATCTCCTACACTGGCCGTACACCACTGGTGATCGTTGAGGGGACACTGAATAGTGCACGGTACATCCAAACCGTCATCGAACCCATCGTTCTACCATTCCTAGACCGGCAAGGGAACTTGCTGTTCCAACAGGACAATGCACGTCCGCATGTATCCCGTGCCACCCAACGTGCTCTAGAAGGTGTAAGTCAACTACCCTGGCCAGCAAGATCTCCGGATCTGTCCCCCATTGAGCATGTTTGGGACTGGATGAAGCGTCGTCTCACGCGGTCTGCACGTCCAGCACGAACGCTGGTCCAACTGAGGCGCCAGGTGGAAATAGCGTGGCAAGCCGTTCCACAGGACTACATCCAGCATCTCTACGATCGTCTCCATGGGAGAATAGCAGCCTGCATTGCTGCGAAAGGTGGATATACACTGTACTAGTGCCGACATTGTGCATGCTCTGTTGCCTGTGTCTATGTGCCTGTGGTTCTGTCAGTGTGATCATGTGATGTATCTGACCCCAGGAATGTGTCAATAAAGTTTCCCCTTCCTGGGACAATGAATTCATGGTGTTCTTATTTCAATTTCCAGGAGTGTATTTTCAACTTTCACAGATAATAACTTCTGCAAGCTAACTTATTCCTTATGTGTTAGACTCATTTACGTATATTCAAATAGCATACATGTCTTGTTTCATTTATAGCCAAGACATGAAAAAAGTTAAGTCTCTAGTCTCAAGCAAGTCCAATACATGAATGTGCATAGCACTCTACATTCAACTGTTCAATAGCCTGTTTTACAATCACCACAGACACTAACACATCAAAGAATATGACATAATTATTCATTGAGTTCTCCTCGCGTATTCTATGGTGCTGGCGGCAAACGCTTGTCTTTGTCAGTGACACGCCCCTCTTACAGTCTTCTAACAACAAACTTCCAACCTGCACATAGGAACAGGTGGATCGGTAGAAACGTTCTCACTCTCCCACACTCTTACCTAAAATATCGCTTGTTCGGGATGGTTGAAGACTGAGTGTTTCTAGAATTTACCCCAAAATTCTTGAGGCACTACATATCCCTCCCCTTAGCTCGAACACATGATATTTTATACATATTCATTATGTACAATAATACTACACAAGATGACAATTCTTTATCTTTTAACAGTACCTCTCTTTTTTACTAACAACTGTGCAAATTTTACCACAATTACGAAATGTAAACCTTTCAATCCATGTTGTGAGTTAGCTCTTTTCAATCTCCAAAAAAAACCTTTGTTTTCTATTCCTCTTCCAATCATAAAGTCCAGGTGTACATAACCCATGAATACTCTACTGCTTTGTTCTTACTTCCCATACTATTCTCCCTAAGTATGTACTTATTCATTACTTATTGTAATCCGGAGGAACTCTGGGTGAAATAAAGTGTTCCCTTCTTCTGACACTTGTAAATCTAAAACGTAAAAATTCTAGTGTTGCATAGAATTCAAACTTACCAGACTCATCCCTCTAAACGTGTGACTTCTGTCATGATACTGCCCTTTTTCCTTTTAGGAACAGTACCTATATCTTACATGGGTTGATCGTAGTATCCTTTCTCCTTCCATTTCGTTAGGTACCCCTTTCTTATTCCTCTCCTCCTATGGTACAGGTCAATCCCCTTCTTGGTGCCCCTGTCTGCGTAGTATAGGTCAGCATTTCAAAGGTCTGCCTATCCACCCTTTTTCTCATCCAATAAACATCTAGTGCGCCCTCCGTATCCTTTTTGAGGAGGCGTCCTGGTTCATTGCCCTAGCCTACATCTTTATGGATACTGTTCTTAAATATCCTCTGGTAAAATTACAAATCTACTTTACACTTCTATTCCACTTTCTAATACCTCATCTAATACCCCAGAGTCCTCTTTCACTCCTCACTTTTACCATATAAACAGAAATCATGCCCATACACAGTAGATGCTATGTCTACCTGTATTTACCAACTCCCAGTAGATAGTATGCCTTTTCTCAAAGGACTAGCATGGTATATCCCATAGTGCTCAGAGCCTCAGACTAGCATGGTATATGTAAATATATTTTTGATAGCCATAAAAAAATAGTGATGTAGAACCATCACATATCAACAATGTATTATGTGCATCGACTCAAAAGATTTGCATATATCTTTATTCCCCAAATCCCTTGGTGGTTCTGACATCACTTCAGGTTTCTAATTCGTAATTCTCCTGTTTGTGTTTAAGTGTATCTTTGTGTGTATGTAGATGTGTGTTTGTGTGTCCTGATTCTTCGACCTACTTTTATGAAATAAGTTGAAGGTTATTGGAAACAACAGAAAATGAGGACTTAAGTGATAGAAGTATATGCATATGGAAAGAGAGAAAGATAGACCGGTACTAAAATAAGAAGTAAGACAGGAAAAAGTAGAACTGATTGTGAAGATTGAAGGAGAAAAAGAAGATAGCCCCAAAGACAGGATAACCCTTCCCATCCTCCTTCCCCAGGATCCGTACTTCGCCGGTATTTGAATGAGAAGCCGGAGGAGGTATGATGTTAAATGTCTCCTACAGAATGGACAATTCTCGCCTTCAACTTTGAAGCCCCTGAAGAAAAATCTTAGCGACACCTATGGAATGGCAAGTGGTGAAGAATCAGTTACACTTGACTCTGAGGGTTGTCTGAAAAGGTGTGGTGTGTGATTAGTGTTAGTCATGCTTGTACTTACACTATCCACCCCTTCCGAAAGTAATACAAATCCTCCCTTTTACATTATATCTCACAAAGGGTAAAAATTATGTGTCATGTTATCACAATTATGTAATGATTCATTTAAAGATCCATTTTCTATTAATTTAATATTCATTGATTACTCTCAAAGAATAACTTAGGCAAAATTAAGGTGTAACTATACTCTGATGCTGGGATTCGAGACCACCGCTGACTAGAGCGAAGCGTGAAGACGACTTAAATACGTAAGACAACTTCTTCCGAACTCCACACCGATGCAGGGATTTGAGATCAACGCTGACTAGAGTGGTGCATGCAGCAACTTAAATACTTATCGGCGACTTAAATACTTATCGGGCACTAACAACTGAGTACTGAGAACACAGACTGTTCTGGATGTAATTGCAGATATATCAAATCGTTTCCAACTGTTTCTAAGGAGCAAATTATGAAAACAGTAATAGGTGCTTCAGTCCTGATTTGGTATTACAACAAAATTTATCGTGTTGATTACATAGCATGGACCAGAAGTCCACGTAACATATTTGAGACCACAAATAGTGATACAATCACTTATTGCTATTACTACAAGAAGCAGCATGGTCTTGATATCAGTGACTTGCTTTGCTTGTTAGCCAAGTAAAGACAAGTATGCAGAAGCAATAGGATAATATGATAGTATAAGAATTCAAGAATAGATTACAGAATAGTTTAAGATTTGAAGGGAATTCGGTGCAGGAAGAATAGTACAGAAGAAACACCGAAAACAACTAGGGATCCGACGGTTGTCACCCTGCGCATTAACACAGAACATTAATGTCCCTGGGAGATATACAACTTTATGTCTTTTACATTATATTTTCCTTTTTCTGATCCTGTTAGAGGATCCACTAAAATTAAGGCTTTGGTGTTGGTAAGATCCCTCATACTTTTGAAAAAATAAGTGGGTTTCTTTCTTCAGGGCAGAGCTCTGAAGATGCTGTTTTACTAAGACTAGGTCATTAACATTATACTTAGGTTCGACAGCCTTCTCATTATATTTACTCACTCGTTGTTGTGCTCTTTTAACTAAGTTTTTAGAAACTATTGATGATTAAGTTGGTAATCAACAGTAGGTTGTTCCAACCAAGTAAAATATTTAATAAGGAGTTCTCCCATAAAAGGTTTACCTATTACTTCCAAAGGTGTTAATCCAGTTGGCAAATGTGGTAATTCATTTAAAATAAGCTCAAAGCCTCTAACTTTCGTTGCCCGTGACGTATGTTTTTCATGACAGTATGTACGGCATAATTTCCCAACTTCCTTCATAACCAATCACACGTGTTAGAAGACGGATTATAGTTGGAGATTAATACCTGACAAATATCTTCCCACACTAAGAATTCTTTGAAGTCATTACTGACAAATTGTGGTCCATCGGTCCGAAGAAGTCCACTGCTTTAAAATCGTGTAATGCCTTAGGAATGATTGGATACATTTTGTATCTAACATGAGCGTTACTCTCTTTTACTTTCTGACAGGTTTCACAAGTTCTAATTAAAGATGCTACCTTATGTCCCATCTAATCTTCAGCATTCTTCTGTACATGGCTACACTCCATACAAATACTTTCAGAAACGACTTCCTGACACTTAAATCTATACTCGATGTTAACAAATTTCTCTTCTTCAGAAACGCTTTCCTTGCCATTGCCATTCTACATTTTATATCCTCTCTACTTCGACCATCATCAGTTACTTTGCTCCCCAAATAGCGAAACTCCCTAACTACAACAATTAGTTGGTCGGTACTTTATGCGTAAAGCTAACATATTTATTATAAGCTAGGCCTCCTAATGTATTTCTACGACCTGGTCCCTGGTCCTGGATCCAGGTCGCATAATGTTTTCATCATTGTTTGTAATCACCGGCTGGTTACCAAATCGGGGATTGGGGAGAAGAGGAGTTTGTGGCACAACTTGACTAGAAGAAGGGATCGGTTGGTAGGACATGTTCTGAGGCATCAAGGGATCACCAATTTAGTATTGGAGGGCAGCGTGGAGGGTAAAAATCGTAGAGGGAGACCAAGAGATGAATACACTAAACAGATTCAGAAGGATATAGGCTGCAGTACGTATTGGGAGATGAAGAAGCTTGCACAGGATGGAGTAGCATGGAGAGCTGCATCAAACCAGTCTCAGGACTGAAGACCACAACAACAACAACCTATGTCCCAAATTTTTAAAATAATAGAACTTGTTCATGTGGGCTGTACACTTTTTTATTCTGAAGTGTCCATATCCTGTATGGACATACCACACAATTTCATCCTCCATCAGATTCGGGATGCATAAACTCCACTGTCGAGGTGTTATACTGTCTCTCCAAAGTAAATTTTGCCCTATAATTTTCCATTTCTCTGGTTGATTAGGAGGTAAAGATTTTCTATTACACATAGCATATATTTCTGTAAAGTAGGAATCATGATGGATAATGTCTGTTATTCTTTGAGCCATTTCTTGTACCCTATTGTGCAGATATTCTATTGTTATAAAATTAATCACAAAAATTATGCCAGGTCCTTCTGTACGTTTTAGGTCTTTCATATATACAGGTAATCTAGACAAAGCATCAGGTACTATATTCTCAGAACCTTTTACATTAATCTACTATGTAATAAGAGACTACTCATTAAAAAAGATAGAGCTTGATGATCCGTATATACATGGATCTCTTAGCCCCATTACTAACGTTTGGAATTTTTGGATACTCCATACTACCGCTAATAGTTCTTTCTCTGTAGCCGTATAGTTTAATTCATGTTTGTTAGGCTTCAGGTAGCAAAAGCTATAGATCTGTGATTTTTATTTTCCAGACCCCATTCTCCTTGAAAAAGTTCCGCTGTTATACCATAGTCGGATGCATCTGTTGAAATTTTAAATGGCTCACCCATAACCGGATGTTGTAGTATAGGTGATTCTACCAGTGCTTTTTCACATTTTCAAATGCATCATTAGCCTCTTGTTCCCAACTCCACAGTATTCCCTTCCGTAATAAACGCAAAAGTCTTGGGTCATTCAGCTCTTGACTTAGTATATATCATCTGCAATATCTGGCCATTCCAATAAATCCCTTCAATTGTCTTATGTTTCTGGGGGATGGACACTCCTTAACGGCCTTTATATGTTCCGGATCGGGTTTAATTTCCTGTACTCCTACAATATGCCTAAAAACTTAAGCTCGTGCCTCGCAAAATGCGATTTAGATAATTTTACTGTAATACTCTTTTCTTTAAATTTTTTCAGGGTTTTCCTTAAGGTTTTACAATGTTCTTCCCTTGTAGCTGAGATTATAATGATATCATCCACATATATAATTAATTCTCTTAACAATTCCCTTCCTAATGCCTCGTTCAGCACGCATATAAACACGGATACCGAGATATTGAGTCCAAACGGTAACACATTAAAATGATATGATTTCCCATGAAATAGAAACGCTGTATACGTCTTTGAATCCAGATGTAACCGAATTTGCCAATACCCAGCAGTCAGGTCCATCGTGCTAAAATACTGTGCATTCTCAAATTTGGACAGTAATTCATCGATGTTAATTGGTTCAAAATGGCTCTGAGCACTATGGGACTTAACATCTTAGGTCATCAGTCCCCGAGAACTTAGAACTACTTAAACCTAACTAACCTAAGGACAGCACACAACACCCAGCCATCACAAGGCAGAGAAAATCCCTGACCCCACCGGGAATCGAACCCGGGAACCCGGGCGTGGGAAGCGAGAACGCTATCGCACGACCACGAGATGCGGGCTGTTAATTGGTCTGTCTCGTTACGTCTCTACATGCATACTCAAAGTGTGTGCGTCCAGCACTAACCGCACACCTCCTGTAGCCTTTTTTACCACTACTAAAGGGTTGTTCATAACACTCGTACTATGTTCTGTTATTTTATTTTCAATCATCTTATCTATTTCTTCCTTAACCGCTTCTTTCAGGCTTACCGGTATCAGATAGGGTCTACAAAAAAATGGAGTATTATCTTTGATCTTAACTTTACATACATAGTCACTAATACTACCCGGACTATCAGAAAATACCATTTCATATTCCAATAGAATTTTAGATAAATCCAATTTTTGGTCGTTGGTTAACGTTGGGGATTCATTTACTTTGCT
This sequence comes from Schistocerca piceifrons, assembly GCF_021461385.2. Classification (NCBI taxonomy): domain Eukaryota; kingdom Metazoa; phylum Arthropoda; class Insecta; order Orthoptera; family Acrididae; genus Schistocerca; species Schistocerca piceifrons. The sequence goes on along the minus strand of NC_060143.1, from coordinate 315,099,497 downwards.
TGGTGTGATGCATGATTTACATTTTCAATCTCTGGTGACAATTGTGCTGTCACTGTTAATGATAAATGCTGATTCTCAGTTATTTGTTTACCATTATAGGGTCCGTCACAAACTTTACACAATATTTATCGTCGCCTATTCCAAAATAAAGAAAATTTCCCTCAAAATTCTATATGATGTTAAATTTTGAAAGCCAGTCTATGCCGAACAACACATCTCTATTGATATTTTCCACTACTAAAAGTGTCTGATGAAATGGGATATTCCCAATGACACAGTTCACCTGGGTCTCATGTTTCACAACTTTACTTTTGGTCCCAGTAATACCTACTATGTACACTCCTGTTACCGGTAACAGCAATGTTTAGTTCATAGTGTGTTAAAGAAACCATTAGAAATACGTGGCACTTCACTACCAGAATCAGTAAATATGTTAACTTCAAGCTCTTCTACCTTTCCAACTATAATTGGTTGTGAATTAACGGTAGTTAAGCTAGGTTGTTCTAGCAACAACAATTAGGCCTCCTAATGTATTTCTACGACCTGGTCCCTGGTCCTCGATCCAGATCGCATAATGTTTTCATCATTGTTTGTAATCACCGGCTGGTTACCAAATCGGGGTATTACATTTCCACTTTGCACTCTATTGCTACTAGGTACAAATTCCTGTGATGTTACTGGGCCTATATTCAAAGGCGAATGTTTCTTTGATAACTTTCGTTACCACTATTTCGACTACATTGGTGTACTCTAGCTAGATTAGCTTAATGTTTCTTATAATTACTATTACTACTATTCTTATTTCTTTGGAAATTCTGACTTTCACATTGATGTACGTTCTCATTCCTGTCTTTGTTTAGGACATCAAGTGCATCTACAAAGGATAACAATTCTTCTACGGCCTTCCACCCTCTACATAATACATCTTTCCTAGCATAGATAGGTAATTGCCTTCTTAAGATCCTAACTAACCCTTCTTCCTCCATGGGTTTATCTCAGTACTTTGCCCGTGTGAAATGCCAGTCAAAATTCCTTCTCGTTGTTCCCCACGTACTCTGGCTTAAATTTTGGAAAGTGGCTGGATAGTCCTGCATTTGCTCCCCATTGTAAGTCGGTTATTGCCTCACTGGTTAATGCCATGTTAGAAGAAGTCACTTTTTGTCTACCTTATCCTGGATAAATTTAAATTCTTTCCATAAACTATCTATGCCTTTCTTTGTATCATTAAGTTCCAAAGCTAAATCTGAAGGAATGTTGTTAGGGGTTACCCTCTTGGCCCCTTTTCTACTTGTTCCTCCAGATTGCTTATATTTAAGGTATCTGATGTTGCTAGTTTCTCTTTAAAATCCCTTTCCATGGTATTAACTCGAGTCTTGACAACTGCAATTTGTGATTGGACAAAAGGAATTAAATTATCTTGTTTCTTAATACTCTCCTGCAGGGTGTGCAACCTCTGATTTACAACATCGAAGGTAACATTGCATACGCTTTGAAATGATCCTAATCTTTCAGCAAGTTCTGTTTCTAAATTGTTACATTTATCTTCACTGTCAAACTCTAATTTTTTAGTTAAATCCTGAAGTTGCTCATCCTGTCTCTGATTAAATTCAGTAAATAGTTGTTTAACATGAGTTTTCAAAGAACTAGTAAGTTCACTCTTTATATCTAACTTCAGATTTTCTACGTTATCATTTAAAGAGTCAAATTCATTCTTTAATAGAACTGTGTTCACTGCTTGACTGTTCAAGGTTTCACTCTGAGCATTTAAACTAGAATATACTAAACCTACTTCTCTCCATAGGGCTTCATCCTGAGCATTTAATTTTTCACTTAGAGTGGCTGAATCAGCCTTCTGGTCATCTAATCTAGCATTTAGTTGAGTATTTACCAAGTCTAACTTTAGACTTAGTCCTTTGATTAAATTTGCTACTTCAGTCCAGTCTGGCGTGTCCCTATTCATTGTCATGGCCATGGCTGGTTCTGAAGTTTGTTGCTGTTCTTGATCCATAATTTTATTGATCTTCGACCTAGTAATCGTATAAAAAAAAATTCACCACTGAGCACAATAACTACACTAAAAGTTTATTATTCACTCATCCCCTCAACTTTTATCAAAACATTATTGTTTTTCGTTCACTCAGCATAGAGTTTTAGCTCTGTTAGTAAGCGAATGTGTAATCAGCACTGGAGAACAGCACTGGCCCTGGCAGCGTCAGACATTGGTTTCAGCATCTTCGTCAGCAAGCGGACGTGGAGTCAGCACCAGTGAGCAGCAGCTGGCGCAGTCGGCGTCGGTGTGATGTACGTGTGTGAAGACTGCTTACTCTCCACACCCGATCTTCTTAGTCGAAAAGTTGAGATCTTCTCTCTAGTTTTCTTCGCTATTACTTTCTCACGTCTTTTATAGCATTGCACTCGCAACATTCTTCCATTTCATTATTGGACTCAATACGATTTCTGGAAACCGTTCTCATATCTTGTTAGGCCTGGTTGCTATGGCAACACCTAATATCTTCTTTCCATTTCTGTTTTTAAATCCCCGTTTTCTTCAGGCTCTGTCACTTAGATTGCCATGTTCCATTGTTTTCAGATGACAAGAGACAGTGTGATATTGGGTTGCAAGGCACACACGCCTCTCAATTCAGTTAACTTGTGTGTATCCGATCCTCTTCTCTGGGTAATCAGCTACATCGATCTCCCACAAGCTTCTTCTCCGAAGAGTATAGCTGGTTAAGGGAATTTATTAAAATACTTCTTTATCATTGAAATAATTTTGGTACTCCTATAATACTTTTCAGTTCCATCACTTTATATTTTCAACTTTCACAGATAATAACTTCTGCAAGTTAACTTATTCCTTACACGTTAAACTCATTTACACATATTCAAATAGCGTATGTGTGTCTTTTTTTGTTCATTACTAAGACATGAAATGATTTAAAAGTCTCTAGTCTCAAGCGAGTCCAATACATGAATGTGCATAGCACTCTATATTCAACTGTTCAATAGTCTTTTCTACTATCACCACAGACACTAACACATCAAAGAATACGACATAATTATTCGTTGAGTTCTCCTCACATCTTCTGTGGCACAAGCGGCAAACACTTGTCGTCGTCAGTGACTTGCCCCCCTTACAATCTTCGAATAACGAACTTCCAACCTGCACATAGGAACAGGTGGATCGGTATAAACATACTCACTCTCGCACACTCGTACCTAAAATATTTGGTGTTTGAGACGGTGGAAGGCCGAGTGTTTCTAGAATTTACCCCAAAATTCTTGAGGCACTGCAAAGCCTCTTCATCTCTGAGTAACTACTGCAACCTACATCCTTCTGAATCTGCTTACTGTATTCATCTCTTGGCCTCCCTCTACGATTTTTACCCCCCACTTTTCCCTTAAGAACTAAATTGGTGATCCCTTGATGCCCCAGAATGTGTCCCACCAACTGATCCCTTCCTCTAGCCAGGTTGTACCACAAATTTCTCTTCTCCCCAGTTCTATCCAGTACCTTCTCTTTAGTTACGTGATCTACCCATCTAATTTTCAGCATTCTTCTGTAACACCATATTTCAAAAGCTTCTATTCTGTTCTTATCTAAACTGTTTATCATCTACAAGGTGCAGCTAGAAAAAAACCAGACTGATGCTGGAAAAAACATTTATTTACAATTATTTACAATTTCATGTTATCTCCTTCAATGTACTCTCCTCCTCGGTCTCTACACAGCTCCATACGAATTTTCCACTGTTCATAGCAATGCTGTAGATCATTTTCGGTAAGTCCATACATTACTTCCGTCGCTTTTTCTTTTACTGCTTCAACAGTCTCAAATCTAGTTCCTTTCAAAGTTGACTTGACTTTAGGGAAAAGAAAAAAGTCACAGGGGGCCAAATCAGGTGAGTAGGGTGGATGATCTAAGATGGGAATGTTGTGTTTTGCCAAAAACGTCTTCACTGACAACGCACTGTGAGCTGGGGCATTGTCTTGGTGAAGGATCCATGACTTTTTTCTCCACAAATCGTTCCGTTTTCTCCGTACTTGCTCACGTAGGGTAGCCAGGACGCTAATGTAGTAATGCTAATTCACTGTTTGTCCCTTTGGTACCCAATCAATGTGCACAATCCCTTTGATGTCAAAAAAAACAATCATCATTGCCTTGAATTTCGATTTTGACATTCGTGCTTTTTTTTTGTCGTGGAGAACCATTAGTTTTCCAATGCATCGATTGGCGTTTAGTTTCGGTATCGTAAGTAAAAAACCACGATTTATCGCAAGTAATAACATTTTGTAAGAAGGTGGGATCACTTTCGATGTTTTCCAGGATGTCAGAACAAATCATTCTTCGGCGTTCCTTCTGTTCAATTGTGAGACACTTTGGAACCATTTTTGAACACACTTTGTTCATATTGAAACTTTCATGAAGAATCTGCCTAACACTTTCCTTGTCAACTCCTGTTAACTCAGAAACTGCTCTGATTGTTAAACGGCGATCTTGTCGAACAAGTTTACCGATTTTTTCAATGTTTGCATCAGTTTTTGCTGACAATGGTCTGCCAGTGCGAGTGTCATCACTGGTGTCTTCGCGGCCATCTTTAAATCGTTTAAACCACTCAAACACTTGTGTTCGCGATAAACAATCATCGCCGTACACTTGTTGTAACATTACAAACGTTTCACTTGCAGATTTTCCTAGTTTGAAACAAAATTTGATGTTAACACGCTGTTCTTTCTGTACACTCAACATTTTCCGACGCACAGACAAAACGTCAACTACTTAAAACAGACGCCACGGGCAGACTGAGTGCAGGAGGTAGATGAAACTCGAGCAGTAGGCGGAGCGAGAGTCACGTGACAGGCCACGCGACTTTCAGCCTTATTGCATTCGTTTTATTGTTTCACCAGTACTAGTCCGGTTTTTTTCTAGCCACACCTCGTATATTTCACTTCCATACATGGCTACACCCCACACAAATACTGTCAGAAAGGACTTCCTGACACTTAAATCTATACTCGATATTAACAGATTTCTCTTCTTCAGAAACATTTTTCTTGCCATTATCAGTTTACATTTTATATCCTTCTTAATTTGATCATCCTCAGTTATTTTGCTTCCCATATAGCAAAACTCATATACTACATTAAGTGTCTAATTTCCTACATAATTCCCTCAGCATCACCAGATTTAATTCGACTACATTCAATAATCCTCATTTTGCTTTTGTTGATTTTCATTTTGTATCCTCTTTTCAAGACACTGCCGATTCCAGTGAACTGTTTTTCCAAGTCCTTTGCTATCTCTGACGGAATTACAATGTCATCGGCAAACACCAAGGTTGTTATTTCCTCTCCCTGCACTTCAATTGCTATTCCAAATTTTATTTCATTTCCTTCACTGCTTGCTCAGTATACAGATTGAACAACATTGGGGATAGGCTACAGCCCTGTCTCATTCCCTTCTCAACCACTGCTTCCCTTTCGTGCCCCTCAACTCTTATAGCTGCCATCTGGTTTCTGTACAAATAATAAATAGCTTGTCAGTCTCTGTATTTTAGCCATGCCACATTTATAATTTGAAAGAGAGTATTCCGGTTAACATTGTCAAAAGGTTTCTCTAAGTTTACGAATGATGTAAACATAGGTTTGCCTTTCCTTAACCTATCTGCTATGAGAAGTCGCAGGGTCAGTATTGCTTTGTGTGTTCCTGCATTCCTCCGGAATCCAAATTGGTCTTCCCTGAGGTCAGTTTCTACCAGTTTTTCCATTCATCTGTAATGGTTTCGTGTTATTATTTTGCAACTGTGACTTAAAAACTGATAGTTCAGTAGTTTTCACACTTGTCAGCATGTGCTTTTTTTGGAATTGGGATTATTATATTCTTCTTGAAGTCTGAGGGTATTTCACCTGTCTCGTACATCTTGCTCATCAGATAGAAGAGTTTTGTCATTGCTGGCTCTCTCAAGACTATCAGTAGCTCTAAAGGAGTGTTGTCTACTTCCAGGGCCTTGTTTTGACTTATGTCTTTCAGTGCTTTGTCAAATTCTTCACACAGTATCTTATCTCCCTTCTCATCTTCATCTACGTCCTCTTACATGTCCCTAATATTACCCTGAAGTACATCTCCCTTGTAAAGACCCTTTATATATTCCTTTTTACGTTTCTGCTTTCCCTTCTTTGTTTAGGACTGATTTTCTGTCTGAGTCCTTTATATTCATGCAGCTGGTTCTCTTTGCTTCTTAGGTCTCTTTAATTTTCCTGTAGGCAGCATCTATCTTACCCTAGTGATGTATGCTTTACATCCTTACATTTGTCCTCTGGTCATTCCTGCTTAGCCATTTTGCACTTTCTGTTGTTCTCATTTTTTAGATGTTTGTATTGCCTTTCACCTGCTTCATTTATTGCATTTTTATATTTACTCATTTCATCGATTAAATTTAACATCTCTTGTGTTACGCAAGGATTTTTACTAGCCCTCGTCTTTTTACCTACTTGATCCTCTGCTGCCTTCACTATTTCATCTGTCAAAGCTACCCATTCTTCTGCTACTGTATTCTTTTTGCCTGTTCTTGTCAATTGTTGCCTAATGCTCCCTCTGAAACTCTCTACAAGCTATGGTTATTTCAGTTTACCCAGGTCATATCTCCTTAAAATCCTATCTTTTTGCAGTTTCTTCAGTGTTAATCTGCTGTTCATAACCAACAGATTGTGGTCAGAGTCCACATCTGGCCCTGGAAATGTCTTACAGTTTAAAACCTGATTCCAAAATCTCTGTCTTACCATTATATAATCAATCTGAAACCATGTTCCATGTATACAGCCTTCTTTCATGATTCTTAAACCAAGTGTTAGATGTGATTAAATTATGCTCTGTGCGAAATTCTGCCAGGCGGCTTCCTCTTTCGTTCCTGTCCCCTAGTCAATATTCACCTACTACTTTTCCTTCTCTAACTTTTCCTGCTATTGAATTCCTCTCCCCCATGACTATTAAATTTTTGCCTCGCTTATCTGCCTGAATAATTTCTTTATCTCACCATATATTTCCTCAATCTCCTCCTCATCTGCAGAGCTAGTTGGCATATAAACTTTTACTACTCTGGGGGGAGTGGGTTTCATTTCTATCTTGGCTACAATAATGTGTGCACTATGCTGTTCATAGTAACTTATCCGCATTCCTATTTTTTAAATTCATTATTAAACCTACTCCTGTGCTACTCCTATTTGGTGTGGTTTCAGTTGCCTGAGACTGCAATCGTCTGTGTGAGTTGCGTTTGCGTGAGTGTATGCACGTATGTGTGTCCATTGTTGACAAATGCCTTAACGGCTGAAAGCTGTAATTGAGAGTCTTTTTGTTGTGCGTATCTGCGACTCAGCATCTCTGCTATATGGTGAGTAGCAACTATCCTTCTCATAATATTCTTACATTCCATCCTGGATTTTCCATTGTTTGACCTATTTCATTTTGTGTTTATAACCCTGTATTCACCTGACCAGAAGTCCTGTTCTTCCTGCCACCAAAATCACTAATTCCCACTATTTCCAACTTCAACCTATCCATTTCCCTTTTTAAATTTTCTAACCTACCTGCCCAATTAAGATATCCAACATTCCACACTCCGATCTGTAGAATGCCAGTTTTGTTTCTCCTGCTAATGCCATCCTTCTGAGTTGTCCCTGCCCGGAGATCCAAATGGGGGACTGTTTTATCTCTGGTATATTTTAATCGAGAGGATGCCATCGTCATTTAACCATACAGTAGAGTTGTATGCCCTCTGAAAAAATTACGAATGTAGTTTCCCCTTGCTTTCAGCCGTTCAAAGTACCAGCACAGCAAGGCCGTTTTGTTTTATGTTACAAGGCCAGATCAGTCAATCATCCAGACTGTTGCCCTTGCAACTACTGAAAAGGATGCTGTCCCTCTTCAGGAACCACAGGTTTGTCTGGTCTCTCAACAGATACCCCTCTGTTGTAGTTGCACGTATGGTACAGCTATCTGTATCGCTGAGGCACGCAGGCCTCCCCACCAACGGCAAGGTCCATGGTTCATGGGGATGGACATCCCACTATAGCATATGCAATAAAAACATTAATGCCAACTCAGATGAATTATTCCAAATTGAGAAACAGGCATCAGGCATAATGTGCAGCATCCGTAAAATAAGTTTTTCTTACAGTGACCTGTACTCAGTCTGAAGATCAGTTTGAACACAGCTTTACTATATTCAGAATCATCCTACTGGCTGTGGTATATCCGTACCTCCTTCCTGAAGTGTAATAGGTTCTTATAAGGCACAGAACATCATGTCATAATGGACAACAAGCCTCTCATCACCTGGTTTGGCCCACTCGCCCTTCTGCTGCAAAAAAAGAGGCAATTGTTACATAGATGTGAGCTCCATCTGAACATTCTGTTCATTATCATCCTTCTGCACAGCACTCCAATGCCAATTGCTTACCATGCCCTCCAATGAGCCCAAAGGTTGAATTACGTACTAAAGAGGCACACTGCTTCCAGCTAGACCAAAGTTTACAGCAGGCACTTGATTGCTTCTCCCACAGCTCAAGTGTAGTAGTTGTACCACAGCTGTTGAGCTCTAAATATTACCATAAACCACACTCTCGGCAAGTCTCATGAGCAGCACCTTTGGTAATGATTCACAAATAAAAAGGCCACATTGGCCACTACAGATCATTCTGTGTTTGCCATCAACTTCATGCGGACTCAGTTTTCTGGTATACTTTATGGACTCTGTTTATGGCTAGACTTCACTTTGGATAATTTATATTAGTCCAGTATTCAATGTTTTGCTCCAGAACTGGACTTACTTGGAATGTTCCTGCACTAGATATTTATTTGGCCTATAATGACTGGTGTTCTATGCTTCATAGTGTATGTATTTGTATACTATAATCCCTAGCTATCACTGAAGAGCTAAAATAAAATTTTAATATAATTGGATAGATAAAAGAAATAACTCAGCAAGCATTGGCAAGAGAGAACACATATGAAGGCTAAAGAAATGTGCATGATTTCGGAGCCAGTGGCTCGTTCTTCTGGCAAAAGGATTGAAGGGGTAGGAAGAGGGATGAAGGAAAAGGACTGGTGAGGTTTAGGAAATGGGGGAGAGTTTGGAAAAGTCACCCAGATCCCTGCGTCAGGGAAGGCCTATTGGATGGTGCAGTTCCCAAATCAGTCTTTCCCCCTTGTTTTGTACAGTGAGTCTCCCCTGACCCAGGGTTCTGGGTGACTTTTCCAAACTCTCCCCATTTCCAAAACCTCACGATTCTTTTTCCTTAATCCTTCTTCCTTGTCCTTCAACCCTTCTGCCAAAAGAAGGAGCCACTGGCTCGAAAAACTTGCACACTTCTTTAACTTGCATGTATGTTTTCTCCTGCCATCACTTGGTGAGTAGATTTTTTTATGTATCCAGCTACATTATGTTTTTGAAAACTGATTATTTTCATTTAAATAAAGCTGTATGGTACAAACACAAAACTGCATCCCTTAAAGCAATGTAATCACAGGGATACAGAAGCTTAATAAGTGGTTACAGACCAGCATCGCGTTCATGTGGGCAGACTATGGGAAAAGGAAGAGTTGGGTAAAGGTTGATAACAGTGAAAAACATTGTAACAAGCCTAGAACTTAGAAACAAGTGATTGTGAGTTGTTACTGAGGAATACGTCTGTTAATAATTTTAACAGTTTATAGATCCCCACTGGAAAACTTTAAGCTATTTATGAGAAATCCAGGTTCATTGTTGAACTAACAGTCAACCAAAAATAAACTGTTAACAGTTTGTGGAGATTTCAATATAAATTTCTTAAAAGGTTATGACAGGGGCGGGGGAGGGGTGGTGGGTGTAGAGTTGACAACATTATTCTTCAGTTACAATCTGATTCTATTATTGTGTATTCAAACACGTATTCTGCAAGATAGTGAGATTTCAATGTAATAATATTTTCATAATCATTGTTCAGACTGAAAAATTAATTTTTACGCCATTGTAAGTGCACAGTCTGACCATTGTGGACAGCTAGTTCAAATGAGGAATCTAGCCACTTAAGCTCTTAGATATGTCCAAACAGAATTGTAGATTGTAAATTATACCAGAACACATTTTTAGTGGGTAGTCTGTTATGATTGGAATAAAATTAGGAATATGTGGAAATGGATGTTAATGTTAAATATATTTCATACTAAATTCTGGCCAATATTAAAAGTAGCCATCCAAAATGATTTGATGGCTCAGTGGTAGTGTTTCAGATTATAGCTTCAGAGGTATCGGTTTTTATCCCCAGTTAGTCGTATTATTTCTATCAGTCATTTATCACTGGAAGTGGTTGTTAATGTGAAAAATGCACCATTTTTTACCTCCAGTAGGAGCATACACAGTAAAGCACTGTGGTCTTCAAACCAATATTCAGGTTGATGATAGCTTTACTTAACTTAAAAGACTGTGCACAAATTCCATTAAAAATTACACAATTTATACTGAAGGGATTCCAATATCTAGTAAACAGGAAAGAGAAATTTATATATTTGCCAGAGTAGTAATGATCCAGTATTCCTTGCATTCTACTAATGGTGCTGCAGTGTTGTTATTGCTGTTGTTGTTGTGGTCTTCAGTCTGAAGACTAGTTTGATGCTGTGCTCCACACTGCTGTATCCTATGCATGCCTCTTCATCTCTGACTAACTGCTTCAACCCACATCCATTTGAACCTGCTTACTGTACTAATCTCTTGGTCTTCCTCTGCAATTTTTACAGCCTTACACTTCCGTCTGGTACTAAATTTTCAGATTTCTTGATGTCTGAGAATGAATCTTATCAATCAATCCTGTCTCTTAGCCAAGTTACGCCACAAATTTCTTTTCTCCCCAATTGTATTAAGCACCTGCTCTTCTGCAGTCCACATTTCAGAAGTTTCTTGTCTCTTCTTTTCTGAACTGTTTATTGTCCACATTTCACTTCCATACAAACCTACACTCCAGACACATAACTTCAGAAAAGACTTCCTAACACATAAATTTATATTCGTTGTTAACCAGTTACTGTTCTTCATAAACACTTTTCTTGCCATTGCCATTTTACATTTTGTATTGTCTCTACTTCGGCCGTAATATATCAGCATCATCTGCTTTAATTCAGCTACATTCCATTATCCTTTTTCTGCTTTTTTTTTTGTATTCATTTTATTTCCTGTGTTCAAGACATTCGATTCAACTTCCCTTCTAACTCATTTGCTGTCTCTGACAGAATTACAATGTCATTGGCAAACTGCAAAGTTTTTATTTCTTCTCCCTGAACTTTAATTTACCTTTCCAAATTTCTCCTTGCTTTCCTTCATAGACTGTTCAATGTACAGATTGGGTAAAATTGGGGATAGGCTATAACCCTTTCTCACTCTCTTCTCAACCCCCTGCTTCCTTTTCATTCCTTTTGACTTGTATAACTGCCATCTGGTTTTTGTACTAGTTGTAAACAACCTTTCTATCCCTTTATTTTACCCTTGCTGCCTTCAGAAATTTAAAGCATATCTTTCACTCAGCACTGTCAGAAGTTTTCGCCAAATCTACAAATGTTATAAACATAGATTTGGCTGTCTATAACCTATTTTCTAAGATAAGTTGTAGGACCAGTTTTTCCATTCTCCTGTAAATTATTCATGTCGGTATTTTGCAACCACTATTTATTAAACTGATAATTGGGTAATGTTCTTATCTGTCAGCATGTGCTTTATTTGTACAAGGGTGAGTCAAATGGAAACCTTAAATTTGTAATAACAAATCGAAATTTTGCGCCATTATCCTGTAAGTGGGTAAGCGTGCAGCATGCAGAATGGCCTGTAGGTGGCAGCATAGTGCAGATGCACACATACCGTCGCAGTATCAGTATAAAGATGGCCGCCCCACTTGCGACTTGCACCAGGGAAGAACAGCGTTCTATTATTCAATTTTTGTGTAGTGAAAGTGTGAAACCTATTGAAATTCATTGAAGAATGAAGGTTCAGTACAGTGATGCATGTTTGTCACAGCAGCAAGTGTACGAATGGAGCTCACAAATGGTGTGACTTCAGTGGAAGATGCTCCTCGTGCAGGTCAGGCATAACGAGTTGTGACTCCACAGAACATTGCAGCAGTTGAAGCCATAGTGAAGGAAAACCGCCGAGTGACACTGAATGACATTGCAGCATGTTTACTGATTAGTCGTGCGTCAGCATGCCACATTCTGCATGATGTGCTTCAGTTTCACAAACTGTCTGCAAGATGGGTGCCACGGCAGCTGACTCCTGAAATGAGAGAACATTGTGTTGATGCTTGTGAAGAACTTCTTCAGCACTTTGAACGAGAAGGTGATGGCTTCCTTGCAAGAATCGTTACTGGGGACGAAACCTGGGTTCACTTCCACCAACCGGAAATGAAGAGAGCAAGCAAGGAATGGCGCCATTCCTCATCACCAAAACCAAAGAAATTTCAAACAGAACCATCAGCAGGGAAGGTTATGCTGTCTCTCTTTTGGGGACAAAAATGGTGTCATTTTGGAGCATTACATGCCTAGAGGGACCACTGTTACCAGTGCATCATACACAAATCTCCTAAAAAAATCATCTGCGGCCTGCAATCAAATCAAAGTGACGTGGATTGCTGTCAGCAGGTGTCCTTTTGCAACATGACAATGCAAGGCCCCACACTGCCCATACAACAGTTGCAACAATCACAGACCTGCATTTTGAGTGTCTTCCTCATTCACCATACTCGCCAGACCTTGCCCCAAGTGATTTCCATATGTTTGGACCACTCAAAGACGCAATGGGAGGAAAGAAGTTCCGTTCTAATGAAGAGGTATGCCATGCGGTGCATGAGTGGTTGCTCAGACTACCAAAAGAATTTTTTTCTAAAGGAATTTATGCACTTTGTAAGCACTGGAGGACTTGCACTGAGCATGGAGGAGATTATGTTGAAAAGTGATACAGCTTTGTACCACTTCTGCATGATAAATAATATTTAAAAAAATATTTAAGGTTTTCATTTGACTCACCATTGTAATTGGAGTTATTACATTCTTCTTGAAGTCTTAGGTTATTACCGTGTCTCATAATCTTGGACACCTGGTGGAATAGTTTAATCATGGCTGGCTCTCCCAAGTTCTGACAGAATGTCCTCTACCCCAGGGACCAGGTTTTGACTTCTTTAATTTTCCTGAAAGTGGTGTCTATCTTTTTCCTAGTTATACATGCTTTTATAGACTTAAATTTGTCCTCTGGCCACACCTGCTTTGCCATTTCCCACGTCTGGTCAGTCTCATTTTTTAGATGTTTGTATTCCCTTTCACCTGCTTCACTTGCTGCAGTTTTATATTTTTTCCTTTGATCAATTAAATTCAGTACCTCCTTGATATCGAAGGATTTCTTCTAGGCCTTGTCTCTCTACCTGTTTGATTCTCTGCTGCCTTCAGTATATCACCTCTCACAGTTAATACTGTGATGGCTTAGAAAGGTGTTTGGTACCCAGCCACAAACTTTGATCATTTGCCACATAACATAAAATGTGTGTCAGATAACAAAGCAAATTTTAAATCTAATCTCACTTCATTTATTGTGGAGAACTTACTACATTCTATAAAAGAATTGTTATTGAAACTCTAGATGTGTGTACTTTGTTGTTAAATTTAAGTATGTTCCACTAGTAACTTTGGCAGTTTCAATGAATAATGCAGAGGTTTTTTCCTTTTTAAATGTAAGCTGATGTGCTATTTCATAATCTCTGAATGGCTATTGAAGGACATACGGAAAGCTGACATAATTCACACTTTCTTTACAGGAATTGTATAGTGCAGTGTCCAGACACTGCACTGCACTGCACTGAACAGAAGCTGTATTCAATTAAGAATGAACTTGCAAATTGGAATTATGGTTCCTCATCAATTTTAGAATATTTCAAACAAATTAAAATTTGTGCCGGACTGGGATTCAAACCTGGATTTTTCTGCTTGTCACAAGTGGTTGCCTTAACCACTTTGGTCACCTGAACACGCTTCCAGGAGCAGCCCACACGCCTATTTGTCCTGGTGTGTACTCTCCCTTGTGCTTATTATCATCATTGCTGCACAGGGTGAGATACAGTTTTCTCTCATCTTTGCCTTGCTACAGTATCAAGTACTGCAGTGCTGTGACACTGCAAAGCAGTATTTTTTCATGCCATAACAAGGCAATGACAAGACAGAACTATGTCTCACCCAGAGCAGTAATCATGGTAACACAGAGTGAGCATAAGGAAGAGTAGACACCACGATACATGGAAGTGTGGGCTACTCCTGGAAGAGTGTCGGGATGACCAAAATGCTTAAGGCAACTGCTCGTGACAAGTGGGAAATCCAGGTTTGAGTCCAGGTTCAGCACAAATTTTAATTTATTCTGGAATATTGTACAGTTGTTGTGGAACTGTAATTGCAATTTGCAAGTTCATTCTTTTCATAGGAAATGTGCAAATGATCTAGTAAGTAACTAACATAAATGTAAAATCAAACAAAGGAAAGTCCAGGATGGAATAATGACAGTATTACAAAAAGGGTAGATTGCTACTCACCAGATAGAGTAGACACTGAGTTGGTGACAGGCACAATGAAATTAAATTTAAAATATAAATTTAGGCTTTCAGCCAAAAGGCCTTTTTCTGCATTAGAAACACACACACACACACACACACACACACACACACACACACACCAGCCTCAGAGGCCAGAGACAGTGAGATATACTTGTGTGAATATGTGTGTGTGCATGTGTGTTTTCTTATTCAGAAGAAGGCCTTTTGGCTGAAAACTTATACATATAGCAGTCTTGTGCCTGTCTGCGACTCAAGATTTCCTGTATATGTTGAGCAGCAATCTGTCCTTTTAATTTAACATAAATATAGTGTTGACCAAATTATTAAAACAGTTTTTACCATCAACAGTATTTGATAAATTAAAATTAGCTTATGTTATTATATTAAAGAACTATGCATACTTTTTTGGATCAATGCCGAAACAATTTATAAGCTTAGTCGTAGATTTGGATGATCATTTCTAGAGAACTGAATCCAAATGGTGAAACCGCGTGAGTGGCTCTGTTTCTGCATTGCACACTTTTCATGGAGCTTGGTTTCACTCAGTCAGTGGTTCCCTCACTGACCTTCATATGGGTATGCACACACCAAGTGTGACCACACAGGCATGTGGCCCTACTATGCATATAAGGAAACACTGCACAAGATGTAGTGGAGAGTAAAGGAGGTGCATCATTCCTGGATAATGTGCGACTATGTAACTTTGTGCAAGCAGTCTGAATCCCATGAAACACATGAGGCCATACACCCCGAACAAGTGACTATGTCATTAGGTGAGGGTGAGGTAGTGTCTTATTATCTTCCACCATTTCTACCAAGCTATTCGATGTCTGTTGACCGTCATTCTTCTAGCCCACAACCAGCTAAAGACCATGCATATCGGCCACACACTCCAGTGCTCTAGCCATTTCTGTACTTCATACACAATTTATGACTTTGACATTCCCATGTATTTGTGTTTACTATGAAAATGTGAGTCTTATTCATTCAGTTACTTTACAGATGTGTTGTTACTAAATTACCAATTTTACAGATCAGCCTGAAGAAGACTGTGTCATTGAAGAAATGAATAATGTGCAGAAAAAAGTTATTCCTTGGAAGTATATGTTGCATGATGCAGATTCATTGAGTGTATTCTCAGAAACTATGCTCCAAGACAAAAAGGCTGTTGCCCAGGAGGGCCTAATAGTTATTGCATCTCTCATTGACCGTGCACCAAACTTGGGTGGGCTCTGCAGAACATGTGAAGTCTTTGGAGTTGCTCAGTATGTTATTGGTAATCTGAAATACCTGGAAGACAAGCAATTCCAAAATTTAAGTGTTTCAGCTGAGAGATGGCTAAATATTATTGAAGTAAGTAGATTAATTTGTACAAAGTATCTAATTCAGATATGTAATATCTATGTACTGAAAAACTGTTACTCGTTCTGAGGTCTCACTAACTTTTCTCACATGATAAATTCTGAAAATTGAAATCAGAGTTCACAGTAGAATGTACCAAATCCAATTATTTATTATATAAAGACAGTCATTAGTTAACTCATCTGCAGCAAGTGTGCCTCAGGCAGTGTTTTACTTAACTAACAACAAACAGCAGACCATAGACCTTGCTATGACGGGGTGGCTTGTATGCCTCAACAATGCAAGTAGCCGTACCATAGGTGGAACCACAACAGAGAGGTATCTGCTGAGTGGCCAGACACAGATATGGTTCCTTAAGAGAGGCTGCAGTCTCTTCACTAGTTGCAGGTGCAGCAGTCTGAATGATTGACTGGTGTGGTCTTGCAACATATCAATCAGCATAGCCTTGCTGTGCTGGTACTGGGAATGGCTGAAAGCAAAGGGAAACTACAGCTCCTGAGGGCATGCAGCTCTACTGTGTGGTTAAATGATGATGGTATCCTCGTAGTAAAATTTTCCGAAGATAAAATAGTCCCCCATTTGGATCTCTGGGTTGGGACTGTTTAGGAGGATGATGTCGTCGGGAAACAAAAGTAGCAGTCTATAGGTCAGAGCATGGAATGTTAGATCCCTTAATTGAGCAGGTAGGCTAGAAAATTTAATAAGGGAGATGGATAGGTTGAAGTAAGTAAATGAGGTTAGTGAAGTTCAATGGTAGGATGAAGAGGACTTATGGTCAGTTGTGTAAAGGGTTGTAAATACAAAAACAGATAAGGGTAATGCAGGAGTACACCTAATAATGAAGGGTAAGCCACTACTAACAGCATAGTGAATGCATTATTGTAGCCAAGATAAACACAAAGCCAAGACCCTCTTTGTTTAAAATCATGAAAGAAGGTTCTATATGTGGAAGAGACCTGGAAACACGGGAAGGTTTCAGATTTATTCTATAATGGTAAGACAGAGATTTTGGAACCAGATTTTAAACTGTGGGGCATTTTCAGGGGCAGATGTTGACTCTGACCACAATTTATTGGCTATGAACTGTACATTAAAACTGAAGAAACTGCAAATAGGTAGAAGTTGAAACGATCAGATGATATTGAGAGTTTGAGAGGAAGCTTTAGCCAATTATTGACTGAAATTGGAGTAAGTAACACAGTGTGTAGCTTAGAGATGAAATAGTGAATGCAGCAGAGGACATAATAGGTAACAAGCCAGTGCCATGTCTGTCTCCTTTCATCAATTAAATTCAACATCTCACAGGAGATGTTGAATTTAATTGATGAAAGGAGAAAATATAATAATGAAGCAGGTGAAAGAGAATACAAATGTCTAAAAACTGAGATTAACAGGAAATTCAAAATGGATAAGCAGGAATGGTTAGATGACAAATGTAAGGATACATAAGTTTATTTAATTAGAGGAAGCTAGATAGAGCCTATAGGAAAATTAAAGAGGTTTTTGGAGAAAAGAATATCAGCTGTATGAATATCAAGAGCTCAGGCGAAAAACGAGTACTGAGCAAGGAAGGAAATGATGAAAGGTGGAAGGAGTACATAGAGGGTCTGTACAAAGGAAATTATGTTGAAGACAGTATTATATAAAGGGAAGAGGATGTAAATGAAGATGGGATGGGAGATACTTTACTGTGAGAAGAAAGTGTCAGAGCACTGAAAGACCAAGTCAAACAAGACCCTGTAATAGACAACATTCTTTCAGAACTAGTGATGTCCTTGGGAGAGCCAGCCATGACAAAACTATTCCACCTGGTATGCAAGATGTATGAAACAGGCAAAATACCCTAAGACTTTAATAATTTGAATACCAAAGAAAGCAATTTCTAACAGGTGTGAATATTATCGAACTATCAGTTCAATAAATGGTGATTGCAAAATACTAATATGAATTATTTACAGAAGACTGGAAAAGTTGGTAGAAGCTGACCTCAGGGAAGATCAGTTTCGATTATGGAGAAATGTAGGTACACACACAGCAATACTTACGCTACGACAAATCTGAGAAGATAAGTTAAGGAAAGGTAAACCTAAATTTATAGCTTTTGTAGATGTAGAGAAAACTTTTGACAATGTCAATTGGGATATACTGTTTGAAATTCTGAAGGACGCAGGGGTAAAATACAGGGATTGAAAGGTTATTTACAACTTGTACAGAAACAACATGGCAATTAGAAGAGTTGAGTGGCATGAAAGGGAAGCAGTGGTTGAGAAAGGATTGATATAGCCTATCACCAGTGTTGTTCAATTTGTAAATTGAGGTAGCAGTAAAGCAAACTAAAGAAAAATTTGGAGAAGGGATTAAAGTCCAGGGATAAGAAATAAAATCTTTGGGGTTTGCCACTGACATTGTCATTCTATCAGATACAGCAAAGGACATGGAAGAGCAGTTGAACAGAATGGACAATGTCTTGAATGAACAATACAAGATGGACATAAAAAAAATGCAAAACAAGGATAATAGAATGTAGTTGAGTTAAATCAGGTGATGCTTAGGGAATTAGGTTAGAGAATGAGACACAGGAGGTAGTATATGAATGTTCCTATTTGGGCAGTAAACAACTGATGATGGTCAAAGCAGAGATGATGTAAAATGTAGACTGGCAATGCAAGAGAAGTATTTGTATTGAAGAGAAATTTGTTGACATCAAATACAAATTTATGTATTAGGAAGCCTTTTTCTGAAGGCGTTTGTCTGGAGTACAGCCTTGATTGGATGTTAAATGTGGATGATAAACAGTTTAGACCAAAAGAGACTAGAAACTTTTGAACTGTGGACTGCATAAGAATGCTGAAGATTAGATAGGTAGATCATGTAGCCAAAGTGAATGTGCTTAATAGAATTGGGGAGAAAAGAAATTTGTGGTGTAACTTAACTAAAGGAAGAGATCAGTTGGGTAGGACACATTCTGTGACATAAAGGGAGCATTGGAGGGAAATATGGAAATTAAAAACTGTTGAGGGAGACAAAGAGATGAATGTACAAAGCAGGTTCCAAAGGATGCATGTTGCAGTAGTTATTTGGAGATGAAGAGGCTTAAACAGGGTTGAGAAGCAGAGAGAGCTGCATCAAACCAGTCTTTGGGCTGAAGACCACAACAACAAACAAGAATTCGATAACCATTTTGGATCTTCATAGAACTTGATCTGAAAATATAAAATTTATCTAACGTGACTAAAATTTTACCATTGAACATTATGTGAGTATATACTACAAGCTGACAAACCAGGCATTGCGATTTTTGTAAACATATCCAGGGCAGCATCTCTTCATAGCTCTGTTGATGGCAATTGTTTTCACCTATAGCTGTTTGCGCTTTGCAGTTGGAAGCTGTCAAAAGCACAGCAAGGTATCAGGGATTTTCTTAAGTGGACTCAACTGTAGGAGTGTCTTAGTAGTAAAGGGGCATCTTATCTCTTGAAATATGTGTCATAGAATGATGTATTTGTCTAGGTGTATTTGGCAGCATATGTGGATACTATCTACAAAATGTGTCATCAATCATCAATAGAGGTAGTAGCAAAAAAAGTAATAAATTTAAAGGCCATGCAAAATGCGGCAGATTTTCGCAGATCTCAGTGTTTATGATGTCATATCTCCTTAACTACGTGTGGTACTATAAAATAAATTTGAGGTGTATTTCGCTGCATATGTGGATACTGTGTGTGAAATTTACTGTGAATAGAGTTAGTAGCACAGAAGTAATGAATTTAAACATCATACATGATGTGGCAGTTTTTTGTGCATTTCGGTGTGTGCAAATGTTTGTTGTCAGTTTGTTCTGAGGAAGGACATTGCCTGAAAGCTTAATAGTAGTTTAATTCTTCTTTCTGTGCTTGTTAATACCTTTGTTGTACGGTGAGCTGTTACCTTTAATCAAACAATTATTGTATTCTACCCAGCACTCTCCAGTGTTTATCATTGACAACTTTCTGTAGTGACGTGAAAGATTTGATGATACCAGTCAGAGAACAAATATTACTTTATGATGTTTTATCTAGTAATAAAAGGCATACATGTCACTATCTGTTGCGACTATCACATCATTGTCATCATCAACAAGTGGCCACTTAGAATGCATATTGCATTACTAAAAAAAAGAAAAGTTCATGAGTTCATCAATGTGACATTCTGCAGGTTGTTACTGGTGTATTCCCCCAGGTATGCATGGAGTGTTTATTTGTGTTGAGGGTGGAGAATTGCTGTCTATTTAAAACTTAATTTTATTTATTTAAAAATAAAGGAAAATAAAAGAAAAATGTGGTGGGCTGTGACTTTTATGCTCTGATTTGTCACTTTTCACGTGCTCCCTGTTGTTGCTGCAGGTTGATATTTTAAGACCTGTGTTCTCCCTGGTGAGAACTTTGATACACTTACTTTAGTGTTGCATATTTGTTTGTTGCACTGTGTAATTTGGTTCATGAGTATGGTTCTTCACCTTATTGAATTCAAACAACAAATATGGTACTCTTTCCCTTGAATATGTTTATGAATCTATGAAACACATAACCAGACATTAAAAGTAAGTGGTGTGTGTGTGTTTGGGAGGGGGGGGGGGGGGGGTTGTACCTTACCAAGGAGTATGTGGACTCGAAAACCAGTATGCATTGGCACCAGTAAGTTAGTGAGAAATGACAAAACACTGATAGGAAATCTTAGTCACTATATAACTTTTTACAAGCTTAACCCTTTTACCACCACATTTTGTTATTTCAGTAAGTACCACTGGGGTCATAAAGACCCCAATTAATTTACACAGGATATATTGTCTGTGTTTCATTTCCTTTAATGAACTGACATAAAAACATAATTACTGAATTGAAAACAGAAAAACTATGTGTATAAACATGTTGTATTCATACTTTACCAGAAACATTCTTACATTTAATACTAAGAAACCCTTCACATAGGGAGTAGTGTCCACATTTTCCTCCCCCTTCCCCCTTTCCACTTGTGCTGAAGAAGAAAAGAAACCTTGCTGTCAAACTTCTGTTTTTCTGTACTAGAGCTGTTTCCAGTCCAAGAACAAATTCTTTCCTTTTGAAGTGGTTTTCTTTCTTCCAGTCAGGATTTAAGTCCAGCCAAATTATGAAATTACTGAGGGCGCTAATATACAAAACATCATAAAAAATAATTGTGGCCCATCTTTTTGTCATACATTTTGCAGTGTAGGTATTGACTAATTTGCCCATTGTATCTACACTTAGTTGCATTATAGTATAGATGTCGTAGAAGGTTTTTTTTTTTTGTTTCACTTTCATTATTTCATCTGTGAAATACATGGTACTCTATACTGTCACTATCTTCCCCATTTTTGGGGAATGAATGGAGCTGCAGTTCTTGCTCTTGCTACGACTTGTTCTGCATGCAGAAAAATCATTCATAAATAAGTCAAATGCTGACTCCACAGTATTTACATTCCTTACACTATGCCGCAATGGACATAGACCAGTCTTCAAGATGTTTCATGCTGGCTTCTTAGCATTTTTTCCCCACATTTATTTTCCATTTGTGGCTGAGAAATCAACAGGATTACTGTCTCACACATTTAGTTACATATTATTATTATTTTTGTTGTTGTTACTGCTGTTGTAAACGGTTAGATGAAATATACTTACTTAAAAATATTCTGATTTGAGATGTTGACAATTTCAGGAACAATAGTTTCATCATCAAAGTCTTCAGCTTATTTACTGCCTTCAGAAATCAATCTCTCCATTGTCATTAGATGATATTTCACTTAATTCCTGTTCTTAATTCAGAACTGCTTGTATTTTAAACTACTGAAACATTTTCTACTCATAATGTAATTCTATGACACATTGAGTCAAAACACTAATGACTGAAGCAATACAAAGCAATGGCTGCTGAGGCAAGAAACACTAACAATGGGTACAAAAATAAGTAGGAAATATTATTGTCATATTTCATATTTTCAGACTCCAGTGGTGCTCAGTGCAAAAGCCACAAATGATACAATTGACAAAGAGAAAGAAAGAAAGTCAAATATTTTAAAAATAACGATTTTAAAAACAAGGGAGATGTATATTTCAGATGTGCTTGTGGGTCATATTGACCTCAACAGTATTATTAGGAAGATGAAGTTGCAGTAGATTGTAATTCTTCATCCCTAATCTGTTAATGGGAGACAGAATAAAAAAGAATTTTTTTCACATTTTTAAATTTTTATTTCATTGACGGATATATTTTCGTCATTTAGAGCTACCCTTACTTAATAAATCTTCAAACACGCGCTGAGAATCTACTTAAACTGTTTATTACTTGGTATTACAGAAAAAGAAGCACAGTTGCTATAGGTAACTTGTGAACAAAAACAGTAACTAAGGAACAGAATAACATAAAAACAAAAGTTATAGCTCCAAGGAGTAGGCAAGAACATTATTTAGTGCTCCAAGCGGCGGATTCGAACTTGGTGGTTTACACCATTCATTTGTTGCTGTGCAGTCGCTGAATTCGCAACACAACTGTATCTACGGATGGCGCGAATGGAACTAACATGTACAGACACAGCAGTCGATATAAGAAGCGGTTGCTACAGGAGCCCT
Source organism: Schistocerca piceifrons (assembly GCF_021461385.2). Lineage (NCBI taxonomy): Eukaryota > Metazoa > Arthropoda > Insecta > Orthoptera > Acrididae > Schistocerca > Schistocerca piceifrons. The sequence goes on along the minus strand of NC_060143.1, from coordinate 315,076,902 downwards.
CTTGGTAAAAGCGGAGCGTGGTGCATCTTCTCTGAACCTGGCCGCGAAGTGGACATGTCATCTGGAGCGGGTGGTGCGTGTAGGTTCTGCATCAAACTGTTGTGGCAGCGGTGCTGGAAGTCGAGGTGTTGCGTCTGTCAGGTGTTGAGCTCTTGACTATAAGAAGGGTGATGCCTCCTTGAAAATGTAAGCTGGCTTCACTCGGCTAAGAGGCACAGTGGCCTGTTTGCCGTTTACTATGATGACCATTTTGTGTGTGTGTGTGTGTGTGTGTGTGTGTGTGTGTGTGTGTGTGTGTGTGTGTGCGTGCGTGCGTGTGTGTGTGTGCGCGCGTAGGCGCCAGGTAGGCACAGAGTCTCGCCATAAACCAATTCAGCTGCTGAGGACTCTATATTGGTTTGTATGTGGCTCGTAGACCAAGCGCAGGACTATGGGTAGTGCAGACATCCAAGATGTCCCATGGCACATTAGCGCAGCCTTCAGCGTTTGATGCCAACGTTCAAGCATGCCATTGCTGGCCGCAATGATAACTTGTCGTTTTGTGATGGACATAGCCACCAAACTTCGCCCACTTAGTGAACTGTGTTGGCCTCTGTCGGTGGTGATCTCGCCAGCCAGGTTGATGTGAAAGCAGTGGCTAGTGTTTCTGCGGAGATGTTGTCCTTAGGTCCTGCTTCAGGCCATCGTGTATATCTGTCAATCAATGTGAATATGAAGCGCTGGCCATCCGATGGAGGAAGTGGTCCTACCACATCAAGATGAACATGGGCGAAGCGTGAAGAAGTGTCCAGGAACTCTCCTATTGCGGAATGAATGTGGCGAGTGATTTTGCAAAGTCGGCAATGCTGGCAAGTTCTCGTCCATTCGCAGCAGTCTCTTTCTATTCCTGGCCAGACGAACCTTTGAGACACTAGCTTGAATGTCGACCGGACTCCTGGGTGGCAAAGATTATATAAGGACTCGAACACTGGCCTGTAAAGTGCAACAGGAACAAAAGGGCGTGATCTGCCATGTGACACTTCACAGTACAATTTCATGTTCACACCAGGAATGTCGGCTTGCTGTAACTTGAGTTCTGCAGTGTTGTCAAGCCATATGGTGTGTAGCTTGGAATCTTCTTGTTGCGCCCTGGCAAGTGCCATCATGTCCACAGGCTGTGAGACACTAGCCACTCTAGAGAGGCAGTCGGCAACCACATTAGTGATGCCTGACATATGGTGGATGTCCGTACTAAACTGGCTAATAAATTCCAGTTGACTGTACTGCCATGGAGAGCAGGTGTTGCTGTTTTTCTTGAAGGCATATGTTAAGGCTTGTGGTCAGTGTACATCACAAACTCTCGTGCCTCAACCTGTGGTCAAAAGTACTCGATTGCTTGTTATATGGCTAAAAGTTCCCAACCATATGTGCTCCATCTTTGTTGTGCAGGTGACAGCTTGTGCGATAAATAAGCCAGCGGCTGCCAGGCATCGTCCACCCATTGTTGGAGGGCTGCACCAATGGCTGACGCATCCACCCATAATGCCAGCGGGACTTCGAGCTTGGGGTGCGCCAGCAGTGCTGCTTTGCGCTTGGCTCTTTTTGGTTGCTTCAAAAACTGCATTTATCTCCTCGGTCCACTGTACTATAGGACTGCTCTTAACCTAGGGACCAGCCAGTGCTGCGTTCAACTGCATCTGTTGTTCAGCAGTGCGTGGTAAATGACGGTTGTAAAAATTGAACATTCCTAAGTATCTGCGTAGCTCTTTTATTGTAGATGGCTTGGGTAATTGCAATATGGCTTCAACCTTCTCAGTGAGTGGTAATAAGCCTGATGAAGATATTCGATGACCCAGGAAATCGACTTGATGACCAAACACACATTTAGCTGTGTTTAACACCACGCTGTGCTTCTCGGAATGCTCAAAAACTCCTCTCAGGTGCTGGCGATGTTGTTCCTTGGATGGAGAATACACCAGCACATCGTCCAGATAGGCAAAACAAAAGTTCAACGCACGCAAGACAGAATCAATGAACCTCTGCCAGGTTTGAGCAGCATTATGCAGGCCAAAGGTCATAAACTTGCTTTGATACAACCCAATTGGCATAATAATAGCGGTCTTTGGAATGTCTTCTGGCTATAGTCTTTTAGTAGTGTCACTGGGTAGCAATTAGGCATGGTCCGTGAGTTGAGCGCTCTGTAATTGCCACAGAGGTGCCAGGCTCCTCCCTTTTTGGGTACTAAATGCAGTGCAGATGACCACGGACTACTTGAGGGTCAGGTGATACCTTCTTGTAACAGTGTGTCGAATTCTGCTTTAGCAATTGCAAGGTGTCCGTAGTTTTTATGTGGTGGACCGCATCGTGCAAAACTTGCTGTGACGTGCCTGGAGGCCTCATTAAGGTCAGGAACTCACGCAGCAGCAAGCGATACTCCTCGTCTGCAACCTTTATAACCTTGATGTTGTATGTTCTGGCATCACGATGGTACCCAGTGGTTGTAAGTTTGGTAACATTATCTATTAGGCGGGAATTCGCCACATCCGGATCTGGTAGGAGCTGATAGTGAGCTAATAAATCGGCACCGATTATTGCTTCGGCCACATCTGCTACAGTAAAGTACCATGTGAATCGATGGCAGAGCCCCAAACGTAATTCTTCAAGCTGCGTGCCATACGTCAAAATTGCTGAATTATTTGCGGCAGACAAGCTAAATGCAGTGGGTGACCTGCAGCAGTGCAGTGACATTCAGGGCAGGATACTAATGTTGGACCCTGTGTCTATTAAATACTTCCGGACTGATACCCTGTCAGTAATGAATAGGCGCCAGGATGTAGTTGAGCAGTTGGTGGTTCCTACGTCCGACCACCATTTGCATTTGGGTAGGGGCAGGAGCTAGTGCACTTTTTAGCCTGCTCACCAAATCATCTGTGGTACCAACAAGTGGTCAGGGCAGCATCTACGGACTGAGTCAAGGAATGGCTCCTAGATCGTTTGCGGCTACGTCCTCTGTAGCAACTAGGATCTCCTTGTGACAACAGTGTGCCAATCTGTGTACTCAGTGCATCAACTTTGGCGGACAGAGCATCGTAATCTGCGCGTGAAATGGGGAGGGCCATGGACGCGGCACTACCAGACATTGTCACAGCACTAACCTGTTGGCCCAGAGTGACGGCATCTTGAATGCAGTTGGCCAGTTCTGCAACAGCATCCAGGGACATCTCTCACTGCGATGTGATGCTCACCTTTACCTGCGGCAGCTGACGGCTGCTCCATAGCGTACGCAGAAGATTGTCGGGCACTGTTCCAATGTCCACCTTTCTGCATAGGTGATGCAGGTACTGAGACGGTTTTCTCTGATACAGTCTTCCTACAATACTGCAATTCTATGAATAAGCTCAGTCTTTAATCTTTCGTATGCATTCTTGGTCGGTAGTGCTGTGATTATATATTGAACTTCGGAAGCGTACCGTTGCTGATTCACTATTAATGCAAACAGTCACATCTGCTGTAATTCCGGCATCAGCAAAGCTGGCCTCAACCTGCACGAACCATAGAACTGGATTACGTGGCCAAAATGGTGGGAGGCAAACAGCTGGTCTTGATACTGCAGGCGATTCCATTCAATTTTGTTGCGGGACCGATTTTCTCAGCGTGAATCATGTCAGGGTCACCACTGATGGGTATTTTTTCATCATGTAGAGCTACCCGTACTTAATAAATATTCAAACATGCACTGAGAATATACTTGAATGGTTTATTATTACAGAAAAGAAACACAGTTGCTATGGGTAACTTGTAAACAAAAACAGTAACCAAGGAACAGCATAAACATAAAAACAAAAGTTGTAACTCCAAGGAGTAGGAAACAATATTATTCAGTGCTCCAAGCAGCAGATTCAAACTTGGTGGTTTACACCATTCATTTGTTGCCGTGCAGTCACTGAATTCGTGACACAACTGTATCTGTGGATGGCACTAACGTGTGCAGACACAGCAGTCGACGTGAGTAGCAGTCTCTATATCATTATAAAATTTGCAATTTTCCGAAAAATTATATATATATATATATATATATATATAAAAAGAAAGATTATGAAACTTACCAAACAAAAGCGCTGGCAGGTCGATAGACACACAAACAAACACAAACATACACACAAAATTCTAGCTTTCGCAACCAATGGTTGCCTCGTCAGGAAAGAGGGAAGGAGAAGGAAAGACAAAAGGATATGGGTTTTAAGGGAGAGGGTAAGGAGTCATTCCAATCCCAGGAGCGGAAAGACTTACCTTAGGGGGAAAAAAGGACAGGTATACACTCGCACACACACACATATCCATCCACACATACACAGACACAAGCAGACATTTGTAAAGTGCTATATATACATTCATATATATATATATATATATATATATATATATATATATATATATATATATATATATATATATATATATATATATATATATATATATATATATATATATATATATATATATCACTTGTAAACTTACATGGAAGTATTTTATTTCATGTTTTAAAAAATAATCTACACCAGTTGAAAACGTTAAAATCTTTATGTGCATTACTTCAAGATCCAATAAAATCAGTAATTTTTTATATATAGAAGGTTGTGGATTGCTGTGTTATAAAGGTCATGATCAGAAGAGGATGGGCACCAAGTTGAGGAAGTTGAAACGAAGTTTGAGAGACAAGAAACCTTCTGTTAGTAAAACCATAATAGTCAGACTGACTGACAAAATGATTGATGAACTACAGCAGTATTATGGGATGGCCATTAGAAATAATACTGAGGATTTGTTGAAAATGAAGCAGGCAGTATGAGCTACCTTCCTCCACAGACTGTCAACTGATGAGAAACCAGTACACCACCTTTGCCCTCTGGACCTGATTCATAGTGCAATTACCGCAGTGCCCAGTACTCAAACAGTACAAAACATACAGCCATAAACATTCCATCCCAGCAGCAGTCATGGATATCATAAAACCTATTTACAGAGACCTGGCAAATCCTGAGTTACCGAAGAAGTGTCTGCATGGTCAGACTCAAAATCCCAGTGAGTCGTTCAATAATCTTATACGGACTTGCGTACCAAGAAATGCTTCTGTTGAAATGAAGACACTAAAGTGGGGAGTCAGTGATGCTGTTATTGCTTTTAATGATGGCAACATTGGGAGGGTGAAAGTGCTACAGCATAGGGGAATTAACCCTGGAACAAACTGCATCAGAGAATGGATGGACAAGGTTTGCATTGATAAAGCAGAGTATGCAGCACAGTTGGCCACTTTTCTTCTTTCTGGACTCCTTGGTTGGCCACTGAGGAGTCCAGAAAGAAGAAAAAACTTGGAAAAAGATCAAGAGGATGATATACAGTATGGTGCAGTGTGCTTCTGAGTGACTAAAAATAAAAAAGCTAAGCATATATTAAGTGAGTTACAGTCTTTTTTGAAACTTAAGAAGCCGTTCCTGAAAATTTACATTTTCTGTTGCATTTTTCCCTAAATCTCAGAAACCACTTCGAGTAGAGTATTCACATTTTCAGGGAATAATAACATACATATCCTGAGTCCACTGAACTAAAAGAAGAACATAATGTTATATTTAATTAAAATTATTTAGGATAACAAACAAAAAAGTACACATAATTTTAACCATATAATTAAAAAATTGTATTTCCGAAGGCAGTGGCTGAAATGCAATAGACTCAGAACAAACAGTTTAATGTCCTGTAAAAGTTTCATGTCAGTGGCTACAGTGGTTCCTGAAATACAGGGAAGCCAAGTCACTAAATTTAACATTGTCGGAATAGGACATTCCAACTCCCCTTAACAGCAAATACTCCATAAATACCAGAAACAATGCCACAGAAAATCACCTCACTAATGTCACACAATTTTGATTAGGCTTAGTATCTGTTCAGAATGACCAACAGGTTATTAAGTAGTGACGCATTTAACCTTTTAATAAAATGCATTTGAGATTTATTTATTTACACATCAAAGTTCCATAGGACCAAATTGAGGAGCAAATCTCCAAGGTCATGGAACATGTCAGTACATGAAACTACAACATAAAAGTAATAACAGATAAAATAAAATGTTTATGAACCTGAAAAAAGTCAATCCATAAGTTTAAGTAAACACAATCAACAAGAATCAGCTAATTTTTCAAGGAACTCCTCCACAGAATAGAAGGAGTGACCCATGAGGAAACTCTTCAGTTTCAATTTGAAAGCATGTGGATTACTGCTAAGATTTTTGAATTCTAGTGGTAGTTTATTGAAAATGGATACAGCAGTATACTGCACACCTTTCTGCAACAGAATTAAGTAAGTCCGATCCAGATGCAGGTTTGATGTCTGCCGAGTATTAACAGAGCGAAAGCTGCTTATTCTTGGGAATAAGTAAATATTATTAACAAGAAATGACAGTAAGGAAAATACATATTGAGAGGCCAGTGTCAAAGCACCCAAGCTTGCGAACAGGGGTCGACAAGAGGTTCATGAACTTACACCACTTATTGCCCGAACAACCCATTTCCAAGCCAAAAATATCCTTTTAGAACGGGAAGAGTTAACCCAAAATGTAATACCATACGACATAACTGAATGAAAATAAGCAAAGTAGATTAATTTTCGTGTTGAATGATCACTCACTTCAGGTACCGTTCGAATAGTAAAAATGGCAGCATTACATCTTTGAACAAGATCCTGAATGTGGGCTTTTCACAACACTTTACTATCTATCTGAACACCTAGAAATTTGAACTGTTGAGTTTCACTAATCATATGCCTGTTCTGTAAAATTAAAACGTCAGGTTTTGTTGAATTGTGTGTTAGAAACTGTAAAAACTGAGTCTTACTGTGATTTAGCATTAGTTTATTTTCTATAAGCCAAGAACTTATGTCAGGAATTGCACTATTTGAGGCCGAGTCAGTGTTGCACACAACATCCTTTACTACCAAGCTAGTGTCATCAGCAAAAGAGAAATATTTTAGTGTTACCTGTAATACTAGAGGGCATATCACTTACATAAATAAGTTATAGGAGTGGCCCCAACACTGATCCCTGGGGCACCCCCCACTTGACCATATTCCACTCAGACCCACAACACAGCCATTCTCAACATTGTGAATAATAACCTTTTACTGTCTGTTGCTAAAGTAAGAAGTGAACCGATTGCGAGCTACTCCCCTTCTTCCGTAATGGTCCAACTTCTGGAGCAATATTTTGTGATCAACACAATCAAACGCCTTAGTTAAATCAAAAAATGTGCTTAGCATTCGAAATCTTTTGTTTAACCCATCCAGTAGCTCACAGGGAAAAGAGAATATAGCATTTTCAGTTGTTAAATGACTTCTAAAGCCAAACTGTACATGTGATAGCAAATTATGTGATGTAAAATGATCAATTATCCTTACATACACAGCCTTTTCAATAATGTTAGCAAACACTGGTGGCATAGAAGTAGGTCTAAAATTGTCTAAATTATTCCTTTCTCTCTTTTTATAAAGCGGCTTTACTACTGAGTACTTTAATCGTTCACTAAACTGACCATTCCTAAAGGAAAAAATTACAAATATGGCTAAATACAGGGCTGACATGTGCAGCACAGTACTTTAATATTCTGCTAGGCACTCCATCATACCCATGAGAGTCATTAGTCTTCAGTGATTTAATTATTAACTCAATCTACTCCTTGTCTGTATCACAGAGGAGTATTTCAGACATCAATCTCAGAAAGGCATTTGCCGAGAGAGTTATATGATTCCCTGTAGAAACCAAATGTTTATTTAATTCACCAGCAATGCTCAGAAAATGATTGTTAAATACTTTACATATATCTGATTTATGAGTAACATAAATATTTTTACAACGAACTGACTTTATATCGTCGACCTTGTGCGGCTGATCAGACACTTCCTTCACAACTTACCATATGGTTTTAATTTTATCCTGTGAATTAGCTATTGTATTTGCATACCACATACTCTTTGCCTCCTAATAACATTTTTAACATGTAGATTCCTGCGTTTACATGGTGCTCAAACAGACATAATTCATCAGCTTCCTTCTGATCTAGATTATGTTAACAGATAAGGTCCATTGACTTTGTTTTTTTAGTAAAAAAGGGTAGCTTCTTTCCACTTTTTCTGTAATAATTTGGTAATTCACAACTAGTATCTATTGCAGAATCACGAAATCACTTGAGGATGGCATAGAAGGCAGAAACTAATTGTGTACTTACAAATTATTACAGGCAAATTGGGGTACCTGCTACACAGAGAAGTTTTTTCCCTGACATTCTGGTGAATCACAGTATGCTTATTCATACAATTTCTTTGGCATGTGACATTTCAGTTTTATGGCTCTCTTTTAAAGTAGTGCTTACACAAATTTTCACTGCATCTGCTTACTGTTTAAGTGTCCAATTTACCCCTGACAAAAGCAAAAAGTTTCTTCCTGTCATGGCATTGTTTTGTGATGCTCATTTAGATTCTCATGTGTTTGTATTGTAGTTGTGAGTCTTCCTCATGCTTAGGGCAAGTATAGCCTCTATTTCTAAGGTACAATATGTAGGCACTATATGTGAAGTGTCCACCCTTCACCTTTATGATGGCTTGTACTCTGCCTAGACACTTTCAATGAAGTTTTTGAATGTCTGTGGAGAAATGGCAGCCCATTCTTCTCAAGAGCCAAACCCAGAGAAAGTAGCATGTTGGATGCTGGGCTGTGGAGCAGTCAATGTTTCAATTCATCCCTATGGTATCCCATTGGGTTAAGGTTGGGACTCTGGTCAGGCCAGTCCATTTCAGGAATGTTGTGCCCAAACCATTCCCTCACAGATGCTGCTGTACGACAGGATGCATTATCATCCTGATACAATCATCATCTCTAGATTCCTCTACTGTACTCAGTATACAGCACTGTAAAATATGTTCATATCATTCTACATTTATCACTTTTGTAACTGCTATAAGGTGACCACATTCCAAGTATGAATAACACCTGCATACTGTAACACCAGCTCCTCTGTACATTGCTGTTGTCACCACACCTGATGGCAGGTAATGTTCTCCAGGCATTCGCCAAACGTTTCCATAGGATTGCACAGTGTATGTATGAGTCATCACTCCACAGTGTATGTATGATTCATCACCCCAAATCACTTGTTTCCAGTCATTCCCTTTCTAGTGCCGTTGCTCTTTACACCAAATGAAGCGTCGCTTAGCATTACCTACAGAAAAATGTGGCTTTTGAGTAGCGGCTCACCATTGTTCCCCTTTATTTTTAACTCCCTACACATAGTCATTCTACTAGGTCGACTGCTTTTAGCACTTTGGAACTCAAGAGTGCTTTCTGCCACTGATTTCATGTGATTATTTTACCACCACACTCAACAGTGCTCGAAGGTCCCTAAGTTTCTGAGGTCTGCCTATAGCCTTGGTTTAGTTGTGGTTTTTCCTTCGCATCCCCATTTCACAATCAGATCACCAACAGTTTACTTGGGCAGTTTTAGAAGTGAAATGCTCCTGATGGATTTGTTACTACGATGAAATATAATGTCTAGTCCACGTCAGAATCATTGAGCTCTCCTCACAGATCTATTCTGCTATAACTGTTTGTCTACTGACAACACGTTATTTCCAGCCCCCTTTTAAACTGGCGAGTCTGCCTCTCATAACATCTAGTGGTCAGTTCTGCATTACGTAGAGGTGGCTAGATTGTGTACAATTGGAAGTTGTAATATGTTTGTCTTTTAATTTCACTACACTTTTGGTAGTAGTTCTTTTCTGTGTGTGGTTTATCTAATCCAAAACAAATTGTTCAACACTTAACATGGCTAACTGTGATTCACTTTAAGGGGAAAAGAATCAATAGAATGAAAAAAAACACATCATTTATCACTTTTCATATAAATGTATTGAGTATTTAACAATTTAAAAATAAATCCTATAATAAGAATTTTTTGGACTGCAGATTCATTGAATTTTTATGTCATTCGCTTTCATATATGCATACATGTTTGGTTATTAAATTCTTGTCATCAAATATTTTGCTTTCTTTTGTGATTTAGGTTAAATCAGTTCTACTGCCGCACTATTTGTTGGAGATGAAGAGACATGGTTATATTGTTATAGGAGCAGAGCAAACCTCCAATAGTGTCAAGCTCAATGAGTACAACTTTCCAAAGAAGTCTCTTGTGTTGCTGGGGTATGTGCAATATATGTCATCCATTTCCAATGTTTATATCAGTTATTTACATTCTTATTGGTTCACATTTTTTTTCTCCTATTTAGCAATGAGAAAGAAGGCATTCCCGCTAATCTGCTCCCTATAATGGACACGTGTGTTGAAATTCCTCAACTGGGTGTGATCCGCTCACTTAATGTGCATGTTACAGGAGCCATGTTTATATGGGAGTATTCAAGACAGTGGAGTCTAAGATAACAGTGGCATGGGCCATTTCGCACTAATGAACATTGTACATAATATTGTAAATAAAAATTGTGCCTTTGTTTGTACTTGATGTTTCATTATAACTGCATATCTGAAGATAAGCCAGATGACCTGTGAAAATTATTTTTACATGATTCATTCTCCCAGAGATTCCATTCAATTCAGCATTGTTATCACTTATTAAAGGAACTTATTGTAAGAAACTGAACTACAGAAACATTGATTGTGTAAAACATAAATATAATTACTCAGTTTTTAGTATTTCAGCACAGCAGGCAAGAATTGCTAACTTATTGTCACACAGTGTAAAACTTGTTTCAAACAACATATTTTTCATCAAAGATCTGATAAATAATAACATATAAATTCAGATTGTGTTCTATCGGGAAACCATTTCAGATATTACAGTAATTCTGCATTTTTTTTAAGTTGAGTGTTACATAAACTGCCTGGAAATTACAAATAGTGATAACCTGGAAGTTAAAAGAAATGTTGGATTGTATGTTAGTTGCAGCACATTTGCATTAATTCAGTCTGGAGTATTATGAAATAGCTCGTACATAGAAGTGGGGAATTTGCAGTGAACTTAAGATGCATAAAATTGTCCCCCTCTAAGATATGGCAGTTTAAGACACAGAACAAACTGGCAAGAATTTCACCACACGTTCAAAAATTTTTCATATAGTCAGTTCACTGCACAATACAGTTTTCTTGATGCCACAGCAGAATTGAGCCTGGCAGTGCCTGCATTCATTATGTGTATAGCTCTATATTATAGGTCATACGGATTTAGTCAGATCTTCAAAGTAGTAAAAAGATGGGCAATTTGCTCTGAATGCTCAGCACTGTAAAATTATGCATTTCACAAAAGGAAAAGAAAAAAAAACCTTAGTATCTTGCAATTACAATATCAGTGGATCACGACTGGAATCAATAACCCCATACAGATAACTGGCTGCAACAAATTTTAAAAATAATTGGTTGCAAAAAGTTTTAGGAGTATTAAATTGAATGATCTCACAGATTCTATTGTAGGTAAAGCAGGTTGGTTCATTGGTAGCTGTGGGTGAAGTTAAATTTTAGTTCTTGTTAAACCACTGAAAAACAGCAATTTTTAAATTTTCATGTTTTGTTCACGACAGGCCCATAGTTTTCCTCAAATGAATTTATGGATACTGTTTAGTTAAATGGCACCTTTTATAGTCCATGTTTTCACAGCATTAGTTTATAATGAACTATCTTTTGTGATCTCCACACTAGTTTATCCTGTGCAAGCCTCTTCATCTCCAAATAACTGCTACAATCACAAAAGCTTACTGTACCCATCCTTTGGTCCCACTCTACAATAATTCCCTCTCCCAAACTTCCCTCTAATACTGGATTGACAGTTCCTTGATACCTCAGAAAGTGTCTGCCAGAATTTGTCACCATTTCCATACCAGTTTTCTTTATGAACTGAGAAGCAGTGGTATACATCAAACTGAATAAGTTTTTGTACAAAAAAGGGGAAGAGAGAGTCATTTAACTGACAATTAAAAACTACTCAAGGTCAATTGCTAATGATACAAGAAATTCAAATATTGGACAAAGGAATTTATCTTCTAAGTGATGTTTGAAAAAAAAAAAAATGAAGTTTATGTTTCCAGGGTCTTTTTTTGTACTTCATCAACATACTTATTCAAATGTAGAGTAACTTCTAGTGCTCTCTTCATGACTTCAGCATTTCCAACCCTTCTTATAGAACAAAATTTGAGAGGAACCATGGAAAACCCAATTATATTTGAGAGAGAAAATACTTGATAAAGTACCAGATCACCCTATGAAATTCGTGAACATTCCAACCACTTTTATTGTGAGCAGTTTTCAAAGCTCCATTTACTATATGAAGAGAGCAATTGCCACAATAAAACGTATTGTTATCTTTGTCACTGATTAGAAATGCTTGCAAATCATGCAACATCTTCAAGTTCACATTTGGCCCGTCCATTGAAATTTGAACTATACTCTTAGGTGACAAATTCCAACCATTCAAATCCTCCACAAAATTTAACTGTAAATCAGAAGATGCGGCAAAATTCAAAAACAGGTGTTAAGTATCTTATAGATAAAGATTGATTTTGTTGGTCCCAGAAATGAACCATCAAATCCATTTGTTCCAAATCCAACTTCCCTGACTTTGTTGGCTAGGAGATTCTGGAAATGAGGGCCAAGTCCATAAGTAATTATATATGAAAAATTACCCTTGTGAAACTGTATTTTTTTGGCAATCATACTGTCAGGGAACGTAACTGGAATATGTCTGTTGTGGTTCCAGAACTTCTTGCTGAAGGAGGAGACATGACTTTATTCATAACCCATATAATTTCAATGTTACCACCTCATCAATAACTAAAAAATGTTTCAATGAGTTTATTTTGGAACTATCTTCAACTGAAGTTTTAGAGTTTGCAGCAGGAGCAAGTTATGGTAACTCATTACTGCCATTCAAGTTCTGTTCAGAAGAAACTTGTGACTGTACTGGTACTGTTTTTACTGCTAAGGAAAACAACAACTTGTTTTGCTGCCTTGACACTAACAAATGAACCATTGCTGAATGTCTCTCTCCTCTTTCATTTGTTTTTATACATGAAATGCCATTTGTACTAACGCCAAAGTCACATTTGCATAAAATGTTCAACAGATGCCCAACTACAGTCTGCGAATAGTACTAATATGGCGTGGGAAACGTTTTGGCTAGCAAGAAACCAATTTTACTCTGATCATCTTTAACACCTTTAATGAGATTAAAATTACAATAGTTTTGTATAAATTACTAAAACCTTTATAAGGAAATGCCTTTCCAAAAGGTGCGGACTAAAGAAAATTAAACAGAAGTTGGAGAGGACAGAATTGAAAAAACAGCTGGTTCAACTGATGGTCTTCCAGCAACACATGAGATGACAGCATTGTTATGGGTGGAGCTACAATTTACATGTCATTTCCACTAGGTGTGTACGCCACATACAACTCAATGAAGCCACACTTCCAAATTTCTACATCCACACGTCACTCACGGTTGCAAACTACAGTAGCAGAGGCTTTGCTAATATGGTTTGCCCAGATGGACACTCAAGTCACCTACGCATAACAAAAACTTTTAAGAATTCTAGTCAATCTTTATATATGATTGTTTAGTAAATGGACTGCTGGATACAACATTTTTGGAGGTAGCTCTAACTTGCGACTACCTTCTAGAACCGCACCAGACTGACACACAAAACATTCATGACTGTTCATTTTCATTACTTTCATGACCTACAGGCACCCTGTTAGTACTGGCTAGCATCTGAACTCTTGCTATTCATACAGTTATTTTTCTTTTCTCCAATGTCTCTTTAATCTTCCTGTACAGCAGTACATATCTTTACTGTAGTAAATTCACTGTGTTATCCAAAGATTTATACTATGCATTGTATTTTTACCCATGTGATCATCTGTTGCTTTCATTATTTCATCTCTCAAAGCCAGCCATACGTTCTTATACTGTATTTCCTTTCCCTGTTTCACTGAAATGTTGCCTAATACTCACTCTGAAACTCCCAAAAATCTCAGGTTCTTACAACTTATGCAGCTCTTATATCCCAAATTTCCTACCTTTTCGCAATTTCTTAAATTTTGATCTACATTTCATAACTAATATACTGTGGCCAGGGTGCACATCTGCGCGTGGAAATGTCTTACAGTTTAAAATCAGTTTCAAAATTTCTGACTTACTGTTGTAATATCAGTCTAAATCCCTCCAGTGTCTCCAGGTTGCTTCTATGTATGCCTTAGCAAGAATTAAATTATCCTTTGTAAAACTCCACCAAGTGGGTTCCCCTTTCATTTCTTTCCTTTAGTCCATATTCTACTACCGAGCGAGGTGTGGTTAGCACACTGGACTCGCATTCGGGAGGACGACAGTTCAATCCCGCGTGTGGCCATCCTGATTTAGGTTTTCCGTGATTTCCCTAAATCTCTTCAGGCAAATGTCAGGATGGTTCCTTTGAAAAGGGCACGGCTGACTTCCTTCCCCATCCTTCCCTACTCCAATGGGATCGATGATTTCACTGTTTGGTCTCCTCCCCAAAAAAACTTATTCATATTCTACTATTTTTCCTTCTCTTCCTTTACCTATTAAATTCCAGCTTCTCATCACATTTACATTTTCCTCTCCTCTACTATCTGAATTAATTTTTTTTATCTCATTATAAATTCTTTTAATCTCTTCACCTGTGGAGCTAGTTGGCATATAAACTTTTACTATTGCACAACTATACTATGCTTCCCATCTTTTGCAGTACTGATCATAGTTATTATGGTTCATAATTAATCAATCCCATAAAATGTAATTGGAATGACTTTACGTTTCAAAATTTGGTTGTTAAGTGCACTTAACACTACACGTTTGTGCATATGAAATATGATTATCATATCAAAATTGTTTTTAAAGATGGAAGCATCTAACTATTTGGTACCAACTGCCTGTTTCATGTCTCGGGAAGTTACAGACATTCCTACAGTTTATGAAATTACAACATGTTGTAGGTGAAGAATAGGTCCACAATTTGTCCTTATTTCAAATAAATGGTTGTAGCTCAATCATAAGTTGCATTGTGAAGTATCATTTTTTATTTCTTGATGGTGACTTACAGCAGGGATGGTTTGAAAATGGACACAGGTGTCCGAAAATAGTTATCATCAAGAAATAAAAATTAGATACTTCTCAATGGAACTTACGATGGGAGCTCCAACCATTTATTTCAATTCCTACAGTGCCTGTCTTTTGGTTGTGTACCCATTTCCTATAGATTCGTTTATCAAGGTATCCTTGTTTTCAGTTTGGAGTCATTCTTTATGTGTGGCCATAAAATCTAACTGTCAATCAAATTAAATTACAGCAAATCTTTCTCATCACAAAATATGCCTCAGATGATCAAAGGTTGTGATTTATGAGACTTGTCAATTGTAACACTAGATAATCTTATTAGTCTGTACATGATGTTATAATACATATGTTGAAACTACTTCAGACAGATTCTGTTTTAGATGGTTGTCATTAAAAAAATCATTTATGGTTATAATACATTTGGTGTTACTTATTTAGAAACATTTTACATGGTTATCATTCAAGAAATCTTCTACCCTACAGTAACATTTACTTTTCGTGTATTTTTCAGGTCTCCTTCAATATTTTTTAGATTTGAGTTACATCCCCTTCCATATTTTATTTATAAATTTCATGTGCATATAGTGTCGAGTTTCTCATATAGTTTTAGTCTGTGCTAGGTAACATGTAACTTGCTCTATGCCTAATCTCAAACTGATGCAAGGAGCTGTTAAGCTGTTGCCCTCAAAAAGTTGTGGGTTTTTCTCTGTGAAAATGGGTCTCCCCATTTTTCTTTTGTATGTACTGAGTCGCAGTGAAAGATTACATCATATTATATTGTTTTTTGTTTATATAACATCTCAGATCCAGCAATATCTATTTCTCTCTATGCCAGTCATTCTATTTTATTGATTGCAGTGTGAAATTTTTTTGTTCAATAAACAACATTTATTATCTGTCACTGTGCTAATGTAAATTTAGGAACCTGTAAGTACAGGTAAGTTTTATTATATTTTAGTACACATACTACTGAAACTGAAATAATGAGATGCACAAATTACACAAGAGGAGCAAACAACATGTTCTATTGGTGTCATATCAGGAAATAATTCACGACGCAGCTTGATAAAACAAACAAGGCCCAAGTTGCCACTTGGGGCACCAAGCTGAGAGGGAATTAGTAGTGGACACTTGAAACACCAAGCTAGGAGAGGCGTTTAAGTGCAAGACTTGTATACAATGGCGCATCAAAATTAGTAGGGAAAACCAACACAAGTGGAAGTGTTTAAGGGGATGGATGGAGGAGGAGGGAAATAAGAGATTACATGGGAAAATGTTCTCGAACCAGCCCTGAAAACAGAAACAATGTCATTGGTAGGAAATTTTGATATTATGTATGCAGCCACCATGCATTTTTTCATCTCATTTATTGTATTGTATTCATTTGAGCCAAACTTTAAAATTAAAAGAACAGAATGGTTAGTCATTACTTATCTTCAACAGGCAAAATATGAGTATTGCCAATACAAGAGTACAAAAAGAAACTGTAACTCAACTTCGGGAAAATTTACTTTATCTGCAAAATGAAAAGAGAGCTAGATTTGCTACAGTTGGACAGGATCCGTTATGATGATAGGAAGGAGGCCACTCTCCAATGAAGAGTGAACCTGGCTTCTTTCTCTGTTCGATCTTATACACACACGAAACAGAGGAGCAAGCAATTATGCACACTATTTATCAACTGTGTAGTAATGGATTTTTATGGTTTTGCTGCTAGTAGATGGCATTAAGCGACTCAAAACCTCTGGAAATGTATGGACGTTATTTACTTTGGTTTACGTTTCTTATTTTATTAATCCTGTTGCATTTATGCTGAGTTTTAAGAGAAACATTCCCCTCAGTTTCTTTAAATGTTGACCTCGATTCAACTTTACAGAAATATTGTTAATGACTTTCTTATAATGAAGCCTGGTCTGTTTTTTGTCTTTAGCACTTTATATTAATTAAATTACGTTAATGTTAAAGTAGTTACTGCATTTCTCCAGGCTGAACAGGCAGATGATGATAGCTAGCCTTCTGAAATTAGCTGTTAAGTATTCAAACTTCACTGATAGAGGTTGATTATCTTTTTATTTTATTTAAAATATTAAACATTACAATACATATTGACAGCTACACAAGTTATCCAAAAAGCACCATTTGCGCACACAAGCTGCAACAGAAATTGAGAAAAGGGTGCTCAGCTATATTTGGTTATTTGTTAATTAATCAGAGATTTTGTTCGTAATAGCTGAAATAAGTTTCCCTTGCTTGCCAATAGTCTCAACATTATCAAATTAAAGGATTGAAACTGGTAAATAAAGATGTAAATATCTAACGGATGGTAGCCACGACTGAAAATATCGGGTGTTTCAAGGAAAGTTTATATTTTAAGAGCTCTCTGTGCATGCACACCAAATCTGTGGAGAGTGGCGGGTATATTCATTGCTTGCTTGGCCTTTAGGAATCCAGTCCTTATGGAGTGCTTCTCGGGAGCGGACCACCCAGGCGACCCAAGGTCATTAAGAACAAGTGAATCTGTGGAGAGTGTAAATTAGTCTGTTCGTAATGATCCTAACCTCTTCATCTGTTAAGTGTCCAAGTTCTTTAAAAGTGTAGAGAACATCACTGCCCTAAATTCTGCAAAAATACCTTAAACTGCATCCTTACAATATCCAACTGAGCAAGAATTAAAGCCCCAGGGTGCCAAACATAGGCTGCAGTTCGTTATGTGACCGAGTGCCCTTCATTTAACGCTAATGGAGTGCAATGAATCCTACTCATAAGCAAGAGAAACCCCTTCATTCGTCAAAAGTAACAAGACGAGAGCAGATGTGCAGTTACATGAATTTGGAACACTGTTTGACGATATTGGCTGAATTTCTGGTGCCCGAATTGCAGAAGTTTCCTGCTTATAACCAAAGAACATGGTTTCAGCAAAGATGGAGACTCAGCACACATGTCTAATGCGAGTTCTTGAAATTATCCTTGGCAAATTGATTTTCAGGAGGGGTAACATAAATTGACCCTGAAGCAGTCCAGATTTGAGCCCACTGATTTCCCCCACCCCAATGTGGATACGTTAAATCTAACATTTATGTCAGTATTCCAACTTCTCTGGAGCAATTGACAGGAAACATCTGTAGTGAAGTGACAACAATTCTGGTGTCTACATGTTGAGCCGTCATGCAAAGTTTTTTTCATAATTTAAATGAGTACCGTAGGCATGCTGGAGTTTGCTTAAGTGAAGAAGAAGTAAATTCCTAAACTGTATATTTCAATAACAAATAAGGATTTTGACGATGGACATCCATTTTATTTTGACACATCAAATATAAACTTTCTTTTGAGATACTGTGTGTAACCATAATTAATACATTAATTCACCCATGCTCAGGCAGCCTTCGATTGTCAGTGTTACCTAGAATTGCATAAAAAACTACGTGATGCTGTGACTTGCATTTGACATTGTGATATAAGCACAAACTACTCAACTATACAACTCTCATTTATGTCACTTGTGCCACACACAGTTATGGTGTTAAGAATTATTTTACCAATAAAGTATTTAGAGTTGTTGAGTGCATGAAAGACTATCCCTCTGCCATAAATTTTCTAATGCTCACAGACTCCTAGACCAAAAGGCATAAACTGGGTGTGCCAATCACCTTGCCATATTCTTATTAATTCCACAGAACAGCCTGCTCTAGCCTCCTGTTATGAAGTGGTTACTTCAAATGTTTGTACTGAATTAATTTTATGATGGGATTCATGAGGAATGTAAGAAGTTGGTTAATATCTGGGAGTGTGCAGGTCTAAACTATGACAAAATTTTGGAGGTCATTTAGGATTTTTTTTTTTTTTTTTTTTTTTTTTTTTGTATAAAGTACCAATGGTCTCCACAGGATACTCGTCCCAGAGCAACTACACTTTACTTGGTTTTTTACTACAGTTTTCTTTGTGTCTGTAATGCACTGAAAATATCTGCACAAATGTCAATGGTATGTATTGTTCCTCTTGGTCAGAAACAAACTTGTTTCATTCAATCATGGTACAGTACTTCCTGTTCACAACAGCAATTACCATTTCTCTTCGACCTCAAGCTCGCATTTATTCGAATCGGTTCTGTCCCCGCCACACACACACGTATCGGTTCAATGAATTCAATGGAAGAGTGGCACAGTTTCTGTAAACAGTACTTTTTAATAGTTCTGTGTTGTACATTTTGTTAACAGCATATTACATACTTTTTCACTGATATGGAGGTCTTTTCACAGAAACAAAGATAATTGGGATAATAACCTAATAAAACATAATTGCATTATTACTATGTAATGAGCCACCAAAGCCCACAAGTCATATCCGTGAATAACCTCCAAAATTTTGTTGTCCTTAGAGTTATGTGCTAAGTCCACAAAAACACTCCGTGTATGGATTGGACATTCTACAAAAAACACTGAGAGATGCAGCTTTGCTGTATAACTGGAAGGCATGACACCCCACTGATGGTAAATGGTGATGAAACATGTGAAAATATTAAGTGTTACAGGTTGCATTTACTTCAACAAGCTTTTATTTCAGTCGTTGCATTGCTGTAGACAAAATCTCAGTATATACACACATATATACATATTGTCAGCTCTTCTATTTCCTAGAAAATCCAAATGATAGATTTCGTATCACAACATGTACACATACAGTAATGTTCTTACAGCTGTGAGAATGCAGACATGAAATGACAGAACATTCAACTTAAACAAAAGCTGCTTTCTTCCTATATGGAGAGTCTGCAGGCAAGTAAAAGGCAATTATTCAAAAGTCTGAAAACCTGAAATCTAGTTCCAAGCTTTCATAATCAAAGATGTGATGAACTCTTTGGTAACCACTAACTATTGTTAGTGAAATGAATCTGTCTGCCTGTCTTCTATTTTTATAATAAGTATTGATCTAGTGCACAGATCACCTTCAGAATCTGTGTAACAGATCAAATCCATTATGTGTATCTATAGGTCTATGCATTAACACTCAACATAATCTAACAAAACTAAAATTATTTTTATAAATACATAAAACTGATAACATTTTACTTAGTCAAACTGGCAGGAGATATTCCTTAAGTCAACTTACATGTACATATAAATTACTTCCATTCTCTCTTGCATTAAATTCGGTTCATTCTCATCCTTGAGAGACACACACACACACACACACACACACACACACACACACAGACTTTACTTTTCATACTCATCTGAGTGCACGGAGATATTAGAGAAAATTGACTGTTCACTATTTGCTTTTCCTGATACACGGAAAAATTTTAGTATGCTGCCATCAGCCCCTGACCCAGAACGTTTACGTCTCTTGGGCGTATAATGTGATGACACAACAGCTGCCTTTAGAACACACGGTTTTTCTTTCTGCAATTTAGTTAACCAGTCAATATTTTCCTTCTGTAGTGGACTCCGGTTGCAAAAGTGGTGTGGAGATGTCCCATCCACAACATAATTGGGGAGTTTGTCTGTTGGAGAGGAGAACAAAGATCGTGAATTACAAAAGCTGGGGTTGTTGTCTTCTTTCATATCAATACTTTTCTCTCCAGGACTGAAAAGTCTCCTTGCACCTCTGGAATCACTAGGTGTTCTCTCCAACATTTCCCCATTGTTTTCTTTAATTGGAGATAAAACTGATCGCTTCTTATTTGTAGAGCCCTGTGAGTCCTCATCTTCCATCATATCTTCCAAGCGCCTTTTCAATGAATGTCTCTCTCTAATGGATGTAGTTCTATCCTTTGCAGATAAGCATTTTGAACAGGGTGTTACCAGTTTACCACTGTTACAACTCTGGCATTCCTCCAACTCTGGTGTTTGCATATCTGATACAACTGGTGTTCTCTGATGATTGAAGATGTATTTTTTGTGGGATCTGGGTGTTGTTTCCAAAGTGGCCACGATGTTTTGTGCCTGGTGAAATGTGGGTCCCACAATTTTTTCTGCAACACCTCTAAGCTTTTGCCTTGGAACCAGGCCTGGAGAAACAATGTCTTCTGCCCACCCTCGAATCTCCACTTCATTGTACTCTTCGTATTCATTACCAACTTCCCAATAACGGACATGCGCATCATCTGAGCACGTTACAATCTGAAAATAATAACAATTTGTGATATGCAATTTCAAATGGCAGCTGCTTTATTATAAAAAGAACACTAATTTCAAGAAACTATATGGTTATTAGACTGCCATTTTCCCCCTTGCATATTTAATGCATCAGCAATGACAAATCAAGTGAAGGTACAAAATTAAGGCAAACTTTTAAAATCAAAACTGGCAGGACAAAGAAAAAAGATAAAATAGCATTTTGAAGCTAGACAATATTTATGGTGTAATATGAAAAAAATTAAGTCAGAAGATCATTAAAATATGGAAAAGCAGGCTAATGCATACTTTGAGCATGCACAACTCCAAGTACTGTCAAATATATGCAAATATAAGACAACACAGCTTCAGGAAGAAAAAGGAATTGGTTGTGGGAGTTGAAAGGTGGCGGCGGGCAAGAAGGTTATACAGAGTCACTCACCCTTCGACAATCTGCAGTGCACTTTACATCACAAGACAGCCCAGTTTCAAACTATTATTCTGCATCTCTACTAACTCTCAGCAGCCAATGAGATTTATTATGTAAATTGGAATAGGAAGGAGAGGGGGTGGGGGAAGGGAAGGAACTATTGACATCAGCTGCATTGGGACATCAGGCGGAATCAGCAGCGATAAGTGAAAATGTGTGCCAGACCAGGATCCAAACTCAGGGTATCCTACTTACTAGGCAGTTGTGTTAACCACTGCACCACCTGGCCATGTCTGAAAGAACAGACACCATGCATTCATACAATGAGATTTAGTCTTCCTCCAGACACCTTGCCACGAATAGTGCCGGATGGTGATAAATGGTCTCCCTCAGACTGTGACGTGGCCATACTTCAGAAACCATTCAGTTTTATGCACTATTGTCCATAGCAACACTTTATAATCCTTGGCAAAAGAGAAGGCATTTGCTCTCTCTATCTGCCACCACATCCTTCTGACGTGTCTGGCAGCATAATTTAATTGATAAGCATTTCTGCCACTTTGAGAGATTTTAACAGGAAGATTACTCTATGGTGTTTAAGTGGAATTTCGAATTTTATTACTGAAAACAAACGGTGAATTTTCTACAGTATAATATAGAAAATTTTGAAGTAATTCTATTTCAAATTGTTATACTAAGCAGCGACGAACAAACCACCTTACAAAATACTTAATTAAGGGTTTAAGGCATGAAATAAGAGAAGTGGGAAAAACAAGTACTTAAGGAACTGTATTGTTGGATTAAATCTGGTCCTGATAGAAGAAACTGAATGAGTCAAGAGTAATATTTTTCCTCTGTTCCCATACATCGGCAGTGTGCAAATGTCTCCTCTGAAGTACAATCTTCCACACTCCCACAGAGGGTTTACAAAGTGAAATTGTATGTCCATAACAATGGTGCTTCCTAATCAACACTTGGCATAAATTCATTCCTAGTGTCTTTAAAATTTAAACTACTTCTGATTATTATAATCACACTCAGATGCAACGTAACACAATAATACCACCACCGCTGAGACAATGCAGGGATTTGTACAGTTAGATCCAAGGTAGAAGATTGTCCAAAACCTGAGCCACTATTTCCTTCTTGTTTGGGTGCCTATTCACCACTCAGTGCCTCAAATACTTAGTAAATGTTAATCCTTATCCATTCCACTGCTTATTCCACCAGGGTGTTAGAGTTCCCAATATCAGATTAATATGATCAATGACAACACACAATTTAGCAATTCATACTAACCTGTATATCACCAACAGGACACCATGCAACGCATGTAACTTCTAAGTAGTGTCCAGCCAGTGTTGTCACTGGTCTACCAGGCTGGCTGGTATTCCAAATATAAGCCTTTTCGTCACTAGAGCCACTTACAAGATATTGGCCATCTGGACTTAAGCAAGTTCTAACATAAAATGAACCTGTTTCATGCCCAGAGTATGTTGAAACTGTAAATCAAAAAAGGCTATTTAGGTTACAAAAAACAAAATCATTCTGTTAATGATAAACCACACAAGTGGTAAATGGTAAATTACATAAGGATATGCATTTCAAACCATAATTTAGATTACATGAAATTTGTGCAGCCTTAAAATGAAGCTTTTTGTTAATAAATAACATATATATGGTGAACCTGCACAAATTATTTAAAAAACTGCATATGTGGTAGTAGCCAAAAAACATTTATTATTCAAATTTTATACTGTCACCATAACCAGTTTCCACCCACGACAGTTCAACAAGGTTTTGCTGCAATGCTTCTAGGAAACTCAGTTAGAAACACAGTTTGCTCTAAGTTTTGTAGAGGTGTGGTGCCATTGAAAAACGGTTATTTTTACAGAAAAAGATCGCAACACCAAGAAATTATTAATGTATAGTAATGAAATGTTGGGAATACATTTGTCTAGGTAACATGTGGAAGCGATTAACATTGCAAGATCATATATTAATGTAAGTGCAAGTTAAGCCATTGAAAATGTGAAATGCTGGTACATTAATAACTGGTGTAGTCACCAGAATCTCCTCAGGGACTTACACCTAGTAAGTACGTGCCTGGTGACCACAGGGCCCCGAGCTTAGTCCTGGCATTGCTTCCATTTACTTGAGCCAGGCTCCTCACTTTTACCTTTCCTATCTGGCCACCCTCGGCCAGCTCTTTTTCTTTTCCGACCCTGGCACTATTAGGTTTCGAGGGCTAGGGGCCTTTCATTTTCCAACCTATACTTCTCATGCAGTGTCTGACCCAGAGCGGGCGACTGCAAAAGGTGTCTGTATCCCACGTTACGCGCAGCCTCCAAAACTGCGAAAGGCAACAGAATACCACCGTAGATTATCTTCCCTGCATAATGCAGTCTCCATTTTATGCACAAAAATGGCTTCCTCTCACGTCAAATCAGTATCCAGAGGTAAAATAGTCCTCCAATCAATCAGAGCCCCGGGGGGGGGGGGGGGGGGGGGGCAGCTTGGAAGGATGCAAAAAATTAAAAGGAGGATTGGTACCTGGAATGTTAGAACTCTGCTACAAGCAGGGAAACTAGAAAACCTTAAAAGAGAGATGGAAAAGAATCATATGGACCTCGTAGGAGTTGCTGAGGTAAGATGGAATGGATGAAGTAAAAGGAATGAATAGAGTAGGAATGATTATAACAACGGAATTTGCTAAATGTGTGGAATATATGGACTATGCAAATGACTGGGTTATTGGTGTAAAGCTGAAAGGAGCACAAAAAGATTTACTGATTGTCCAGGTGTATATGCCAACTTCAGAACATGATGACCAAATTGTAGAGGAAATGTACAATGTAATAGAGAGAATAATGGACGAAAATAAAAAAAATGCTGCAAAATAGTAATGGGAGACTGGAACGCCACTGTTGGAAAAGGGAAAGAGGGAAACATAGTAGGCAGTCATGGTCTTCATGGTCTTAGAAAGAGAAATGATAGAGGTGAATGGCTAATTGACTTCTGCAGGGAAAGGCAGCTGATAGTGGCAAACACACGGTTCAAGAACCACAAGAGGCGGCTCTACACTTGGAAATCACCAGGGGATAAATACAGAAACCAAATCGATTTTATACTGGTAGAAGAAAGATACAGAAATGGAATCAAGAAGGTGCACACATTACCAGGTGCAGATATTAATAGCGACCACAACTTATTTATGGCAGAAATAGAAATAAGAATGAAAAAACTGAAGAAGGCGACCATGGTGAAGAAATGGGATCTAGAGAAGATAATATCCAACAAAGAAAAAATTACAAAAATGCTGTCTCGGGAGCTTCTAAACACATTACAAGACAAAGAACCACCTGATAATGCCAACGACCACTGGAATATGCTGAAAGAAGGAATCATTAAAATAGGACAGCAAAATGTAGGATATTTAAAAGGGAAAAGGGCAAAAAAACCATGGGTCACACAAGAAATGATATCAAAGATGGAGGAGAGAAGAAAATTTTTTAAAACAAGACCACTGAAGTTGCAAGAAAGATGTACCAAAGGTTAAATAATGAACTGTGAAGAGAAAGAGAGCAGGCTAGGAAAAAATGGTTAAAAGAGGAATACGATGCAACTGAAGAACTGGACAAGAAAGGAAGATACAACTTACTATACAGCAGAGTAAAGACTATGACATGGGATCAAAACAGCAGGAAGTGCTACTATGGAAATTTTGAGTAAAGACAAAGATGTAGTGTACAAAGATCGCAACGATGTCTTCCAGAGATGGGAAGAATATCTAAAAGAGCTATATGACACAGATCACAAACCATAAACTCTGGAACTTGAATCACTCAGCAGTGTAAGTGATGACGAGAATGGACCAACCATCATAATAAAAGAAGTAAAGTCTGCCGTAGCTGCAATGAAAAATGGCAAAGCGGTAGGTACAGATATGACACCGGGAGAAATATTAAAATGCTTGAACCAAGATGGAATAAGAGAAATATTGAGGTTATGTAATAAAATATATGACAGTGGTGAATGGCCTGAGGACTTTCTGACAACAGTAATGATTCCAGTACCGAAAAAACAAGGAACCAAGAAATGCAGTGAGCACAGGACAGTCAGCCTCATTTCACATGCAGCCAAAGTGATGTTAAGAATAATTAATAAGAGACTTGAAAAAGTAATGGAGGAGAATCTTGGCGAGGAGTAGTTTGGCTTCAGATGGAATACAGGCACCAGATATGCAATAGGGCTCCTAAAAATCTAGCGAGAAAGGTTTATTGAAAAAGGAAGAGACCTATTTATGTGCTTCAATCTAGAAAAGGCATTTGACAATGTGGTTTGGGACAAGCTGGCGACTATAATGAGGAAAAAGAGAGTGGACTGGAAAAGCAGAAGACTTGTAAACTCATTATATCTTAATCAAAAAGCCTCAGTTAAAGTGAGAGCAGAAAGTACAAACTGGATCGGACTAGGAAAACGAATAAGACAAGGATGCTGTCTATCACCTACCCTTTTCAACCTCTACTTGGAAAATATGGTTGACCAATGCTCATTAGATGACAAAGGATAAGAAATTGAAGGAAGAAGAGTAGGGTGTTTGAGGTTTGCTGATGACATGGTCCTTCTAACCACAGGGGAAAAAGAATTGCAGGATTTGGTGGACACCACTGAAGCTAACGGAAAAAATTATGGAATGAAAATTAACACAAAGAAAACAAAAGTATTTGCACTAGGAGGAAATAAAGAAATAAAAATTATACTGAATGGAGAAATATTAGAACAGATTCAAAATTTTAAGTATCTTGGCAACAAGATAGGCACTGACTGGAAGTGCACCACAGAAATTAAAATAAGGACAGCAATGGCAAAAGAGGCATTTTATAAGAAAAGGAGAATTTTCTGCAGCGGGCTGGACAGAGAACTCAGGAAGAGACTCATAAAATGTCTTTATGGAGTGTTCTTCTGTAAGGCGCTGAAACATAGACTTTGAGAAAGAAAGACAGAAAAAGGCTGGAGGCTTTTGAGATGTGGACACGTCGGAGGATGGAAAAAATAAGTTGGATGGACAGAGTAAAAAATGAAGAGGTACTGAGAAGAGTGGGAGAGAAAAGACAGTTACTAGGTGTAATAAAAAGAAGAGAAAGAAATTGAATTGGGAATATTTTAAGAAAGAATGATGGACTGGTAAAAACAGCTTTAGAAGCGAAAAGGAAGCGAGGAAGGAAGAGATTTCAGATACTGGATGACGTGATGGACGGTACAACATACAGCAGCCTTCAGAAGGAAGCAATGGATCGCAGAAAATAGAGAGTAAAAGGGGCTGATAATATAGCAGAAAACTGATGATGATGAGTCACCAGAATGCTTGATACAAGCATGCAAACAAGCACTATGCCATTTATTCCATGCCTGTTGCACTTGGTTAGTAAAGACAGGGAGAGGTAATGCTGTTTGTGGATGACACTGGAGATATCCCAACTGGAGACACATCTGGTGATTGAGTAGGCCAAGGAAACATGTCAACACTCTGAAGAGCATGTTGGGTTACAACAGTGGTATGCGAGCAAGAGGTACCCTTTTGGAAAACACCCCCTGGAATGCTGTTTGGCAGCACAACATGTTGAATCACCAGACTGATGTACAAGTTTGCAGTCAGGGGGCATGGGATAACCATGAGAGTGCTCCTGCTGTCATACAAAGACACACATCAAATCAACCCCAGGTGTATGCCCAGGTGTCTACCACACAGACAGGTTGTTTTGCAGGCCCCCCACCTGGTTTCCTTCTGACCAATACACAGCCATAACTGGCAGCAAGGCAGAACCAGCTTGCATCCAAAAACACAACAGACCTCCCACCTTCTCTCCAATGAGGTCTCATTCGACACCTCTTAAGTCACAAATGGCGGTGGTTTGGGATCAGTGGAATGCATGCTACAGGGCATATGGCTCTGAGCTGTCACTGAAGTAACCTATTAGTAAGAGTTTGTTGTGTCACTGTGGTACCTACTGCTGCTCAAATTGCTGCTACAGATGCAGTAGAATGCGCCAGAGCCATACATTGAATATGATGGTCTTCCTTCCTGGTAGTGTTACGTAGCTGTCCAGAGCCTGATCTTTCTGCAACTACATTCTCTTGGCCCCCACTACCAACAATCATGTATAGTGGGTACATTTCTGCCAGTCTTTCTGCAGTATCATAGAAGAAACATCCAGCTTCTCTAGCCCTATTACATGATCCTGTTCAAACTCAATGAGGTGTTGATAGTACCATCTTTGTTGCCTTAAAGGCATTCTTGACAGACATCAACTCACATGTCCAGCCTCAAAGGTAACTATAGCTTGCATCATGTCGGAAGGCAGCCCTATTTTCAGCCAATCTGCGCATCTCCCACCAGTCACTGCTAACAGCCAGTAAGACTCATTCTCTGTCCAAGCAGCTAGCTGCAAGTTACAAACTGGACTGTGGGAAACTCTCTCCCACATGCTGTGCAGTTGCTGTATTTTGCGCCAGTGCAGTTTCATTCACACAGCAACCGAATTATTCACTCAGATGTCTACGTTAGTTTCTTGTAGCAATATAGTTGTGAATGTGTATCTGCTAACATTTTAGTGTGATTTCCAAATGAAAATGTCATATGATGGCAATAAATGTGCAGCTCCTCTAAAGCAACTTTAATTAAATTGCGTGCCTATGGAGTGTCGCCTTGGTTGTGCGACTGGTTTCGTGATTTCCTGTACGGAAGATTACTGTATATAGTAATCAACGGAAAATCGATGAGTAAAACAAAAGCGATAGAAGTGTTATCTGGCGTTTGCAAGAAAGTGTTATAGATGTTCCTCTGTTCCTCATCTAATAAATGGTTTAGGAGACATATCTGAGGATCCCTCTTAGACTGTTTGCAGATGATGGTGTGATTTACTGTGTTATAAAGTCATCAGAGATTAAAACTAATTAGAAAATGACTTACACAAGACATCTGTATGGTGAGGAAAGTGACAACTGGCTCTAAATAATGAAAATCTGAAGTCATCCACATGAGTACTGAAAGGAATCGGCTAATTTGGTTTACTGGGTAAAATACTCGATTTTAAAGGCTGTAAATTCAACTAAATACTTAAGGATTACAATTATGAATAATTTAAAATGAAACTATCACATGAATAACGTTGTGTGGAAAACAAGCCAAAGATTGTGATTTATTGGTAGAACACTTAGAGAGACTACTTACACTATGCTTCTCCGCCCTCTTCGGGAGTATTGCTGTCAGGTGTGGGATCCACAGTGAATAGAATTAATCAAAAAGTTCAACGACGGGCAATTTGTTTTGTATTTGCGCAAAATAGGGGAGAGACTGCCATGGATATGATACGCGAATTGAGTTGGCAATCATCTAAACAAAGGCGTTTTTCGTTGTGGCAGTTTTTCCTCATGAAATTTCAGTCGCCAACTTTCTCCTCTGAGTGTGAAAATACTTTGTTGGCACCCGCCTAAACAGGGAGGAAGGTTCATCTTATTTTATTAAGAGAAATTAGAGCTCGCACGGGAAGATTAAAGCTGCGCACTGTTTGAGAGGAGAATGGTAGAGAAATAGCTTGGAGGTGGTTCTATCAACGTTCTGCCAGGAACTTAATTGTGAATTGCAGAGTAATCATATAGATGTAGATGCTTCAAAAGCAGTGCAGGAGGTTTATATCCTGCATTTATAACTTCCTCAAATGTGAATATGAAAGCGGTACTTCTATTTTTGACATTCTGAAGAATCAAGAATTAACTGCAGAAGCATGTGTCGACAAGAGAACTGTACAGAGGATAGTAAACAAAAGTGTCAGAGCTGTAGAAACCTCGGGAAAATCCGCAAGAAACCTGTAACACAAATAGATGCTTTTCACAACAACATTTTAAAGTGCTCCGTGCTTGAAATGTATATAAAAAGGGAATATCCAACTGTTTCAATTATGCCTGAGCAAATTAGCTTCAAAGGTAAGTGCTTCGTCAATGTAAAGAATTTTAAAACACATTGGTTTTAAACATCTTAAGAAGAGAGTTTTTAATTGAAAGAAGTGACATAGAAGCAGCTCGAAGCACGTCTGTTGTAAAGATGCAAGATACAAGACGAGGTGGTTGTTCTACAGTATATTACCTTGATGAAACATGGGCGATCAGAATCATTCCATGAACATCTGCTGGAAAACGACTGATGGTACTGACGGTTTTAAAGTTCCCTTAGGAAAAGGTTCTCAGATACTTATTCTACTTGCTGGCGCTTCTTCTGATTTGGTTCCTGAGAGTAAACTTATAATTAGGTGTAAGAAAAACAGCAGTGACCACCATTCGGAAGTGAACGCTGTCACTTTCAAGAAGTAATTCACTGAACAATTCTTACTATACCTAGCTTCAAAGTCTGTCATTGTAATTACAGTGCCAGTTATCATTCAGCTGTTACACAAGCACCAGGAAAGGGAATATTTTGCTCTGAAAAATAAAAATATTCCGCAAAATATAAGCCAGACTCATGCTGAACTCCTACAGCTCGTTAATTTATAAAAGTTATGCAGCAGAACGTACAAATTTGACTTCCTTGCATGTGAATGTGGTCACACAGTTTTGCATTTACCCACATATTACTGTCAGTATAATCCAATAGAATTAATTTAAGCACAGGATACAAGATATGTGGGTTGAGGGAAAAAAAAAATTCGGGACAACAGACACTGAAACGCTTGTACATGATGTAATAGACAGGGTCCCCTTCAGCGTGGGCATACTGTGTGTGTCATGCTGAAAAGTTTCAAAAGTAAGACTTTCACAAGGAGGTGAAGATGGATAAAAGCCTTGAACGTATCATCCTAAATTTCCAATCAGAGGGTTCAGACATGGACTCAGACAGCAGATGGTATTACGATGTAGACTTTGAAACAAAGTAAAGTAATGATCTGTCTTGGTTTTAAAGACTCATGGTTTAAAAACATTTTTGTCAACATATCGATTGCATACACTGTACATGAGAACTTCCTAGCTTTTATTGATTAGGTATATGTAGCCTGTGAAGTATTCAGACTATAATGTTCAACACATTGCCCAAGGCGAAGTTAAGCTTTTCCCAACATGTTGTATTACTCGTGAGAATGCGGCTACATAAATTCGTCAAAAACTCCCATATATCGACACATAAAGCCCTGTCATTTTCATGGCACAAATTGGAAAACACCTTAAAATGAAAGGAAGGGTTACCTGTCGAGATAGCAGTGGTTTTCAACATTATCAGTCAGCATTCCTTTGAGTTATTCACAGGAAGTGGTTCACTGTTAACTTGTTCAATGGACCATAAATAGGTTCTCCCACTGTAACGTTGAACGAGTTATTTTCAACTCATAATACCTTGTTGACTACAAAAAATGTGATAACATACTGACAATTTTACTATATAAAAAATTATATCAGTAGAAGCAGTGTCAAACAAATATAATGATTTTAATTTGAGTTCGAAGTTTATTTTGTTATGTATTACATTTTTACTTATAATACAGTGCAAATCGCAATAAATGGCAACTACTGCAACTATTTTCGATAATCTTGTCATTAGACAATTGTCGTTTTGAGAAAAATTGTTCTTGATTCTTTACAAAGCCGTATCAGCTGTTCTCACCCACCGAAATCATACAGACAATCACTGCGGAGCAATGGACACAACCTCAAGACTTAGAAGTAATATTTGTCTCAAGTAGACAAATGATCGAAACCACTTTCAAAATGTATTATTCCCTCATGGATCTGAACATATAATACGACGTATTGAAGGCAAATTAACCTGATTGTTGTCCACAGCAACACAGTTCTGCAACACGGACTTTGTTTGCTTGCTCTCTGCCGCCATGCATGCGCAAATCTCATTCGCTTCACGCCTCCCTGTCACTCCGCCTCTATGCACGGAAGCACCTTCCTACATGAAGCAGGCTAACATTCACGAGCATTACAGCATGTATTTAAAGGAGACCTGATTTGCATCCTCTTAGCGGCACTACGCCACTCTTATGCAGTTAGCATGAAATTTGAATAGACATCAGCTTTCGGATGTTGAAACACACCTACCACCTTTAGTTGGTTGGTTGGCTGGTTTAAAAGAGGGGGGGGAGGGACCAAACTACGAGGATATCGGTCCCTTGTTCCTAATACAACAATGCCACAAGTGTGAGAATAAAACAGACGAGACATATAACACAAAACAGAAAGAAAGGAAAAACCACAAGAACAAAGGAAAGGCTACAAACACTAAAAGGAACAAATGAGGACAAGAAAACCACAGAGAGATTCTAGAAACAGAGGACAATAAAAGAAGAAAGCAGATTACAGTGGCTGACCAACCAAGACAATAAAAACGAAAAGCCAGTCACTCTGCAGCACATTAAAACCTCCGCCCTAAAAACACAAGGGTGGAGGACACAGAGGGACAAAGGAAATGTGCTAAAACTTAGATCAAATAATGAAACCCACCCTCACGAATAAAACGTAAAACTAAATCAACCAATGAGGCACTGTCAGATAAATGAGTGGCAACTAATCCAGTAATCCAAGATTTCGTCGCCAGGCAGTCAAAGTGGGACAGTGCACCAGAATATGGGCCACTGTCAACCGGGCGCCGCACCAACACTCAGGCTATCCACATAAAGTGGGTTTTTACCGGGTTTGAGCACTAGAATGATGGTGCTCTCCTGCCATAGCAATGGAAAGATGCCATCGCACCAGATCCAGTTGAAGATGACGAGGAGATGTCGCTTGTAGTCAGATGAGAGATATTTAATCATCTGGCTGTGGATCCGATCAGGCCCAGGAGCTGTGTTGGGACAATGTGCGAGGGCACTGAGGAATTCCCATTCTGTAAATGGGGCATTATAGGATTCACTGCAGAGTGTAGGAATGAGAGGACGTTCCCTTCCAGCCACCGTTTGAGTGTGCAAAAGGCTGAGGGGTAACTCTCCGACGCAGAGGCTCGAGCAAAGTGCTCGACAATCGCATTTGTGTCAGTACATAACTCGCCATTTATGGTAACACCGGGGACAGCTGTTGGGGCCTGGTATCTAAAAAGACGTTTGATCTTTGCCAGACTTGGGACGGTGACATGTGGCACCCAATGGTGGAGATATATCTCTCTCAACACTCCTCCTTCCGTTGTTTGATAAAGTAGCGAACACAGGCACGGAGCTGTTTAAAGGCTATGAGGTGCTCCAGCGAAGGGTGCCGCTTTAAAGACCACCGACGCTCCTTAATTGCTTCAGCGACTTCTGGCGACCACCAAGGGACTGCCTTTCGCTGGGGGCACCCTAAAGAACAAGGGATTGCATTTTCTGCTGCAGAAACAATTGTTGTAGTCACCTGCTCAACCATCACATCGATGTTAAGCGTGTGGGGGAGATTCAACAGCGACAGCAGACGTGGAAGTTTCCCAGTCGCCTTGTTTAAAGCCCATCTGGGCAGGTGTCCGTGGGCCTGATGCCGGGGCAGTGACAGGAAGATGGGGAAGTGGTCACTATCACACAGGTCGTCATGTGCTCTCCAGTGGATAGATGGGAGAAGTCCCAGGCTGCAAATTGATAAATCAATGGCCAAGCAACTACCATGAGCCACACTGAAATGTGTGGCGGCCCCAGTATTTAAGAGGCAGAGGTCAAACTGAGACAGTAAAGTTTCGACGTCTCTGCCTTGGCCAATAAGTATGGTCCACCTCACAAGGGGTTATGGGCGTTAAAATCTCCCAAAAGTAGGAAAGGTTTAGGGGGTTGATCAGTCAGTGCAGCTAATACAATCAGAGGTACTGTACCATCTGGAGGAAGATACACATTGGAGACAGTTATTCCTGTGTCGTCCTTATTCTGATAGCCACAGTTTAAGAGGGGTTTTAAGGGGCACAGTGTCACTAGAGGTCAAGTTTAGGACATAAACGAAACTCCACCTGACTCCTGAAGAGGGGCAGCAGCCTTTTCAGTAGTTCCAGGGGCAACAGTCTGGATGATTGACTGATCTGGCCTTGTAGCATTAACCAAAACGGCCTTGCTGTGCTGGTACTGCGAACGGCTGAAAGCAAGGGGAAACTACAGCCGTAATTTTTCCCGAGGACATGCAGCTTTACTGTATGATTAAATGATGATGGCGTCCTCTTGGGTAAAATATTCCGGAGGTAAAATAGTCCCCCATTCGGATCTCCGGGCGGGGACTACTCAAGAGGACGTCGTTATCAGGAGAAAGAAAACTGGCCTTCTACGGATCGGAGCGTGGAATGTCAGATTCCTTAATCGGGCAGGTAGGTTAGAAAATTTAAAAAGGGAAATGGATAGGTTAAAGTTAGATATAGTGGGAATTAGTGAAGTTCGGTGGCAGGAGGAACAAGACTTTTGGTCAGGTGATTACAGGGTTATAAATACAAAATCAAATAGGGGTAATGCAGGAGTAGGTTTAATAATGAATAAAAAAATAGGAGTGCGGGTAAGCTACTACAAACAGCATAGTGAACGCATTATTGTGGCCAAGGTAGACACAAAGCCCATGCCTACTACAGTAGTACAAGTTTATATGCCAACTAGCTCTGCAGATGATGAAGAAATTGATGAAATGTATGATGAGATAAAAGAAATTATTCAGGTAGTGAAGGGAGATGAAAATTTAATAGTCATGGGTGACTGGAATTTGTCAATAGGAAAAGGGAGAGAAGGAAACATAGTAGGTGAATATGGATTGGGGGGAAGAAATGAAAGAGGAAACCGCCTTGTAGAATTTTGCACAGAGCATAACTTAATCATAGCTAACACTTGGTTCAAGGATCATAAAAGAAGATTGTATACCTGGAAGAATCCTGGAGATACTAAAAGGTATCAGATAGATTATATAATGGTAAGACAGAGATTTAGGAACCAGGTTTTAAATTGTAAGACATTTCCAGGGGCAGATGTGGATTCTGACCACAATCTATTGGTTATGAACTGCAGATTGAAACTGAAGAAACTGCAAAAAGGTGGGAATTTAAGGAGATGGGACCTGGATAAACTGAAAGAACCAGAGGTTGTACAGAGTTTCAGGGAGAGCATAAGGGAACAATTGACAGGAATGGGGGAAAGAAATACAGTAGAAGAAGAATGAGTAGCTCTGAGGGATGAAGTAGTGAAGGCAGCAGACGATCAAGTAGGTAAAAAGACGAGAGCTAGTAGAAATCCTTGGGTAACAGTAGAAATACTGAAATTAATTGATGAAAGGAGAAAATATAAAAATGCAGTAAATGATGCAGGCAAAAAGGAATACAAACATCTCAAAAATGACATCGACAGGAAGTGCAAAATGGCTAAGCAGGGATGGCTAGAAGACAAATGTAAGGATGTAGAGGCTTGTCTCACTAGGGGTAAGATAGATACTGCCTACAGGAAAATTAAAGAGACCTTTGGAGAGAAGAGAACCACTGAAAGACCTGAGTCGAAACAAGGCCCCAGGAATAGACAACATTCCATTAGAACTACTGATGGCCTTGGGAGAGCCAGTCATGACAAAACTGTACCATCTGGTGAGCAAGATGTATGAGACAGGAGAAATACCCTCAGACTTCAAGAAGAATATAATAATTCCAATCCCAAAGAAAGCAGGTGTTGACAAATGTGAAAATTACCGAACTATCAGTTTAATAAGTCACAGCTGCAAAATACTAACGCGAATTCTTTACAGACGAATGGAAAAACTGGTAGAAGCGGACCTCGGGGAAGATCAGTTTAGATTCCGTAGAAATGTTGGAACACGTGAGGCAATACTAACCTTACGACTTATCTTAGAAGAAAGATTAAGAAAAGGCAAACCTATGTTTCTAGCATTTGTAGACTTAGAGAAAGCTTTTGACAATGTTAACTGGAATACTCTCTTTCAAATTCTGAAGGTGGCAGGGGTAAAATACAGGGAGCAAAAGGCTATTTACAATTTGAACAGAAACCAGATGGCAGTTACAAGATTCGAGGGGCATGAAAGGGAAGCAGTGGTTGGGAAAGGAGTGAGACAGGGTTGTAGCCTGTCCCCGATGTTATTCAATCTGTATATTGAGCAAGCAGTAAAGGAAACGAAAGAAAAATTCGGAGTAGGTATTAAAATTCATGGAGAAGAAGTAAAAACTTTGAGGTTCGTCGATGACATTGTAATTCTGTCAGAGACAGCAAAGGACTTGGAAGAGCAGTTGAATGTAATGAACAGTGTCTTGAAAGGAGGATATAAGATGAACATCAACAAAAGCAAAACAAGGATAATGGAATGTAGTCAAATTAAATCGGGTGATGCTGAGGGAATTAGATTAGGAAATGAGACACTTAAAGTAGTAAAGGAGTTTTGCTATTTAGAGAGTAAAATAACTGATGATGGTCGAAGTAGAGAGGATATAAAATGTAGACTGGCAATGGCAAGGAAATCGTTTCTGAAGAAGAGAAATTTGTTAACATCGAGTATAGATTTAAGTGTCAGGAAGTCGTTTCTGAAAGTATTTGTATGGAGTGTAGCCATGTATGGAAGTGAAACATGGACGATAACTAGTTTGGACAAGAAGAGAATAGAAGCTTTCGAAATGTGGTGCTACAGAAGAATGCTGAAGATAAGGTGGGTAGATCACGTAACTAATGAGGAGGTATTGAATAGGATTGGGGAGAAGAGAAGTTTGTGGCACAACTTGACCAGAAGAAGGGATCGGTTGGTAGGACATGTTTTGAGGCATCAAGGGATCACAAATTTAGCATTGGAGGGCAGCGTGGAGGGTAAAGATCGTAGAGGGAGACCAAGAGATGAATACACTAAGCAGATTCAGAAGGATGTAGGTTGCAGTAGGTACTGGGAGATGAAGAAGCTTGCACAGGATAGAGTAGCATGGAGAGCTGCATCAAACCAGTCTCAGGACTGAAGACCACAACAACAACAACAACAACCTGACACTCGATTATAGTCGCTATAGTTCCTGTAATATCCATAATAGCCATGAAGGGCAGGGGTCTGCATTGCTGGTAACCAGGTTTCCTGGAAGGCAATGCAGATAGCAGGTGTAAAGGTTAACAGCTGCTGTAGCTCAGCCAGGTGGTGAAAAAAAAACGCCGCAATTCCACTGGAGGATTGACGTCATCGTGAGACTGGGAAGGCATGGAACATTCAATTTGGCAGTTTCGCCTTAGGGTCACCTGCTGCCATCGATTTATTGCCTGAGCAGTCTATATCCATTGTGTCTGAGGGTCTAGCGAGATCTAGGTCCTCAGCGGATGCCAGAATCTCTACCACGTCCTCAAACACAGAGCTTGTAGGTAGCGGTGGTGGGGCGTGCCACCTGAACTTCCCTGGTCTTAGGGGTCTTCTTTTTGGGTCGCTGCTCCTTGGGTTTCCCTGGCTGGGAGGACTTCAATGACTCAGTCTCCGCCACTGAGGATGAGTGTGAAGCCCTACGACCAGCTGCTTTTGAGCTCTTCGGCCACTGGCGGGTGTCTTCTTTCCCACTAGCAGAAACCAGGGAAGGGAGTGACCAAAGGGACCCCTTCTTAGCGAGAGAAGCCGAAGAAGACTTATGCTTCTCCAGCTTAGAAGTGGGGACAGCTGTCCCAGCCCCCCACCATCAAGGGGGCAGGTGTAGTCTTCTGGCTTTGAGAGGTTACTGGGGTTGGTGGAGCTGATGGGGCCAGAACTGCTGTAGCGGCGGCATAAGACAATGTCATACGTACAGGATACAGGCGTTCAAATTTTCTCTTAGCCTCAGTGTAGGTCAGTCAGTCCAGGGTCTTGGACGCCTTGATTTTCCTTTCTGCAGTCTGGCAAGCAAGGCGAATGGTGCTCTCCACAGTTGACACAGATGGGAGGTAGGGCACATGGAGTATTGGGATGTGATGGGCGTCCGCAATCTCGACCTGTGACACTGGAAGTGCAAAGGGAAGACATAAGGCCGAACTTCCAGCACTTAAAGCACTGCATCGGGGGAGGGATATACGGCTTTACATCACAGCGGCAGACCATCACCTTGACTTTTTCGGGCAATGTATCACCCTCGAAGGCCAAGATGAAGGCACTGGTGGCAACCTGATTATCCCTTGGACCCCGGTGGACACACCGGATGAAATGTACATCTCGCCGCTCTAAATTAGCGTGCATCTCGTGGTCAGAGTGCAAAAGAAGGTCGCTGTGAAATACCATACCCTGGACCATAGCTCTTATGGGGTGTGATGGTTACAGAAACATCCTCCAGCTTGTCACAAGCAAGTAACGTCTGTGACTGTGCAGAGGATGCTGTTTTGATCAAGACTGACCCCGATCTCATTTTGGACAATCCCTCCACCTCCCAAAACTTGTCCTCTAAACGTTCAACAAAAAACTGAGGCTTCATCATCATGAAAGAATCCCCATCAGCTCTCGAAAATACAAGGTACCGGTGCGAGTAAGATCCTTTGCCATCCTTAGCCTGACGTTCCTCCCATGGGGTGGCGAGGGGGGTGAACGATTTGGGGTCGTACTTCTGTGCGTTGAATTGAGCTCGTGATCGCTCAGAGACTGCTGGTGTTTCACCACCAGCACGAGATGATGGACCTACGCTTCATCGCATGTCATCCGCTCTGATGCCACCCACTCCGACCAGGTGCCCTCCCCATGGGCGCCACCCAGCCGCAGCAAAGGCCACCTGGCAGGATGGCCACTGCTGGTAGTCCCAATGTCCCAGGGGGATGGGCATCTACACCTTGGCATACATGGGGAGTTAACGGCACAGGCATCAGCAGAGCAGTCACTGTGTGATCAGGGGGCTACAACCAACAGGGTACATGGTGGCCTCACCACAACGGACTGGCTTCCGTGCTGGGTATCAGGTGCAAAGAAGACCGTGGTCATCATCGACGCAGGAAGCGACACTGCGTAGTGCATGGTGGAAAACGCACCCAGGAAGGTGTCCTCGCCCAAGAGATGGAGAAGGAATGGGACTGAAATGCGATAACAAGAATGGGCTAAAGATCTCAATGCACAATGGGCACAAAGCACCATGTAAGGCGCCCTTCCCCAATTGGCTCACTCTTCGGGATAATTTTGAAGAATGGGGGTCAAGCCCTACAGGGAACAATCACAAAGGCCGAAATATGAGAGACTCCTTTTAGTCGCCTCTTACGACAGACAGGAATACCTCGGGCCTATTCTAGACCCCGGACCCAACCCACAGGGGAACCACCTTTAGATTATGTCACACAACTCCTTGATGTTGCGCTATTTGTTTTTTTCTTTTCTTTTCTTTTTTTTCTTTTTGGTCAGGGTATTCAGAAACTCAAATGTGTTTTGTGAGAGCTGAATTATTTTTCAGTAGCATAATCAAATTAATGTTTCAGATTAAATATCAAAAGGTGTAATAGAACTGCCACGTTTCTCAGAGCCTTTTATTGCAACTGTTCCACTTCTAAATCTGCCAGTAACAAGCAATCCACTGTACAATGGTGCCTCATATTTGGTGGCAGAAAGTGTAATTTTCACGTAGTTAATCTCATTTGTTGTTGATTGTGCCACTGCCACTGTACTGAAAGCTGTGTTAAATGTTTATTACATTTCTGACTCTATCATGCTATTCATTCTTACCTGAATACATTAATGCCATTCTTATCTGAATACATTAATGCCATGTGATGATGTTACCACTGTAAAAAATTTTCCACTATGAACATTGTCCATGACCGAAACCAGTCATGGATACATAATTTACAAGATAGCACATATCACGATGCATTTTTCTAGGTACATTGATGCTATTAACAGATGCCTGAAAAAAATGTTAGTAATTTTGTTTTTGAATACCATAAGATTCAATGTTTTTTCCTTCACGAGTGAACACTTAAGAAGCATATAATGTGACTGGAGGAAAAACAAAAAAGCAGAGAATGAATTCATTCAAATTAAGCTGTCAAGCAGATGAAAGTATGACTTTCTTTCAACAGTATCAGCCAAAAAGAAATTAGGATCATATATATCTGGGATACTGAACAAAACATATTTAGTTTACAAGAGCCACTCTCATGATGGATACTTTGAACTGGCTTCTTGGAGCTCTTAATTTACAAATTCTGATGATTCACCTTTTCATTTAACACATTTGAGACTGGCCTCAGTCACTCTGGATGGGGTAGCTGGACTGCTGTTTTTAGTACATTGGTCAAGAACTAGCTTTGTAGGTGTGAATGCTATAAATGTGTGTGTAGTTTCATTTTAAATAATAAAACTTGGTTTATCTATTCTTTAAAAAAGTAGATATGCTAAATATCAGGAAAAGAAAGATTGCTACCTACTACAAATATGAAACGTTTAGTTGCAGACAGGCACAATCTGTTGGCAGCCTAGTCCCTGCATGCTGCAGCCAGATGGCACACTCCCCCCCCCCCCTACCCCTGCCCATACACTGCTATCCCTCCCCCTCCAGACTACTGCTTTCGTTCTATTGACAGTTTCATTCTGGTCCGAACAGCCAGAAATGGCAGTCGTGTGTGTGTGTGTGTGTGTGTGTGTGTGTGTGTGTGTGTGTGTGTGTGTGTGTGTGTGTGTGTTTCCTTTACTGACAAAGGCTGTGGCCGAAAGTAAAGCTGAAAAAGTCTTTCAGGTGTGCCTGTTCATCTTTATGGTAAGTAGCAACCTACCTTTTCCTCGTATTGTTGTTATCTCAACCTGGAGTTTCCATTGTTAGATATACAAAATGTTCACTTTTATTCAC
The DNA here is from genome assembly GCF_021461385.2 of Schistocerca piceifrons. Classification (NCBI taxonomy): domain Eukaryota; kingdom Metazoa; phylum Arthropoda; class Insecta; order Orthoptera; family Acrididae; genus Schistocerca; species Schistocerca piceifrons. The sequence goes on along the minus strand of NC_060143.1, from coordinate 315,036,486 downwards.
CCGAGTGTGGTACTTTTTGAAACACTGAATCGTATGAAGAGGTACATTACAGTTTCAACACCACCAGGATGTTTCTCTTCAGCACAATTTCCCCTTCTGGCACTTACTGACTTAGGAACGCACTTTTAAGGCAAGTGTTGGTCACAATTTATTTCTCAGTTGGTGATAACTTTTCAGCAAAATGGTCGGTCCTAGAACTAGTGAAGAATTGATCTCTTGACATACATTGCCTTGGGTTCAAAGGAATTCCGTAACTGTACAAGATACAGAAACAGGGTGTATTTTATTTATACATAATCTGTGTCTCCTTATATAGCACAAATGCATGCATGATGCCCATCACAAACAAATGAAAGAAATATTTTTCCGCCAATTGAACTGCTGCTTTCTCTTGAAAAAACAACAAACAATCATTTGGTCTGACTTATCCATTCCTACTTCATGAATATTATAATCCAGAACTAAGTCTGGTTTTGCTTTAGTCACTGACACCCCTCGTTCCCACAGTTATCTCTGCTGCTTGTAAGGTTCCATGAAATAGGCCAAACTGGCAATGGTAACAGACAAATATTATATTTATTTGATACTATTTGACACAATTTCAGTTCAGTATTCTGTGATACGTTTTCACTGATGATTTACTTGACACACATGGATCACTGCTGTCACAACACTACCTCTTATTTAAGAGCAAACTTTTCAATATTGTGATTTTTTCAACATATTTAAACTTTAATTATGAAATATTAAGTCCTTCATCCTATTCATTCTGTTTCTGAATAAATAAACAATAACAGGAATAACAATGTTCTAACTGTGTTAATTTTTATTTTATACTTTCTAAGAAATAAAGACTGAAACATTCAAAACCATACGAAATGAACAAAATCTTATTTGAAAGATAAAACATGATAATCTATTGTGCACTGCCTCATAATCTTTAGATGGTGAGAATTAAATGGGAAACTAATACTTGAAAATAAGAATATAAAGAGAGCTTGAATACCTAGCTGCTTCCATTTTAAATGAAAATTTAATTTGAAAAACTAAATTGCATATTTGCCACGTTTAAATTTCCATCACGACAAAAATAAAACTATACATCCAAGCAACACTCCAATCATCCATCAGTTCTGCATAATTTTTAATAAGCACAAGCTGTAGTCAGTTATTGTCTGAGTTCATTGCAGTTTTTCTTTAGATTTTGAATGAGTAATATGATGGTTTATTGTTGCAAATACACTTTTATCTTGCTGAGTTCTTTAGTTATAAGTTGTTATGATGAGGAACAAAAATTTATTCCTGTGCTGTATAATGAAAAATATAATTTTGTTAAGTACTTTTAGAAGATATAATTTGGGGTACAAATGGAATATTATGCAAACAGCACTTAATTTCACATAAACCAATGCGAGAGTCCTTAAACCAAAATTAAAATGACTGAGCCTACAGAAGAACTTTGAATCAGCATTACTATGGAAAAGTACCAAAACTTAGCGACACTGTATCAACTCTCTTTTCCCAGTTTGTTTATTCTTGTGCTAAAATAGCTGTAAATCATGCTACCAACACAACCAACATAAATAAATCTATGATATTTGGAAAGTTGACATTATTATTGATCTACTGAGGCAGGTGTTCATATCTTGCACACAAACCAGAAGAATATAGAGTAGTTGTATCTTGTAGCACTGCAGCAAGTTGAAAGCCTAAAAACATATCTTGTGTCCTCCATTTTAGACAGAGCAGATATTACCTTCTTGCAAAATCATGTCCTTTCTTGATACTTAGCTTTACAACCATACACTGAGGAAGTTGCTTTCTGTTAAGCACTCAAGTGCCTACTGTCTTTGTCTTGTGCACCCGTAAATAGTCCAAGTAGTTTTTTATTAGTTTATTCGAAAGTGCTACAACATCCAGCTACTGTACCACTTTCCCAGCATGAACCTCCATCTTTAGCACATATCCAGTCAAAGCATTACAAACAGTTTATGCCATAGTTATTTGGTCTGCTTTACATGTAAACACAAAAATGTACTCATCCTCAAAAGTCACACATTCCTTATCGACAAGTCATGGCAGAGATTGTCTTGTATCACTACTTGTACTTTCCTCTTCCAGTTGCAAGTAAAGTGAAGAAAAAATAACTGTCTATATGCCTACGTATGAGACCTATCCCTTACCTTCATGGTTCTGGATATCCTTCATTAACTGTCAAATATCCACAATGCACAAACAAAGAAGAAACGTTATTCAAATAGTCAAAAATTGGGTGAGTTTTGAACAATGGGTCCAGATTAGGCTGATTACAAGGAACATATTTTTCCATTGTTGATGAGGTCTAAGCTCAAACTGCTTGGAATCTAAAACAGTTTAACTGTTGATGCTTTTGACCAATAGCCACTGATGTTTGGCTTTTTCCCAAGGGAAATGTGAATGATTACAGCTGATTTTATTATTTCACCTGGCATAAACAATGAAAAATAATCAAGCTATCAAGTGGTGCCTTCACTTAAGCCTTTTCCTGAAAAAGAGGGAGCAGGAGGTGGGAAGTAGTTGTACACAATACAAATTTCTCATCTGCTGTCTCAAGTCCCTTTGACAACAACAGTTTTCAAACTGATGGTTCAACAGTCTTCCTCGTCTACAATTAATTTATAATACTTTTTATTACCAGAATTGTTTTACAAGTGTTTATTCAAGTGATAAAATATTTCAAAAACTTCACTACATTATTTTCTTTTACTTATTATTTACCTGACCATTCAACCCCACAGAAATCTGGATCAGTATCAGAAATTAGAGTTCTCCTGGAATCATAAATTTCTTCTCCCAGTGCATTCAAAAAAGCATAATCGAAATTCGCCATGTCAAAACAACGTAGAGTGCATGCAGAGGGCAACAAAGTACAGGTAGCGGCCAAACCAGCATGACACTCAACAAGAGTGGCATCAAAGAAAGCTCTGTTGTGAAATACAGATAGTTCATAATTAGAAACTACATGGTAGCACAATGCAAAGACCGTTTCTTGTCGAGTCTACATGGATACCAACAGAGCGCAGGAAGCACAATGGTAGGTGTGAATCTTTACGCACAGCATGAGCACCACTCAGTTGCCATTCACCTGGTTAACTGCTGCTGCAGGTTCAGTCTAAAGGCATTAAATGGAAAATTTGCCTATCACTGAACAACAATTGTGACAGGAAATAACTGTCTTATGCTCTCCTGTTGAGGATAAAACTACAAAAGTCTACATGGTGAACCTTATCACTAATGTGGAGGGCCTTTAGTAACTGAATCCTGTAAGACTTGCTATGTAGACATCAGACATCAGCACAACACTCAACAGCAGGGGAGATCATCTGTACTTTACTCTCCTGATAAGGGAACTTTGTCATATGCAATCTACATCATCGAAATAACAAAAATAGTCTGTCAAATTCCTTTTCCACAGACTTTACAACTAATCTGTTTGTTAACACTGACTACTGGGTAGTACAAGGCTCACCCATTTCAAACTGCAGTAGAGAAAAGAGTTTTTCCTGTCATCATCTTGACAAACTGATGCAACAGTGGGAACAGAGAGGCAGGCATGAGTAGAGGTTAGAGCAAGTCACTGTAATTTACCGGCAATTGTGTGAAACTCACTAAATTTTTATCCCTAAAAATATTTTGTTCAACAGTTACTTTAAATTACTTCAGAAGTTTTCTTTTCTTTTTAAAACAGCCTGCTCTGTCCATTTATGAAAGTTATTGTAAGCAAACAATCTCTAATTACAGAACTGTCTGGCTTGCAGTTTCCTGAGTGTGTTTCTGAAAGCAGACTGGGATTACATACTGAACAATTTTTCTGACAGTTTTGTTGACTCTAGTGATGTTCTGACAGACTTGAATTGAAATTGCAATGTTATCATTTTCCACAATTTTGTAAAGGCAAAAGTAATTTAATCCTTTGTTGATGACTGGTACAAAACAACGATAAAAAGAAAACATTCTATTGATATCCTAAATATTGCTTGATGAGGTATGTGTGTCCTTTCCATACAGCCTAGCCACACATGGTTGTCACATCTGTAGTGACGAGTCCCTCTTCAAATATACCAAGGATATCACTGAGGCCTTCAAAGACCAAAATTACCCTCCCAACCTTGTTGAGAAACAGATTCCCTGTGCCGTCTCTCTCCCATCACCTACCACCTCCCGCACATCCACTATCTGGCCACAAATGAGTCCTCCCCTCTGAACCACAACTGGAGCACCTGAACGACTTTCTCCGCCATGCTTTGGACTATCCTACTTAACTGAGGAATATCCTATCTACTATCCTTCCCACCCAACCCACAGGGGTATTCCCCTCCAGTATAACTAGTTGCACGACCTATCCATACAACTTCCCATCACCACTTACTCCAGTCCAATTACAGGCATCTACTATCCCATCAAACACAGAGCTACCTGTGAAAGCAGCCATCTGATCTACAAAGTAAGCTGCAATAACTGTTCTGCTTTCTACATAGGCACGACAATAAAAAAGCTGTCTTCCAATATGACTAGCCATTGACGAACTGTAGCTAAGAGACAGCCGTGCCACCTAGTTGTTGAACATGCTGCCCAACACAATGTCTTCAAAGCCCGTGCCATCTGGAGCCTTCCTACCACCATAGCTTTTCCAAATTGCACATGTGTGAACTCTCCCAGCAATATATCCCATGTTCCTGTAACCCCCAAGGCCTCAACTGTCACTAGTCCCTGTCCTCCACTTATCTATTCCCTTCCCCGCTCCCATTCCAGCACTACAAGGTCTTCTATATTCCACTAACACACCCACTAATCTTTTTTCCCCTTGCTTTACTTCTTTCTTCTCTCCTTTTCTGCCCCCCCCCCCCCCCAGCTGCACCTAGCAGGCCTACTCTCTTCCCCACCACATACCTATATGTTCCTACAAGCTGCACTACACATTCCCCCACCCCTATCCTGATATCCCTCCCACTCCCCATCCCATGCCATGCCTTTTCCTTATTCCCACCATCCATGTGATATTGCTACTCCCATCAGGTGTAGTTTCAGTCCATTGTTGAGCCTCAGTGGCCAGAAACTGTGTGTGTGTGTGTGTGTGTGTGTGTGTGTGTGTGTGTGTGTGTGCGCGCGCTATTTTGCAAGGTCTTTTGGCCAAAAGCTTAAATGTGTACCATCTTTTCACTGTGCCCGTCCATGACTCAACGCACCTTCTGTATATGGTGAGTAGCAATCTCTTCCTTTCATATTATTAATGTCACTCCATCCTGGCTTTTCCATTTTTTAATTCATTAATCTGTTTAGATCAGCCTCTATATTTCAAATTAACATGGATACTTTCTTTATGGTATCGAAATTTCCACAGCCCATCTTTTTTCAGAATCATTCAAATCAATGATTCTGAAAGAATAACATGTTTCTGATGAGACACTAAAACATACACTAACTTCCACAATCTGTGCCAACTAAGTGCAAAATGCCTCTTATATCCAAGCTTCTGCAATACCATGACTGTACAAAATCATCAGAAATATACAACCAAAAATGCTTCTAATCATGCAGGAACTGAAAGGTAGATAATATTTTTTACCTGGTTGTTTCTCATAAGTAGAAACATTGTAGCAGTAAACTGTGTTATCCATGCAACTCGCATATAGTCTCACATTGCCAGGATCAAGCAGCAGATCCGTAAATCCATTTTTTGATGTTCCTCCAGCATACGGTAAATGTAGTTTTGGTAAAGGATCCCTCTTATATGCTGAATAATTCTTTCGTAAATCCCAAATTTTTATTTGTCTGTGGAAAAGGTAAAGGTATTAAACACTAGACTATAATGTGACATTTTATTTTAAGTATTTACAGTAAATTAACCAACCCATCTCCAGCTCCACATGATATTAACGTATTTTCGTCTTGAAATACAAGTCCTGTGACACTATTTGCACGTGATGGCTGGAGACACTTAGTCCTCCGACATTTTGAAGCAGTACCTGCTGCAAGACCTGTTGGTATTTAAATTTTATTAAGTTGAAAAACAATAATATTATATAATGAGAAAGCTAGTTTTAAATTCATAGGAGTCTCTTTAAATTTACTGATAAGGTCTACAGCAAAAACTTTCATACAACAGAAATGAAATAAAATAAGCTGACAGCAACATTAAAATGGACACATTATCTCTTGATACATCCACTCCATTACTTTGAATCAGTAAGAGTCTGAACCTTCACGCACAAAGAGTTGTATGTGTCTGCCAACCTTAGTGATCATAACATTACAGAACACAGCAGCAGTGTAGCAGATATTGGTAAATGCTGTCTTTCACATAACTGACAGCTAAGATTTATTGATAAGTCTTCTTGCCAAGGATCATTCACAACTAGCACAGCAATGTAGGAAATCATAGTGGTACATGAAGTCCCTATTTGATATCTTCATTTCCCAAATGCAGAAATAAGCATCCTATGACACTTCTAAGGAATCTCTTCTCTGTACTCTTCTGACCTGTTTTATTCATGTCTAATGTTTACTCACATAACAGTAACACTGGCACTATAATCACTTACGTAAGTTTGAGCGTTATTCTCATCTGCTTGTTCCAAAACTCTTCTCGATTGTGTCCCTAACACATCAAAAGATTTTAAGCCATGTGTCTCTTTATTGCAAAACTATTATCCAATCCTAAGTATCTGAAATGGTTGAGCTGTTCTGTTAGACTTAATAATCATCTTTGGCGAAATAAATTTGCTTCCTTTGACTGTTATAATCTCAATGTTAGTCATAAAAACAATTAAATTTTACTTTTGCTAGTACGACTGTTCCGTTAAGCTTCCTCCAATTTCCTCAATATTACTTGATTATTGGTAAAACAAATCATACCTAAAATAATGTAATTAATTTTAAACAATGTAGGTAAACTATGTCCACCATTTAACTACAATGGTCTCAATATATCATGGACAAGTATATGGGAGTGAACACTCATAACAACGGCCTTCAGTTATTCAGCCCATGTTCTCACTTAACTTGTGATACCCTGCAGGAAATACTTTTTCTGCTATACCCGAGATAATGTTTCACTGTCCAACAGATTTACAAAATCAATTAAAGCAGTGCAAGCTGATAAGTTATACTTATGCAGTTTCTAGAAGATTTTCCACAGAAAATGCGCAGCAGCAATGTATACCAACAGCTACTTCAGCGCCCGGCAAGAGGGTCCGTGTGCTCTGATGGTGTCAAAGAGTTATGCTGATGTCTGTATAACTTCCAACACGACTATTCAACCAGAACAAGTAGCCACACAATAACAAGTATCCACACAATGTTCTAGGTGTTCACCATAGGATTAAACATCAATAATAAAGTCCAACAATGGAAAATCCAGGATGGAATGTGACAATATTAAGAGAAGGAAAATTGCTACTCACCATATAACGGAGATGGTGAGTCGCAGATAGGCACAACAAAAAGACAAACCAGTTTCAGTTACCTAGGACTGCAGTTGGTGTGGTGAGTTGCATTTGCATGAGAGAGAGAGAGAGAGAGAGAGAGAGAGAGAGATTGAGAGAGAGAGAGAGAGAGTGTGTGTGTGTGTGTGTGTGTGTGTGTGTGTGTGTGTGTGTGTGTGTGTGTCTGTCTATTGTTGACGAAGGCCTTAACGGCCGAAAGTTATCATTGTGAGAGTCTTTTTGTTGTGCCTATCTGTGACTCGGCATCTTCGCTATATGGTGAGTAGCAACTTTCTTTTCCGTAATATTGTTACAATAATAATCTCTCTCTCTCTCTCTCTCTCTCTCTCTGAACTGGAAAGTATAAGTGGAAAAAGCAAGTACCTGGTAGATGATGGCTATTTGATATGTAATTATCAGGTTTACACTGACGAGATCCACTGGCTGTGCGTGCATCCCATATCATGATCATTCCATCTCTTCCTCCAGTTGCAAAAATTGCTGTACAACAAAAAATAACATTATGTAAATATTTTTAAAAACTTATGCGAACCATGAAACATCCTGACAGACCAAAACAGTGTATCAATATGGAACTCTGATGTTGGCCTTTAGCTTTCATAGGTGCTGTTATGAGTAATCTATCGCACTCCTGGCTCACCTTTACAACTTCAATTCTACTTTACACGTGCTATAGAAGCTCTCCAGTACACTATGCTGACGTAGTACTACTTTTTTCAATGTTACAAGAAAAAACAACTGACTGACATGGGACATCATCCTATGTCTGTAATCTGCAACCCTATGAAGTGCACAGCACAAAATTCCCACTGTACCACGTGGTAGGGTTTCTCCCCATCATATTCACATATGGAGCACTCCTTGACTGCCTCTGTATACACTGCAATTAGTGTAATCTTGTCTTCATGGTCCCTATGGGAATAACGCCTCAGTCTGCCCATCTTTGTATGCATTCTACAACCTCTGTTCATCTTATTTGGTAAGTGTCCCACATACATCAACAATATTGTAGTATGGGTTGCACAACTGTTTTTAAGCTAATAGGCTTATAGTATCTAACCAACTATTCATAGGTGGCCATCTTCTTTACCTACTAAATCTATATGATTATTCTCTTTCATAGCTTCACACATTATTAGACCAGGTATTTGTACGAATTGACTGATTCCATGTATGACTCACTGACACTACAGTCTTGATATATCAGGTTTTTGGGTTTTGTAAAGTGCACAATTTTACATTTCATAGAATATCTGGTGTGTGTGTGTGTGTGTGTGTGTGTGTGTGTGTGTGTGTGTGTGTGTGTGTTTCCTTTATAAAAATTCTTGCCTTTTGACAAAAGCTGTAATCCACAAGAAGAATTTTGTTTCTTTTCTGATGTTCACTGGAAATGATCCATATGCAGAACGTATTGGTCCTAATGTTTGTCCCTGACTAACTTGTAAGTTAATATATTTTTGATCTGATAAGAGTTTCAGGGAATTTAAGGAGATGGGATCTGGATAAATTGACTAAACCATAGGTTGTACAGAGTTTCAAGGAGAGCATAAGGGAACAGTTGATAGGAATGGGGGAAAGAAATACAGTAGAAGAAGAATGGGTAGCTTTGAGAGATGAAATAGTGAAGGCAGCAGAGGATCAAGTAGGTAAAAAGACGAGGGCTAGAAAAAATCCATGGATAACAGAAGAAATACTGAATTTAATTGATGAAAGGAGAAAATATAAAAATGCAGTAAGTGAAGCAGGCAAAAAGGAATACAAACGTCTCAAAAATGAGATCGTCAGGAAGTGCAAAATGGCTAAGCAGGGATGGCTAGAGGACAAATGTAAGGATGTAGAGGCTTATCTCACTAGGGGTAAGATAGATACTGCCTACAGGAAAATTAAAGAGACCTTTGGAGAAAAGAGAACCACTTGTATGAATATCAAGAGCTCAGACGGAAACCCAGTTCTAAGCAAAGAAGGGAAAGCAGATAGGTGGAGGGAATATATAGAGGATCTATACAAGGGCAATGCACTTGAGGACAATATTATGGAAATGGGAGAGGATGTAGATGAAGATGAAATGGGAGATACGATACTGCGTGAAGAGTTTGACGGAGCACTGAAAGACCTGAGTCGAAACAAGGCCCCGGGAGTAGACAACATTCCATTAGAACTACTGACGGCCTTGGGAGAGCCAGTCCTGGCAAAACTGTACCATCTGGTGAGCAAGATGTATGAGACAGGAGAAATACCCTCAGATTTCAAGAAGAATATAATAATTCCAATCCCAAAGAAAGCAGGTGTTGACAAATGTGAAAATTACCGAACTATCAGTTTAATAAGTCACAGCTGCAAAATACTAATGCGAATTCTTTACAGACAAATGGAAAAACTGGTAGAACCCGACCTCGGGGAAGATCAGTTTGGATTCCGTAGAAATGTTGGAACACGTGAGACAATACTGACCCTACAACTTATCTTAGAAGCTAGATTAAGGAAAGGCAAACCTACGTTTCTAGCATTTGTAGACTCAGAGAAAGCTTTTGACAATGTTGACTGGAATACTCTCTTTCAAATTCTGAAGGTGGCGGGGGTAAAATACAGGGAGCGAAAAGCTATTTACAATTTGTACAGAAACCAGATGGCAGTTATAAGAGTCGAGGGGGCATGAAAGGGAAGCAGTGGTTGGGAAGGGAGTGAGACAGGGTTGTAGCCTCTCCCGATGTTATTCAATCTGTATATTGAGCAAGCAGTAAGGAAACAAAAGAAAAATTCGGAGTAGGTATTAAAATCCATGGAGAAGAAATAAAAACTTTGAGGTTCGCCGACGACATTGTAATTCTGTCAGAGACAGCAAAGGACTTGGAAGAGCAGTTGAACGGAATGGACAATGTCATGAAAGGAGGGTATAAGATGAACATCAACAAAAGAAAAATGAGGATAATGAAATGTAGTCGAATTAAGTTGGGTGATGCCGAGGGAATTAAATTAGGAAATGAGACACTTAAAGTAGTAAAGGAGTTTTGCTATTTGGGGAGCAAAATAACTGATGATGGTCAAGGTAGAGAGGATATCAAATGTAGACTGGCAATGGCAAGGAAAACGTTTCTGAAGAAGAGAAATTTGTTAACATCGAGTATAGATTTAAGTGTCAGGAAGTCGTTTCTGAAAGTATTTGTATGGAGCGTAGCCATGTATGGAAGTGAAACATGGATGATAACTAGTTTGGACAAGAAGAGAATAGAAGCTTTCGAACTGTGGTGCTACAGAAGAATGCTGAAGATTAGATGGGTAGATCACATAACTAATGAGGAGGTATTGAATAGCATTGGAGAGAACAGAAGTTTGTGGCACAACTTGACTAGAAGAAGGGATTGGTTGGTAGGACATGATCTGAGGCATCAAGGGATCACCAATTAGTATTGGAGGGCAGCGTGGAGGGTAAAAATCGTAGAGGGAGACCAAGAGATGAATACACTAAACAGATTCAGAAGGATGTAGGTTGCAGTAGGTACTGGGAGATGAAGAAGCTTGCACAGGATAGAGTAGCATGGAGAGCTGCATCAAACCAGTCTCAGGACTGAAGACCACAGCAACAACAAAGAGTTTCAGTTAAGAAATAGTTTTGCTTTACTTGAAATCTAATATTTCTGCTGCTGGTATGCTTCATTCACTGCATAAATGACACCACTGATTATCTAAGCTGAGAGGATCTAACAAACCATAGTACTTTGTCTACCCTCTCCCTCACTACAGGTACATCCTTTCATACAGGGATCTGAGCCACCTATCATTCCTTTTTTACCTTCTCCAACCTCTCCTCCCCAAGAAATCAATAGGATAGTGTGCCACTTTTAGAGTAGAATCCAGAATTTTGGTCAAGGGGGTCAAAGTGTTCTCATAGAAATTTTGTATCACCATGCCATCTCCAAGTTATCAACAGTAAACAAAGGAATTTCCTTATTCTATTATAACACCAACCACAACAGCAAGATAATTTGCCTCTGGTCACTTTTACATATATCTATTGGATGTGCTACACATTTTACCTCGTGAAGGTACATTATGGCCAGTAATTTTGACTCCTAATTCATAAACCGTAAAAACAATGTTCCTCGAGAGGAATCATCAAGAGAAAACAAGTTTTATTTGATTCAAAGACCATCAGATTAATGGTACCATTACTGTTAAGTAATCAATGTTCCCTGAAGAACCACATGCAACTATTATTGCAATAACAGCAACAATTTTTTTCTCTAAACCAACCTTTGTCCTTTGGCTTGAAAGTTACTGTCTTAACACTGCGAGTGTGAGACTCAAATTTCCCAATTTCCTTCATCTGAGAGTTGGAAACATCCCAGAGAACTGCAGTGTGGTCTCCAGATACACTAACTAATTTGAATTCCTCATCCATCCAAGCAACGTCAAATATTGCATTATTGTGGGCTTGTGATCCTGGGAAAACAATGACAATATACTCTTCAAAATGAGTTCACAAAATAGAACAATAATAAATTGCAAGAAATCTGACACAGCATACCTTCCATCAGATTACTCTTGGATTTGAGTCTTGTGTTCTGGATAGCAATCTTTCCATCTTCATCTGCCAATGCCAGAAGATACTCATAGTTAGTTACACCACAAAATCTGCAGGCAAATGTAGGAGGTACAACAGCAGAAGAGCCTCTAGAGTCTCCTGTTTCATAGCACTTCAAACGCTTAATAGCGAAGTCATAACCGACAGAAGCCCCTTTGAAACAAAACAAAAATTCAAAGATATTACTTTAATAAAACTTCCCTAGGAGAGTAAAATATGAACACAAAAAGCAATTACAATTACAATATGAAACTTTGTTACAATAAATGTTATAGTAAAAATATCACACATTAAACATGCTAATAACATCTTAAACTCAAGCCACATATTCCGCACAAAATAGCCTTTACAACGACATCATCTCATTATTATCTGATATGCCTGTTACTTCACTAAACATCCTACTGCCCTACAATGCGCAATAGTAAATTTCATCAATATTTATTTCCGACCACAAAAGATGTAACAAAATTTAACTATATCATTAGAATGTAAATTTCTTCAAATACACCACAGTTCTTGCAACACAGTACACTGGCCCATTACATGTACAACGAAGAGGAAAAACCAAAAGAAACTGAAGGCTTCAGCGCTCACACATTCCTTAGCATATCATTCCCTTTGCAACAGTTGAGTCAACTGAACCTACTGATAGCAGGTGTCATATTTGATCTGCGAGGTAATTATGGCTGTGTGACATCATCCATGTGCAAATAGAACAGAACTCCTCCCCTCCGCTCAGCCACTCTCTCAGGCAGGCCAATCTGCAGCGTAGCCAGAGGATTAGGTTAAGTTTAAAGGTGTCATAAGAACGAAGTCTTTCATGATGGCACTGTTATATAAAACACTCTCAGACTTCTTGCTGCATCAATTTAGGGTAAAACTGCAGGCTTTCAACAATTACCTCCGTCATCTTCATCAGGAACAATGTCAGCATCTGCGCTGGTGCTGTCACCGCCCCTGTAGAAGTGTGAACATTGCAATGAATATCTCTGCCTCTTCTCTACACAGAGAGCTCACTTCCATGTACCACTAAGATTGTATCTGCTGTCATGGTTGAAGTTGTTCTCACACATTCTTATTTCTGCAGCCTCTTTAATTTCAGAATCCCAGTATGAAGGAACATGGGACAAAATTTTTCTTTCATCAAAGAATATTTTCTGTTTGTTTGTACAGCTATGCTCAGCAATTGCAGATTCTCCAAATCTCAATTTTTAATATGCCACTGATTTTCTACATAGCAGTCAGAAATAGTACAGATGGACTGACTGATGTAATTGCTACTGCACTCAAAAGAGAAGTTATAAATCTCAGCAATCCTGAGCCACGACTGTCCTTAACGAGCAGTAGTATCCCCTTTATCTTCTTAGGAGATCCAAAAATAAGTCTTATATCTCATCTGCCCAGGAGTCTGCCTAGGTTGCTGGATATCGTGCTGCAAAAAGGAAGGAATAAAATCAGTGGCTCATTATGTGAATGTTCAAATTTTCACATTTCTTTTACTTTGAGAAAGCTGACTTCATATTATGTGAGTCATAGTGTAGCTAGTCTCTCGAACAGTATGAAAGTTTGGTTTTCAGTTGGGGAAGTCTGTGGAAGTGGAGTCAGGAAAATAATTATAATTTTGTTACAGCTTCTATTTTAAGTATATTAGATTTTAATGAGTGACTTATTTGACCATTAACGTTACAAGTCAAAGCTGACACTTTGTAAAACCAGATACAATATTTCCCACTCAACTAAGCAGGCTACCAACATTTTACAACAAAGCTACCCAGGATAGAACATCCATTCCTCTTACTAACAAGTAGGCCTATGAATTGCTGTTCAAAACTAGCAGTTAACACGAATCAGTGTGACACACTTCTTCCGTTGTAAAGACTCCTACGTGGCTCCTACATCCTACGTGGCCAAAACAACAGTATTTCATTACTTTGGTTGGAACACAATCACAGCCCAAAGTGTTGCTACTATTCAGTGAGTTACATCCTCATTCACAGTTTAGTTGGGGCAGCTGATGTCTGCTAGTGGTATATGCCAGATCTGCACAGTAAATCTAACATACCTGCTTAGACTGGTCAAATTTTTTGCTGTTAGGAAAAGAGTCACTTAATTTCACAGCTAATGACGTTACTCGAACATCTGACTGGCAATGGCTGTCATCAGGGAACTGAGTACATTTGCCTTAGTCCATTTCTTTGTTTTGCGCTTAATGATAATCTAAACCACTTTGGCTTGGTTCTTGGAATTTTGTATTTTTTATACGTAGTGCATGGATTTTATCTTCTGATGACATGGTAAAGAATTCAGCAATATTGCTTGGACGGAATTGGTGAACACCTTTATTAGAGTTAGTCTTCTGTGTTCAATAATGCTCTTTCTTCTTGGCAAGGATACTTGGAAAACCAAATGTCACCGCCCTTTCTACTGGCTTTCACTGTAATTACCTCTGACTACTTGCAAAGAAAAATGGAATTCCTACTGTTGTATAAATATTTCTTAAAATAATTAAATATCTCATTTACTATGTGTCCATTTCTCCCATTGTTTGTCCAGTACATTCTCACTGAATGATTTTACTGAATGAACATTTAAGACTCTTTCAAACTGTACTTCTTATCAATAACCTGGCTGATGTGGCTGCTTTGTTGATATCAACCAACCATCATGGTCAGGAAAACCATTTATTATGGAGGAGACTTCTTTCCATCGAAAGACTGTTGGATTTAGAAATAAATTACAAATCACTGTGCATTAACTACTGTTGGGGTTGGAAACGTTACTGTCGAGAGCAAACTAAAGTTGATCATGAACGCCCCAAAGTGCCCTCTTATCAGTAGCATCCCAGTTGAAATCAATACTGTATTCATCACATTCAATGACTCTCCATTTGTTTCTATTAAATCTTAAATGTTTTTAAGTTAACCTTGCACATTAAGCGGTGTATGCCTTCAGACCTACACTGATCAGCAAGAACATTATGACCACCGCCTTACTACCAACATAAACCCGTCCAGGCAACAGCAGCGTCACCTGGCAACGAATGACTAAGTCAAACATATGGTTGGTTGGTTAGTTTAAAGGCGGGAGAAGGACCCAAACTACGAGGTCATCGGTCCCTCGTTCATAACACAACAATGTCTCAAGTGTGAGAATAAAACGGATGAAACATATAACACGAAACGGAAAGAACGAAGGGAAGGCAACGAACACTAAAAAGGACAAGAAAATACAGAGAGACGCTAGAAACAGAAGAGAGTAAAACATGAAAGCAAATTACAGTGGCTGGCCAACCAAGAGAATAAAAAGGGAAAGCCAGCCACTCTGCAACACATTAAAACCTTCACCCTAAAAGTACTAGGGTGGAGGATACAGAGGGACAAAGGACATGTGCTAAAACCTACATAGAAATATAAAACCCAATCTCACAGATAAAACGTAGAACTAAAGCTGCTGTAGAGGCATTGTCGCCCAACACCTAAGGCAGGGTATTGGGAAAGTTAAAAATCTGCCGCAGAGTGGCTAAAAGTGGGCAGTTCAGCAAGAGGTGGACGACTGTCATTTGGGAGACACACCGACACTGAGGTGGGTCCTCGCGACAGAGTAGGTAACCGTGCGCTAGCTATGTGTGGCCAATGCGGAGCCGGCAGAGGACAACTGATTCCCTGCGAGAGGCCTGCATGGAAGACTTCCACACATTCTTAGTCTCCTTAACGACACGCAGTTTGTTGTGCATGCTGTTATGCCATTCCGGCTCCCAAAGCCTGAAAACCCTGCAGTGTAAGACAGAACGCAGGTCAGCTTCAGAGATGCCTATCTCCAGAAGCAGTTTCCGCATCGCCTGTTTGGCCAGCCTGTCGGCAAGTTCGTTGTCGGGGATTTGGACGTGTCCTGGCATCCACACAGACACCACGGAACGGCGGGACTGTACCAGGGCATAGATGGACTCCTCAATGGACACTACCAGAGGGTGGCAAGGGTAGCATTGGTCGATAGCTTGTAGGCTGCTCAATGAGTCAGTACACAGGAGAAATGACTCGTCAGGGCATGAGTGGATGTACTCATGAGCACGAGATATGGCCGCCAACTCTGCAGTGAAAACACTGCAGTCAACTGTCAAGGAGTGTTGCTCAATATGTCCTCCATGAACATATGCGAAGCCTACGTGACCATCACTGTCGCTGTCGCTGTAAACCACTTCAGAGCCCCGGAACACGTTAAGAATAGACAGGAAGTGACAGCAGAGAGCGGCAGGGTTAACGGAGTCCTTAGGGCCATGCAAAAGGTCCAGACGAAGGTGTGGCTGAAGCACACACCGTGGAGGCGTACATGAACAGACGGTAGTAGAGGCGGTAAAGGGAAGGATCCCAGTTCAGAGAGAAGGGACAGCACACGAACTGCAATTGTTAACTCGATTCTGGGCCGCCACTGCGGGAGATGGACTGCCGCGGGCAGGAAAAGGAGACAGTAATTTGGATGCTCAGGGGAAATATGATTGTGTGCTGTGTAACTGGCGAGCAATTCTGTATGTCTGATCTGCAGTGGAGGGACACCAGCCTCCACCAGTACTCTGGTCACTGGACTCTTCCTAAAAGCTCCTGTCGCTCATCGAATCTCACAGTGGTGCACAGGGTCGAGTAAACGCAATGCTGAGGGCGCTATCAAACCATAAATCACACTCCCATAGTCAATCCGGAATTGGCCAAGGGCAGCAGTGTACAGCAATCTGCACCCCAATTGGTGTTGCTCAAGCAATGGAGGGCATTGAAGTGCTGGCAGCTTAAGCTGATGAAGATAAGGGAGCCAAGTCAATCGAGCGTCAAAAACCAGGCCTAGGAATTGATATGCCTCACTAGAGTGAGTGGATCGTCATTAAGGTAAAGTGCGGGTTCCGGATGAACGGTATGACACCGACAGAAGTGCATGAAACACGACTTTGTGGCTGAAAACTGGAAGCCGTGAGCTAGAGCCCATGACTGTGCCTCGTGGATGGCTCCCTGGAGGTGCCGCTCAGCAACAACAGTAATGGAGCAGCAGTACGAAATGCAGAAGTCGTCTGTATACAGAGAAGGTGAGACGGAGGGCCTGACAGATGCTGCTAGACCATTACTGGTCACTAAAAATAGAGAAACACTCAATACAGAGCCCTGCAGGACTCCATTCTCCAGGATATGAATGGAACTATGGGAGTCACCAACTTGGACAATGACAGTTCGGAGCGACAGGAAGTTTTGGATAAAAATCAGGAGTGGTCCCCGGAGACCCCACCCATACAATGTGGCAAGGATATGATGTTGCCAAGTCGTGTCATATGCTTGACGTAAGTGAAAAAAAGACGGCAATCAGGTGTTGCCGTCTGGAAAAGGCTGTTCGGATGGCAGACTCAATGGACACAAGATGATCAGTAGCAGAGCAGCCCTGGCATGGAGCCAGCAAGCCACGTGACTCCAGGACCCAACCCAACCGCAGACATACCATACATTCCAGCAGCTTACAAACAATGTTGGTGAGGCTGATGGACCGATAGCTATCCACATCAAGTGGGTTTTTACCGGGTTTGAGCATCGGAATGATGGTGCTCTCCCGCCACTGTGATGGGAAGACGCCATCACACCAGATCCGGTTGAAGATAATGAGAAGATGTCACTTATAGTCAGATGAGAGATGTTTAATCATCTGGCTGTGGATCCGATCAGGCCCAGGAGCTGTGTCGGGGCAATGTGCAAGGGCACTGAGGAGCTCCAACTCTGTAAATGGAGCATTATAGGATTCGCTGCAGCATGTAGTGAATGAGAGGACATTCCCTGCCAGCCGCCATTTGAGTATGCAAAAGGCTGGGGGGTAATTCTCCAACGCAGAGGCTCGAGCAAAGTGCCCAGCAAAGTGCTTGGCAATCGTGTTTGCATCGGTACATAGCTCACCATTTATGGTAACACTGCGGACAGCTGTTGAGGCCTGGTACCTAAAAAGACGTTTGGTCTTTGCCCAGACTTGGGAAGGTGACATGTGGCACCCAATGGTGGAGACATATCTCTCCCAACACTCCTTATTCCATCGTTTGATAAGGTAGCGAACACAGGCAGGGAGCCGTTTAAAGGCTATGAGGTGCTCCAGGGAAGAGTGCCGCTTATGCCGCTTTAAAGCTCACCGATGCTCCTTAATTGCTTCAGCGACTTCTGGCGACCACCAAGGGACTGCCTTGCACCTCTGGCATCCTAAAGAGTGAGGGATTGCGTTTTCTGCCGCAGAAACAATTGTCTTGTCACCTGCTCAACCATCACATCGATGTTACCATGTGGGAGAGATTCAGCGGTGACAGCAGAGGTGAAAGTTCCCCAGTCCGCCTTGTTCAAAGCCCATCTGGGAAAGCGTCCATGTGCCTGACGCCGGGGCAGTGACAGGAAGATGGGGAAGTGGTCACTACCACAGACGTCGTCATGTGCTCTCCAGTGGATAGATGGGACGACAAGTCCTGGGCTGAAAATTGATAAATCAATGACCGAGTAACTATTCGTGTGCAGAGTGGGGAAGGCGCCTGATCTGATTTTGACTGAGGCCGCATTGTGAGGGCCTGGAGGCTCAGTATGAGCATTTCGCAAACTGTACGACTTGTCGGATGTTTGAGGAGTGCTGTGGCAAGTGTCTTCAATATGTGGTGAAACCAAGGTTAAACCATGTCCAGCCGTTGAAGGCAGGGCAGACTCGTAAAACGGGACAGGTCGCAAATTGTGGTGGAAATAACATCAGACTTTAATGCTGGGCAGAGTACATAAGTACCTGAACACACAGAGCTCCAAACACCCCTAACCATGGGCTTCCAAAGCTGACGATCCATACATGCGCCAATGTTAACACCATGACATCAGCAACTACAGCTGCAATAGACACGGGGCCATCGGCACTGGACACTGATGCAGTGGCAGAGCACTGCATGGTCTGATGAATCCCAATACCTTATTCATCATGGCGATAGGAGAGTACGAATTCTTCGTCTTCTAGGGGAACAACTCCCTGATAACTGTACTGCGGGGTAGAGAGAAGCCAGCGGCAGCTCCATTTTGCTCTGGGGAATATTCACATGGACATCCACGGGTCCAGTGGAGCTTGTGTAAGGCACCATGATGGCCAAAGAGACTGGTTGCAGACCATGTGTACCCCTTCACGACTATCATGTTTCTCAATGGCAGTGGCATTTTTCCACAACATAATGGACCATGTCACATGGCCATAAGTGTGATGGAGCAGTTCAAGGAACACAGTAGTGAGATCCAACTGATGCGCTGGCCCCCAATTTGGCAGATCTGAAGCCTATCGAACATGTCTGCGATGTGATTGAACATGGCTTCAGAATCTCATTGCCTCCTACTGGAATTTATAGAAATTAGGTGTGTGCACATGTGATGCCAACTCCCTCCAGAGACCTACCAAAGCCTCATGGCTTCCGTACCATTACAGATTGCCAATATTATCCATGCCCAAGGTGGGTATACTGGCTATTAGGTAGGTGGCTATATTCTGGCTGATCAGTATATAGCACATTATAGTGTAAAAAAGATGAGAACCAAATAATTGGCCTCAAAAACTTTCTGGCAGACAAACTCTTGGTTGAGACTTGAACTCAGGACCTTTACATTTCATGGGCAAGTGCTCTACCGACTGAGCTACTCAAACATGACTCACGGCCCATCCTCACAGTTTTATTTTTGCCAGTACCTTACCTCCTTCATTCCCAACTGCTACTTTTACAGGACAACTTCTGTGAAGTTTGGAGGTGCTGGTGGAAATAAAGCTGTGAAGATGTGTTGTGAGTCGTGCTTGGGTAGATCAGTCAGTAGAGCACTTGCCTGTGAAAGACAAGGGGCCCAAGTTCAAGTCTCCATCTGGCACACAGTTTTAACATACCATTAAGTTTCATGTCAGTGCACACTGCACTGTAGAGTGAAAAATTCATTCTGGAAATAGACCCCAAACTGAAAAAAATTAGTGTACCCAGCATAGCTTTCTTTTTGGTAAAATACTGGCTTTTTAAATTTTGTGTTATCTTCTTGACCAAATTTTTATTCTGAAGCCATTAATGGACCAAAAACCACTTAAAATTTTGAATTCACAAAACCCCCAAGAATAGATTACTAAAATCCCATAAGTTATAGTGGCCAAAGGATTTGATGTTCTACTTTTAACATACTTGTGTCTGAGAGGGTTCAAGATCGTTCACAAACAGCGCTTTTGCCTCTTCTTCTTTGGTTCTGGAATATCTAGATTGTCGGATTCTTCCTCAGAATCCTGTCATTGACCAGAGGTTCTGGTTCAGGTTTTAGTTCCAATTTAGGACACAAAGACTTTTATTCCTCCTTGCAGTAGGTCCTGAAGTTTTTAAAAAGATAATACCTGCTGAAATTACGGCACCAGAAAAACCCTCACACGTCCAGTTTATTTAGGAAAGATGTGGCGCACAAATTCATTTCGATCTATGTCCATTTTGCAATGTACGCTACCTTTGTTGCTTACATTCAATTCGAAGTTGATATATTTGGTTATCTGAGGTTCTTTGTTAACATTACTATTCTTAGAGGCATTTAGCAAGTCATTTGTATTCATTGCAACTACACCTTTTTCATTTTTAGCAGCAACAGCAGAGTTAACATGTGCTGTAGGTGTAGGTTTTAGTTGCTACAGTAACATCAGCTGTCAAGTGGTATTTTACGAGTGCCACCGCAAAATGATAACGATTCATAAAAAGGGACGAGTTTTGCATTATTGTATTAAACAAACATTCCTCTTTTATGCAAAGCTACTCTGAGCTCCTTAAATTGCCTATAAAGTTCAGGAGATACTATTTGTGAGACATTGATTACGCACCTGCGATATTTGGAGAGAGAGAGAGAGAGAGAGAGAGAGAGAGAGAGAGAGAGAGAGAGAGAGAGAGAGGGGGGGGGCGGCTCTTTTGTTCATTCTGTTTTGTTTTGGTTCAGGAGGTGCAAAAACAAAATGGGCATACGCCTATGTTTGAACCTTAGAACACTAATACAAGTGTGACTAAATGGTAAGCCCAATCGACAGACGGAAAGAGAGCAAAGAACCAGGACTTCCTCTTGGAGAAAGGTCCATTCGCCAATTGCTATGATGGATAAAAAGTAAAACGCAATCGACAGCCTGCATGCCATTCGCTAATGGAGCCAATAACTCAGGCGGCAAACATAAATTAGAATGTAAATGGTTAGAATCACCACTTAACAAATGGCGGTGGCTAAAACAAGACAGCCCATTATGCAACCTGGCTAAAATGATCCGCTCGTGGTGAGAGGGCTGAGAGGAGTTCAACCAAGCCACTGGGAGAGGTTTCATTCTGGGGAGCTTGTTCTCGTGAAGGGAAGACCAGTGGTGGTGCCGAAATGACACCACCACTAAGAGATGGACTGTGTACACCACAAAGAGGCTCCAAAGGGCACTGTGAGAATCAGAGCAGGTGACAATTGAAATGCCTGTGTTGCTGGATGTACTGCATGACCTGATACAGGGCAAAAAGCTCTGCTGTAAATACTGAGCAGTGTTCCAGAAGCAGATACCGAAAATCGTTGGTGCCAATGATGAAGGCACACCTGACAACGGTCAGTTCGAGAGCCATCAGTGTAAACAAAGGTACTATCGCTACATTACGTTCAGTGTGAAGATCGAGAAACTTACAGCAATATTTCAAACCTGGAGTAATTTCCTTAGAAAGCAAATAGAATCCAAGGTGAACACAGGCCACTGCACGAATCCAAGAAGGTGAAGGCTTCACAAGCATTGGGGAAGTGGTAGGTAATGCAAAGTTAAGCCACTGGAGCAATAGCTGAAAGCGAATTCCTGGAGGTGACACGGAAGAGGGACACGTCCCATACTGGCAGCCAAAGGATACAAACTTTCAACTAAACTAGTGCAAAAGGTACCAGTGGCCAAAAGGATTCCACAATGGTGGATTGTATTTAGATGGCATAAGAATGATGGACATGAAGACGTATAAATAAAATACCCATAGTCTAGTTTTGAAAGGACAAGGGAGCAGTACAAACACAGGAGGGTGGTCTAATCTGCTCCCCAGGAAGTACCACTTAGGACACACAGGACACTGAGGGACTGGGTGCAGCAGGTGGCCATGTAAGGCATGTGGGAGGACCAGGAAAGTCTTCTATCAAGCACGAGCCCCAGGAAATTCGTAGTTTCAGTGAACAGAAGAGCAAAGGCTCAAGATGTAAATACAGTGAAAGAAACCCATTGCACCGCCAGAAATTCATACAAATGGTTTCGTCAATGGGAAAGCAAAAGCCATTGTAGTTGCTCCACGAGTAAAGATGATTGAGACATCGCTGAAGATGCCGACACGGAGACAAGTCCATCAATGATAGCAAAGTTGTCAATATAAAGGGAACCAGAGAGCCACAGCAGGAGACAGGGTGTAATAGGGTTAATAGAAATAGCAATGAGGACAAAGCTCACGAGTTGTGTCACAGCAGGCCTCAGTCTACCAAGGGAGCGGGACATAGCGCGGCAAAGGTGAAGTGCAAGGAATGGAACATTATGCAGCAATAAGGCTAGCGTCTGTAAGGCATTCTACCTGGTTGGCACAACTGGGGAGGGGGGGGGGGGGGGGGGGGGGGGGGAATATTGTTCATCAAAGGTCGCCAGGGAGCAGTAAAGCCTCCAGTCGGCCTTAGAAAGTTGCCAATTGGGTTTACATGTAGGCGGGGTTGGAGTCCACAAATAGACAGCACACAGGAAATGGTCGCGCACACATTAGAGACAGCAGACCACTCAAGATGTCGGGCAAGCTGAGCAGTGGAGAACGAGAGATCAGAATGGGAATAGGTGTGCATGGAGTCTGAAAGGAACGTGGATGCTCCAGTGTTAAGGCAGACGAGGTTGAGTTGACTGAGGTCAGCCAACCTCTCAGACAGGTTCTTGAAGAGACCCAAAGAGGATGGTGTGCATTAAAGTCACCGGGCAGCAAAAAGGGGAAGGGAGTTGACCAATAAGCTGGAGGAAGTCTGCCCTGGTGACACTGAATGATGGAGGGATGTAGACATTACAAACAGAAAAGGTGAAGTGAGAAAGAAAAATGCACACTGTAACAGCTTGCAGCGGTGTTCAGTGAGATGGTTGAACTATAAACGTCATCCTGGATGAGCAGCATGACTTCCGCATGAGATGGAATGCCGTCCTTGGGGGAGAAGGTCAATGCAGAGTGGAAAGAACTGTGAAAGATCAAAGCAGTCGTGAGGATGCAATTTTGTTTCCAGGAGGCAGAGAACAAGTGGATGCCCTGAAGCCAAGAGCAGGCATAATTCCTCCAATACATTAAATGAATTCACACTTGTGAATGACAACTATCATCTGTAGAATGGAATGACAACAATGAAAATCTGTGCCGGGCCGACACTTGAACCCGGATTTCCCACTTATCATGAGCGGTAGCCTTACCATTTGGCTATTCATGCACAACTCATGGCCAGATAAAAATTTACATGTAGTCAACCAAGTGTCCGCAACTCGTACTTGTAAATCCATTATGAACATTCCCTTACAGGTCATAAGCTGTAGTCCACAGTTGCTTGTCCGGTACTGGCAGAAAAAAAGACAATATTGTAGTGCGCCTGCGCTATCCTGATTACGATGGAAACTTCTTTTGGACATGAATGCATGTGTGGCAACGACAGCCGTTATTAAATACATTACATGAATTCACAATTGTGAATAAGGACAGCTATCAGCTGCGGAATGGAATGACGACAATGAAAATCTGTTTTTGTTTAGTTTTAGAGCGCAAATACAACTAGCGTCATACGCATCCTTGTCAAAACTATAGAACACGAAGATAAAGAGAGGAGTTAAAAAATAACTACACGTTAATCCCAATCGACAGAAGAGAAGACAGCTAAAAACAGTGATGTGGAGAAATGTCTATAAAATATGCCACAGAGAAACAGACGTCCCGAACAAAATTTAAATGTCCTTCACCATATTGCTACAATGGATAAAATGTAAATGCGGTCAACAGCCCGCGCATCATTCGCTAAAAAAGTCGATAACTCAGACGGCACCAATAACTTAGATGGCAAACACACAAAAGAACGTAAGTTTAAAACGGGCATTCCATCAGGAAATGGCAGACTTTAACAAATGGTGGTGGCTAAAAAGAGTGCCCAATATGCAATCTTCCTAAATTGATCTCCTCACAATGACACGATGAAAGGGCCAAGAGGAGGTCATCCAACTCGCTGGGAGAAGCTTAATAATATGGAGCGTGTTCCCATGAAGGGAGGACCAGTGGTGATGAAAAAGTGACACCACCTGCTGACAGACCGCAATGCAGAGATCATCAGAGGGAATGGAAGAACTAGCGAGCTGAGGTACGAGGACTACAGCCTTGGCAGCTGCATCAGCAACCTCATTTTCTGTCAGACTGACATAACCCGGAACCCACACTAACATCACAGTGTCTCCACCAAAAGTGAGCAAGTGACAGATTTCCTGGACCCATTACACTAAGGGATGGTCAGTGTACAGCACACAGAGGCATCGAGAGAGTTAGAGCGGATGATGCACTTTAAAAGCCTGTGTCACGGGATACACTGTGTTGCCTGATACAGGGCAAAGAGCTCTGCTGTAAAAATCGAGCAGTGTTCTGGAAGCCGATACCGAAAAATATTGGTCCCAATGACAAAGTCATACCCGACATCATGGTCAGTGTGAGAGCCATCAGTGAACACAAGGGTACTATCAAAAAGTTCCGTGCAATGGTCGTGAAACTGAAGGCAATAGAGCGAGGCTGGAGTAGTGTGCTTATGAAGTGAATAAAGGTCAAGGTGAACAAAGGTTGCTGAACGAAGCCAAGGTGGTGAAGGGTTCACATCCATTAGGAAAGTGACACATAATGTCAAGTTAAGCTGCCGGAGCAAGAACCAAACGCATACTCCAGGAGGCAACAGAGAATAGGGACGCACCCCATACTGGTGATCAAAGGAGTCATCAAAAAAGGAGACACAGGATGGGTGGCCACACATGGCAGGCAAACGGCATGCATATCTGCTTAGCAGAAAGTCACGGAAGTAGAGCAGTGGTAGCTCTGCAGCTTCAGCATATAGACTCTCAACCAGGCTAGTGTAAAAGGGGCCAGTGGCCAAATGGACGCGACTATGGTGGATAGTATTGAGACAGCGTAAGAGGGATGGACATGCAGATGCATAAACACAACACTCATAGTCTAGTTTCGAACAGTTGAGGTACTGATATAAATGGAGGAGGGTTTTTTTTTTTTTTTTTTTTTTTTTTTTTTTTGGTAGGGTTTAAGGGCGCTCAACTACTGAGGGCATTAGCGCCCAGTCACTGTTGTTAGAGCACATGGAATCTAGTAAAACTCAAGGGGAGGGGGGGACACCAGAAAGACCTGACAAGAATGCAGATAAAATAAGTAAAAAGGTTAGATGTCTTTGGACAAGCCAGTCAAAGTTATAAAACGCAGAACACGAGCAGCTGCTTGAGCGTCATCAGCTAAAATATCCGGTAAAGTAGATGGCAGGGACAGGACAACACGAGATTGACTAAAGCGGGGACACGACAATAAAACATGGCGCACTGTTAATGCCTGACCACAAGGGCACTGCGGGGCTGGGTCACCGGAGAGCAGGTAGCGGTGGCTAAACCGGCAATGCCCAATCCGCAACCTGGTCAGAAGGACCTCCTCTCGCCGAGATGGTTGGGAGGAGGTTGTTCAAGCAGTTGGGAGCGGTTTTACTGCCTGGAGCTTGTTTCCTTGGAGGGATGACCAAGCATCCCACCACAACGACACAAGCCTCTTACAAACATCCCCACGAACGTCAGATGACGGGACACAACGGGAGGCTGGCCGAGGCAGGAAGACTGCAGCCTTGGCTGCAGCATCCGCAGCCTCATTCCCAGGCACTCCTACATGTCCGGGAACCCACAGAAAGCTGACAGGAGAACCATTATCAGCGAAAGAATGGAGGGACTGCTGTATCCGTTGAATCAAGGGATGGACCGGATAGGGAGCTCCAAGGCTCTGAAGAGCACTGAGTGAGTCGGAGCAGAGTACATACGATGAAAAAAGCTCAGCCGTAAAGCTCGAACATTGGTCGAGGAGCCGGTATTTAAAGGTGGCGGCCCCGACGACAAACGCACAGCCGACACCATCGTCAGTCTTGGAGCCATCGGTGTAAATAAAGGTGTGACTGGCAAGTCGCGCACGAAGTTCGACAAACCGTGAGCAATACACTGCAGCCGGAGTACCCTCCTTCGGGAGTGAGCTGAGGTTGAGATAAATATGAACTGGAGCCTGGAGCCAAGGTGGTGTCGGGCTCTCACCCTCTCTGAAGGTGATAGGGAGGGCAAAATCCAATTGTCGAAGCAGGCAACGGAAGCGGACTCGGGGGGGGGGGGGGGGGGGGGGGGGGGGGGGGGGGGGGGGGGGGGGGGGGTGCAGCAGGGCAGACACATACAACCCGTACTGACGGTCGAGAGAATCGGCGAAGAAGGACTGGTAAGAGGGGTGGTCAGGCATAGACAACAGCCGGCAGGCATACCGACACAGCAGTACGTCGCGCCGATAGGTCAATGGTAATTCGGCAGCTTCAGCATAAAGACTCTCGACAGGACTAGTGTAGAAGGCTCTGGTCACAAGACGTAACCCCCGATGGTGGATGGAGTTGAGACGGCGTAAGAGGGATGGCCGAGCAGACGAGTAGACGAAGCTCCCATAATCCAGCTTCGATCGGACTATGGACCGATACAAGCGAAGCAGGACAGTGCGATCCGCTCCCCAAGATGAACCACTAAGAACTCTGAGGACATTAAGGGAACATGTACAACGGGCCGCCAAATAAGAGACATGCGGAGACCAACACAGTTTCCTGTCCAACATGAGCCCTAGAAACTTAGTTGTTTCCACGAATGGGAGAACAACGGGACCGAGATGTAAGGATGGCGGAAGGAACGCTTTATATCGCCAAAAGTTGATACAAACAGTCTTCTCTTCAGAGAACCGGAAGCCATTTGCCACGCTCCATGAATATAGGCTGTCTAGACAACGCTGAAGGCAGCGCTCCAGGAGGCATGTTCTCTGGGCACTGCAGTAGATCGCGAAGTCATCGACAAAGAGAGAGCCTGAGACATTAGGTGGAATGCAATCCATAATTGGATTGATCGCGATGACAAAAAGGGCTACGCTCAAGACGGAGCCCTGAGGCACTCCGTTCTCCTGGAGGAAGACGTCGGACAATACGGAACCCACACGTACCCTAAACTTTTGATCCGTTAAAAAGGAATCAATAAAAAGGGGCAGGCGACCACGTAGGCCCCACCTGTGCATAGTGCGGAGGATACCTCCTCTCCAACAGGTATCATAAGCCTTCTCCAAATCGAAGAACACAGCTACCGTTTGGCGCCTTCGCAAAAAGTTGTTCATGATGAATGTCGACAAGGTCACAAGGTGGTCGACAGCGGAGCGGCGGCGACGAAAGCCGCATTGGACATTGGTAAGTAGCCGTCGAGATTCAAGAATCCAAACTAACCGAGCATGAACCATGCGCTCCATCACCTTACAGACACAGCTTGTAAGAGAAATGGGGCGGTAACTAGAAGGAAGGTGTCTATCCTTCCTGGGTTTGGGTATAGGAACAACGACGGCGTCACGCCAACGCATGGGGACTTGACCTTCGGTCCAGACGCGATTGTAGGTACGAAGAAGGAAGCTTTTTCCCGCCGGAGAAAGGTGTGCCAGCATCTGAACGTGAATGGCATCTGGCCCCGGAGCAGAGGACCGGGACAGTGCAAGCGCACATTCGAGTTCCCGCATAGTAAAAGGGGCATTATAAGTTTCCAGATTCAGCGAGTGGAAGGAAGGTCGCCAAGCCTCTTCTGCCTCTTTCCTGGGAAGGAAGGCAGGGTGGTAATGGGCGGAGCTTGAAACCTCCGCGAAAAACCGGCTGAAGGCGTTGGAGACAGCCACAGGATCAACGACGACCTCATTACCTGAGGTCAGGCCAGGTACCGAGGAGTGGGCCTTAATGCCCGACAGCCGAAGCAGGCCACCCCATACGACAGAAGAGGGAGTAAAACTGTTAAAGGAGCTGGTGAAAGAGGCCCAACAAGCTTTTTTGCTGTCTTTGATGACTCTACGGCATTGCGCTCGGAGTCATTTGTATCCAATACAATTCGCCAACGTAGGATGGCGGCGAAAGGTGCGTAAAGCACGTCGTCGAGCACGGATAGTGTCTCTACAAGCCTCGTTCCACCAGGGGATGGAAACGCGACGTGAAGAAGAGGTAGTACGAGGAATGGAACGTTCGGCAGCATTGATGATAACAGCCGTGAGGTATTCGACCTGACTGTCACAACTGAGAAAATCGTGGTCTGGAAAGGTCGCCAGGGAGGAGTAAAGTCCCCAGTCAGCTTGCGGTATGTTCCAGCTCGAAGGACGTGGGGAGGGGGTGTGGTGCAGGAGACGAACGACACGGGGGAAGTGGTCGCTCGAATAGGTGTCAGAAAGGACATACCACTCGAACCAACGGGCAAGAGTGGTAGAACAGATCAAGAGGTCCAAGTGGGAGTAGGTATGAGTAGAGTCAGAGAGGAAAGTCGGGGCGCCAGTATTGAGGCAGACAAGATTGAGATGGTTGAAGACATCCGCCAAGAGTGAGCCTCTTTGACAGGATGCAGGAGAGCCCCAAAGGGGATGATGGGCATTGAAGTCGCCAAACAATAAAAACAGCGGGGGAAGCTGAACGATCAGGTGCATCATGTCAGCCCGACTAACAGCAGATGACGATGGAGTGTAGATGGTACAAACTGAAAAAGTAAAAGCAGAAAGAGTAATACGAACAGCTATTGCTTGGAGTGGGGTGGTCAATGGGATGGGATGGTAATAGACATCGTCCCGAACAAGCAACATGACCCCACCATGAGCTGGGATACCGTCCACAGGGGTGAGGTCATACCGCTCCGAGGTATAGTGGGTAACGGCAATACGGTCAGTCGGGCGCAACTTGGTTTCCTGGAGACCAAGGACGAGCGGACAGTGCAGGCAGAGGAGAAGTTGTAATTCCTCCCGATTAGATCGAATACCTCTTATGTTCCAATGTAACAAGGCCATCGCTAGTCAAAAAAGAGGGGGAACGAGACGGGGGAAGAGGAGGAAGGGTGGCCCCTGGGGCAGAGGGGGCGGAGGCCACGGGGGAGGAGGATTTGGAAGGGAGGGATTTGGGAGGCGGAGGCCGAGACCCCGGATGGGGGGAGGAGGCGGAGGGGGGACAGGATAGGGGTGAGGATACCGCGGAAGGAGTGGACACAACTGAGGCAAACGAAGTGGTCAACGGCACAGGATGGAGGCGGTCATACTTCTTCCTGGCCTCAGAATAAGAGAGCCGATCCAAAGTTTTGAGTTCTTGTATCTTCTTCTCCTTCTGATATGCGGGGCAGTCTGAGGATCTAGGCGAGTGGATGCCAGGACAATTAACGCACCGAGGTGGTGGGTTGCATGTATGTTCCTCACGAAGAGGACGTCCACAATCACCACAAAGGGGCTCAGCCTCACACCGTGACGACATGTGCTCAAAGCGCAAACACCGAAAACAGCACATAGGAGGCGGGACGTAAGGTCGCACGTCACACCGGTAGCACATCACCTTTACCTTCTCCGGGAGAACGTCCCCCTCGAAGGCGAGGATAAAGGCCCCGGTGTCGATGCGATGGTCTTTGGGGCCGCGCTGGACACGCCGGACGAAATGCACGCCTCGGCGCTCTAGGTTGGCCCTGAGCTCCTCATCAGATTGCAGCAGGAGGTCCCAATGAAAAATAACCCCCTGCGTCCTATTTAGTGCCAGATGCGGGACAATGGACACTGGGATGTCCCCTAGGCGGTCGCACGCCTGGAGCGCCGCCGACTGTGTGGCGGAGGTGGTCTTTATAAGAACGGACCCCGAACGCATCTTACTGAGAGCCTCTATTTCCCCGAAGATGTCCTCAATGTGCTGAACAAGAAACATGGGCTTGGAGGTGGCGAACGTCCCCCCCATCGGTTCGAGAACAGACCAAATAGCGGGGGAAGTACTTCGCCCCAAGCCGGCGGGCCTGTCCCTCCTCCCAGGGAGTGGCCAAGGGGGAAAGGGCAGGAGAACCAGAACTAGAAACAGTACCTTTCCTTTTGAAAGACTCGGCCGCAGAGCGACCTGATATGTGTTGACGTTTCATCTGCGAAACGTCCGCCCCGATACCACCCACTCCGACCAGGGGCTCTCCCCACGGTCGCCACCCAGCCTCAGCAAGGGCCACCTGGCAGGATGACCGTTGCCGGGAGTCCTGATGCCCCAAGGAGACGGGCATCTACTCCTTGGCCGACATGGGGAGGGTGCAGCTCAGGTATCGGCAGTACGATCCCTGTGTTGTCAGGGGGGTTACAACCTAGAGGGTACATGACGACCCCACCACAACGGGCTGGCTACCGTGCTGGATTTCTGGTGCCATGGAAAGTCCATCATGATCGTAGGTGCAGATCGGGACGCACTATGGGCGTAACTTGTACAACCCATCAGGCGTTTAGGCCCAATTTGAGGAATAGTGGGTATGGTTACAACGCCGGTACAATGCTGAGTGCTAAGGTCTTAGTGCACTGAGGACCAGTGTACACCACGTAAGGCGTCCTTCCCCAAAAGGCTCGTACTTCTGTAGAATTTTGAAAAATGGAGGTCAAACCCCAAGGGGGACCATCACATGGAAGGCCGAAACGGTTGAAACTCCTTTTAGTCGCCTCTTACGACAGGCAGGAATACCTCGGGCCTATTCTTACCCCGGACCCACAGGGGGATGGAGGAGGGTGGTTCGATCTGCTGTCCAGGAAGTACTACTGAGGAGAGGACATGTAGGACACTAAGGTACCACATCCAGCAGGCTGCCAAGTAACACACATGGGAGGACCAAGAAAGCTACCTATGGAGCAAGAGGCCCAGGAATTTCGTAGTTTCAACGAACGAAAGAGCATCAGGCCCAAGATGTAAAGACGGTGGAAGAAACCATTTGTGCAGCCAGAAATTCATACGAACGGTTTTGTCAGTGGAAAAATGAAAGTCATTGTCAATACTCCATGAGTAAAGACGATTGATACATCACTGAAGACACCACTCAATGAGAAAAGTCCCTGGAGAACTACAATAGATGCCAAAATCGTCAACGAAAATAGAGCCGGAGATGCCCGGAGGGAGACAGGTAATTATAGGGTTAATGGTGATAACAAAGAGGATGATGCTCAGGACAGAACCCTGAGGAACACCATTTGCCTGGATAAAGGTGCCCAACAAGGCACACTCAACACGTACCCTGAAAACTCTGTCTTGCCAAAGAAGCCCTACGTGTAGAGAGTACGGAGGATACCAGTCCTCCAGCAAGTGTCATAGGCTTTCTCCAAATTGAAAAACATGGCCACTCTGGGATTTCCATAGAAAACCACTCATGACATGGGTGGACAAAGTGAGGAGATGGTCAACTGCAGACTGGGGTGCTCGAAATCCACACTGTGCACTGGTTAGTAAATTGCATGGCTTGAGTCACCATACCAGCCGGGCATGAATCATACATTCCATCATGTTGCAAATACAGCTGGTGAGAGAAATGGGGCGGTAACTGGAAGGAAGATTCCGCACTGGCTGTATGAATGAATTTTATTAAATCTGCGAGGGGTTTCGCACCACTTATCGGTGCATCCTCAGGCAATATACACTATTTATAACATAGTAATGTTGAACATTGCCCTGTAGCCAACGTTACTGTGTTATAAATAGTGTATACTGGCCGAGGATGCACCGATAAGTGGTGCGAAAGCGGTCGCAGTTTTAATAAAAATCATTCATACAGCCAGTGCGGAATTTGCTTTGAAAAAATGTTGAAGTTTGGCTGTGGTTGCCCGCCCTATAAACAACATGGAAGGAAGATGTTTGTCCTTACTGAGCTTACGTATGGGTACGACAGTGGCTTCATGCCAGTGTCTGGGAAAAGTGCCCTCTGCCCAGATGCAGTTGTAAATATGAAGCAGAAAGTGCTTGCTTGCAAGAGAAAGGTGCTGCAACATATGAATGTGAACGTCGTCTGGCCCCGGGGCAAAGGATCAGGATGAACTGAGAGCATGATCTAGTTCCCTCATAGTAAAGATGGCATAGTAGCACTCACAATTCTTAGAATAGAAGAGTATCGCCCTAGCCTTCTCCATTCATTTCCAAAGGAGGAAGGCAGTGTGATAGTGGGAGTAGCTCAAAATCTCCGCAAAATATCAGCCCAAGGTGTTGGAGATAACAAGAGGGTCCACTGTGACTCCACTGTCAGGACAGAAATTGGGGAATAGACCTTGGTACCAGAGAGCTGTTGGAGGTTGGCCCACACGACGG
The DNA here is from genome assembly GCF_021461385.2 of Schistocerca piceifrons. Taxonomy (NCBI): domain Eukaryota; kingdom Metazoa; phylum Arthropoda; class Insecta; order Orthoptera; family Acrididae; genus Schistocerca; species Schistocerca piceifrons. Next base: position 315,003,997 of record NC_060143.1, on the reverse strand, counting down.
AAGAGAGAGTGTAACTATTAAAGGACTAGTGAATTAAATTCAGCTAGCTTTTTTGCTAGCCTGAAGAATGCAACAACACTCTGCACGCAACTGTTTATAATGAATGCAGTTTGCCATCATACGATTATGGTTGAGAAGGTGGAAAGCACATCTCTGCACGTGAATTGCACCGCCAAGGGACTGGGCCACAGCATGGTAAAGAGGAAGTGCGTGGAATGGAACGTTCTGCAGTGGTAAGGGTAACGTTTGTAAGATATTCTCCCTGGTCATCAGGGAGGAGTAAAGCCTCGAATCGGCTTTAGTATAATGTCATTTGGGAGTTTGCATGTAAGTGGGGTAGGAGTCAGCAAATCAATAGACATGGGAAATGGTCGCTCAAGTTTGTGTTAGAGAGAACAGACCACTGAAGACAATGGGCAGGCTGGGCAGTTCAGAAGGATAGGTCCAAATGGAAACAGGTGTGTGCGTGGAGTCTGAAAGGAACTAGGGTGCTCCTAGGAAGTCTGTCCTAGTGGCATAGAATGATGGAGGGATGTACACAATACAAAGGGAAAAGATGAAGTGAGGAGGTAACAAGCGACTTGCAACAACTTGAAGACGGGTAGTTTGGGAGATGGGTTGACTATGGATGTCATCCCATTTGAGCAGCACGACTCTCCCATGAGATGGAATGCAGTCCTCAGGGGAGAGGGGGGGGGGGGAGGAGGGGGTCAAAATGGACCAGGAAGAAATGCAGGCAGAGAGCAGGGGGCTGCTGAGGTTCTAAGAGCCGCTGTTAATCCTATTTGTTCAATCAAAGGCCATGAACATTATATTCAGGGAACGGTATTGTTAAGTGTCAGATGGTATAACCCAATGCTTTCGACTAGGCAACAACTTGCGAGCGACAGGATAAGATACTTTCCCTTCACCGGTGTCCCCTGGATGTCCTGTTCATTGAGATACACAGAATATCCTAGGAATGAGGTACCATGGTTGCCACTGCAATTAATGCACGTGGGAGAAGGACGCAGGCAATCGTCCTCGTGAGCATCCCTACTGCAAGTAACACAACTGGCCATGTTTCAACAAAACATTCAAGTGTGGCTGAACCAATGACACAGGTAGCAACGCAATGGGTTCAGAATGTATGGTCAGGTTGTGATAACTTTAATGCCTGCTTTGACCTTGGACTGAAGCATCACTCTATCAAAAGTGAAAAAAAGAGTGTGTGTGGGCACTAAGGAGACATCTACCTTTTTCATCACCCAATGGATTGCAATGACACCTTCATCAGCGAGATATGTTTATTTCTGCCTTGGTCAGACCATCGAGCAGCCTAGCATACATAACACCGCAGGAAGAATTCACCGAGTCCTATGGGCCTCGACACAGAGTAGACATATAGAAGGGATGCGGTAATCAGTTGATGTGCTCAAGAATCAGAAGTAATTTCCAAAAGCCATGTGCCACTGCATAAACAAAAGCAGGATTTCACAGGGCCAGCAATTGCATCAAGACCTTTCTGGATAAGAAATTGATTTACAGTTGCAAAAGACTGACAATCTTCAGTACATGAAACCACAAGGAACCATGATGCATCTGGGAGGGTCTTTGAATCGGGAGCTTCTTTCCGTTTGTGTTTCGTAGACGTTGACTGAGAAGATGTTGATTGGCTCATTGTAAGAAAATCCCCATGACTGCCAGCGTCTCCGATGGTGTGCTCCTTCCAACTAGGAGGGAGAGGGGGGCAGGGTGGGGGGGCCTCAGAGGGGGTCTCACCCGCAATAGATGATTGTTCACATCCTAGGTCACACCCTCCTGAACACCTAACAGAGGAACCAATCGGCACTTTGGGAAAGTAGCAGCTCAGGCAATCACCCCTCCCTGGGCCTGGCCTGTACCAGGGGTACATGCAAACCCCACCTGTCGACCTGGGGCTGGGACTTACGCTTTACCCAGTCACCTTTTAAGTATTAGACGCATGGGCCAGCCTTCAGGAGCACACAGGGAGGAAGAAGAAAAAAGGAACCTCAAATCCGAAGTGAAGGAAGGACAGGAGTAGATGAACGAAGAAAGAAAAAGAAACAAAAACCAGTGAAGAGTATTCTGAAACTGATTACCGAAAATGTAGAACAAATTTCCAAAAACGGCCCAGACATGTTCCCCAACAGATGGAAAAAAGAACAACTAGAGGATTGAAATGCAGCACAGAAGGGAAAAGATGCTGCAAATGTTGGGGCCCCATGGTAGCCAAGCACAAACACACCTATGAACGGCAAGGCCTCTGGAGGAATGAAAATCTGTGCCGGACCGGGACTCGAACCTGGATTTCCCGCTTATCCTGCATGTAAACATATGGTTGACGACATAGGGAAGTTCGGGTGTGGCTGTGAGTCATGCACGGATAGCCAAATGGTAAGGCTGCTCGCGATAAACAGGAAATCCAGGTTCGAGCATTGGTCCGGCACAGATTTTCATTGTCGTCATTTCATTCTACAGATGATGATTCATTTAATGTATTTCATAATGGCTCTAGTCACAAAAGTGCTTGTTCCTTTGGTCAAGCATGCACGTCCAAAGGAACTTTTCACCATAATCAGAGTAACACAGGCACTGCAATAGCATATATGTAATTCCTCATTGTCGAATCTAATGCTGCAGATGTTCCATTGGAGTCACAACAGGGAAATGGAAGGAGGGAAAAAATGAAAGGGTTTCATCTCAGCGGTTGCCGTGTGCGAGCCTTCGAAGAATCACTGCTACAGGGCACATAGGCTGAAGGATCCTGTTGCATGAGATCTGCAGAGGCGATAGCAGTCTCTCTGGGTCAGCCTGTGGATTCTAGGGATGAAAAACTGTTAACGGTGTACACCGGCAAAATGGAGGTCAGCCAGGTGAGGGTATAACATAGCGAGACCATTGAAGAGGCTCTCCAAGTCTGTGAAGGAGAAGATCATTTGTCTTTGCTTGATTTCTTGGAGCCTTTGTGATTGGCAGATGAAGCCTCAAATGTTTGTTAGCTGCAGGGACGTAAGAAGTCTTTGCGAGAGTATTCCTACTGTCCTTTCCAGCCTGCTGGTTGTGTACAGGAGATTTCACCATCAGAAGTGAAGATTTGGTGGTTTGTTGCACAGCTGGAGGAGAAGAAGACTGGGTGACTTAATAACAATACTGAATTTGAGGTCACAAGTCTGTGCGGCCATGTCCTTCATGGACTGAGGCATAGCACAAGTGGTTCTGTAAATACCAGATGGTAAAACACAAGACTTTCAACCAGTCAATAACTTACGAGTGACAAGGTAAGGTACTTTCCCTTCACCCGGATCTCCTGGAGGGACTGCTCATCAAAAGACATAGAATATTCTAGGAATGAGGCTTCACTGTCACCATTGCAATTAATACATCAGGGAGAAGGAGATGGGAAATCGTCCTCGGGAGCATCCCTACCACAAGTAGCAAATCTGGCACATTTCGACAAGACATTCAAGTGTGGTTGTCAAGGTGACACTGGTAGAAGCACATCAGGGTTGGAATGTTCAGTTGGACTGTGATGGCTTCATAGCCTGCTTTGATCGTTTATGGAAGCACTACTCTATTAAACATGAGGAAAAGAGTGTTTGGAGACACTAATAATGCATCAACCTTTTTCTTTACTTTGTGGACTGCAGTGGTGCCCTGATCAGAGAGGTGAACTTAGATTTCTCCCTCGGTCAGACCATCAAGCAACCTAGTGTAAATAATGCCGCATGAAGAATTTAGCATTCAGTGGGTCTCGATGCGAGTTGGAGAGCTGTGGATGAATGAAGCTGGAAGCAGTTGTTGGGCCTGAAAATCACAATTGGTCTCCAAAAGCAAAGTGACATTACATAAACAAGAGCAGCATTTCACAGGGCCTGCAATCGCATCAAAACCTTCCTGAATAATAAACGGATTAACTGTAGCAAAGGAATGACCTTCTCCAATACAATACCACGGCGAATGGGAGATTCTTGAAATCTTTAGCCTCATTCCGTTTATGTTTAGAAGAAGTAGACTGAGATGGTGACTGGCTCAATGTGAGAAAATCCCCATGATTGCCAGTGTCTCCAATGGCAGACTCCTTCCAAGTGACTTTTCACTCTTCCTGAACTCCTGACAGAGGGACCATTTGGCAATTTTGAAAGATAATAACTCAGGCAATCACTTGTGAACCCCACCTGTTGAACCAGGGCTGAGAATTATGCATTACCCAGTCACCTGTTATGCTTTAAAGATGCATGGGCCAGCTTTCAGGAGTGCACAGGGAGGGAGAAGGAAACAAAGAGGATCCTCAAACACCAAAGCAGAGGAACGATAGGATATGCAGAATGAAGAAAGAAAGAAAAAAAGTGGAAGGACTGTTCTGATGTTAGGTTACTGAAACTTCAGAACACATTCCCAAAAATACCCCAGACATGTTCCCCAAGGGAGGGGGAAAGAGAATAGCAGGAGGACAGACATGCAGCATGGAAAGGGAAAAGGTGCTGCAAAGTCCAGAGCCCCATGGTAGCCAAGTACAAACTTACCAAAGAGCAATAGGCCACCATGGGGAGGCCTCATGTCGGGCCAAAGTTATTTCTCCACAATGACAAGAGGTCCGTTTTTAGAAGATTGACTCAATTGATTTCAATATTATTGAATGATACTATTGACTCCTACTGGATTCAATGTTTAAATTGATATGAGCATGTAGAGAATAATGTGAATTTCTACAATATAATACAAAAAACCGAAAATAGATATTTTAGACATTATCAAATGTTTCTGATCGTACAGAAAATTTTACTTCTCTGATGGGAAGTCCCTTTCTGCTTCCCGTCTCACATATACCTCTTGTTTCCGTCATTTTCTGCCACGATATGAGAAACTAATGAAAGTTAAACAAATCTGTTTACATGAATAAAGGTTTGTAGATTATTTTTAAACAGAAACAAAGTGCAACAAAGCAAAGAGTTGCAATGTGTATTGTATCAGAAGCCTGTATCACAACTACACCTTCAAGAATTTTTAGACTTTCATGAATCCAATGAATTATTTGAATGTTGAGAACTGAAGTTCATAAATTGCTCGAGATTTTTGTATAACAATGAGAATTTGACGTGAGAGATAAAAACACAGGCGCTCTAATAAAAGGAACACATATATCTTTAACAATTCAGGAATGCAATGCTGAAAGTGAGAACTCTAGTTACTTTTCATTCAGAAGACTGCTCATGAGCAGAAAGAATAGGAAAAGCACAACTATTAAGAAGAAGAGGGTACTGCTGCTAGGGCAGAGAGATAGGTCCGCAACTGAAGACTTAAAATAAAAAAGGCTCTATGTGCTATAATAAAGACTTTTGAGTTTTTGTCTGAAGTGGGATCTACACACCACGCCACTAACATATAAAAGGATCAAACTGACATGAATGTAAATATAGTACCAAACGCAATCAACAGATGGTATGTGGTTTAACAGCCACTGCTGTTAACATGTGAGAGGCTGCATCTTCCACGTGCTTACTCCTTAGTATTAGTTAAAATGGTGCACCAGCACATGTTTGCAACAGGTGGAGTGGAAGAAACAACCATTTGAAGGAAAGGTATTGTGGCAACAATGAGGAAAAAGCTCAAAAAAGGAGGTAATGAATACTTAACTCAAATAATAAATTTATTCCTACAAAAGCTAACCCAGAACAGGAGCAAATACTCTTTACCGATCGCTAACCTACACAATAACTGGAGAGAATGTTTATTCTTGAGTTATCAGATGTATTGTTCCAGAAGATGATACAGCAATCAAGATAAGGCCATTTACTGTCAGTAACATGAGTGCATCTGACTTGTTACATTGCAAGAAAGCAGCAGATTTTAACATAAACACTGCAAATCTAAACATATGCAAAGTACAGTGGTTATGGTTGGGCAAACCTAAGCCTTAGGTAGTTAAGACCAGGAGAAGCTTCAATGAAACTGAGGCCTGGCTGGGTGTCCCTATTTTGAGAAAAGGTGTAAGAGTACAAGACATTAAGAAAATTCAACTACCTGCCCTGGATGTTACAAACCATATCTGACAGAAAAGAGGAAATATTTGATTGAAATGATGCTGTACCTTACAAATAAAAACCATACACAGTTTTACAAAAACAGAATGAACTTGTACTGTCTTTTTGCTGAGTACTGAGCTATGCCAGTTGGTGCTTTTCATTGCATCTCCACTTTCATTAAGTTTTTCATACAATTACAATACAACATTTGTAATTTCCAAGGAAACTGGATCCATACTACGCTTCACTTTAATACATTAATAGTGCAATTATGACTATTAATTATCTAATATATTTAAAACTCATTTTCCTCTAATTCATCATTTTGGCACTTACAGTTTTTTTATTAATTCTTCAACTACAGGAGATGTTGGGGGAATAGTATCTTGTAACCAACTTTTAAAGCCAAGTTCTGGGCAGAATCAGGTGATTAAGGGTTTAGGACTTTTGAATAAGGATTTAACAAGGGGTTATCAGGTAGTGATAGTGCATGGGGCAGGGAACAGCTTGGACAGGAACAGAATGTACAACATGGGTGATGATCTGAGTAAGATAGCTTCTCAAACTGGTAGCAGCAATGTGAGCATGACTGAGCTGTGCTGATGACTGACGATGATGACCCCAGTGTTGGTGTCATGAGGACTATCGGGAGATGGGGCTACATTAGACATAGACTGCACCTCAACAGGACCGACAAAAGAGGTTGGTAGAGTCGATTAGTGAAAGTATAGCAGGCAGGTGTGGGAACACAAATCACCACATAGCTGTTGTCTTGGGGAGGACTAGGTCTTTTGCCAGGATAAATCATGACAACATATTCATCCTCCCAACAACTGAAGACCTGGGAACAGTTCCACCCTTCAAAACTAACACATCAGGTTGGTGCATAAGTATGTAGCTTTTTTGTTTTGCGAGTTGGTATTCTTGATGCTATGAGTTTATTTATAGATTGTCTTTTTTTTGTTGCTCATTGTTGCTGTTTGAGTTTACATGTTGCCATTTCATCATTTGGAGATAATGAGTGGAGCTGTGGACACTATGAACATGTGAGTACCAAGTAGAGGAATCTAAATATTTCCAACATATTCTTCCGTTTGAGTTCACCGGAAGGGTGACAACAGCTGAGGCAGCCAGAAACATTCGCATCACGTACAAGGATAACCCCACTGGACAAAGCACAGCATGACAATGGTTTTCTCGTTTTGAAGACTTTTGACATTAGTGACTTTCCATGTTCAGGAAGATCATCAGGGTTTGATGAATATCATTAAATGCATTAATCCACAATGATTCTCATTAGTGTACTTCAGAACTGGCAAATATGATAAACTGTGATCATTCCTCCATTGTGCGGCATTTGCATGCAATGGGCAAGGTTCAAAAATCGAGTCTGTGCTCCAAGCCAAAATCACAAAAATCAGTCAGTGGCCATATGTGCATCTTCGGTTGCTTGTCAGAAATTGGCTCATGAACAACACTGAACTGTGACATTTTGCAGATGCAATCCAAGAGCAATGACAAGGAAGACTGTGTGAAGTGAAGCTACTTCATGATAATGCCCACCCACATTCTGCTAAACTAACAAAAAACATTATACAAGAGTTCGGTTGGGAAGTCATTCTGCAGCCCCTTATTCATCTCGAATTTTTGCGCTTTCCACACACTATCAAACAACCTTCAAGGAACTTCCCTTCCGAATGAAAATGCTCTCCAATCATGGCTTAACAAGCTCTTCGCCTCAAAACATCTGATTTCTACAGTTGTGGAATCGAAAAGTTACCCCAGCATTGGCAGATTGTTGTAAATAATGTAGGAGAACACATATTGATAACTAAAGTCTCTGATTATTGTTGTCAGATAATAAAGTTAAAGACAGGCTTTCAAAACCCAACAAAACTGCAGGCCTGCAAAAAGAATCTTCTCAGAATGTAAAGTACAAACTTTTCTTAGGGTATTGGCAAATCAAATCTGGAATGAAAAATATACACAAAACAACAAAAATGACAAGTTCTCTAAAGTCAGCAAATTGTTTATTAATTTTTGAGGAGATATTTTCAAAAGTCGCCACTACAACACAGCAGCTATGGAAGAGAGATGGATAACTGTAAGTATTTAAATTTCTCAGTTCTTTACAAAAGTGCTAATTTACACTACTCCACAGTCTCCAGGTTACTATCATAGGTACAAAAAAAGATATACAAGAATACACTACCCCAGGAAACTTGCTTGCTGCAAAAAATCAGAATATAATGCAGAAAATAAAATCAAAGCAGTTCAGGAGGTCAGAATACGTCAAACTAGAAAAGGCAGACAAAAGTATAACACAAAAATAAAAATTGAAGGTAGTACAATCAAAAATCCTCAGTTTGTAAATAACTGTTTCTCTGGTAGGCTACTGCAGAGAAGTCGCAACAAAATCTTTCTAAAACACATATAGTACCCACAATGACTTACACAGTAAGCATAATGTTGTTTCCCACGACAGAGCTTGGAGTCAGGAAAGCAATACACCAATTAAAAAATAAGAAGTCAGCAGGCAGAGACAAGGTTCCAGTCTCTCCTCTTAAGACACGTACAAACAGCATACTAGCTCCATTAACAAATATAATAAATGAGTCCTTTGGTGTTGATACTTTTCAAGAATACCTACAGCATGCACTAGTTGTGCCGCAACTACATAAAGGTTATGTGGAGGGAAACAAAACTACAGGTCCATTTAATTACTGTCTGCGTTCTTGAATATAACTGAATAAATCACGAAAGCACATAAATGAGTTACACAGATAAATACAACTTTCTTAACCAAGCGTAGTTTGGTTTCTGAAGTGGGAGAAGTACAATATCGACCATTATAGAGCTCACAAAAGTGGTTGTTGAAGCTATTGAAATGCATGACTCTTTTACAAGCATATTCTTAGACGTGTCAAGGCTTCTGCCATTGTTCACCATGAAATACTACTAAATTAGATAGAAACACTATGTGAAGAGAAATAGCACATAAATTTTCCAACCTTACCTGGAAAACAGGGCAGGGCGCAAGAGATAGAGATAGTTTTTGTGTGTGTGTGTGTGTGTGTAAAACTATTGTCAGGCAAGAAACAAACACAGTTGTTTCCTGGGGTAGTGTATTCTATTCATAATATTTATCAATGATTTTTTTAGACCAGGAGAAAATGTTCTCTTCATTAATGCCAGCAACCTCACAGTCACTGATAAAACACTAGGATTCCCACTAGAGAAAGCGGCACTACAGAAGTGTCCATTTCCAACCATCTGCTTTGACCCATGATGCCAACAATATGTGGTGCTTCCAGCACACACAAAATGCTGACAATAATGTCACTACATACACACGCCAACAAACACAAACAAACATTAAAATGACACAATAACGTCTCACTCCAAAAATAGAATAAAACTAATGGGACAACCGCAAAAAATTGGGGGTTTAAGGCAGGGACAAGCTAAATATAACGGAACACCACACTATCCCATAACAAATAATACAAAAACATTTATTTACAGCATTCTGCAACACCAAGAAAACCACAGGAATCTGATCCTTCCCTTGACCTATGTACCTCATCTGCAGCTGCTGATAGCAAAAACCAACACACCTCAATCGCAGCTATCAATAACAAAAGACCAACACCTATAACAAGGACCCGAACCACTCAAAAACCCAAATATTCCATGTTCACTACATCAACCAAACAATAATCGACCTGCCATGAATATACAATACACAAAACATTACAATTACTATATAATCAAACCAAAACAAAAATTATGTACCAACAAAAGCCTCCGGCAATACAACCTAGGTTGGCCAGCACACGCACGCATGCATTCACAAGCACCGACAACACCATATATACATGTCCCTGGCCCGAGCTGCCAGAACGCTTGTCAACCTCATGTTGTTGCCACAAACATGGCATCTAACATATTCAGCAATAAGACCGAACATCTGCAGAAACTGTGCGAGAGATATCATATCACCACCCATCTCAGAACATAATGATACACTCATGAACTTCACTGTCAAATCCATATCTAACAAAACAGAAATTAAGAAAATTACACTTGAAGAATAAGATTGTCACTCTGCAGCAGATTGTGCGCTGATATGAAACTCCCTGGCAGATTAAAACTGTGTGCCGGACCGAGACTCGAACTCAGGACCTTTGCCGTTCAAGGGCAAGTGCTCAACCCACTGAGTTACCCAAGTACAACTCACGACCTGTACCCACAGCTTCAATTCTGCCAGTACCTCATCCCCTACCTTCCAAACTTCACAGAAGCTCTTCTGCGAAAGCTGCAGAACTAGCACTCCTGGAAGAAAGGATATTGCGGAGACATGGCTTAGCCACAGCCTGAGGGATGTTTCCAGAATGAGCTTTTCACTCTGCAGCAGAGTCTGCACTGATAAGAAACTTTCTGGCAGATTAAAACTGTGTGCTGAACTGAGATTCGAACTCTGGACCTATGCCTTTTGTGGGCAAGGAGGCAGGAGACGAGGTACTGGCAGAATTGAAGCTGTGGGCACGGGTTGTGAGTCGTGCTTGGGTAGCTCAATTGGCAGAGCACTTGCCTGCAAAAGGCAAAAGTCCCATGTTCGAGTCTCTGTCCGGCACACAGTTTTAATCGGCCAGGAAGTTCCAAAATTACACTTCTTTCCCCCATAACAACAAACTAATCAGACCTACGAAAAACGCCAAACACATAAACAAAAAAAAAAAAACCTTAGTAATTTACTGAAAATACTTCCACAACCCACATTCCCCACCAGCTACCTGAAATCAAAAACCATGTTAGCACGATGACAACCAAAACTCGAATGAACCCAATACCAAACGTTAAACTCAGCATGTCCACATTCACCACCTGAGGGCACCATCAAATACAACAACATGACATCTATAACCACAATCAAATTAATGTAATAAATGAACACTGAACATAATGAAAACAAACAGTGTATGCTTCAGTGTAAATAAGGAGAACAATTATGTCATATTAAACACAGATGATAAATCTTATGTCAGAAACACCAAGCTTTTAGAGATGAATATTGACTGTCAGGTAACACGGAATGATCCACACAAAAATAGTGGCACAAAGAATGTCATCAACATGTTATGTTCTTAGGATTCTTTCATCAGTTTGTAACAGCCAATTTGTGGTGACATCCTATTCCTAAGTACACCCAGTTATTAGCTATGGGATTCTTTTGTGGGGATCAAAGGCACAAAACATGGACACAATTTTTAAACTGAAGAAAAGAACCGTAAGAGTAATAACTACAAGCAATAGTCCGGCTCATTGTATCAAAAACTGCTGAAACATTATCCTAACTGCACAAAGGGAGTAGGTTATATCTGCCAATTTATTGTGAAAAATCAGGGACATTACTACGTAGGCTATTTCACCAACAGTTCTACAAATAACCATGCAACAATAACCAGTTTGGACACTTAAATACTTATGATAAGCAAACAGAAAACTCAAAACACTTCCTATCATGGCATAAAACTGTATAATAAATTTCCCATGGAGATGAAAAAGATTATTAAAATAAATGTGTTTAGAGTGATAGCTAAACCACTCTTCATAAGTAGTGCATACTACACAATTAAAGAGTATTTAGAAAGCAAAAGGGGCAACTACAACACCCCGTCACATTACAATACATGATCACAATTTAAAACTTCAAGAAAGTAATGTAGCAAGATCTACAGTGCACAATAGTGATGTTTTGTTATTCTCCTGAACACAGTCACTGACCCATCATGAGGGGGATGCTGATTCAACTTTCTAAATGTAATGGGAGGAGGACATGTAGATATGTACAGGGCATAGTTGAGTGTTTAAAGGCCTGAAGGCAGTTTTCTGGACCAACTGAAGGGAGTCCAAGGGGTATAGCAGGATGTTCATGATCCACAATTCACCAGCAGATGTCCCTAATGTGTGCAGGTATGCAGTGCAAAAATTACTTTATATAAGTTATATAACGCAAATTGCGTGTAAATCAAACAACATAATACAATAGGGACTAGCTGCAGTTATTAAGACAATGGGCTCATATTCGGGAGGATGGAATTTCCCAGTCCACTAATCCAGATTTAGGTTTTCTGCAATTCTCCTACATCAATCGTAATAAAAACACTCCCAAGCATTCTATGTACATGTATATTTTGAGCTCTCATTTTCATTTTATTATGTTGACAAACACTATTATCACAGTGAGGTAATTCCTGGATGGATGAATGAATAAATAAATGAGTCAAGTGATATATCAGTAGATGCCAACTAACTGTGCTGGAATCGATGAATAAAACATCTTCACAGAAAATTCATGACCATATATGATTACTTCTAGTACAGAGACAGTTCCTCGTGTTACAAGCAATGGCTGAAGATTCGTGTCTAAAAACAGTGTTTATGTGGGATACATCCAACTTTAAAGAATGTAAACCACTGAATGTAAATATACAGCCCTTCATAATATATCATAACAACCAGATTTTCGCGGTAACTGAAATAATTCTCCACCATTACGGAAGTTACATTAAGAAAACACAGAGCGAGAACTACTTGTTAATATGAGGCAAGAAATATTTATCAGCATTTAGACAACAGTGACGATTTATAATGGCACATTTACTACACCTAAAACGCTCTCGACAAGTTCTTTGTTTACAATCACACAACATCACACGTTAATTCGTAAAATTGATTCAAAAACTATACTTACTGAAACCGGTCTGTCGCTGGCAAATCAGTGAGGGTTGAGTCACATTTCTCATCTTCTAGCTGTAAATTTCACCTCAATACCAAATTACAGCCGTTATTAATTCATCGGTTTACAAACAACCCACACACTGCGTCAATATGAGCGCGAAACTTACGCGCGAAAAATGCAACCAACCTTATACTATGAAAATTTCATAGATGAAAAAGTATTCCATCAAAATTATACATGTTTTTTTTTGCTACGAAGCATGAGTAAAATAAAACCAGCCAGACAATAAAACCATTATGTTTATATGAAACATAAACATTAAAAATAGCAAGAATCTTTTCTGATATCAACACCTAAGAAAAAAAATGAAAGAATCGATATTTCAGCTCCAATTATATCGAAGTAATGATATAAAATAAAGCTGAAGATCCAGCCTAGAATTATCCTCCAGTCCAAAAATGAGGGAATTCATAAGCGTTCTTTCTGAGTGCTTAGAACAGCATCCATTAGAACTAACCCAGTCCATGCTAGCCGTCATTCAGCGTCCAAACATTCCACAGTGAATTTCAAAAGTTAACAATCACACGCGCGGACCTTCAAGTCACCGTCAAGATTCCTCCGTAAGAGTTTTAACGCCGACAATGGTGGGGGTGAGGGAGGGTGAGAGAACTATGTCTGCATCTGCTAATATCAGAAGATAACCTATTTTCGCCGCTCTCAAACATGCTATAAAAGTGTTTTCATCCTATTGTATATTTTTAATCTTTATTTTATTATTTTGCTCTTTTTTCATCGCAAGTTGCAGATGTTCCACAACGATATGGATCACAACCAAACTGTGACTTGGATATCTTTTCCGTTTAATGTTTTTCGAAAAGCGATATCTGAGGAAAAAAATTGTGTAGCTTGTACAGTAACAGACTAGAGTTATCGCTTATGAATAAGAACGTAAGATGACGAAAACATTTTCATGAAATAACATTTTTATCTGAAAAAGTCGGCTAGTTTCATCATCCACGGATCCTTTGTACGATAAATTGTAATGATCTGAAACAAGTCATTCCACACACACACAACAAATTAATATGAAACTATGGCTAGATGCTAAGCATCTACATGCTTTGCTATTCAAAAATATACAGCTGTGACTTAGTAATTCTTACCCACCACATTCTACACATAACAATAATAGAAATTCTTTTACGGAATAGAAGGAGCTGTCAAAAAGAATTTTTTTCAGTTTGTTTCCAAACTTTTACTTCGCTATCTGTGAGACATTATATATCAATGCGTAAGTGATCAAAAATTTTGGTTGCAGCAGTGTTAACCTAATGTGATGTAATGAATATTATTTAATCTTCTGATATTGTACTTATATATCTCATTGTTTGTTTTGCACTGCAGTGGATTATTTACAAACTTCACGAAGGAATAAATATAATGTGAAGCAGTAGTCAAAATGCCCAACTTCTCAAACAGATGTCTACAAGATGATTGAGTGTGAGTACCACATATTACTCTTACAGCACCTTTTTGACCAATGAAGGTTTTTTTCTTAAGAATGAGATACCCTGGAACATTATTCTATATGACATTATTGAATTCAAATATGCAAAATGCGTCAATTTACTAATTTTATTCTCTCCAAGATTTAGGGTGATTCTAAGTTCAATGCGTATATTGTTGCAGAAACAGCCAGTGTATAGAAGACTTTGCACAATAGTGTTTACGGTCATTGCATTTCCTTTTCTTGAAGATAGAGAATGCTTCTGCTGTATGTTAAGGGTCTGGGAGGTTGCAGTTCCACAACATCCATCTATTATTATCAAGGAAATATTTTATTTACTGTTAAGCCTCCATATTTAATTAGTTCAGCAGTTTTCTATCTATTCCGGTAGCCTTACTTTTCTTCATGAAGCCCCTTGTAGCTCCTCCAACCATAACTGGATCTACTGCATCATTGTAGATACATTGCCCATCGTAATATTTTGTCTTGTGGGTATCCATAAATTTGTATAATGTTTCATCTACTGTTCATTGCGTGTAATGTACAGTGAGGATGCCTTTTCTTCCTTCTTTGAGGCTTTCATGACTTTGTATGTGAATTGCTCTCTGTCATGTACACACTGTTCTGAGACACTATGAATGACATTTACTTACTTACGAAAGTATATACATACAGATACACCAAGCAGTATTTATAATAATAATAATAATAATATAAATTTTAGTGTCATTGAACTTTACAGGACTAGACAAAGTCAATATTAATAAGTAAAGGATTGTATTTATAAGTTTATACACCAAGTAGTGCAGGATAGACTTTCTTAATATATCCACAGGTATCTCCCCATTCATGCTACATACTGCAATTTCCCTTAGAACTGCATTCAAAAAATTCAGTAACCGAATAAAAAGGTAAACCATCTAATCTGTTACACAAGTTGTGTTTAAATAAATTTAAAGTATATTACTTATTTCTAAAGGTAACTTATTATACATTTTTAAGCTTAAAACTTTATAACTATTTAATGATTTTGACAATCTATAGAATGCCACATCTATTTTCTTGCTATTTCTAGTATTATTACAATGAACGTCTTCATTTAAGAGCTGGCTGGAAAAATTATTTTTTATGAAAATTAGAACATGGTATATATACAGATTAACAACTGTACGACAACTTAAATTTACAAATAGTGGCTTGCATGTTCCCACTTGTTTGAACCTTTAGTAATCCAGACCACACTTTTTGAAGCAGAAGAATATCCTGGACATGGCTGCTGTTCCCCCAGAAAATAATTCCCTATGAAATGATACTCTGAAAAAATGCAAAATATGCTGATCTAACATAATTATCTGGGACACAGCTCTTTAATTTCCTCAGCAAATAAATTACTATAGAAAGCCTAGCACTTAAGTATTTAATGTGTGGTTTCCATGAGAGTTTACTGTCTATGTTTAAGCCGAAAGATTTAATACTATCTGAGTTGTCTGAACATGGTAAATTACAAAGACTAAAAACATATTTGTTGCGTCTTACCTTCATTTAAACAAAAGCCATTGGCTCTAAACTAAATATAGGCCTGAGATATTGTATGTTCAGTTAAACTGTGCTGTTCATTGAAGTCAGAGCTACTGTTAAAAAAGGTAGTGTCATCTGCATACAGTATAGTTTGAGAGTTGATAAAAGGCGGTAAATCGTTGATAATTAATGCAAATAGCAAAGGGCCTAAAATTGAGCCTTGTGGCACACCATATCTAAGTGTGACTACACTAGACTTATCGTTACCTATACATACAATTTGTTGGCGGTCATTAAGAAATGATTTGAACATTTTAGTGCGAACACCTTTTATTCCATAATAAAACAGTTTCTCTATCAGTACCCCATGATCAACACGATCAAAAGCGTTGCTGAGGTCGCAAAAGGTAGTCTGAGCATATCCCATTGCTTCAAATACATCCAGCACTTTTTTTAACGAGTATGACCATGGCATCCACAGTTGACCTGCCTTTTCTAAAACCAAACTACTCATTACATACTAGGTTATATTGTTCACGATAGGAACAAAGTTGGGAGTAGATTCAATAATTTTAGAAAAAATTGGAGTAATGCATATAGGTCTATAACTAGATGGACATGTTTTATCACCTTTCTTAAAAATAGGAACTACTCTAGCCAATTTCAAAATGGTAGGAAATATTCCCTCACCAATATATCTATTTATGAGATAGATCAATCGGTCAAAAATACATTCAATTTTTCTTTTTATAGAACTACTGGACAAATCAAAAATATGAACACTCTCAGATGGTTTAAGAATTTTAACAACTCCTAGAACATCACTAAAATTAAAATTTGAAAATGGAATTTTTTCCCCAAAAAGCTTCATCAATTCTGCATGGGATTCATTGGGTTTTGCTATGTTTCTACAAATTTTTTCCACAAAAATTGTTAAAACTATCTGGGAATAAGTTCACAACCTCTTTTTTGCCACTATTGGAAGGTGAATTTATTACCTTCCATGTTGTTTTACATATATTTATAGATCTGTTAGTTATACCAAACATCAACAATTTCTTTGCATCATTGACACTTAGTTTGTATTCTCTCTTAGCTTCAGTATGCACTAATCTAGCATTTTCTGTCCTATACTGTCTATACAGATCTAAATAAAACAGTGATTTATTTTTATATGCAGTAATTGAAGAGTGTACCACTCACGTTGGTTCTTAGATTTGCTTTTTTTTATGTGAAAGGGGATACACTCTTTTTTTTTATAAACGCCTCAAAAAGTGAACAAAATACTGAAAAAATTTGTTAAACGTACCATCAGCAGAGCAACATTGATAACTGTGAAATAAACGTTTTCAGCTAAAATTGCACAATGAATTCTTAAAACTGCATAAATTTACTTCATTCAGAGGTCTAGAAACTACTAACTACTTTTACCAGCAACAGTACTCTTATTAGGTAACTTAATATTACTTCATTCACATATCACAGCATTGTGATCTGAAAACTGAAAAGTGGCAACATCTGTGGTACAATAAGCCTCATCGACAGTTGTAAAAATATTGCCAAAACATACTGATCCTCTTGTCATTTTGGAAATTAAAAAAATAAACTTATATTGTCTTAATAGATTTTATAATGCATTCACACTTTGATTATCCTCAGTTACATCAAATGCAGAATTGACCACTCCCCTTATAGCAATGCTAAATTTTTCCCATTTTGACCTACACAAAAAAAATAAACAAATCATCAAGTTTGTCTAAAAAACAGAAGGATCTCCAGTTGAGGATCTATAAAGTACAATTATTAGCGGTTCAGCGTCTTCCAAACAGAAACCTGAAACCTGAAAATCAAACTCATGACAAAGAAAATCGAGGTCCAATTTAAAATCATTACGCAAAGAATGCTTTTTAATATACACTGCAGTGCCTCCATTATTATGCTGTTCCCTACAATAACTGATAACTACTATATAACCATCTAATAGTTCAAATGGCAGTTCTTCTTTCTTATACCAATGCTCACGTAAATGCAAAATATCTAACAACTTTCAACAGCAAAGTTATCTTCTACTACACATTTATGTCTGAGACATTGAACATTGAGATACTCTATTTTAAACTCAGATCTACCTGTTGTGACTATGCTTACATCACCTTGGATATTTCTCTTCAGTTTATTAATTATATCTTCAAAAATGGCAGGGTTATTAATTAAATCTTCACAAGTAGCAGGGTTAAGACCTAGATATCATTTCATACCATCATCTATACCTACTTGTGTCAAAGTATTTCCTGGCCATTCCCTAAAAAACTTTCACTGGTAAAGGTCATTGGGATTGGTTCACAACCATTTAAGTATGTAAGCCTGTCTTTTACAATGTTTATAATTGTCCTACACAAACTAGCCTTGCCACGGGTGTTGAGATGTTGTCCACGTCTAGTGAAAAGGCTGCGATTACAATTAGCAAAACTGATAATACTTACATTTCTAAAATGTTTACAGATACGCCTATATTTTTCATTTTCCTTTAATGTTTCTTCGTTACCACAAGACCAAGACTCAGATCATGTCGCTGAGGGATATTTATCACCACTATGCTTGTATGTGTAAGCACTGACAAAGTCTTCTTTAGTTCATTAACAGCTTCTGAAGTATTTTTTCTGGCCACATCATTTGCTCCTGACATCAACGCCACAGTGTCATAGGAAGAAAGATCCTCGGCTTCTATATTAAAAAACAAAAACCAGCCTCAATTGCAAAAAAAGCACCTAGGTTAAATGTTTAAGTTAGAGTTTATGGCGGGTCATGGCCCATCGAAAATAGGCGTATGAGGTGGAGCATACACCATTAAGTTAAGTATTGGTTTTGACTTTGTACATATGTACTTTTCGTGTTTTTCTTTTATTTTTCGTTTATAAATGTATAGCTATGGTGTTGTTTTAATCATTGACAAAGGTCTTCTTAGGCACTTGTGAGTTTTATTGTTGTTCTGAAGAAAGTTTAGTTATCTACACCGAAACATGGGTTAACATTTAACACTAGGTGCTTTTTTCACAATCGAGCCGGGGCTTTAGTTTTTTAATATATTAACCAACGATTGCTGACGCGCTGTGATGTTGAAGGTTCTTATATCCTTGGCTTCATTTACAGCTGATGAAGCGACGTCATGAAAGCACGCCGCCAGTTACACAGCTCCATGTACTATATAATTCTGAAGGCTTTCAGATTGGTTCAGTTGGAAAGAAAGACATCTGCCATGACTGTCACCAAAAAGAAGAATTTTAGCTCTTTTCGTTTTGATTTTTATTTTGGATTGAAACAAGTCTGGGTTTATCTGCAGATGGGATAGACCTAGTTTCTTCAGTACCGTCGTCTGGAAGCAGGAGAGGTTCAAATCTGTTCTTCATTGGAGAGAAACTGTTATCTTGATCTACTTTCTGCTTCGCTATTCTGGTCGATTGCTTACGAGACCTAACTGATTCCCATCTCCTAGGCATGTGTAGATTATTTGTATCCCCATTTATATTAAGCATGCCCTGCTCAGTCACATCTTTACTGGTTTCTTCCAGATTTTTTATTCTAGTTCTCAAAGCACAATTCTCGTTCTTCATAACTTCCATGTCTTTTTACAACACATTAATTATTTCTAAAGCACTGAAATACTCACTGTTTGCATGAACCACACCTCTGTGTTCTTCACAATGGGCGCAAGTACCACAAAACTAGTCCTTACTTACATCGATTTCTTTAAAATTTGGCAAATTTCCACATTTAAAATGATACCATCTGTCACATAAATCACATAAGATACCGTTTTTCACTATTTTATTAAATTTACGATACTTATCATTCAATACAAAACTACTTTTCGTAGGAGCTGACACAACATCACAACTACCATTTGTCGCCATCTTAGTCTTTTTAGTATTTATCATCGTAGTTTTACACACAATTCAACAGGTTTCATTGGAAAATTCGCTCATTCTAAGAAAAAGACAAAATGTTGTTGAGACTTCACAAAAATCCTCCTTCAGAGCTAACAGGACACACATACACTCAGATATACCTGCAAGGCTACATTGTTCAGGTCAATTACTTATCCCATTTGTTACCAACCAACAGATTTCCAACAGATGTTACGGAGACGGTATGTGGCTTACACACACACAAATTTTCCCTGCTTCGAAAGTTAAAGCATATTTTGTGCATAACGCTAACAAAAATACGTCTATTCAGTGACGTACAACATAAGCACTATGTAGCAGACAATAATTGGTAATTCATACCTGTGTTGAAATATAATATGCACTACTATATAACTTTTTCACTATTTATTGAATTTCATTTATATCTATAACAATCGGCCAACATGACCCACCACAAAACACCTATCGCTTCATCAAAACAATCTAAAGATGGGAATGAAACAGCCTTTTTACTTTATCGATTGAGTATTTTTATTATGTAGCGAAGAATGTCATTAAGAAATGTATTTTTCTCCTTCAATAGATGGCAAAATAAGTGTGTGGAGCACATCTCATATGTAAGTCCGTTTCTTTATATCTCTTTATATGTGAGCAATTGACCATTTAGTAATCTGAGTATTTGTTTTCAAATTATCATGTAAAATCACATAATGCATAGTAGGTCACATTCTGTTGATAATAAACATTGTCTAGTATCAGGTAATACTCATTATAAGTAGCGATTAGAAGTTAATTTTTTAATGAATAAGTTAATTAAGTGAGTGACCAGTTCTTGTTTTAAGAGGAAACATGAATTACTGATCTGCAGGCACAATTTTTGCGGCTCGTAAAATAGATAAATTCGTGTAGTGTAACATGGATTAAGTGATGTAATTCTATTTTCAAGTGTTTCAGCTGCGTTGCAGTCTGTGATAAGTGTGGATGCTGCCATGTAGCACTCATAGCCAGGCAGGGAGTGGTATGTATAGATAGTGGGCAGTAATTTCATTGATGCGTTTGTCATGGTAATTGAAGGCAGAATTCAGTGATGCTGCCCCATGGAACTGTGGGCTTTGCAAAAAAGACGAGACAATCGCTGAAAAGGAAGCAAGGATTTGCGCCTGATTATGCGAAATTTGAACTAGACAAGATACAGGGGGGAAAAGAACATGGAAACTGAGTAAATGTAATACATAATGCACGAAAGGGAAACAGCTCTACAGCTTCATCTACATATGAGGCATCTAATAATTTCGACTTGTTACCTGAAGAAGGAGGGGAAGAGCTTTGTCCACCTGCAGGTCACAATAGAGTGCAGAAGATCTTAAGCATAGAAACTGAATGCAGGTTGGTATCAAGAGAAATGAAGAAGAAAAGAGTTTTGCTGCTAGGTAGTAGCCATGGGAGGGGTATTGTGAAGCCAAGTGCTAGCATTATACAGGTGACAGTGGACATACGGAAATTGTGTGAAGATTTTGACAAAAAGGATCAGGTTAGTATAGTAGTTAGAGCAGGGAACAGATAGGATAAAGATAGAAATTACTACATTAGGCATGATCTGGATGAAATAGGACAGTGTGAGTTTTGTGGAGGTCCGCAGCGCCATGACCAGCACTGACCCACATACTCTGAATGATACACTGGAATAATCGAATTGTACACTGGAAAAATTGAATCATGCACCGAAACGATGAAACGTATCTTACATAAGTTTTTATATCAACTGCACTACACAGAACCACTTATAAACAATTGCAGCAGTATGTAATCGAGATGTATCCAGTAATGAGCACTGTAACCATCTCCACCAGAACAGCGACTACGCTGGAAGCACTGCAAGCACAGGTAACTGAACTGCCTAAGCAAGTTGTGAGTAGTGGGACAACCTTCGCGTCAAGACATGTTGCATTGTTGCCAAATTTATTCAAGATGGCGGCGATGACGTCATCCAAGATGGCGGCGATGACATCATCCAAGATGGCGGCATGTAGACTTGGCAACATCGCATGACGTCATCCAAGATGGCGGATTTAGGCGGGAGAAAAGGCCAATTGTGCTACGTCCACTAACCTAACCTCAAGAAAAAATGGCGGGAAGTTTGACTTTTGGTGGGAAAACAGCCCAATTGTGCTATGTCCACTAACCTAAGCCTCCAGAAAAAAATGGCGGGAAGTTTGAATTCCAACACGATAATGCATGCAAAGACCGTACTTGTCTTTATTATTATTGATTATCATTCACTAACATTCATTATCATTTATTATTATTTATTATCATTTATTATTATTTATTATTATTTATTATCATATATTATTATTTATTATTATTGACCTGCCTCCACTAGAAAATTGCCTACAAATTCAAATTCCAACACGATAATGGCTGCAAAACCTTACTTTTGTTTATTACTATTCATTATTATTTATTAACATTCATTTTCATTCATTGTCATTTATTATCATTCATTATCATTTATTATCATTTATTATCATTTATTGTTATTATTATTATTATTATTATTATTATTATTATTATTATTATTATGTATTATAGGCGTACATCCACTAGAAAATTGCGCCAAATTCAAATTCCAACACGATAATATCTCGAAAACTGTACTTCTATGTATTATCATCGTTTATTATTTATTCAAGACGTCCGATTTTCTCGGCGAGAAAGCCATTTTCCTTACATCCATAACAAAAATATATCACAAGTTCAAATGCCAACACCATAATTGATCACACGTACAAACTTTCTCCCTCAGTTATCTTTTTTCACTGGTAGCCTATCATAATCGCGTCAAATAATAAACTGCTCTTATAGTAACGTAAGTCACGTCCTTTGATTTTGCAGGGGGGAAGGGACTGAAGACTTTATTTCAAGCAGTACGGTCATCACTTGTTCTCCAACACAGTAAGCACACACATCTTTGATATCGCAGTGCAGTCACTACGACGTCCGCGCTCCAACTGAATTAGTTCAAATCCTCACCACCCCCTATCCAGCGCTCAGAGACACTGCCTACGCCTGTCACGTGAGGTGGCCGGCCACTAGCTCAGGGGGCGAGCCCAGCGATCGCTCCCACGTCGTAAACATGTTTTCGCTGGACACACTGGAACTTGTCGAGTTTGACGTCACAGCGGCCACGTGTATTCGACGCCTCCGCACGTCCCCGCCAAAATTGTCTGCCTCGGAGCTGAATCACACAACGGTCGACCGTTCGCTGCCACCCTTTTGGCGCCACGTTCAAATCTGTCGATGCCGACCGCTCACCGTCCACCACGTGCCCTGTGCGAGCGAGAACGCAGTGCTACACTTTTGGCAGCAAAGTTTGCTCGGCAGTGGAATCCGCCATGACTATATATCAGCACGTTTGGACCGCACTAGAACGCCCGCTAATATTGCTCGCGCGTAATAACTGTGCAATCGCTGCGCCAAGCCCCGATTACGTCACACACCCTCTATACACGCGACGGACATAGCCTTCTGTAAATACCCGGAAAAAGACTGTTTATTTCACATATTACGGTTACGCAGGTGTGTTCAAACTGACTTCTCCATGCTCGCACAGCAAAACACCAGAGCACAGCTGACGTATGCGTGGCCGGCTGACGTCAAGCGACCAGCGGTGCCCGCACACCCCCATGGCCAACGCACCAGCTAGGCGGCGAGCGGCGCCTCAGGGTCCCGCACAAACGGTCAGCCGCGCTCGTCTCCACGAGCACTTAACGCCGGACACGATGGAACCTGTCGACCGCATGCCGGACAAAGGATACGTTTGGCGCCAGAGTTTTACCGACAGTGGAATCCACCATGACCGTATAACAGCGCGTTTGCTCGTCGCGAGAACGCTCGCTAATTCACTCTCACCACCCCGCTATATTAAATAATTGAATTTACAATTTCATATACGTATGCAAACGTGTTCAAGTCCCTAATTTCTACTACTTTTCGAGGACCAGACCGCCACCTCCTCCTAGGAACCAGCGCCAAGTTTGAAATCTGCCAATAAACAAAGCTCACTTGCGCTTCCGCCACCAACCTAAGAAAATTGTTTCAAATTAAGCCACCAGCAACCAACTTCTTCCTACACGTTTCTGGTAAATGGGCTCACCCTGCACTAGGCCCATGGATGGAGGAACGAATTTACTTTATTTAGGAATGGAGTATATGTATCACACCGACATGTCCCACATCATACAGACCTGCAAAACACTCCTACATAACTCATTTATAATGTTCTAGACACACGCTTGCTAATTGTAAACAGTTAAAAATAACTCATCGCACAGCCAACAGACATACGAACCGCTCGTAAATAATGCAAAACATTTACCTCCAAATAGCCAAACAACTGCTAATTTTCGGAAATAATTTCAGTGCATAGGCTGATGGAAGGAGGAACGAGTGTACTTTATTTATTTGCGACATATCTTTTTCAAACTTTTACTTCTCATAGGTTTCGATATGTAACGCTCACATAAGGCAGTTTCTGAACTCCAGTAGTGTACTACACTTGGCAACACAACCACATCCATCAAGATATTCATTCCAATACAGACCTGTAACTCCTCTACAGATAAATTTGTCCAGTTATTTATCTACTCACTCACATTCTGACCAGATTGCCGTTATTGCGCAAAAACAGCTCAGACTGCGCTGTGCTGCTCGGGGAAGTAAGGAAGGACTGCACTCTATTTATTTGGAGCCCTTTTATTTAGTTGTGGAGTATATTTATCACAAAACACCCGCACTGATCCCACTGTGGTCATTTGACACAGGCCACAAACACGCAAACAACTCCTAATTTCACCACACAATAGCAAACAGCTCTTAAATAATGCAGTACACAATATCAGCAGACGAGCTCTGTACTCTTAAACTCTCCAAATAAAGCACTGCACAGTGCACAGACATGCTCGCAAAATAGTGCAACAGATGCGCCCAAACACCACCAGCTGCCAAACCGAGCAAAAGTCTCTGCTCGGCCTCCCCCAAACATGACCTCAACACAGTCGCATTCGCACCTATCACTGGAGAAACTGATATCGCCTATGCGCCTTAGATTACGCTCCAAGGCAGGCCGCGCGCGCGTTCGGTCGGCGGGGAACGGGGTTCCAGAGTCTCCAGCCAAGTTCAGCTTCCGAGCGCTCGTGACAGCCGACACATGTGAAAGCTGCATTGTTTTTCTCATGCATACCGCCGGCGTCTCAGGTCTCGACCTGCCTTTACGTCTATTCTCAGAATAGCTCATAGCTCGTTGACACACTCGATTAACGCGGCCGGGAAAACATTTACTACTCGTATGCAACCGAGATGGTGACGGAAAACCAATCACTCTGATCTGCGCTGCAGGCACGTGTAATCATTGAGAACACTCTATTTTTTTTCGAACAACTTATTTAACCATACACTGTATCTATCACGTTATCACAAAACACCAATCCCAGATGTGCCGTGGGCCATGTTGCACAGCCCACAGACCGCACCCAATCATAATTTCAGTACAGACTATAGCAAACTGCTACTAAATAATACATCACACAGATGTGTAGATATGCTCAGTACTCGTAAACTATCCTAATAAAGCATAGCAGAGCCTGCAGATCCGCTCGCAAAATAACTCATCAGACGTGCGCAGGTACCCCCACTCTGCACCTTGCCCACAGGATCGTGAAGTCACTCATCCGTCTGATTTGAGACCTCGCACAGCCCCTGCTCGGCTTCCGCAAGCGTGAGTTGTCGCGGTCAAAGCGCTCGTCAGCGGTCAAAGCACACACATACGTCTGTCCAAGACCGTGAACCCGTGCCACGACCACCGAACGCGGGTGAAAGTAAACTTTATATCAACGTAGCATAATTCCAAAGCTCAACCTCAATACGCTAGACACATCATAGCAGCACATGTCTTTACCTCCTATGACACTGTAGCACACTGCACATTGCTCCTCACACACATTACACGGCCCTTTAACTAAACATAACTACACTTCCCTGCTCTCGCCTCGTCGCGTGACCAGCCATCTAAAAACCTTCTCAATATTATTCTTACTTTACGATATTTTTTTAAAAAAATAAGATCTAATTTACACCTCCCACCGCACCTAACCTCACACCCGTCCCACCATCAACATACGCAAACGTCCTCAACCCTATCTTGACACTCATATATCACCCCACAAACCATGCTCGTCAATCAATTTACCATTCTCATCCACTCTGTTCGAATTACAAACGTAGCCTCTATCTAAACACCAATTAACTCATCTTTCTCACACTTTCAACAGAAAAATTAATTTTACACACACACAGAAATACCAAACGCAATTAAAGAGTCAAACTTTTATACAGAGCATCAAGCACCATCCTTTTTTCAGCAGTTATTGTAAATGCTATTGTGTGTGTTGCCTGAATGTACTGATCTTCTGCAAATATGTTCCAGGTAGGATGAAGGGTTGGGCTCTGCGGTTTATACTGACAAAATTGATGATGAAATTCCTTTGACTTAAGTGACTTACAACCACATGCTGTGTGTTCCATGTAATCCACAGTAGTGTCCCTTAATCCTTAGCATGTAATATCAAATAAATGATGTATCTTGATTTTTTAGAATAACGAATATTATATTAATAAATTTACTAAAATTTGTTAAATATGTACCTCTGATCATCCTTTTTTCGGCAGTTATTGTAAAGTGTATTATGTGTGTGGCCTGAATATACTCATTGTTGTTGTTGTTGTTGTTGTTGTTGTGGTCTTCAGTCCTGAGACTGGTTTGATGCAGCCCTCCATACTACTCTATCCTGTGCAAGCTTCTTCATCTCCCAGTACCTACTGCAACCTACATCCTTCTGAATCTGTTCAGTGTATTCATCTCTTGGTCTCCCTCTACGATTTTTACCCTCCACGCTGCCCTCCAATACTAAATTGGTGATCCCTTAATGCCTCAGAACGTGTCCTACCAACCAATCCCTTCTTCTAGTCAAGTTGTGCCACAAACTCCTCTTTTCCCCAATCCTATTCAATACCTCCACATTAGTTATGTGATCTACCCATCTAGTCTTCAGCATTCTTCTGTAGCACCACATTTCGAAAGCTTCATTTCTGTTCTTGTCTAAATTATTTAACGTCCATGTTTCACTTCCATACATGGCCACACTCCATACAAATACTTTCAGAAACGACTTCCTGGCACTACATTTTATATCCTCTCTATTTCGACCATCATCAGTTATTTTGCTCCCCAAATAGCAAAACTCATTTATTACTTTAAGTGTCTCGTTTCCTAATCTAATTCCCTCAGCATCACCCATCTTAATTCGACTACATTCCATTATCCGCGTTTTGCTTTTGTTAATGTTCATCTTATATCCTTCCTTCAACACACTGTCCATTCCTTTCAACTCCTCCTCCAAGTCCTTTGCTGTCTCTGACAGAATTACAATGTCATCGGCGGACCCTAGAGTTTCTATTTATTCTCAGTGGATTTTAATTCGTACTCAGAATTTTTCTTTTGTTTCCTTTACTGCTTGCTCAATATACAGATTGAATAACATCGGGGAGAGGCTACAACCCTGACTCACTCCCTTACCAACCACTGCATCCCTTTCATGCCCCTCAACTCTTATAAGTGCCATCTGGTTTCTGTACAAATTATAAATAGCCTTTCGCTCCCTGAATTTTACCCCTGCCACCTTCAGAATTTGAAAGAGAGTATTTCAGTCAACATTGTCAGAAGCTTTCTCTAAGTCTACAAATGCTAGAAAAGTAGGTTTACCTTTCCTTAATCTGGCTTCTAAGATAAGTCGTAGGGTCAGTATTGATTCACGTGTTCCAACATCTGATCTTCTTCGAGGTTGGCTTCTACCAGTTTTTCCATTCATCTGTAAAGAATTCGCGTTAGTATTTTGCAGCCATGCCTTATTAAACTGATAGTTCAGTAATTTTCATATCTGTCAACACCTGCTTTCTTTGGGATTGGAATTACTGAATTCTTCTTGAAGTCTGAGAGTATTTTGCCTGTCTCATACATCTTGCTCACCAGATAGTAGAGGTTTGTCAGGGCTGACTCTCCCAAGGCTATCAGTAGTTCTAATGGAATGTTGTCTACTCCTGGGGCCTTGTTTCGAATTAGGTCTTTCAGTACTCTGTCAAACTGTTCATTCAGTATCATATCTCCCATTCCATCTTCATCTACATCCTCTTCCATTTCCATAATATTGTCCTCAAGTACATCGCCCTTGTATAGACCGTCTATATACTCCTTCCACCTTTCTGCTTTCCCTTCTTTGCTTAGAACTGGGTTTCCATCTGAGCTCTTGATATTCGTGCAAGTGGTTCTCTTTTCTCCACAGGTCTCTTTAATTTTCCCCCTAGTGACATGCGTCTCTACATCGTTACATTTGTATTCCTTTTTGCCTGCTTCATTTACTGCATTTTTGTATTTTCTCCTTTCATCAATTAAATTCAGTATCTCTTCTGTTACCCATGGATTTCCATTAGCCCTCGTCTTTTTACCAACTTGATCCTCTGCTGCCTTCACTATTTCATCTCTCATAGCTACCCATTCTTCTTCTACTTCCTGTCAATTGTTCCCTTATGCTCTCCCTGAAACACTGTACAACCTCTGGTTCTTTCAGTTTATCCAGGTCCCATCTCCTTAAATTCCCACTTTCTGGCAGTTTCTTCAGTTTTTATCTACAGTTCATAACCAATCGATTGTGGTCAGAGTCCACATATGCCCTGGAAATGTCTTACAATTTAAAACCTGGTTCCTAAATCTCTGTCTTACCATTGGATAATCTATCTGGAACCTTCCAGTATCTCCAGGCTTCTTCTATGTATTCAACCTTCTTTTATAATTCTTGAACCAAGTGCTAGCTATAATTAAGTTATGCTCTGTGCAAAATTCTACCAGATGGCGTCCTCTTTCATTCCTTACCCACATTCCATATTCACCTACTACCTTTCCTTCTCTTCCTTTTCCTACTGTCGAGTTCCAGTCACCCACGACTATTAAATTTTCGTCTCCCGTCACTATCTGAATAATTTCTTTTATCTCATCATACATTTCATCAATCAATTCGTCATCTGCGGAGCTAGTTGACATATAAACCTGTACTACTGTGGTAGGTGTGGACTTCGTATCTATCTTGGCCACAATAATGTCTTCACTATGCTGTTTGTAGTAGCTTTCCCACATTCCTATTTTTTTATTCATTATTAAACCTTCTCCTCCATTACCCCTATTTGATTTTATATTTATAACCCTGTATTCACCTCACCAGAAGTCTTGTTCCTTCTGCCTCCAAACTTCACTAATTCCCACTATATCTAACTTTAACCTATCCATTTCCCTTTTTAAATTTTCTAACCTACCTGCCCAATAAAGGGATCTGACATTCCACGCTCTGACCCGTAGAACGCCAGTTTTGTTTCTCCGGATAACAACATCCTCCTGAGTAGTCCCTGCCCGGAGATCTGAATGGAGGACTATTTTACCTCTGGAATATTTTACCCAAGAGGACGCCATCATCATTTAACCATACAGTAAAGCTGCATGCCCATGGGAAAAATTATAGCTGTAGTTTCCCCTTGCTTTCAGCCGTTCGCATTTCCAGCACAGCAAGGCCGTTTTGGTTAGCATTACAAGGCCAGATCAGTCAATCATCCAGACTGTTACCCCTGCAACTACTGAAAAGGCTGTGACCCCTCTTCAAGAGCCACACGTTTGTCTGGCCTCGCAACAGATACCCTTCCATTGTGGTTGCACCTATGGTATAGCTATCTATATCGCTGTGGCATGCAAGCCTCCTCACCAACGGCAAGGTTCATGGTTCTTGGGGGAGGGGGGCAGAATATACTCATCTTCTTCCTATGTGGCCAAGATAGGATGAAGGGTTGGGCTCTGTGGTTTATACTGACAATACTGATGATGAAATTCCTTTGACTTAAGTGACTGTAAAATTAAAAAAAAACACATGGTGTGTGTTACATGCAATACACAGTAGCTAGTTACCAACGTATTTTACACTTATTGGAGTAGAAAAGAAAATGCAATGTGTTTTGAATGTGTATATCATACGTACTACCGCATACTTGATAGCTGCACGACATTTTTTTTGTTTTTTCGTGTATAATAATATTCGTAATGTGTTCAGACCCAAAGCCAAGCTCTGGGAAACATCGAAGGGAAGTAAGGTATGATTAAAGAGGCTCTACAAGACATTGCAGAAGAAGCTTTAGGTTTAAAAGAAAGGGTGAAAAGGGCAGGATGGTACGATGAAGATTGTAAAAAGGCACTAGAAGAGAGAAATGAGGCAAGGAAGAAAATGATAAACAGGAGAACAAGATCTTATACACAAGAATTTATGAAGAAAGGGAAAGATTCAGATAGGATTTGCAGAAGAAAGAAATGAGAATTAGAGGGATGGATTACGAAGCTAGAAGAAGAGTATAATGATCAAGAAGTAATAAAATTCTACAAGAGAGTTCAGGAACTGATGAAAGACTTCCACCCACATACAGTATTCTGCAGAGATAAAGAAGGAAATTTTATAGGAGAAGAAGAACTGGTTCTAGACCTATGGGGCGAATACTTCAGTGAACTGCTGAATATCACTACATAAAGAGAAGTTCTGGAAGAAAATGAAACAGAGGGTGACCAACTGTGGCAGAATGTTAGTCAGGATGAGAGACCTCTACCTATACCAACAATAGAGGAAGTTAGAAAGGCAATTAAAAGCCTAAGGAATAGTAAGGCTCAAAGTAACGACAACATTTCAGCAGAGATAATCAAGGGTGGAGGTGAAGACCTAACAAGATTGGTGTGTTAGCTGATAGTGGAAATACGGGGAAAGGAAGAGATACCAGACGAATGGAACATGGCCATTATCTGTCCGATTCATAAGAAGAAAGACAAAGCAAACTGTGAAAATTATCACGGTATTTCATTAGTCAGCATGGTGTACAAAGTATAAGCCAAAGTCATTGTTATGAGACTTGCACCAATTACAGAAGAAATATTCGGAGACTACCAGTGCTGGTTTCGATGGGGCAGGTCAACAACTGACCTGATCTTCATAATAAGGCAAATAATGGAAAAGTGTTACGAATATAATGTGGATGTACACCAGCTTTTTGTAGACTTTAAGTAGGCCTATGATAGCGTTCAAAGGAAAAAGCTATATGACACCTTAATGGAGACGGAATTTCCAAGTAAACTTATCAGACTGGTACAAATGACGCTCACCAGCACAAAATGACAGGTACAAGTAGAAGGAAAAGTTTCTTAAGAATTTGAGGTCAACCAGGGATTAAGACAGGGTGATGTATTATCCACTTTACTCTTCAACATAAGGTTGGAGAGAGTGATGTGAAGGGTGGAGATTGATAACCGAGGTGGCACTCTGTTTAACCGTTTGCACCAAAAACAAGCTTATGCTGGTGATGTGTGTATGCTGTCTAAAAGTTTGAAAGAAAGTATTTGGCAGACTGGAAAAGGAGGTAGAACAGTTAGGATTTAGAGTAAACAACATAAAAACACAGTATCTCTTTGTTTCCAGGAAAAAAGCTGTTGTTAAAGAGAACTATATTAAGTTAAACAGAGGCAATTATGAGAGATGTGAGAAGTGCTGATTACAGTGGATTGTAGAATAAGAGAAAAAATAAAATCCAGAATTGCTGCTGGAAATAGAGCTTACTGGGCCCTGATCAAGATCCTTCAATCATGTAGCCTGAGCAGAAAATCGAAGACGACTGTCTATCGAACAGTCATAAGACCATTGGTAATGTATGGCTCAGAAACATGGACAATGACTGTAGCAGAAGAAGAGCTCTTGAGAAGACGGGAGAGGAAAATATTAAGAAAGGTTTTTGGTGGCGTGTATGAGGCAGGGAAACGGAGGATGAAGAGAAACAAGGAGTTGGAAGAACTGTATAGAAATCCTGACTTTGTGACTGAAATTAAGTGTAACAGATTGAGACAGCTGGCCATGTAGAGCGAATGTTGGAGGATCGAGCTATCAAAAAGGTTTACTCAGGAAAACCAGGTGGCAAAAGGAGCAGAGGGAGACAGCGGAAACGATGGCTGGAGGACATGGAAAATTATTTGAGAAAGATTGGAGTCAGGAGATGGAGGAAACGATCAGAAAATCATCAGTATTGGAATGTGATCATCGGAGAGGCCAAGGCCCTATACGGACTGTGGCGCCAAGCGATAAGTAAGTAAGTAAGTTCAAATCCAATAATGTACCATTTAAATGGGATTAATAGTACTGTTTTGTTCTTGTACACCTGCATTATCGTAGTATTGTACTGATCTGTGTGCAAACGACGTGTCCTACAGTATACTTCACTACTACACAATGTTCCGTTTTCGTGTTTCATAGCTTTCCAACTCTTGTCAAAATTCCGTTTCTGGCTATTTAAATGAGGAGACATTAGTGACCAATTATTGCGTGTGTAAGTTAATCGTATAAATTCATATATTAAAGAGTGTAACCACTTTGTTTTTAATATATAAGGAGACGTCCATCGTGTAAGTCTGGCCATCTATTTGACAGCTACGCGATGTTGTCATATTGAAAGATCACCGAGCGAGGTGGTGCAGTGGTTAGCACACTGGACTGGCATTCGGAGGACGACTGCCCTTGCCCGTGTCCGGCAATCCTGATTTTGGTTTTCCATAATTTCCCTAAATCGCCTTAGGCAAATGCCGGGATGGTTCCTATGAAAGGGCACGTCCGACTTCCTTCCCTACTCCATTGGGACCGATGACCTCACTGTTTGATACCCTCCCCCAAATCAACCAACCAACTAACATAGTCATACCATGATTTGACGGCGACGTCGCCTTTCGTTCCGTTAACGTCCAGTATGAATCGACCGTAACGATATATCGTTGTAACGATTTGGTGTGATATCTTTCTGAAACCTCTGTCGAGCCAACTGAGAGTTCAGAAAGGTCAGAGAGTGTAGTACGGAAGAGTTGTGTAGTGTTGCGGAATACCGGTGTTGATTTCTGTCATTCGGTGTTCGTCGTGTCGGTAATAGTAAATACACAAAAATGACGGCTTTCGAAGGTGTGTCTGCATTTGTACATTTTGTGTTCCAAAGTGAGATAGATAACAAAGTTGTCTTGCAATGAATTAGGCACTGAAGATTTTAACTCATATTTGCTGTCACGATAAATAGCCATTTGGCTTCGAAAAATCATGTGTGCTGATAAATTTCGACTTTTGCCAAAGCATCATCCTTTGAAAAAGCCAAAATCTTAAAAATTCGTCTCCCCTTAATCGAAATAATATAGCCAGTGCATTAATAGTGGAGCAGCTCTTTTCTGCCGTCACTTTACATTATTCGTATTTCTCGGTTCCAGTGGAAGGTGTTCTGTGGGTTGTTGAAATCGAGAATGTACATTCTATTTAAATGCACTGCATTGAAAATACATTACATTACCGTATTACAGTGATTATCTAATTATACATTAACTCAAAAAACTAAAAAATTTCCGTGAAGATACTTTTCAGCGGAGAAAGAGCCGCTATAAAAGTTTTTAAATTTGGTTTTAAGCCCAACTACATTATCTGCCTGATATTGTATTTGGTCCTGTAGGTTGCTGAATACATACCTACCAAAGTGTGTCTCCTTTCCGTACTAATATTGACGCTAATGAGTTCTCTGTTGAAATGATTTTACGCCCAGCTGCTTTTCTCATGGTTTTCACTATTATTTGTAAAATAAGAAACATTGGTAATGACAAGACTTCAATGAATGTACGTTTTGTGAAGTACGTGTCAAAATGACACTGCGGGACATTCTTGAATTAACACCACATATAATTCTTCTAATACACTTAAGAATATTGAAAATGCCGTTCTTATAACTAGAATTTCCCCGAAAAAGTAATTCATAACTCATTAGTGAATGGAAATGGGCAGGTCAAAACTAGTTTCTCCATTTTTAAATCACTTGTAGCAGTTGTGAAGCAACTGCATACATATGCGAACATAGCTATTCATTAATTCTAGTTGCAGCAAACTTCAGCTGGAAGGCTCCCTACCTTCAGTCCCAAAAAAATTAACACTTTCTCCTTCCTGTATATAATTCTGACAAACATTTTTATAGCGTGTGGAGTTCTGTTAAGAGTACTGAACTGTATGTACCGAATGTTGCCACAGTTGACTGATAATCAAGTTTGTATTCAACTGTATGTCAGTGTTTTGAATGTTTAATCAGGTGCCTTTTGAGTAAGAGGACTGGTGCTGTGTTTTATTTCTGTAATTACATCAAGTTAAATGCAAAAAGTACAAAATTTATGTGTATAAAAACTAGTTTTCATTTACTCCTGAAGGATATTGCACGAAACCTATCAAAACGGATTGGTTTCCGCTTCCAGTGCAATGTTATATTATCATTAGCATTTCTAGGTTTATACTTACATTGCTGGTGAAAGAGTGAGAGTTTTTGATAGTGTCTGCCACTTGTTCTGACAGAAAATCAGAAAAATCATTAAGCAAGTGTTGGTAGGTGGTCCTGAGACAAAGCAAATTGACCTTTTTTTTAGTACTGGAGGGCAGCGTGGAGGGTAAAAATCGTAGAGGGAGACCAAGAGATGAACACACTAAGCAGATTCAGAAGGATGTAGGCTGCAGTAGGTACTGGGAGATGAAGAAGTTAGCACAGGATAGAGTAGCATGGAGAGCTGCATGAAACCAGTCTCAGGACTGAAGACCACAACAACAGCAACATCAGCAAGTTGATATGAAAGTCAGAACAGTTTTGTTAAACAACATTCATATTTGACTAGTTTTATTTTTGAGAATAGAGAAAGATCATCCAGGTCAAGGTCTGAACTGTAAAGTGGGTGTCGAAATGTGTAGATAAGGACATCTCTGAGAATGGAGTGTACGTACCTGGATTTTGTGCTTTCTTGAAATGCATTACAGCAAACCAGTCTGCTGTTAACATTGTATCCTCTGAAATAATGTTTCTGAAGAGAGACAATTAGCTTGTTCTCCCAGCTTATACTATTAAGTTTTTGTAGACAGTAATGATGAATCCCTTTATAAATGACTAGTTTCATGTGTGATTGGAATGGTGCAGCCATGTTTTGTCACCGATTGCAATGTTGAATATTGATTTTGATCCACTTGAATTAAACTTACCAGCTGCTTGTATTCATATATCCTAATTCTGAGCATGTTACACCTGCTTAGACTGCAAGCTTTCGTGAGTTGCAAACCAGAGTTAGCTTCCAATCCAATCTGAGAAGTAGGGTAAGCGAGTTGTCTCATCTTCACTCTTCAAAGTAGACATTTTTTCCTTGACGTTAGCTGTTGCTAGATACATAGCTGATTTAATATGCCAGAATTTTATTTCTGTCAGAGTACATGGAACAGTAAAGACTGGCTATGGAAGGAGTATAATTCCAAAACTGCAGTCACTAAAGACACACATTGATATCCAAACTTAAGTTGAGAGAGTTGAAAAAGTCATTGCAAAGAAGTGCTCTCATTATAATGCAAAAATTAATATATACTGAACACTATACAGGGTTTTGACAGTGGACGCTGTTCCACTGATTATAATTGACACCAGTGTCGGAGCTTGCAAGAAAGGAGTGTTCTGATATTAGTGAGTTTCAGGAAGTGAAATAATTAATCTGAACTCTTTCTAAAAATCGTAAGTGAATCACATAATGATGAGAAGGATAAAAAGTCGGAAGTGCACTGTGGTATCAACAACTTCTCCATTGTGTAAATATTGGTAAACGAGTGAGAAAACAGTGTTCGATAAAAATTATCATTCCGTTGAATGTATAAAATTACGTGGCGCCATGATGAAATATATTGTGTTGAATGCTGTCATGTTAAACAGAATATTCCGCAAAATTTAAACTGTGCTCTTAGGTTCTACCAAACCACCACCTTGGAAATTGGGGATTATAGAAGCATTCGATTCCACCCGTCTGCTCTGACCCATGACGTCACCAATATGGCAGAAATTCTCAATGTCTTCAATATGGTGCCTATGACGTTATTACATTAACACGACAGCAAACACGAAAATACATATAAAACCAACAAACACATCTCCCTCCAAAAATATAATCAAACTAATGGGACCAGCGCGGGAAATAGGGGTTTTTGGGTGGGGACAAACTAAATATAAACACTTACAGACATGCACCACAATCCCAAACCACACAAAACGACGACGTAAAAACACCACAAAATTCCCAAATTCTGCTACACTTACAATATAGACAGGAATCGGTCACTTCCCTTTACCTACATAGCTCAACCACAATTGTCGATACCGCAAAATAAAAACCAACTATTCCAAAAATAATAATAACACCGTGACTGCCGATACCACAAAACCAACACCTAAAACAACAAAAATTGGAATCTTACATTTCCCTTGACCTATATAGGTCAACAGCAGCTCACGACACCAAAACACACATAGCTATGGCGACAAATTAGAATCGGTCACTTCCCATGATTTATATAGCTCAAATACAACTGAAGATACCAAAAAACAATTGAAATAGAGTACTGCCTCCAAGATACGTATTTCAGCCACAAGTTCTGATACCAAAACATGAACAACCAACACATGCATTAAATAACACTGACCCAACAACACATAAAAACCCCGTCGAACTTCATAACATGCGAACAATAGACCCCAAAAAAACGAATACCTACCGCAAAAAAAGTTCCAGTGCTACACACACACACACACACACACACACACACACACACACACACACACACACAAAAACCCAACTTGCATATTGTGCTTGCATACACCGCATTTCACTATCTCTGCCACAAGCCCAAAAAGTTGCAGAAACTTAATGATGGACATGTCATCTCCCGTTTCAGCCCACAGATGCGCAATATTAAACTTAGAAGTAATATCCATACCTAACAAAAGAAGCCACAAATTGAATTAAACGACTTACACCGTGACAAACAGCAAACCAATAACATCAAACGACATCGCAATAACATAAACACAACGGAAACTTAATTCTTAACTCACTGAAACTAATGTCCATTCTTCTATAACAGTCACAACCGATAAATGCACACTTCAAGCACGGACACCCAATACACCACATAACACACGGACCATACACACACCACCAGAGGACACTACCATCTGCAACAAGACATCTATACAACACAATGCACTCATAACTCCGTGCCGTCATGACGTCACTCACAACACAACACCCCCCCCCCCCCCCCTTGCATCACGGGTCAAAGCCAACGGGTGGGATCGGGTCCGTCCGTTGACGGGAAATTGAGACAGTCTGAAAATATGACACAAATTTTTTGAAATGATCGTGTTACACTGCAGATCAGTATGCCGTGACAACCAGGTTTCTTATATCCACATTTGTTGTCTACGCCAATTCACAATCAAACTATAACATTGGGATACAAAACAGTATCCCAAGAAATCCTTTCATATTCTCAGAAAACCATTAACAAACCTTGTAAGCTATAACACACAGTTCAAAAATTGTCAGTCACGCACTCTTCATGTTGAAAGTAATTCATTCGTATCTTCTACCAAAACAAGTCATTAGATTTACTGGTTTTCATTGGCTACCATATACTATACTTGATTGTCTACAGCCAGTGGGAAAGAATTGCTGACATCAGCACGCAGCGACACAAATGCGCCAAACTGCAAATATCCTCAGCCAAGTTATAGTTGCTGTATAATCCCGTGTTCTACAGCAAATGCTGGTCAAAATGTTTGCACAGTATGAAAGACTAATGTGTGATATTGGGCACTGCTGTTTGATTGTTGTGCCAACCTGATTTGTAACATAGCCCAAGATCTAGGTTAGGTGAAAGGTTGATAATTTGATTGTGAGTTGGCAAAACCAAGAAATGTGAATCACAGAGTGTGTGGGAATAGATTGACCTGTAGACTATCCTAATGTTTATGTTTGCGCTGTATTCGAATGCACTTTTTGTCATGAAGACTAAAGCTGGAATTCAAAGTCAGGAAATGTTGATGCCCCAGCACATTTTACACAGTACAAAAATAGAAATTTTTATATGGAATTCAAGAGTTGTTAAGAGGAAACTTTTCCAGATTGTTAAAATTTAACTTGACTATTTGTCGGACACATTGTGTTATTGGATAAATGATCAAAAATTGTGGTAGCAGTGTTGTGCAGTCTTGTTTGTGCTAAAGACAATCTTAATTTGGAGTAATTGTCATTATTTCTTCTGCAATTGTAGTAATGTACATAATCATTCCTTTTGAACTGAAGTGGATTATTCACAGCAAACTTTGAGGGGATAAATATGTTGTGTTACATTAGTCAAAATCCAAAATGAATTTTTTAGTCTGCAGTGGAGTGTGCACTGATATGAAACATCATAGCAAATTAAAACTGTGCCAGACAGAGACTTTAACTCAGGACCTTCGCCTTTTCGGGCAACTCCACTGAGTTGGTTGAGCACTTGCCAGACAGAGGCAAAGGTCCTGAGATTGAGTCTCCATCCGGCACACACATTTAATTTTCTGGGATGTTACATTAGTCAAAATGCCTCTCCCCTTAAACAGTTGTCTAAACTTATTGATTTGCCGTTCCCCAAGATTTGCTACAATTGAAAGTGCAAATGTTGCTGAAATAAGATTTACACAAGTTCCCAAAATGTGTGTTTTTCCAGTTTAAATTCTCCTCAATTTGGACACCAAAAGTTTTTTAATTTTCCACCCTAGTGATTATTTCCTCACAATATGTTAAAATTATTGTAGGTGCAGTACCTCTAGTGTGTAGAACTGAATGTGCTGCGTTTTTCTTAAACTGAGAGTGACATCGGCAGAAAACCACTCAGTAATCAGTCCTTTATGTGTGTATTGATTATAATACTAGTTTCATATGGAAAAAGAATGAATTCTGCTGGTTGTTTATTAGATGTAAGGTCATTCACATATATGAGAAACAATCTTGAACTATGATTATGCCTTGTGGAACACCATTCATAATAATCTCCCCTACTTACATTGGTTGAGTTATGAAAATAGCTGTCTGCTATTGTGTTGATAATTATTTAGAACCGTCTAATCATAAGTAAAACACTTTTTTCTTCCATATGTGTTTCGCTTTTATTATTTGCATGGCATCTTCAGTGGCAAATTTTGTAGATGCTGATCTAAATGTGTTTTTCCTGTCTTACGTATGTTGTTCTGCTTTCTGCCGTACAAAATTTCATTTTCACATCACACATGGAGATTAGCGTGTATGAAATTTGCCACTGAAGGTGCCTCACAAATAATAAAGGTGTAACATACATGGTAAGAAAAATATGTTGTATTCAGTTGTGAGTAGACAGTTCTAAAGTAATAATCAACATAATATTACATGCAACTGAGGAAAAGAAATAGTTCAGACTTTCTGCATTCTTTAAGATTGATATGACGTACATTGGTTGGCCACACCATCAATTCCATAAAACCTTAATTCAGAGGAGAAAGTATAATTGCATAAATAGACAGCCCACCCCCAAACCTTTCCTTTCAAACAGTTACACACACACACACACACACACACACACACACAGACAGAGAGAGAGAGAGAGAGAGAGAGAGAGAGAGAGAGAGAGAGAGAGACCAGTATCTGTCCTCTTTGGCCAGACTGCGGATTACAGCTGCATGTGACGGGAGCATCAATCTGTCGTGGTTGGTGGGGGCAAGGAACGGACATACATGGGGCAAGAGGGGGAGAGATGGCAGGCTGTAGGTGAGCGAAGGTTAGTGCTGCTTATAGGCATGTGCAGGGATGTTGTGGGTACTGGCTAAGGCTACTAGATGCAGTCATGAGGTTTGGGGTGAGTGAGTGGAAAAGGAACGAAGTAGAGGAGGAGAAAGGGACTAATGGCTTTTGTTGGAGTGCAGACAATGAAAAGAATAAAAAGTAACAACTTGTGTTGTTGAGCCATTGAATTGTCATTCACTTATACCCAAACCTTCCTCAGAGTTTTTTAAGAAAATAATCTTTTATGTTCCAGCATGATGGTCTGTGCTGTTGATGCTTGTGGAGCTATGTAGTTTGAGGAGAAAGGTATGCTCCCACATGAAGCTAACTGCTTATCGTTGCAGTGTGACACCATGCAGTATTTAGTCTTTTGGATTTTATTTTTTATTATGTGCCATACTTATGTTATTAAACAATAGAAAGTGCGGGCTAGAATAACCAGAATCAGCCATAGTGGTCATGTGTGTGCGAGTTATGCTTTCTGAATGTTAGTGTGTTGTCTACTTCAGAAGAATGCCTCTTGGTCGAAAACTAAAATGTATATCAGTCTTTTCATTGTGCCTGTCGGCAATTCAACACCACATGTATATGAGTTGTAGTAGCTGTCTATTGTTTCCATGATATTGTTATACTTACCTTATTACATAGTTATCTTTGGGATTATCACCTACCACATTGTGTAAGTATTTAGGAGTAATACTGAAAAGCAGTATGAAATGTGGTGGCCACATAAAATAAATACCAGTAAGATGAATGTGTAAGAGTTGTTAGGAGAGTCCTGGGAAAATGAAGTACATTTGTAAAGGAAACTGCATACAAGAAACACGTGCAACAAATTTTACAATATTATCCCACCATTTAGAGTCATTTTCAAATAAATTTGGCAGCATACATCGAACGAAATGAGAAGTGCTGCTAGACTCATAACTGTGTGGTGCAGCCTTTTTGAAAGTGTAACATACATGCTCAGAGAACTTTAATGGGAAAAAAACACAGTTCTCATGAAACTCTGTCGGTTAAATTTAGAGTATGTATTTTTTGAGAAAGACTGTTTGCAACTGTTGTGTAGCTTGCATAGGGATCATGAGAATAAGGTAAGAGGAATTAGGGTGTGTGCTGAAGGGTATGGACAGTCATTTTCAGTACACAAATGTAATAGAATAATGAATAGCCGATATTAGTATGAAGCATCCTTCACTGTGCTCTTACAGTAGCTTGCGGAGTATATGTGTAGATGGAGAATACGATGTTGCAGATGGATGTAGGTAGCAGATTACTTGTGAAGTCTAAGGTATCACTGAAGAATGTTGTGTGTTTTTCAATATAGTGAATGAGACATTTCGTTCCACATCCTTCTTCTCTACTGTTTTACGTATCCTTTCAAATTTCATTATTTTGTGATTTGTAGACATGGTTCCTCATCCCTTTGTTAGCTTCCGTATCGTGAATGTTAGTATGATTTTATATAAATATTGCACCTGCCAACGCATATAATTACTTCTCTTCCCTCTCCCTCCTCCTTACCCCCCTTTACACAAATTACAGTATTTTTTTATGTGACAGAGGGTCAATATCTCTGTCCTGTTCACTGATGGAGAAGGAAAAAGTGTGTTGCCTGGTCTCATATTGGGTGCAGAAATATATAGTAAATCTGTAGGACATTTCAAGCTAACAGTTTCAACAACACGAGAATGAATATGAAAAAAAATTGTTTTGGGTGCAATGTAAATTGTTTTCACTTTATTTGATATTAAGTAAAATACATGTATGTTCTATTACAGAGATGGGTGTATTGCCAGAAATTGCCAAAGCTGTTGACGAAATGGACTGGATGTAAGTTCTAATAGTTGTCTTTCATCTCTTAATTTAATTTTTGACAGTCGCATTATGTTAGGTATTCCCTGGAAGTTTCTTTAAATATACATTAAAGGGAACAGCCATGGGCACCAGGATGGCCCCCTCGTACGCCAACCTATTCATGGGTCGCTTAGAGGAAGCCTTCCTGGTTACCCAAGTCTGCCAACCCAAAGTTTGGTACAGATTTATTGATGACATCTTCATGATCTGGACTCACAGTGAAGAAGAACTCCAGAATTTCCTCTCCAACCTCAACTCCTTTGGTTCCATCAGTTTCACCTGGTCCTACTCCAAATCCCATGCCACTTTCCTTGACGTTGACCTCCACCTGTCCAATGGCCAACTTCACACGTCCGTCCACATCAAACCCACCAACAAGCAACAGTACCTCCATTATGACAGCTGCCACCCATTCCACATCAAACGGTCCCTTCCCTACAGCCTAGGTCTTCGTGGCAAACGAATCTGCTCCAGTCCGGAATCCCTGAATCATTAAAACAGCTTTCGCATCCCGCAACTACCCTCCCGACCTGGTACAGAAGCAAATAACCAGAGCCACTTCCTCGTCCCCTCATACCCAGAATCCCCCACAGAAGAACCACAAAAGTGCCCCACTTGTGACAGGATACTTTCCGGGACTGGACCAGACTCTGAATGTGGCTCTCCAGCAGGGATACGACTTCCTCAAATCCTGCCCTGAAATGAGATCCATCCTTCATGAAATCCTCCCCACTCCGCCAAGAGTGTCTTTCCGCCATCCACCTAACCTTCGTAACCTGTTAGTTCATCCCTATGAAATCCCCAAACCACCTTCCCTACCCTCTGGCTCCTATCCTTGTAACCGCCCCCGATGCAAAACCTGTCCCATGCACCCTCCCACCACCACCTACTCCAGTCCTGTAACCCGGAAGGTGTACACGATCAGAGGCAGAGCCACGTGTGAAAGCACCCACGTGATTTACCAACTGACCTGCCTACACTGTGATGCATTCTATGTGGGAATGACCAGCAACAAACTGTCCATTCGCATGAATGGACACAGGCAGACAGTGTTTGTTGGTAATGAGGATCACCCTGTGGCTAAACATGCCTTGGTGCACAGCCAGCACATCTTGGCACAGTGTTACACCGTCCGGGTTATCTGGATACTTCCCACCAACACCAACCTATCCGAACTCCGGAGATGGGAACTTGCCCTTCAGTATATCCTCTCTTCTCGTCATCCGCCAGGCCTCAATCTCCGCTAATTTCTAGTTGCCGCCACTCATACCTCACCTGTCTTTCAACAACTTCTTTGCCTCTACACTTCTGCCTCGACTGACATCTCTGCCCAAACTCTTTGTCTTTAAATATGTCTGCTTGTGTCTGTATGTGTGGATGGATATGTGCGTGTGTGCGAGTGTATACCTGTCCTTTTTTCCCCCTAAGGTAAGTCTTTCCGCTCCCGGGATTGGAATGACTCCTTACCCTCTCCCTTAAAACCCACTTCCTTTCGTCTTCCCCTCTCCTTCCCTCTTTCCTGATGAGGCAACAGTTTGTTGCGAAAGCTTGAATTTTGTGTGTATGTTTGTGTGTCTATCGACCTGCCAGCGCTTTTGTTCGGTAAGTCACCTCATCTTTGTTTTTATATATCATTTAATACATTAAATTTTATTGATTCGTGTTACGTGTGTAAAAGAATAACAGTAGTTTGTCAGCATACAGACTCTGTTTAAAATAGTAATTCTCTGTAGTGATACATTTCTTGAGTCATTCCATTCATTCATTGACATTTACAGTTACACCAGATCCAATAAAAGTCAAGAATGGGTGAATAGTGGAGAGAGAAAATTACATGACAGAATTGAAATTTAGTGTTACTTTCGAATTCAGACATCAGTGTCCACAAATCTCAAAATAAGTGGGCAGCTTTTTGAAATGTTTTTATTCATTTAACCTACTTTTCTATAGGAAATATTTTAACTTGCATATAACAGTCAGAAGTATGAACATAGCACTAAGTTACACATAATGGCTAGTATTTTACAAGCAGGAGACTGCATATTAGAAAATAATGTTAATTTCCAGAATAATTTACGTTAAATTTATTATTAGCTGTTTCTTATATGAGTAGCATGATTTTACAGCATAACTACTTCATTTAATAAAAATGTACATGTTAAATACAATTTAAAAATTGCTTTTTTACCAGTCAGGCAATTAATGTTATGAGGCAGATTACCAGAGACTTCTGTGAGCCACTGGTGAATTTTTGTATGTTGGTGTAACAATATTGAAAAAATGAAAGTTGCTACACACCATCGAGTGGAGATCCTGAGTCGCAGATGGGCCTGAAAAACTGTGTGTGTGTGTGTGTGTGTGTGTGTGTGTGTGTGTGTGTGTGTTTTGCTGTCTGATTTTGATGCTGGCCTTACTGGCCTAAAGCTATTATTTGTGGCAGTCTTTTTGTTGTGCCTGTCTGCGACTTAACATCTCTGCCATATGGTGAGTAGCAATATTTCCAATATTGTTACATTCCATCCTGGACTTTCCATTGTTGATTTGTATGTAGATGTGTAGCTGTGGTAAATTCTTGTCTTCAACTGATCATTTTTTGATGCATTTAAAGGGTGGTGATTTTTATTAATTTTATTAATGATATATCATCATCATAATCATTTAACTGATTATGCCTTTCAGCGTTCAGTCTGGAGCATAGCCCCCCTTATAAAATTCCTCCATGATCCCCTATTCAGTGCTAACATTGGTGCCTCTTCTGATGTTAAACCTATTACTTCAAAATCATTGTTAACCGAATCCAGGTACCTTCTCCTTGGTCTGCCCCGACTCCTCCTACCCTCTACTGCTGAACCCATGAGTCTCTTGGGTAACCTTGCTTCTCCCATGCGTGTAACGTGACCCCACCATCTAAGCCTGTTCGCCCTGACTGCTACATCTATAGCGTTCATTCCCAGTTTTTCTTTGATTTCCTCATTGTGGACACCCTCCTGCCATTGTTCCCATCTACTAGTACCTGCAATCATCCTAGCTACTTTCATATCCGTAACCTCAACCTTATTGACAAGGTAACCTGAATCCACCCAGCTTTTGCTCCCATACAACAAAGTTGGTCGAAAGATTGAACGGTGCACAGATAACTTAGTCTTGGTACTGACTTCCTTCTTGCAGAAGAGAGTAGATCGTAGCGGAGCGCTCACTGCATTAGCCTTGCTACACCTTGCTTCCAGTTCTTTCACTATGTTGCCATCCTGTGAGAATATGCATCCTAAGTACTTGAAACCGTCCACCTGTTCTAACTTTGTTCCTCCTATTTGGCACTCAATCCGTTTATATTTCTTTCCCACTGACATTACTTTCGTTTTGGAGATGCTAATCTTCATACCATAGTCCTTACATTTCTGATCTAGCTCTGAAATATTACTCTGCAAACTTTCAATCGAATCTGCCATCACAACT
Organism: Schistocerca piceifrons; assembly: GCF_021461385.2. NCBI lineage: Eukaryota > Metazoa > Arthropoda > Insecta > Orthoptera > Acrididae > Schistocerca > Schistocerca piceifrons. The sequence goes on along the minus strand of NC_060143.1, from coordinate 314,959,122 downwards.
AAGTCATCCGCATATGCAAGACTGCTTATTTTGTGTTCACATATCTTAATCTCACCCAGCCAGTCTATTGTTTTCAACATATGATTCATAAATAATATGAACAACAGTGGAGACTGGTTGCAGCCTTGTCTTACCCCTGAAACTACTCTGAACCATGAACTCAATTTACCGTCAACTCTAACTGCTGCCTGACTATCTATGTAAAGACCTTTAATTGCTTGCAAAAGTTTGCCTCCTATTCCATAATCTCGTAGAACAGACAATAACTTCCTCCTAGGAACCCGGTCATATGCCTTTTCTAGATCTATAAAGCATAGATACAATTCCCTGTTCCACTCATAACACTTCTCCATTATTTGTCGTAAGCTAAAGATCTGGTCCTGACAACCTCTAAGAGGCCTAAACCCACACTGATTTTCATCCAATTGCTCCTCAACTAATACTCGCACTTTCCTCTCAACAATACCTGAGAAGATTTTACCCACAACTCTGATTAAAGAGATACCTCTGTAGTTGTTACAATCTTTTCTGTTTCCATGTTTAAAGATTGGTGTGATTACTGCTTTTGTCCAGTCTGATGGAACCTGTCCCGACTCCCAGGCCATTTCAATTATCCTGTGTAGCCATTTAAGACCTGACATTCCACTGTACTTGATGAGTTCCGACTTAATTTCATCCACCCCAGCTGCTTTACTGCACTGCAATCTATTGACCATTTTCTCCACTTCCTCAAACGTGATCCTATTTCCATCATCATTCCTATCCCATTCTACCTCGAAATCTGAAACATTACTGATCATATTTTCACCTACATTGCGCAACTCTTCAAAATATTCCCTCCATCTGCCCAAGGCATCCACAGGATTCACCAGCAGTTTTCCTGACCTGTCCAAAATACTTGTCCTTCTTACCTCCCTTTCGAAGACTGCTAATTACACTCCAGAATGGTTTTCCAGCAGCTTGACCCAATGTCTCCAACCTATTTCCAAAGTCTTCCCAAGATTTCTTCTTGGATGCTGCAATTATCTGCTTGGCTTTGTATCTTTCTTCAACATAACTTTCTCTGTCTACCTGAGTTCTAGTATGTAGCCATTTTTTTACGCCTTCTTTTTCCTTTTACAGGCTGCCTTGACTGTGTCATTCCACCAAGCTGTTTGCTTCCTCCTACTTTTACACACTACTGTTCCAAGACATTCTTTAGCCACTTCTAGTACTGTGTCCCTGTACCTTGTCCATTCCATTTCCAATGACTGTAATTGACAACATCCAACTAACTGGTACCTTTCTGAGATCGCTGTTATGTACTTGTGCCTGATTTCCTTATCCTGAAGTTTCTCCACTCTTATCTTCCTACATATGGACCTGACCACCTGCACTTTCGGCCTCGCAATCCCAATTTCACTGCAGATTAAATAATGATCAGTGTCATCAAAGAATCCCCTGAATACACGTGTGTCCCTCACAGCCTTCCTGAATTCCTGATCTGTTATTATATAGTCGATGACAGATCTGGTTCCCCTGCTGTCCCAAGTATACCGGTGAATGTTCTTATGTTTAAAAAAGGAGTTTGTGATTACTGAGCCCATACTGGCACAGAAATCCAAGAGTTGCTGCCCGTGGCCTCCATATCCTCTCCAAATTTACCCATAACCTTTTCATACCCTTCTGTTTGATTTCCAATCCTGCCGTTAAAATCACCCATGAGCAGAACACTGTCCTTGTCCTTTACTCTAACAACTACATCACTGAGTGCCTCATAAAAACTATCCATCTTATCTTGATCAGTCCCTTCACAATGCGAATATACTGACACAATCCTAATTTTCTTGCTAGACACTGTCAAATCTATCCACATCAGTCGTTCATTTACATACCTTATTGCAACTACGCTGGGTTAATGATATATTAGAAATAATATTTTTAAGGGCATTAGGCTGTGGTCCAAGGCTTATTTCTCTGTTTAACATTGTCTTCCTGTGTTGGAGACATTGAAGCTATTATGATTGAGGAAGCAGTTAAAAAGTTCAGCACACCAAACTGTTTATCATATAAATGGTGGTGCTCAGATAGGCTGTTATCTAGGTGTACAGCTCCTCGAAACATACACAGTGGCACAGTTGCAGGTTGGTGGGTGCAGTATTATGTTATGTGGAACATGCCCATGGGTTTCCATGGGCTGTGACAATATGCAAGGCCATCATGTAAGATGTGGACTACATGAACATTATTGTGGACCTCCTGCATCCCTTCATGCTTGATGTCTTCCCTGGCAATGATGGCATCTTTTAGCAGGATAACTGTCCAGGTTACAAAACCAGAACTGTGCTACAGTGATTTGAGGAAAGCTGTTGGTGAGCAGTAGCACCATAAATGTGCACATGTTTGTAAGAAATTATTAAATGAATGATAACTGTCTCTTGTCAGTCAGACATGAAGATGCAACTTGCGCATCTCTTACGGCTTCTGTCTACAGATTAATATAGTTACCTTGCTAAACTCTTGCTCATGTCACACTGTGTTTAGGATTTGTAAGTACATGTGAATAAGGCTGTAATTTACTACAGGCGGAAAGGTGTAACGTGTGTAGAAACCCGCATAAAAGTTGCCGTTCAGGTTGCTGGGATGAGTGTTACGAATTATTTTGTAGCTTTAACTCAAACAAAAGTTGTTTCATGTATTGAAGCTTTAAGTGAACTTACATCAGCATATATTAATTACCAACAACAAAATCGTTGCTTAATAACCATGTCTGTGTATGTTAAGGTTACCAATGGATGTCCAGGCTGAGGCAATACCATTGATTTTGGGTGGTGGAGATGTTTTGATGGCTGCAGAAACTGGCAGTGGTAAAACTGGTGCCTTTTGTCTCCCAATTATTCAAATCGTCTGGGAAACTTTGAAGGATCTTGAGGCTGGCAAAGGCAGTAAAGTTATTGCTCAGACATGTGAGTAACAGTTATTGCTTTCAAAATATGTTTTGTGTTATTACACTAGTGTCAGCAATAAAGGAGAAGAATTAATTGCACACACCCTTACCACAATAATAATAATAATAATAATAATAAATCCATTTGGCTCAATTGTATAGTGCAATTCTTTCAACTAGCTGCCACTTCAGGGATTTGTGTGCCCCACCTACTCTATAATCCTACCAGGGAAAACGGACCTACAGTTTAATGTGGAATGCAAACCACATGTCATTACTAGTGAGTCTTCACCTCATTTAGAGGTGAAGGCTAAGTTGCAGACTATAATATTCCGTGGTCTGGCTGAGATTTGATCCTGTAAACTTCTGGTTTCCATGCATGCACTTTATCAACAGACCATCAAGTGAGACCTTCATGCTGTGAGTTCTGTCTTGTCTGGTATTACAATATTAATTCAATCAAATTACATTGTAGCTATCAGAGCCAAGCACATATTATATTAATCTACCACATATTTTTATAGCAAGTATTGTGACAGGCACAATCCATTGTGCACACTTTTCATTTAAAGTATTGGAGTTAAATATTTATATTCTCATTTTACATTTGTATGTATATTGTAGCACCAAAGGACTGTATACCGTTTTATTTTCTGTGTTGTTTTAGGCTTCATTAAAAAATACAATATATGTTGATATGATACCTACACTGAGGCAAATATATAGGATGTACCGTACTTCACTTTCTGTTGGTTTCCTGTATTGCTCTTGAATAATCATAGCTTGTTAGTTACTTGTTTCCTATTGATTATTCCCGTTAATATGTATCTGAATCATTTTTATTTAATCTGAATGGCTAAGAAATGGGTGTGAGGATACAAAGATATTTTTTGAATCAGTACATGCTAGGTAATAAAGTTAAGTCAAGTGTCAATTGATAAATGGAATAATTTTGCTTATATGACTGTGTAAAACAGTCATGGTGTGCATGAGATTGCAATTGATAGTGTGCCATAAGTGTTTTGTATAGTTAAGTACCAAAAGAAAAAAATGCATCTTAATTGGTGAAATGTCATAAGAAGTGTATAATTACAGTTTTGACACGTGTTCACATGTGTACAGTGTTAAGGACATCCCAAAACTGAAACCACTGAGATTTAAAGTACGAAATGTTGCGACAGCCACCCCATTCACAAGACGTATCCTTCAGTTTCCATACACTATCTTAGCAAAAGTATCCAGTCACCCCTATGTAATTAAAAATTGACTAACAAATGTCATGAAAGGCAGACCTGCCAGTATAAAAGGAGGTAGGTAGTATTGAGTTAGCAGACTTGGTCGATCAGGAGAGCTCAGCGAGAACGTGGACTAATCAGTGGACGTCACTTGACTAATAAAACCATAATGGATATTTCAATCCATTTAAAGCTGCCCTAGTCAACTGTTTGTGATGAGATTGTGAAGTGGAAATGCGAAGGATTTGCAGTTAAACAGAGACAGGGCAGACCTTGAGCACTGACAGACAGGGTCTGTCGAGCATTGTGGAGGGTGGTTGTAAAAAAATCACATGAAAACTGTCAAAGGACGCTCTCATGAGTTCCAAACTGCAACTGGTAGTCCAGCTAGCACAGTGATTATGTGTAGGGAGTTAAAAAGAATGGGGTAGAATGGTCAAGCAGCTCCTCGTACATCACACATTTCTGGTGTCAGTGCTAAGTGATACTTCAATGAGTGATTGGGTGTGATGGATCCGCTACACCCTGTGGCACTCCTATGGAAGGTTTTGGTGTTAACGAATGCTTGGAGAATGTTAAAAACTGTCATGTGTGATGCCAACAGGGAAATACAGAGGAGGTAGTATAATGGTAGGGAGGTGCTTTTTGCAGTGAGGATGCACTTAAGAAAGCATTAAGTGCAGAAGAATATAAACACATTTTGCAGCATTGTGTACTACGTAAAGTAGAGGAACATTTCAGAGATGACCTTTTGTATCAGCATGACAATGCACTCTATCATAAAGCAGCATCTGTGAAGCAGTGATTTGTTTACAGTAACATGACTGAAATGTACTGGCCTGTCGAGACTCGTGACCTGAACCTAATAAAACACATTTCGAATGAGCTACAACGTCAATTTTGCTTCCGACCCCAACATCCAACATCACCACTTACTCTGGTTTCTGCTTCTGATGAAGAATTGACTGCCATTCCTCCAGAGATATTCAAATACCTCATAGAAAGTGTCCCTAGCAGAGTTCAAACCATCATGAAGGTGAAGGGTGGACACACCCTGTATTAATGTCCACCAATAGGTGTCCAAATACTTTTAATCAGATAGAGTATATTTTAGAGCTAAAGAAATTTTGGCTGTGAAGCATTTGAGAGTTCATTGAAGTTGTTCTTGTATTTGTAAATGAGTTTTTGGCGACCTTCTGGACTGACACTTCACATATAGAACATTGAATAAAGTGCTTGGTCTAAGAGGGAACTTTATTGAAAAATAAGTGTCATTTTGACACTAAAAATGAATGAATATATCGTTAAAAATACTTCCTCCCAGGCTATTAGCGAAGCATCAGTTAACACAATTGAGTACTGGGCTGTTTGCGATATGTATGTCACAGAATCCTCTGTGTTCTGGCATATCTTTAGGTACCTACCATTTCATCATAACCTTATACAAGGTTTACAAGGAGGACTGGTCAGTATTCAGAGATATGAAAGGGATGCTCATTTGAAGCTCAAAACTTTGTATGCCCTATTCTTGAATTTTTTCTGATATAGAATACATTTAACGCACATTTGTTTTTGGGCTAGTGGCACATACATGTCTGTCTTACAAACCCAACCTCTTTGACTTTTTATCCTGGTCTGAGCTACCTCATTCATCGTCTTTGCTTGAGATGTCTTTCTGGTATTAAATTAACCCATTGTACACCCAGTTGTCTGTAGTGAGTTGTGTGAATTAGTGCGAGGGATTGAGAATGTATCGTAGATAAGCATCAGTTAACTTGCCAAATGTTACATCTGGAGCATTGCAATGTTTGGTGCAGAGACCTGGACATTGAGGAAGGAAGATGAAAGAAGATTGGAGGTACTAGAGATGTGGATATGGAGAAGAATGGAATAGTGAAATGGGAAGACCGCGTAAGGAATGAAGAAGTATTAAGAAGAATTGGAGAAGAAACAAACATGCTGAAAGTCATCAGGAAGAGAAAACTGAAATGGATTGGACACTGTTTGAGGAGGGACTGCTTATTGAAGGAAGAAATAGAAGGAATGGTGGAGGGAAAAGGGGGAAGAGGATATTGAATGCAGGACAATATCAAAGGAGACAAATATTCAGAAATGAAAAGATTGTCCATGGACAGACAAAAGTGGAAGAGGCTTAACCCATGACAAGACCTGCTGTAAGGCAGAATACCATACTACTACTACTAACTGTGTTTGTACATGCAGTGGCTAAAATGCACTTATGCAGAATATGCAGGTACGGTGTATGTGTATAGCATCTGCGACAGTAGTGCTCCATCCGTTGTTGAATAATACCGTTGGACCATTCCGGCTGACAAATTTGTGATCGTTGAGTGTTTCTTCCAAATTCCCTTTTTACTTCTGAAGTGTAGTTCAACAATCTGTGCAGGAACAGCAACACATTGTTGAAATGATGCAACATAGTCCTGCTACCAGCACCTCAACTTTCTGCATGTATCAGTGTCCAACGAACACATTAGATATAGATGATTTGTGCCTGTTTTACATACAGCCACCTATCAATGTCCAACGAACACATTAGATATAGAAGATTTGTGCCTGTTTTACATACAGCGTGTCCACAATATTTATATTGGATATTGGTACCAATGCCACATGACTGGAATTTCGTCACTGGTTAAATGCCAGTCATCTGTTTCTGTTGAAATTATTCACTGATACAGCCATGTTTACACGAAGGGAATCCACACACAAAATAATCATCAGGAAAATCCACATGCTTCAGTAGAAACCAGGTTTGTTTTTTGAACGGTGTCTGGTGGGACGTTATTGGTAACAAGTTGATAGCTGCAGTCATTTCAGAAGAATGAATGACAGGCAGATTTTCTTGCATTTTTTGAGAAATTTGTTTGTAGAACACCTTGAGAATGTTCCTTTGTCCATGCATACTGCAGTGTACTTCCAGCAGGACAGAGCCTCCACATTTTACCAGACTTGCTAGGGAACGTCTCAGCTGCACTTAACTTAATCAGTGGACTGGCCTTGGTAGTACTATTAACTAGCTACCAAGATGCCAGACCTCATGCCATTAGATTTTAGTTCGTGGGGGTTTGATGAGGTCTGCGGTCTGCAAACGAAAGGTGATTAAGTGAAATAAAGTGCTTGTTTGCATCGTGACTCCTGCTGCCATCATTAGGAAATGTGCAGACACACTCAGACTTGTGTACTCCCTGGAGTACACAAGTTAACACTGGGATATTCAAACATGTATTATGAGCTGTACAATAGTGACATGTATGATAATGCTTAGTTGTCCTTAGATGTCAATGTGTTAAAAATATGAATTTTCAACTGACACTTCGTTGTAATGTTTACTACCTCTTGTACATGTGTAAACTAGATGAAGTGGTGTACAATACAGAAAATCAATAACAATGTACATTAAATATATTCTATCACTGAAAATGTTTGGACTAGGGTGTGTGTCCATATGAAGTTTTTTGCTTCAAATGATTGTTACTTTCATATCCCTCAGCACTGACTACTCCTTGTGGGACACTGTGTGTACAAAGATGAGAAGGTATTTTCTAACTGCTTTGGAAGATAATTTTAAGTGCGAGTAGGTACCCAAACTTCCACTTCTTTTAAGAGATGACTTACTTGAGACGCTCGGCCGACCTTCCTTGCTGGTTAGACTGCTGCTGCAAACTCTCTTTAACTTCTTCTCCAAAGTATGCTGCTAGGTACAGGAATCTCTTAAGACTCTTTCCACTTACAAAAATAAGTAGACACACAAAGTTTCGTTTGCTTCAACTAACGACGTATATTTGAATTTCACACATTTTACAAATCCCACTCTTCACATAAATATAAACTGTTTAGTAAGTCTTTCATGTCTCCAAATGTCAGAAACAAAATAATTTACATATAAGAGAAAGGTGGCTTAAACACCCTGTCCATTCTCAACATGAATTAGAATACCCATCTTCCCTTCAGCAAGGCTAAGACAAGAGTTTTTCCCAAGAGTACCTTCTCAACTGTTCCTTTTTCACTATTATCACAGAGTTACATAAATACTCCATGGTCCTCTCATATGCACTTTCACTAAAACTTCTATGGATCGCCCGACAGATACTTGTTGTTGCCGTTCGACCGCCGTGTCTACATTCTCCTCGTGACTGAATTTCAAACCTGCACACACAAACACGTGATGTGCAGTAGGTAGGATTCTATCACCCCACCCTCACTTCTAAAATATCATTACTAACAACAGTTTTCCCTTGTGTGGTGTAATTAAAACATTTTGCTGTGCAAATTGGAACTTTTCACCTATAGTACTACCCCAGATCGTGTAAGAATCAGATTGCCCGATCCCTTGGTCTAGCAGGCAGCCCTTGTCAGGGAACGGCCACCAGGCGGCAACAGCGTCACACCTTACTTGTGGCACCAACCACTAGATGGCACTCCGTTCTGTGAAATATGTGGCAACATTGTCCGAACGCGTGCAGCTTTCCACCATTTGGCGTCTGTGAAGTACAGCTGTTTCTGACGTACGGGTGGTAGTGGATTGAGTCATCATGCCGAGTGCCTGCGAGTATATCAACTGTGGAAGGAGTAGACGGACAAATCCTGAGCAAAAAATGTTCAAATTTCCCTTCAAAGATAAAGAAAGGTTACGGGAGTGAATTTTAAATTCAGGTAAATCAATAAATTAGTTAAGAGTAAGAATTAATAAAGAGCCCTAAGCATTCAATCCTATCTAAATTTTGCCGATTCTTATATTCTGATATATCGTGGCAACCCTTCCTGTACAATAGTCATATCATATAATTTTTAAATGAAATCTTTGCTGCGATTTGGACTTTTTGAAACTGTTTATTCACTTCACTATCGTAATTTTGGCTGTAGAGACATTTTTGTGTGCAATGTGGAAACTGAAACCAATATAAGATATGGATAACAAAACGCAAAGCATTGTGTGGTAACATTTGGTAAACAATTTAAGAAGTATTACCTTACAAGACCTTTCCCTTGGTACTTGAAAATGGCTCTAGAGCTGAAATCGCAACAGTGAAATAAATGAATAATAGCGGTCATTTAACTTCTAATTCATCGGTCCCTCTAAATCCTGTTACATACTAGAGCGAACGAAGTGAACGAGTGTAAAATCTCGTTTACACTGCTGAAAACGAGTATTCATAGATAATTCGCCAATGTTCACTGCCATTCGTTTATACTAGTGAACAAGCATTTATACTGGAATGAGAGGAGGAGAATAGAAGAGAACGAGCATAGCGTGCAAACTATAGATGCTGCCTATTTTAATTTTTTTATCTGTGCACTAATAAACCTCACACAGCTTTCACTAAAAAACAACACTACTTGTAGTAACAGGTCTATGCGAGTGCAGATATCCCCAGCAATAACTGTGTTGCAGATAAAAGCGTACGTCTGTTGCGAATATTTGCGGGTTATCTTTAAACTGTACAATGTAAATTTTTAACATAATTGTGGTTTGCCGTCTGTGGCTCTTCAAAGTTGACACCGCCAAAATATGCTCGAAAAACACGCTTTCACTTGTATGTTACCACGTTTGGAGCCCCCTTTCAACAACAATCTAAAATTCATCGTTTTGTGCCACTCCTACATCATTTACGATAAGTTATATGGAAAGTAAAAGAATTTAAATTTGAAATGACTGTCGCTGAAATATGACCAGCCTTAATTCACATCATAACCGAGTGCGGATTTTGAAAACTTTCTAGTGTTAACCTGCACGTGGAGATCTTTTTTACCATCATAATCCATATCAGAAGAGCTGTATAGCAAAGAGAACATATACGGCATGGAAGGCGAGTGTAAAACCTATGCGACTGCAATACAGTCTGCATTTAAACAGTAGCTCGCGATAAATGTTTGTGTGTTACTTTTCATTTATTTCATTTCGCATATGATTGTGAGAAATAAACTTGGTTTGTAGAATTACAGGAGCTAATCTACATTCTTAGATTGAAAACTCGGGAAAAACCACAGCCGATCATGAGCTACAGTCAGCAATGTGACGAATGCATTTCGCGTGCAGCGCTCTAGCCGAACGCAAATCAGTGTCATTCAAGTCACCGAAGATACAGCGTTGCCAATTCCGCGACATGGACAGGTCAGTTAGCATTGCGACATCTGTTGACCGTCAGGAAAACTATTTTTATGGTTGCCTGTTCCGCCGTAAGGACGGTCAATCTGTTTCTTACGTGATCTGGGGTACTACGTCACTGTTTCTTTTCTTGCAGACTTCCCACTAACTGCAAAAGTGTTGCCAATGCAGGATTTTGTGCGTGAACTAAGTCTTGATTATGTCTCATAAATGTTCAATGGGATTCATGTCGGGCGATCTGGGTGGCTAAATCATTCACTTGAATTATCCAGAATGTTCATCAAACCAATTGCGAACAGTTGTAGCCCGGTGACATGGCGCACTGTCATCCATAAAAATTTTGTCGTCGTTTGGGAACATGACATCCCTCAGTGGCTGCAAATGTTCCAGTAGCCAAATATCCAGAGGACCAGTCCATTCCATGTAAACACAGCCCACACCATTATGGAGCCGCCAACAGCTTGCACAGGGCCTTGTTGACAACCTGGATCCGTGGCCTTGTGGCGTCTGACTTTACCTGAATCTTACCATCAGCTCTTACCAACTGAAATCAGGATTTATCTGATGAGGCCACGGTTTTCCAGTCAGCTAGGTCCAATCAATATGGCCATGAGGCTGGAGAGGCACTGCAGCAAAGTTGTGCTGTTAGCCAAGCCATTCACATAGGATGTCTGCTGCCATAGCCCATTAATGTCAAATTTTGCTGTGCTGCCCTAATGGATATGTTCAATATGTCCCCACATTGATTTCTATGGTTATTTCACACAGTTTTGACACTGTGGATATCGAAATGTTAGGACAATGATTTGATTTCTGCTCCTTTCAGAAGTAAGTGCAATACCATGACTAGAATGGTTCTGAAACGGAGTGTCCCATGTGTCTAGCTCCAAGTACCATTCTGCATGCAAAGACTGTTAATTCCCTTCGTGCTTCCATAATCACGTTGGAAAGCTTCTCACATGAAACACCTGAGAACGAATGATAGCTCTACCAACGCACATGTAGGTGATACTACCACCACCTGTATATGTGCATATCGCTATCCCATGACTCTTGTCAACTTGGTGTATATTATCCGCCATTGGTGGTGGCCTTTTGTATGAAAACACAATGGGAAGGTAACTCTCTCAGCTGATTTTACTAGCAAAATTGTGTAACGTAATTGTATCGAAATATTAATTCATACATGAGTCTGACTCAAAAGGAATGTCTTCAGAGAACTCAACATAATCTTGGCACATTAAAAAATTGAAAGCTTCCATTCTAGTCATGGTATTGTACTTACTTCTGAAAGGAGCAGAAATCAAATCATTGTCCTAACATCCTGATTAAGTTTCTAAAGTTTATTAAAAAGAAAAATTCAACTGTATTTGTGATGGGTCTATAAGCAAGCTATTCCTGTTTTTCCAACAGAACTTGCAGTTGCTTCCCTCCACTCCTGAATTAGGCTTTTTGTTGCCCTCGTAACCCCTGTAATATTATGGTAAGACTGTGCCTAGTGCCTCAAAACTATCCATCTCTTTTGCCTATGTTGTCAAAAAGTCATATGTAGAAAACTGTTAACCATTAATATTTATTTTAATGTCATAACATGGTGTACATACAATCCAAGAGATAACCCCCTCCCCCTGAGAGCCTACCAACATCCATGTCAGTGACAGAGTTACTTGTTGCGTATGTGAACAGTCCACCACATTATCAAGGAGAATGAATAGTAATAAGTGGATTGTACTTGTAGAAAAGAGCATTTAACTTCAAACCAAATGTGCTCTATACTTAAGCAGCAAGCTATTTATTCTCATTCAACTGCAACTCCTCAAATGAAAGTGCAACTGGTGCTCTTATTTGATTGCAAACCTTCACTGTATGTGCATACATGTGTGTAAAGATTTGAGTTTTCTCTCTTCATGCCCTCTTCGTGTTGCAGATGTGGTCCGCTTAGTTCTGAGTAAAGTACATTGATGTCATTGAATGTCACACATTAGAGTCTTGGGTCCTTGTGTGTGGTAACTAGTCCTGACAGGGGGTAGAAAATTTTGTCAGTTCAGCTTTAAAATGTTTTTCCAAATGGCATCAAGAATTGTTGTGTATAGTAATAAAGCTGTTCATTCTAGACCACAGTATAAAATACATCAAATGGAGAGCATTATCTATTATTATTATTATTATTATTATTATTATTACCTACCAGCTTAAAAATTCACTCATTTAGTTGCTTCAGTGCATCAAATTGCCTTACACTAAAGTGATACATTGGTTTGCATGGAAGAAATGTTAGAATGATAGGGCTGCTAGAGACATTTAACTGTTAACTCCACCCCTCACTGAAATCAATGAAATACAGTCAATTCAATAATTTTTCTCATGGTGACTTTAGAAGTGACCTGTTTCTTGCTCCATCTCTTGATATAGGTTGTCTGAAATCATGTATTGTGCATACGCACAAAGATTTTAATATGGAAGTAATCCCAATCAACACGGTGTCAACATTAATTTCATCTGGTACTTGCACTGAGTTGATGGGTGCTGCCAGTTGACAGCTGTTGGGTACTGCCAGTTGACACATAAATTTCAATAGACTAGGGAATCAGACTCTTAATATATGTCTGTAGTTGTGCTCTCAAATTTTGTTTAGAACTAGTTGTAAGTGAAATTTGTTGTTAGGGTTACTCAGAATGCCAACATTTAGCACCATTAACAGTTGGCAATTAAATTTGCTGGAGGACACTGTTATTGGAGATGATGGAATACTTTTGAATCCATCAGGAACTGCCTTATCCATTGTGTTAATTACAGTGATCGGTGTCACAAGATAACAGAATTAAAGGACTCTGAACTGAATGTGTGGAGGCAGTCTGCTAGCCACTCAGATGGAAAAAGTCACTCTAACAAGATTGAAAATATGGGCACTGTGCATTAATATATAGGCACCTTTGGTGTTACAAGGGCTCACTACTTTTCAATGTTTGTGCTGTACCAGCCACATTGCATCACAGTTCTAATTGTGTTTTATATGCTGACAAGAAAGCATACCCCCAGGTTGGATACACCTGCACTGTGTTCACTGGTGTGAGTTGTGCAAATTTTAGAATTCTGTATGGAGTTGTTTGTTATAGGTGATTGTAAGCATATTATGATTTTACGTAGTGGCTCACTCATCCACTTTCATTAGTCAAATAACATCTATTTTCTGTCAGGACTTCGTTTATGTATGTATTGTTGCTCCCCTCAAAAATAAATTTTAACCCTGCAGTTGGTCAGGGGGGACAAAATAGTCAGTTTGTCTGTGTGTATTGGGGTTGCTCCAAAAGAAAGGCACTATTTTTTTTAAAACATCTAATTTATTTTCCATATCTTCAATATTTTTATACTATGTAGATGCCTTACTGAGAGACAGTGTCTTTTTTTCACATAATTTCTGTCCCTTTCAACTTTCCTAGTCCACTGTGAACCTAAGGCTTGTATACTTGCACATTAGGATTCAGGAGCAGCACCTTTGCACCACTGTTTAGCAGCCTTCACAAGACAGTTTGCAATCTTCAAATCTCATTCCGCTAAGGGATTACTTCAGTTTTTCAAAGTGGTATTTGTGACATAGTGTCAGATCGGAGCTGTAGTGTGGATATTTCCATGTTGTCTACCCAATCTTTGTGATCTCAGTGGTGGTTTTCGCACTGGCGTGTAAATGGGCATTATTACGCAACAGATAAACATCATGTTTTTGCCAATGTTGTCAAATGCAACACATTCAAGCATGGAGTTTTTTATTGCTTGCTACAAGCAACAGTCCTTCTGAATCAAAAATACACAGTGGCCACCACTTCTCCAGCTGAAGATGCGGTTTTGTGTTGCTTCTCCATTGGCAAGTTTGCATTATGCTATTCTGTCAATTGCCTTTTCATCTTGGGTTCAAAGTGATGCAACTAGGTTTCATCTCTCTTCACAATTCTTGCAAGCAAGTCATCTTCAAAATTTTAATACTGTTCCAAAAGTTCACTGCGCGGTTGCCTTGCATGTTTCTTTGTGGGCATCCATCAGCGCTTTGGAAAGCTACCTAGTGCAAACTGTTTTCAGCTTCAACTGTCTCAGTATTATGCACATACTTGCTACTTCTTCTATTCCGACTCAAAATGACAGTTTGTTCACTGTTAAGCATTTGTAAGCAAAATCAGATCATGAATACGCTGCACATTGTCAGTGCCGTGGTCGGTCTGCCGCTTTGCGGAAGGTCCTTGACTATTGCCACTTCCACATTCACCAGGGATAATCTGCTGGCCCAGCAGCTGACTTTCCTGCTATGGAAAGTTATCATCCCCATACATCATCTTCAGTCTCATGTGATCGTTTGCCACTGTCTCATGCTCACAATATAGGATGCACATATAGAGTGCAGCAGGCATCTTGATGGAGTGCTGTGACAGCGCAACTTGCGGAAACTGGTTGAATTGAAGTTGAGTGCAAGTGGCAAAAATGTATTGATGACTGCTGTGAATAGTGAAGGTGTAGAACAGAAGGTTTTTCTTTCTTTTTTTTTTTGGGGAAGAGGGGGGGGGGGGGGGAGGATGTGCGTTACCTTTGGAATGACCCTCATATAACATGTTATTTTACTGCCACTTTACATGTGCATGTTGCTTTTTGTGGGTATTCAGAAGAATAACAGATTTGATACTTGTTAAAGGCAGCTGACTGCTACTTCGAAAAGTATAAGAACCCATCTTCACTTTCTATAACGTTTCAGCCAATCAGGTATTTCATTCTTGGTGCATTTAAGGAATTACTTATATCGCAGCTGACTGCTACTTCGAAAAGTATAGGAACCCATCTTCACTTTCTATAACGTTTCAGCCAATCAGGTATTTCATTCTTGGTGCATTTAAGGAATTACTTATATCGCAGCTGACTGCTACTTCGAAAAGTATAAGAACCCATCTTCACTTTCTATAACATTTCAGCCAATCAGGTATTTCGTTCTTGGTGCATTTAAGGAATTACTTATATCGCATTATGACATTTTTGAAGGAATTTCTTATAGTGACTTTACATTAATGTTTGTTTCATGCCATTTTTGAAACTTTAAATAATTCAACAAGATGGTCAATTATAATCATATGCTTTCTCTCTTCTTAGCACCACACTGGACCCTCAGTTTCTTTGATAGGGGTCATGCAATGGCTGTAACACCAGATGGACTGAGGTGTCAATCACGGGAGCAGAAGGAATGGCACGGGTGTAGAGCAACAAAAGGTGTCCAAGGGAAGGGTCGTTACTATTACGAGGCAACAGTTACTGATGAAGGCTTGTGCAGAGTTGGGTGGTCCACACTACAGGTCAGCATGACAACACATACAGCAAAAAAATTAAGTTTCACGTTTTACAGGATTTGTTCTAAACTGAAATAAATTTGATTTTGAAGGCTAACCTCGATCTTGGAACTGACAAATTTGGCTTTGGATTTGGAGGCACTGGGAAGAAGTCAAACAACAAACAGTTTGATAGCTATGGTGAAGAATTTGGGATCCATGACACCATTGGGTGCTTTCTTGATTTGGACTCAGGGGAAATAAAGTTCTCAAAAAATGGTGTTGATTTAGGCAAGGCCTTCTCAATTCCACCGCAAATAAAAAACTCTGCATTCTTCCCAGCAGTTGTTCTAAAGGTAAGTGTGTGTGTGTGTGTGTGTGTGTGTGTGTGTGTGTGTGTGTGTGTGTTTTGCACAAGCCTAATTAAGAAACGAGGAAATCAGTATTCCGAACTTACTCTTGCTCTATCTATAGTATACACATCTGCACGTGTGTCACTTTCCTACTACGTGTGAAAGAAGAGTGTGCATGTCGAGATTTCCTAAGGCATGTCTTCATACCATCTTTAATTAATTTGATTCAAGTGATTGCTTGTCTATAGTTTTATTTAGTTATTTCTATCCTGGAATGGCCTTTATAACCAAATTATTCTTCTGTTGTGTCAGCTTTCCTAATAGAAAGAATGGCATACCGTGATGTTGTGTTCCACAGTGTTGTCTTCAAAATGCTACCGTGATCTACATTATCAAATACATTGTTTCTGGAGAGCATACATTTTGTTTGCTCTCAAAGCAAATGATTTGTCATACATTACAAAGAGTTCTAAGAAGCACTGTGATGCTCCTAGTGGAAAACTTACTGTGAGCTTCTGTTAATGGTCAGATTGATCTAGATATGCCAAGAACTTGGTGTTTGATTTAACTAAACACAGTGCCGCATTTGATGAAATGAGTGTACTAATGAGGTGGTTTGTGGAAAAGCTTTACATAACAGACTGTCTACTACACTGTTCATTCAGATAGTTTGGAGGGTTTCAGAGGTTAGCATCAGGCTCAAGACTGCTCAGGCTGAGTATGTCACTCAAGAGAGTGCTGTAGCAATGGGGAAGACTATTGTCTGTTGTACCTCCAGTAAGTGAATCTTTGGAATTGTTTTGGCATATAGTGCTGCCATCTGAGAGACCATATTATAAGAAGAATGGAATGTTAATTGTAAGCAGAACACTCACTGGCACAGTCGTATGTGAATCAGTCTTTATTTTGGTGCTAATAAATGCTTAAAATTATGCATTTTCCTACATGTAAACCAACAAAATAAAAATTACATAAAAGTACTTCATCAAAATATTCAATACTTTGGTAACAAAAAATTAGAAGCAGAAGTACTCCTGAGTGAAGTAAGACCAGACATATTATGCATAAGTGAACATGGACTAACTGAAAGTAAAATACATAATGTGGCAGTAAAGGACTACAAACTAGCTAGTTACTTCTGCAGATCTAAATATAAGGGTGGTGGCGTTTGTATATATATTAAAACAGGTACTCTTTCAAAGAATGTAAACAGTGAAGCTGCTACATTTCCCATAGCAAGAGAAAAAGACTTTGAAGTTACTGGTATAGTGGCAGAGGATTTTAGAGTGTTTTGTGTGTACAGGTCACCATGTGGCAATATTAGCATCTTTCTAAAAAAAGTTGCTAGCTTATTGAGAATGAATATGAAGAGAAATCTCATTATATGTGGAGATTTCAACATTGACATGGGAAAAGACACAAAAATAAGACAGGATTTTGAAGAATTGTTAATACAGCATAACATGAAAGTGACAATATCTGCACCAACAAGAGTGACTTCACAAAGTGAGACAATTATTGACAACATAATTACTAATATGTGTAACTATGAGTCACATGTAGTTCAGACAGAAATATCTGATCATCATGGACAACTAATCAGCTTTTGCAGAAGTAATGACACAGTATCAGAACCAAAACAAACAACCAAAGAAATTAGGATCATCAGTGAACAAAATATCAACATCTTTAGAACAATGTTAAGTAAGGAAACCTGGAATGAAATCCTACAGGCTCAGAGTGTAAATGAAAAATATTATGCATTTATTTCAACAATTAAGTACCATTTTAATGTAGCATTTCCCAAAGTAAAGAGACAAGAAAGGCATCAAGATCAAACACAGTGGATTACGAGTGAAATACTAGAACAGCGAAGGAAGCTTCAGGATGAGAGACGGATGGGCGAAGCTGAAAACTATAAAATGTTAAAAAAGAAGTATAGAAAAACAATAAGAGAAGCGAAAGCAAGAGCAATTGACACCACTATAGCGAACTCAAAAAAAACAAGGCAAAGGCAGCTTGGAATGCAATCAGTGCTGAAAGAAAGGAAAAAGATGGGTCAAACAAAGAAGAAGGTATTAGGTCAATTAAAGTAGACAACACAGTGGTTACAGATGGTATGGAAATAGCAAACATACTGAATAATAACTATATCAGTGTAGTAGAAAACCTAAAATTGGAAAGAAATAGTCAAAAACAGAAGGGTATTAAGGTACCAAAAAGATCATGCAGTACTATGTTCTTAAGACCAGTCATGGAAGATGAATTGCGGAAAACTATACAGAAACTGAAGTCCAAGAAATCAGCTGGTGATGATGAAATATCAAATCATGTAATAAAGCTGGTATGTGAGGAGATAATAATACCACTGCTGAACATAGCAAACTGTTCTTTCAGAGATGCAATTTTTCCAGAAAAACTGAAGATAACGAAGGTAATGCCAGTGTACAAGAAAGGGTGTAAGGATGATCCCAACAACTACAGACCAGTTTCACTGATATCAGGTTTCTCAAAAATCCTAGAAATGCTTATGTATACCAGATTAGTTAACTATTTGGACAAACATAACATTCTCATGACCTCACAACATGGTTTCAGAAAGGGTAAATCTACAGAACCAGCAATTGTCAGTCTAACAGAATACATTTTACAGTCCTTAGATGAGAAAAAGGTTGTCTCTGCAATGTTTCTGGATCTTTCAAAGGCATTTGACACCATTGACCATGAAATGCTGATACAAAAATTAAGCAACTATGGCATTCGGGGGCAACCAGGTGAATGGATAAAATCATACTTGTGCAACCGCAAGCAGTATGTATCATTAGGAAACTCGTACCAATCAGAAACCAAATCCATCAAATATGGAGTGCCGCAGGGTTCGGTAATGGGGCCATTGTTATTTAATGTATTTGTTAATGATATAGGTGTTGAGGAGGAAGAAAAGAAAATATTGTATGCTGATGACATGACAATACTAAATAGTGACCAAAATATGGAACAGCTTGAGAGAAGAGCATACATATCTGCAAATGTCACAGCTCAGTGGCTGTTGGAAAATGAACTGGTTATAAATCTAAAAAAGACTATGTATGCAGTGTTTAAAAACAAGGAAAAGGCTGTAGACATGGATTTAGAGGTTGACGGAACAAGGCTGGAAGAAGTAGAATCTGATAGATTCTTAGGTATTCTTGTGGATAATGAACTGAAATGGAAAAAACATATTAATAATGTATTAATAATGTCTGTAAGAAACTGAGCTCTGTCATATTCTTAATGATGCAGCTATCACAGTATTCAGACAAGAACCTTCTGTGTACAGTGTATCATGGACTTTTCGAACCATACTTACAGTATGGAGTGACGGTGTGGGGAAACTCAAACAAACAAGAGACAAAACGAGTGTTCACATTACAAAAAAAAGCAATTAGGACCATTTTAAGAAGAAAGACCTCTGAAACATGCAGAAACTGTTTCAAGAATTTAGGTATCTTAACTTTTTCATCATTATATATATACAAAACAAAACAATAATGTACATCACAAAAGGTAGTGAGGACTGGATTACAAGTGCTAGTGTATTACAAGAAAGAAGAATGAAGTACGCAGCATACCCCACCGACTGGCAATGCTAGAAAAAGGACCCCAGTACTCTGGTATCAGACTACTAAGAAGTCTGCCCAAAACCCTGCAAGATAGTGTACTTCACAATGAATTTACAAAGAAACTTAAAGACTATCTCATTGAAAAAGAGTTTTACAGTGTTGCAGAATACTTATGCCATTAAATTTGTATATATTGTTACTCATTATCAGTGATGTAAAAATGTAAGCTAAAGGTGTAGAAAAATAATTGATAAAGAATTTTAATACTTTGACATGTCCTATATTACACGTACATTTACTGTACACGATGTAATCTTACAGGATCAAATAAAATTCAATTCAATTACGGGGGAAAAAAGAGCTAAACCTGTTTATCAGACAAAAACTGTTTATGTTGATGTCCAGATATAAAACTCTCAAAGTGAAGGCTAGAAACTGTATTGATGTAGACAAAAAGATGCAAACATTGTAAATAATGAAGACAAAGTATCAAGAAAATCGGCAACCAGACAACAAAGAACGTAAAATCTTGAAGTCAGTAGATGATCAATCAACTTCTGAAAAAGGGTAGGGAGGGGGAGGGTTGTGGCTTTTTCCTCACTTATCAACAAAGGCTCAGTAGTTCTAAACACAGGTTGCTACATTTTAATGCATTTTATTTCATTTACATCTATACCCTGGCAATCACTGAAGTACAAGGCAGGGTGCTTTTTTTCCATTCCGTTCACATAGGGAGCATAGGAAGAATGATTGCTTAAGAGTGTGTGTGTGTGTGTGTGTGTGTGTGTGTGTGTGTGTGTGTGTGTGTGTGTGTACTGTAATTACTGTAATCATATACTCGTTATCCCTATGGGATATCAACAATGTAGGAAAAGATAGATTGCTACTTACTGTAAACAAGACACATTACGTTACAGACAGGCACAGTTAAGACACTCGCATATAGCTTTTGGCCATAGCCTGCATCAGCAGAGAAAGAGAGAGAGAGAGAGAGAGAGAGAGAGAGAGAGAGAGAGACCGGAGTTGGCAGTCGTGTGTGCGTGAGGTGTGCTTCCTGTGTGTGTGTGTGTGTGTGTGTGTGTGTGTGTGTGTGTGTGTGTGTGTCGGATGCAGGCTGTGGCCAAAAGCTACATGTGAGTGTTTTTTAATTGTGCCTGTCTGCAACTTGGTGTCTTCTTTGCAGTAAGTAGCAATCTGTCTTTCTCTACATTGTTGATTTTCCTACCTGGAGTCTCCATTGCTTGATCCCTATGGGGGCAATACACAGGGGTTGAATTTCTTTCCTAGATTTATCACTTAAAATTGGTTGGTTGATCACATCTCAAATCATACAGGCCATGTCAACTCGTGGCCGTGAATTTCTCTCGAAAAAATATATATTAGACCTCTATATCATAAGTGTTAAGAAATAAAGTGTTTGAAACAAATACTAACAAAGAGATAGAGGGGCTGGCCAGTACTTACCTCAGCTCAGTACAGCCGATAGATCTGAAAATTTACATTCCTAGCTTTCGGAATAAATGTTCCTTCATCGGGGAGGAGAGAGGGGAAAGAAAGGGAAGAAGGGAAAGGAGATTCAGTTACTCACAACCCAGGTTATGAAGCAACAGGGAAACCTGGGTTGTGAGTAACTGAATCTCCTTTCCCTTCTTCCCTTTCTTTCCCCTCTCTCCTCCCCAATGAAGGAACATTTGTTCCGAAAGCTAGGAATGTAAATTTTCAGTTCTGTTTTATGTTATCTATCGGCTGTACTGAGCTGAGGTAAGTACCGGCCAGCCCCTCTATCTCTTTGTTAGTATTTGTTTCACATCTTTGTATGAGATTTTCCATTAATCATTGAAATAAAGTATTTTCATTTTATCTTAATTTTTGTAAATTGTACAGCCCTTTGAAAAATGTATATTTTGTAAATAACTCTTAAAACAGTAGTGAACAAAAAATATAACTAATAAACCAAAAGTACTGGAGACCTGGCAGATTTTTTGGGTTAAAGCTCCATCTTAGTGTATTGAAGTTTAGTTGACACCTGCACACTTATGGACTTCTGTCGACTTTACAAACTTAAGACAAAAATACAAAATTCAAGTTAATTTTTCTCTTAATTTTTTTTTTTCTAATTTGGAAAGTCACAGAATGTCATATTACCAGATACTAGTGATGTAATTATAAACAGTATCTTCTCTGCTTCAGCTATCTGTAAATATTTATTACTAAAAATGTAAAAAATTACATTTTTATGAGTTTTTATGAATCATTTACTTGAAAAACCCCCATCCAAAAACTTTTGAGAATTAAACAATATATTATTTGGTTAATATGTTAGTTGTCAGTGAAAACACAGTGGGCAATATTTTTCTGTGTAAAGTGTAAAAAATTTTCAACATTCTGCATATTTTACATCACCGAATTTCTAGTGTAAAATATGCATGTTGGCACACTGTTTCCAGCACTCTTCTGTGTATAACAAACGAGTGAGAACTTGCACATAAAACATTCTGCAGCAAGTTTTGTGTTTGGTTTGAACTTTTTGTTAGATACAGTGTCAGTGAGGAAACACAGTAGTGAAAGAATGAGGTGTGTGAACTATGAAAAAAGACACAAGAAGGCAGTGTTCAATAAAAGTGAAAAACACTTCACAGTTGTTGGAAATCTGTCAGAGGTATTCCAGAAATATCTTGGTCTTCAAGCAACAGTATTAGGATCACATCCATTGTGCAGGAATTGCTACATTCACTACAATTTAATGACAACCCACCTGAACGATCACTATTACCCAAATGTTAAACTGAAGAAAGCAGTGCAGATAGTTATATTCCTGGGTGTGTAGTTGTTGTTGCATTGAATGTTAGCATTTCTGCTGTAGCCCCTACTATATCCCCCCTCAAACATCCAGGAAAGGTAAGAAGCACAAGAAGAAAACAGTATGTAAAAAGAAATGTGGAAGAAATTGAAACAAGTTTTACACAAGCAAAATCTTCAAAACTTTGTGGAGTTTATAATGTCGATGCCCTTGAGAACTTGAGATAGTGATATATGCACGAAATGTGATTTGTGGTTTCAAATCCTAAATACTGATCTCAGCAGCCACTTACACTGAGAAGGTACAGTTACTGATACCAAGTAGCTACTCTAAGCAGCTGATACAGAAGTACATACCCACTTTCTCACATTGATTTCAAAAGCTCGAGAAAGACATGCTCAGATTCTTATTGTGTGCATCCATCGCAAGATGATACGCTTACTACTGTTACGGAATATCACCCAACCAGGCTGATGTCACCTCTGTTAGCGAAAAAGGTGAAAAAGTTAAAAAGGTAAAAAGAGATATGACGAAATCAATAAGAGAAGATATCTCATGATGAAAAAGGAGAACCTGAATTTAAAAATTGGTCTTACAAAATTCTACTCCTTATGACCAAAATGTATAAAATGCCAGCCATTGAAGGAAGTATGCACATGTATTTACTGCACTAATTTGAAACTTGTTTGTTTCACAATAAGCAGTGTCATGGGAAAGAAGTACACAGAGATGGACATGATGCTATTGTGTGTATGTCAATAGCTACAAGATGAATGTTGGTTGCAGGAGTGTGCAATCTGTCCTGGTGCTGAATTGATGACTGTTGAAGCATTACACCTTCAGGATACTGACAATGACGTAACCTATGCATTGTCGGAGGGAGGAGAGTTGGTGAAGAAGACAATAGAGCCAGAGAAGTTTGTTACAGAGGTTAAGCATTGGGTCATGAAAGGAATAGCTGATCATCATATCTGGAGGATTCAGAGACAGGCCATAGCAGAAGTAAAGCCAGCCACATCCCAGAATACTGACACATTTGTTCTTCAACACGACTTTGCTGAGAAATGGTCTGTTGCTTTGCAGAATGAAATTCAAAATTACCACAGGCACACATCACAGGTAAAAACATACACGTGTTGCTCACTTTCTTGGAATATCACACAGTTTTGCTATTGTCAGTGATGATCTCATTCATGACATTGCACATGTATCTATGCTGTCAGCATGCTAATTGATGACTAGAAGCCATGCATTTCCTAAAATGTGTATATGACTGATGGCGCAGCATCTCATTTTAAAAACCACTTTCAGCTTTATGAGTGAAAGACAAAAAAAAAAAAAAAAAAAAAAAAAAAAAAAAAAAAAAAAAAAAAAAAAAAAAAAGATATTTACAGTTTGCAGATGCACAGCATGAAGCTGTTGATGCTACAAGAGATGCTGCTGGATTTGTATGCACTATATCAACATTAGCAACAAAATGGAACTTTTTAATGCTAAATGAAAGTACATTAAGGGAATTCAATTTTAAAAAGAGAGAAGAGTGGTCTACTATGAAGCCTGTGGTAGGAATTCAATCAAGTCACTACTGGGTTACATCCCAGAGTGGCACGTACATTGCAAGAACGGTTATCCACGAAATTCAGCCTGTTACTGCGTGTGAAATGCAGAAACCACAGTGTACATTAGAAGACTTTGCAGTGAGCCACTTCATTTCTCATGTGTATGACAATCAGTGGTAGATGGGACAAATAATAAGTATGTCTCATGGGCTGCGAGATATAACCATCTCCTTTGACACTTCATGGTCCTGCTATTGCTTTGAAATGACCATCATCAAAAGATCAGTGTGCAATTTCCAGTTCCCAAGCACTTCTATTGTTGGATCATTTTTGCCTGTGTGCAAACTCAGCTCACCTGTAAAAGTTCAACGACAAACAGACGAAAAAAAACAAATGAACTCTTTTCAACAGTGTAGTATTGATTGTTACAGTGTAGGCAATTTTAATTCATCGAAAGTCATGAAAAAGTAAAATCATGACAGATGACAATAATAATCAGTGAATAATACCATAAAAAGAAAAGTGGGTATAAGTATTCTGCATCTCATGTTTGTTATAAAATGCTTTTGAACAAAATTATGAGTTATTTTCCCATTCTCTTATACACTACTGGCCATTAAACTTGCTACACCAAGAAGAAATGCAGATGATAAACAGGTATTCATTGGACAAATATATTATACTGGAACTGACATGTGATTACATTTTCATGCAATTTGGGTGCATAGATCCTGAGAAATTAGTACCCAGAACGACCACCTCTGGCCATAATAACGGCTTTGATACTCCTGGGCATTGAGTCAAACAGAGCTTGGATGGCGTGTACAGGTACAGCTGCCCATGCAGCTTCAACACTATACCACAGTTTATCAAGCGTAGTGACTGGCGTATTGTGACGAGCCAGTTGCTCGGCCACCATTGACCAGACGTTTTCAATTGGTGAGAGATCTGGAGAATGTGCTGGCCAGTGCAGCAGTCGAACATTTCCTGTATCCAGAAAGGCCCGTGCAAGACCTGCAAAATGCGGTTGTGCCTTATCCTGCTGAAATGTAGGGTTTCACATGGATCGAATGAAGAGTAGAGCCACGGGTCATAACACATCTGAAATGTAACGTCAGTGCGAACAAGAGTTGACCGTGACGTGTAACCAATGGCACCCCATACCATCACGCCGGGTGATTCGTCAGTATGGCGATGACGAACACACGCTTCCAATGTGCGTTCACCATTATGTCGCCAAACATGGGTGCGATTATCATGATGCTGTAAAAAGAACCTGGATTCATCCGAAAAAATGACGTTTTGCCATTCGTGCACCCAGATTCGTCTTTGAGTACACTATCTGTGATGTCATCTCGACTGCTGGTGATACGAGGCCGTTGGGATCTAGCACGGCGTTCCGTATTACCCTCCTGAACCCACCTATTCCATATTCTGCTAACAGTCATTGGATCTCGACCAATGTGAACAGCAATGTCGCGATACAATAAACCGCAATTGCAATAGGCTACAATCCGACCTTTATCAAAGTCTGAAACGTGATGGTACGCATTTCTCCTCTTTACATGAGGCATCACAACAACGTTTCACCAGGCAACGCCTGTCAACTGCTGTTTGTGTATGAGAAATCGGTTGGAATCTTTCCTCATGTCAACACGTTGTAGGTGCCGCCACTGGCACCAACCTTGTGTGAATGCTCTGAAAAGCTAATCATTTGCATATCATAGCATCTTCTTCCTGTCGGTTAAATTTCACGTCTGTAGCACGTCATCTTTGTGGTGTAGCAGTTTTAATGGCCAGTAGTGTAATATTGTAAAGTAATTATTTTGATTCAGAAATACCAGTTTTTCATGGCATTTACTTAAAATCAGCAATCAGTATTGACCTTGAAAGTAGAGCTAGGTCTACCTAAAAAATTTTTCACATTTTGTACAGAAAAGTATTGCCCATTCTGATGGTACATTCCTGAAGTGCAATGACCAGCTAATGTACCATGAGGTTTTTGGAACATTTAGGTTGGGGTCTTTGGGGAAAATAATTTCAAAATAACCGAAAAATTTCGGATTCTTTCATCTTTATGTACAAATATTTTGACAGTTTAAAAATTTCATGCATTAACATCATAACTGACAGCAGTCCTTCCAGTTTGTGATTTCTCAAGACAGTTAACATTCTGTGACTATTCATATTTTCAAAACATAATTTTGAAATTTGCAAAAGTTACAAACTTTCGTAGTTTATTTTTCTAAAGAAAAAGGAAAAGAAAAAAAATCTCAGAAGTGTATTAATCATGTCTCATAGTATGAGGAACAAAGTATTTATTGGAAATAAATTCAGATCTCGATCGCTTTTGGTTTCTTTATTACAATTTTTCAGTTTTCCCTTTCGGTACATTTTCACAAATATTCTCATTTAAAGAAGTCTGTTGTGTTTTATATATATTTGAAATAGTGGTGTGACAAATTCACTCTAGACCTTTATGATTTGAGATGAAATTGCGCAGTTCATCTGTTGATGTAACTAAGGTAGCGTTGAAAGTATAAACTACTAATCCATTTTAATGTTGTATATAGAATGCAGAGATGTCATTCAATTTTGGGACACAACCTTTCAAACATCCACCAACTGATGGATATTTGGCCATTTGTGAAGCTCCTAAAGAATATGTGAAGCAAAATGAAACTGGAACTGGAGCTGCTTCATCACAGAGCAAGTCAGTTAAGAATGCTCCTCAGGCGATTGTTATAGAGGCAAGTAGTCTGCTATTAAAATTCCTAAGAATATTTTGGTAATGTGCAGTGTAAGTAGGACTTATTATTGCTGAAGAAGTAGGTTTGATTTTCTGCACACATCATTTGTTTTGCCATCAGATGGCATGGAGAATATTGCAAGTGCAAGGTAAATATTGTGCAAGATATTATGTGCATTTCTTTGTGAAGATTAAAGCTAGAAAGTGTAATGACACTGGATAGCATTTTGTTTACAGTATTTTTGATGTAGGGGTGGGTGCGGTAGTTTGAAATGATTTACTAGCTTTCTAAATTCAAATGAGTTATTTTTGTAATTTTAAGATGTAGTAGGCCTGAAATACAAACTCTGCTCTCCGGTTATTAACCTGTTGATTCTAACTGTCTCATGTTTACATTTACCATATGTCTTTACATGTATCCCAGGTAAGGAGTGAATGGAGGCAGCAATCTCAGAAGTTTGGCATGTATATGGATTTGCCAGCAGGAGTAACTATAAACCAACACTTGCAAGAGTTTGACCAATGTGTATGTTGCTAATAAATGACACACCTGCTATGTAGTACTTGTCAAACACCTGACTAGATGAAATCTTCTGAAATCTTGATTCAATACCGATCTCTACTAAATCAGTACTCAGACAGCTGCAATAAGATTTTATGTAACATTGACCATAGATCAAACGAGATTCTTCATTTATACAATGAAAAGACTGTTCCACACTCAGCTTTCACCCAAAGTTTTCTTCAGAAAAGAAAGAAAAGCAAATCTGTTCACACAAGCAGGTACACCTCATGCATACATGATCACCATCTTTGCTTGCTCTAGCCAGGCTGCAACTCTTGCATTGTTTCAGTGTTGTAGTTGGGGATGGGAAGGTGGAGGGATAGCAGAATACAGGTGGGGAGAGAGGAGTGTACCGTCTGATGGAGCATGCAGGGACTAAGAGGTGGCTGGACAAGATTTCCAGGTGACAGCCCCTGCCCCTAGTCCCTGTATGATCCACCAGATAGTGCTCTTTTCTCTCACCATCCATACCCCACTCTCCAGTGCCTGCTTTCTGTGTGTGTGTGGGGTGTGTGTGTGTGTGTGTGTGTGTGTGTGTGTGTGTGTGTGTGTTTCTGAACAGTTTCCTGAATGAGTATATCAGTATTTACAATTACCTCAATGACCATGTAATAATTCCAAAATGGGAAAATTTTGAAACGAATCAGTTAAAAATAAGTAACATTTGTAAGGAATTTATTAAATAACATTAAAACTGTAGTGGTAGATAACATGCTCATTGTCAGTACATATAAACAGAACACACAAACACTAAATCAAATCTTAGCCGAGCTTAGCCAAATATTTTTAACAGGGCCAAACACAAATTTGTCAAAAGGCTGTGTCTGTCAGGTAAATAATTGTGAAATCACACTGAATGTTGTTTTGTACAACCATTTCCACTAATTGTAGACTAACAAGTTTAGGACGGAAATCGAAGCAGCGCTTTTGTTATAACCCAAGAACACTGTAATTCGTTGCTCAAACAGTACACAGACATGGAAGGCAACATGCAATGCAATTAATAATAAATAAGTGGGTGGTGGAGCCATGTGCTCTGGCCTATATATTCATCAGTTTCAAGAGGGGCGCAGCCGGCAGGCTGTGCACACAGCTGTTGTTGTATTAGCAGCTGGGTGGCCTCTAGTGGCCGAATCAAGCACAAACTTCATGCACGAACTATGAAGTGACACATACATACAAAATTGGTAGTTACAATTGACTGGGTAATTTGTGAATTGTATGACATTTTTATCTGTTAAGGATATAAGTTGTAGTGAACCAGTAATAACATCCTCCCGTTTGTTGAAGCAGCATAAAGTGTCCATGGGTAAGTATTACTTGAAGTCCATTGACTCTGAACTGCTCCATCCTTACATGTGATCAGCTGTGTCAAGTAAGTGTTATCTGTAGCAAAGCAGACCAAAACAGTTGTTGATTCCCTGCCTGATCCAGCAGAGACCCTATTCAGTGGCTTTCCCTCTTCTCCAAGATATCTTGCCCTAGTTGGGTCTTTGCCAAACCCAGACTCACCACAATTCTAGACAAAACATAATTTCTCATTATCAGTTCATTGTAGAAGGTTTGAACTACAGATGTCTATCTAGTATCCTTTTGGGACTTGCAAAGGCATTCAGGTTTCTTCAAAGAAATGCAGGGATTGCGCTTGATAAAAGGCTTGATAACAATCCTCACTAGGATAACCATCCTTAAATGGTGTTTCAGTGAACTTTGTTTAACATATAGTTGTACCAGTGACTTAAGTTCCTTTTTGTCATATGGATATCCCATTCCTGCATGAGCAAAACTATTTATGTAACCAGATCCCCCTTTATGCCCACAAAAACCAGTATCAACCAGCTACTCTTTACTCCTTGAAGAAGGAACCTGTTGTCCTGAGAGCTTCTAGTGAGTAATTTATTGTCATGTGTTTTTACCAGCAGTGCTGAACAGTCTTTTGTCTCTTATGATTGTAACAAATACTATCAGCACAAAATGTGCTTTTTGGTACTGCCACTACTCCATTTACCTGGTTTTCAACTAGTTATTTCAGTCAAATTTTAGAGATTTCAAATTGTTTGCTGAAGAAATTTTGTGTAGATATGTGCTGTAACACCTCAAATGTAGCGACATTACAAAAGCCTATGAACATGCTTGTGGAAATTAATTGTTGACTATTTACATTGGTAGATTTTAGTGTTTGTGACCAAAGGGGAACAACACACTACAATTCAAGTGACCAGTGTAGCAAAGGACAAGTGTATGTTTATTTATTTGTTATTTTATGGCCTTCACTGGACCACCCCAGTCAATTATACAAAGGCTTATACAGGTTGTTATTCAGTAATACAGTACAGTTTGATGATGATTCAGTGAGACAATTCAATAGAGCAGTGGTTATACAGGGACTATTATAATTTATTATTATGTGAAGAGTGTTTTGTACTTCTGTCTGCCCATTACTTCATCATTTTTCAGATATTTTCTTTCTTTCTTCATCTGAGATCGCTCTTCCTGTAGCCCCTTTTATTGATCATCATTTTTAGCCTGGTTTGTGTCTCTTGC
This sequence comes from Schistocerca piceifrons, assembly GCF_021461385.2. Taxonomy (NCBI): domain Eukaryota; kingdom Metazoa; phylum Arthropoda; class Insecta; order Orthoptera; family Acrididae; genus Schistocerca; species Schistocerca piceifrons. The sequence continues at coordinate 314,929,359 of NC_060143.1, read as the reverse complement.
ATTATTCTGATTTTCTCTTTTTTTTTAAGTCATCTGTTGTAATTTAGAGTTCTTTTATCTTCCTTAGTTTCTGTGATCCATTTAATGTTACTCTTACTATCCCACGATTTTTCTATTATTCCCGTCCTGATTTTGTTTTCTGGTGTTCTCATAATGTTCAAAGAATGAGATACACTTCCTCCTGATTGTACTCATTACTGGTTCTAAGCCCTTATCCAATGGTCATTTACTAGGACATTCATGAACTTTCGATTTGCTGTTGGTTAGAGTAAGTACTATTAATTTAGTTAGTTTTGGTTGGACTCTTACATTCCGTAAAATTTTTAGTACTGGAGGTCTATGGAGGCAGTCATATGCCTTCTTAAAATCTACAAATGTTATTGCAAGCAGTTTTTCCGTTTCATGTAGTATGCCATAATCATTTTTAAAGTAATGACCTGCTCTGCGCAGCTTCTCCATGGTTTGAAACCTCCCTGGTATTACCTAACTCCTGTTGTAGTTGTTCCTAGACTGTTCCTCGATTGTTGCAGATACGATCTTGGATAAAAAGTTGTATGTGCAGCCTAGGAGTGAGAGATTCCTCTGTAGTTGTCTGGATTGCTCTTATCCACCACCTTGTGTAGTGTGCAAATGATGGTTGTGGTCCAATGTTCAGGGAATTATTCTGTTATCCAAATTTTTGTGAGAGCATTGTGTAGGGAGGTCCTGACTGTGTGTCTTAAATATTTCCGCTTTTCAACAAAAACCTGATCTTCTCCACATGCCTTACAGTTTTTTTGTCCTTTAAGGACACACTACCTTTTGGAAAGTTGGTGGTCTAGTTTGTTAGGTTCAGTTTTAATTGGGGTATTTATGTCAATTTGTAAGAGTTCTTTGGGTTCTTCACAATTCAGAAGTTTATTAAATGCTTTTGCCATGATTTCAGCATTTTCTTTGTCTGTGTGTGCCAGTCTGTCATCTTCATTTTTCAGTATTAGTGTCAGCAGCCCATACCGTTGTAGTTGTTTCCCATAGATAGTTCTTGGAATTGGTTTTGTGGTACTTACCTTTTACAGAGTTTATTATGTCTTCATGGAATTCTCTCTTAATTCCCCTAATGTTTCGTATGAATATTTTCTTTTCATTTTTGAGGTTGATGCATTTTCTTTTGTTTTGTTTGTTTGAAACTTTAACCATGCCTGGTCTCTTTCTTCCTGGAAATTCACATTCCTGAGTCCACCATGCGTGTTTTCTTCATGGGTTTAAGGGAGCTAGATTCATTGCTTGTTTCCTGAGACTTGGTACCAGTTCTTCTGGATCATCTGTTACTTTAATAGTTTGTGTTGTGTGTTGGTATTTGTCATTTTTAATTATCTGATGTGGTTCATGCCACCTCCTTGTTTTATTACTTTCTCATTATTTCAATTGGGTGAATTTGATTTAAATTTTAACTAAGCAGTGGTGTCAGCCTATGTCTACTCCTCTCAGTACGTTAACATTGTATATTTCATTATGAAAATTTTTGTCTATACAGACATGGTCTAGCTGCCAATCTCCCTTCCTCCAGTCTGGAAGTTTCCATGTTTTAAGTTATTTGGCTTCCTCTTGAAGCATGTTGTTCTATAAGACTTCGACCATTCTTCTTTGTAAAGTTATGTGGACTCCATTCTCCTTACTTTTCCCAGCTTGGCGTTGAAGTCTCCCAATAAGACTTCTATATTCCTTGTACTTCTTCTGTTTACAGTTTGTTTGAGAAGATCCCAAAATATATCTGCCTCTTTCTTTGTTGTTTTTTTAGAAAATTTTTGCCAATTGTTGCGGCATGAGCATTTATAATTGTGTAGGTTTTGTTCATTGTTTTAAAAGTCGGAGTTGCAATTCTTGGTAATATTACTCAAAAATCCTGTACTAAATCTATTATTTTTACATTCACTATAAATCCTGTTCTAAATTGGGCTGTTGCTTCATAACTCTCTGTCCTGGTTTCCCATAATAAACTCTGTGAACGGGTCCTCTATCATGTTTCTCATTTCCTGGAACCTCCTTATTATAAAATTTTTTGTTCATTTAATTCATCTGTAAAATTCTTGAGTTTTCTGGTCTTAAGTAGTGAATTGATGTTGCTTGTTAGTACAAGGGTGGTTTGAAAGGTTCTCGGAATCACCACAAGAGGTCAGCGCTTGCACAACATATTCATTGGACTGTTGCCTGTAAACACATGCCTGTGGTGGTGACGTTGTTCTCGCGTAGTGGTTTGCAAAGATGGAAAAAATAGAGATTCAAGCAGGGACTGAGTACTTCATAAAGAAAGGTATGAAAGCAAAGGACATTCATGCCGATTTCCAGAATACACTGGGGTGTCTCTGCTCCTTCATATTCAACCATTGTCAAGTGGACAAATTAATTTAAATTTGGTTGGGAGAGCTTAGATGATGATTCGCACAGTGGTCAGCCAAGATGTTTCACTACTCCAGAAATCATTGCAAAAGTGCAAAAAAAGGTCATATAAAATCGCTGATTGAAAGTGCGTGAAATGGCGGGCTCACACTTGTCAGATGTCATCTGAAAGGGTATATCACATTTTAACTGAATAATTAGAAATGGAAAAAATTTTCTGCAAGACGGGTGCCACGACTCATGATGCTGGATCAAAATTGCGTGAGAATGGACATATTGGAACAATGTTTGGCCCGTTTTGATTTTTTGCACCGGTTTGTGACCACAGATGAAACTTGGATGCAGTACTATACCCCAGAGACAAAACAACAGTCAAAACAGTGGAAACATGCTGATTCTCCGCCACCAAAGAAAGCAAAGACAATTCCATCAGTGGGAAAGGTCATGGCATCAGTGTTCTGGAATACAAAGGGGATTCTGTTTGTTTGCCCAGTGGGGAGATAATCTACAATTACTGGAGAATACTATGCCAACCTCCTGGACAAATTGCAATGAAAGACGTGAAAAAAGGCCAGATTTAGCAGGGCAGAACGTCATCTTCCATCAAGACAGTGCGTGCCTGCACACATGTGCTGTCGCCATGGCAAAATTACACGAACTAAGGTATGAATTGTTTTCACCCCCGCCTTATTCACCTGATATGGCTCAATCGACTTCCATCTCTTTCCAACACTGAACATTTTTCTTGGTGGATGAAGATTCACTTCAAACAAAGAATTGATAGCCAGAGTTGTCAACTATTTTGCAGGTCTGGATTAAACTCATTTTTGAGATGGGATCAAGGCACTGGAACATTGTTGGATCAAGTGCATTAATCTACATTGAAAAATAAAAAAGTTTCAGTTATGTAGGTACTTTCTTTCTATTCCATTCTGAGAACTTTTCAAACCACCCTTGTATATAATTTAATTTCTTATGTTGACTCTTTCTTATATGTGTCAGTTAGCATTTGGATGATTGCAAATGCTCCTATTCATTGCCGTCTTGGCTACCCACCAAGTCCAATCTAGCCCTTACCTTCCTTTTTGGACAGGTTGATGGAATTTTTTCCCTAAGAGACCTTTCCATAATTAACTTTCAAAGGTAATTAACCTTACCTGGTGCAAGCTCCGATTTACAAATGCAGTTGTTAACTGCAGAGGGTATTTGGTCTGTGGGAGCAATTTTATTTCACTAAAGTCTGCCAGTAAGCTGGTTAGGACCCCCCACCCCAATCAGCCACTTGGGATATGCCACATCACCTTTCCTCTTGTTGCGACAGCGTAGTATGCTTATTAAGTCTAATGAACAGAATGCAATAGCACAATTTCTGTTGAGAGTTGCACTACTTGATTCAGACCTTGAGTGAAGCATCATTCGGTACCAAGCCTAGGGTGCTCAATGATGGGGGTAATCCATGGAGGCCAAATGTAGTAGTGAGCATAGGGTCCTTGAGGAAGGACGTAGTCCGTGAAGCTGCAGTTAGTGGTAGTGGCTTGAGGCCTTGGTCGAAAGTGAGCAATTGGTGCTCGAGGGTGGACGTGGTTTGTGGAAGCCCCATTGTCCATGGATGCTGTAGTGAGAGACTCCTTGTTGGCTAAACCATGTAACTCCGAATAGTGAGCTACTAGGTGCAGGCAGATCAGTGTGTACTGGTTGCAGAGGTGACCTACACACTCACCTGATGGGAATATCGAAGGAGGCGCATGGCTTCTGGACGCACAGTAGTGCCACTATGGCAGCAGCTGTGCTTATACCAATGGCGGGAGGCGGGTGCCAGGCGGTACTGTTGTGGCTGCTGGAGGTTCAGTTGTAAACAGTCTGGCATGTTTCTGCTGATGAGTAATTGTGTTCGATCTCCAGAAGAAAGAGCTGTAAGCGAGCTGAAGTTGCAGCAGCCTGTGATAAACGACTCTGTGGTTGGTGACAATGTTGTAAGGTGGTATCCAGAAGATTCAGCATTCCTTTGCCTCTGAAGGGGAGAGAGCATAGCCATCACTGAGAACATGCAACATCCAAAGGAAGGAAGTGCTCCAGGGTCGAGGAGATAGTCCGTGGCATGGATGCTCAAGACAGTAGTTTGGACCTAGAAAGTGTTGGCTGAAGACAGGCAGCTTCAATGCAACTGTTAAAGATGGATTTGGCTCAAACTAGGACTGGTAAGAGTGAACCCTGAAAAAGCCACATTCAATGTCACTGTCTGGGAAGGACGATTTGGCTGGTGATGGTGGCGACTTAAGCCACACCCAGCATGGTGTGGGTTTGCTTCAAAAGTTCCAGGGATGCTGAATCAGAGCCTGAGGGAAGTCCAGCTGCTGGGCATAGAAAGGCATACACACAAGGAATGACTGTACCTTTATGTGATACAGAGGGCCCTGGCTGCGAATTGTGCAGTCAGAATGAGTGTTCCTGGAGAGGCGACCTGGCAGGGATAGTTCAGGGTTTGGATCATCTGAAGTCTTGTTGGTTATTGCAGTGTCACTGTCTGAAAATAGTGTAGGAGCATTAGGTGTGTGGCCTTTCCAGGAGGGAGGATGACGGGTGAAGCATATGAGGTCCCATATAATGGTACAGAAAAGATGTGCGAAGTATGGGTTTGTGGGTAGATACAACCGAAAGCATGTGGGGTCTGCGGTGTGGAAAGGAGCAGACTGTGCTGCAAGATGGTGAAGATGGCAACTAAAGGAGTGAGGGAATGTATGTGTGGCTCTGCCTACACAGCATCAAAGGACCTTCGTCCTTACTGCTAAAGTTCGTGGCAAATGGATAGAGTGTTACGGCCAACCAGTGGCCAAGGTACAGTGCAAAGGACAATGCAGATTTTATGGTGTACAGATGAGTATGGACGATTGGAAGTCTGATGCTTTGGACACCAGTTGCTGTTGGGACAAAATTCTGGCGGCAGTTACCGCAGTTGCCATTCTTAGTATCGGAGACTGAAACAGAACAACACACTACAATAGAAGTGCAAAGTGTAGTATAGAACAGTTGTAGGTTCATCAAAGCTAATGAGCAAAATTCAGTAGCAAGATTTCTTGATAAGTGAATTGTATACTTGGTTCAGGAAGATTATCAGTGAGTAGAGCCGCGCTCGGCAGCAAACGTAGGGTGCTCAAGGGTGGAAGTAGTCTTCTGAGCCTTGGTCGGCAGTGAGCGTTTAGTGCTCAAGGCTTTATTTGGGGAGGATCTGTCAGTTTGGCGAGGCACTGTCGGTGCTCAAGGCCTAGCCCGGCGAGGTGCTGTCGGTGGGTGGGGCCTAGCCCGGCGAGGTGCTGTCGGTGGGTGGGGCCTAGCCCGGCGAGGTGCTGTCGGTGGGTGGGGCCTAGCCCGGCGAGGTGCTGTCGGTGGGTGGGGCCTAGCCCGGCGAGGTGCTGTCGGTGGGTGGGGCCTAGCCCGGCGAGGTGCTGTCGGTGGGTGGGGCCTAGCCCGGCGAGGTGCTGTCGGTGGGTGGGGCCTAGCCCGGCGAGGTGCTGTCGGTGGGTGGGGCCTAGCCCGGCGAGGTGCTGTCGGTGGGTGGGGCCTAGCCCGGCGAGGTGCTGTCGGTGGGTGGGGCCTAGCCTGGCGAGGTGCTGTCGGTGGGTGGGGCCTAGCCCGGCGAGGTGCTGTCGGTGGGCGGGGCCTAGCCCGGCGAGGTGCTGTCGGTGGGCGGGGCCTAGCCCGGCGAGGTGCTGTCGGTGGGCGGGGCCTAGCCCGGCGAGGTGCTGTCGGTGGGCGGGGCCTAGCCCGGCGAGGTGCTGTCGGTGGGCGGGGCCTAGCCCGGCGAGGTGCTGTCGGTGGGCGGGGCCTAGCCCCGCGAGGTGCTGTCGGTGGGCGGGGCCTAGCCCCGCGAGGTGCTGTCGGTGGGCGGGGCCTAGCCCCGCGAGGTGCTGTCGGTGGGCGGGGCCTAGCCCCGCGAGGTGCTGTCGGTGGGCGGGGCCTAGCCCCACGAGGTGCTGTGGATGCACAAGTCCTCACCTGACAGTGAGCAGTCAAGTGCCTGAACATTGATGTTGTCCATTTATGCTGGTATGAGAGATTCCTTGGCAGTTATGTGTGCGCCTCAGAATGATGAGCTGCTAGTTGCAGCTGGAAAAAGCCCAGAGAACATACTGGCTGCAGAGTGGTCAGACAGCAACCTAAATACTTGCACATTTGGGGGGATATTATGCGTCTGCTGGAAGTTTGGTTTTGAACAATCTGGTGATTATTGTTCATGTTTTATCTCCAGAGGAAATTGTCACAACAGGCAGTAGTTGCAGCAACATATGGTATTTGAGTGTATGGTTGGTGGCTCTGCTGTAAGGCAGTATGTGGGAGGTACAGTGTAGATACTGTGTGATTTTTAATGTGGTACAAAAATTGGTATTGTGGACTACAGGATTCCAGCATTTCCAAGCCACTAATAATTGAAATAAGTGTCTAAATACCAAAATGGGAACAGATGTAGCAAGACTTTACAGACTAGCAGAGCATGTACAGCATCCCTTACAAATAATGTACAAATGGGTAGACTGACTTCATCTCAAAGCATACAGCTCAAGGATGAATGTGTTTCATCAGTATCTCAGAGTTTTGCCAAAAAAAAAAATTCGTTGAAGTTGCACAGGACCGCCTGTGAAAAAATTGAATAGTTTCATTTTCTTTTGATTTGTAAAAATGTTATAGTCCAATCACAAATGAGGATATTTGTGAAGGTTTCTTAATGGAAGGGTAAATGAATACAGTGTAATTAAATTTTTAAAAACAATGGAGATCTGAAGTCATTTAGAATGAAATCCTCGTGTCAAAACTGTCAGACATGGTTTATAACGTTTTGCAGACTTAAAAATAGTGTTTCGAAAATATGGTTAGCCATAGGATAATGATGTGTAAACTCAACAGTCAGCAGTGACATTAATGCTTTAACTTCTTAAATTATCCAAATGTTTCTTCATAAAAATGAGATAATCAGAAATGTTTTGAGCCTTTATAAATTTCTTTTCTCAAAAATCCCCATTCTGAATATTCTAAAAACTGCATGGGATACTCTTTGTCCATTGTACTTATGGAAGATACAATCAGAATAGGCAACTTTTGGGTTAGGCCTAACTACATTCAAGGTCAAAAACTATGAAATACTGGGTGCAGCTACATAACTTCCTGATTTCAAAACACAGTAAAACCTGGTTTATAAATCAGAATTGTTTTTAGTAATGTAGGTACATATCTAACATTTTGTTGTTCAGTTTTGAAAATCGGAGGTAGGTGATGTCCCCCATTGCCCATACATTGAATAAGCCAATTTATGGCATTTCTTATGACCCTTACCAGCATAGTACAGGTATATTGACCTTCAGGTCTTTTAGGATGCTTGGATGATTGTCATAAACATAGGATTTTAAAAAAAAGAAAACAAAATTACCAGGGGGGCCAAATTGGGGGGACTGGGCCAGCCTCATCAAATCGCCTCATATTGAGATGAGGTGCTTTGGGAAGTTTCCTTAAATGTGAACTGTTGCTCCATTCTGTTGGAACCAAATGTCCCCTAAGTCCATTTCATCAAGTTGTGGAAACAAAAATTCCACCAAAATGTTCACATATAGTTTGAATTCAATGTCATTGTTATCCCACTTTCTTCAAAAAACTGGGGACCGACACTCCTAGCTGAGGAAATTGCACGCTACACTGTGACTGGATGACTGTGGAGCCCTTTGATGCAATTCTCGGGATTGGTTGTTATCCCAGTAGAACTTATTCTGTTTGACATATCCAGTCAAGTGAAAATGCGTTGTATCACTGAAAAAACAGTTCTGTCCGCAGAAACGTTTTTGAAAAGTGCCTCACATGCTTTCTTCGGAGAATTGAAGTTATCTTGTCATAATCACGATTTGTCTGAATGTAGTGAGCCATCTTCTTGTGGTCTTCAGTCCTGAGACTGGTTTGATGTAGCTCTCCATGCTACTCTATCCTGTGTAAGCTTCTTCATCTCCCAGTACCTACTGCAACCTACATCCTTCTGAATCTGCTTAGTGTATTCATCTCTTGGTCTCCCTCTACGATTTTTACCCTCCATGCTGCCCTCCAATGCTAAATTTGTGATCCCTTGATGCCTCAAAACATGTCCTATTCAATATCTCCTCATTAGTTACGTGATCTACCCACCTTATCTTCAGCATTCTTCTGTAGCACCACATTTCGAAAGCTTCTATTCTCTTCTTGTCCAAACTAGTTATCGTCCATGTTTCACTTCCATACATGGCTACACTCCATACAAATATTTTCAGAAACGACTTCCTGACACTTAAATCTATACTCGATGTTAACAAATTTCTCTTCTTCAGAAACGATTTCCTTGCCATTGCCAGTCTACATTTTATATCCTCTCTACTTCGACCATCATCAGTTATTTTACTCGCTAAATAGCAAAATTCCTTTACTACTTTAAGTGTCTCATTTCCTAATCTAATTCCCTCAGCATCCCCCGATTTAATTTGACTACATTCCATTATCCTTGTTTTGCTTTTGTTGACGTTCATCTTATATCCTCCTTTCAAGACACTGTCCATTCCATTCAACTGCTCTTCCAAGTCCTTTGCTGTCTCTGACAGAATTACAATGTCATCGGCGAACCTCAAAGTTTTTACTTCTTCTCCATGAATTTTAATACCTACTCCGAATTTTTCCTTTGTTTCCTTTACTGCTTGCTCAATATACAGATTGAATAACATCGGGGACAGGCTGCAACCCTGTCTCACTCCTTTCCCAACCACTGCTTCCCTTTCATGCCCCTCGACTCTTATAACTGCCATCTGGTTTCTGTACAAATTGTAAATAGCCTTTCGCTCCCTGTATTTTACCCCTGCCACCTTCAGAATTTGAAAGAGAGTATTCCAGTTAACATTGTCAAAAGCTTTCTCTAAGTCTACAAATGCTAGAAACATAGGTTTGCCTTTTCTTAATCTTTCTTCTAAGATAAGTCGTAAGGTTAGTATTGCCTCACGTGTTCCAACATTTCTACGGAATTCAAACTGATCTTCCCCAAGGTCTGCTTTTACCAGTTTTTCCATTCGTCTGTAAAGAATTCGCGTTAGTATTTTGCAGCTGTGACTTATTAAACTGATAGATCGGTAATTTTCACATCTGTCAACACCTGTTTTCTTTGGGATTGGAATTATTATATTCTTCTTGAAGTCTGAGGGTATTTCGCCTGTCTCATACATCTTGCTCACCAGATGGTAGAGTTTTGTCATGACTGGCTCTCCCAAGGCCATCAGTAGTTCTAATGGAATGTTGTCTATTCCCGGGGCCTTGTTTCGACTCAGGTCTTTCAGGGCTCTGTCAAACTCTTCACGCAGTATCTTATCTCCCATTTCGTCTTCATCTACATCCTCTTCCATTTCCATAATATTGTCCTCAAGTACATCACCCTTGTATAAACCCTCTATATACTCCTTCCACCTTTCTGCCTTCCCTTCTTTGCTTAGAACTGGGTTTCCATCTGAGCTCTTGATATTCATACAAGTGGTTCTCTTCTCTCCAAAGGTCTCTTTAATTTTCCTGTATGCAGTATCTTACCCCTAGTGAGACAAGCCTCTACATCCTTACATTTGTCCTCTAGCCATCCCTGCTTAGCCATTTTGCACTTCCTGTCGATGTCATTTTTGAGACGTTTGTATTCCTTTTTGCCTGCATCATTTACTGCATTTTTATATTTTCTCCTTTCATCAATTAAATTCAATATTTCTTCTGTTACCCAAGGATTTCGACTAGCCCTCATCTTTTTACCTACTTGATCGTCTGCTGCCTTCACTACTTCATCCCTCAGAGCTACCCATTCTTCTTCTACTGTATTTCTTTCCCACATTCCTGTCAATTGTTCCCTTATGCTCTCCCTCAAACTCTCTACAACCTCTGGTTCTTTCAGTTTATCCATGTCCCATCTCCTTAAATTCCCACCTTTTTGCAGTTTCTTCAGTTTCAATCTGCAGTTCATGACCAATAGATTGTGGTCAGAATCCACATCTGCCCCTGGAAATGTCTTACAATTTAAAACCTGGTTCCTAAATCTCTGTCTTACCATTATATAATCTATCTGATACCTTTTAGTATCTCCAGGATTCTTCCAGGTATACAACCTTCTTTTATGATTCTTGAACCAAGTGTTAGCTATCATTAAGTTATGCTCTGTGCAAAATTCTACAAGGCGGCTTCCTCTTTCATTTCTTCCCCCCAATCCATATTCACCTACTATGTTTCCTTCTCTCCCTTTTCCTACTGACGAATTCCAGTCACCCATGATTATTAAATTTTCGTCTCCCTTCACTACCTGAATAATTTCTTTTATCTCGTCATACATTTCATCAATTTCTTCATCCTGTGCAGAGCTAGTTGGCATATATACTTGTACTACTGTAGTAGGCATGGGCTTTGTGTCTATCTTGGCCACAATAATGCGTTCACTATGCTGTTTGTAGTAGCTTACCCGCACTCCTATTTTTTTATTCATTATTAAACCTACTCCTGCATTACCCCTATTTGATTTTGTATTTATAACCCTGTAATCACCTGACCAAAAGTCTTGTTCCTCCTGCCACCGAACTTCACTAATTCCCACTATATCTAACTTTAACCTATCCATTTTCCTTTTTAAATTTTCTAACCTACCTGCCCGATTAAGGTATCTGACATTCCACGCTCCGATCCATAGAACGCCAGTTTTCTTTCTCCTGATAACGACTTCCTCTTGAGTAGTCCCCGCCCGGAGATCCGAATGGGGGACTATTTTACCTCCGAAATATTTTACCCAAGAGGACGCCATCATCATTTAATCATACAGTAAAGCTGCATGTCCTCGGGAAGAATTACGGCTGTAGTTTCCCCTTGCTTTCAGCCGTTCGCAGTACCAGCACAGCAAAGTCGTTTTGGTTAATGTTACAAGGCCAGATCAGTCAATCATCCAGACTGTTGCCCCTGCAACTACTGAAAAGGCTGCTGCCCCTCTTCAGGAACCACACGTTTGTCTGGCCTCTCAACAGATACCCCTCCGTTGTGGTTGCACCTACGGTACGGCCATCTGTATCGCTGAGGCACGCAAGCCTCCCCACCAACGGCATGGTCCATGGTTCATGGGGGGGGGGGGGGGGGGTAGTGAGCCATGTAATAGTTGATTTCTGGTCCGAGACATGGTGCTACATTGAAGTGATTTTGGAAGGCTTGCTGGATTGCAATCACAGCATTGATTCGAAAAGTAGGCCGCGACGACAAACGCATGGTCCTCACTGTTTTGACGCATGAGGTGACTGACCTGGAAGAGAACACCACATCAGAACTACGCTGTCAAATGAGGCATCCTTCCCTGCTACAACCACTAAAGCCTGAATTGTACGCATGTCAAACAAGGAAGTTATGTTGCCTCACCCGAGGAGTGGGTACACCACCTATGTGATACGATTTTCAAACTGGTGTAAAAAAAAAAAAAAAAAAAAAAAAACTTTAGGTATGTGCCTACATTACTAAAAAATTTTTTTAAAATCTGATTCATAAAATGGGTTTTATTACGTGCTGAAATCATAAAGTTGTGTTGGTGCACCCTGTATTTAAAATAATTGCTGCCATTGAGTCAAAGTAGTGCAAAATTAGATTTCTAACAACTGTGATGTGATTTTCACTCTTCTTAAACATAATCTTCTTGTCTGTTTCAGTAGTCCACATATCTAACCCTTTCACTGCTTTTCTCTCTCACTGACATTGTACATGAAAACTTGAAACCACACACACAAATCTAAACGAAAGCTGAAAACAGTAGTGCCAACATGCTTAGATTACACTAGAGGTTAAATGCTAAATACATAGTGTGCTGAACATTTTCTGATACTTTACACACAAAAATTGCCTACTCCAATTGTACAAACTACTGACACAGTAACCAGATAATTTACAGTGCAGTTCTCACAAATTTTTAATTTGGCTTTTGAGTAAATAATTTGTTAAAAGTCTCAAAAATGTGATTTTTAAAATTGTTTAAATGTATATTTACAAAATACAGATAGCTGGAGCAGAGAAGATATTGTTAACCTTTTGTTAGTGGTGTCCACATCAGAGGTGCACAATTTTTTTTATTTCCCTTGCCACGGTTGGTGGCAGTGTTGTGGTGCACTCTCTCCAAGTATCCTTCAGATTTTCATACTTAAGATGGCCAGTTGCGTCACTGCCAGTGATCCAGATTGTCTGTAAAACTGGCTTGCTCTTAGCCTCACAGGTGTTGTGCCACCATTTGTGTAAGTTTTTCCGACAAGAGTTTTGCAATTTTCTTTCTCCATCTTATTGTGCTATCATCTGCGAGTATGTTGGGGAATTAATTTGATCATAGAATAAATTGCAGGTACAAAAACAGGGTTGTTCCTAATAAGTGTAGTGCCACTGTACATATAATTTCATATGTTATATTGCACAATGGAGACTTCACGGCGAACCTCCGGTGGCATCATCCCTCAAGATATTGGCAGGCTGCACAGGGCTGTGTTTGGTGAGAGGCTTTGAAGGATGATAACCAAGTTGGTGACCCTCCTGATGCCAACACTGAACACAAAATTGAAGTACGTGCTGAAAATTCAGAATCTGAACAAAACTGTGAAGAAACAGATGACACGGAAGAGCCCAGTGATGATTTGTAATACGTGACTAAACAAATGAGGACCAAGGGGGTCATTGGCTTAATCCAGTGGAATAAAAGTTCCCTACCTAACAGGAGGAAACTTGGTTAGCAAAAGTTACTTGCACACTTTCCTGGGGTGGAAGGTAAAGATAGACATGGGAAAACCAATGCTGAAACATGGCCTCTGCTTTTCAATGACTCAGTTCCGAACTCTGTCATTACATGGATGAACCAATACAGTGACAAACTGAGATCAGCTTTTACCCTTACTAGGAATGCTTGTTACACAAATCTGGTTGAAATTAAAGCTTTTATTGCTTTGTTATACCTTGCTGGTGTTTATCACATATCGTGCCTAAATTCAGAAGAGCTGTGGGATACCAAAGGAGATGGTGTGGAGCCATTTAAGCTCACCATGTTGTTGAGTAATTTTTTATATATATAAAATAGAGGGAAACATTCCACGTGGGAAAAATATATCTGAAAACAAAGATGATGTGACTTACCAAGAGAAAGTGTTGGCAGGTCGATAGACACACAAACATACACACAAAATTCAAGCTTTCGCAACCAACGGTTGCTTCGTCAGGAAAGAGGGAAGGGGAGGGAAAGACGAAAGGATGTGGGTTTTAAGGGAGAGGGTAAGGAGTCATTCCAATCCCGGGAGCGGAAAGACTCACCTTAGGGGGGAAAAAGGACGGGTATACACTCGCACACACACATATTCATCCACACATATACCAATGTGTATCTGTGTGGATGGATATGTGTGTGTGTGTGTGTGCGCGCGAGTGTATACCCATCGTTTTTCCCCCTAAGGTGAGTCTTTCCGCTCCCGGGATTGGAATGACTCCTTACCCTCTCCCTTAAAACCCACATCCTTTCGTCTTTCCTTCTCCTTCCCTCTTTCCTGACGAAGCAACCGTTGGTTGCGAAAGCTTGAATTTTGTGTGTATGTTTGTGTTTGTTTGTGTGTCTATCGACCTGCCAGCGCTTTCTCTTGGTAAGTCACATCATCTTTGTTTTTTTAAGGAGATGCTTTTGATTTGGCAACAGCAACACACAAGCAAAAGAGAGGAAAATGACCAACTGTCTTGCTCCAGTAATAAAATGTTTGAAATATTTGTTGCTAACTGCCAAGAATATTACTCCATTGGAGAAAATTTTACTCGTGATGAAAAGTTCAGTGATGAAAAGTTCAGAGTTTTTCATGAGCATTGTCGTATTCATCGTTACATCACATCCAAGCCAGCAAAATGTGGCATAAAGATATTTGCCCTTGTTGATGCAAAAATGTACTACACCTGCAAGATGTAAGATGGTAAGAAACCAGAGTTGGAGCATCATGTCAGTAATCACACTTCTGTCACCCACAGTATGGTAACACAAGTAGTCAATAAATGGCGTAATCTGTTGGCTGTTGAGGACTGTTTCAGTGATGTCCCCCTGATGAAAGAACTGGCAGGTAAAAGAATATCAGTCATTGCCACTTTGAAGAAGAAAAAATGACAAATTCCAGTTGAGTTCAAAAATATGAAAGAAGCAGAAAATATTCCAACCTTTCTTGTTTCAGGGGAGAGGTAATGATGGTTTCAAGTCTGCACTTGACGATATGATTGAGGACACAACTGGGCTCACGGAAAAACCTGAAATTATCACATTTCACAATCAGACAAAAGGGGGCATTGACATGGTTGATAAATTGTGTGCTACCTTTTATGGTTACGCACACATGGCGATGAACAATGGCTTTTTATACCCACCCCCCATCCCCTCTCCCCTACCTCAACATGGCTGGTATAAACATTAAGGTTATACACACAAGAATCCACTTTGACTCCGGCAGCCAGACAGTCTTCTTGTGCCCCCCACCCCTGGTCGAGAAAGATTTGTCCACCTCTGGATGACTCAAAAAGGGGCACGACTGATGGAAGATTAATAGTTACAGCAGTGGTATGTGGTAATATAACATGGAAAATAACATTGTGTACATTTCCAAATTTAAAAAAAAGAAAATGTTGAAGATAAGAAAAATCTTAAACTTAGGAATTTTCTTGTTAAATTTGTAATGCGTAAAAAGCCTATAACTGTGTTTGTCAACCAAGTTTTAACATATTGAGAAAGAACTTAAAGTAAAACATCTGTCAAGCCTCTGACACTTTTGGTTCATTAGTTATATTTTCTTTTAGTTCTCCACTGTACTAAGAGTTAAAAAGTGTTTTTCACAGGTCTCTACCATTTTGTAAAAAATCAAGAGAAAATGACAGTATTTTATTTTTTAACAAGTGTGGTATAGAAGTCTAATGTATATTTTTTCTAGAGAAACTCGTGATGATAAATTGACAGACACTGTATGATTTCAGATGAAATTGCCGAGTAGGTGTTACTGTATTTGTAACATATTGTTATGATTATGAACCCCAGTTTTAGCGTGATAATTTGAGGCTAAAGGATTTCTTTCCTATTCACACTTTTTATCATTTTTGATATTATAAGAACCTACAAAATATCTTATGGATAATGGTAGACAGCTGTTAAAAGTTTGGTTTTTCTTAAGCAATTTTTATTTTTTATAGTTTGCTAGTTGTGTGAATGAGTTGTTGTGCAGCGATCTGTAACATTGTCTGTAAAGAAACGTAAGTATATCCTCATTTCATAACAGAGAACGTGTGAGACAGAAGTGTGTGCTTTGCACCACAAGTAATCCTTACACAGTAAGCTCCTCTCCTACCCAGATGAAAGTTCTGTACCAGGATTGAGGACTAAATTTAAGAACATGTTCATCTCCTTGAGTGTTTCCTGAACATTTTTTAAAAAGAATCTTTTATTTCCAGCCATCTCGTGAATTAGCTGAACAAACATATAACCAGATAATTAAGTTCAAAAAGTACTTGGAGAATCCAAAAGTACGTGAACTGTTGGTGATTGGTGGTGTCAATGTTAAGGATCAAATTGCAGCACTGATGGCAGGAGTAAGTTCATCATACAATTAAGTGTAATCTGTGAACATGCTATACACTCATTTTTGAAATGAAAATACATTTTGCTATTTGAATAATTGTAGCAAAACCATTCTTAATATTTTAAAATCACAACAGGTTGACATAGTTGTGGGAACACCAGGCCGCTTGGAGGATCTGATATCTGCTGGTCATCTCTCTCTCACTCAGTGTAGATTTTTTGTTTTGGATGAAGCTGATGGTCTTCTCAAACAGGGCTACACTGAACTCATCGACAGATTACATCGTCAGATCCCAAAAATTACATCTGATGGTCGAAGACTGCAGATGATTGTCTGTTCAGCTACTCTACATGCTTTTGAAGTGAAAAAAATGGCGGTAAGTTTTACTTATGTGTTTGACTCTAATAAGAAAAATGGTTTGATGGTTTTCAAATTGTGAAAAATATCTGGTTCCAAGAGAAAAGGAAAAACTAATGTAATGTTTACATAGGAACGTCTCATGCATTTTCCCACATGGGTTGACTTGAAAGGTGAAGATGCTGTTCCTGAAACTGTACACCATGTTGTGGTAATGGTAGACCCCCAGAAGGACTCAAATTGGCACAATCTACGTCGCCATATTCAAACTGATGGTGTCCATGCGAGAGACAATGTTCGGCCAGGAAATAACACTGCAGGTTAAATTATAGCATAAATTCATCTTTAACTCTCATCAGTTTTCTCTTAATGGGCATGCACTTATTTAAACTTTTTTGTTTTAGAAACACTTTCTGAAGCCGTGAAGATGCTGAAAGGTGAATACTGTATGCGTGCAATCAATGAACACAAAATGGATCGGGCAATAATATTTTGTCGAACAAAGCTGGACTGCGACAACCTGGAGAAATACATGAACCAATTGGGTGCGTTTTGACTTAAGTAATAGCTAAAATGATGATGTGACAGAGATACATCAATAAAAGAATGCAGTGTGTTATTGCCTTTAAAATATTAGCAGTTTATTCTTTTCACACTCAAGCGTTTGTTTGTTTGTGAAATTGTTATAGTTGGCGGCATTCTTTCTTTGGCCAACAATATCACATTTCAAAGATGAGATGAATAGTTCATTATTGGCATTTTCTTTAGTGAGACATACTTCATTTTTTGATAAAAGCTATCTGTTTGTCACAGAAGGATTCTTTCCATCAAGGAGCAACTTTTTTCAGAATTTTATCCCATAGCCTTAGCTCTGCCAGTTTTTTGTGCACATGAAGAATGTTGGCAATCCATGCTGGCATTATGGGACTCGTCTTTATATTATCATTACAGCCAGTTACATATAATGGGTATTTCCCCAAAAAACAGAAATTGCTAGCAGTAGTGTCCATTTGTAGTAACAGAAAAGTGTGAGTAATATCTAGTCACAAAATTAGGTAACGTATGCTAGGATACAAATCAATTTATCTAATAAGTGGCTGTTACCAACTTGTCAATTTTACTTGCTTGGTGGCTTATCTATAGACTGTCATTTTTAATCATAAAACTAGAGTCCAACAAGAAAAACTATACTTCTGAAAACTTCACTTCCCCTTGGTCTCACCATCCTTCCCTAGGTCTCTTCTGAAGAATACAGTCTTTTGTCAGAAGAAAAGACAGCCATTACACAATGTGAAAACAGATCCAGACTTCATCATTCTCCCTGAAGATAAAGGCTCCACCACTGCTGTGATGAGGCACACTGATTGACACAAGGCCTCTACCAATGGCCTGCCTGTTTTAGTCCAACATAACCTCTAATCCCTACTGAAATCCATTGGCCTTCCCAGAAGCACTCACCTGAGACAGTCTCCCTCCTCACCCCAACACCACCCCACACACCCATCTTTTACATGCTCCCCAAAAATACACAAACCTAACAATCCTGGACACACCATTGTAGATGGCTATTACACTCCCACTGAAAGAATTTCTGCTCTTGTTGACCACTGTCGCCACTCCTTTACCTCATGGATCCCTACTCGTCACTGTTGATGCCACCTCCCTATACACAAACATCCCTTATGCCCATGGCCATGCCCCTATCGGACACTACCTCTGTTGACATCCTTCAGACTCTGCACCCAACACCTCATTTTTATACGCATTATCAACTGTATCCTGACCCACTACTACTTTTCCTTCGAAAGCAAGTTTCACAAATAAATATGCACCACAGCCAAGAACGTGTGCATTGCACCCTTCTGTGTGAACTTGTTTATGGGCCATCTAGAGGAAACCTTCCTAGCTGCCCAAGACTCCCAGCCCCTAGTTTGGTTTAGGCTCATTGATGGTATCTTCATGATCTGGACTCATGGTCAAGGCATCCTATCCACATTCCTTCACAACCTCAACAACTTTTCTCCTTTCTGCTTCACCTGGTCCTCTTTCTACTCAATGCACCACCTTTCTGGATGTTGACCTCCACCTCGTTGATGGCTCCATTCCCACCTCAGTCCACATTAAATGCACTAACCGTCAACAGTACCTGCACTTAGACAGCTGCCATCCCTTCTACACCAAAAAGTCTCTCCCTTACAGCTTAGCCACTGTTGACAACAAATCTGCAGTGATGAGAATTTACTTGCCCAGTTTTCTGAAGGCTGCACCAAGATCTTCACAGACAACTAATACCCCTCAAATCTAGTCCAGAAACGATTTCCTGTGCCATATCTTCACACAACCCCAATCCTCCCACCACTTGCAAGAATCAGTCACAAAGAAGTGCCCTCTTGTCACCAACTGTCACCCTGGACTAAAACAGCTGAACCATATACTTTGCCAGTGTTTTCTCTCTCATCCTGCCCTGAAATGAGGAACATCCTACCCAGGATCCTGCCCACCCCTCCCAAACTAGCATTCTGTCACCCACCAACCCTACACAATATCCTGGTGCATCCCTACACCACTCTCACTCCCAACCCCTTGCCACAGGGATATGATCCCTGTGGCAAACCAAGGTGCGAGACCGGCCCAATGCAATCCAGTCCTGTCACAGGCTTATCCCACCCCATAAGGAGTTGAGCCAATTGTGAACGCAGCCATGTTGTACACCAACTCTGCCTCAAACACTGCACAGCCTTGTATGTTGGTGTAACTACTAACCAACTGTCCACTGGGATGAATGGCCACTGCCAAAGCTGGCAACCCAATGGCACAATATGCTGAATTTCACTTCACAACCCAAGTCATCTGGATCTTTCCCTCCACAACCAGCTTCTTTGAATTACACGGATGTTAGTTATACTTACAACATATCCTCCACTCCCATAATCATCCTAGCTTCACTCTCATGTAGTCCACTGTCCTCACACTCTCCACCCACTGGTTTCCCCTTCATATTGTCACCCCCTCCCGATTCACATGCCCATGTTGCCTTTAGCATGTGCCACTTCCCACTGACAGACACCCACCCGCCACTACACGCTGGCTGCAAAAATCATGCCCCCATATACCTGCTCCCCCTCCCTCCCGCATTCCTTGCCAGCAGTCTGGCCGCCTCCCTCCTAGCCACTACCCATACAACCCCAGTACCTCTCCCTGCCTCCTCCTTCCTTTACCCACCTCACCCGACAAACCTCACAACCATCAGTCCACCTGTTGCAAATTAGGATTGGCACTGTTAGTCTAGATGGCATGATGAGGCATAGCTGGGTGTGCATGTGTGCATCCTTCTGTGAGCATTACTCTAGCACATCAAGAGATATCTCCAGAATGTAGCAAGTTTTCATTCTTTTGCGTGTGCCTATTTACAACTCAACACTCTGTTTTTCAGTGAATAGTTTCCTTTAATCCTAAAGTAACTACATTCTACAAGAAAATTGTATGTCAGAAATGCTGGCCAGTACCTCCTGATGGGAGCCGAAACACACACACACACACACACACACACACACACACACACAACACTATCCAGGTGACTATTGATAGTATGAAATATTTCCTCTTCTGAAGGTGAGTACTGGCAAGCACTTCTGCCTCACAATTTTATAGTTTTCTTGAATGAATTTCCCCTTCAATAACATTAAACTATAGTGATTGTATGTCCTGTGACTTTAAGGCATTGTCAAATCAGTACCACATCACATTTGTGTTTAAAGCCTAACATATAGGACAAGACACACATTAACAAGCCACATCATAGGAGTAAAATTTAAATAAGAGGAGTGGTACCTCCTCCAAAGTTCCGAGCTTGGTTTACTTCGGTTTTTGGTCATAAAATACCTGTTGAAAAGTATTACATGTGCTAATGATAGTGGATCAGATCTTTTAATAATTGTTACTGATTTAAAATATGGAATATATTGTGTAAAGTTCTGCGAGGATACAATTAATTGAAACAAGACAAGACATTCAAAAATTGATCTGAAACCTCAGTTGACCCTGCATTTCACCATTGAAAGTCTCTCACTGTCTTGAGCTGTTGACAAAAGCACCAGCACAGTTTACTTAATTATGTATAAAGTACTATATTGTAAGGCAAATAAAGTATTTACTGTCCAAAAATGAGAAATAATATTATGTAGAATTAATAACAGAACATATTATAGAACATAGGAATTTTCGCTCCTACTGGTCTTCCAATTTAATTCACAGCAAAGCTATTCCACTGTATAAAGACAAGTCATTGTTTAACTTTGTTACCAAAAATCTTGAAAAATTCTTGACCCATTTACTTCAAATTTTTACGCTATAGTCTAATAAATGTTCAGATGGATATAGGTTATGTAGATTTTTTAATATGTATGGTTTATAACTAAATATGTAATATATAAATGGGAAATGTTTACTAGCAAAAATCTTGAAAAGGTCTTGACCAATTTACTCAAAAGTTTTCACTTGATAGTTTAATAAACATTTGGATGGACATAGGCAACACATTGTTTAATTAACTATAAAGATGACATATTGAGTTGTGAATGGGCACAAGGAAAAGACATTTACACATTAGCTTTTGGCCAAAGCCTTTGTGAGAAAAGGAAACGCACAAACAAGCACACCTCACGCACACGACTGCCATCTCGTATCAGCTCGGACTGGAATGCAGCTATCACTTATAGTGGAAGCAGTAATCTGAAAGGGATAGGGGAAAGGATAGCAGGGTATGGGTGAAGAGAGAGAAGAGCACTGTCTGACGGAGCTTGCAGGAACTAGGCTGCCAACAGGCTGTTTTGGAAGGCTCTGGGGGAACAAGGAATGGAAAAGGAGAGGAGTGGGGAAGGGGAAAGATGGGCAATGGTGTTGGCAGAGGGGAGCAGACGAAGATGGTGGGAGATGAGAATAGGGAGGAGATGGTAGGACAGGGGATGGAGACTGTCGGGTGGAGGGTGTGGGTGCAATACATTACTGTAGGTTGAGGTTAGTACATTACTGTACTGAGAGGGAATGTGTTACAAGGATAACTCCCACCTGCGCTGTTCAGAATAGTTGATGGTGGAAGGTAGTATCCAGATGGCTTGTGTAGTGAAGCAGCCATTGACGTCAAGCTGCATACTGTGCCATAGGATGATCTGCTTTGCTCGTGGCCACATTTTATTGGTGGCCATTCATCCCGATGGTCAGCTGGTTGGTAGTCACAGCAATATAAACAATTTGTGCAATGACAGAAGCTGAGCTGGTATATGACATGGCTGCTTTCACAGGTGGGTCAGTCTCTGATGGGGTAGGAGAAAGCTTTGAGAGGACTGGAATAGGAAGTTCTGGGTGGATATCTTAGCTCTTATTCCAGTTCACGACTATATTGCCAATGAATCTGAATCAGACTATGGATTTAACATTTTGGGAGGCTAGATCGCGCGTAAACTGGTTGGCATAGGAGGGTGCCATGCGGGTACCCATTGCTGTTCCGCAGATTTGTTTCTATACCTTCCCTTCAAATGAGAAGTAGTTGTGAGTTAAGATGAAGTTAGTAAGTTGTATGAGGAATAAGGTAATGGGTTTAGTGTCTGAAATATGTTGGGAAAAGTAGTGTTCAATAGTGGTTAGACCATAGGCATGAGGGATGTTGGTGTGTACGGGAAGTGGCATCAACAGTGATGAATAGGGATCCAGAAGGTAAAGGGGTGGGGATGGAGGAGAAACGGTGAAGGAAGAGGTTGGTATCTTTGATGTCAGAGGCTAGAGTACGAGTGGTCGATTTGTGGTGTTTGTCCCTCCCACACAGTTTTGCTACTCAGAAATGGCATATCTACAGTGACAAGGGCTCCCTTGCCCAGTATGTTGATGTTCTCACCAAGGCCTTGACACAGGCACTATACCCCAGACCTAGTCCGCAAACAGCTCTCCTATGCCATTTCCCCAATCTCCCCATTGCCCCCCGAGAACTATCTACAGAGGAGTGGCCCCTTGTCCCCCAATAGCACTCTGGACTGGAACAGCTGAACCATATCTCTTGTGAGGGCTTTGATTACCTGTATGATGCCATGAAATGAGGGACTTGCTATCCAACATTGTTCCCACCCCTCCTAAAAAGGTGTTCCATCACCCACCCAATGTACACAACATCCTGTTTCATCCCTATCCACTCGCAATCCTAACCCCTGGCCACAGGGATCATATTTCTGTGGAAGACCCATGTGTAAGACTTACTCAATCCTCCCACCGATCACTTTCTATTCCAGTCCTGCCACAGGCTTGTCCTACCCCATCAGAGGCTGGGCCACCTGTGAAAGCAGCCATGTCATATACCAGCTCAGCTGCAATCATGGCACAGCATTTTATATTGATATGACAACCAATCAGCTGTCCACCAGAATGAATGCCCACCACAAAACTATGGTGAAGAGCGTAGTAGTCCACTCTGTGGCACAACATTTAGTGGAACATGAAATACTTCATTTCAGTGGTTGTTTAACTACCCAAGCCGACTGGATCCTCACCTCCACCATCAGCTTTTGTGAAATGCACAGATGGGAGTTAACCTTACAAAACATCTTCCACTCTCGTAACTATCCAGACATCAACCTATGGTAACATATTATCCCCACACATGTATATGTTTGAATAAAAAATATGATTCATACTAAAAATTTGGCATTTTCAAATCCACTTTCTGTTTTTGATAGATCCTCTGTATTACTTGTTTCTTGTTCTCTTACAAATCTTTTTATGGTTATAATAGCATTACTAGTTATCTATTTGCAGTAATCAAAGTGACAGTCATGTAACAGTCACTGAGCAAGGTGTAGTAGTTGTAGGATACTGGACTAGAATGTGAGAGGAGCAGGGTTCGAGTTCTTGTATGACCTTCCAGATTTAGATTTTCTTTGGTTTGCCTAAATTAAGGTAAATTCTAGGATAGTGTCTCTGGGTTAGCCATGGACTCAGCCCATTTCCTTACTCATCTGTGTCCCATCTGACCTTACGCTTTGTTTGTAATCATCTTGTTTTTTACTTTATACTAAGGGGGGATGTAATGGAAAAAAATCATTACAGCCATTTTTATTAATGTACAAATCTAAAATTTTGCGTGTGTAAAGCAAAAGAGCTGTATTTAACGGAAAAATATAGTAAAATATGCAGGATTAATATTTTGCCAGAAATTTGAATTTTTAATTTTTTTATTGCCTTTCTTATAAAAAGCCATAACTCAAATTCTAATCATGCAATTAATCAGAAAATTTTATTGTAGTGTCCTGAGGTGGTTATAAGACCACTGAACTACAGTTATTTATTTATGGTACAAATTGTATCATTACCAGAGTTTATAATTTTGCACAACCAAAATTAAATTAACTTTTTTCTACATACAATCATCTGAAAATCATAATGTAATTGCAGGATCTCATATTTTTTAGTTCCAGGGAGACAGCAACACCTTGCGAACAGTTCCTGAAAATTTCATAGCATTAGCGCATATACTTTTTGAGAAAAGGGTTCTAATAATGTAAAAAATGTAAAACTGAGAAAATGAGGTTCAAAGACTTTCTTCTCATACTTCTACATGTAATAAGCTTACCTCAATTTTAAAATCCTCCATACTGATACTCGTCATCCTCCAGGTTTCTCTTCTCTCCTCTTCGAATCTGCCTGGCCTGTATTTGCAGGTAAGACACTGATCTGTTAGCTTTCTTGACCCTGCTCTCCTCGAAGGTGCAAAATGTTTTTGTTGTGAACGTACCAGGATCTATACCAACTCTCTCTGGAACTTCAATTCTGCCATTATTTCCGTTATTTTAACATAAAATTGCATCATACACACACCTATTTTGAGTACTTCAAGTCCATAGAATGTCCTTTTTGAGTATCTAATCCAAATTAAATTATTGAGACTTTCATTTGCATTTTGTGTATTTCCATGAAGACACTTCCTTAATAAATCAGGATTTGCAAGAAACCTGAATGTGGACTTAATTGCATTCATAACAGATTCTGATAATGAGTATTTATGTGAATATATCTCGTTTCTGTTGTTGAACTTACACCAATCGTCTTTCAGACATAGGTTGTGCATTGGTGTTTGGTCTGTAGTTAGTTTGTGGGAAAAAATTCCCCACACAGCACGCGTCGTTGCCTCTAAATTATGTGTGTTTTCCTGATAGCTCTCCCATAAAATAAACTCAAGAGAATCAATTTCTTTCAGAGTAAACCTGCCTTTTCCTCCTAGTTGTTTTCCATCCTCAAGTACTTCACCTTTCTTCCCTTTCAGCAGGTGACAAAGCGTACCACCAAGCCTCTTTTGGATGTGGCCAACACATTCCAACTTTTCTCTTGTTGTATTGTATGGATTTTTATCTGTTACAGCTTTGAACAAAGAGGAATTTCCATCACCAAGGTATTTAGTATATCTAACACCATACTGATCCCCAGATCTGGAGAACATCTTCACAACTGCAGCAGCCTCTGTGCCCCCACTTGAGCCACTATAATTTTTTGAGCATGCTACTCCATGCTTTTCTTGCCACAGTTTCTCACTGTCTTCGTTGTTGAACATTTTCCTTGTTGCACACAGGTGGCAGTATTTAGACATACTTCCTGCATCTAAAACTTTACCTGTGTCAATAATCAATAACAATTACAACTCCATACAGAGCTGTGTGACCCCTTTTCATTCAGGTCCCATCTATGGACACACAGGTCAGTAACATTTGTAGGAGATTCTCTGTCATGAATATCTACCCTAGGATCTATTTCTTTTCTTTCCAATTCCTCCACTGCTTTCTTCATAGAAACTTTGACAGTATCACATACGGCATCAGACATTTCTTTATTTATTTTCTCAAACCTTGCACAAGGTGGGGGCATGTTCAGAAAACCACACAATAAATACCTCCTTCCCTGCCCTGTCCAAGGCATGTCAGTGCATATGCTAATCTAAAATTGCTTTCCAGTGTCTTTTTTTTTAGGGGGAAAATGAAAATTCATAGTCACACGATTTACAAATTAATTTAAAATCACAAGCTATTCCTACCCTTCTTCCTTCAACAACAATCATGCATTCCGTATTTCTACAGCTAACAGATGAACGTGAAAACTTCATAGCCTGCAGAGAAGCTCTAAATCAATAAGTCTGAATCCTGTGGAATCCATATCAACATCATTCACACACCTGTACAATTCTCCTGTTCAAAGTTTCGATGCTGAAGTTGAGAGCTTATGTTCTTCATTTCAAGCTGCTTCCTCTTTTTTTGTTGGTTTACGGATTTCCATTAAACCCCTGTTTCCTAAACACAGTTTTTCCATCACCAATTACATATAAATCTTGACTTCAACGTAAAGGTTTGTGAATTCAACCTTCCACCTACTAATATGTGTTAGTATTGTCAAAACGTAAATAAACAACATGCAAGAAAGTTTTCAGCCAGGGATATAGATGTCAGCCAGGGATATAGATGTCAGCCAGAGATATAGATGTCAGCCAGAGATATAGATGTCAGCCAGAAATATAGATGTCAGCCAGAAATATAGATGTCAGCCAGAGAGATCAAAAGAAAGTAGCCCTTCACACTGACAAAAATTCCGCTGAAGCAAGCAGTTTCCCAAATGCTGACCGAGCGAAGTGGCGCAGTGGTTAGCACACTGGACTCGCATTCGGGAGGACGATGGTTCAATCCCGCGTCCGGCCATCCTGATTTAGGTTTTCCATGATTTCCGTAAATCACTTCAGGCAAGTGCTGGGATGGTTCCTTTGGCAAGGCATGGCCGACTTCCTTCCTCATCCTTTCGTAATCCGATGAGACCGATGACCTCGCTGTTTGGTCTCTTCCTCCAAATCAATCCAATCCAATCCCATCCCAAATGTTGGGAAAGGTGGGACTGGCTGCTAGTGCAGTTTAACAATTTAAAGCCATTTCTAAAGCTGCTATCACGATAAAATTCACACCCTACATAGATTAAACTGTGTAGATCAAGAAAATAATATTTTTGAAAAATAGATTTTTTTGGACCAAAAGCCATTACATCCCCTCTTAAACGAGATCATCCTCCTCCTTTGTAACTGACAGTCTGATTTCAGCTTGCAGAATGTGAGCTTCACATAACCTCTATATATGTTTTAGGTGGTGGCCCTCACAACCGGGGCAATCCATATTCTTGTGTTTGTCTACATGGAGACCGTAAACCTGCAGAGAGAAAGAGCAACCTTGAAAAATTCAAACGCCAAGAAGTAAAGTTTCTTATTTGTACAG
This sequence comes from Schistocerca piceifrons, assembly GCF_021461385.2. Classification (NCBI taxonomy): domain Eukaryota; kingdom Metazoa; phylum Arthropoda; class Insecta; order Orthoptera; family Acrididae; genus Schistocerca; species Schistocerca piceifrons. Next base: position 314,902,730 of record NC_060143.1, on the reverse strand, counting down.
ATGTAGCAGCAAGAGGTTTAGATATTTCTGGACTACCATTTAGTAAGTACAGTTTTTGTTACAATTTGTTAAATTATCATTGGATTTCGTTCATGAAAAACTAATTTTATACAAATGTTTTCATACGACCAGTGATCAATGTCACATTGCCCGATGAAAAGTCCAATTATGTACATCGCATCGGTAGAGTGGGACGAGCGGAAAGGATGGGTCTAGCAATTTCACTTGTGTCATCTGTGCCAGAAAAAGTGTGGTATCATGGTGAATGGTGTCCTAGTCGAGGACGGAATTGTCACAACACAAGATTGACTGATGAAGGAGGCTGTTGCATTTGGTACAATGAACCACAGGTACTGTAAACACATTTTTTGCAGAATGTGTATTGTAGTAACAATTGTAATTTACCACTGTTTGAAAAGCTCACAGAAATGCAACTTGATATGGAAGTCAAAGAATCATGATAAATTTCACCAAGTTTACTACAGTAAAATGTTTCATTACACACATTTTGAGTGTTTTCTGAAAGTGAAAAGATAAGCAGAAGGTGGAGGAGAAAGACAATTATTTTTTTCTATCAGGATTGTTTATGATCAAAACTGCTAGCATTGTTTTGTATGCATGTGACTGTGTCACCATGCTAATTCTTGTCAGTATTTACATTCCTTGGTGGGAAATGAAACTGCTGGTGAAAGTTATTTAAAAGTAACAGTGTAGTTTTTTTTCCTTATAGTTCTTTGGTATCGGCTTATGTGTGCTTCCAAATTGTTAGTATATTTTCCGATAATATTGTGTGACAGTAAAAAAATTATTTGAATTTTTTTTAAAGTTTGATAGGCACTTTTAAGTTGTTAGTGAATTCTATATGTTTTGCAGATAATAAGTTTCCAGGTGCTTACATCCAGATATGTCCGAGTCCTGCACAGAAGCTCCACATCTTTAAATTGGAGTAATGTTTTGTTAATGCCCCTGTGAAACAAGGCTTTGTATTTGGAAAAGAAGATAATGAAAAGAATGTTGTGGAGTAGGAGTCCTATTGCACTATATGCTTCCTTTCTGGAATATACAGGTGGCTTAAAATTGGACAAACAGAAAGTGATAGTTAGTTCTGAATGTTTCCATTGTACGGATTTTTAGTAAATTCTGTATAGTTTATCAGTAGGAAGAGAGAAGTTTTCTTCTGAACACTTGCTAAAACACACAAAGAGAAAGAAAGGTGTAACTCCACGAAACAGTTGAGATAGGAAATTATATTGCTTGGTTTTCGAACCATATATTCCACCTGCAGAGAGAGGGGTCTTTTTTTTATTTATAATTTTTTTAGGTGGTTGGGGGGGGGGGGGGTGTGAAAGGGAGGAACAAACATTTGGCTCCAGAAAATAAAGATAGGAGTAGTATTTTGAGTTTAAGAATTTCTGTCTATAGTACTGAGAGTTGCACCTCCTTCGAGTAATTTAGGTTAACCTGTCAATCTCTATAATTTAAAATTTTTCCCCCAGTTGAATTTGTCACTTTATACATATTTATTAATCTATTTACAGTACTTGGCAGACATAGAAGACCATCTGAATGTGACTATCCAACAAGTTGAACCCGATTTAAAAGTTCCTGTTGATGAATTTGATGGGAAGGTTGTTTATGGTCAGAAGAGGCAGAATGTTGGTGAGTGTGGAGATTAAAATTTACACAATACAAACTTTAATGTTCTAAGAAGCTTTTATAGATATTATTTCTCAGGTAAAAATGCATCTTACAGTTGTAATTTATGGCCTACAACATGTTTTGTTTCCCAGATAAGGCACATTATTTGAATGAATTTCAAAATAAATAAATAAATATGGTGGATGAAATAAGTGTTGCAGTAGACACATAAACAAGACTGAAAACACTGCTAAGCTTTTGGACAAGTCGTCCTCCAGAGGATCTTTTTTTGTGGGTATATCAACCACTCAAAACCTCTGCCATGTGAGGAATTGGTGCCTTTATTGGTATACCACCAAGGATTTTCTGTTGCCATATGGATTTTAATATTTGAGATGAAGCTGTCTTCTGTTTAAAGAAGTAACTTATTTAACAAAATCTTAAATGTCATACATTTTTGTAGGTCTGATTTTGCTTAAATGAATACTAAAGCACAATTAAAGGTACTATTCATGGAAGTTTAATGAAGAAAATACCAAATAAACAAAATTGAAAATTATTTGTTCTGCTTAGTGATCTCAACATTCTCAAGTCATAATAGGAGCTCTTTGGATTTTGCACAACAATACGTGCCAATACTTCTACTTTTCTTTTTCTCACTTTTTTTTTTTTTTTTTTTTTTTTTTTTTTTTTTTTTTTTTTTTTTTTTCCTACTAAGAAGGGTCATTTTATTTTTTTCACTAATTTCAATAATAATCAAATCATCCTCTGACACAGAAATCATTACCATAGGATCCCTGACCATAAAAAACTAACTCCTTAAAAAACTTAGTCACTATAATGTCAGAAAAATTAAGAATACTGAGTTTTAACAGGTGGACAGAACTGTCAGAAAAATGAAAGAACTGATAAAGTTGGGGCAACCACTAAGAAAAAGGTATGAGAAACGAAATACCGTATTTACCTTAGTATAAGATGACCCTGAACATAAGACTACCCCCCTTTTTTTTAAGTGTCTCCTTGAATTTTTTGCAAATTCTGATAAATCAAAATTACTAACTTTTATTAATGTAAGGGATCTGTCTAGAAATTTAACGTTAAACCTATTCTAAATTAATGCCATTTATTAATTGTCTGTGTTTTGATAATAACAGAAAAAAATAAAATAAACAAAAAGAAATTGTTACCTTAATTTCTATCAGTGCCCTTTTTGTTTACTTGGCCTGTCATCTGTGGTATCACTTTTTTTAGTCATTATCATCATCCTAATGGGGCAGCTGTGAAAGTTATATCTACGTTGTAAATATGTGGCTGTTTCTTCTGAAGTTGATGTAACTGCGGGACCCAAGAACATAGTTCTTTTTGTGAACACACAGTGGATTTCACCTCTACGCTGATGTGGCAGTGTTAAAACGTCTCTTACTTACAAACATATTGTCTACCCACCGCTCTCTCATTGGCTGTGTAGAACCAATGTCTGACACGTCCCCAATTGTTTCTGTCTTATCTCAGGGTGAGTGTCGATAACAATGCTGTACGAAACACGTAAGTACACCATAGGTCCATATCTAGACGTTGCGGGCTTTCACAATAACTATGCACCCTCCGACACAGAGTTGCAATATCAAAAGTTTTCGTGGTTTCGTTGTCTAGGGGCTGGGATACGTAGTTGCCACATTACAGGCCAAATACTGCTGAGTCTACAGTATATGATAAGAATACACACATGAATCGAATGGTCGAAGGTTTCTATCACTCGGCAATTGCGAATTATGAATGTAACATATGACTTTATAAATGAAAGATTTCAATTAAATAAAATCTGCAGGTACTATCTTAAGGGCATTAAATGATGAGTATGAGAGTATAAGTACTTTTGAGAATGCGGTATATTTCTGCAAAACACTTATTGGTGTCGATGGTCCAGCAATTAAATAAAATATAAGTTGAATAACAGGGAAACAAGAGTCCTGCAGCACGCAATTAGTTATGAACAACAACACAGCTCACGAGATATTCGCTTCTAAACGCACACTACGTCTTCACTGTGGAAGCCACAGAAATCTCACAAGTGCACAAGTCGGCACTCCAAAGTATTTTTATCTGCCGCGACCACGCGCAAACTGCTCCACTGTCCAAGTCTTTCCGCTGACTGTGCATCCGTCGTGCTGTACGGTCCGCATCCAGCACTCACTTCCGTATCCTCTCCAGATACAATGCTCCTCCCCCAACCTCCATACGTCTCTCTTAGTAATGAGTGCTGTGATTGGCTAGAGCGCTCGCCCCATGTCTTCATGCCAATGCACCCACACAAAAATAATGAAACATATTCGAAATACTGGATTTACATTTAAATACTTGAAATTAAATAAATATTTCTACGGCTGGACCATAAACACGCTCTAACACACATTATTAAATACACAAACAATTAAATAAACATACATCAAAAGAAAAGAAACAAAAGGTAGGCCAGGGGCCTAATGTCTCTGTGCTTTCTAAAACACAGTAAATAATTGACCAGTTTCTTCGTGAAGAGCATATATCGGATATTAACAAAGACATGGATGAATCAATATATTTATAAGCATGCTGCTACCGTTTTTTCGTGTAACTGTGGAGTACTTATGGCCTGACGCGATCAATAGTAATTGCCCACTTTGACCTCCAATAACTCATGTACTATTCAAGTCACATGCCTGTAATTCATATTAATTTAGGTTTACACCAATAGCTTTCTAAAGACATGGCAATCGACAAAATTGGAAGAAGTGTTAAGATTTTGGAAATTCGTTCCTGGGTGTTACTTGTATAATATACAGTCAGATACTAAACATAAAACTAATAAAGATATTGAAAATCTGATTACACCATCAGAATCATCATGCAAATAGTAGTAATGTACATGTCTCTATTTGAGGTACCGTATCATATTTCATCTGGCTGCTATTGATTTCTATATGAACCGTGAAATGTCTCCCATGACGGTTTCACAAAGTCTGCCATCTTTGGTGCTTTTGGCATACAAGTCTCTTTCTTTGACACAGTGTCACTAAGGAATTCCAAGCCACATGCTCGGCCTGGACCATGCGTTGGGGCTACCCCTCTTGTCCGTCTAACGTTTGGCAGCACATGTTTGCTGCCAGGCCCCAGCTTTGACGAGCATCCTGTGCGGCTGCTCAAACACCGAACAGGGCGCCACAACTCGCCCGTTACCTCACAACGTCAGTGTCTTTTGTAGACATTTATGCTACTGTTGAGTATGTGTCCAGTTTTGAAGTTAGTTCAGTCCCAAGTGCAAATGCATTCAAGCAAATTGCAGTTTAAATATGGTAAATGAAAATAAAAGGTCAAAGTATGCAGTATACATTCCCATGGTAGGCTGCAGGACAAAATTTCTACCTGCTCAATACTTTCCTCACTGCACTCATTGTAATTCTCAGCCAAGCTAAGTCACTGTCCCACTCCAACTTTCATAGTGTTGTGCTTGAGCAACAATGAAACATGGACGGCAATATCTTCTAGGGTGCACATCATATGTCCAAACAGAAAGATTGCAGTCACTATGCAGTCCAATTATCGATCTGTCACTTGTCCTGCAATCAAGTGACATCTGTCCATACTATCGCCACTGCAGATCTTTAATTTATTCTCATGACAATAGTTTAATATTATTTATTTCATTTGTTATACATTTCATTCTGGATTAATTTTTCTTCTCATTTTATCTGAATGTCATCATCTTGTTCTAAAACTGATCAAAAGCTGATAATAATTTTCTCCATTGTTCTAAAATGTATACCAATCGAATTTGTCATTTGCAAGTCACTTAGTAAATCGTTAATTTTTCGTAACCAAATAAAACATTGACTTGGGTTCAGAATGAAGTATGGTTTTTCAAGGACAAGATATTCACCTTTGAATGTTGCCTTCACTTAAAAACCAACATAAGTCTACGTATAGAGTAGAGGACATTTATTGCAGTTCAAATGCAACAAAAGTTGGTTAGTCACAGAATTTAATGTTATTTTCTCCTGTGTTTCAGAAAACATTCAGGTTTTAAGCAGAGCATTATAGTGTTGTAGTTGCTAGCTTACAGTTTCTCACATATCCCTTGCACTAACGCTGCGAATCAAGTATTACGTGATTGTTTCTGCAATTTGGAAATTGTATAGAGCACTTCGGCATATGGAAAATCTTGAGCCTATCGAATGCAAGTATTGTTTGATGTGCCCTACCCTTCAAGATTGTTAAAAATAATTTTGTACAAACCCTCAATAGCCAAAGCTTCATATGTAAATGTAAGACATTTCCTATATTAATATGTTAAATAATGTAAAAACGTTGACCTTGGCAACAATAGTTAAATCTGCAAATGTAAGACAACCCTGTATTTTGCGAATGTCGAATCTGGAAAAAGCCTGTCTTATAATCGAGTAAATATCGTGATTCAACAAGGTACAGAAGACCTCTTTGGAAATAATCCATAGAGAGAAAAAAAGAGGTTACATAAACATGTCAAAGGAGATAGAAAAGGACTTCAACAAAAACACCACACACAATTTTTACAGAATATTCAGAGAAAATATGACAGGACATCAACCACCGGGCTAATGCTTCAAAAAACAAGACAGGACACTGAAGACAAAGACAAGAAAAAACTGTGAAATATTAGCACGATACTCTGACGTACCCAAAATCATTGAAAAATAATAGAGGAACTGGAGAAGACAGATTGGTTTTAGGGATTTGGAAATTAAATCATGAAAATGTTACACCCAGAATACATAGAATCATTGAAAACATATGCAAAATAGAAAAGTTAGCAGGAGAATTGAATTCGGCCCTAATACATCCCTTCCACAATATAGGAGACAAAACGCCATAATAAGTGCAGAGGAATTTCACTAATAGCTGTCACTAACAAAATTTTATATGCAGCCTTGTTGAATCGGCTAGAGCCTCAGATAGATTCACAGGTAGGAGAACACCAAGGAGGCTTCAGGAAGGGGTCATCATGCAGTGAACAGATCTGGTGTAGATAAACACTCCTCCACACACTGGAAGAAGTGAGTGGACAAGAAGGCCAGAAAGCTAATTCAGGAAACATTAACAAACACAACATCTGAATTGAAGTTCATGAGAGGCGTCTCAGAACCATTCGCAATCTAGAGAGAGATGACCTGTCACCCATTGTATTTAACTCGCTCTTAGAGAAAATAATCAGGACATGGGACAAGGGAGTCAGTGGGGTAAAGATGGGTAGATACAATGATAGAACCATCAGCATAAAATGTCTGGTGTTTGCTGGTGCTCCTTCAGTGCCAAATTAAGACACTACTGTAGTCTTTATCAGAGGCCTTGTATACCTCAGAAACAGCAATAATCGAGGAAATAATGAAAATCAAGGAGACAATAACAAGATGAAAATACTGAGAAAGATCTATGGGCTGTTTCAGAAAGGGTTCTCGCTAAAGAGACAGACAAAAAAATTTTACATTAGACAGACTGTTATAATCATCAGGAAAAGAAGGGCATAAAGTGCTACAGACACATGCATAGGATGAACAAAGGCAAACTGACCAAGAAGTTTCCTTTAATATAGGACCAATGCAGTGAAGTCCAACTGGGTAAAGGAAATTTTGGAAAACCTCAAAAAATTAAATATCTCCCCACAAGACATGACAGGCAGGTAAAACCCAGAAAACTCTGAAAAGGTAACTTTGAGCAAATTGTGACATTACTGCTGGGAATGTGAGTAAATATGATTACTTAAAACAGCTAAACATTAATGCTCACTTTGAAATCTCATTGAGTAGTCTCATCAGAAATAAATAATAAAAAACTTCCCTCCGCCAGGTACAGAACACGATGTGCTTGTACTGAAAATTTAAACTGAAACTAAAAGAATTAAAGTGACAATAAAGTTCTTTGGTGATGTAAACTCGCTGGGAGAATTTAACACTCAACTTTTTAGATCTTCGTATCTGCTTTGCTGCTAATGTCCTGTTGTCCATAATACTGTGTTATAAGAATCTTACCACATTGTGGAAATCATCAATGACTACATCTTGACACTTTGAAAGCTGGCTGCACTCTGGGCAATGACAGTGATGTTGTACATCAATTTATACTTTTAGTAGCAATTAGTAGTGTTGTTTAAGACGCACATTTACAAAATAACAATAGAAAATTAAGACACAGAGAAAAACTGTGGACAGTGTAATTTAGGTACATCATTTCCTGTTGAGTGTGTATAGGTAGTTGGTGAAATGAACAATTTAGAAGTGTGGAACAAGGTAATGTGCGGAAATTAACAATGCGAATTACATTTGATTAATTTATTAGCAAAATATAACTTGTCGTTTTCATAATATAAATTGGAGTAAAAAATTAAAAATGCTTTCATTTAATAGAAGCCGCACATTCAAAAAGATTGCTAGAACTGAAGCTCAGTATATGTTTATAGTTGTAATAAATGACTGTGTAACCTTTCTTTAATTACAAAGAAAGTTGCAAGTATTTTACCTTGCTTGACCTATTAGACTGTAGTCTTTTATGAAATAATGCATACAATGCGAACAGTGAACATTGGTAGGTACCAGGTTTTCACCAGAGAGCATACATGGCTCTGAATGGCTCCTCTATAACTTACATTCAATAAGAAGTTTAACAAGACATCCATAACAGCATTTTTACTCTTCAGTAATTTTCATAACCAAAGCCTCCTGGCTGATACATGTATGCTTTCGTCCTTTAAAATACCATTGAGCAATACTGCCATGAAATCAAATAGTCTTATAAGCCAATCATGCTGAATTTCAACACTAAACAGGACTCTCACTGTCTCAAATCTTGCCTATATAAAGCCCTGTAGAGCTAAATGTGTCAACAAAACAATCAGTATACCCTGTTGCCACCAACTGAACCTTAGATTAAACCACTTCATTGTTTGCATTTAATTTTGTAGCTAAAACCATCAATTTTGAGTTACATTATTTGTTTTAGTTTAAACTAGTTCTCATGGTTTTTTCTTTTAGAGCATCGATTCTTCCTCCATTGCTTTCTTCCAGCCTTCCGTTTCCTGACTACACCTCTTGTTTATAATTCCTTGGTGTCTCACAAAAGAGTGTCATTCATGGTTGATGGGCAGAATTTTCACAGTAACATAATGGCTTCTTTAAACCTTTCCGTTCATGTAAATTGTAGCTTCCTTTTTCTTCATTTCGTGTTTCCATATTGCTTTCAACTCGTTCCTCAGCGTCACACAAATGGTTGCTAACCCTTTTGTCATTTACAGCCACATCTCGGTTCATACAATCCCATTGACAGTCCTCTGCAAAAGACAGCTCCACATTCAGTTTCTGTACTATCTTCCTTTTCGTTGACATTTTATTATCAATACACCTTTTTGAGGAAAATAAACATGGTATCCACAATCATCATAGTCAACAATCACATATTGTTTGGAAGATTTACTGTCAAACTTCTTACATTCCTCTCTGGGAATGCAAGCATTGCATTCCATTCTAAATATCATCAGATCATCGAAATAACCTTCTTTCTTTAAACATTTCAAGTAGAGTATTTTCGTGGGACCAGTTCGATTGAGTGTATGTTGTAGCCAAAATTGCCTTACCTCACAATGCTTTTCATAGGTATGTGACAGAGCAGAGCCAAGAATGTGCCATCCCACAAAGAATTCAATTTTCCCACGCAGCAACTCTGTTCTGTTGAGGAGCGTATGATGCAGTAATTGAATGTTTCAGTCCAATTGAGTCATAAAGTATCTATGACCCTCGAAATGATTTTCTTCTTTTGGTCTGCAAACATCTGCTTAAACTAATTCTTCAGTTCAGTGTGATCCTGCACTCTTCCACCAAACGCCAGCCAATAATGTCTACATAGACGCATCTCACACAAAAGCTGTCTGTGTACTGCAATGCTTCAAAAACTATCACACACAGCATTTATGTTGATAACACTTTCTTTCATGACATCTCTGCAAAATATCATCAGTTTCAGTGACAACACAAGACTTTCTTCGATGAAAAACTTTCACAGCTTAAGAATAAAGCTTGTTTTCACCAGTGGATGTAGCAACATCAGTTGCAATATGGTTTTTGAAAAATATTCACAATTTGCTATCTTCAGTTACCTGATTTATTTAATTTTGTACAGATTCCTTAATAGAAAATCAGTTACAGATCCATATTGACAAAATCCAACATTTTCAAAATATCTCTGTTCATTTCTGTCCATTGAATCAACATCAGCACATACATCAGTACACGTGTACATCAATTCAACCTGTACCAAATGCTCAATTTGTACACCTTTCTTGGCACTGGCCAGCTTCACTGGAATTTTGAATGGTTCATAAGTAGTGTATGAATCGTGTTTTGTCGCACCACTGTCAATGTACCACTTGCCATAGACCAGTTTGTTCACATCTGTAGAAAAATTATCTAACACCAGCAACATTTTGGAGACCAAGCTCGAGCACAGCTCAGGCCACATCACTGTTTTCAAAAGGCCACACCCGAATATAGCTAGGGCCACAATTTTCTCAACACGCAAGTCACCTATCACTCGAAAACTGGACCCATTTCATATGACAACAACGTACGGACATCTCACTACCTGCCCCTTGACAGGTGCTGCCTTTTGTTGTCAGTTTCTAAAATTATCTTGAATGAAATATTAGTTAATGTAACAGCGAATGGCCAAGTGAGTATGTGTTTGCACTGACATAATTTCATTCATGTACTTGTTAGGTTTCACAGTGACTGTAATTCTGCTCTAAATACAAGGGGTATTCGGTAACTTCAGATAGTCCATGAAATGGAAACCACTATAAAAATCAAAATTTTTCTATTTACAACAGTTAGCTACAACTTCCAGCTATTTATCTACAAAATCACCACTCCGACTTACGTTGTACCAACTTTCCAATACACTTGTCATAGCAGCCGCCAGTGCTTTCCGCCAATTCTCTATGCTGGTCTACAGCTCATTGTCAATCCCAAAATATTCTCTTCATAGCCAGCGGCTCATTTGAGCAGAGATGAAATTCAGAAGGAGCAAATTATGTGCTGTATTTTGCGTGATCAAACACTTCCTGTTGAGAATGTTGCAGGAGCATCTTCGTTGCCCCTGCAGGATGTGATTGAGAATTGTTTTGGAGAAGGAAATGCATGAGAGTTATGTTAAGTGGGCTGCATAGCTTCAGATTAAATTTCTCACCAGGTCCTCGTACTTGGCAGGAGAGCCTATTTTCTAGGCATCTTTACATGCTCATTGTGCGCTCAGAACTCTAAAAGAGAGACATGACACGATCGACAGTTGTACTAGACACACTGCCCAACACATCTGTGCAAAGCTGCATCGGATTTTTCACAGTGGTTTCTATTTCATGACTGATCAGAACTTACTAACCCTCGTATGTCACATTTGTTTAGTGAGCAAGAAAGTTTGTAAATTTGAAAGGAAAAAATTCTTAAGTAACTTATCTTGCATATATGTGGTAGGATAATTATACTTTTTATCATAATCATTTTAAAATTTGTGATGTATAAAAGAACTAGAGCAAATATGAAAAATAAATCTGGAAACTTGGTCCTTTTTAGTATCTATTACTCTTCCAAATATGTCAATTGCACATGTGCCAGTAACACATTAAATAATGGCATAAATGGCCAGTATTCTTGCCCTAATATTCCTTTATGTGACCAGTCTTCAAAGTGTTAAAACTCCCTTCTCAATTTTTGAACCTCTTGCTGATGTTAAACAAGTTGGTAACATAGATCAGTTTTTTATTTTGTCTGCACTAGTACATTCATTTGATTTATGGTCTTACACTTTAAACAAACTAAACGTGTTTCAAACTGTTTTGATAAGTGCCCTACTTTGCCACATGAAAACCATTTTCTCTCTTCATTCTTTTATAATGAAGTGTCTTTGTTATATCTACTTTAGATGAAGCTTGATCGCATCTTTATTGCTATTTGTTATACTTTAGTTTTGACATCATCGTTCTAGCAACACTTTCATCAACATACTACTTTAGATGAAGCTTGATCGCATCTTTATTGCTATTTGTTATACTTTAGTTTTGACATCATCGTTCTAGCAACACTTTCATCAACATAATGTTAAACGAAGGTCATCATTGTTGATTGGCTTGTCCAACAAAGTTAACTTTCATCAAATGTGATTAGATGGCCTCATATACCACCAGATGCTTCCCACATATTGTTGAGAACTTTGTGTTCAATCAGATCAATGTTTTCAGCTGAGCGAACATCATAAATCTTCTCCAACTTGTCTTAAATACTTTTGGTAGTCTTGCATTTTGCAACATGAAGTAAAGGATTGGTGTCAAGCAATAGAATTAGCTATTTCCTTGTTTCGACATTAGCCGTCATCCATTTAGCAAGATTGCTTGTGTAATTTTGCCTGTTTCCTGCTGTCTTGAGGAGCTATCCATTTACAACATCAAAGATTTCGTCACACTGTAAAGTAGTTTTCATTAAGATTCTCTAAGTTCCCCAATTTTCTTCTCCAGTTAGTGTTCAATCCACTGCCTTTTGTCACCCATTGTGTCATCTCTTGCACTTTTATAATGTCGAGTTATTGTCAAAATTGGCTACCACTGTCACACTTCATATAAACTTTACCACTGACTCTTTGCTGCGATGTTGATGAAACATTAAATGCCAATTTAAAATAAAGCATCTATTTAAAATATCACAAAATTACAACAATCCTAGAAGAATATGTCAATCACTATCAGTCTGATGTGAACTCGAAGTTTCTGTAATTGCGCAAGTGACAAACTTCAAAGATAAACAATTGTTTCACAGATTGACTGACATAAGTATTTCATTGGTTTAATTTAGAGCCTTCTTATCTTAACATTGTTTTCATTATTTAACAAATATGTTTCACTTTTACAGGTTCATCATATGAGAATCACGTAGCACAAATGGCACCTTCTGTGAAGGAGCTAGCACAGCTGGAAAGCAAGGCACAGCTCATATATCTTAAACGACAATACATAAAGGAGGGCCGTGCTTGGTAACTTGACATCTAATAAATGTTCAAAAAGATGCCACATAAATTCATAATGACTGTGTAGGTCCTTTACAGTGGGGCAGCTTCCAAACTTGAAGTAGCTGCAGTGTATCTCATAATATTAATTTCTGTAAACATCTTATTTATAGCTATGTTTCTGAGATTGTCAGTCTTGAATTAGACTTTCAGAATTGACTGGATAAGGAAATTCAAGTTTATGGCAGTGGTAACATTCTGATGATTCACTACAGATGAGACTTAACTTGATTGCTGTTCTCCAATAACAAAAATAAAATAAATGTAAAAATTTGCTCATTAAATATTTATATGTTGAACTCCATTTAATTGCCTTTGGAAGCTTGTGATATTACTGATTGTTGCTTGATTAAATCTATAATGTCTTGAATTGTGAGAAAATCACACCTCTGTGCTATCTTACATGCATTAGTATACCCTCAAAATAATAATACTAATTGTTTACTCTTCATGAACTGACTGACAGGAGTAGCTGTTTAGATAGAAGTTGGATGACAGTGTGTGACTGTGGACTGATATTAAATTGGTTCCGAATGCTACCAATGATAGCTTTCAACACATTGTGTATTGTAGGCACATTGTTCCTATGTTAGTTGCCCTGTGATTTTCGTCATGACAATGGACATCTACATCCCAGCATTTAAAATTAACAATATAGTCTCATTTATGAGTATGCAAACTGTGGGTACAAACGAAGACATTTGACTTCTATCAAAACAGCTACATCAGCGAACCACCACACAGTCAGTCTTGAAGTGAGCAATTACCAAGGAAGAATTGTATTTTTTGTCACACTGAATCACATTTGTATTATTTGTTCATGGAGTTTGCTGTGATATCATCATTTATTTCTTAATGCAGCGGCATCTTCTGCATCAGGCTTTCTGAAACCTTCGTGTTCTTATACAAAGAATGAAATCTCTTATTGAGGGGACATCAAAGTTACTGTGCTGCTGCTGCTGCTACTTAATCATCAAAATTTTCATTGTTTTTGTTAAATCGGCCAACAGTTTGGAAGATTTGATAAAACATCTTGTGTAAAATTCTATTTGATCAGCTGAGGATTCTGTGAACTCAAAGCGTACTTCAGACTGCCATTACTGCCCTCCACTTTCAAATAATAGTAAATATAAATAATAATAATAATAATAATATAGTATAAATTTACTAGATTGAACCAAAGGCTGTGGACTGTAAAAAGAAAGACACAGTTCTTTTTCGCAACCATAATGACCTTTTATCATTGGTTAACGAGCATGCCACTCGAAAAAGAAAAACCACACACACACACACACACACACACACACACACACACACACACACACACAAAATCTCTCTCTCTCTCTCTCTCTCTCTCTCTCTCTCTCCACACACACACACACACACACACACACACACACACAAAATCTCTCTCTCTCTCTCTCTCTCTCTCTCTCTCTCTCTCTCTCTCTGCAACCACATGCTCACAGAAATCTGTATTCTGTCAACGACGCCGCACCTTAATTTGAAGCAATTTTTTAAAAAAAAAAAAGTGTCCCATTTTTATTATGAGATTGTAAAGCCAGACTAAAAAAATTTAGTTTATAAAACTGAACAGGCTTTTAAAATCTCTGAAAATTGTCATCTGAATCTTCTTCTTCCTCCTCCTCCTCCTCTTCATCGTCATAGTTGTCCTCTTCATACATCAGATGGTCTTCACTGCCACCGAGAGCATTACTTACACTGCACTTCTTGAAAGATTTGGCAGTAATGTCTTCTCTCACTCTAGACTGCAACAGTTTTATCCACTCACACACTTGATTGTAGGTCATTTGAAAGCTCCCTTCGGTGTGAATTCATGTTGGGTTTCTTCTGTCGTCCATTTGTTAGATTTGTCTCTCATATGCACTTTAAATGGTTTGTTTATCAAGACATCAAGAGATTGCATTCGTGAACTAAGTCCCTGGAATAACAACATGCTCTATATTTCCCAGTCTCAATTTCTCTTTCACAGAATTTTTCAAATGACTTCTGAACTGATCTAGCACAAGAAGAGAACTCTTCTTCAATGCAGCACTTTGCTTCTCTCCCCCTCTATGTTAATCCTAATTTCATTCCAGCCTCATCCATCCCACCCTAGTCATGTAAGTGAACACCACCTGGTGGTTTTTCAGAAGGTTTTGGCATTGTTCTGCACTTGAAAATCATCATTGGATTAAGTTTAGTACCATGAGCACAAATTGAAAGGACAACAGTGTAGTGAATTTTTTCATGTCCACTTGTTTTTATAATTACAATTTTAGAACCTTTCATGCCAACAGACCCATCACTTAGCACATCAAATGTCAGAGGAGTTTCATCCATATTCGCTGTTTGGCTTAGTTCAACAATGGCTTTCTTTCTATGTTGAATAATAAAGCGAGGTAAAGATAACATCTTTTCTTCAGGCTCTTATGACATTTGCCGAGATATTTTGGTTTTCTTGATTAATCGGGTTACTGCTGGTTATTCGCGTCTTTCCTGCATGATATTTCAACTGCGTGACTCGCAGTCTTCTTCCAGTGCTGTCTGATACTGATTCCTGTGTGGAATGAGTCCGGTATTTATGCCTACGTTGAGCTAGGCATTCTAACCCCTCAATCGTGTGTGACGGCATATGCCATCCACCGCCGACTGCTCATCCAGCGTGTGCAATGTCATATGTCGTCCGCACTTTTTTTATTCGTTTATCCTCTTGGCCGATGCAGCGTGAATCACGGCTGCTAAATGGCAGTGCCGTATGTTCCTTAGCTTCATGTTGACGGAGTTCGGAAGTTAGCATTTGTGATTCACGTGGGTTACGAATGTTTGTCTTTGTGTGTGACAATTCTCAGTAGCTCACGCGCAATGGTTGGGCTGACGGGAGATGAAGTTCTGCAACTTTCGATGGAGAGTGATATTGAGGAAGACGAGTTTTCATTGTCTTCTGATGATTCTTCAGATGATGAATCTACTGTGCAGGATGCAGTCTCTCCTGACTGGAAGGAATGTGACACTATTTCTACACCTATTGCATTTACATCGAGTATTGCTGAAGGTAGGCTGAAACTCCAAAATCCTGCCAATGCAGGGCCATTAGCTTATTTTGAATTGTTCTTTGACAATGAAATAATAGAAATGATTGTGAAAGAAACAAATAAATATGTGGCAATTTTTTTACAAAAGGAAAGTGAAAAAATACTTTCTCTGAAGAAATCTTGATTTGTAAAGAGGTTTCCAACTGATTCTGATGAAGTCAGAGTTCTTTTAGCTTTTTTTTTATTCATGGGGATTCTGTGTAAAAGATCAGCTAAAATGTATTTTACCAGAAGGAACATGCTAGAAATGCCCCTCTTCCCTAATGTTATGAGTGAAGAGAGATTTCATCTCCTTACAAGATTTCTACATTTTGCTGACAACACAGAACACCAAAATGTATGTTGTTGTTGTTGTGGTCTTCAATCCTGAGACTGGTTTGATGCAGCTCTCCATGCTACTCTATCCTGTGCAAGCTTTTTCATCTCCCAATACCTACTGCAACCTACATCCTTCTGAATCTGCTTAGTGTATTCATCTCTTGGTCTCCCTCTACGATTTTTACCCTCCACGCTGCCCTCCAGTACTAAATTGGTGATCGCTTGATGCCTCAGAACATGTCCTACCAACCGATCCCTTCTTCTGGTCAAGTTGTGCCACAAACTTCTCTTCTCCCCAATCCTATTCAATACTTCCTCATTAGTTATGTGATCTACCCATCTAATCTTCAGCATTCTTCTGTAGCACCACATTTCAAAAGCTTCTATTCTCTTCTTGTCCAAACTATTTATCGCCCATGTTTCACTTCCATACATGGCTACACTCCATACGAATACTTTCAGAAATGACTTCCTGACACTTAAATCAATACTGGATGTTAACAAATTTCTCTTCTTCAGAAACGCTTTCCTTGCCATTGCCAGCCTACATTTTATATCCTCTCTACTTTGACCATCATCAGTTATTTTGCTCCCCAAATAGCAAAACTCCTTTACTACTTTAAGTGCTTCATTTCCTAATCTAATTCCCTCAGCATCACCCGACTTAATTAGACTACATTCCATTATCCTTGTTTTGCTTTTGTTGACGTTCATCTTATATCCTCCTTTCAAGACACTGTCCATTCCATTCAACTGCTCTTGCAAGTCCTTTGCTGTCTCTGACAGAATTACAATGTCATCGGCGAACCTCAAAGTTTTTATTTCTTCTCCATGGATTTTAATACCTACTTCGAATTTTTCTTTTGTTTCCTTTACTGCTTGCTCAATATACAGATTGAACAACATCGGGGAGAGGCTACAACCCTGTCTTACTCCCTTCCCAACCACTGCTTCCCTTTCATGTCCCGTATGTGGCAGTAAAACCATTTATGAAATTGTGCCTGTGATAAAGCATTTAAAAGCAAGATTTCAGAGAGCTTATGAGCCAGAACATAACAAAAATGTCAATGAATCCTTGTTGCTGTAGAAAGGGACACTATTGGAAGCAGTAATACCTTTGAAAGCATCACACTTTGGGATGAAATTTTTCGAACTATGTGACAAGAGTGGGTATTTATGGAACTTTATTTGTGCACTGGAAGAGATACTGACCTTAATTGTCAAATAACAAAAGATGATGATCACAAAGGTGGTGTTAAATTTGTATGGAAATTTGTTAGATGTAGGTAGGTGTGTGTATATGGACAATTACTATTCAAGTCCTGACTTGTTCCAAAGACTTGTGGACAGGAATACTGATGCAGTAGGAACAGTTAAAACTTCTAGGAAAAGAATGCCACATATTGTAAATAGGAAGTTACAGAAAGGCCAGATCATTGGTGCACAAAAGGGGAAATTGGTGGCTCTGAAATTGTAGGATAAAAGAGAAGTTACAGTGTTAGCAACAAAGCATAGTGCATCAACAGTAGATGTACAAAGAAGAGTAAAAGGGGGAGAGGTACAAATGACCCAGATACCACTCTGTTTCTGACTACAACCAGAACATGGTGGGAGTGGACTAGAAAGACCAGTTACTGGAATCGTTCCTTGTGGAAAGAAAGCAAAGTAAGGTTTGGTACATCACTGGTAGCTGACCTGACCTCGTTTTGTAATTCCGGAGTTGGATCCTCATGCAGTTCCGAAATACTATAGTCATTAAAAAAAACAATAGATTTTTTAACGAAAATAATATTTCGGAACTGCATGAGTTTCTGACTCCGGAATTACAAAAAGAAGTCGGGTCAGCTATCAGTGACACAAAATTTTTAATCAGACCTTTCCATAAGAAAATGCATATCAGCATGAACCCTCCGCCCCCAAAACTTTGTTCTCAATTCAGAATTCACAAACCTAACCATCCAATATGCCCGATTTCTAATAGCATGAATAGCATGTACCATGATTTAGCCAAATTTCTTTATAAAACTCTGAAAAAATCGTTCATTTTCAAGAACAATTACTCTGTCCCCAATAGTCACACCTTAGTCCATTAAATAAAAGATTTAGACTGCAGCCCAGATACAAAGTTGTTTTCACTAGATGTCAAAAATCTTTATACAAATGTTCCCGTACAAGAAACGCTTACAGTCATGGAAAAAAATTTTACATCATTTCAAAAAGCAACTTTCAGAGCAACAAATCACTGGCTTTATGAATCTAATTACAGTTGTAGTCAAATACAACTATTCTGAATTTAGTGAACAATTGTTTGAGCAACCCAATGGTCTCGCTATGGGAAATCCATTAGCTGGTATCCTTCACATTCTTCACCAGCGAATTCGAAAACTAGGCCCTTCAATTGAATCTTTCTTGATTTGACATGTACAGGAGAAGAAAATAAAATCTCATTTAATGTTTTCATAAAGAAACATATACCAATCAGATCGTACCTGCATCTTCTATGCAAGCACAGTGTCATAACAATGCTTTCTTTCACGTTGCTATTCACAGAGCTACTTCTGTTCCACTCCTGAAAGAAAAATTCGAGGAAGAAATTAATATAATCAAAATGATAGCAGTTAAAAACGAATACAAACCTGCCATAGTGGATAACATTCTTAAAAAAAACTGTAAAAAGAGTTACTACACTCGGCAGCTATATCGTTGAGTCCAGCATAAAGTAGTAGTTTTTTTTGTACTCCTTTGTTGGGGCCCATCTCCTATTAGAGCCTTCTTTGTTATAAATACAACTGTAATGTCGCTTTTTCAACCAGTAATAGTTCGAAAAAAAAATATTTGTAATTTAAAATCAACTAATTCCCCTTTGAAAAACTCTGGTGTGTCTAAGATTCTTTGCGACACCTGCTCTTCTTACTACATAGGACAAACATATGTGCCTTTACAGTCAGATACAAAGAACACCTTTTAAGAAAAAATTGTACTAACACACAAAATTTGTCTTTTGCTGACCACCTTTTGATTACAGGCCACGCTCTTAAAGCTGTTCATGATATCAACATTTTGCATACTGAAGACAGGGCATAGATTAGATGTTCTCAAAGAATTAGAAATTTTTCAACATCTTCCTTGAAATGATGGTCTCATTCTTAATGAGAAGCTACAATTACGTAATCAAAGCTTCTTCAATGATATAAAGCCATTACTTGATATTTGATTTCGTGTTTTCTCGTGCAGTTACCAAAATATTTCTTCTATCTAAGTCGATTCATAACTGTTTGCTCCTTAATTGGTTTATATTAACTACATTTCATGTTATACCGTTTTTCTATTCGCTAATTTATTCAGCTCCCTTTGTAATTCTGTAACGGCACTTTTCAGCCTTTAAGCTGTACTTCTAAGCTCTTATGTAGACAAATTGTTACCATGTCTGCTGCTGTTACATAAAATATTGCCTCTTACTTCATGTATTACACATTTCACCTGTCTATATTTGGAATGTTAAGTAGCCCTTTGTATTTGCGGCTACTAGATGGCATTTTCGGTGTAACGTTCACCTGCCCGGAATTGCTAATGCGGACACCTCAGTCTGATGCTACCGCAGCTTGGCATGTGGTGCAGCCCTTAGTGGCCTACCCCTCTATTTTCTATTTTAATATTTTGTGACTAAAGCGTTATCGCTTCATATTTATTTTATATGTGACATACTAGTTTTAAATGTTTTATTTCTGATGAAAGCACTCTTAGAAGTTGCCGAAACCCAGATCAACGCGACTTCATTTTCATGACCGAGGGCTGCAGTCATTTTAATTTTACGTCATCTTCTAGATTTGGGCATTTGGCATTCAGTCCACTGTTCGCACATTTAGTCTCCCTCATTTTTTTCAGTTTTTCTTTACTAGCCTGTCAATCGCAAATGGGTTCTTCTGTTGGTGGAGGGCCAAAATGCCGCTTGGTTGCTCTGTTTCCCTGTTCTTCTGCATTCGCTATTACTATCAACTTATAAACTGCATCGTATGAACACCTTTTATATTTTTCCCTTATGAAACTAGCTACTGACAGAAATATTGTACTGTTACCGATAACACAAATCACTTCCATTTCAAGTTCACTGGCACCATATACTGCAATGGTACATCATAGGCTAGACAGTGTTCTGGGTTTGTGATGGCAGGGTGGGAGGAAGACAGTGTCAGCAAGCTTGTGAATCACCGCAACTCATGTTCCTCACGTCGGTGTACTGCTGCTGCCAGTTGAATCCAATGTTGCCAAATAGAGATAGCTTCCATGCCACATTGAATACGTGGGTATTTTTAAGCCTTGTGGGAATTTTAAATCAAAGACTGGGCATTTTTAAATTAATGTAGGGTATAAGACACATCTGAATTTTGGAGGCAATTTTTCAAAGAAAAGAGACATTGTGTTAAAGGTAAGTCAGAAATTACCTTAAAGAAATATTCCCTTCATTCCTAATCATTTCTTTTACCTGTCACAGATTGTTGTTTCTAGGAGTAGAGCGAGAATGAAGATGATCCAATGTCATTACTGTACATATATCTTGAAAATGTTTTGTCCGTCTTCTTACTCCTCTTGTAGCCATATAGTTATTTGCGTCATCCATTCATACTTCCATCCATCCTTTAGACAATCTTAGAGTAGAACATTTGTGCAACACTGAATTTATAATTTTATTATTATGGTTTGGAGAAGAAAATGCAGTCACTGATACGGTACTTGAAAGTCTTGGTTGGAATATAAACAATGAAAAGTGTAGATATGCATACCACTGACAGTATAGCTACAGCAAGTAGTGGTGGAGTCACTTAAACAAAATTTAAAACTTACAGTTCACTGTCAGACAATGTTTTCATATTTTCACTCAGACTGAAATACACACACACACACACACACACACGCACACACACACACGCACACACACACACACACACACACACACACACACACACACACACACACACACACCACTCCTGAGGCTATCATATGAAATGAGGTAATATACAAGGGTCACACAGGATTTGAGAATGGTGGCTTTCAGGTCCTTGTCACACTTTCACCATAAAAGTACAATATTATAATACAGTCTAATGTAATGTATTGTCTGATACGAATTGTTTTTAAACTAACCTTCTAAGCAGGCATATCATTAAGACTGCGAACTAGAAGGAAAATAGAGATACTGCCCAGGTAAGTTTTGAAAGAAACAAAAGTTCTAATATTTGTTGAAAATTTTAAGAGAATCCTTTATATTGACCTCAGTTGATGCCTGTGTAATTATTAAGTATAATGGAATCACTCCACATTCATTACATTTGCTTATGTCAGTTTTGTGTAACAGATATTATCTGTTCTGTGATACAGAGGTAAAGTGGTAAGAACAGGTAGAAGTGACATTCTTTATGTTGTTTGACGCCTAATTTCTGCGAGTTAGTGAAAATAAAATCTTTTGTAACTTCACCAGTGTCGGGTGAGGTAGTTTGTCTTCAGCTTGCAGGCCACTAATGTATATACACACTGTTACATATCAGTAGTTCTTAACAGAACCTAAATTAATAAAACCACATCTCTTGAAACTGTATGTCTACATTTATGAAGGATTACACAGTCATTTCTCTGCGCTGAAAGAGTCTTGGAACATTATATAAGTATGCACAGCAGAAATTTATTTACATTGATTTCACTTATATCTTGCAGTATTGAATTTAGCAGTGTATTTTATTCGGAAGTACACAAATTCTGAGAAATCTGATTTGCTCCACTTCCCTGTCTGCCTACTGTCCAGGGTACTGGTCTTCGATATTACCAATACCGCATTTAATTCTTTTGCTGTGTTCCAACTGAAAATCATCTAATTCATTTTCCTATAATTTTGCTCCTTTTTATGATGTACTTGTGTGTGAGTGGGAGAGAGGAGCACGGATGTTGGGTTGCAATGGAATATCTAATTTGGATCTGTTGGTATGGATCATTTGAAATTTGAGTCCTTTAACAGTTTTTGATTCTGACATTCATCATACTTCCCCTCAATCAATGAATATCCAGTGAGAATTTTTTGATAACATACTACATGCTTGCCCATTCCTATCAATACAGTTTACAAATTGCTTCATTAATCTCAGTTCTGTGTTAGCAGTGAGCATGTTAAGTTAACATTGTGCACAGTTTTGTTGCTCACCTTGTGTTGTTTCTCAGGGGCCAATACGCTTCTCATATGCTACTGTCAAAAGTTTGCGTGTCCAAATAGTTGTTCTCTCTTTCAGATTACTGCCCTATTGCTCTCCATATTCAGTTATGCCAAGAAAAACATATTTTATAAATCTCTTCTAAATATACAGCAGTTAAATGTTAAGAATATTTGTACCTGTGAATAAGTGTGGCTGTTAAAATCCTTCATACATGTACAAATGTCTTGTAAGTTTTGACACAAGCTCGCTACAGCTGTATAATACACTAACTCTCATTAATCTGCTGAAAAAAATCATAAAGACAAAGAACAACACAATAATTAGTGTATTGTGAGGTTCTGTATCTTGATCGTACAGTTTGAAAATATAATGTAATTGGATTGATCGAAAATTTACTCACAAAGTGGCAGCAGGAGAAAAGAGGTTAAGAAGATGTGCAAGCTTTCAGGGCAGTGGTTCCTTCTGGAAGAGAGGTTGAAGGCAAAGGAAGAGGGGGAAGAAAAAGGACTGGTGAGTTTTAGGAAATGGAGAGAGTTCGGAAAAGTCACCCAGGTAACTGACAATGGTCCTATCAGAGGAAATGGTAAATGCAGAATGTCAATAGCAATAATAGCGTTTCTGAAAATGAGAAATTTGTAGCATCAGATATAAATTTATATGTTACAAAGTATTTTTTGAAGATATTTGTTGGATGTGTATCCTTTTGCGGAAGTGAAACATGGGCAATAAACAGTTCAAACAAGAAGAGAAAGTGAACCTTTGAAATATGGTGCTACAGGAGAATGCAGTTTAGATTGTTAGACTGGACACCTAATGAAGAGGTATTGTATTGAATTGTGGAGAAAAGAAATTTGTGGCACAAGTAATGGAGGGAACCTGGGGGTAAAAGAGGAAGATGAAGCCATGACTACACTAAGCAGGTTCAAATAGTTATGCAGAGATGGAGAGACTTGCACAGGAAACACTAGTGTGGAGATTTGCACCATACCAGTCTTCTGACTGAAAACTACTACTACAACTACTACTACTACTACTACTACTACTACTTCTTCCACCACCACCACAACTACTACTCCCCTCTTAATGTAGAAACAATGGAAAGAGTAAAAGATGTTGTAGCAGCCAGGCACAACAAAAAGTCTATTAAACATGTAAACTTTCTGCTAGAGGGCCACCATCTGAAATAGAAAAACACACACATTATGTCTGGCTGCTGAGGCCGGAGCCTTCTGGCCAAAAGCATACATGTTTTCGTTATGTGTGTCTGCGACTCCACATCTCCACTATATGGTGCGTAGCATACTATCATTTTTGTAATATTGTCATTATTCAGTCCTGGATTTTCCATTGTTCGAAAGAGTAAAAGTATAGTTGAGTGGCTGACAGCCCACATAAACAAGATTAAATTGGCTACATTGTTCCAGTGCCGTGTCTAAGGTGTGGTAAAATATTGTGTTGTGAGGGAGGAGTGAGAAAAACTTAAGTTAGAGGAAGTTGAAAGGCAGGGAAGGAAAGAGAAGCAGCAAGGGAATGAGATAGGAATGTGGCACTTGTGAGAGAATGCAGCCTTATTTCATATATTTAATGTGTTAGCTCTTGAGACAGGACAAGTGTGTTTCTATACAGGGAGTAGAAATCAGAAATGAGAATTATATTCCTGTTTTACTCAAGTTCTGTATATGTGATGTAAATTAATTTGCCAGCACTCTTCATTAATTTTCATATCGCACACTCAGGAGGACATCTTTGCTATTGAAGTAGAAGGCAGCTGTATGGAGTTGTTAACTTTTGTTTGTAAGTGCTTGAAAGCCAACACTTTCAGACGGAATATCATAGTCTGTGCACCAATAATTGCTGCAAGAAAAAATTCAAAAGCAGAAGATAGCTTATTGAAGTTTTCTTCACTTCGCATGCACATCCTCTTTCGTCAATACGTACAAAAGTGGTTTTGTTCTTCAAAACGTCCTGACTTGAATGTGACAGCTGCTACTCTGATCATTCCACACCTTCAGTATTGACAACTTTATATTGTTGAAATTCTTGTAAATTATTTCTTTCAACAATATAGTTCCCTTTGTGTTGCAAAAATCCTGGTACAGTTGATGCATGAAATTTAACTGTGTAAATTCTATTTCAACATGGCCCAGAGAACTGGTCACTAATTTTTTGGAGAGTATCAGCCGAAGACATTTAAAAAATGCCCTACTTCAATAGCAACACCATCCTTGGTCTTCGTGTAGCTCTTCAAGTTTTCAGTACCTGTATCATTATATCAGTAAATATTATTGCATAATGCTAAGAAGAGTGCATAAAATTTCATGATATTTACGTGAATGATACAGAGTTGCATATAATGTCAAAATTGTAGATGCAGAAACCTGTTGACTAACCATTTGATATGTATTATTTGTATTTTCAAGTATTCTCTAGTGTTACAAATTATTGTGACAGTGATTAGTCATAACTTTGTCTCTCAAATTTCATCCTCATATGTTTTTTATGAAGGATGTAATCTCCCATCTCCTTCTTAGTTGCAGCTACTGTCTACAATGAGCAAAGTCTTTCCTGAAGATTTGAGGAGAATAAGATTACAATAAACTTTATAGTTTACTTATCTTTCCTTGTTGAGTTGGCTCCAGTTCTTTTTGTCTAGGGGTCTGATTCTAGAAACTGAAATTCTCACATTTTAGGTCCTCGTGGTTGAATTGATCTAAATGATTTTGAATTGGGTAGATAAAAAATCTACACACCAAGCAGCAGCAGAACACACACATAAGACTGTTGTGACTGGCAAGCTTTCGGAGCCAGTGGCTCCCCTCCGGGCAGAAGGGTTGAAGGAGAATTTTATCAGTAATTGATTGTTTTCATTGTTATAAATAATTTTGAATATTGTTGCTGCAGAATTTTTGTTTTTACGTTACTGTGTTTTGTCACACATTAATATATCGCATAGTCTTTTGAATTTTCACATTAACAAAGCCAAAATTACTTTGTTCGCCCAAAATCCAAAAATACGTCCAATCACATCTGAGGCATGCTTACTACCACCTCACTCTGTAGTAATAATAATATTCCAAAGGATTTATAATTTTTCTTGACAAAGAATTTCTATTAGTTTTGATTATTATTTCATAAATCAATCCAGAAATAAACATAAAAACGGTATTAGATTGCATAACTAACAATAGAAATTTTAAATGTGGCAAATAATTCATAATTGGCTGTACATTCACAACTAGTATTTATCGATTATAACAACCAAAGTAATAATTTTAGCTTGAAATATAACACATTGTGTATAAAATTATACAGAATTTTTCAGAAAACAGCTGAGATTATATTAACTGGTCCAAAATTCGAAAAATACTACTGGTATCGACTACTACTGTTGAGGAAAATTAATGCTAGAGGAGGATGTCCCATTACAATATCCCCCTCACATAATATGGAAACAATCTGTTTACAATATTTTGTGACCTGCTGTAAGGTTTGCCAAACAGTGTACAAAATGATGCCAAAAGATAGAGTACAGATGTATGGAAGTATCTGATACAGAAAACATGAGAAAAATATCTAGCATACAAGTCATAATCTAAAAGTATAAGAGGACATGACATTCAGATTTTCATATCTGTAGAACATTCTGTCTCAAGATAAATGATACAAAGTCAAGTCTGCATCTACAAAGTCACACCTTCAAAATAATCAAAAGAGAGAGGACAAACATTCAGAGCGTAAGTGTACGACATGTGAGCCAACTCGAAAAACTCTGTGACTGGTACAGACCAGAAAGATATACTCGATCGCAAGTAGGAGTACAGCACAAAATCACTGAGCCACATAAACCAGACTACGGAAGGATATGCTGACTCATGAAAGGAGAAAATAATGAAAAAAATATTCAAGCCTATGTTTTGACATAACAAAATTAATAATCATACATCAGTAAGCTCAATCACATGTAAAGAGTAATTATAGGAAGCATCTAGCCTCAGTCAATAGTTGTGCGCGCACGCACACAGTGTCGTGATGACCAGGGGTTCCGAAAACAGAGTTACGCACGTGTTTGCGCACAACTCAAGTTTAAATGAGATAAATAATGGAATACTGAGGATAAATACAGGTAATCAGTCATAAATAGCTTTGAATGATGACATAATTGAGTAGCTTGAGGACCAAAATCTGTGTGTGAAATCAGAAATGTATACATCCTGTTATTCAGTCTATAATCAATTTATAACAATCCTAAATATCTTCCACACTATTCATATATGGCAGATTAGAAGATTCATTTACTGTTGATAAAAAAAATACATATTAAGTGTTGAGATAAGAAAATTCATTGAAATGTGAGATTACTAACCCAACAGTGCCTAATTTTATAGATTCTGATAATTATTTACTACTTGGTTCATAGAATGTACTCTCGAACTTTCTAAGCTTTCGCATTTCTGTGTTGAATATAACAAATCATAGGTCATAGAACATCAACCTTCCACAGCATTATTTAAAGTTACGTTATGTGCTGGGAAGTTAATCCTCCTACTTGAAAAAACATACATTTGTGTGGAATAACATTGTCTGCAGCAGTGATTACTTCTCTAAACAAATAGTCCCACAAATTTTTCATATAGGATAATTTCTTGGCTTGCAATTAACGAATTTCAGTCACAAGACTGATGTAGTTGACAGGTGCTCGAGTACATTACCCAGCACCTATGATCTCTTCTAAGTAGACTGGACCATCAAGGGTGCAGCCATAAAGGAGTGTATCCATCCATATCTTTCAGTTTCCTCCCTAGATTCTCATTTCACACTCCAACTGATAGGTAAATTGCTGTCTAGCTTTTCACATCAAATCGTGAAACCCTGTTTAGTGTAGTACTATGTATTTAAAGCGGGGACCTAGAAACGACGGAGAGGCTTCGTCCCGCCATAGTCCTCAGTGGTTCACAACCCCACAACAGGCCACAGCAGTCCACTCACCCATCTGCTCCCCTGCCGCCCCACACTGAACCCAGGGTTATTGTGCGGCTCGGCCCCCAGTGGAACCCCCCCCCCCCCCCTCATGTCCCCCCCAGGAACGTCTCATATCATACGAGTGTAATCCCAAGTGTTTGCGTGGTAGAGTAATTATTGTGTACACTTATGTGGAGACAGTGTTTGCGCAGCAATCGCCGTCATAGTGTAACTGAGGCGGAATACGGGGAACGAGCCCGCATTCACTGAGGTAGATGGAAAACCACCTTAAAAACCATCCACAGGTTGGCCAGCACACCGGACCTCGACACTAATCTGCCGGGCAGATTCGTGCCATGGATCGACATGCCTTCCTGCTCAGAAAGCAGCACGTTAGACCACATGGGCTTTAGAGTACTAAGAATGCTGTTCAGTACCTCCCTCACATCACATGGCATATGTTTTCCTATCTATAGTGAAAAAAATAAGTATACAGGGTTCACATCAAAGTGGATTAAAAAATGTTCACATATAAAACTTTAAGAAACTATTCCTAATATTTACAGTACATATGAATAAAACGAGTCTTCAATTTACCACAACACCCATCGCTTTACCCAAAAGAGTTCATGATAATTAATTTTAATAATTCTCTGCAGAATCTTCAGGAATCATAATAATAATATTTAACACTAATAGCAGTCTAAGATAAGAATTTTATTGCTAGATATTTAACGACATTGTCCCATTTCAAAATTGTAAAAGAATTTACTCCTTTAGTCACATGGCATATATGTATTAAATTCTAATGCACATATCTATTACATAACAGAATTTGAATGAACCTGCAAATGTAGTGTACATTTTGTTCCAGACTAGGGATCACTAAGCATCCATGTTCAAAGGTGTTGTCTTCTATACTAAAAGTTAGCAGTACCTGAGATTTTGCCAATTTGCTTTGATTACCAGTAGCGCCTCTTATCTTTACACCTACAATGGACATTTTCACAAAAATCTTACTATACTTGATCTTGCCCCAAAATTGTTCAGATATACCACAAATCGGATTACCTGTATCAATCAAACACTTACTTTCCACTAATTTTAATGTAAGGACACCCAAAATCTGAACCATACTCTCTGTTGTCAGACACTTCATGCAAAAGATCGCTTTCAAATTCATCAAATGCCACATCCACACTGTCTTCACAAGGTTTTATCAACTTTACAGGTATCATTTAACATTACTTTGATGACTCATGTTGTCAGGCAAAGATTGAACATAATGAATAGATTCCATGGCACAACTAACATCACTTGTTACAGAATGAACACAAAGCACAATACTGTCAAAATTACACTTCCTGCTTAGATCCTCTTTCACTTCATTCCACCAATTTGGATACAAATTCTGAGTGAGCAAAGCTATCTTATTCCAGACTGCACATTTATCTGTTGTCATCAATCTGATTCCAAACAAACTTCAAAAAGTTTTCACCTTTATTCTCCAGGTTTACAGATACCTCACCTTTACCATTTGGATCTGTACTCTGCATGACATTAATGTAAAACTATTTTGAGTGGACTGGTATTCCATGACCTTCACTTACATCAAATATATCAGTTATCTTGCCAGTATTGTCAACATCATTTACAAATAACTCTGAAACTCCACGAATACCTGATCATTATATTCCTCCAAAATTACTTCAACAACAACATCACTGACAATACAAGTCTCATTTCCATCAAAGTCACTTACCTCACCTACATTCATTTACAGTAAGCCAGCCACTAGTCTCAGACTTACCAACCTCAGTTACTCCACAGTTTTTTTTCACATCTACATCAGAAATACTACCTACTTCAGATCCATTACTGTCATCACATGATTTACATACATCAACAACACTGTTTTACAACCAAGAGAAGAAATAATTAGTACATACATCAAAATTCTAACTACTGTCACATTCTGGTTTGTAATTAGCACCAAACTCATTTTCTAAAACAATAAATTTATTTTCTAAAATATCATCTTTTTCATTCACACTTTTTAACCTCTCTGACAAACCATTTTTTAACTCTGAAGCTCGATTACTAAACTGATCTATCTGATCTTGTACATTGTCCATTTTGCTATTGTTTTCAGTTCTTAATTCAGTTAACTAATCATTTGCTATTGTTATCTGTCGTCATTTCCTCTAGTTTTGCCAAAATTAACTGCAAAATATCATTTTTTGCTGTTTCTTTACTGACTACGATCTCACTCAGCTCAAACATGTCCTGACTGGATCCTACAGGTTTCACTTCTACCTCACTTTTGCTTTCATCCCTATTCATTTTTTAACAAGCACACGAGTCCACAAACAAATTAACTTCACCAATAGTTTGCACATATATTTCCTTTTTGATGACCTTGGTTGTAGTTGTTAAGTCCTCTTCACTTTCATTCAATCCAGTCTGTCATTGTTGGTAGTACATTGTCACTGTTGGTATGATTTGCTGCATTGGGCAGTGATCAAAAGTTTATTCGTACATAATTTTCAAAAATTAATAAAATGGAGCACTTTCTGCAACAGACAAAACCTCATTATTAATCAATTAATCACAGACGATGCCCACTCTTGTAACCTAACCTCCGCCCCCCCCCCCCCCTTCCTACTTGCAGCTATTGTCCACTATGAGCAAAGTCTTTTCTGAAGATATGAGAGGAGTATGATTACAATAAACTTTTTAGTTTACTTGTCTTTTCTTGTAGAGTTGGCTCCAGTTCTTCTCGTCTAGGTGTCTCAATCTTGAAGCTGAAATTCTCACATTGTAGGACTTCATGGTTGAATTGATCTAAATAATTTGGAAGATTGTTGATGCAGAATTTTTGTTCTTATTTTATTTCGTCACATTTTAGTATATCACACAGTCTTTCGAATTTTCACATTAAAAAATCTGAAATTACATTGTTCACCCAAAATACAAAAATACGCCCAATCACATTCGAAGCATGCTTACTACTCACTCACTCTGCGGTAATAATAATATTCCAAAGGTGTTACAACTTTTCTTGACAAATTAATTTCTATTACTTTCGATTCTTATTTCATAAAAGAATCCAGAAATAAACATAATAATAAACAGTACTAGGCCTAGATTGCGTAATTAAAAATAGAAATTTTAAGTGTGCCAAATAATTTGTAATTTCAAATTGTTCTTAAGAAGAAATCAACTGTGTGTTCAGAACTAGTATCTATCGATTTTAATATCTAAAATAATAATTATTGTTCATAAATTTTAGCTTGGAATACAACGTATTTTATATAAAATTATACAAAATTTTTCAGAAAACAGCTGAGATGATATTGACTGGTCCAAAATTCGAAAAATGTTACTGACATCGACTACTGATGTTGAGGAAAAGTAATGGTAGAGGAGGATGTCCAGTTACAAAAAGCATCTCTTTTTCTTAAACCACTATGCTAAAGCAATTTTAAATGTGTTGTGGGAAACGGAATATGTATTTTTTAGAAGTCTTGTAAAATCTGGGGCCACGAAATTGCTAGCCCGCCGTAGGGTAAATTGGTTGATTTTCTTGCATTGTGTTCATGTATTGACATTAATTATATTGCCTTTAACACTGAGGAAGCCACTGCTCATATAAAGGCCAAGAACTGTCATAGTATTGAGCCCTTTGAAATGGTATTTACACAGTTCTCATGGAGTAAGTGCTGCTATACATTTTTTAGTCTTTTTTTCCCACTTGATGCTATTTGTCATAGTGTACCCTCATTTCCTCTCAGGTGTAGTGTGTACAAGTTCCTCAGTTTCTGTGGTTTATTACAGTGGTTTAGCTCTTTTTGCAATATTTGGGACAGCATGAGTCAAGGTTTTCAAATGTTAATTCTAAAATTTTTTTGTTGATTTGTTGTCAGAAATTTTTAGTGTGTACAGTAATGTATCCCAGTTTATATGATATATATGATTATAGTTGTTATCCTCAGTTTCATTCTTCTTAAAGCCTTTGGGAAGTTCGTGGGGGCATTAATATATTCACTTCTTATACTCAGCACCCAGAATTAGCCGTTAACATTTATGTCCTCTTCTCGCATATGTATCAGGTTCGTTATTTTTTCTTAGAGAGACCAAGTTTTAGGTTCAGCGTCAAAAAAGAAACACTGCGGCAAAAATGGTTTTGAATAACGGATGCACAATGACGTTTGAAATTTACAGCTGCACCCAACTATTCTGAGAAGTGCATACAGTACAGTATTTTTCCATTAGCATTGTAAACCACACAGAAGCTCCCAAATACCTCAAAAACTGAATAGCGAGAAGCACCTTAGGGAGTCCGTAACCAAAGTTGGGACTAACTTAACGGGAATTACTCTATTATTATTCCTGTGTCACTGTCAAATCACATAGATTAATCATGTTCACTTATTGCTAAATAAAGCGATAAAAAATGGCTCAACCATTATCTGAAAAAAATACTCTCAAGCTGTATGCGGCGTTACCATGGCAACACCGAATCCGCGTATGCAGCGACACACGCGTCAGCGTCGTTGGTAGGACGTTCCAGGTACCATGACACCCCCCTCCATGCGGGCCGTAGCTCCGTCTGATTGGTCGAACTAAGCTGTCACAGATACCGGGCGCATGCGCGCGGGTATGTGTAGTCTGCTGCCACTATCGGTTCCGACGGAAAACAAATGGTCGGATTTAGTATTGTTTTGTCCGTTAGTGCCGTACGTTGTTGTTCTATGTGAAGCATCGCAAGTGGAAAAAAAGTGTGTTACCACGCACAACAGCGTGATAAGCAGACTTCGTCTGTGTGAAAACGTAGTTTTGCTCGGGAGTTTTGTGTGTTTGTGATGCTCGGTGTTTAACAATGTGCCAACAATGAGTTCGGATGAGGATAAAGTCGACGACTTGAACCAACGGAATAAGGATAACTTCGCCATCATAAGGGTAAATATATTGTACATTTTTCACTCAAAATGCCGATACAAGTTCTGGTTTCTTCGTATTTCGGTCGTAGGTAACTAGCAACCACAACAAATTAGTGGCAGACCAACAAGTTACCTGTTTGGGAATTGAATGACGAGAGTATATTAATACGGCAAAAACAGTTTTTCGTCCCCTTCTTTTCCAAGCACGCTCTTTCGTTTATTTTGTTTGGAGCAAACGTGACGTAAACATTGTATCTTACATCTACTTTTGTGATTAAGACAGTGAAACTATTTCACAGTTCGGTAGGTGCTGGTGCGGCTCTTTTCGATGTTGAATGAATTTGAAGCAGTGATGTGCAGCGTACATATACCGCTATAATATGATAGCAGAAATTTTATCTGCGCGGAAAACGTAACCGGCTCACTCATCTTCAGATTATCAGACTATCGAAAACCGACAGTAGTTGAGATAGCAATGTGGTAGCATAGTACCTGTATGTACCCGTGAAAGTGAGATATTGCTGCTTGATACGCCCAGAGAAAGGTCGTGTGTAGCAAATTGCTTTTCAGTTTCCGCGTGTAAAAACAAGGTTGGACCTCATTCATTACGAGACTCATTAGCTTCTCCGCGTTTAGAATTGTACACCCCTGCATCACTACAAATGAGTTGAACACAAAGTAGACGACTGACTCAGATTCTGATTACTGCCCACAAAACGTTTGCATGTAAGTCTCATGAGCAGAACGATTGAAAATTATTGTTATTAATTTTTACCCTTTTATGTTAAGGCGTACGCAATGATTGTTTCACATGAGTAATTCTAGAAATAGCTGGAGAAGATTTTTTTGTGTACCAAGAAGTTGGGTTCTTTGTACTGATTTTGGGAAAGTTGTGTAACGATCGACGTCCATAATGAGTGGAGGTGTTTTGATGCACATTTGGCTAGAGCGCTGCCTGCGAAAGGCGAACGCACGGATCCAGTTTCCACCCTGGGACCCAGTTTTAAACCGTAAGGAAGTTCAATTACATCATACATTACGCGCCAAAGTGAAGTTTCGCTTTAAATTTTAAATGTTTAATGAGCAAAAAACATAGTCAATCTCTACCACTACTCGGTAATTAATTGCTGTTAGACTTTGAAGGAAAGGACAGAAATAAATTTTTTGTCGAAAGTACCTGTTTCAACTACCGTACTATTTACTCTGATCATACCGTAACGCTGCTGTTGAATTCTGCTTTTACCCCCATCCTCTTTCAAATGTGTTTGGGCGGTAGTTGTGTAGGACTACAATGTCTGTGCTACATCTACTCTACTTCCGATCAGTTACGGATAATGTAAACAGAAATTTCAGCACTGCATACCGTACAACGTAACAGTCGTTTCCTGATTCGTATGATATAGACAAAAAAATCATGCAGCTAACGTGTCAGGAGATATTAAAGATGCACAGTTGTGTTGCATTGCATTTAGCCGTCAACAAGTAAACGAATATCTGCTTGTTTATATTGATGCAGTGCATTTTGATATATGCGTCACGGTTTGGCGGCGACATTTTCTGGCTGGGCAGTGGTTTAAACAGTATAGTTGGTGCGATTATTTATGAATTCAGTTATATCGTGAATAATGAAAAACCAGAGCTCGACCCCCAGATTTCCTGCTTCTCTCGTGCTGAGTACGCCTTAAGGCCAGACACAAATTTCGGTTGTCAGTGGTTTTCTTCATATTATTATTATTATTATTTCCAGATAATTTTACTGACATAAAATGAATGATGTCTGTGGGAATGAAATCTGTCCTGTGGAATGACGTGAAATGATATCCGTGAGGTGATGCTAAGAAAGGATAAGTTCCAGTATAATAACTACGTGGTAACTAAAATTTGTGCCAGACTGAGACACGAACATGAGTTTCGTGCCCTTTATGAGCAGACCCCGCAAGCATTAATCCTAATGGCCACTGGATGGGTACACAGCCCGGGGTGAGTTGTTTTTAAGCGACCCGTCCGCGCCTGTCACTTGGTACGTGAAGGGTCTTCTAGGATACGTCTTCCATTGGAATCTTCGTTTCATTTCTGACTCCTGTTTGTATATCACATAGTCACAAAGAATAATCGGCGAATCTACCAGACTTTGTCTTTAAAATATTTTACATGTACGCAATGTAATGGTTATTACGTTGAGAAGTGTAGCAAGTTGCCATCATTTAACTTTATAGTGAATTAAAGTAGATTTGATGAACGAACTGTATTATTTGCTTTAAACACTGTAATATGTGACGACTTGTAACATGCCTTAACTAGACTGCTCAATGTTGCGGAAATGTTCCGCTGACAATTTCAGAAAATCCGTTTTAATAAGGGGACTTAAGGTGAACAGGTAGCATTTTTACTCCTTAACTTGAGAATGGATATCTGTTGTGAATGGGAGAGTAAAGATCGCCACTACATTTTTGCCGGTGTATTCAGCACGGTAAAAGACGCATTGGAAAATCAGCAAAGAGTTGGGAGTACGAAATATAGCTGCAACAGACTGTGTAAGGCATGGCAGAAGAAATAAGACGATTTTGAAAATACATTGCTCTTGATCCGTTGCTGTTATACGTCAACACTACCCAAATTTCGACATAGCAGTGTTAGAAATTACATCTTTATGATAGTTTAGTTATAACGCCTGATCGACGAGATGAACTTTGAATGCACGTTTAGTTTGGGCAACGTTATATGGCTCATCATGCGTGTGATATCACTCGAATTGCAGCAAGCTTTCATCAACATCCATGTAAATTTTATGTCTCACATCTCGTAGTTTGGATCATAGATAAATGTAATTTCTAATACTGCTTCACGTTACGTTATAAGTGCTGATATAAAACCGCAACGTCTTACAGGTGTTATAGATCAAGAGTACTGTATTCTCAACGTATAAGCTGAATTTGCTACCTATTGACGACCAGGTCGCCTTAGTTACGACTAGGTTGTAGCTTGCAGAACGAACGAAAGGTTATGGTGTATTGAAATGTAGTAATGATTGGCTCGTACGTTCTTAATCGGTGGAATCAGCAGACACAGTCGTGTTGCCAGACCCGGAAAGTAGTACGTACAGGCTCCGAGGTAGATGCTGTGTTCCTTGATTTCCGGAACGCAGTCAATGAAGTTCCTCACTGCCGTCTAATGAACCAAATACGATCGTGCGGAATATCAAACCAGCTCTACGACTGGACTGAAGAGTTTTTAGCGAACAGGACACAGCATGTCATTCTCAACGGAGAGTAGTATTTGGACGTAAAATTAATTTCGGACATGCAACAGGAGTGTAACAGGACCATTTCTTTTCACAATATATGTACGTAAATGACCTATTAGACAATGTCGCAAGTTCCATGAGGCTTTTAGCGAATGATTTATACAGAGTAGTCGCGACGCTAGAAAATAGCGAAATGCAGGAAGACCTGCAGAGGGACGACGCCTGGTGGAGAGGGTGGCAATTGACCCCCATCATAAACGAATGTAACGTATTGCGGATTAATAGACAAAAAGACGCCTCATTGTAAGATAACACAATTGCAAAACAGTCACCGGGAGCAGTTAAAGTTCTGAGAGCATAGGTTCCCAGAAGTCACCAATATATTTACGCCTCCTACGTAGATTTCGCGAAAACACCTCAAGATGAAATTAGCTAGATACGAGCCTACACGGAGGTTCACAAGCAGTCGTTCTTCCCTACCACACGCGACTGGAACGGGAAAAAGAGGGAAGATACACAAAAGTACCCTCCGCCACACACTGTAAGGTGGCTTGCTGAGTGTAGATATTGATGACAGATTACCGACGGGTTAAAACAAAATTGTGATACCCACGGAGGTATATGCGGATTAGAGACCTATGGCTGCGGATAAGGCACTTGAGGCTGCAGATCTCCTCTGTTCCATTCTCGCAGACGTCTTAGATATGGTCCGTTGTGAAGTTTGACAAGCCCATCCATTGTCAAGGGGCGGCGGCTGCTCCGCTTCCATAGGCTTTGGGAGCAGCGCATCGCCGGCGGCCAGACACGCTGGTGAAACGGGAGATTTCTCTCGTCTGAGAACGCACGTGGCGGAGAAAGCCGAACGAAGCGTCTGTGACACGCCCACCTCAGCCGCATGCTGCAGCTGCCGGCGACCGCACTAAAGCTTGGATCAGATTTGTCTGGGAGGTCATCTGCATACATGTATAACTTCGCAAGGCACTGTATGGCGAAAGGTACGTCGCACCAATATTATCAATTTTCTGCCCTACTTCAGTCAAGTACTCAGCGACGTAAAAAATACGGCTGTATACCCTCCCTAATCCCTCTTACGAGCGTGTTTTGATAATTCTGGTAAATTTGTATGAAAGAATGGAACATTTTATTGCGCCCTTATAGTTAGTAAGCTTGATTATACCAAGGATCGTTTAAAGAATTTCAACAATGTACAGCCTACAATTCTTTGTTGAATTGATCAGGGTGTCTACTGTCATTGACAGTGGAGAAAACTGAGTTTCGTGCCGTTACTAAACGTTTTCATTTGAAGCGGTGGACTGCCACACAAATCAAAACAGAGCTGAATGAAGCTCACACGGACTTTGCACCATCATTGAAGACCATTTCCTTCTGCATTAATGTATTTAAAAGTGGACGAAGAAGCATCGAAGAAGAAAAAGCGCACTCTAGTCGTCCAACTAAGGTCACCATAAAGGAAATCACTGAAAAAATTCATTACAAGGTAACGCAAGACCACCGATTAAAAACTGGTGAGATTGAGACTCCTGAGACTGTAGGCATCTCAAATGAGCGAGTGCATAATATCCTGCCAGGAGAATTGGCTATGAAGAAGCTGTGTGCGAGGTGGGTGCCACGATTGCTCACAGTCGACCAAAAGCGCATCCGGCACAACATTATGTTGTAATGTTTGGCAATGTTTAATCCCAATCCGCTAGACTTTCCGCGTCAATTTGTGACTGTTGATGGAACCTGCCGGCCGGAGTGGCCGAGCGATTCTAGGTGCTACAATCTGGAACCGCGAGACCGCTACGGTCGCGGGTTCGAATCCTGCCACGGGCATTGATGTGTGTGATGTCCTTAGGTTAGTTAGGTTTAAGTAGTTCTAAGTTGTAGAGGACTGAAGACCTCAGATGTTAAGTCCCATAGTGCTCAGAGCCATCTGATGGAACCTGGATCCATAATTACACACCTGCGTCAGAACGGCAGTCAAAATGATGGACAAAGGCTGCTAAAATTGAACCGAAGAAGGCAAAGACCATTATGTCAGCGGGTAAGCTGATTGCCACTGTTTTTTTTTTTTTTTTTTTTTTTTTTTTTTTTTTTTTTTTTTTTTTTTTTTTTTTTTTTTTTTTGCAATTCCAAAGGAATAATTCTCATAGATTACTCGGAAAAAGACAGAACCATAACTATGTCCCATTATGCTTCGTTGTTGGATCGTTTGAAACTAGCGTTGGCTGAAAAAAGCCACGGTTGGCATGCAAAAAAGTGCTCTTTCACCAGGATAATGCACCATCCCACACGTCAGCAATAACAATGGCGAAAGAGCATGAATTGGGCTTTGAATTGGTTCTTCACCTGCCCTATTCATCAGACTCAGTTCCAAGTGACTTCTTGCTGTTCCCTAACTTGAAACTTTGGCTTTCTGGAAAGAAATTTTCATCAAATCAGGAAGTGATAGCAAGTTAACGAGTATTTTTCAGAGTTTCACAGAACCCATTATTCCGATGGGATGGAAAAGGTGGAGGATCGCTGGACCAAGTTTATATCCCTCAAAGGAGGCTATGTCGAGAAGTACAGTGAGTTGTTTACGAAACAATCGTTTCTTCTTGATTTTCTTTTTACCGGACTTATAAAATCACCCCTCGTATCTCATGATCCGTATGCTAGATACCCGATGGTGGCAACATAGTGATAACACCGTCTTATTCGGGAGGACGGGTTCTTTAAATTTAACCAATATGGTTTGAAGAGAACAAAGTAGTCACCTTTTTTCCAAGGATTCCCATTTAAGTTCCTCTAGTATATCTGTTGCATATCGCGCTACACCGACCTGTTAACGAGCGTAGTAGCAAGTCACCGAATTAGTCCGATTTGTATTGTCATGCTACATGGTAAGGACTCCAAACAGTGGAATAGTACTCTAGATCTGGTCGCACTAGCGTCTGGTTCGCGATTTGTTTCACAGATCCATTGGATTTTCCCGGAACCCTCCAACAAGTCTTCCATTCGCCTTCCCTAATATTGATTTTACAACATCGTCCCATTTCTTATCACTTCTTATTTGTTGCTGTTGTGGATTTAAGTCCGAAGATTAATTTTCATACAGCTCTCCACGATAGTCTGCCCTGTACAAGCCTTATCATCTCTGCATAACTACTGCAAGCTACATCCATTTGAACCTGTTTACTAATTCAAGCCTTGGTCTCTCTCTCTACAGTTGTTACCCCTCACACTTCCTTCCGTTACCACATTGATGAGTCCTTCTTGGCCCAGGATGTGTCATATCATCTGATCCCTTCTTTTAGTTACGTTCCACCACCAATATCTTTTTTTCCCAATTCGATTCAGTATCTCCTCTTCGTTGTTCTATTTTACCACCCAGTTTTCAATATCCTTTCGTAGCACCACATTTCAAAAGCTTCTATCCTCTTTTTGTGTGAACGTTCACGTGTCACGTCTGTACAAGAGTACATACCAAGAAATACCTTCAGAAAAGCCTTCCAAATAATTGCATTTACGTTCGATGATAAAAGTTTCTCCGCTAGCAGGGTTGAGAAAAACCTGGAAAAAAATTACCATTGGTTAAAATTGGATTTTTACGCTGGTTTTATTGGTGTTTTGGGAGTTTTTCGTATTGAAGATTAAATAATTCTATGGAAATTCCTATGACTGATTTATTCAAACACTAACCCATTCATACAGCTACTTTATTAGTGCCTCATTTCTTGTCCTGCCTGCACTGCGTCCTTCGAGGGAATCTTCTTCCCAATCTAGAGGCTTGTTTGGTCACAATTATAGAAATAATTTAGGAGAGAAAAGATATGAAAATTTAGTGAAGATATGCACATTTCTGCATTTAAACTAAATTGTACCTTACAGTCTTTACGATTCTACATCAAGTTAGTTTTTTTTCCCTGGCAGTGTAAATGTTATTTAACTGTGTTTCTTATACTGCAAGAAAAGTTAAAATACAGTATTAATAGAATCAAACAATGAAAAATCCAGGATGGAATGTAACAATATTATGAAAATGAAAGTTGCTACTCACCATGTAACGGAGATGCCGAGTTGCAGATAGATTTTTTGCGTGCGTGCGTGTGTGTGTGTGTGTGTGTGTGTGTGTGTGTGTGTGTGTGTATGTATGTATGTATGTGTCGTCTAATTTTGATGAAGGCCTTATTGGCCGAAACCTATATTTGTGACAGTCATTTTGTTGTGCCTATGTGCGATTCAGCATCTCCGCCATATGGTGAGTAGCAACTTTCCTCTTCACAATAATATTAGAGAGTAAATTCTTGTGACAGTAAATAGTTGTCTTCAGTAAATACAATGGCTCTTTTTAATTCGTGCAAGGCAAACGAATGTAACATTTCGTATATTAATTAAATTTTCATAATCAAATGTAGTTATGTTTCATTGACTGTTTTTTTTAACGCAATTTTTCGTGTTAAATTACAACACCCCAGCTTCTAAGTATTGCCCGTAAATACTAATACGACGCGCCATGCTGAAGATTTTCTCCAGGATGTTTATTTGAGACATCTCGGTGCTCCAGTGTTGTGCTTCCTACTACATCTTCATGATGTGCATGCTGTGGACACTTCCACCTTCCGCAACAGTCGTGTTCACAGGACTAGTATGAACGTGTTGTGGGTGACAAACTCTCCCGTTTTCCCCGGGCTCCTCCGCGTCGTAGCTTTTTTTATTTATTTTTATGTTTTTTATGCTCCTTCCTTCATATTGACCAACTGTTTCTCCCATACATTACGGCATCGATCGCTGTTATAAATATTAATCCCGCGAAGTAGTATCTATAATTCTAATTCTCTGACGAACAAATCACGAACAGTTTTTGTATAATAATCGATACGATTGTCGACACAGTAATTTTTCTGTTCGTGCATCTACGGAAAGCGAGAAGCGGAGAAAGAATGACATGGCCTACGTGTCTATAGGGGCAATGTTTGTTTCTCGGTCAGTATTGGCAACACAGATGCTTTCGGCTCTTACCAATCAGAAGCTATTGTGTAAATGAGACACTGAAGTAACAAGACTCGCGAAAGTAGATTATAGAGATGTTCATTTTTAAACGCACTCGTTGCGTTATTTGTCAATTGACTCGCACAACATTTTGCAATGCTTCGAAATAGCCAGTATTGATAAATTGCATTAGTTGGCAGCAATCGAAAGCATAGGACAGTCAACATGAAATATAGTGATTTGTGTATTCCTCTTTCCGCAATCGTACCTACGATACAATACTGTACTGTACTATACTATAC
Organism: Schistocerca piceifrons; assembly: GCF_021461385.2. NCBI lineage: Eukaryota > Metazoa > Arthropoda > Insecta > Orthoptera > Acrididae > Schistocerca > Schistocerca piceifrons. The sequence goes on along the minus strand of NC_060143.1, from coordinate 314,861,942 downwards.
TGAGTCTTATAACACGCTTCTGCACTCTAATAACCATTTCGTTTGTGGAGCTACCCCGAAACATGATATACTTGAGTAAAAGTAAGCAAAGTATGCCAGTTTTTTTTTTATGTTTATGTCTCCTTAGTCAGCCATCCAAGAAAACGCGATGTAGTTGTGCAGTTGAAATTTATTGCGACTAAATCTCCCGTAAACTTCCTTTGAAATCATTGTCATCTTCCTCAAAACAGTGAGCAAATGTTGGTAGCCGTGGGGTCACGACACTCCTGCTCACTTCTTGTTATAGACTGCGACACCAGCGCTCCAGGCGGACAGAAAGCTACATTTCTGAATACGATAACGGACGAGTGCGACTAGTATCGTTTATATTGATTTGTAACATAGATTTTACAGAAGGAAACGTGTGTAGTGCCATAAACAGTGGCAGAAACAAACAAAAAATTACATCACATTTGTCTTTCTTTAATTTCCTAAGGTCCCTCGCAGGTATGAAAGGTATATTAGGAGATAGATTCTCTTTTAACCAACAGATATTTAATAAGAATGTTGTTTTCTTTCAAGAATATAAAAATGACTAGTAAACAGCAGAAGATATGATCTTTCGCCGACAGACGTATATCTACCCAACAATGTGACAGCTACACTACACTTCTAGCCAAGTCACTGAATGTGAGCGCAGGAAACTTGTGTGGAATGCAGTATCAATTTTTTAATATACCAAATAAGCCACCACAACTGTAGCTGAAATAAAAACCACACAGATGTGATAACAAAACGTTAAAACCCATAAAACTAACACATAAGAATAAGAAACCAATGCCACAATTGTTGCTACATCTGAGCCACAAACGGCAAGAATTTTCAACACATTTGCCTTTGAAGTAAAACTAATTACATTTACAAAAATATTCATGTGTTAGGAAGTCGAGCGAAGTCTAAGAAAGTGCGAGTCATTAGACTCAATCTAAATTATTACGTGATAGGAGAGTGCCAGAGCGGACAACAGAACTATGTGCTGCCCATGCGCCAAATATGTATTTATACTCAACTGCATTCACCGGGGTAAGCTGCAGTTACACGCATATTCGAGAGTATTTCTTCACGAATAAGTTGTAGCTTACGTCACTGAGTCAGCGAGATTCGACTTATTTTACATTTGTTTCACGATCATTCATATCTCTTGATCATTTACTAATGCTTGAAAAGCAAAAATGAGATAACCGCTAACTAAGTAGGAAAGTAATTATAAAAAATCAATCTTGTGGCTGGTATTTTCGCCGCTAGGGGCACTAGTGTCGGCCCAGCTGTCATACGGTAGCATCTTTCACAGCAGTGAGTGTTGTGACTGTGTACCCTGGACTGTGTTATTAGCGCCATGTCTCCATAGTGTGACCAATTTTTTGTGCGATTTGCCCATATCGATCTGCTGCGAGATTAAGTAGCAGCTTATATCGAAGCGCAGAGGCCTAGAAAAGTGCTGCGACGGCGAGCACTGGACTGGCTTCCGCACCAGACTCCGAAGGGCTTCGCGAATTCTTGGCGATCCACAAGGCTGTCACCTAGACGGTCAACGGCTTCTTTGGGGGACGGGGCGGGATGACACATAAATTGATTAGCTCTATCTTATAAAATCTCGTTTACACCGGAGCGAATTGAAGCGAACAAGTATTCGCAAACATTTCGCCAGTGTTTACTACAATTCGCATGTACCTATGAATAAGCGTTTACACTGGAGTATACGGAAGAGAATGGGCATAGCGAGCCAACCGCACGAATGCACAGGCATTGTTTCTCTGGCGCTAATAATCGTCGCTCCGATTTCAACGGATGGAACAGTATAGATGCGTTGAAAACTTTGTACATCGAGACAGTATTATTTTGCATGCAAAACGGCGTAGTACGAGGGGCGTTTGAAAAGTCCGTGTTAAGTCCGAGAGATGGCACTACCGGCGCGTATCGAGGTCATGTTTAGTTAGTAGCATCTTTGGAAAGAACACACACCAAGTTTCAGTCATATTGGTCTATTTTCTTTGTGGTTGGCATTCACGTGAGTCAAAGAAGTCGAGTGACAGTCAAAAAATGGACGAAAAAGAATTTCATGTGGCGATTAAACATTAGTTAATGAAAGGCAAAACGCCTCAGGAGACTAAAGGGAAGCTTGATAAACATTACGGTGACTTTGCACCTTCGATTAGAACAGTTTCAAAATTTTCGGAGTGGCCATGCGGGCACAAGTGTTGCTGAACGTTCTGGACGCCCTGTGGAGGTTACGACTCCAGAAATCATTGATAAAATCCGTGATATGGTGATGGATCACAGAAGAGTTAAAGGTGCGTGAGATTGCTAGTGCTGTAGCCATCTCGCATGAATGGGTACATAATATTTTGCGTAAACATTTGGATTTGAGAAAGCTATCTGCAAGATGGGTTCCGCGATTGTTCACGCTTGACGAAAAACGGAAACGTGTGAAGTGTTGCAAGGATGGTTTGCAGCTGTTCAGGAAGAATCCACAGGACTGTAAGCGTCGTTTCGTAACTGTGGATGAAACATGGACACATTATTATACTCCTGAGACCAAACAGCAATCTAAACAATGGGTTACCAAGGGAGAATCTTCACCAAAAAGGCGAAGACCATTCCTTCGGCTGGAAAGGTTATGGCGACTGTCTTTTGGGGTTCGCAAGGGATAATCCTCATCGACTATCGGGAAAATGGTAAAACTATTATAGGTGCATATTATTCATCGTTATTTGACCGTTTGAAAACCGAGCTGCAAGAAAAACATCGGCGATTGGGCCGCAAAAAAGTCCTTTTCCATCACGACAATGCACCTGCAAACAACCTCAGCAGTTGCGGTCGCAAAATTATTGGAAATAAGATTCCAACTCGTTTCACATCCCCCCTACTCTCCAGACGTGCCACCGTTGGTCTACAATTTGTTCCCCATTTTGAAGAAGTGACTGGTAGGAGAAAGATTTTATTAAAATGGCGAGGTGATTGCAGCAACTAATAGCTATTTTGCAGACTTGGACAATTCCTATTATTCGGAAGGCATCAACAAATTAGAACAGCGTTGGACGAAGTGTGTAAGTCCAAAAGGCGACTATGTTGTAAAATAAAAAAAGGTTTACCCCAAACAAGTAAGTAGTTTTTATTTTTGCACGGACTTTTTAAACGCCCCTCGTATAAGAAGGCAGGTGTCAGAACTAATACGTAAGCGTAAAAGCCGTTGAGGCAGTGCACTAACACTGAATTGCATTTCCAGCGTTCCTTAGCATTATTCCAAAATTTTGTACATAATATGTAGATTGATACTTTTCGTTGGCTTCTAACAAGGGAAACTCCCCATCGCACTCACCTCAGATTTAGTGGTATCAGAGCCCAGTGAACAGCCCATAAAAAACTGAACACAGATCAAGCATGAAAACAAGAAGAAGATGTACTGAACTGTGGGGGAAAAAAAAGCGAAAGAGGAACAGTGAGCGGTCCACGCACAAGAAGTCCAACGTAGAGCAGTGTTGAAGAGCCTGGGTGTCATGTTTAAGTCGTCATGTTGGATTGCAGAGTAGAGGGGCTGTGGTCAGACCTCCCTGGTGCGATTTTTTTTTAAATTTTCCCCCCTATTCGTTGTATTCAAATTTGTGTCTGTGTCGTGGTGTAACGTCCGTTTGCAGCAGTGAGGTATAAGGGAGGGACCTACAGTGAATGCTGATTCTGCACAACTGCTCTATTAGCAACAGATAGGAAGTGGCTTTCGAATAGGAACCGCAAACGTCTGATGACAAGGCGGCAAGTCAATCGAATCCTCCGCCGGAAAACACGTCTGATTTGTCATACACGTCATTAATGACAGTACGTGTCTCTTATCGACGCACCTAATTTGTACGCCTGGCGAGTGAATGAAATGTGCTTCCTTGCCCGATTTCGGTGTTCGTATGAATGTGAATGTGATCACAGCCAGGAAAATGATGAAAACGTAATAGTTTGTCATATAAGCTGCAACAAATGGACGCAAGAGTTTCACAACCAAACAGTTTCTCTGTATTCTGTCAAAAACATATGTTTTTAACGATTATGAAGTTGCGTTCCGTTTTGCAATTTTTGATTCTTGAATTGCTTTGTTGTAACAGAGTTCACACACTTTTATTTAGTGTTTTCATTTCTGTGAGACGTCTATGTGGTGTGTTGCCAGCTCTCACTATTCGTTACATTTACTTGCGACGGTAAGGTATTCTTACTACATGACTCAGATTCTATAACCAATGTACAATATGACAACTGCCAAGACTACAGAAACAGAAAGAGAACAAACATTTCAATGGCCGGGCGGACAGTTCATAATGTTGGGAGGGGGGGGGGGGGAGAGGGGGGTGGCACGAGGCAGTTTTGAACCCGGCTCGTCCGCTGTGCAGTGCAACACCGTGCCTACTTAACATCGCCGTCGCTCTTCCACTTTGCTGGATGTTTTACATGTTACTCTTGGGCCGTTTTATATATATATATATATATATATATATTATAGTTAATTACTACTCCTTGCTGCTTTCATGCTTGATCTGTGTTTCAATTTTTGACGGGCTATTCACTGGGCCATCTTACCACTAAATCAGAGGCGGTTACGAAGGAGTGCAATCGAGAAGGAAATTTAAAAGCAGAATACTCATTACCGATGAGAAACACAACCTGAAGGAAGCATTTTCACTCTGGTTGATAGCAACTGGAGACATTTACCAGTAATTATTTCGCATTATAATAGGCGCTGTGTTTCAGATAGTGCTTGACAACTGCAGCATATGTGTAGCACTTCAAAGGGTTCATTAAAGTATGTATAAGGAAGATGATGTCAGTAAAATGTGAACAATGAAATGTTAACTATACATGTAGCCTGTCAAGTGGGCTACTTGATAAGAAATTTTATATAGTTTGTTGGAGGAGTGATAGCAAGATAGGGGGAATACTAGTTTTATTTACCGAAAACAATTAAAAGTATAATGACACGTAAGCCATATACAGAGCCTAGTCACATTATTGAAACCACCGCATAAGTTCGACGTGCAATAAACACTGATCGACTGCAGCACAAATAGAGGAGGGTACAAAAATCGTGCCGGGAGACGATTAAAACAGTGCAATCGTTATTATAATGGAGAAACCGAGAGATTTATTTGATGTGCACAATGGCATGGTCATTGGCTTTCGAGCCACGGGTGGAAGCATTTCCGAAACGGTAAAGTTTGTAAACTGTTCACGTGCCGCCGTGTGTAAAGTACACCGTATATGACAAAATGGTCCTATCCAAAGCAGGTGACGAGGACTGTGGAACACTACGGGCCGTACAAAACAGTGGTGAACGACAGATGCGGAGAGGTGTACGGTCAAATAGACGCGTAGGGTGTGAGGTACTGACCGTACAGGTGAACCAAGGGGCTACCAACAGCGTCTTCTCAACGACCATTCAGTTAACGTAGCTGCTTATGGGCCTCCTCAGGAGGCGCCCGGTTCATATGCATCCAGCATTGACTTCTGTTCATCGGCGACGAAGGCTGTAATTTGCACGCCAGTACAGCAAGCGGACGTCCATTTAGCGGCAACAAGTGACCTTTTCAGGTGGACATGTTTTATGCCCCATTGATCAGATGACCTTTGGCGTGTACGGCATGAAACGTCTGAAAGCAAACAACCTGCAATAATCGTCGGAAGCGTCCAGGCCGGAGGACCGAGTATTGTGGTCTGGGAAATGTTGTAGTGGCATTCTCTGGGTGATCTCGTCATTCTGGAAGGCACAATAGAGCTAGTACAAGTATGCGTCCCTCCCTGGAGACCATATTCAGACTTTTGACAGTCAGTCAATGTGACTGGACAGTAATTTTCTAGGCGACAGGTCTTCACCTGCTCACGCAGTGACAGCTGTAGTAGCCGTTACTTACTAGGGACGGGCAATACAGGGCTATTACAAATGATTGAAGCGATTTCATGAATTCACTGTAGCTCCATTCATTGACATATGGTCACGACACACTACAGATACGTAGAAAAACTCATAAAGTTTTGTTCGGCTGAAGCCGCACTTCAGGTTTCTGCCACCAGAGCGCAGTGAGACAAAATGGCGACAGGAGCCGAGAAAGCGTATGTCGTGCTTGAAATGCACTAACATCAGTCAGTCATAACAGTGCAACGACACTTCAGGACGAAGTTCAACAAAGATCCACCAACTGCTAACTCCATTCGGCGATGGTATGCGCAGTTTAAAGCTTCTGGATGCCTCTGTAAGGGGAAATCGGGTCGGCCTGCAGTGAGCGAAGAAACGGTTGAACGCGTGCGGGCAAGTTTCATGCGTAGCCCGCGGAAGTCGATGAATAATGCAAGCAGGGAGCTAAACGTACCACAGCCGACGGTTTGGAAAATCTTACGGAAAAGGCTAAAGCAGAAGCATTTCTTAAACAGGAGATTGGAAAACCGATGGATCGGTCGTGGTGGAGATCATGATCAACAATTCATGTCATGGCCTCCACGCCCTCCAGACTTAACCCCATGCGATTTTTTTCTGTGGAGTTATGTGAAAGATTCAGTGTTCAAACCTCCTCTACCAAGAAACGTGCCAGAACTGCGAGCTCGCATCAACGATGCTTTCGAACTCATTGATGGGGACATGCTGCGCCGAGTGTGGGAGGAACTTGATTATCGGCTTGATGTCTGCCGAATCACTAAAGGGGCACATATCGAACATTTGTGAATGCCTAAAAAAACTTTTTGAGTTTTTGTATGTGTGTGCAAAGCATTGTGAAAATATCTCAAATAATAAAGTTATTGTGGAGCTGTGAAATCGCTTCAATCATTTGTAATAACCCTGTATTTAGCTTAACTGCTAACACTGTTATTGAGTCGTATCTACAAGCAAATAATACTTGCCGTGCTGGACCCTGTTAAAATTTTAATGGAAGAGGCTTCACCAACAGAAAGGCGAGTTTTTACCGTTCGGCTCGTTTTTGGATAGCAGTGAGGAAGCTATACAGATTTTATCACGAAGTTTGTCTTTTTGTTGTTAAAACAACAGTTGTTTTAATGAAACCAATTACACCACTGGCCATTAAAATTGCTGCACCACGAAGATGACGTGCGACGGACGCGAAATTTAATCGACGGGAAGAAGATGCTGTGATATGCAAATGATTAGCTTTTCAGAGCATTCACACAAGGTTGGCGCCGGTGGCGACACCTACAACGTGCTCACACGAGGAAAGTTTCCAACCGATTTCTCATACACAGACAGCAGCTGACCGGCGTTGCCTGGTGAAACGTTATTGTGATGCCTCGTGTAAGGAGGAGAAATGCGTACCATCACGTTACCGACTTTGATAAAGGTCGAATTCTAGCATACCGTAATTGCGGTTTATCGTATCGCGACATTGCTGCTCGCGTTGGTCGAGATCCAATGACTGTTAGCAGAATATGGAATGGGTGGGTCTGGGAGGGGGAACGCCGTGATGGATCCTAACGGCCTCGTATCACTAGTAGTCGAGATGACAAGCATCTTATCCGCATGGCTGTAACGGATCGCGCAGCCACGTCTCGATCCCTGAGTCAACAGATGGGGACGTTTGCAAGACAACAACCATCTGCACGAACAGTTCGACGACGTTTGCAGCAGCATGGACTATCAGCTCGGAGACCACGGCTGCGATTACCCTTGAAGCAGCGTCACAGACAGGAGCGCCTGCGATGGTGTACTCAACGGCGAACCTGGGTGCAGGAATGGCAAAACGTCATTTTTTTTTCGGATGAATCCAGATTCTGTTTACAGCATCATGATGGTCGCAACCGTGTTTATCGACATCGCGGTGAACGCACATTGGAAGCGTGTATTCGTCATCGCCATACTGGCGTATCGACCGGCGTGATGGTATGGGGTGCCATTGGTTACACGTCTCGGTCACACCTCTTGTTCGCATTGACGGCACTTTGAACAGTGGACGTTACATTTGAGATGTGTTACGACCTGAGGCTCTGCCCTTCATTCGATCCCTGCGAAACCCTACATTTCAGCAGGATAATGCACGACCGCATATTGCAGGTCCTGTACGGGCCTTTCTGGATACTGAAAATGTTCGACTGCTGCCCTGGCCAGCACATTCTCCAGATCTCTCACCAATTGAAAACGTGTGGTCAATGGTGGCCGAGCAACTGGCTCGTCACAATACGCCAGTCACTACTCTTGATGAACTGTGGTATCGTGTTGAAGCTGCATGGCAGCTGTACCTGTACACACCATCCAAGCTCTGTTTGACTCAATGCCCAGGCGTATCAAGGCCGTTATTGCGGCCAGAGGTGATTGTTTTGGGTACTGATTTCTCAGGATCTATGCACCTAAATTGCGTGAAAACGTAATCACATGTCAGTTCTAGTATAATATATTTGTCCAATGAATAACCGTTTATCATCTCCATTTCTTCTTGGTGTAGCAATGTTAATGACCAGTAGTTTACATATGTGCTTTGTCATTGTAATAAGCATTCTGGGACGCATGTCTCACAACCTATTACGCACAGATGGCTCCATGCAATAAGTATGTTACTCGCATTCTAAAGTTCTATGCTATGAGTATCCGTGTTGTAAACAAGAAAACATTATTGCAATTACTGAGTGACTGCTGTGCATTTTTCTTATGTTTCCATTTGTTTACTGTTAACTCCAGCAAATGAACGAGTTATCTTACTCCACGTACGCTGTGGCTATAAGAGGCGTACAAAAAGTCCAAACAGGACCAACGTTCTGTTATTCTTTTCTTGGCTGCTGAAGGACAAACACTTGTAGACATCCATTGGAAAATGTAAAATGTGTATGGGACAGTATCTCTCGTAAACCACCATTGTGAAATGGTGCGCCAAATTCTGTGCTGGTCGCGATTCGATACAAGACGTTGGTCGATCTGGGAAGCCAGCCTCGTCCATTACAGACAACAACAAATGCGCGCATGATGATCCGATTTAGGATCGACTGGCGCATAAGCATTTCTGCGCTGGCAAAGAATCTTGACATCAACTGCAGTAGCGTGCAACACACTATCAGGCAGGAGTTTGGCTACCGTAAGGTCTGCAGCCAGAGGATTCTCGGGGCGTTGATTGCCGAACAAAAAGTGAACCAGATGGCTGTCTGCCAGAAGTACCTGATGCGCTTAATTGTTGAAGGTAACATGTTCCTTGAGCGCATTGTTGCAAAGCTGGTGCCACTACAGGTTTGGAGTTGGGTTGATTTGGGGGAGGAGACCAAACTGCGAGGTCATCGGTCTCATCGCATTAGGGAAGGATTGGGAAGGAAGTCGGCCGTGCCGGCCGGAGTGGCCGTGCGGTTCTGGAACCGCGAGACCGCTACGGTCGCAGGTTCGAATCCTGCCTCGGGCATGGATGTGTGTGATGTCCTTGGGTTAGTTAGGTTTAAGTAGTTCTAGGGGACTGATGACCTCTGATGTTGAGTCCCATAGCGCTCAGAGCAATTTGAACGATTTAGAGAAATCACGGAAAACGTAAATCAGGATGGCCGGACGCGGGATTGAACCGTCGTCCTCCCGAATGCGAGTCCAGTGTGCTAACCACTGCAGCACCTCGCTCTGTCCATTACTGGGAACCGGAGAACGTTACAATGGTCCGGGGTCCATTGCTTGTTGATTTTACGGAATCTGGTGTCTCCATCACTGGGGAACGCTACTGCGCTTCGCTGGAGAAATTACGGCCTGCAATTAAGGCGAAATATCTGGGAAAAGTGCGACAAGGAATGCTGCTGCTTCATGATAAGGCACGTTCCCATATCGCAAATGTCGTAACGCAGAAGTTACGCCAACTCAAGTGGGACACACTCGAGTACCCGCACTGCAGTCCTGGGCTCTCCCTATGGGGTTTCACGCCTTCGGTCCCTTAACAAGAGGTCTAGAAGAGTCGGCGATTATTGTCGGACGAGGATGTGCAGCTGGCAGTCAAGACCTTCTTCACATAACAGGACACGATGTTTTACTAAACGGGTGTCTTCAACCTGGTGCGGTAGTGGGATGACTGCCTCAGCGATCATGCCGATTTTACCAATTGGCATACCGATTCTAGGCTGTGCTGCCTTCGAAAGGTAACTCTCTGGATCGTCCCTATAGTGCAGGGTGTCAAAGTTAATGTTGTGCTTCGTTTTTAATAACGTCATGTTTACGTGAATGGTACTCTGACACTCGTTTGTGAACATATCTTGATGAAGTGGACTACCAAATAAAATATATAGCTATGGTGCTATTTAGGAGAAGACGTAATGCTGCTCATATCTTCGTAACCAACAATGTTGAAAGTAAGGCAACAATGTTGGTTAATGTCCCCCTGGTAGCTAAACAATATTCGCTTGGTAATTTATTATTTTGGTGGGGATAAATGGCTATTTGCGTGGGCAAGGTAATTGGGACACCCGGTATGTTTCTTTTAGCGTTCTTATAAGCGAAACTGGCTGACATTCTTTTCCAGTGACGTGCCAGAAATTCGTGATAATCACAAAATAAACAAAAAAGAATTCCAAGAAACAGGCTTATCTCTCGGTGTACTCCATTTCAAAACAAGTTCATTTCTACCTAGTGATGTCTCGGTTTTTCTCTGCATCTCAGAGAGTCGTATAACGTTCCTTTCTTGTGCGTTTGGTTAATACAGGGTGACAAAACTGAAACTGCCCCGTATTTCATGATAGAATGATAATACCACGTCGTGCGAGAGGCAGATGTTTTGTTTTGTTTTGCTTATAATCGTTTCAGCACCTGAGCTTTCAGTGCATAACTCGTTATTTCAGGGAAAATTATGGAAGTATAACGATTTCCGGATATTTTCTATTTCTCTTACAAATGAAAAGTAAATGTCTGCAGGAACATGTCAGTTGTAAGTGTTAATTGTTACTACCTGTTTTAAAATGTTTTCAGTTGCCAGAGTTAGAAAGCTGATATTATGGCTGTAACTGGCTGTGTGTTCAGATTTTGTGCTCGGTGGATTCTAGTAAAAATAGTTCCGACGAGGATTTTCAGTGGCAACTTCTGGCTCTAAGGGAATAACGGGAGTTGTCCCCAAATTTCCTCCAGACAAAACCACAGTTTGGAGACATACTGACCACGTTTATTACCACGGTCGATAATACAATTTACATACCAAACAATAACCCTATGGCTGGCAAATAAATATAGCCCTATGGGTGACAAATAGCTTTCACATCAGCCCTAAAACAGCCCACACGCATCCCATGATTAGGGAATGGAATTAAATAATAATAATAATAATACCGCTAAGAGACCGTAGGCAGTAGTACGTTACATAAACTTCAACTTCACGCGCTTACCCTGAGATAAAGGAGCGTTAACAGACAGACAAATCGTATGAGGGTTCTGTTTTTACCGATTGAGGCACGGAACCGTAATAAAAGACTGTATACGATGTTGCTATTTTGTTTACTTTCTTTTTTTTCTGTTGTGGCAAATGTGATTCTTTTTTAGCGCGTAAGCTTGATCAGATTTATTTGCGCCTTCCTTGTATATTTGAACTGAGTCAGAGGTCACGTAGAACCACAGGTGGGAAATGCCCCACCTAGGTAACCACAGCGGTTTCATGCTTGGGAGGGAGGGGGGGGGGGAGTAGGTTGCGAAGCAGATGCGTTACCGCAAAAGCTGTTATTGTCGATAGTGTATGAGCATTCCCCCCCCCTCCCCCCCCCTCCCGTTCTCGCAGCTCCTTAGGGGCTTCTAATGCGATGACCATCTACGGTCTTCCGACGCGTATGACGATGGGCAACGCATCAGCGAACCATAATGGATTTACCACTAATGACCCGAGAAGTGACAGGCACATCTGTTTCGTGCGGGATCGTCCGTTTGACGTCATTTAAATGTGCATCAAGCAAATGTAATGCCATCCAATCGTGAACAGGGATCATAACGGTACTGTTTATTGCGTTCCTTATCCGTGACAGGTGGAACAGAAAGCAGGCTGCTTGAAGTCATGCTGTGCTAGGAAACAGACTAAACGGATCCGCCGAGTTTCTTTTTTAAAAGAATCGATCTTGCCCCTGCTTTAGATAGAACTTAAGCAGCATATAAAATACGTCTGAAAAGTTCGGTGAATGGTCTCAGAAAATAAGACACAAGAGTTACACATAAAATACCTTCATTGGTCTTCACAGTAATCACCATTAGCTACAACACACTTCTTACATCCATTCTAAAGCTGTCGGAAAACTGTCACAAACGCTTCTTGTGGAATCGCTCGAAGCACCGTGGTCACACGTTGCTGGCTATCCGCATCCTTACGGGAGATGAGCCCAATGGACAATCGGTGACATGGTGTTCATCGTCTTCCCTGCCCCCTTCGCGTAGAAATTCGTAATGGATCAAGTCTTTAATGTAGAAAACCGCAGTCAACGTCGTCTTTATCTTTGATTTTGTCAAACGACTCTTTTTGGGAGACGAGGAAGACGATGAACATCATGCTGTTGACTGTTACTTGGTCTCTGGAGCGTATTGGTAGCAACAGGTGTCATTTCCTGTAATAATGCAGATATCTAACAACGCGCGACACAGTGCTTCGAGCGATTCCACGAGAAGCGTTTGCTGACAATTTCCGAAAGCTATAAACCTATGTCAGAAGTGTGTTAAAGCTAACGGTGACTGCTTTGAAGGCCAGTAAAGGTATTTCGCTTGAAACTTTTCTGAGACAATTCACCGAACGTTTCAAACTCACCTTGTATATTGCTACACGACTAAAAGGGTCGCCCGGTCCCAGTTGCAAGTTGCAGTGTGATTTTCAGTACTTCACATAGTTACTGATCCAATTTAAAATACTGTTATAAGGTATAATCTTACGTTAAAGATTTAACACAGTAAATTAAGTCTTAAAGTTAGGAATTGGGTATATGTCTCGAGACAGCCTAACTCATGGCGCGCAAATACTCAGAATACATTCGTTAAGTGTATAAGAATGAGAGCAAATAGCGACAAATTTTATACGTAATTTCAAACCATTTAGAAACATTTTTCGCTGGTGTTCCCCATAAAATAATGAAAAGAAATAAATTTGTCGCTTATTACATTTTCACTGTACGTACAGCGAAACTTCAGCGCCAGACACGACTTTTTGTCACTTCTTGGCCACTAACTGTATTCGCAACACAGTACTGCAGACAGTATCCACATATACCAATGAATGTACTTGCAAAAGTATATCATTTTAAGGCTTCAGGAGATGTGGTGTCATAAACATTGAGATAGAAGAAGATTTCACATACTTAAAGTCAAAATGTTTAACAAAATAACTCGTTAGTAAGGTAATCAGACGTCTGAAACTGTTTTATACATGGAAGTTTGATTATTTAAATACTCTTGGGGGAGGGGGCGCGGGAGATTAGTGACTAGAAGCAATCATCGCCGACGAGATGGAGCACTAGCTTGGACGAACGTGCATGAGGAATGACTGATGTAAGCAACTCTCTGAACATCTAAATCAGGATTATCAAAACGGGACCTGAAACTCACTCTTCCCAAATACGAATCCGGTGTGTTAACTATTGATCCAATAAGCTTATTGGTACGGTGTAAATAACACCTTCACCTACATAACTACTGCGCAAACCACTGCACAAGGTCGGCCTCTGTGGCCGAGCGGTTCTAGGCGCTTCAGTCCGGAACCGCGCTGCTGCTACGGTCGCAGGTTCGAATCCTGTCTCGGGCATGGATGTGTGTGATGTCCTTAGGTTAGTTAGGTTTAAGTAGTTTTAAGTCTAGGGGACTGATGACCTCAGATGTTAAGTCACACAGTGCTTACAGCCATTTGAACCACTGCACAGTGTGTGGCGGACGGTACATCGTACCAGTATTACCAGCTCTCTTTCCTGTACCATTCGCTTATTGAGCGACGGAAAAATTGCTGTCTAAAGTCCGTTTTTCACGAGCGACTATCTGGTCAAATTCAACTACTCGAAGTGCGTACGCCTTTCGTGCCTACTTGTAAATCAGCGACCAACCACGACGCGAGTGTGTCTGTGACATCTGTGATCTGTAGATATCACCAAATGTGGATTTCTTAGTGTCCGAGAAGGCTGCACACTGCCCATACGCGGAGACAGGGACTACAGTGGCTTCTGCTTACTTACGTGTGATTTGTAGATTATCCATGGAGATGCTAACATCGGATATTCTGCACGACTTCACTCCTATTATTAGAAATGAATTTTGTGCTTTCGCGCCTTCTTAATCTTTATTGTATTGTTTGCTTCGTTTTCGTGGCACACTGAAAAGTTACGCAAAGCCCTTGTATTTTTTCCTACTAGTGTTCTCTTACAAGAGAGACGAAATATTTGAAAGCGAAGAGGTATTTACATTTTATAGAGCATGCATAAATCTGAAGGTAAACATGTAGACGTTTTATTGAAAATTATGTCAACAGTGAAAAAGTCAGAATTAACTGACGAGAAAAATAATTTTCGATGTTATTTGACACTTAGTTTTCAGATATATAATTTCTCGTGCAAATAAATGTAGATGTTTTGAAGTGTTACAATTCTCGCGAATGTAAAGAATTTATGACACAATCTTTGACAAGAACTTTCGGTATGAACTCTGCATCGGTCATTAATAAACTCTATTATCATTGCGTGTTCCTACATCTCGTTACTATATTTCAGTTTTTTCGTAAAAAGGTTCATCCCTCATAACCTCACTGTTACCGTTCACATGCCAAACTGCACAGCAGACACATGCCATTTTGGGTTGAATTGTGAACGAAAATGACCATTCGACACAGACGAGACTCAGTGCAGAAACAAAACGCCAGGGGTGCTGCAGTCGACTTACATATCTCGTGCAGTCGACTGAGACAAGAAATTCGATCGTATAAAAGGTGTTTAAATGCTTCTGTACGTGTCTTTTTCTCATGATCCCTACGCGAGATATACTTTGGTTGCAGCATAATGGTCGCGCAGTCATCTTTGAACACAGTTTGTCTAAATCTACCCACCAGGCTAACGCTAGAACTGCATCGTCTTTTTTTCCAAGGATTCCCATTTAAGTTATCCGAGCATTTCTGTTGCACTGTTGTCTGGAATATGTCGACCTATTACGACTCCAAATACTCGAACAGTATTCTGGAATTGGTTGCACTAGCGTCTTGTACGCTATTTGCATTACATATGGTGTAGGTAGTACCACTAAATAAATATACGACGTGACGTGCTCAAGGTGCTCACTACTAATATCGGGTCCTTTCTCTTTAATATGAGCATTGGCTTACATTTATCCATATGTAAGAAGAGCTGCCATACAATACATCAAGTGGAAATTTTGCCCAAGCCTCCCTGCAGTTTCTTACGATCGTTCTACGATCTTGTTTCATGTGCCAACAGCATCGCCAGCGAACAGCGTTATAGTGCTGCTGATACTATCTATGCGAAACTGCCATCCACCAGAAGGTCAGTTTGAACACCGCAAAGTTTTACTAGGTACGGTCCTATTGGAGATAGTGTGTGCCTCCCTTCCTTTTTAGTGTGTGCCTTCCTTCCTTCGACGTTTGTACTGACTTTCCGAGCCAATTATAGGAGAAGGTATGAGGGACAATCAAGCACCACACGCATTAAGGCACTTATCCCACTGGGGGACGAGGCGACCAATTCCTGTTTCGTAGAATATGGTCGGCCGTTCACTGATCCTCAACTGCACCCACTCTAGCGCTTCCTCGCCCGACTGAAACCGATGCCCACGCTTGTCTTTCTTCAGGTTTTTAGAAACTGGAAGATAGTGCTTCTAGATAAATGTCTAGAGAATATGTCGTTAAAATTTGAGCAATTTACTGCTGTTAATTATTTAGACATCCGTTGCCGATGGCGAAAAAATGGTGAAAAACACTTTTTTCCGAGTTTTCTCAGGAACAGCTCGTAATCTAAATGGTGCCTCCGTACGCCCCTTAAGGCGAGCCGTAGACCACATCTAATGCAAAAAGAATAGATCGATTTGCTCCATTTGCCTAAGCTGGAGGAAGCGTGTGAAGTTCAAACATTGGCCATGTACTGTAGGATAGTTACAGTAAGACAGAAAGTTTATAGCTCCAAAACGCTTGACCCTACCATTCACCGATAGAACCGAGTTATGAACGCCGGAAAAATTCCGTTTATATGCCCGGCGTTAACGAACATTTTGGTAGCACATGCCGTCGCATACATACTGATATTTTGTGTGTGTGTGGGGTTGTTTTTTTTTTTTTGAGCTAATGATTCTCATTGTATTATCATGGCCATTGTATATATTGTGAGATGAGATGATCTATGGATGAATGTGAAAGTAAATAAAATACAGGATGTCACAAAAAGGTACGGCCAAACTTTCAGGAAACATTCCTCACACACAAATAAAGAAAAGATGTTATGTGGACATGTGTCCGGAAACGTTTAATTTCCATGTTAGAGCTCATTTTAGTTTCGTCAGGATGTACTGTACTTCCTCGATTCACCGCCAGTTGGCCCAATTGAAGGAAGGTAATGTTGACTTCGGTGCTTGTGTTGACATGCGACTCATTGCTCTACAGCACATCAGTACGTAGCATCAACAGGTTAGTGTTCATCACGAACGTGGTTTTGCAGTCAGTGCAATGTTTACAAATGCAGGGTTGGCAGATGCCCATTTGATGTATGGATTAGCACGGGGCAATAGCCGTGGCGCGGTGCGTTTGTATTGAGACAGATTTCCAGAACGAAGGTGTCCCGACAGGAAGACGTTCGAAGCAATTGATCGGCGTCTTAGGGAGCACGGAACATTCCAGCCTATGACTCGCGACTGGGGAAGACCTAGAACGACGAGGACACCTGCAATGGACGAGGCAATTCTTCGTGCAGTTGACGATAACCCTAATGTCAGCGTCAGACAAGTTGCTGCTGTACAAGGTAACGTTGACCACGTCACTGTATGGAGAGTGCTACGGGAGAACCAGTTGTTTCCGTACCATGTACAGCGTGTGCAGGCACTATCAGCAGCTGATTGGCCTCCACGGGTACACTTCTGCGAATGGTTCATCCAAAATGTGTCAATCCTCTCTTTACGGATGAGGCTTCATTCCAACGTGATCAAATTGTAAATTTTCACAATCAACATGTGTGGGCTGACGAGAATCCGCACGCAATTGTGCAATCACGTCATTAACACAGATTTTCCGTGAACGTTTTGGCAGGCATTGTTGGTGATGTCCTGACTGGGCCCCATGTTCTTCCACCTACGCTCAATGGAGCACGTTATCATGATTTCATACGGGATACTCTACCTGTGCTGCCAGAACATGTGCCCTTACAAGTACGACACAACATGTGGTTCATGCACGATGGAGCTCCTGCACATTTCAGTCGAAGTGTTCGTACGCTTCTCAACAACAGATTCGGTGACCGATGGATTGGTAGAGGCGGACCAATTCCATGGCCTCCACGCTCTCCTGACCTCAACCCTCTTGACTTTCATTTATGGGGGCATTTGAGAGCTCTTGTCTACGCAACCCCGGTACCAAATGCAGAGACTCTTCGTGCTCGTATTGTGGACGGCTGTGATACAATACGCCATTCTCCAGGGCTGCATCAGGGATTCCATGCGACGGAGGGTGGATGCAAGTACGCTAACGGAGGACATTTTGAACATTTCCTGTAACAAAGTGTTTGACGTCACGCTGGTACGTTCTGTTGCTGTGTGTTTCCATTCCATGATTAATGTGATTTGAAGAGAAGTAATAAAATGAGCTCTAACATGGAAAGTAAGCATTTCCGGACACATGTCCATATAACGTATTTTCTTTCTTTGTGTGTGAGGAATGTTTCCTGAAAGTTAGGCCGTACCTTTTTGTAACACCCTGTATATTGTGAGATCAGATGATCTATGGATGAATGTGAAAGTAAATAAAATATATCGTACGCCGCCTTACCACGTTAGAAACTGACGTGCCAGGTCTCGCCGACAAACTGCCTTCGCCGTCTTGTGTGGAGCGTTTAGGAGAGAAGGCCGCTGCGAGTGCCAGTGGCGAGTGAGAAGGAGATCCATAATATTCTGTTCCCCCAGGCTAGCACTCGGCCCGTTGCAGTGTCGTCACCCCCGTGTCAGCGACGCCACCTTGTCTTCTAGGTGGCATTGGTCTGAGGCGCACGTCACACGCCGCCGAGCGTGTCCCAGTGTTGACGTCTGCCGGAAAACTGACTGCACCACACGGCTTACTTTGTTAGTAGCAGCGTTCTGTGCTCAGTCTGGTGCTCTTTGTGTCAAGCGATATTCTGATGATGAGTTCTTCAGCCCAAAGACTGGCTCTCAAATGGCTCTGAGCACTGTGGGACTTAATTTCTAAGGTCATCAGTTCCCTAGAACCTAAGGACATCACACACATCCATGCCTGAGGCAGGATTCGAACCTGCGACCGTAGCGGCCGGGCGGTTCCAGACTGTAGCGACTAGAACCGCTCGGCCACCCCGGCTGACCCAAAGACTGGTTTCGGGGCATCTCTCCACGACAGTGTATCTTGTCCAGCCTTCTACATCTCTGCATAGCTACTGCCACCTATCCATTTGAAGCGGCTTCCTGTTCTCAAGCCTTGTGCGTTCCCCTCTATTACCAAATTTTGATGATCCGCGGACCTGACCCAAACACTTTCTTAAGCTCGCGAGCTGCCTCGTCACGTTACGAGAGAACATCACTTCTAGCTCTTAAAATCAAGACTGTAGCATGTTTGTTTGCATGCCTATCTACCGCAGCAGCTATTAAAATCAGTTACTGATGATTTTCAATCTTGAGCTTACTGCAGTTTAATTGCAGAGAATTATACTACGCCGGCTGCGGTGGTCTAGCGGTTGTAGGGGCGCAGTCCGGAACCGCGCGACTGCTACGGTCGCAGGTTCGAATCCTGCCTCGGACATGGATGTGTGTGACGTCCTTAGGTTACTTTGGTTTAAGTAGTTCTAAGTTCTAGGGGACTGATGACCACAGTAGTTAAATCCCATAGTGCTCAGAGCCATTTGAATTATACTACACGCGTTTCGCTTTTATTTATAAAGGATCTTCCGTGGTTACTCTGTAAATAGGATACATACATTTGTTTATCTTTGGTTGTTGTAGGTTAGAAACAGTGTTTTGTTTGTAAAGTTCGTGTTTCTGTACACATTCTCCAAACCCCTGCTTCTTCCCTCCGTGTTAGCAATGGCTGTCGTCGAACCGACTTCGGTTCATATATGCACTGGCAGTTTTTGCCATTCTGAGACATTTCTTGCGCTGCATTGTATACACTTCACTTTTGTAAACTGAACTGAAATTGTGTGTTTCTCACTCTGCACAGTAACAGTGTTTATGTCTGTTCGTTTGTTTTCTGTCACTTTGTGAGTGTTGCCAAACTTTGAAACTTCATTTTTTTGAGGTGTGGTAAATTAGTGAAAATGTTTTGTGTGATAGGTAGAGATGTGAGAGCTGGTTGGAGGGGGGGGGGGGGTAGACTGCAAGATTTTTTTTTATTTTTATTTTATTTTATTTATTTATTTTATTTTTCAGAGGGTTCGGGGATTCCCACCAGAGACACGGACGTGGATAAGGGTAAACAACAACAAAAAATACTGCCTCACCTTACAACAAACAGTAACAGAAAAGAAACTCAACTTGGCAATCCACACGCTCTTTAAACCGATTGACCACGTAACGTAATAAAACATATATCCGCAGGCTCCATTTACCATTAGAATCTCCTCCCAAATTCTGTCTTATAGTCATCATCCACACCCATTCCCACCGCCCCCGCCTCACCCCTATTCAAATAAGAAAAGACTACTTGCAATCAACCTTCCGCCCCCCCCCCCCCTCTCACATCTCTGCCTAACATGCAAGACATTTTCACCAATTTACTACAACTATCTGCTGGCGGCCGACGTTGAAACCATTATCTTTTCATCTACTAACCCCCACGTGGTACATGCCGTCACCGGATCAAAACTATGTCGTCTTTCCAGGTGTTCTAATTTTTTTCCGGCAGTGTTTTTACAATGAGCAGTAAGGAATACGGATGAATGGCTATAGTTTGAAACCTCATGTGTTACTGCTAATTTCGAAACGCTGTTGATGACGAATTTAAACACAGCAGGTACCAGGTGGGTAATATGTTATTGGCATACTTTTGAATACGTTGGAGGTACTGATATATATTTACAAACAGTATGAAGAACCATCTCTCTGAATAATTGCTTTGGTGTTATAGGGAAAAAATGTAATTATAACAACTGCAAGCTTTTGTTCTTTCATTTGTTGTAACATTTTTGGAGAAATAAATAGCTGGTTGTTTGTGACTCTCGTGTGGAGGACCCGGATTCAATTCCCAGTACTGCTAGGAATGTTTCCTTGGTGAGAGGGCTGGAACGGCGTGCATTCAGCCCTGTGATGCCAGTGAGGAGCACAGAGTTCAGGAAAATCGAAAACGGCCGGGAGAGCGGTATGTTGACCCCAGGCGGGGAGAGCGATGTTCTGACGCGAGGCCCCACCATACCGGATCCGCATGACGCCACATGGCAGTAGATGACATGGCGGCCTGTTGACATCGCGTGGTCTTCAGAACTCGATCAGTTTGCTTTATTTCTTGAAATACCTTGTGACCAAGGCACTGGCTTTTACACTGAAGAGCCAGAGAAACAGGTACACCTGCCTAATATCGTGTAGGGCCCCCGCGAGCACGCAGAAGTGCCGCAACACGACGTGACATGGACTCGACTAATGTCTGGAGGGAATTGACACCATGAATCCTGCGAGGCTGCTCATAAATCCGTAAGAGTACGAGGGAGTGGAGATTTCTTCCGAACAGCACGTTGCGAGGCATCCCAGATATGCTCAACAATGTTCATGTCTGGGGAGTTTGGTGGCCAGCGAAAGTATTTAAACTCGGGAGAGTGTTCCTGGAGCCATTCTGTAGCAATTCTGGACGTGTGGGGTGTCGCATTGTCCTGTTAGAATTGCCCAAGTCTGTCGGTATGCACAATTGACATGAATAGATGCAGGTGATCAGACAGGATGCATACGTTCGTGCCGCCTATCAAGAGTTGTATCTAGGCGTATCAGGGTCCCATATCACTTCAACTGCACACGCCCCACACCATTACAGATCCTCCACCAGCTTGAACAGTCCCCTACTGACATGCAGGGTCCATGGATTCATCAGGTTGTCTCCATACCCGTACACGTCCATCCGCTCGATACAGTTTGAAACGAGACTCGCCCGACTAGGTGACATGTTTCCAATCATCAGCCATCCAATGTCGGTGTTGATGGGCTCAGGCGAGGCTTAAAGCATTGTGTCGTGCACTCATCAAGGGTACATGAGTGGGCCTTCGGCTCCGAAAGCCCATATCGACGATGTTTCGTTGAATTATTCGCACGCCAACACTTGTTGATGGCACAGCATTGAAACCTGCAGCAATTTGCGGAAGTTGTTAAGGCTTTCGTGGCCACTTGTTGACAAACTGCCTATTGGCTTCTGGCTCGTAGCGAGAGGAGGACGAATATGTGAGCCGCAGCACCTCAGACGAGAAATGCAGCACCTGGAAAGTGTTCTGAGGAGCAATGGGTACTCCACAAATTATATTAGAAGTGCAACAGAGCGCCGGCCGATGTGGCCGTGCGGTTAAAGGCGCTTCAGTCTGGAACCGCGTGACCGCTACGGTCGCAGGTTCGAATCCTACCTCGGGCATGGATGTGTGTGATGTCCTTAGGTTAGTTAGGTTTAATTAGTTCTAAGTTCTAGGCGACTGATGACCTCAGAAGTTAAGTCGCATAGTGCTCAGAGCCATTTGAACTATTTGATTTGCAACAGAGCCAAACACTCGGCGAAGTAACGAATCAGAAAATGAAGCATCGGGTACGGCCTTTCTGCCATACATTCCCAGAATGACGGACAGAATCGGCCGTATATTGCGCAAACCTGGCGTAAAGACGATTTTCAAACCGAGAAGGAAGATCAAAGGGATCCACTTGCAATGTCAGGAATATACCGTATACCATGCACAGGCGGAACAGTTTATGTCGGAATGACTGGGTGATCAGTTAACACCAGGATCAAAGAGCATAAGCGACATTGCAGGTTGGGGCAGGTGTAGAAATTGGCCGTAGCAGAGCACGCACTGAGTGAGAGTGACCACGTAATAAAATTCGCCGACACGGAAGTTCTGGCTGTAGAGAAGCACTATCACACGCGCTTGTTCAGAGAAGCTGTATAAATACAAAAACCCGCGAACAGTTTCAACAAGAAAGAGGAAAGCCTTAAGGTACACGGATCCTGGCTTCCCCTACTGCAGCGAACGACCGTCGCAGGTAGCAAGAGGAGAACCGCACCGGAAATGACCGCGGAGAAGCCCTCGGAAGTTGGCGCGCCATGTATGTATAGTCTGCGGCCGCGAGCTCGGCTCCAGTTCATCACCGGCAATGGAGGGTGAAGCTTTGACAATGCCAGCCATTCGTGCTGGCGAAACGTCAGTAAAATCATTAGATGAACGCTGGCCGAAGAACCCGAGACACAAGCCAATAGGCAGTTTGTCAATTTGCGGAAGGATTGCACTTCTGTCACGTTGAACGATTCTCTTCAGTCGTCGTTGGTCCCGTTCTTGCAGGATCCTTTTCAGGCTGCAGCGATGTCAGAGATATGATGTTTTACTGGATTCCTGATATTTACACTCGTGAAGTCGTCCGGGAAAATTCCCACCTCATCGCTACCTCGGAGACGCTGTGTCCCATCGCTTGTGCGCCGACCAGAACACGACGTTCAAACTCACTTAAATCATGATAACGTGCCATTGTAGCATGTATGTAAAGTACACAAGCGGCAAGACGCAGTCAATACCTTCGCTGCGCAGTGCCGATGGTACTGTTACCGACGACTGTGCCGCTAAAGCGGAGTTATTGAACGCAGTTTTCCGAAATTCCTTCACCAGGGAAGACGAAGGGAATATTCCAGAATTTGAAACACGAACTGCTGCTAGCATGAGTTTCTTAGAAGTAGATACCTTAGGGGTTGCGAAGCAACTCAAATCGCTTGATACGGGGAAGTCTTCAGGTCCAGATTGTATACCGATTAGGTTCCTTTCAGATTACGCTGATACAATAGCTCCCTACTTAGCAATCATGTACAACCGCTCGCTCACCGATAGATCTGTACCTACAGATTGGAAAATTGCGCAGGTCGCACCAGTGTTTAAGAAGGGTAGTAGGAGTAATCCATCGAACTACAGACCTATATCATTGACGTCGGTTTGCAGTAGGGTTTTGGAGCATATACTGTATTCAAATATTATGAATCACCTCGAAGGGAACAATCTATTGATACGTAATCAGCATGGTTTCAGGAAACATCGTTCTTATACAACGCAGCTAGCTCTTTATTTGCACGAAGTAATGGCCGCTATCGACAGGGGATCTCAAGCTGATTCCGTATTTCTAGATTTCCGGAAAGCTTTTGACACCGTTCCTCACAAGCGACTTCTAATCAAGCTGCGGGCCTATGAGGTATCGTCTCAGTTGTGCGACTGGATTCGTGATTCCCTGTCAGGAAGGTTGCAGTTCGTAGTAATAGACGGCAAATCATCGAGTAAAACTGAAGTGATATCAGGTGTTCCCCAGGGAAGCGTCCTGGGTATTCTGCTGTTCCTGATCTGTATAAAAGACCTGGGTGACAATCTGAGCAGTTCTCTTAGGTTGTTCGCAGATGATGCTGTAATTTACCGTCTAGTAAGGTCATCCGAAGACCGGTATCAGTTGCAAAGCGATTTAGAAAAGATTGCTGTATGGTGTGGCAGGTGGCAGTTGACGCTAAATAACGAAAAGTGTGAGGTGATCCACATGAGTTCCAAAAGAAATCCGTTGGAATTCGATTACTCGATAAATAGTACAATTCTCAAGGCTGTCAATTCAACTAAGTACCTGGGTGTTAAAATCACGAACAACTTCAGTTGGAAAGACCACATAGATAATATTGTGGGGAAGGCGAGCCAAAGGTTGCGTTTCATTGGCAGGACACTTAGAAGATGCAACAAGTCCACTAAAGAGACAGCTTACACTACACTCGTTCGTCCTCTGTTAGATTATAGTCCGCCCCGGTAGCTGAGTGGTCAGCGTGGCAGCCTGTCAATCCTAAGGGCCCGGGTTCGATTCCCGGCTGGGTCGGAAATTTTCTCCGCCCAGGGACTGGGTGTTGTGTTGTCCTAATCATCATCATTTCATCCCCATCGACGCGCAGGTCGCCGAAGCGGCGTCAAATCGAAAGACCTGCACCAGGCGAACGGTCTACCCGACGGGAGGCCCTAGCCACACGACATTTCCATTATTGCTGCGCGGTGTGGGATCCTTACTCGGTGGAATTGACGGAGGACATCGAAAGGGTGCAAAAAAGGGCAGCTCGTTTTGTATTATCGCGTAATAGGGGAGAGAGTGTGGCAAATATGAAACGCGAGTTGGGATGGAAATCATTAAAGCAAAGACGTTTTTCGTCGCGGCGAGATCTGTTTACGAAATTTCAGTCACCAACTTTCTCTTCCGAATGCGAAAATGTTTTGTTGAGCCCATCCTACATAGGTAGGAACGATCATCAAAATAAAATAAGAGAAATCAGAGCTCGAACAGAAAGGTTTAGGTGTTCATTTTTCCCGCGCGCTGTTCAGGAGTGGAATGGTAGACAGATAGTATGATTGTGGTTCGATGAACCCTCTGCCAAGCACTTAATGTGAATTGCAGAGTAATCATGTAGATGTAGAGGTAGCAGCAGTAACCGATCTAACAACTGCGCCAGACCCTTGATGTCTTATGTAGGCGGTGCCGACCGCAGCGCCGTATTCTGCCTGTTTAAATTTATCTGTATTTGAATACACATGCCTATACCAGTTTCTTTGGCGCTTCAGTGTATAATGTAAAAGGGTGCAAAGGCCACAGTCCCCTTCGCGATCCGAACAGCCTCGTATCGTTAATGTACTTGTCGTCTCATTAATGTACTTGCTTTAGTATCTAATATCATTTCGTTTGGATATCTCGGAGCCACCCGTGACATAAAAGGGGTGCAAGTTTTAGGGTACTTTCCACGTTTTATTAAGCATTCGTGAACAGGGGGGGGGGGGGGGGGGCTTGGCGGATAAAACTAATGGACAGGTGGTGTAAGGCTGACTTACGACGACCGCTGTTGTCCGAGTGCGAACCTCGCGAGGCCCGGAATGCTGCCCCTTGCCTCTCGGTGACCCACATGCGCGCAGGTTGCGCTCCTCGCTGGCGGCAACACGGCTGCTGGGGCTTCGCTCTGCGACCTGCTCTCGCCGCCGCGGCGTTCACTCCTGAAAATCTAACACTGAATCAGGCCGTGCGGAGGGTAATCGGAAAGTTTCATTTATCACCTCGAAATGCATTGTCCACGAACCGTGAAAATTTACTTTCAAAATCTTTTCTTAAACAATTTACTTTATTTACTAGCGATTCATCAAGAACATTAACACACTATGAGAGCGTGGAGGTAGTTGCCAAGGAGTAACTGATGGAAACAAATTGAATTTCAACCAATGGAAATTTTATTCATAAAAGCATTTTCAAAAACAGATTTAAAATTTATAAGCAGAAAAGCAGCCTCGAAATATCAAGTTACAATTTAACAAATGTGAATTTTATTCCTAAAAGCTTTTTCAAAACATTTTTAAAATTTTAGCAGAAAAGCACCCTCGAAATATCAAGTTGCAATTATTCAGAGGCAGAATAAAAAATTTTTTTGTTACAGTAGGATCCTTCGGCCTGAGAAGCTTCCGCTCCCTTTGAACACACCAGATTACTTTAAACTAAAATTTTTAACAACTCACACAAACACATTAACTATGCAACATCGAATCCGGCAACACCGAATCCGACAAACATGACAGAGGCAGCTATTAACGTATGGCAGATTGACGGGGGGTACTAAACAACCCGAACCGCAGGTTGCTCTAAACCTCCCCAATTCCACAAGGGAAAAACGGACCACCCAATTTACAATAACCACCTTCCCGCGGGTGGGGAAAGGAGAAGAATGGTGGGACGACCCCAAAACAAGCGGCTGGTGACCTCACCAAGAAAACAAGTAGAATTTAACAAGTAAATGAAACAACATATCTCCAGTCACTTAACTTCTAATAAACTGCGATTGCTGGCGAAGACCTGGCGCAGCACCCCCAACGCTCTCCCGAACCGTCCGTTGCCAGGCGCTTCAACGGACGCAGGAAGGCCGCCGATCTCCCGTCGCACGGCGTCGCAGCTCGCCCCGTCCAGCCCGATGTCGTGGTTCCGCTCCTGTTGCTCTCTTGTGAACCGCGAAGCCACTACCCCTTTCTATACGGCGTTGCCCACTCGACTCACGTGGGGACCTCACATGCGCCGACGCTCAAGGCGGACAAGTCTGTCTCAGTGCGCGACCAACCAATCGACCAATCCCACCGCCAATGACCGTTGCCCGGGCAACTCGAGAAGACTGGCGGCCTAACGCGCAGGAACTCAGTCCCGACCGGGCGACCACTAGCTGAGTTCTGTTACTGGCGGAGTGGCAAGACTCTCATTTTCTAAGTTTGATGCAAACGGCAGACACACTTGCACTCCGACGACAGACACTGACTGCCCCACACTGGGCCGGCTGACCAACTGACTAGCCTCGACTGACCGACCCTCCACTACAGAGCTCATAACGCCCATTAAATGCACGTGAACAGTCTCATTAATGTGACCACCTGTCAAAAGCCCAAATAACCGCCTTTTGCAGCGCGGACCTCTGCGAGGACGTGCAGGAAAAGAGTCAGTGGGCTTCTGGAAGGTACCAACAAAGCCATGCCGACTCCAGTGCGCTAGGTTTCTCGGCTGAGGATCCATGCCGCGTGCAGTCCGATCGAGGTGGTCCCGATATTCTCGATTGGGTTTAAATCCGGATAGTCTTAGGCTAGGGGAGTACGATGAACTTATCTTGGAGCTCTAACTACTCACGTACTTTGCGAGCTGTGTGAGTCGTTGCATTGTCCTGCTGGTAGATGCCATCGTCCTGAGGAAAAACAAACTGCATGTAGGGGTGGACGAGATCCGCATGGATAGATGGATACTGGTGTTGATCCGTTATGTCATCCAGGGAATGCCACGAAAACATTCCCCAAACCAAAACGCTCCCTCCTCCGGCCTGGACTCTTGCGGCGATTGGTGCAAGGTGTTTGCTTTCAGACATTTCACGCCCTACACATCAACGGCCATCTGTCCGATGGTGCATAAAACGTGATTCATCTGAAAAGGCCACCTTTCGCCACTCAGTGGACGTCCAGTTGCGGTGATGGCATGCAAATTCCAGCCTTCGTCGCCGATGAACAGTGGTCAGCATGAGTGGACCTGCTCCAGAAGCCCATTTGCAACAACGTCCACTGAACGGTCGTTGTGGACACGCCGTTTGTACCCCCTTGGTTCATCTGGGCGGCCAGTTGCTCAGCAGGATCACAAAACGTTTGACGAAGTCGCCGAGTGACGATGACGAAATATTGTGCTGGTAGGACACGGTCCACCAGCAGTACATCCGATTCTACGAGACGACAACGAATTGCCAGAAAAGTCTAAGAAATTATATTTTTTATGTTTTGCATGTATATTGAACTTGCATCAAAAGTATTTGCTTTGCTCACATAGAAATGGAAATCAGCGTTTGGCGTCATTGGCTGGGAGGCCCCTTACGGTGCAGGTAAGGCCGCCTTGCTGCAGATCTTATTACATTCGACGCCACATTGGGCGACCTGCACGCCGGATGGGGATGAAATGATGATGAAGACAATACAACACCCAGTCCCTGAGCGGAGAAAAACACCGACCCAGCCGGGAATCGAACCCGGGCTCCTTAGGACGGCAGTCCGTCACGCTGACCATTCAGTTATCGGGGCGGACTTTAATTACATAAAAGCGCGGAAGTTACGGTACCATCTAATTTTTATTACTTATGAAATGCAATTTGTGATCTGTAAGGATATAAAATTCGCAGTGGACTTACACTGAATAATGTGCAGTTCTAATTGAGTGCTGAACAAACAAACAACAACAACAAAATGGGAAACTCATCGGCCTCCATCTTCTGTACTACCGATAATCCTTCCATATATTACATCATTTATGTTGTGTACCAAAACTATCGAATCGTAATTTAGGGGTAGAGTAACTCTGAGTCCACGACTAAGTGGTCTACAGCTGCCAGTGGTGACTAAGTGTTTTGCGTTAACTCTTCAGCACCTAACCTGCTACTCAGGGGAAGATAATCATTCATTACCACACATACTTGGAGATACTAACCAACCAACAAACATACGACTTGTAATAGCTAGAATTACTTGTCTGCAAATGACGTATATAATGTTGCAGTACCGAGCGAGGTGGCGCAGTGGTTAGCCCACTGGACTCGCATTCGGGAGGACGACGGTTCAAACCCGCGTCCGGCATCCTGATTTAGGTTTTACGTCATTTCCCTAAATCGCTTGAGGCAAATGCCGAGATGGTTCCCTTGAAAGGGCGTGGCCGACTTCCTTCCCCAGCCTTCCCTAATCCGATGGGACCGACGACCTCGCTGTTTGGTCCCCTCCCCCAAATCAACCAACCAACCAACTGATGTAATGTTGATCAATACACCGTCCTCAGTCGCCAATAGAAATATCTTCATATTCACCCGTTACATCCTGTACAAAAGCATGCTCTCTTACTAATGAGTTCCTTCCATGTTCCTTCAAGTCTGATTGAAGAACGAAAGATGAATTACTGCGAGTGAAACAGCCACCAAAGCCATTTATATTCCTTCTTTTCTTAAATATTTGACCGTCTTTTCCGAATCATATTTGTAGTCTTGCTTGTCACATATGTTTAGCCGCGACCGACTCCTTAACAACGTAACTTTGTTGGTCAAGACAAAGATCGCACCACACAGGCGAGGGACGTCGAATGACCGCTTTCCAATTTCAGCCCAATCCCAGACGCACTTCCGGTTCTGAGTCACGCATACACACGCATACACACTTGGCTTACGAAGGCAACGAGGGACAGAGAGTGGACTCGCCGAACGTTGGTCGCCATTGCATTGGTGTTTGGCGTCTCCTCTACACCTAACGAAAGGCTTGGGGCCAAGGGATTCGGCCATGTGGAATCGCAGTTAGCTCTGATAACTTGTCGAAATTGCTCCTGATTTGATATTCTTATAAAGTAGCGTTTTAATAAGTTTCACTGGCCGATGTTATGAGGGAAGAAGAGGATTTAGCAGTCGTCACATGTGCAGCATTATTTTACTGCAAGAGGCTGATCATCAGGAAAAGAAGAAGAAGAAACGACGCTGGTGAACGACCTGTCTTTTAAAAAGTAAGGAGCAGTGTGTTGGGGCAAAATTGTCTACTTTAACGCTGAATCGGAATATGGACTATTTCATAATTTTTTTCCGTAATGAAAGCTCCAGCTTTCATATTGTTATTGAATTGTGTAGGTCCTAAAATTTCCGTAGATGACACTTATTTTAGGAGAGCTGTACCTGCAGCAGAAAGTTAATAGTCACTCCAGCTTTGCTTGTTGCTCTTTGTCGCTTACGGCGAGAAGGTGTTGATAAAGACACCATTTTCTTTTTCACAACGCGCGTATCACTTTCTTATAGCTGAATTATTCCATTCCAGGCGTCTAGTCTTTTCGGTTTGTTTTTATAATCGCAGTTCGCCGTAATTATTCCCGTTCACGATGAACCTTATCAGCTTTAATGCGCCCTCCATGCACCTCTCTGTACGGCAGTATTTTTAAACAGAATAAATACACATCCTTGGCGAGAGCTAGCATTGCCTGCAGGGGAACAGCGACTGTTGAATTTTTTTTTTCTAACAGCCACTCAATGTGTTTTACTGACTGGTTTCGCTCTTTAATTTAACAGCCAACTACGGTTCCCTAAACTGTAAATTCCAGAATTTCTGATGATGCTCTTGTTAAATTAAAGAGTGAAACTGGTCATTGAAACATACTAAGTGCGACTTTTGGCTGTTCCGGAAAACTTAAATACACACCCGTTCTGACAGATACAACAAGCCGCTACTGAACCAACGAACATTTGACCTGGCATCTCACTAGGAGAAGGGTCATAACGCCAGCCAAGCGCCAACCTTCTGTGTTACCGTCAGAAGACCGAACCGCGACCAAGGCCAACCGCTTCGTTCGCTCCGATATGCCTCCCGTACACACTAAGCAGATCTCGGCCAACGAAGCGGTTGGCTGTCGTTCGTTGGCCTACGTCGGCCTAGTGCGTACGCGCCTTAACAGGTTGAGCCGCCGGGCCCTGCAGGTAGCTGGCTATAGGCAGTGAACCGTGGAGTACGCCCGCCCGTTTTACGAGTCCGTGCAGTTGGCAGTCTTGTTGTTTGGGTTGCGGTCACGGCGCGGCGGGTGAGTCACCGCCTTGGCGGGGAAAGCTCGCACCAGGTGTTCGCCGGGAGACGAACCCGTGACCGCAACCTCGGCCTCCTCACAGAGTGACCTGGGCGGTCAGTGATCTCGTCTCGGGACACTCATTGCTTATTCATTGCCCGGGCCAGTGCTCGTTTGTCAGGCTGCCTCATTATTCTTTCTTCGCATCGCCTGCCCGAATAATGCGCTACGCTGTTGTTGAACGCTCGTCTTCGCAGGGGTTAACGGAAGACGCCCGTCGACACGGTGAATTAAAGGATGCCTCGACTGGAAGTTCGTTTACACAGGAAGAAAGGGGCTACCGTGCCGCAAATTAATCCGCAATCGGATTGCATTATGGTTTCGGAACATATACTGTGTTCGAACATTATGAATTTCTTCGAAGAAAACGATTTATTGACACACAGCACGGATTCAGAAAATATCTTTCCTGTGAAACACAACTAGCCCTTTGTACTCACGAAGTAATGAGTGCTATCGACAGGAGATGTCAAATTGATTCCATATTTTTAGATTTCCAGAAGGCTTTCGACACCGTTCATCATAAGCATCTTCTAACCAAACTGCGTGCCTATGGAACCGCCACGATCGCAGGTTCGAATCCTGCCTCGGGCGTGGATGTGTGTGATGTCCTTAGGTTAGTTAGGTTTAAGTAGTTCTAAGTTCTAGGGGACTGATGACCTCAGAATTAAGTTCCATAGTGCTCAGAGCCATTTGAACCATGCTGAATATTAGATGGGTAGATCACGTAACTAATGAGCAGGCACTCAATAGAATTGAGGAGACAAGAAATTTGTGACATAACTCGACTATGAGAAGGGATCCGGTGATAGAAAACATTCTGAGACATCAAGAGATTACCAGTTTAGTACTGGAGGGAAGTGTGAGGGTTGAAAATCGTAGAGGGAGACCAAGAGAAAATAAATAAATTTAGGAAACCTCCTGTGCGGTTGCGTGTTGTCGCTATATGAAACTCTAGAGGGGTTTGTTAGTGTGCTCGCAGCTGCCTGTATCATTGTACAACAAACAACATTGGTGTTTGAGGGAATATGGTAAAATTTTATGCCCCGTCGTAAATTATGCATGGATAGTGTCGATCGTCACATTGAACATTCCCCTTGAGTATAAGTCGTAGCTGCAGGGTGTAATTTGTGTATGTGAATCTAAAACTGAATATTCATTTTCAGGCAGTAGTGTCGTCACCCGTCAGCGTAATTTTGACTCTAAACGTTTGTCACACCATTAGACGCATACGTTTAGAAAACACTGGTATCTGTAGCTGGTGTCCGTGGGCTTGATGGCGACCCTGTCTTGTTTATTCCAGACATGCAGTTTCAGGCAGACCAGGGGTCAGCGGACGTTTTCGACTGTAAGAATGCGCGGCGTGCTATCTCGCATCCTGTCGGCATGCAAAACAAGCAGAGTGCGTCGAACTGCTCCTGCTGAAAGGTGGTGGTCGATTCGGCGTTTACAGTTGTTCCCCTTGGAACAGACTCTGTTCGATTTCGACTGACGTGGCTTTTCAGCGCTAGGAGATTCACTGGTTTTCCACTCGGAACTCTGAATTTTGGTCTCAGGGTAGACCCAAGTATCATCTCCAGTTACAATTTTGGACATAAAGTCCGGATCTGAATGGAGACATCCCGTGCGAACTGACACACGATTTTCTTTCTGTTCATCACTCAAAAGTGGGGGAGCAAATTTTGAACTCACTCGTCTCATTTGCAAATTATCGATTAAATTGCTTTGCACTGACCTGTACGAGATGCTAAGTACTTCTAGTGATTTAACAGATTGAACGAACAATTTTTGGCACGGTTTTCACGTTTTCTTCTGTATTTGAAGTTAATGGACATCACGAACATTGTTCGTCTTCTACTGCCTCGTTTTCGCTTTTAAATCGCTCATACAACTTGTAAACAGTCTTCAGAGATATAGTGATATCGCTATAAACTAATTTCAACATTTCATGAGTTTCTTTGGCACTTATTTGCAACTTGAAACTTGTTGACGCATTGTACGAAATCCTTGATGCGCCACGGACACAGTAAACACAGTGTCACACCAGCGTCGCTGGACGCTGATTGACAAGTCGATACTTCCCGTCTTGGCGCTGCCTGTCTCAACGGATCAGGCTAACGGACAAATTACATCAAACGGTTATAGCGTCAGTAGTCACCACCGTTGTTAAGGCATTTATCGCGACAGTGCACCATTAATTGCAGCCGAGTATGTCCCCGAAGTCCGGAGCCACGAAGTCACTTCAGTCTGCATCTCGGCGTCGTTGTGGAAACGTTTTCCTGGCAGAAAAGGGTTCATGAGACGGAAGAGATGACAGTCACTTGGAGCACTGTCGGAGCCGTAATGTCGATGGCCGAATATCTCCCATCCAAACAGATTCAATGCATTTCGTGTGGCGTTGACTGTATGGGATCTTCCATTGTCATGCACAAGGGTAATGCCTCTTATCAACGTCCCACCTCGCTTTTTCTGGGTCGCCCTCCTCAGATTTTGCAGTCTTTGCTGGAGATTGCTTCTGAGCGCGTAAAAGTCGGATAATTGCACGAACCTCGCAGTTGGCGGGACATACTATCACAGCAGCCATTTAATCCCACCACTGTGCGGTAACCGCTGCAGTCACTGCATTATTCCCACATACCTCCCATCTACTCCTGCGCATACGCATTCCTATTTCACTCTCGTGCCATCTGTGGACGCGATCGGACGACGTTACTTCTGGATACTCCTCGTGCAACAGTCGCCAGATGCCTGAGCATTAATGATTAAAACAAAATAAAGGAATATATCCTATGGCCTGTAGGCTGATCAACAGCTATCTGATTAAAAATAAGATTTGCACTATGGGATTGTAATGAGAAACAACACACATGAGAAAAAACTAAACATGACGAACCTCATCGTACAAAAGTAACACGAGATACAAGAAGTATTAAACTGTTTAGGTTGCAAGTAAAGCACATATGGAGGGTCCGCAAGGTACAGCGAAAAACAATGTAAAAGAGGCTTTACTTGGAGGGATGGCGACTGACTCGACGTTAAATAATATGGCTGAAATGACTACATTACCCCTGGGATTAAGAAAAGGTCAGACATGCACCAAAATTAATACGAGTACCACGAGAGTTAACGGGCAGTTTAATGATACTTTTAGATTCGCTGCAACAAACTCTGAGTCCCGAATCGCGAAAGAATCGGAGTAAAAAAAAAAAAAAAAAAAAAAAAAAAAAAAAAAAAAAAAAAAAAGGGATCGTGACTTCGGCTGTGAAAAGACTACTGTTCGCAAGGTTCATAAACTTCACACGATGCTAACCTTAAATGCAGCGAGAATACTCATCCTCTAGCTGCCGACTCGAATCTGGAAAGAAGACGAAGTTCTCTCCATCGATCTCAGAAACAGGAAGCCGCTGTTCTCTGCAGCTTTTTGAATTAGAACCTTCTCTCTGGCGCTCTCCGGGACCGAATGTTCTTTCTGCCGCTCTCTGAAACCTAATCTCTTCTATACTCTTTCGTTTCTCTAATTCTGGCTTCTCAACATCAGTAGTTTCGTCAAAAGTCTGCGTCAGCCAACGAGGACTCTGGCTTATCCGTTCATATACTGGAAGAGGGAAAGTTTTCCACACGACTCTCGCCGTACAGGTCTCAGAAAGGTCTATGCTACATATTAGAGGCCAGTGAGGGCACTAGCCTTGGCGTTGGCCTATGAGACATGAGCAAAATGCTAGTTTCTCTCCCTACCATTCTGAATATTTTACGAAAGCGTCTCCCGCGGTTCTGGTAAACACCTTTGGCGTCGGTACGTCTGCCGGGGGCGCAACTTTCTGGTTAATCAGAATTGAACGAAAAACTATTATTTCAATAAGATCTGACTTGCTTGTTCCTCGATCTATTAAGTGGAGCATTGAAGTGTCTATCTAGATTCTACGAGCCTTGTTGAGAAAGTGTGCTAGATTTCTATTTTTTTTAGAAGAAGTATATTTGAAAAAGAATACACTTGTCGGCTGTTTTACAAAATAATCGCCATCGGGGTCAGTCCATGTAGTGAACCGTGGCATTCTTTGTGCCCATCTCGAATAACTCTCCCGCCAACTCCTTAACTCCTTCCCCAATTCAGAACCTGTTTCTACACCCAATACTCGGTTAAAAATTGAATTCCACTCCTTCGTGTCTTCAGGCAGGGAGGTGAGAAGATGATAACCTGAAGGCGCCAAGACAGGGAGGGAGGGGGGGTTAAAACATACCAACAAAATGAGTCCTAGAGCGCTTTGGGCGGCTAGGACTGAGTGAGGACGGGCGTTGTACAACAAGCACATTCTTCTCGTCAGCATTCCCCTCTTGTTTTGAGTGCTCCTTTAGAGTTTTCTTATGGTCTCACGATATCATTGTGCATTGATTATCTCCCCCTGAAGCAGAAATTCGACCGAAATCATGCCACTGAGGCTCTGACTTTTTGCCCGAAATTGTGGTTTTCAATTTTTTTGTATCTGGGGAATTGGTGTGACACCACTGTGGCGACTATCTTTTTGTCTCAGGCGTGTAACGAGCCACACACGTTTCATCTCTTGTCACAACAGACCTCAAAATCCTCGCCTTCCAATGCACGTCGCTTAAGAAACTCGCGGGCGCTGTTGACCCGATTTTTCTTGTGCTGCTCTGTCAATTGTTTTGGGACCCATCTTGCGCACATTTGTCGGTATCCGAGAAATTCTGTGGCTATCTCGTATAAGAGAGTTCTGGAGAGTTGTGAAAACATCGCAGAAATTTTATCCATTGTCAATTGGCGGAATTTCGAACAGCTTCCTCGATTTTTCAGTCAAAACTGAAGGTCCTCTGTCCATCATGAACATTTTTTCTGACTCCACTACACTCCCAGCACTACTTAAATACAAAAAATGGTTCAAATGGCTCTGAGCACTATGGGACTTAACATCTGAGGTCATCAGTCCCCTAGAACTTAGAACTACTTAAACCTAACTAACCTAAGGACATCACACACATCCATGCCCGAGGCAGGATTCGAACCTGCGACCGTAGAGGTCGCGCGGTTCCAGACTGTAGCGCCTAGAACCGCTCGGTCACCCCGGCCGGCACTTAAATACACTCGTCCTTTTCATAACACTACCGCCGTAAACCGTTTTGATTCGCAGACAAAAATCCTTCCGCGAGTATGAAATGAATGACCTTATGTAGCTTGCATGTGGCGGAATTTCTTGTACCTTTCACGCAACTGGACTCTACAATGTGACTTTACGTACTACCGTGTACCTGTGATGCTCGCTCTGGTCAGGGGATCCCCTCTACCATTCACTGTTGCCAACTCTCAAAAAACAAAGAACCGCAGCCCATTCTGGTCACATTACACTTAATTTCCAAACATATTTCGTATTAAAAGGAGCTAATTACGGGGAAGACTGCACTTATTTCTGCTCCGTTCTCACTGAAATTACTGGTGAAAATCAAGCTTAACTGACTTTTAATTACAGCGGGCGCTCAAAGTGCAAGTAGTGAAACACACGCCAGCATCTTGCAATGACCCTTTTATTAGTCTACCTCTTTGTCGCTGTTTTTACATTAGTTGAATAAGGACGGAAATGAGGAGTGCAGACTCAGAGTATTATTTAACAAACATATAAACCTATAGCAAACAGTGGCTCACTTCTTTCCGAGAGGTTGGTTATATTCGCAGACGTTTAGCAAGTTGTTTGAATAGAGCAGTGGCACCACACTGTCGGTCCAAACGAGTCCTGGTTCAGTGCACACAGCATTTTGATGGATGTATACACGTTTGAAGGCTTCGGGGAGAATGAATGTTGCCACGTTACGATCGCTATCGTCATAGCACCTGGCACCTAGGATCACATCTGTTTCTTACAGCCAGTAATTTAGATAGTAGCCATTACATTTGTGACGTGTTAAGTTCGGTGGCACCAACCTATCTTCGCAGTCTCCTTGACGTTATCTTCCAACAAGACAACTTGCGACTACATGTCACCGAAGCAGTTCTGGCCCATCTCATTAAAGAGGGAGTTCGACTGTTGTTCTGGCCAGCGCGATTTCCATATGTCTCACCTATTGAAAAAGCGTATGGCCTGAGTTGTCAAGAGACTAGCACGCCAGCACTCAGCCACTCTGAATGATGAACGCTGGCAAAGAGTTGATGCAGCATGGAAAGACGTACTCATTTTTGTAATACAGGTTCAGCTCGACTCAGTTACCAGTTTGGTTAGAGCCTTTGTCGCTATGAGAGTTCGGATCCTGTATAACTTCCCCCCCCCCCCACCCACCCCACCCCCCCACCCATCCCACCCACCCCTCACACACACGCACACACACAAAATCAACTGCGAATTTCCCGAAGTTTGCCGCCGGTAATGTAACAATCGTGTTTCGTTATCGTTGTTTACATTGTTTCTCTATGCGAAGTGTGTATTTTATGCGGCAGAACGTCCTAACTTAGTTACTTTAGTGTATATAAAAGTGATAAGACTATCATCACCCAGCTAAGCGAACCAAGCACTGCAAGTGTGAATGTACCCAGATGGGAAATGCACAGCTGTTGCTGCCGCAGGCATTTTGTGTGCACAGAAAACGCGAACCGATAACACCCCCCTCCCATGCTTGGCTGTCGATCACTTTCCTATGCTGATCGAGGTATAATCTGTGTTAAGCATTGCCAACCAGTAAACCCCGATTCTTTAAAGAATCGAACTCCCATGTATAAAACGTTTTATCTTCTGAACTGTCCGTTCGAAAATGGTTCAAATGGCTCTGAGCACTATGGGACTTAGCATCTGAGTTCATCAGTCCCCTAGAACTTAGAACTACTTAAACCTAACTAACCTAAGGACATCACACACTTCCATGCCCAAGGCAGGATTCGAACCTGCGACCATAGCAGTCGCGCGGTTCCAGACTGTAGCGCCTAGAACCGCTCGGCCACAACGGCCGGCCTCTGTCGATCAATGATATAATTTTATACGTATATTCAGTGGTATACACGGATACTGTCTGCAAAATATGTTGCGAACAGAGTTGCTAGTAACGGAGTATTAAATTAAAGCGCCATACGTCATACTGAAGTTCTATTGCATTATAGCGAAAATGTACAAGCCATAAATCTTTTTTCTTTAATTTATTTTTGGGTTATGTCAGAGAGAAGAAGTTTCGAGAAGGTTTGTAATTATGTGTACAGTTTTTTGGAAGTCGCTACGTGCCACCATCCTCAAATACTAGATGAATCTAGTCTTGGTAATTTGCTCGCCTCCAGAGACAAGTTTTAATATTTGGCTTGTTGTGTATATCTTTTAACGTTATACATGTTGATGAGTAGGTTATGAAAGCATTTTAAATTTTAGTCTTCGATCGCTATTTATATTAAGTATTGAAAACAAAATTTTTGTTGCCCCTGAAAGCCATAAGACAGGCGTCCTGCAACTGGGAGTGCACCGTTTTCAGTAGCAAAGGCTGCTGTGCACTGTTTAATAATATACGAGGTGTTTTCAGAAAGTATTGGAAATTTTAATTTTTTGGAAATAATTTTATTTATTCGTCTACGTTAATGATATCTCCTTCAAAGCAGTCGCCATTAGATATTATAGATTTATGCCTTCGCGTTTTCCAATAGACGAAACACTTCTGGAACTCGATCTTTGAGATATCACTTAGGCGCTTTTAATGTATCTAAGCTTGTAAAAAGACAGTCCTCTTCGTTTTTGAGCAACAGAAAAAAGTTATATTGGGCCATTTCTGATGAATATGGAGGCTGGGGCATCATTACCGTGTTGTTTTCCGCTAAAAATTCATGAACAAGCAAGGAAGAGTGAACAGGTGCATTATCGAGGTGCGAAAGCCATGAATTGTTTCTCCACAAATCCGGGACTTTTTTTCGGATTGCTTCCCGCCAACGGCGTTGAACGTGTATGTACTACTCCTTATTGCTCGTTTGTCCTTTTTCCAAAAACTTACGATGAACTATGCCGTTGAAATCGAAGAAAGCAGTGAGCAGACCTTCACATTCGACCGCACTTGCCGTGAGTTTTCGATCTCGGCAATCCAGAATGCTTCCAGTGGGACGATTGAGCCTTACTTTCGAAGTCATACCCGCATACCTATATTTCATCAGCTATTATGACACGTTTCAGCAGTTCTAAAAAATGGTTCAAATGCCTCTGAGCACTATGGGACTTAACTTCTGAGGTCATCATTACCCGAGAACTTAGAACTACTTAAACCTAACTAAGGACATCACACACATCCATGCCCGAGGCAGGATTCGAACCTGCGACCGTAGCGGTCTCACGGTTCCAGACTGTAGCGCCTAGAACCGCTCGGCCACTCCGGCCGGCTCAGTAGTTCTACATCGTTGTTGACTTCATTTAGCGATTCCAGAGCAACTTCTATTCGCTGCTGTTTTTGCTTGGAATTCAACATCTTTGGCACAAATTTTACTGTCACACTTTCGTACCCAAAACATCCCAAAAATTTTTAATGGCACGAGCCATTTCATATGCCAACATCATCAGCAACTTCTGTGATTGTGATTCGGCGATTGTTCGTAACCATTTCTTTCAGTTTCTCCACGTTTTCATCGGTCGTTGATTTTCTGGGGCGTCCACAACGTTCGTCACCTTCAGCTTCTTCGTGGCCATCTTGGGAACGCTTATAACGTTCGTAAACCGTTGTTTTACTCGTAGGAGGCTCAACGAAAGCAGTATTCAACATTTCTAAGACATTGCTACATTTGTTCCATTTTATAGCAAAATTTAATGGAAATTCTCTGATGTATTTTTGAAGCTATTCAATAACCGCTATTCATAAATAAACACGTATTACCTTCTAGATGACTGACGACGGACTAAACACCCGGTATGGCTGCCAGTGTACAGGTACGTTCCAGAGATGTTTACCAGCACAGCAACGAAAAATCGCAGGACTCGGAGACTAATACATCCAGCGAAATCAGAAAATTCCCGATACTTTTTGAACACACCTCGTAGATAAGCTTTATTCCACAGTATCGCTCTTGATGTTGCCACTGTTACAGAGCTGGGTGTAGTTGTGAGCAGGTTGGCAGAAGAGCGGTGCCCTAACGACAGATACCGCTGCGGATTCCTGGCAGACAGTCCGGGATCGCGACCTGCGACCCTGGCCCTCTTCCGGGCTGCCCGTGCGGTATGCGTAGCGGCCACGGCCGGTTCTGTCGCGTGGCGGCTGTTACGTGCAGATGAGGGCACGGGCGACGCGCCCGCGGCTAACGGCTCCAGCCAGGAATCCTCTTACCGGTTCCGAAGCCACAGTTCCGTTCGACACCTGTACTGGGCCAACTGCCTGGCTAAATAACGCTGACGCGGTAGCACTCCACCTTCATGGCCCCGTACGGGACTCTGTGTTGGAACGTAACCTCGCATTCGATGTTTTTCAGGCGTGTGGTTTGGTGAGTCAGTGGTGAAGGCTCACCATTCGACCTTCCAGGCTGGCCCTCTTCGATTTTTCTTCGTACTTGTAGAATCTGAACATCAGTTGCAGGGCACCAGTTTTTCCTTAAAACTGTACGGTGCAATACTTTAAAGAATCGCCTTTTTACAGGGTGCGGCGCGAGAACTTCCTTACTTTACAAATCAGTATATAAGGTTGGTGCATAAGTTCGTAGCGTTTTTATTTAGCATTGAGCCAGATCGCTGCTCGATCATCAGCGATCGGCTTGTTATCTTTGGCGCGTCCCCGGGCATGAGCATCTTTGCGTTTTCGGCTGGGGCGCGCAGGACGGCGAGAGGCAGTCGGTTTGGGGCGGCCGGTGAGACTGGCGGAGTGGTGGCTCGGGCTAAGCACGTGTGTGATGTCTGTTACGCTGGGCCTGTTTGCTTATCGTGAAACTCCTGCGGCGGTTACTGGTTGCCTGGAAGGCATTTCATATAAACTGTGCCAAGCCTCGCAGTGAGAGGGGAGTCCGGAGTTGGTGATGGCCTAGATGTTTGTACAAATTGAGGTGCCTGTGTGAGAAGCACGGCGTGGGCCTGTTGGTTGCTTCGTCCTTCTGGCAGCCACCGCAAGTGGATGTTCGGCCGGAATGTCTACAGTTTGTGGTGAGCATTGTGTGAACAAGTTCTCGTAGGATGTGCTCCCAGCCTGACTCTTAGCCTGTGTTATTTGTGGGTGTCGACCCCTTGTCTGTAACTGCTTCCGGGTGTCCTGTAAGTTTTCACAGCAAAACTGTGTTTTTGTGGCAATCTGTGTCTCTGGCTCAGCCTCCGCCTAGAAAGGGGAAAGAATAAGCTCCTGTTTCTTTGGGACACTGCAGTTCACACAGAAGTGGCGTAATGTTAATTGTATGTAAAGTGTATTTAATGTCTTGCAGTTTTCTGGGGCACGCAGCTGTGTTATTGAACTCATTTTGAAGTGTTCTGTCGGGTGAATGACTGCTCCCCACTTCAGAGTATTCTTTTGAGTAGTATTGTAAGGTTTTTTGGATATTTGTTAGTGGGGGTGTATTGGTTCAATTTTGTTTTTCTCTTTCTTTGAACTACGGATAATTGTTTAGCTTATCTGGTTATTGGCTTAACTCGCGCTTCACGCACTAAATCAGCTGATATTGAAATTGATTTTTTTTTAAATTCCTGTTTAATGTCTGACAGATTCAAATGTAACTTCATTTATGTTATTTGAAATAAATGTGTTGGATTGACCTTAATGAATTATGTGCAATCGAGGTAAGGGACCCAGTCCTTCATTAGTGCTTGACAGTGGCGTGTGGTTCGGGTTGTGAGCCCCGTTCTCGGACCAAGCATGTTGGTATTACAGTTGATATGAGTTTGTTTACCGAGTGTCATTTTTTATTTGTAGTTCGCGTTTGCTATTTGAGTTTACATATCATCATTTTGTCATTTGGAGCTGTGGACGCTAGAAAACGGAGAGTCAGGTGGGGAAATCGAAACGTTTCCGACGTGTTCATCTATTTGAGTCTAATAAAGGAGTGACTGCAGTGGAGGCAGCTAGAAACTTTTGCGCTGTGTATGGGGATAGTAGCATTGGATAAAAAGCGGCAAGAAAATGGATTTCTCGTTTTAAGGAGGGTAGTTTTGACATTAGCGTCTCTCCATGTTCAGGAAGATCTTCGAGGTTTGATGAAGATCGTTTACGCGCATTAATGATCCACGTCAGTGTACTCGAAAAATGGTTAATGTAATAACCTGTAATCATTGCACCACTGTGCGACATCTGCATGCAAAGGGGAAGGTTCAAAAATCGGGTATATGGGTACCGCATCCTATAAGCCAAAATCACAAAAATCAGCTTGTGGCCACATGCTTGCTTGTCATCAATTGGCTCGTGAGCAACACCGAACATTCCTTTCTCCTATATTGGTGATGAGAAATGTTGTCTCTACGGTAACATAAGGAAAAGAAAGGAATGGTTGAGTCCAAACAAAGCAGCAACTCCACGTACAAAGACCTGCGCACATCTAGAAAGGATAATGATATGTATTTGGTGGAACAGCGACAGTGTCGAGTACTAAGAGCTGCTTCCCCTAGGTGTAACCATCACTTCTGACATTTATTATTAACAAATGAGACACCTTGCAGACATAGTCCAAGAACAACGATCGCAGTAATGCGTGAAGTAAAGCTGCTCTACGATAACGCTCCCCCCCCCCCCCCGCCCCTCCCCCCCCCTCCTTCTTCTAGACTGACAAAAAACAGTATACCAGAGTTGGGTTGGGATGTCTTTCCCCACTCACCTTATTCACCTGATCCTGCGCCCTCAGATTTTCACCTTTTCCGCTTTCTATCGAACAACCTTCGAAGAACTTATTTCCGGATGAAAATGCATTCCGAACATGGCTCGACGAGATCTTCGCCTCAAAACTACGTGCTTACTACAGTCGCGGAATCGAAAAGTTATCCCAGCGTTGGCAGACTGTTCTCAATAGTGAAGGAGAATATATTATTGATGACTAAAGTCTCTTAACTGTATCTGTTGTGTTTATTAAACTTATACAAAAATTCTACGAACTTATGTACCAACTCAATAATTATCTTTTCTTACATAGAAGTACATTCACACTTTTATTTCATTAGGGTTTGAGAATGATACCTTGAAGGCGGCCTCCGTTCTGCTCAATGAATTTAGGGAGCCGAAGTCGGAAGTTTCGGTCCATTTGTCCAGTATATCTCTGTGTGTGTTGCAATAGCAGCACGAATATTGTTCCGCAGCTCATCCATGGTCCGCGGGCGATTGGTATGCACCGAAGATTTAAGATAGCCCCGTAAGAAAAAGTCGCCGGGCTCTAAATCTGGGGAGCGCACTGGCCACTGAAGATCGCTCCTTAAAGATATGAGACGGTTGGGGACGTGTTCGCCCAAGTGTGCAGTGTGATCCGTGGCGCCTTCTTGTTACCAGACATCCCCCCACATTCAGTTCTTCAAATTCGGGAAAAACAAACTCCTCAGTGATGTGGACATGATGCTCAGAAGTGGCTGTAACTGTCCTTCCGTTCTCTTCGGAAAACCAGGACTGATAGTGCCAGTTTTGGATAAAGCACACCAAACAGTCACACGTTCTGTACGAATTGGCTGCGCGCGAAGTTCTCGTGGGTTCGTGCCCCTCCAATATCGCATGTTTAGCTTATTCCTCCAGCCATACAAATGAAAACATGCCTCGTCTCTGAAGAACACAAGGACCTCAAGAGGCAGGTTTCCGATCAAGGCTGCACACGCATTTTTGGCGAAACAAAATCGCATAGATTAAGTTTGTGCACCACGGCCAGTTCGTAATAATAAAATTTCAGGTCTTCTTGGAGAATTGGTCTCTCTGTGCGGTGTGAAACTGCAAGACCAGGTGCGTGTCTGCGCGCAGGTCGCTTTGGGGAATTCACAATCTCCAGCCTTACTTTCTCGACGTTTGCTGATGTTGATGATCCTTTTTCTGCACACTAGCGGTATCCTTAAACGTGTCCACCCACCTAACACTCGATTTTCGTTAAGGAACATGACCTAGAGGCGCGATATTAAACTGTTCCCTGAATGCACGCCGGGTTGCGATGACCGAACAGTCATTCGGAAAGTAAGTCGCCATCGCGAACATCTATCGTCTTCTGCATGATCGTTAGTAAACTAGCCTTAAAAAAACGTTAGGCCCTGCCCTTTCGAATGCGCTCAAGCCAACGCAACGAGTAACGGCCTTTTGTGTGGCACGCGTTTCAAATAAGGGATTTCTCGCGCGACGCGTAATAGGTCATCACAAGACTTACCAGAGCCGTGAAGAACAAATCATTCGCTGGTGATTAAGTGTACAGTGTAAAATTCTTATATTGGCAAAGTCCCTGGTTCGATTCTCGCTAGTAACGACGTTAGACTAGTGAAATTTTGCTGTCATTGTGGTTCTTAAAGCAGCTCCTTAACACAGGCACTAATCAAATTCTTGGAGAAATGCTTATCAGGTGATATACACTCCTGGAAATTGAAATAAGAACACCGTGAATTCATTGTCTCAGGAAGGGGAAACTTTATTGACACATTCCTGGGGTCAGATACATCACATGATCACACTGACAGAACCACAGGCACATAGACACAGGCAACAGAGCATGAACAATGTCGGCACTAGTACAGTGTATATCCACCTTTCGCAGCAATGCAGGCT
This sequence comes from Schistocerca piceifrons, assembly GCF_021461385.2. NCBI lineage: Eukaryota > Metazoa > Arthropoda > Insecta > Orthoptera > Acrididae > Schistocerca > Schistocerca piceifrons. Next base: position 314,817,823 of record NC_060143.1, on the reverse strand, counting down.
GCTATTCTCCCATGGAGACGATCGTAGAGATGCTGGATGTAGTCCTGTGGAACGGCTTGCCATGCCATTTCCACCTGGCGCCTCAGTTGGACCAGCGTTCGTGCTGGACGTGCAGACCGCGTGAGACGACGCTTCATCCAGTCCCAAACATGCTCAATGGGGGACAGATCCGGAGATCTTGCTGGCCAGGGTAGTTGACTTACACCTTCTAGAGCACGTTGGGTGGCACGGGATACATGCGGACGTGCATTGTCCTGTCGGAACAGCAAGTTCCCTTGCCGGTCTAGGAATGGTAGAACGATGGGTTCGATGACGGTTTGGATGTACCGTGCACTATTCAGTGTCCCCTCGACGATCACCAGTGGTGTACGGCCAGTGTAGGAGATCGCTCCCCACACCATGATGCCGGGTGTTGGCCCTGTGTGCCTCGGTCGTATGCAGTCCTGATTGTGGCGCTCACCTGCACGGCGCCAAACACGCATACGACCATCATTGGCACCAAGGCAGAAGCGACTCTCATCGCTGAAGACGACACGTCTCCATTCGTCCCTCCATTCACGCCTGTCGCGACACCACTGGAGGCGGGCTGCACGATGTTGGGGCGTGAGCGGAAGACGGCCTAACGGTGTGCGGGACCGTAGCCCAGCTTCATGGAGACGGTTGCGAATGGTCCTCGCCGATACCTCAGGAGCAACAGTGTCCCTAATTTGCTGGGAAGTGGCGGTGCGGTCCCCTACGGCACTGCGTAGGATCCTACGGTCTTGGCGTGCATCCGTGCGTCGCTGCGGTCCGGTCCCAGGTCGACGGGCACGTGCACCTTCCGCCGACCACTGGCGACAACATCGATGTACTGTGGAGACCTCACGCCCCACGTGTTGAGCAATTCGGCGGTACGTCCACCCGGCCTCCCGCATGCACACTATAAGCCCTCGCTCAAAGTCCGTCAACTGCACATACGGTTCACGTCCACGCTGTCGCGGCATGCTACCAGTGTTAAAGACTGCGATGGAGCTCCGTATGCCACGGCAAACTGGCTGACACTGACGGCGGCGGTGCACAAATGCTGCGCAGCTAGCGCTATTCGACGGCCAACACCTTGGTTCCTGGTGTGTCCGCTGTGCCGTGCATGTGATCATTGCTTGTACAGCCCTCTCGCAGTGTCCGGAGCAAGTATGGTGGGTCTGACACACCGGTGTCAATGTGTTCTTTTTTCCATTTCCGGGAGTGTATTTATCTGGCAGTAATCTTCTTGAAGTTTTGGTAAAACGATGTACTAACGACTGACGTAAACAAGTTTGAACACAATAATAGTGTTTACAAATGTGCTGTAGAATTGAAAGTGTATATATGTACATAATACTGGTCCGATTCTCGCTAGAACAATGTTAAACTTGTGGAATTTTGTTGTCGTTGTAGTTCTTAAAACAGCTCCATAATACAGGCACTTCTCAACTTATTGGGAAATGCTTATCAGGCAGTATATTTATCTGACTGTAGTCTCTTTGAAATTTTGCTAAAGCTATGTACTATGCACTGACGTATGTACTAAGCATTGACGTAAGCAGGTGACATTAAACTCTTGAACACAGTAATATTGTTAAGAAATGTGCTGTGGAATTAAAAGTGTATATATGCACTTAAACATGTCTACTCATACTGTATGTCTACTCATACTGTACGGAACTTCAAAACCGTGTATTCACTAAGGGAAACAGTAAGTTATTTTTCGCTTTATCTTAGTTCTGTCAACTTATATTACCATCGTTATCTTACCAGGAACAGAATTAATCTAAATCTGAATAAAATTGATGTAGACTGTCAAACCACCAGAAGATGAGCCCCCAGGGCTCGAAATGCATCGTGCATTGAAATAACATCACGATTGTGGCTGAGGGCGGTTCTTCTTTATTTTGCGAAAATGATGGTCACGGAGGAAACACTGACAACAATAGATGAAACAGTACATAGTAATTACAATCTTAGGCGTCTGTGGCTCGTTAAAAGTGAGGATGAAGGCGCGTTGCATTTCGGGGGAAAAGGGAGGGGAGGGGGGGGGGGCGCAATAAACAAACTGTGACACCCGCTTCAACCCCCTGCCACCCACCCTCCAGAACCAAACTCCAGATCCACGTCTGGGTGCTACAGCGTCTCAAACTCTGCGTCGTAGTGAATCGTACTGTGAAAACAGTGTTACAATAGGATCGTTGCGCCATTCACAACTTCACATGGTGAATTGTTTACAAACAAGTCACGAGTTGACATTGACGCCTGCTTTGCTTGCATTTAAGTCGTGACTGTTGCTGCGTGAGGTTTTCTCGCGTACAGATCTCTACCCCCTCCTCCGAAGCCTTTGTTAATTAGATTCCGTCTGACTTTCTCGAGAAAGAACGAGAGATTGCCTCCGGAGAAAGTGACCGAGCTACTTGACGCATGGAGCACTCAAGGCGAAGGTCGATTAGACCGAATAAGCCGTGCTTTTAGTGGAAAATGTCTAATTCCACTACTGTCTCTCAGGCCTTTCCATCATCCTATGGAGAATTCAGTATTTTTGTGGGACACCAGCAGGCGGCGTTCTATTTCTTAGTCCATTTCTAGCATCCGTGAGCTTCTCTGCCGAGAATAACACGGTAAGTGCCATAACCTAATCTGCCAGAAACTTCAATCAGTGGAAGAGGGATCAAAATAAGCAAACACGTATCTCAGCTTCTCCGTAGATACTGGCCCGTTTCCGAGAAAACAAGCGCCAAAGTTTTCGAGGTACAGTATGTGCCTTTTAGAGAGTAAATCGTCTACCGGAAGCGGCTACCATCGCGACTTCAAAGTTTCGTGCCTCGTGTTCGAAACCCGATAATTATTTTTATTTTTGTTTTGCATTTCTATACCCATGTCCGTAAAGGATCACTATTGGAATATTTTTCAATGTATTCTGGAATAACGTAATACTTACTCGTCTACTAATTGTGTGTCTGGTGAACAAATTCAAAAAAAAAAAAAAGAGAAAAAACAATATATGAATGGAAAAATTATTTGAAACTGTTGTTGGTGAAATTCCTGTAGTGTATCTTGATTCGTAATCAGTTGGGAGCCCCAGTTTTCGGAATCGTGATCCGTCATGCGTGGTTTGCCGTGAAATTATTGCCAAAGTGTGAAACAGTGGTAAGGACATTTCTTTTCCTAGTAAGATTCATATGAAGAAATGTCGCCGTGGCAAACCTGCCTTCTCGCGATGTTCGTGGTGTTCGCAGTTTCTATGTTTCGAGCATTTCTACGATCGGTATCATCCAAGGGAATGCGCCAAATCCTCCTGAAGAACAAACGCAAGAATAATATACAAGAATTAAGAATTGATATAAGAAAGAAATATAAGAATATGTAACTGTAAAAAGATTGTAAGCACTGAAAATACCGTACACTAATGTATTATATAATGAATGTTTGACGCTTCTTGTGAAACCAAGTTGTAATTTTACAATTAATATAAGGCCCTTGTATTCCTTAACTTGATAAGAAACATTCGTGTAATAATCTTCAACGGGCATTGCTACAAAAATTTAAATAAAAGAAATACAAATAAAAAAGCAATGATTCGGTTTCGAAAGCGATACGAAAAACCGAAACTTCGCCACGCTAGCCACTACGCTTCCACTTTTTTTGTTTGCTTACTTATTAAAGACGTTACCCCCTTTCTTATCGTTTTTTGCAGTTAGTGCCACAGTCAGCTACAGGCTGGAGGAGACAAGGTGGACAGGGGCCGAATCCCGAAGCCTGACCAAGATGCCTACCCCTTCCCTGCCGCCGTGCTGCGTCCTCACATTACTCACATTAATTTTACTTATTTATTTCATTTTTTGTACACGGATATGCAGAGGAAAAACAAAGTAAAACAAGTCCACCCATCCGGAGTCATAAAAATTCCAAAAGGTGAGAAAGGATGGCACGCGGTCCGAATCCAAGGCGTAGGCGCGTCATGTTTTACTCCGAATCAGACGGGCACCGGCCACGACGGGAACACGCCGACTTAGTGGAGGCGTGGTAAAAACGCTGTAAAGATACACCACTGGCCATTAAAACTGCAACACCACGATGATGTGCTACAGACGAGAAATTTAACCGACAGGAAAAAGATGCTGTGATACGCAAATCATTACATTTTCAGAGCATTCAAACAAGGTTGGCGCCGGTGGCGACACCTACAACGTGCTGATATGAGGAAAGTTTCCAACCGATTTCTCATACAGGAACAGCAGTTGACCGGCGTTACCTGGTGAAACGTTGTTGTGATGCCTCGTGTAAGGAGGAGAAATGCGTACCATCACGTTTCCGACTTTGATAAAGGTCAGATTGTAGCCTATCGCGATTGCGGTTTATCGTATCGCGACATTGCGACAGTCGAGATCCAATGACTGTTAGCAGAATATGGAATCGGTGGGTTCACGAGGGTAATACGGAACGCCGTGCTGGATCCTAACGGCCTCGTATCAGTAGCAGTCGAGATGACAGGCATCTTATCCGCATGGCTGCAACGGATCGTGCAGCCATATCTCGATCCCTGAGTCAACAGATGGGGACGTTTGCACGACAACAACCATCTGCACGAACAGTTCGACGACGTTTGCAGCAGCTCGGAGATCATGGCTGCGGTAACCCTTGACGCTGCATCACAGACAGGAGCGCCTGCGATGGCGTACTCAACGACGAACCTGGGTGCACGAATGGCAAAACGTCATTTTTTCGGATGAATCCAGGTCCTGTTTACAGCATCATGATGGTCGCATCCGTGTTTGGTGACATCGCGGTGAACGCACATTGGAAGCATGTATTCGCCATCGTCATACTGGCGTATCACCTGGCGTGATGGTATGGGGCGCCATTGGTTACACGTCTCGGTCACCTCTTGTTCGCATTGACGGCACTTTGAACAGTGGACGTTACATTTCAGATGTGTTACGACCCGTGGCTCTACCCTTCATTCGATCCCTGCGAAACCCTACATTTCAGCAGGATAATGCACGACCGCATGTTGCAGGTCCTGTACGGGCCTTTCTGGATACAGAAAATGTTCAACTGTTGCCCTGGCCAGCACATTCTCCAGATCTCTCACCAATTGAAAACGTCTGGTCAATTGTGGCGGAGCAACTCGCTCATCACAATACGCCAGTCACTACTCTTGATGAACTGCGGTATCGTGTTGAAGCTGCATGGGCAGCTGTACCTGTACACGCCATGCAAGCACTGTTTGACTCAATGTCCAGGCGTATCAAGGCCGTTATTACGGCCAGAGGTGGTTGTTCTGGGTACTGATTTCTCAGGATCTATGCAACCAAATTGCGTGAAAATGTAATCACATGTCAGTTCTAGTATAATATATTTGTGCAATGAATACCCGTTTATCATCTGCATTTCTTCTTGGTGTAGCAATTTTAATGGCCAGTAGTTTAATTGGAAAAATAAGCGCGATAAAGTGCGCGCAACCTCCGCATGTGCAGTCTGCAATTATTGCCAAAAATCAAGGTGCGAATGATGAGCATCTCCAAACAGATATGCTAAAGTCCAGCCGGTTATCCAGAGAACCGCCCTGGACTTCGTTGCAGGAAAACATTCCGCCGCTGGGTAAAGTAAGGACTCGGGGCCCGTAACTTGCGACAGCACTTGTAGAAAACACGCTATCATTTGTCACCCCAACAACCAGACATCCGCAAAGGCTACACAGCTGAAGTGGTGACGAACATCGTCGACACTATGAGAGGCAGCGCAGAGGGTAGAGGTCGCCAATCCTATGGTATGGAGACGCTGATTAGGCGGATACTTCCCACAGGTCGCATAATACCAGGTCGATCTGATATGCTTCTTTACTGGCGACACCACGCAGGAAAAGGACGTAGAAATCCTTCACTCATAGGTGCGTTCGTGGGCGCTTGGGCTGAGACTGTTACGTGCTAAAAGGCGTCTAAATTAAATGGAAAACTTTGACGGTCGTTTTCTCGGAAACGGTCTAGTATCTACAGATAAGACGAGACAAGTGTTCGCGTATTTTGGCTCAGTTTCGACTGAGCGAAATTTCTGGGAAATCGGGTTATGGCACTTGCCGTGTTCTCCTCGTGAGTAGCTACCAGGCTCCATACAGGACATTGTCGAAGCGACATTAAACCCAGATCTTCCTTCCGTCATATTAGTGTGGTAAGAACTACAGCTACATTGCCAGGCATTAAAACAAACATTGTGAAGGTATCATTTGCGTAATATTCGTATGTGAGCGATTAGCATTTCATTGTGGCCGCACGCAGCTAGGAGTAACGCTATCTGTTGCTAAAGTTGTCCCCAGTCCGAAGACTGGTTTGATGCAGCTTTCCACTCTAATCTATTCTGTACAACTCTTTATCTATCCAGTTAACTACTGAACCTATGCCCATCCGTACCTGCCTACTGTATTCGAGCCTTGGTTTCCCTCTACCGTTTTTACCTCCACATTTCTCTGTGTTACCCAGTTGATCACCACTAGATGCCTCAAGATCTGTCCTATCAACCGGTCTGTTCTTTTAATCAAATTGGGCTCTAAATTTCATTTTCCATAATTCGATTCAGTAGCTGCTCTTTACTTGTCCGATCTGCAATTCTTCTGTAGCACCACATTTCAAAAACTTCTATTCTCTTCTTGTCTGGACTGTGCATCGTCTATGTTTTACTTCTGCACAAGACTATACTCCATACAAACACCTTCAGAAAAGACATCTCAATCTTTAAATGTATATTTGTGCTTGAAAACTCCTCTTTTTTAGAAACGCTTTTCTTGCTATTGCTAGTCTGTATTTTACATCCTCTTTACTTCGGCCATCATCAGTTATTTTGGGTCCAAATAACAAAACTCATCTACTGCTTATAGGGTCTCATTTCCTAATCTAATTCCTTCAGCATCAACTGATTTGATTCGATTATATTCCGCGCTTTATTTTATTTTTGTGGATGTTCGTGTTATGATCTCTTTCAAAGTCACTATCCGTTCCCTTCACTGGTCTTCCAAGTTGTTTGCCGTTTCTGGTAGAATTACAATGTCATTGGCAAACTTGACACCTTTATTTCTTCTCGTTGAACTCTGTCTTTCCAAATTTTCCTGGTTTCGTTTTCAGTATACAGATTGAATAACATTTGGAATAGGGCACATCCCTGTTTCACACTCTTGTCAGCTACTGCATGTCCCTCGTCTCCTATAACTGCAGCCTATAAACGTTGTAGATAACTTTTCTCTCCATGTAGTTTTATGCCTTCAGAATTAGAACGAATGTAATCCAATTCACGAAGTCAGAAGCTTTCTCTTAATCTAAAACTGCACTATAAACGTACGTTCGCCTTTCTTTAACTTCTAAGGTCTAAGGCAAGTCGCAGATAAGTATTGGCTCACGTGTTCCTACATTTCTTCAATACGCGAAGCGGTCTTCCTCCAGGTAGGCTTCAACCACTTTTTCCATTTTTCTGTAAATAATTCGTGTCACTATATAGTTCGATAAGATTCATTTCTCACATCAGGTGATTTCTTTGAAATTGGAATTATTATCTACATCTACATCTACATTGATACTCCGCAAGCCACCCAACGGTGTGTGGCGGAGGGCACTTTACGTGCCACTGTCATTACCTCCCTTTCCTGTTCCAGTCGCGTATGGTTCGCGGGAAAAACGACTGTCTGAAAGCCTCCGTGCGTGCTCTAATCTCTCTAATTTTACATTCGTGATCTCCTCGGGAGGTATAAGTAGGGGGAAGCAATATATTCGATACCTCATCCAGAAACGCACCCTTTCGAAACCTGGCGAGCAAGCTACACCGCGATGCAGAGCGCCTCTCTTGCAGAGTCTGCCACTTCAGTTTATTAAACATCTCCGTAACGCTATCACGGTTACCAAATAACCCTGTGACGAAACGCGCCGCTCTTCTTTGGATCTTCTCTATCTCCTCCGTCAGACCGATCTGGTACGGATCCCACACTGATGAGCAATACTCAAGTATAGGTCGAACGAGTGTTTTGTAAGCCACCTCCTATGTTGATGGACTACATTTTCTAAGCACTCTCCCAATGAATCTCAACCTGGTACCCGCCTTACCAACAATTAATTTTATATTCTTCTTGAACTCTTGTTTCGCGTGTGTGATCTATCTTGCACACCAGGTGGAAAAGTTTTGTTATGGTTGGCTTTCCTAAGTATCTCTGTAATTCTGGGGAGTGCCGTGTAGTCCAGGGGTCGTTTTTCTGCTTTGGTCGTTCAGTGTTCGTATCAGATGCTTCCCCCTGTATCATATCTCCCATCTCATCTTCAGCCACTTCCTCTTCTTTTTCTATAATTTTGTCTTGAAGTTAATTTCCCTTGTATAGCCGTTCTATAATATTCCTTTCATGTTTCCCTTCTTTGCTTAGCACTGATTCGCCATCAGAAATCTTGATATTCATACAGCTGATCCTCTTTTCTTCATCGGTCTCTTTAATTTTCGTGTAGACGACATTTATGTTTCCCTTCGGGTGATAAATGCGTGGACTCTAGTAAACTCCGCCCGGACAGCCCTTGGAAGGCCCAAAGGTACCGACCGACCGCTGTGTCATCCTCAGTCCACCGCTCTCCCCGCCGTTGTCAGTTGTCGTGACCGGAACCGTTACGTCTAGTTCAAGTAGCTCCTCAGTTTGCGTCACAAGGGTTGAATGCACCCTACTTGCCAACAACGCTCGGCAGACCGGACGGTCACCCATCCAAATGTTAGCCAAGAGCAACAGCACTTAACTTCGGTGATCTGATGGGAACCGGTGTTACCACTGCGGCAAGGCCGTTGGCTGATGCATGTCTATATAGCCTCGATTTTGTGCTCTAGGAAATACAAAACAGCATTTCATTCTAAACGGAGAGAATTCTTCAGACGGAAAAGTAAATTCGTGCCTACCACAAGGGTTTAAAAAATGGCTCTGAACACTATTGGACTTAACTTCTGAGGTCATCAGTCCCCTAGAACTCAGAATTACTTAAACCTAACTAACCTAAGGACATCACACACTTCCATGCCCAAGGCAGGATTCGAACCTGCGACCGTAGCGGTCGCGCAGTACCAGACTGTAGCGCCTAGAACCGCTGGGCCACTCTGGCCGGCCCAACCACAAGGGAATGTCATACATCTATACTGATTTATATAAATAATAAAGTACGAGGGCTACTGGGAAAATATGTAATGATTGTTCGCCAAATGGAAACCACAGTGACAATCCGATGAAGCTTTACACAGATGAGTTGGACAGTGTCTCTGGTGTCCCCGTAGACAGCGTCACTTCGCTCATCTCACTTCTAAACGCACAGTGAGCGCGTAAGGATGCCTAGGAAACGGTATCTCTCGCCAAGTATGGGTGACTGCCGAGAGATTTCGCCTAATTTCATGCAACTCTACATAACGTAACTGTCGTGCAGTTCCTCCTTCATGACGGTTCAAAACTATGGAACATAACATCTGAGGTCATCGGTCCCCTAGACTTAGAACTACTTAAACCTAACTAACCTAAGGACGTCACACACATCCATGCCCGAGGCAGGATTCGAACCTGCGACCGTAGCAGGAGCGCGGTTCCGGACAGAAGCGCCTAGAATCGCTCGGCCATAGCGACCGGCCATGACAGTTCTCGGCCAAGTTCTGCAGAGGTAATGAGGACGCTCCCGCAGCGTTTTCGATGGGAAGTGTCTGATCAGCCACCATACAGCCCGGACTTGGCTCCTCTCATTTTCGTCTCTGCTGAGAAGAGCCGCTGGGTATGAAGAGAAAGATTCTGGTACAGACAACGAGCTGCCGTCCAGCATAGAAAATGGACAGCGGGCTGCCTTCTATGACGACGGTATTGGGAAGTTGGTATGTGTGTGTGTGAATTCCTAAGGGACCAAACTGCTGATTTTTGGACAACATGATTGTGGGGAGAAGCAGCGATTAGTATGATTAATTAATAATTCAAGAACAGTCTTAATCGCATTTATTATTGTTATAATACCGCCAACCGGTTGCAACCCGACGTAGGGGTCATCTTCTGAGCGTTTACTGTCATCGTTTCCTGCCGTTATGTAGACAGGAATGACACCACCAGCAGTCGACCAATGGTGTAAACGCCCAGAAGATGACCCCTACGTCGGGTTGAAACCGGTTGGCGGTATTATAACAATAATAAATGCGATTAAAACTGCTGAGGTCATCGGTCCCTATTACACACTATTTAAACTAACGTAACCTTACTTATGCTAAGAACAACACACACACCCATGCTCGAGAGAGGACTCTAACCTCCGGCGGGAGGGGCCGCGCAATCCGTGACATGGCGCCTCTAACCACGCGGCCACTCCGCGCGGCTGGGATGTTGGTACAGCGCTACGACAGATGTCTTAAATCGGAAAGGCGACTATATAGAGAAGTAGCTGGAAGGTGTAGCTAACTGCTGCAAATAAAATAGTTTAGATTTTCACTGTGGTTTCCATTTCGCAACGGATCTTTCTTTATTTTCCGAATAGCCATCGTAATATCTGAGGCACCGGGAGGATCTGATTGCTTGACAGCAACATTCAATATTTTTTTAAATAAATGGAAATGAATTCAATAAATACTTCCTTGCGTTCATAAAACTCCACTACACTCGAAAAATAAAAACAAAATAACTTTGTCACAAAATTTTTAAAGCAGTGGTAATTAAAGGTTTAATAGCTCCTCCGAACATAACCATCTTTAGGCTGGGATGTAATTTCTTACAACTTAAATAATTTGTTGCAAGTTGTTGTCGTTGTTGTTGTTATGGTCTTCAGTCCTGAGACTGGTTTGATGCAGCTCTCCATGCTACTCTATCCTGTGCAAGCTTCTTCATCTCCCAGTACCTGCTGTAACCTACATCCTTCTCAATCTGCTTAGTGTAGTCATCTCTTGGTCTCCCTCTACGATTTTTACCCTCCACGCTGCCCTCCAATACTAAATTGGTGATCCCTTGATGCCTCAGAACATGTCCTACCAACCGATCCCTTCTTCTGGTCAAGCTGTGCCACAAACTTCTCTTCTCCCCAATCCTATTCAATACTTCCTCATTAGTTATGTGATCTACCCATCTAATCTTCAGCATTCTTCTGTAGCACCACATTTCGAAAGCTTCTATTCTCTTCTTGTCCAAACTATTTATCGTACCTGTTTCACTTCCATACATGGCTACACTCCATACAAATACTTTCAGAAATGACTTCCTGACACTTAAATCAATACTGGATGTTAACAAATTTATCTTCTTCAGAAACGCTTTCCTTGCCATTGCCAGCCTACATTTTATATCCTCACTACTTCGACCATCATAAGTTATTTTGCTCCCCAAATAGCAAAACTCCTTTACCACTTTAAGTGTCTCATTTCCTAATCTAATTCCCTCGACATCACTCGACTTAATTCGACTACTTTCCATTATCCTCGTTTTGCTTTTGTTGATGTTCATCTTATATCCTCCTTTCAAGACACTATTCATTCCGTTCAACTGCTCTTCCAAGTCCTTTGCTGTCTCTGACAGAGTTACGATGTCATCGGCGAACCTCAAAGTTTTTATTTCTTCTCCATGGATTTTAATACCTACTCCGAATTTTTCTTTTGTTTCCTTCGCTGCTTGCTCAATATACAGATTGAATAACATCGGGGAGAGACTACAACCCTGTCTCACTCCCTTCCCAACCACTGCTTCTCTTTCATGTCCCTCGACTCTTATAACTGCCATCTGGTTTCTGTACAAATTGTAGATAGCCTTTCGCTCCCTGTATTTTACCCCTGCCACCTTCAGAATTTGAAAGAGAGTATTCCAGTCAACATTGTCAAAAGCTTTCTCTAAGTCTACAAGTGCTAGAAACATAGGTTTGCCCTTCCTTAATCTAGCTTCTAAGATAAGTCGTAGGGTCAGTATTGCCTCACGTGTTCCAACATTCTACGGAATCCATTCTGATCTTCCCCGAGGTCGGCTTCTACTAGTTTTTCCATTCGTCTGTAAAGAATTCGCGTTAGTATTTTGCAGCTGTGACTTATTAAACTGATAGTTCGGTAATTTTCACATCTGTCAACACCTGCTTTCTTTGGGATTGGGATTATTATATTCTTCTTGAAGTCTGAGGGTATTTCGCCTGTTTCATACATCTTGCTCACCAGATGGTAGAGTTTTGTCAGGACTGGCTCTCCCAAGACCGTCAGTAGTTCCAATGGAATGTTGTCTACTCCGGGGGCCTTGTTTCGACTCAGGACTTTCAGTGCTCTGTCAAACTCTTCACGCAATATCGTATCTCCCATTTCATCTTCATCTACATCCTCTTCCATTTCCATAATATTGTCCTCAAGTATATCGCCCTTGTATAGATCCTCTATATACTCCTTCCACCTTTCTGCTTCCCTTCTTTGCTTAGAACTAGGTTTCCATCTGAGCTCTTGATGTTCATACAAGTGGTTCTCTTATCTCCAAAGGTCTCTTTAATCTTCCTGTAGGCAGTATCTATCTTACTCCTAGTGAGACAAGCCTCTACATCCTTACATTTGTCCTCTAGCCATCCCTGCTTAGCCATTTTGCACTTCCTGTCGATCTCATTTTTGAGTCGTATGTATTCCTTTTTGCCTGCTTCATTTACTGCATTTTTATATTTTCTCCTTTCATCAATTAAATTCAATATTTCTTCTGTTACCCAAGGATTTCTACTAGCCCTCGTCTTTTTACCTACTTGATCCTCTGCTGCCTTCACTACTTCATCCCTCAAAGCTACCCATTCTTCTTCTACTGTATTTATTTCCCCCATTCCTGTCAATTGCTCCCTTATGCTCTCCCTGTATCTCTGTACAACCTCTGGTTCTTTTAGTTTATCCAGGTCCCATCTCCTTAAATTCCCACCTTTTTGCAGTTTCTTCAATTTTAATCTGCAGTTCATAACCAATAGATTGTGGTCAGAGTCCACATCTGCCCCTGGAAATGTCTTACAATTTAAAACCTGGTTCCTAAATCTCTGTCTTACCATTATATAATTTATCTGAAACCTGTCAGTATCTCCAGGCTTCTTCCATGTATACAGCCTTCTTTTATGATTCTTGAACCAAGTGTTAGCTATGATTAAGTTGTGCTCTGTGCAAAATTCTACCAGGCGGCTTCCTCTTTCATTTCTTAGCCCCAGTCCATGTTCACCTACTACGTTTCCTTCTCTCCCTTTTCCTACTACCGAATTCCAGTCACCCATGACTTTTAAATTTTCGCCACCCTTCACTATCTGAATAATTTCTTTTATTTCATCATACATTTCTTCAATTTCTTCGTCATCTGCAGAGCTAGTTGGCATATAAACTTGTACTACTGTAGTGGGCATGGGCTTCGTATCTATCTTGGCCACAATAATGCGTTCACTATGCTGTTTGTAGTAGCTTACCCGCATTCCTATTTTCCTATTCATTATTAAACCTACTCCTGCATTACCCCTATTTGATTTTGTGTTTATAACCCTGTAGTCACTTGACCAGAAGTCTTGTTCCTCCTGCCACTGAACTTCACTAATTTCCACTATATCTAACTTTAACCTATCCATTTCCCTTTTTAAATTTTCTAACCTACCTGCCCGATTAAGGGATCTGACATTCCACGCTCCTATCCGTAGAACGCCAGTTTTCTTTCTCCTGGTAACGACATCCTCTTGAGTAGTCCCCGCCCCCGCTTGTTGCAAGTATTGAACCTAAATGTTTGAGACATCCAGTGCTGCGAGCTTTTTTGCATTGGTGATCAGTGTTTTTGTCCATGCTAAAGAGAGTAAAAGCTCAGTAGAAGATTAATGCGGCCTAACAACCACTGCCATGACGTCGGAAAATTGGTTCCCCGGTTGGCAGTGGACGCTATTTATTTACTCACAAACAAAATTGCACTGGGAAGCACGATGTTTCTCACCTTGCTGCTTTACACTCGGTGAGAACTGACAAGGTTTCTTTCTCGCGAACCGTTGCAGTCAAGTGGGACGACGTTTACGGTAACGCCCTGTGAACTGGGGCTCACCAGCATTGTCGGGTTGCACTGCATATCTAGTGACTGGGTGGTCGCTCCACCAGAGGTGAAGACAGCAGAGTCACATAAGATGAACGAACAGAAGCACGCCACTTCACGCCTGCCCGGTTGTCGTTAGTCTGTTGTACAGTCTTGGGACACTTTATATGCTCGATTATTATGACTAAAGCCCTGATTTCTAAGTACAATACAATACACACATCAAAAAAAGTTTTGCATCATCCCGGTTCCTAGAACTCCTGAAGCTAGACGTTGACTGTGTATATTGTATCACAGACACAATCCCTTTGATTGTTCAGAGATATCACTAATCCCGCCCAAAGATGTAAACAACCATGCATGAGCAGCGCCTATTAGACGGAAGTGGTCCGACAGCCGATCAGTTCCAGTCATTCCACCAGGAAGGGGGTACACGGCTCGTTTGTCTGTTGTTCAACCATGCCTACACGGTCAATACCGCGGTCCGATCACGTCCGCATTGTTCCTTTGTGTCAGGAAGGGCTCTCAACAAGGGAAGTGTCAAGGCGCCTCGGAGTGAACCAAAGCGATGTTGTTCGGACATGGAGGAGGTACAGAGAGACAGGCACTGTCGATGACATGCCTTGCTCACCCCGCCCAAGGGCCACTAATGCAGTTGGTGACCGCTACCTCGGAGGAGCCCTGACAGCAACGCCACTATGTTGAATAACGCTTTTCGTGCAGCTACAGAACGTCGTGTTACGACTCGAATTGTGCGCAGTAGGCTGCATGATGCGCATCTTCACTCCCTACGTCCATGACGAGGTCCATCTTTGCAACCACGACACCATGCAGCGCGGTACAGATGGGCCCAACAACATGCCGAATGCACCGGTTAGGATAGGCATCACGTTCTCTTCACCGATGAGTGTCGCATATGCGTTCAACCAGACAATCATCGGAGACGTGTTTGGAGGCAACCCGGTCAGGCTGAACGCCTTAGATACAAACTGTCCAGCCAGTGCAGCAAGGTGGACGTTCCCTGCTGTTTTGGGTAGGCATTATGTGGGGCCGACGTACGCCGCTGGTGGTCATGGAAGGCACCGTAACGGCTGTACGATACGTGAATGCCATCCTCCGACCGATAGTGCAACCATATCAGCAGCATACTGGCGAGGCATTCATCTTCATTGACGACAATAGGCACCCCCATCGTGCACATCTTGTGAATGACTTCCTTCAGGATAACGACATCGCTCAACTAGAGTGGCCAGCATGAACCCTATCGAACATGCTTGGGATAGATTGAAAAGGCCCCGACCTCGGGATTAGCCGAGCGGTCTGAAGCGCTGCAGCCATGGACTGTGCGGCTGGTCCCGGCGGAGGTTCGAGTCCTCCCTCTGGCATGGATGTGTGTGTTTGTCCTTAGGGTAATTAAGGTTAAGTAGTGTGTAAGCTTAGGGACTGATGGCCTTAGCAGTTAAGTCCATAATATTTCACACACATTTGAACATTTTGAAAAGGGCCCACTAACCACTCTGAGGGATCTGCGCAGAATCGCCGTTGAGGAGAGGGACCAATGGTTCAAATGGCTCTGAGCACTATTGGACTTAACATCTGAGGTCATCAGTCCCCTAGAACTTAGAACTACTTAAACCTAACTAACCTAAGGACATCACACACATCCATGCCCGAGGCAGGATTCGAACCTCCGACCGTAGCGGTCATGCGCCTCCAGGCTGAAGCGCCTAGAACCGCTCGGCCACGCCGGCCGGCGAGAAGAGGGACAATCTGGACCAATAGTGCCTTGATGAACTTGTGGATAGCATGCCACGACGAATACAGGCATGTATCAATGCAAGAAGACGTACTACTGGGTATTAGAGGTACCGGTGTGTACAGCAATCTGGACCACCGCCTCTGAAGGTTTCGCTGTATGGTGGCACAACATGCAATGTGTAGTTTTCATGAGAAATAAAAAGGGCGGAAATGATATTTATGTTGATCTCTATTCCAATTTTCTGTACAGGTTCCGGAAGTCTCGGAACCTAGGTGACGCAAAACTTTTTTTATGTGTGTAGTAAAACAAGCAAGCAAATAAGCAGGAAAAACGGCGAAACTAAGCACCAAAATAAGCAAAAATGAATACCCGTAATTATGATTGTTTCACAGAACTCTTAGCTTGTTGAAAAATGGCTCTGAGCACTATGGGACTTAACAACTGTGGTCATCAGTCCCCTAGAACTTAGAACTACTTAAACCTAACTAACCTAAGGACATCACACACATCCATGCCCGAGGCAGGATTCGAACCTGCGACCGTAGCAGTCGCGCGGTTCCGGACTGCGCGCCTACAACCGCTAGACCGCCGTGGCCGGCTAGCTTGTTGAAGGCTGTTACAGTACACAAGGAACGTTGTCCTAAGATTTTCCTGTGTACAACTCCTGCGTCTGTCAATGAAGAATAATTTGAACAGTTGAAAATGTTCCTTCGAAATCGCATGACACCACAGGTGCATAGAAAAGCACCACAGTTGTTCGTCGGTGAATTCCTCTTCAATATTTGTTTCTTCACCGTAAGATTTTTAAAAATTTGACACGGTGTTTTGTAATCCACATTTTTGTCTATCACGCAATTCAGTTTCCCGAAATGAAGTTTTGCAACCCAGTGTGTTTCTAATGACACTGTCACTACGCTTCGTCCCTTAGAGAAAGTGAATGCTCCAAGTAATTATCTTGAGCTTCCAGCTTCTTTAAAATATTAGATACTTTGCGGAAACGATTACGGATGTACTGTATCTTTTCTTGGATGCCGTTTTTAGCAAAACATTCTTGGGCCGTGGCAGTACTGACTATGTTCTACATTTATGCAACTCAAAACATTTCTCGCTTCATTAAAATGTTCCGCGTAGTAATGATACACTCTGTAACCACGTACCCCACAGAGTTAAAACCGTCTGAGGAGGTAAAGCCAAATGTGGAATGAGTTTACGGGATTTTTAATTCTAATTGGTGACGTGACAAACGCTTTCTTTACACTAGAAACAAAAAGATCCACGTCGTTATATCGACTTCTGACAGTTTCAGCGGCACGATGTGAACTGTGAGGAAGGCACTACAGGTGAACTAATGTGGGGTAAAGAACTTCTAATTCAGTTCCCGCTTTAACGACATATGGAGGAGCATCACTGAGAAATGACAATACGCTGCCATACCGTGTCCCCTCTGGCCATAAGAAAGCCTAAAGACTCATTGAAAAATTTGGCAACAGCGGAATGATTTACTCGGCGAGTACTCGTATATTAACAAGAAATTATCTGCTTCCAGCTTTCATAGCACCAACTATAGCACTACACACGCACAGTCCCGATGCATCTGTGGTTTCGTCACAAGAAATTAATATGTTTTCGTGCTTCTGTGTATTCCGAATATTAAAAATTGCTACTTTAAAACACTGTGGCATATAGCTTTTGGACACTGTAGATTCGTCCTGCACCGTTTTGCTTGTGTATTTTTCTAAAAGTACACGAAGCTGCATACCATTCAATTTCTGCAACGGAAGGTCGGAACTCACTAATACTAAGCACAAGGCTTTGAAAAATCTATCACTACAACTCGATTGTTCGCCAACGTTGCTTTTAATCAGTTGCTGGTTTAACTTAGATTTGTCCTTAAACCTCTCGTATTAATACGCTGCACGATGTCATATTTTTTCTTGGCGGAAACACCTTTTCACATACCAAACAAAATAAGACTCTGCTATCTTCACTGAAAATATTCCCAGACTTTGCGTAAGAACGCCGATTGAGAGGTATTTGTGGGGGCATTCCCTCATCAGCGGGCAATCATGCACACTTAACGGACAAGCGTTGCACAACACACCGCAGCTAGGAATTCTGGGATTCGCTGTCCATACCAGTGGCATCATTCCAATGCGTTAACTGACTGATGAAGTGATGACTCATCTGCCCAACTGCGGCAAGTTTTTCTCCTTACACCAACGGCCTTGCGGCAGTGGTAACACCGGTTCCCGTCATATGACCGAAGTTAAGTGCTGTCGAGCTTGGCTAGTACTTGAATGGCCGATCGCACGCGTCTGCCAAGTGCTGTTAGCAAGCGGGGTGCACACAGCCCTTGTGAGGACAATTGAAGAGCTACTTGACTGAGAAGTAGCAGCTCCGGTTACGAAAACCGACAAAGGCCGGGTGAGCGGTGTGCTGACCACATGGCCTTCTACATCCGCAACTACATCAGCGGGTGTCCCATCTAGTTCTTCTTCCTTCCTCTTATAACCTCCAGCCTTCTCCTCTCATCCCTTCCAGCTTATTCTCTCCATTCTCCTTGACATCCATATCTCAAATGCTTCTGGGGTTTTTTTTCCCAAGTTCAGGGTCCGTGTTTCTGCCCCGTAGAGTGCCACAGTCTCGACGAAACACTTGCCAAGTCTTTTCCTCACACGTTTATCTAGTTTATCACATAATAACTTCCTCTCTCTAGAGAATGCCTTTTTTGCTTTGACACCTCCTGATGGCACCTCATGTCTTCAGTCATCGTACTTCCAAGATATTAAAAATGCTCTTACCTGGGTAGTAATAGCTTGTCGTACTTTAATATTTGGCAGTCTCCAGCTATTGCCGATCACCATACTCTTTGCCTTTGCTGCTTTGACTTTCATCCTGTACTGGATATTGTTGACTTTTCCAATAACGCCACTGGAAGAGGGTGACACAGCGGTCGGTCGTTACCGATGGGTCCCTCATGGCCTGTGGACGGAGTTACCGTTGATAAAGTGAAGTACACTCTAAGACAGAGAAAAAACGGTGCACCACGAAGAAACTATATGAATTGGACGGAAATCGGTAGATGTGATGTACCCCTACAGATAAACAAATGTTTAAAATTTCAGAAAAATTGGATTATTTATTCAAGAGAAAGGGCTTCACAAACTGAGTTAGGCAGTAACGCGTTATTCACCTCTGGCCCATATGCTTGCGGTTATTCGGCTCGACATTGATTAATAGAGTTGTTGGACATCCTCCTCATGGATACCGCGCCAAAGTCTGTCCAATTGACGCATTATATCGTCAGAATCTCGAATCGGTTCTAAGTTGGGGAGGGATCCGGCGACCTTGCTGTTGCAAGCATGAAGACAAGCAGTAGAAACCCTCGCTGTGTGTGGGTGGGCATTATGTTGCTGGAATGTAACCCCAGGGTGGTTTGCCATGAAGGGCAACAAATGGGGCGTAGAAGATCGTCGAGGTACAGCTGTGCTGTAAGGGTGCCGCGATAACAACCAGAGGTGTCCACAGACCATCACTTCTGTTTCTCTGGCCACATTGCGGATGACAAGTTGGTATCCCACGGCTGGATGGGGAATCTTCAGATGCGTCTTCGCTGATCACTGTGACTCAGTTCTCGTCCAGTCAGTGAGATCCCTGGCCGAAGACATGTCTGAAGACGCCCCGGACAGTGATGGGGTACCCAGCATACGGTACGACAACCGGGAGTGATGGGCTGGGGCGCCATCTCTTTTCGCAGCATACCTCTTTTGTTGTCACCTGTGGTACCTTTCAGAACACCGGTTCGTCGACGATATGCTAGGCCCTGTTTTGTTGCTCTTCATGGCAAGGTGCCCTCGTCTTACATTTCAGAAAGATAATACCCGTCAGCAAACGGCGAGAGTTTCTAGTGCTTATCTTGGTACTTGCCAAACCCTACCTTGTCCGGCGAGATGGCCGAATCTCCCCCAATTAAGAACGTCTGGAGCATAATGGACAAGTCCCTCCAACCAGCTCGAGATTTTGACGGTCTAATCCACCAGTTCGACAGGATTTGGTACGATATCCCTCAGTGGGACGTGAAACAACTCTGTCAACAACCCTGCCAATCAATGCCAAGACGAATAACAGCTTGGACAACGGTCAAATGTTGGCCAACGCGTTATGGACGTTGCTCAGTTTGTGAAACTCTTTCTCTTGAATAAATCCAGTTTTTCGGAAATTGTAATCATTTGTTTGTATGTACATTTACATCACTTCTACCGATTTCCGTCTCATTTGGATAATTCCTTCGTGGTGCGTCCTCCTTCGTGGTGCGTCCTTTTTTTCCCTAGAGTTTATCTTGGAGTAATTCATTCAGAGTGAGCGGATATGTTGCACTTGTATCAGGCCAATTCAGGTATCTTCTTTAGCGGTCTGCATTTGCCGGACACAGCCGCACTTCCGCTACTGCCGATAATGAGTTACTGCAAGATACTCCACTTTGTCGATGGATTGCGCCATTTCATTTTCGCTCCTCCAGCGGTCTGTTGTGGTACCGTGGCGCGGGTATTTCCATGTACACTAGGACTGCAGACATGTACCTGCATACAAGCAAAAAAAATGCGTAACTTTACTTTTTTGAGGTGATAGATAGAATTGAACGATCATCCGTCATAATTTCCAGATTTAGTCTCCATTTTCCCGACCGAAAGTACTGCCAAGAATAAGAAATAGCAATACGACTGCCTTAGGGGAAGCTGCGGAGTCTGTGTGACAGAGTGAGAGAGCTAATCAAGTCTCTCGTGTCTAGCTGTCTTGAGTACGCGACGAATCGACTGTAATTAAATGTCGACGGTGAACGTGACTCCGAAGAGAAAGCTTTCAAAGGTCGCCGGCAAAGAAAGGCTAATGAACCTCAAGCCACCGCTGTAGGCCTGGAAACGAGACACATGTCCTTCACTGTTGAGCGTACTGCTTTGTTTCGCGTCTAAATCTTTGCTAAACTACTGCATAGAAGTCACGAATCATAAGTACCACAAACAATTTCAGTAGTTATATTAGAAGGGGCGATCAAAAGGTTTCCGTCTGAGGTCGCTGCAGCAGCGTATACGCAGATGTTTTGATGATGAGCTGCGTCAGAAATGCGTCAGTAAATAAGAATTTTTGAACAGTAAGTGACCAGTTATTCTTGCGACCTATTCAGCGGTGGCGAAAATCTTCTCAAATGAAACTACAGTAATTATGAAGATGGATTTGTACTTAACTGGCCTGCTTTTATGCCTTTGTTATGCCTTGACAGTATGTCAATTAGTCTGGAAAATTATTATTTTTGCATTCTTTATCGGGGAGTCGGAGTAGTGTAACTATATTCTGGTCTGTCGTTTTCCGTTGTGTTGTACTTCTTTGGTACGTTTCCTTTGTTGGCTGCAATTACATATCGGGATTTTCACATCATTTACACTTCAGTTTCACCGGTATGACGCGTTTTCACACACAAAAAACGATGTTTGGGAAAAACTTATGCCGTCAGACTGATCGAGGTGTGCTATGTTTTTGACGCCGCTCACTCTTTTCTCGCTTTGTTTTTGTCCAATGCGGCTCTAATTTTGAACGTTTGTTGAAAGCTTTTGCGGGGCATCTGCTGGGAGAAAGTTTATTTGATTGTATATGTTGAAGGGGTTGCACGTCTTTGGTACGTTTCCTTTGTTGGTTGCAATTGCGTACCGGGACTTTCACACCATTTACACTTCAGCCTCACGTAGTACCACCCGTTTTCGCAAACAGAAAACGATGTCTGGGAAAAATGTATGCCGCCATACTGATTGAGATATACTATGCTTTTGATACCAGTCACTCTTTCCTCGTTTTGGTGTTGTCCAATCTGGCGCTAATTTTGAATGTTTGGTGAAAGTCTTCGTGGTGCATCTGCTGGAAGAAAGTTTGTTGATTGTGTATGTTGAAGGGCTTTGGGATGTGGGTTGAGAAACAGTTGTTTTTTGATAACGGAAAATGCTTCATATGCTATATTTTCTTTAAATGTGTTTATATAATTTATTAAGTGTTAAAAATAATATTTTGTTCAATAGTGTTGTGTATTCTTTCAGACTTTCTTTCTTTGTACGAAGGTATTTCAAAAAATAAGCTACACGCGTGTTTCCACTCTTAACGCTCATCGTGCAGCAGGAGTGGCACTTCGTCAGGAGAGAATACGTGTTCCAGGTGCTGCAGTAAGGGTAACAAGTGCATCGCTGTACGGGAATGAAATGACGCGGTAATTGGAAACCATAGACCATAGATAACATAGACTGCGCATTATATCGATTTACTGACAACATCTAAGTCATGTAACACAGGGCACGAATTGGAGTCTGTCATTACGCATTTATTGTGCATAATTTATGACATTTTTATCAAAACTAGACATGATTGTCTTACTGGGATAGCTGCGATCGTTCTTTGAATAAAAATACAGTCGAACGCGGCAATTACAGCCAAAGCAACCACCACTAAAATTATCTATCAATTTCTGTTAGAAACTGAGAATACTGAAATGTATATAAGCAGTGACAGGGAAAGAGTTATGAATTTTATGGCATTTCAGTCTTTGATCGCTATTTTTTTTATTTTCAATAATTTCAGGATAGTTGCCCATCGTCAGATCTATATTGCATTTACAGAGCAACCTGTCAGTACAGAACTGTTGGTTCGCTGTCATAACAGCTGTTATGATAGCGAATCAACAATTCTGTACTGACACACTGAAACACCACAAAAATATTTATGTAAACAAATGCACTTGAAAATGAGAATAAATCCTCGAAACGCGTTGTTCTAATGACGGGACAGTACGTACTTCCTCTCACATATTTGGTTATATTGACAGGATCTGTAGGGCACGTCTAAGACTTCAACATATATAAACAGCAAGACGTGACTCTCAACTGTTTTCGAGAAAGTCAAGTTTGAAAATTTTACGTGTTCTTATATGATAGTAGTGCTCGTAGAGTCAGCAGCCGAATGTGGAAGTGCAATGACAAAAGATCGAAATCACCTACCAGCAATAATTTTTCTTTTTCATTCCCATGTGATTCTAAGAACATAATTATTATGACTTTATAGATTATAAATATTGAATCAGTCATTCAACATTTTCATGATATTTATCCTGAAAAAGGAGAAAAAATGTTCTAAGGAGATTGAAAATAAAAAAGGCTACCAGGGACTTATAAGAACATCAGTATAGCCATTTTTTTATATTATTATATCTACATTTTTGACAAGTGTAATGTGTAACCTATGGAGCACTGCAAGAATCATGATGAAACTGACCATAGAAGCACGAGAAACAGTAGTTATTGCTACATGTAGCACTTGAATGTGCATGGTTTTTCAACGTGTCCATGGCGAAACAAACTTGATTTACATTCATAAATGGTTGTCGATCATCACACAGTTTTGTGGCGTACCACGTGTATCTGTTTTCAGAATTAAGTGGGACTGAAAAAAAGTAGAGGCAGGGAGATTCAATCCACGAACCTCACGCTTATGGAACTAAGCGCTTACTCGCTTGGCTGCAGAATCCTTGAACACTAGCGTCCATACGAAGTGTGTACCACACCACAAATTTTCAGACTCGATTTTCTCGGAAACGATTGAGAGTTGCGTCTTTCGGTTTTCATACGTTGACGTCCTAGCCGTGTCCTTCATACCCTGTCAACATGAACCAAATTGATGAGGTGAAGTTCGTACTGTTCCCTTGTAAGCATGAAAAATAAGTATGTAATGCAGTTTTTCATTATTTAAATCGTGCAGAAAAAAAGTCAACAGAAGCTTCCAAACTCAGCCAGATGATTATACAGGGTGAAAAGTATTTAAACCGACAAACTCTGGGAGGTTGTAGGGGACATCAAAGCAAATATTTTTCCCTAACGTCATTTTTTCCAATGAGGAGTATTTGAACCAGCAGAGGAAGATTTCTCTGGTGGCAAATTAATTAAACCAATAAACACTTTTTCATTTTTTTATGACAAAGAGACAACACATTAACACAACCCAGTTTCAGTTACAGTAGATTTTCAAAAATGCCTCCATTGACACGTAAACAGACGTTACACGGTCGGATCATGTTCTGTCTGACACGGGCAAAAACCCCAGGAGTATCCTGAATTGTTCCTGCTGGTGCTACTATCCGGGCAACCAGATCCTCTTCTGATGCAACAGGAGTTGCGTAAACAAGGTTGGGCATCTCTCCCGACACAAAAAAGACCAGAGGGAATATATCTGGGGATCGAGCAGGCCATGGTACAGGACCACCTCTGCCAATCCACGTTTCTGGGAATCGTCGGTCCAGGAATCGACGCACACGACGACTGAAATGTGCCGACGCTTCGTCATGTTGGAAACACAAGTGTTGTCCTGTAGGGAGCAGGGCGTCTTCCAGCAATTCTGGCAATGCTCTGGCGAGAAAATTGTAATAATGCCTACCATTTAATAGCTTAATTAGCAGATACGGCCCAATTAAACAGTCCCCAACAACACCGATCCACACATTAACGAAGAACCGCACTTGACGAGCGCTAGTAACTGCGGCAGGTGGGTTATCCTCACTCCAAACATGCGAATTATGCATATTGAAGACTCCATCACGCCCGAACGTTGTTTCATCGGTAAACAACACAGATGATGGAAATGTAGGATGCATTTCACACTGTTCCAGGTACCACCGCGAAAACTGTGCTCTGGGTGGATAATCGACTGGTTCCAGGTTGTGGACACGCTGTAAGTGAAATGGACGTAACAATTGCTCTCGAAGGACTGTTCTTACATTCATCTGATTCGTCCCCATGTTACGTGCAATTGCACGAGTGCTGATTTAAGGATCCCGCTCCACATGCTGCAAGACAGCTTCCTCAAATTGCAGCGTTCTTACCGTGGGACGGCGTCCCTGTCTAGGTAATCTGGTAAATGATCCGGTCTCACGCAGACGTTGAAACACAGCAGCAAAGATCGTATGATGCGGGATACGGCGATTAGGATATTGTTGTTGATAAACCCGCTGTGCAGCTCGTCCGTTGTGGTGCGCTATGTAGTACGCACCAACCATATCAGTGTACTCACTCCAGGTGTATCGCTCCATTAGTAAACAGAGACAATGCACTACTACACTGATGGACAGCAGTTGCCTAGAACTGAAGAGCATAATACGCCCTCTAACAACTGAAGATCGTAATACGGTCTCTAATAACTGAAGAGCGTAATACGGCCTCCACCAGTTTAAATAATTCGCATAGGAAAAAAAATGACATTAGGGAAAAATATTTGTTTTGATATCCCCTACGACCTCCCAGAGTTTGTCGGTTTAAATAATTGTCACCCTGTATTGTGTGATTAGTTTCCTCCTGGAAGCGCGAGGTCACGCGAGTGGAATGCTCGCGACACGGGAGCCCAGCCCCACAGTGGCGTGGGCTCGTGCTTCCGGCTTTTGCAGGCGCTGCGGGACCTGCAGGCGGCCGCTTTGTTCGGCTCTTTGTGCCAGCCCGCGGCTGGGAGGGTGCTCAGACAGGGGACAGGGCAGGTGCCGGCTCGCTCACACATGTGGCCAGGCGGCGGGCCCCGAGCAGCCCCACAAGGACCTGACCTGCCTGGGATGCAGGACCGCTGCCACAGGGCGCCCCCCAAGTCCTGACCTCACAGCATGCGTTCCAGACGCGCAGAGAGCGTAGGCCGTACTGTGACCACATTTCCAAAATCAAAATATGGAACACGAATTACAAGTCGAATCGAAATTTTGCGGCAACTTTCGCTGTAGTAGATTTGTATTAAAATACTTGTTATGTGGACTCTTGACTTCGATTTATTGCTTGTTGACTGTCGATTCAAAGTGAAGAAATTGCAAAAGAAACCTGGCCGAGGGCGTCTAAGACTCGTGCACTGACAGTTCCGTTGTTGTTGTGGTCTTCAGTCCAGAGACCGGTTTGATGCAGCTTTCCATGCTACTCTATCCTGTGCAAGCTCCTTCATCTCTGAGTACCTAATGAAACATACATCCTTCCGAATCTCATAAGATTCTCATAAAACGTATTTCCAAATGCCGAATACAGTATCACCACAACTATAAAATTTACTGGAAACTAATGAAAATCTGTGCTGGACCGGGACTCGCTTTACGGGACTGGTCCCAATAGCGGCTTCGGCTATCCGAGCACACTTCACGGGCAAATCCAAACTTCCATATGACTCAGTGACTGCTCCCCATAGCACTGGTACAGTTACGTGATTCTCGCACTGGGAGAGACTTATGTAGTTTTCTCATCAGGTTGCCTTCGCCTTGGCATTAAATACATTAGTGGAGTGACCTTATTTGACAGTGTCTATAAAGTTCGATGACACATGTCCGAAGGAACATTATATTCAACTTTACAGACACTGTCAAATACCGACACCGCACTAATGTATTTCATAAGATTCTACTTCAATTTGTAATTTTTCAATAAAATTTTCTGCTGCTTTTGGGTCAGTTGTAAGTTTTTCACTCAAATCCAACTCACGAATACCGTACCTCGCCTTGAAATTCCGCAGCCAGCCGTTGCTTGCTTTAAATGAAGAAAAACTCCCGATTTCCTCGGCTAAAAGTTTTGCTGTATCGCTAACAATCGGCCCTGATAGAGGGTTTCCCATTGCTCACGGCTGCAACTTGAATAAGTCCTCTTCAATCTCTTTGTTTTCTGTTATTTTCGTCCCTTTTCTCGACGAACTTGTTTTTTTATGTATGAAACTGTTGACGTTCTCATGCTAAACATCTCAGCTAACTGCTTATCTCTCACGCCTTTGTCTAATTGTTCAAAGTCTTTTTATCTTGTCTGCCAACGATAACACAAAGTGTTTCCTTTTAGAAGACATGTACCACATAATAAAATACTTTGTTGTTGTTTTGGTCTTCAGTCCTGAGACCGGTTTGATGCAGCTCTCCATGTTACTCTATCCTGTGCAAGCTCCTTCATCTCCGAGTACCTACTGAAACCTACATCCTTCCGAATCTACGTAGTGTATTCATCTCTTGGTCTCCCTCTACGATTTTTACCTCCACACTTCCCTCCGACGCTAAACTGGTTATCCCTTGATGTCTCAGAATGTGTGCTACCAACCGTTCCCTTCTTCTAGCCAAGTTGTGTCACAAGTTCCTCTTCTACCCAATTCTATTCGGTACCTCCTCTTTAGTTGCGTGATCTAGTCATCTAATCTTCAGCATTCTTCTGTAGCACCACATTTCGAAAGCTTCTATTCTCTTCCTGTCCAAACTATTTATTGTCCACGTTTCACTTCCATACATGGCTACACTTCATACAAATAGTTTCAGAAAAGACTTCCTGACACTTAACTCTATACTCGATGTTAACAAATTACTCTTCCTCAGAAACGCTTTTCTTACCATAGCCAGCCTACATTTTATATCCTCCCTACTTCGGCCATCGCCAGTTATTTTGTTTCCCAAATAGCAAAACTCTTCTACTACTTTAAGTTTCTCATTTCCTAATTTAATTCCCTCAGCATCATCTGATTTAATTCGACTACATTCCATTATCCTCGTTTCGCTTTTGTTGATGTTCAGCTTATATCATCCTCTCAAGACACTGTCCATTCCGTTCAACTTCTCTTCCAGGTCCTTTGCTGTCTCTGACAGAATTACAATGTCATCGGCAAACCTCAGAGTTTGTATTTCTTCTCCATGGAGCAAACGGTTCAAATGGCTGTAAGCACTATAGGACTTAACATCTGAGGTCATCAGACTTAGAACTACGTAAGCCTAACTAACCTAAGGACATCACACACATTCATGCCCGAGGCAGGATTCCAACCTGTGACCGCAGCTATCGCGTGGTTCCGGACTGAAGCGCCTAGAACCGCTTGCCACAGCGGGCTGCTCAATGGATCCTTTACTGCTTGCTCAATATACAGATTAAATAACATCGGGGAAGGCTACAACCCTGTCTCACTCCCTTCCCAACCACTGCTCCCCTTTCATGCACCTCGACTCTTGTAACTGCCATCTGGTTTCTGTACAAATTGTAAATAGCTTTTCGCTCCCTGTATTTGACACCTGCCACCTTCGGAATTTGAATGAGAGTATTCCAGTCAACATTGTCAAAAGCCTTCTCTAAGTCTACAAATGCTAGAAACGTAGGTTTACCTTTCCTGAACCTACCTTCTAAGATAAGTCGCAGTGTTAGTATTGGCACGTGTGTTCCAACATTTGGACGGAATCGATACTGATCTTTACCGATGTCAGCTTCTACCAGTTTTTTCATTCTTTTGTAAAGAATTCGTGTTAATATTTTGCAGCCGTGACCTATTAAACTGATAGTTCGGTAATTTTCACTCCTGTCAATACCTGCTTTCTTTGGGATTGGAATTACTATATTCTTCTTGAAGTTTGAGGGTATGTCGCCTGTCTCATACATGTTGCTCACCATATGGTAGAGTTCTGTCATGGCTGGCTCTCCCAAGGCTATCAGTAGTTCCGTACAAACTTATATATACGAGGGTTGGAACTTTAATCGTGGCAACTATTTATCTACAGCTCGTACAAAATAGATACGTGTTTCAGAGTTTTACTGGCCTTCAAAGTAGTCACCAGCAGCTTTTTTGAAAGAATACACCACCATTTGACTGTATTTTTCTAATGTCTACATTTCAGCTTTTACGCGATGCAATACTAAAAGCTCTTAGACCATTAACATGTCATATCTGGTAATGCCAGTTCAAAGCAGGCTTTACCAGAACTTTTAGCATTGTATTCTAGAATGGCTTAAAGTCCAAAATCTAGATTGTACAGAAGAAAAATACAGTAATATGCAGTCAAATGTCTTTCAAAAAATACTTTCTAACCGTGGCTCAGCACCATCGAAAACGTTTGTTAAAGTATCATTTAAAAATTTGAAGCAAATCGGCCAAGAACGTTTTGACATTTTCAGTAACGATGTTTCCACTCTATAAATTACACATATATTATATTAAAACTATATACGTACTGTCTATCTGAACATCTGAAAGCTCTTTAGAGTATTGTGTAAGATTTGAAGTAAATCGTTCAACAACTTTTCGAGATTTTTGGAGACAATGTTTCCTCATTATATGTTACATATTTATTTATACTCTCTATATATTTAAAATATGTATAGAAAGCACGTGCATATTTGAATGCAACGTTACGCCAAAATTTCGAGTCAATTGACCAACTATTTTCGAGTTTTGCGATCAAAAACATACGAAGGCATAATGTATATTTATAAACATTACTTATTTTTAATTATATCTTCGTTTCTTATGCATTTCATTTCTTAATTCTGCTTGAGTCAGCATAAATAACATGAGTATACTACCTTAAGAAATTTAGAACGTCATCTTCATTGGTTCCTAAGATAACGGTGCAGAAACATAGTTTATTTAACATTGGCAGCATAGGCCTTGCAGATTCCACTTGACGATACATATGACGTAAAACTGTGCCTTGCGTAGAGGATGCCAGTGTAGGAGGAGTGGAGGCATAGGATACGTGACCCTGTGACCTTGCCCGCTCCGTGGGGGAGTGGTTGAGAGCTGTCGGCCCCTGGGCGAAACACGGCGCCCCACAAAAGCTCCACTCACGCCGCTCGTCTCACGGAATCCTACCGCGCCTACTCCTGTTACATTTCCAGTATACTACGCACGCTAATTCTGGCAGGTAACGCTGTCTTCAAAAGGGACGTGAAAACGTCCGTGGACGAGGAGCTGGTCGAGTATTGTGACGTCACAGTGTGGAATTTCACGTTCCAGAGCATTCGCACACGTTTGTGGCTGAATCACACAAGTTAGATTTTTGCTTCGTGAAGAGGAATGTGGCCAATGAGATGCAAGATCGCTTATTATGTCACAATCAGAACTTAAGAGAGTCCATATTGGATTGCATCGTTTGCAGTTGAAGCCCAAGATTGGTGGCTTTGATGCTATAACTCGCGTGCTACGAATGCACAAATCAAGAAAAAATGATGCATCGCCCACCTATGTGGTGCAGGTGTATTGCTATTGTGATTGTTCCTGTACCGAAGGAAGGTCATCCATGACGTTATTTGTAAACATACACACAGTTATTTACCATCAGTGCTGCCTATGGGTAGAACACTCGAATTGGTTGCGGAATTTCACTTGAAAGTAAAGCTGTAGTAGTGACCCATTAGAGACGCCTGTGGAACAGTAGAGTGAACATCCCATCATGCCCTGAAGAACAATCGCGAGCAATGATCGGATACGCATCGCTGTGTTACGCGCAGAAGGCTTCTCAATCAAGGAAGTTACCCAATGTGTGCACCCATATCTAAGTGATGTAGTACAGACATGGAATCAGTTCCAATGTAGTGTTGAGGACTCACACCGCACCGACCGTCCGCGCTCGACACGTGCACAGAATGATCAAAATGTGCTACTTTTGAGTCAAAGGAACCGTGGCTGAGTGATCCAGAACTGTATTCGTGTTTCGAAGAGGCGGCAGGACACATGTATAGCACCAAACTATTAGGAGACAATTGCATGGTGCGAATCGCCATTCCCGACGATGATGGCGATCACCAAGTCGCGCACAACACCACGGACTCTGTTAAAGACGGGCAAGAAATCATGCAAACTGTAAATCCCAGAAAAGACGATTGGTGTTGTTTATAGACGAGTCTCGGAGCTGTTTGTACTCCGATAGTCGCAGGCAACTTGTATGGAGTCAACCCGGTAATATTGAATGACTCCAAACACTATGTCACGCATGTGGCACAAGATGGTGGTGAAGTGATCTTATAGGTTGGCGTTACAAGGGACCACTGTACACCTCTCCTGCTTGTTGAGAGTAATCTCTGTGGTCTAAGGCACAAGGGACGATATTCTGCAACGGCAGATGCTACTGCTACATGCTAGAGTCAGTTTCATCTTGAAGGGCGATAACTTGCATGTTCGTAGTGCTATTTTCGTAAACACGTTCCTTCAGCATGCTAGGATCACCAGAATGGAGTGGCCTGCCTGTTCCCTGGATATGAACCCAAAGGAATATCTGGGATATCGATTGAAACGAGCTGTATTTGAACGCCGCCAACGACTACTCTGCGTTACGACACAGAATAGCCACTGAAGAGTGGGAAAAATTGGGCCATGGCTTGATGATCTCATCGATGGTGTACCATGACAGATTCAAAAAAATGGTTCAAATGGCTCTGAGCGCTATGGGACTCAACTGCTGAGGTCATTAGTCCCCTAGAACTTAGAACTAGTTAAACCTAACTAACCTAAGGACATCACAAACATCCATGCCCGAGGCAGGATTCGAACCTGCGACCGTAGCGGTCTTGCGGTTCCAGACTGCAGCGCCTTTAACCGCACGGCCACTTCGGCCGACGGATTCAAGCCTGCATTCGAGCAAGGGATCGGCCCACGACATTTTGACATTGCTCAGGAGTGCTGTGGAAAAAAAGCGTTTGAAACAGACGATGTAGTTGTTACAAAAGCGTTTCTTTTTTATTTGATGTGATGGTCTGGAAGCATTGCAGATAAACATACACGCATGTCTCACATGCAATTTATGTTTTCCATCGTGCGAATTTCGAAATAAATTGGTGATAAACAATTTTTCTTGAGGTCTGTATGTGCTGTTTGAGAGCACCAACACATTAGCGTCACTGCTGAGAGGCGATGTTTCTCAGGTGTTCGTCTGATATAATCATAGGTAATTCGTTTTTGGCTGTAACTGCTGAACATTAATTGTCGGACATTATTTCGTAGCTACTTTACACATTATCTACCACTATCGTACACAACGCCCCTTTGGTGTGAAGGCATGAAACATGGTGGAAGGCTGTTCAATTTCCTTCGCTGTCGCTGCTAGTTTGCCCCTCTATGGTACTCTCTCTCCTTGCCACTAAGCTCAGTCCGCTTCCTGTAGAGAGTGTTTCGCGTCCCTCAGGGCGTTAGTTTCCGCAAAGGCAACGAAAGACTCCATATTCAATGTACATTGCCCAATCACATTAATGTGACCACTTGTCAAAAGCGTGAATAACCTGCTTTTGAAGCTCTGACCAGTGCGAGATATGCAGGGAGAGCGTTGGTTAGGCTCTGGAAGGTACCGAGAGGCATATGGAGCCATGCCGACTCCACTGTCGTGGCCAGCTGGCCTAGGTTTCTCGGTTGAGGCTTCATGGCGCGAACAGCCCGATCGAGATGGTCCCACAGATTGTCCGGGGAGTTTGGTGGCCAGGGGAGTACGGAAACTCATCCTGGTGTTCTTCGAACCACGGACGTACATTGCGACCTGTGTAAAACGCCGCTTTGTCCTGCTGGTAGAAGCCATCGTGCTGAGGGAAAACAAAATGCATGTAAGGACGGACATGGTCCCCAAGGATAGATGCACACTTTTGTTGATCCATTGTGCCTCCCAGTATAACGAGGTCCCTCAAGGAATGCCAGAAAATATTTCCCAGACTATAACGTTTCCTCCTGGTTGTAAGGTGTTTGCTTAGACGTTTCGCACCGTAGACGCCAACGGCCACCTTTCCAATTACGCATCTGATGCAGTTCATCTGAAATGGCCACCTGTCACCACTGAGTGGACGTCCAGTTGCACTATCGGCGTGCGAATTCCATGCTTCGTTGTCAGTGAACAGCGACCAGCACGGATGCATGAACCAGGCACCAATTGCAGGGGCCAAAACGCAGCAACGTTCGCTGAACGGTCGTTGAGGAGACATTGTACGTAGCCTCTTGGTTCATCTGGGCGTTCAGCTGCTGAACAGTTGCACGTCTACTCGCCCATACACATCTCCGCAACCGTCGTTCACTGCTGTCTTCAATGGCCCGTGGTGCACCACAGTTGGGTCGGCGCTGGTTTTGCCATGCATGGTATACTTTAACCATGGCGGCACGCGAACAGTTTACAAACTTCGCCGTTTCGGAAATGCTTCATATGGTTCAGATGGCTCTAAGCACTATGGGACTTAACACCAGAGGTCATCAGTCCCCTAGAACTTAGAACTACTTAAACCTAACTAACCTTAGGACATCACACACATCCATGCCCGAGGCAGGATTCGCACCTGCGACCGTAGCGGTCGCGCGGTGCCAGACTGAAGCGCCTAGAACCGCTCGGCCACATCGGCCGGAGGAAATGCTTCCACCCTTGGTTCGAAAGCCAATGATCATGCCTCTTTGAACATCAGATAAATCGCTCCGTTTTCGCATTACGACAAAGACTGCACTATTGGGGTCATCCTGACACGCTTTATGTACCCTCCACTGCTAGTGATGCCACGTGCCGTTTGTGAGTAGTTATTGCACGTTGACATTTACATAGACGGTGGTCACAGTAATGAGACGGTACCTTGCATTTTCAATCTGTAATTTCTTTTCAGGTCTACAAAACAGTTATATCAATGAATTTACCCCATATACACTACTGGCCATTAAAATTGCTACACCAAGAAGAAATGCAGATAATAAACGGGTATTCATTGGACAAATATATTATACTAGAACTGACATATGATTACATTTTCACACGGTCTGGGTGCATAGATCGTGAGAAATCAGTACCCAGAAGAACCACCTCTGACCCTAATAACGGCTTGGATACGCCTGGACATTGAGTCAAACAGAGCTTGGATGGCGTGTACAGGTACAGCTGCCCATGCAGCTTCAACACGATACCATAGTTCATCAAGAGTAGTGACTGGCGTATTGTGACGAGCCAGTTCTTGGCCACCATTGACCGGACGTTTTCAATTGGTGAGAGATCTGGAGAATGTGCTGGCCAGGGCAGCAGTAGAACATTTTCTGTATCCAGAAAGGCCCGTACAGGACCTGCAACATGCGGTCGTGCATTATCCTGCTAAAATGTAGGGTTTCGCAGGGATCGAATGAAGGATAGAGCCACGGGTCGTAACACATCTTAAATGTAACATCCACTGTTTAAAGTGCCGTCAATACGAACAAGAGGTGACCGAGACGTGTAACCAGTGGCACCCCATACCATGACGCCGGGTGATACGCCAGTATGCCGATGACGTGTACACGCTTCCAATATGCGTTCACCGCGATGTCTCCAAACACGGATGCGACCATCATGATGCTGTAAACAGAACCTGGATTCATCCGAAGAAATGACGTTTTGCCATTTGTGCACCCAGGTTCGTCGTTGAGTACACCATCGCAGGCGCTCCTGTCTGTGATGCAGCGTCAAGAGTAACCGCCGCCATGGTCTCCGAGCTGATAGTCAATGCTGCTGCAAAGGTCGTCGAACTGTTCGTGCAGATGGTTGTTGTCTTGCAAACGTCCCCATCTGTTGACTCACGGATAGAGTCGTGGCTGCACGATCCGGTACAGCCATGCGGATAAGATGCCTGTCATCTCGACTGCTAGTGATACGAGGCCGTTGGGATCCAGCACGGCGTTCCGTATTACCCTAACAGTCATTGGATCTCGACCAACGCGAGCAGCAGTGTCGCGATGCGATAAACCGCAATCGTGATAGGCTACAATCCGACCTTTATCAAAGTCGGAAACCTGATGGTGCACATTTCTCCTCCTTACACGAGGCATCACAACAACGTTTCACCAGGCAACGCCGGTCAACTGCTGTTTCTGTGTGAGAAATCGGTGGGAAACTTTCCTCATGTCAGCACGTTGTAGGTGTCGCCACCGGCACCAACCTTGTGTGAATGCTCTGAAAAGCTAATCATTTGCATATAACAGCATCTTCTTCCTGTCGGTTAAATTTCGCGTCTGAAGCACGTCATCTTCGTGGTGTAGCAATTTTAATGGCCAGTAGTGTATATCTGTTATGTTGGTACAAAAGAAACTACATTTCCGTTATGAATAATACTAATCATCTATGTGTTTTTTTTTTAGAACACGCCATTCAAATTTTTCGGTAGCGTAAGCAGACGTGATTTTGGAATCAATTAATCCTTGTCTGAATCATTTTCTGTGACATCAAAATTAACACAGTTCTTGAAAATAGCAGAGTTGGGTGGTACACTGACTACAGTGCGACGACTCTTGTCCTGGTAAATGGTGACGATGCTGAGACCTGAAGCAAATCGCAGATACTTGACGTTTAATACTAACATGTCTTTAACATCGAGAGTATTTTATCTATCACTATAATTACTCTAGTGTGTTTATTAAATATTTTGGAGCCACTGTTTATTAAATATTTTGGAGCCATCAGTGAGCTTCTCCATATTTGGCAAAAAACTCTGTCTAAAGCCAAGATCGTATAAATACTTCTGCATTTTCAACAACCGTTTTCGACAGACTTTTCTGTCATCTTCAGGTCTGCAAAGTGAGTTGTACCATATACTCCATGTAAGGTGGATTACCAATTAATGGAACATTTCAAGCTTAAGTTAACAGATGTTGTACTGTGAATTTTATTGTGTATGTTGTGATTTAAAGACAGAATAATCATCTGTGAGAACTACATACACAGGCATGGGCATGGTGCTTTCTGATTGTAAATGTTTTATTACTGACAAACCTTTGTAAAAGTTGCTACATTTTATCCACTAACATGACAACTTGGTGTGAGGTTCAAGCTCACAATGAACACGTCTTTTAAGAGAAGTTTTGAAGACCTGAAGATGACGGCAAAGTCTGTAGAAACTGTTTCTTGAAAGTAACGAAATATGTATGCGATCTTGGGCTTAGAAAATTTGTACCCAGTAAAACAGATGGTTTCTTCACATTTCTCAACATGAGAAAATTCAATTCTCCGCGCTTGTTCTCCCTGCAAAATAGTGTTGGTGTCGCATCGTTGCAGGTGGTCCGCATCCGGATGGTTGTTGTGAGCATTCTGGAGGCATTTGCTACAGAATGATCATCCTGACGGTCATTACATGCTACACGGTTAACCAGAACACACCGGAACGGCTTCGGCCGCCGTTGGATCAATAGCTTCTTGTGCGTGTGTTTGACTGGCGGTGGACACCTGCGAAGGACTGAAGTTGGACATGGACCGTGAGCCCCCGCGCCCGTGGCCGTTAGTTCCGCTCGTTGAGCGTTGCCGGGGGTAATTAAAGCCCTGTACAGCCGCCTTTATCTGGACGTCGACTCGCCGTCGTCGCGCTTCGCTGAGATCTTTTGGCGCCCGTTGAGTTCCGCCAGCAGCTGACGATGGAAGACAAACAGTGTCGGTCTTTGCAAAACGGTAGCTGATCTGGAACTAGGGGACATGTTAGATTTTCTTCATTACCTATTGACACAGCACCGGCGAATAGATTTCCAAAAGTAGCGGGATAAAAATAACAATGATTAAATTTACGAGAGCTTTTAGTTTCAAAACCTCTTTTTTTTACTTTCATTTCAATTCCATATTGATCAACAAAGGGGAATGTTAGTTAACAACTATTGAATCTTAATTTTTGCCATACGCTCATACAAATAAAATATTTATTTTATTTTTACCCGCTAATCGTATATATAATGTCCAAATAAAACATCGACGTACTTTAGGGGCGGGTTCCTTATACAGAAATATGTAAAAAATGTATATAAATACAGTCTCTAAAATGCATACCATAGGAGGTATGAGCACTTTTCCATCTCCGATACTATAAAACAAGGTCTTTGCTTTCCATATCTTGGGAGGAGGCAATATTGACCAAAATAACTCTTGCTGTATGTTATCTAGTAAACATAGGATCTAAAATGCCTAATGTAAGGGCTACGAACATTAGTTCGCCAGACTCTGTGAAACATCTCCTCTACTGAACAAGTGCTCATAGTTCTTAAGGTTTGCATTTTAGAACCAATGTTTACGGGACTTTTTTTGTTTTGTTCGGTAATACGTCATTTCAGAATATGAAAAGCAAAGAGCGTGCAATAGAAAAGATGTGTCTCATCGTATCAAAGATGAAGAAGTACTCATATCTCTCAAGTTGCGCACTTTAGAGTCCTTGCTAGATTCAGACTGACCATAAGCATCTGTTGAGAGGATAAAACTGGAGAGAAACCAAGCGAGTCCAGAGATGTTAGCATTCAAAGTTTTGCTATAAGGGGAGAGAACCACGTAAGCCAATTTTTCAGTAGAAAAAGCAGGAAAGTCAGTGGTGACACATCCAGCCACGAGAGGGCATAGCAAAGAGAATCAAAGAGAATTAACTTACAATCTCTCGCCCCTAGTAAATTAGAGGCAAGGAATTCAAGAGCTATGAAGACTTTTCCAGTAAAGAGATGTTTTCTCAGTACAGAAGATGAACAAGTGCTCATGCTTTTAAGGTGTGCACCTTAGAAACCATGTTCAACAGACATTTTTGCTTTGAATGATCGTTCCTGAAAATTGACGATTCCTCCTGGGACATACCGTATGTTTTGCGATTCTGTTGGTGATCAAAATAAAAATTTCACCATCTTTCACTTCCTCTACGTAACTCTCAATCAAATTAGTGCCCCGAAGGAGATAGAAATTACACTCCATGTGCGTGGCCATGGAAAAATCTGAAGATTTCAAGGAAATCACAGAAACATCCAAATGTAAGATATCTCCTTTGTCTGTGGTCAATGTTAATCAAGACATGGAAAACACTGTTCGAATCAAAGGATGCTGCAAAATGCTGTTGCAAAACTCAGCCTAATAAGATAACATAATCTGAACCGAGCCCCAGCCGTATGCTGAAAAATCAAACGCCTTATCACGGAGGAATTTAAAATGGCATTATGAGGACATCATGGCAAATTCAACCATTAGATGGGCTAGAATGAGATTTTCACTCTGCAGCGGAGTGTGCGCTGATATGGAACTTCCTGTCAGATTAAAACTGTGTGCCCGACCGAGACTCGAACTCGGGACCTTTGCCTTTCGCGGGCAAGTGCTCTACCATCTGAGCTACCGAAGCACAATTGACGCCCGGTCCTCACAGCTTTACTTCTGCCAGTATTTCGTCTCCTACCTTCCAAACTTTACAGAAGCTCTCCTGCGAACCTTGCAGAACTAGCACTCCTGAAAGAAAGGATACTGCGGAGACATGGCTTAGCCACAGCCTGGGGGATGTTTCCAGAATGAGATTTTCACTCTTCAGCGGAGTGTGCGCTGATATGAAACTTCCTGGCAGATTAAAACTGTGTGCCCGACCGAGACTCGAACTCGGGACCTTTGACTTTCGCGGGCAAGTGGTCTACCAACTTGCCCGCGAAAGGTAAAGGTCCCGAGTTCGAGTCTCGGTCGGGCACACAGTTTTAATCTGCCAGGAAGTTTCATTAGATGGGCTTTTTGAACTACCTGTATCTGCTTGCAGTGATATGTTTAACTTCAGAATTCCTTACTTGTGTAGTGCACAGAAGCTTTGCAGTTACCTTTTGTTCTCTGTAATCTAACTTAACAAATCGGTTCCTCATTCGAAATGTCCTTCAGTTTCCACGCTAAAATACAACGATTTGCAACGTATGATATGTTTTTCCGTCCTGGTGCTGTGAAAATTCCCCGTCAGCTGCCCCACAGCTAAATTAACGTGATAAGAGTACTATCGCTGCATTATCACAATAAATTCGTTTAGTCTTGATTATTATGGAATTACTGCCCTGTTTCGCTTGACTTTCCTGTTTCTTTCCCCATACAAAGTGACATTTGACTGCGTTTTGGAAAACTGCTTCATTCTGGGAACAACAATAGGTGTCAACAACGCTGTTTCTACATTCGACGCATCCAAGATGTTTAATTTATGAAATAAAAAGTATATCTTTTTAACTATTGATATAATCACGCTCAAACATTAAAATCGCGTTTTCACGAGTACCATAAAAAACTGACTTACCTGGGTTTAATCACATGTGTGTGTGTGTGTGTGTGAGTGTGCGTTTGTGTATGTGATTAATATAGATTAGATTAGTACTTGTTCCATAGATCATGAATACGACACTTCGTAATGATGTGGAAAGTGTCACAGAGAATGAATAAAACTGTTCAGAAACTAAAAAATAAAATGTCAATAGGTTTAGATGAAGTACCAATGTGCGTACCGAAACAATGCATAGGGATTATACAAGGCCCCTTAACAAAATATAATGAATCCTTCACATCAGGTACAATTTCAAAGCAGTTAAAACAGGCAAGAGTTGTCCCTTTGCTTAAGAAAGGTAATGCAGAAGACATAGAAAATTATCAGTTCATTTTCCTGCTGTCACCATTCTCAAAAATAATAGAAGCAATTATGAAATACAGAATAATTAATTACCTAAATAAATACAATATTTTAAGCGAATCACAGTTTGGTTTCCGAAGTGGCAAAAATACGGAGTCAGCCGTAGCAAAATTCACAAAAGTTGTACTTGATGCTCGTGATAAAGTTGAGTGTGTCACAGGCATATTTTTGGATCTTTCTAAGACCTTTGATACAGTCGATCTATGAAATAAATAAGAAGCATTAGGAATAAGACGGGTAGCTAATGACTGGTTTCGGTCATACCTAACAGATAGGGTACCAAGAGCAGAGATAAACATACTTCAAACAGATCTAAACATTTAGTAAAACATTTATCAGAACCAAAATTCATTAATATAGAGGTTCTGCAAGGTAGCATATTAGGACCAGTACCGTTCCTGCTATACATCAATGACTTCCCCAGTAGTGTTACTCATGGTGAAAAAATTCTCTTCGCTGATGACAGCAATATTATAGTCACTAAGGAAATAAGAGAACTCCTTGCAGAGAAAGCAAATGAAACTCTCAAGGAAGATTCTGATTCGTCAATATGCAATAAAGTGACACTGAACATAAAGAAAACCAATGCCATGAATTTCAGTTTGAAGAGGAAAAATGTCGATGTTAAATTAAATGTAGATGGCACCTCTATAGACTGTGTAACAAATGCAAAATTTCTAGGAAGGAATGTTGATTCTCAGTTGAATTGGTGTGAACACACAAAGGTACTTGCAAACAGAATGTCATCAGCATGATATGCCCTAAGCATCCTATCATCAGTGTGTAACATGCAGTGCCTTTTAGTTAAATGTTATTCATATGTTCATATGTACACTCAATTCTTAGCATTGGAATTCTTTTTTGGGGAACAAATGCACAAAATATGAACCCAATTTTCAAACTCCAGAAAAGAGCCATAAGAATAATAATCAAAAATAGTAGTCGAGCTCATTGTAAAGATCTGTTCAGAACACTGGGGATTTTAACTGCTCCATGTGAATACATTTACCATTCAGTTGGTAATTACAGCACAAACAGCTCTGTCCATGACCACGGAACAAGAGCTAGACTTTTTCAAACCAACGGCTCAATGCATGGAATCATACTAGAAATAAGAATAATCTTCACAAGGATTTAAAGTCACTTAGTCTTGTACAAAAAGTTGTGCATTATTCAGGAACACACATTTTCAATAAGTTGCCAGCAGCCATAAAAAGCTTAACAGCCAATGAAAATCAGTTTCAAAGAAGCCTAAAGGATTTATTGGTGGCCAACTCCTTCTACTCCATTGATGAATTTCTCAGTAAAACCAAGTACAATATAACTTCTGCACAATTTCAGTGCAGTAATGTGTTCATATATATATATATATATATATATATATAGTGTGTGTGTGTGTGTAAGTACAATCTAACTTCTGCACCATTTCAGTGCACTAATGTGTTCATTGTAAATAAGTATTATAGTAGTTGTATTACACGTTTACTACCTTATAAATAAATAAAACTTTTTTATTTTAAATTCAGTGCATTAGTATTTGTAAAATGACTCTTTCATATAGTGTTCATTAAAAAATGACGATCATTCCACTTGGGACCTGTGGAATGGTACATTAGCTTATTTTTTTAGTTGTAAATATTTGTCATGTATTGTTGTTTTTCTGACATGTTCTACATCCTGGAGGACCTCCTCACTATGGATCAATTGGAATGAAAGTAAATCTAATCTAATCTAAACTCAACTTACATTTACCAAGAAAAAAATAAACGTTAAACTCAAAACAGCATTTTCTACCAAGGAATAAAACTGTACGATAAATTACCAAAAGACATTAAAGAAATTACAAAAATTCACTTATTTAAGAAAGCAGTTAAAAGTACCTTTTTTTTGCAATACATTTTATACATTGACGGATTACTTAGATGAAACAGAGTAGAGGTTTGGTAAAAGAATGTTATACAAATAAATAATACTAATGATTATAAAACATCCAACATTACACATAATACTTTCACACCATGTTTTTTTCCTTCTTTTTTCCTTTTATAGAAATACTTACCCCCAAGCTAAGCATAGCACAATACTAACACCGCTTCCTCTTTCTGAGCTCAACATCTCACTCATTGGAGACAAATGCTGACTCAGTTTTTCCTGATAGCAAATGGGAAGTTGCGGTATAAAAAAATGGCCCAGAGATAACCTGTGTGTGTGTGTGTGTGTGTGTGTGTGTGTAGTGAGTGAAGTGTTATGAAACAATGTGTGTACAGTGTGTGCAGTGACTAATAGTGAGATATGAGTGAACAGTGTGGCATTACATTATTTAATAAGTTATTTGTAAAAAAAAGTATTGTATACCTGGAGTAAATCTAAAGATTGCCTCTAACTAGAAGTCTGTAAATGTATGTGTATCCGAATTAGCTTATTTTAAATTGATCTAAACTTGTAAGTACTTTGACATGTCCTATATCCTTGTAAAAAGAGATCTATAGATGAATAAAGCTATATACAGGGTGGTCCATTGACCGTAACCGGGCCAAATATCTCATGAAATAAGCGTCAAACGAAAAAACTACAAAGAACGAAACTTGTCTAGCTTGTAGGGAGAATCCAGATGGTACTATGGTTGGCCCGCTAGATGGTGCTGCCATAGATCAAACGGATATCAAATGCATTTTTAAAAATAGGAACCTCCATTTTTTATTACATATTCGTGTAGTACGTAAAGAAATTTTAATATTTTAGTTGGACCACTTTTTTCGTTACGAATGACCACATGGGGCGGGTGCATTTGTTTCGTAGTTAGCGCCAAAGCCGACAGTTGTGAGAAATTTCATTTCTGGTGTCAACCTGTGTGGCTGGGAGGAATTCCTCTTTAGATGATGGCCAGCCTTTGTAAGCAATCATAACCTCAAAGCTGAACTACAGCGCGTTACACTTAGCAGCAACAGTGATTGTTGTATTTTCAACAAGTTTTTATTAGATTTTGACTTTGTTATAAAGTTGATAAAGACTATAAACTACGGAAAAGTTTTAAATTTGTCAAGTGGAAGTTTTTGCGAGAGCGTGCTGAGAACAACAAGGAAAGTGGTAATGAAAATAGGAAACGCGTGTACAGAAAGAGCAACTATAGCTGCTTAGATTTTGGTTTCACATTCACTGTTGTGAGCAATGAAGAGCGTCCACAGTGTTTTTTGTGTTTGAAAGTACTTTCTGTTGAATATATACTACCTATCAAATTAAAGCTTCATGTAGGAAATGTTCAAGAGAATGACTTGGTCAATCCAAGAGAATATTTTTCTAGAAACCTGTGTTCAATGAATGAACGAAAATCATCATTTTCTAAGCAGACGAAAATATCGAATAAAGCACTTCTAGTCATCTACAATGTAGCTTACCGAGTAGCAAAATTGAAGGAAGCCCATAAAATTGCAGAGCTAATTCTGCTGTGTGCAATAGATATGGTGTCCATTATGCTTGGATAGTCCATGGCAAAACAAATTTTGCCCATTCTTTTTTCTGTCACTAAAATTAATCGTCGAAATCAAGATTTAGGAGAGGACATTCATGAGAGAAAATTGTAGAAAAAATTAGAGGGAGAGATTGTGGTTTACAGCTTGGTGAGGTCATTGATAGCAATAGAGACGCTCATTTGATTTGCTATGTGCAACTTGTTGACGAAAAAGTAATGAACTGATGGAAGCTTTTTTGTAAGGAAATAAATACAGGTACGACAGATAAAGATTTGTTCGAAATAATGAACACTTTCGTGACAGAAAATTATTAAGTGAAGTGGGCTCAGTGGGTAGATGTGTGTACTGGTGGTGCGTGATCCATGTCGGAGCGTTAGAGTGGTCTACAAGACCTTATTTGCGGCAAAGCTCTTGATATAATGTGGACTCATTGCATTATTCATAGAGAAGAATACGCTTCGCAGCATTTGAGTGTTGGTCTGAATCAAGTATTGCAAAATGTGATTAAAGTGGCGAACTTTAATAAAACTCATTCTCAGAAAGCTAGATATTTTGGACAAATGTGCCACGATATGGGAGTAAACAAACATTTTATATCAACACTCGTTGGCTTTCCAGGGGAAATGTATCATCGTGCGTTTTTTAACTTAAGCGAGAAGTACGTTCTTACCTGAAAGAAGAAAATCATATCAGTGCTGAGTACTTTCTAGACATTGACTTTCTATGTAAGGTCGCATACTTATAGATATATTTGAGAAGTTAAACTCACCGAATAAGTCTCTACAAGGAAGTGACAGTCATTTCATCCAGCTTATTGATAAAGTTTCGACCTTCAAAAAGAAGCTTTTTCTTCGACAGAGAAAGACGAACGAATGTTTGGCATTTTATAAACGACAATGATATAGGTCTTACTGCAGATATTTGTTCTATAATTGAAGGACATTTATGTGAACTTCATGTTCATTTT
Organism: Schistocerca piceifrons; assembly: GCF_021461385.2. Lineage (NCBI taxonomy): Eukaryota > Metazoa > Arthropoda > Insecta > Orthoptera > Acrididae > Schistocerca > Schistocerca piceifrons. The sequence continues at coordinate 314,774,427 of NC_060143.1, read as the reverse complement.
TTAAAAAATTTTCGTGAAAAGTGCGATAGGTTGTAGTGGGTTCAAATTCCGTTCAGTAATGTTTCTGCTTAGTTCAATACTGCTGAGGAGGAAGTAAAAAATGGTTCAAATGGCTCTGAGCACTATGGGACTTAACTTCTGAGGTCATCAGTCCGCTAGAACTACGTAAACCTAACTAACCTGAGGACATCACACACATCCATGCCCGAGGCAGAATTCGAACCTGCGACCGTAGCGGTCGCGCGATTCCAGAGTGTAGCTCATAGAACCGCTCGGCCACCCCGGCCCCTCATATTCTTCACTAGAAGGGGTTTCATCAATGGCATTGCCAGTATTTTAGTATTCAGTAATAAAAGAGTTCCCGAGCTTGTGCAAGAAAGGGCTGAAGATATTAATTCCTATTGCAACTTCCTGCTTTTGCAAGAGTGGGTCTTCGACGGTGGCTATCATTAAAACCAAGTACAGATCAAGACTTTCTGAGCAGAAGAAAATAGGGGTAGCTGTCACTCATTTGGAACCAAGATTAAACAATTTGTATGACAAGAAGCAAACTCAAGTGTCGCAATGGAGTGAGTAGTATTTTATTCGTACCTTTTTTTATTAATTCCGTTTTTGCAAAGGGGAGCCACAGAAACAACATAGTTGGTCAGGGGAGCCACGAACTCCAAATGGTTGAAAACCACTGTCTTAAACTAATACACCACGTTGCCAAGTCACACACCCGCAGCCCGTCCAGACCGCAGGTTTATGGTCCCATTTGACTGTGGGCCGTCAGCGTGTGCGCCGTTGAGAGCGCCGCCGGAAGCAGCGTTCCGGTCGTTTGTGTAGGGTGCTGCTGGCCGTTTCCCGTCTCCTCTGTCCTCATCACTCGCAACCATTCCCATTTCTGCGCGCCGCGCTTCCCGCAGGGATCGCCGTTTCCTCGCCGAAGACTTCACCACAGCAGGTGGAGGAGCATCGGACAGTACCTGTCCATTATGACCCGTGAATGCGAAAACAGAGATACAAAACAGACTGCCGGGACGCTGTCAGAGGAAAGCTAATATCAACTGGTGCATCAGTAACAGGGACCATACGTGAAGCCTACAATAATTTTCGCAATCAGATTCAAACAAAAGATGTATCAACAAAACCTAGAAAGTTTTGAGCATACGTAGAGTTGCACTGTACCAAAACTACGGTTCGGTGCAGTACATAAACGACATTGTAAATAGTAACATTACCACTAGTATTGGTAGAATTTGTACGGAAGGAAACATAAATGAATGTGTAACCGACAAAGCGGGAGTCGACAACCGTTTTTTGTTTATTGGGTTTGCTTTGCACATAATTAGAACCACACATCATTCAGTGTTAGTCTAGTGTGTATTTTGTATCGGTACAGCATATGAATTGAATTTTATAAGTAATAACAAATAGTTGATCGCGTAACTTCAGCACTTTTATGGAACCAAAGCAATTAATTTTGATGCAAGTATAGTTTACATGCATAAACATAAAATATACATGATTGTTGTTGTTCTTTTGCAGCCAACAGAAAATTCTTCGTCTGATCAAAGGCAAGAGTTTCCTGTTATTATTGATAAATGGGGAAGTTGTTTATTAATAACAGAAATATCTATTGTACAGGGTATTCAAAAAGAGTGTCGAATTCTTTCAGAGTAAGCCTACTCATAAAAAAGAGAAAAATAAGTCCAATAAACATGGGTCCGGAAAGGCATACTTCCCGAGTTAAACATGGGTTTAAGAAAGGCTGCACGTCGTTTGGTTGCTGATATTAGTATAGTCGTTGCATTGTCGCTCCGTCAAATGTGTCTGCAGGGTATTATGCTGTCTTTCATTACACTACCTACCATTAGGTGGTCTGCAGTCAGTTGTGTGGTTCGAGCTGTGTTGTAGGCTAATTTAGTTTTCGTCTTGTTTGTGTGCCTCATTGTACAGTGCTGTCAACACTGGGTACGTATATCGGTGTTTTACCTACTTCCAAACGTGGATTCATTAACCTCTTTACTGTTTTTGCGTTTTTTGTACGTACAAATGGTGTAGTACATATACATTTTCTCTCTTCCACCACGTTTTAGCTGTGGATCCTAGTACTGGACAAGTGAAATAGTGGATATGGTTTAGCAAATGGACGTAGCTTACAAGCCCGTGCCCTCTTCGGTGAAAAATATCCACAGCGCAGAGCGCCCTCTGATAAACTGTTAGACAGACTTTTCCAGCGTCTGAGGGACACAGGTGCCTTAGCATCTCGGAAGACTGACAGTGGAAGATCCCGCACAGCTCGCACGCCTGACACGAGGAGCGTGTGCTACGTTCGGTGGAAGACACCCCAGGGACCAGTGTTCACGATTAGCAGCAGCAGCAGAAAGCGTGTCACTCTGTTATCTGGGGTACTTCGTGAACAATTAATTGCTGTAGCCATACCATCTACAGTGCGTTCAGGCCCAAAGACCACAGGATCATCATGACAGACGGTGGTACTGTCAATGGCTGTTGGAGAAGTGTGCTGCAAATCCACTGTTCGCATCCAAGATTTTATGTACCGATGAGGCAGTGATCAACGAGAGATGGTGTTGCGAATTTCCATAACCAGCATGTATGGGCGGATGTAAATCCCCAAGCAATTCAGGAAAGGGGGCATCAACACCGATTCTCAATCAACGTATGGGCGGGCGTACTTGGCGATAGGTTAATAGGGCCATACGTGCTACCAAGAAGGTTAAATGGGGCGCACCATCTGGATTTTATCATTAATGTATTGCCTAGCTTGCTGGAGAATGTGCCATTACTGAAACGAATACAGATGTGATTCATGCATGATGGCGCACCAGCTTACTAACGTCTCAATGTGCGCGAGCATCTGACGCAGACATTTCAGAACCGCTGGATTGGTCGGGCGGGGGACGGCACACCTTGGCATGCTCGTTCCCCAGACTTTAATCCCTAGACTTTTGGTTATGAGGGCACTTGAAGAAATTGATCTACACCACGTCAATCAACGATGTATGGACGCTGCAGAGTCACGTCTTCAATGCGAGTCAGCAGATCCAACAACAACCGGTTATAATTCAAGGGCTGCGCCATTCCTTACGGCGGAGGGCAGAGGGATGCTTCGCCATGAATGGACGCTACGTTGAACTCCTCCTGTAAACAAGTTTTTATCACAGAAGGTATTCATTTACGGTCACGTGTTTATAAAGACTTACCTCAGAAAGCGTATATTTCCGGACCCATATTAATTGTTACTTGTGTTATTTCGATGAGCACTATCATCTCTCAAAGTATTCTACATTTTTCTTTTTGAACACTCTGTGTAAGTAAGACGAAGTACTGAAGCGATGTTAATACATTTTTGTTTTGCGTTTTTTCATTTTACCTTTTTGTTGAGGAAATTGCGTTTTCTAGCGCTGTATGATAAATCTGCTTTGTTTTCTTTACATTTACTACAACATTCCTCTATTTCAAGTTACAAATTATTTATTTTCGGATAACTAAACAATGTTCTGTCATTTTCGATAAAAAGATTGTTCCCGTTTAATATTCATAAAATATCCATAAACTGTCACGAACTATGATTACTAGTCGCGTGAAGTAAAGCTTTTCCACTATCACAATACAAAGTCCGAATCTGTCTAAAAATCGTTAATTCCGTAAAATATTTAAATATTCACACGAAGTGACGTTAAAGTCAGAGAGATTATTGATCACCTACCCGTTCCTCTAATATGACAAAAGTTCTAACTCTGATCTGAAATTAATGCTTCCCAAAAAACAATCTCGTCGCGATTTATTCTTTCGCCCTGGTTTAATAAAGCTCCTATTGTTGCTTCCTAAAGCTGTACGTCCTAATTGACTTTGAACAGACTAGAGGATAGAGACTGGAGTATCATAATTGCATTGTATGTCTATTTATACTTTAGTAAACGCTATCTTTGGCGTTCAAGACCTACGTTCTGTGACTATAATATTGATTTTCTCACATATAAGAATAATAATTTAACCATTTCTATCGTTTTCCCCCCTCTCATGCTTCCAAAATTTATGATTAAAATTCTTTGCTTTTTCTATTATTTTTCTACTATAGATTTCCCTCTATATATCTCTTATTTCTATTTCGTAAATTACTACTTGTGGAGGGGCTTGGGACATTTTCTGAATTTATATTTCGAGGGCATGGGAGCTAATTTGGGAACTATTTTGGTTTATCAACACCGAGAGGCGTTGCAAGTGTTACAATCTTCTCTGGCCACTACAGTTACCAGACCTCAATATTATTGAGCCTTTGTGGTCTACTTTTAGAGAGAAATGTGTGTTATCACTATACTCCTCTATCTTCGTTATCTGGACTTGCCGGTATTTTGCAGGAATCATGGTAAAATATTCTCTTGAAAACTATTTAGGAGTAGTATTTATCCGTTCCAACACGACTGGAACGTGTTGAATGTCAACGGTTTTCCTACCCCTTATTAGGCATGGTAATGTGTTGGGGTTTTCGATGTTTCCATGTTTGTAAGATGTGGATAAGAATAATTATGCATTTATCGTCATTTTTTTTCTTTTTTCATCCGATATGTTGCTTTTAATTTTGGTTTTGGTTGTAGGGGGTTCTGGTATACCCCCGGCATTTGCACTACATGTGAAAGAAACCCGCTAAAAACATCACTTGCGATAATGTGTGACTGTCATTTTTCTAGTTCTTCCCTCTTGATGACTGGACCTGTTTTGAATACCAACGCTTTTCCTAACCCGTATTTGTCCTGGTAACGTCTTGCGTCTTTGATGTTTCCAAATTTTTGTCTTTCCCCTGTATTGGAAATGGAAATGTGCCCCTTACGGGGCAGGTCCGGTCGCCTTGGTGCTGGTCTTATTACATTCGACGCCACATTGGGCGACCTGCGCGCCGGATGGGGATGAAATGATGATGAAGACAACACAACACCCAGTCCCTGAGCGGAGAAAATCCTCAACCCAGCTGGGAATCGAACCCGGGCCCATTAGAACGGCAGGTCGTCACGCTGATCATTCAGCTATCGGGCGGAACCCCTGTATTTGAAGCTTTAGATGAGCATAATACTGTATCTAGTGTCTACTTTTTCTTTTTTCTGCCGGCATGTTGTGTTTCAATTTGACTGTGGTTGTGAGGGGTTATGGTATAATCCCGAAATTCGCATTAGAAGTGAGACAAACCCTTCTAAAAACATCATCTGGGGTGATGTGCGATTGTCGTTTTCCTCTTCTTTCTTGGATTTATTGTAGTACGAGGGTCGTTCGATAAGTAGTGCAACACAATTCTTTCGGTCAGTTTCTCTTGAAAAAATTTCGGAATTTGTTGTGGGTCATCGTCGAATATTCCTGCTTCAGCCCCTATAGCTTCATAAAGCTCCGATAGGTGGTGGCTCTGTTCGTATCTTTGAAAATGGCGTCTGTAACGAAGGTGCGCTACAAACTGAGAGCTGTCACTGAGTTTCTTTTGGCGGAAAACCGTAGCTTCGCAGATAGGCCTTTGCAGAATGACTATGGAGGCCTGGCACTGAACAAAAGCACGGTGAGTTGTTGTGCGCGGCGTCTGTCATCACTGTAGCAAGATCGTGCAAACCTGTCCGATCTCCCGTGTGCCGCTCGGCCCCACACAGCTGTGACACCTGCAATGTTGGAACGTGCGGACACTCTCATACGAGGTGATCGACGGAACACAGTCAAACACCTCGCTGCCCAACTTGACCTCTCTGTCGGTAGTTCTGACACGCTAGTCCACCAGGAAACCATAAAGGGCAACGATGGACTACCCCACCGCTTCAACCACTCTCAGCTCAAGTGGCTGAACTTCATCACCAAGAAGGAGTTAACCCTAATTAACAAATATCCCATCTTCACGCCTGACAACAGGCAATTACTGACAGACCTAGCAGAAATACACGTGACGGGCAAAGTACCTGCCGACATATTTAGTCGTCGCAGAACCTAAGTATCAAAGCAGCGAGAGATCATCATTAGACGGAGTGGAGCTCATTCTAAACCTACCGGCCAGCCATTTAGGCCGTTCGTTTTCCACTTCTCTTACTGTCCCTCCGACTATCCTTTAATCTTTCTTTTATTAAAAAAAAAATAAAAAATCACAAAAAAAGCACAAAGTCAAGCAAATACGATAACGCCAAGAATTTTTCTCCCCAAACCATCATGTCAAAAGGAGAAGCGCCTCGTGCGCTAGTACTTCGTTCCCAGACAAGGACATCTTCCTCCTTGAAGTGTGCGCAGACCTGTGAGCGCGTAGCGTGAAGCAGTCGCCCTCCGTTTTCTGGCGGTGGCGCCTTTGTCGCAATTGAAGGCTTCGGTGTCTCCCTCTAGCGGGAAAGGGGAAAAGTGGACTATTCGCGTGGGTTGAAGAAGTGGTTGTATGGGCTCTCGTGGAGAGTTGGCAGTCGGGGTATCAAGAAGCGACTTCTCTGTCGGTGCTAGAGGGGCAGACCGCGGCCAATGACTGTACTGTTTAAAATGAAAGTTACTAAGGCCTGATCCATTCTCTCGCCTGCCATAACTAGTATTACTAGACTCACGTGTAAAAGGTACTCTAAGAAAGAAGAAAAATTCCTTTTGCCTCGTGGTAAGAACTAGTCAGTTGCATAACGAATTCCTGCTCATCTGGAAGCTGTAACTTACGTAAATTTGTGTTTATGTATATTTGGCTATAATTAAGCAAGGTTGTTAATTTACGCCGTAGTGGATTTTCTATATTGTTTCTAGACAGGAAAAACTGTTGTGTGTTTTTCCAATTCAATACCTTTTAAGGCTTTTACTCAACGTGCTTATGTGTTTTGTACAGGTAGTTGGTTGTTAGTGTGTTTACTTGCCATGCAAAAGTTCGCCATTTCATTACGGGTAGAAATTGTTGCCTTGAAAGGAGAATGTTGTAAAAGTTCTCAAGTCCTACCTGGCGAGCGTGTGTGTTTGCCGTAAGTTAACTGGCTGAAATTTGTAAAAATTGTTTTTTATATATCTTGGAAGTGTTAATGTTATTAACTGTAAGTGTCCCCCAGTGTGCATGACTCATGCGTTTTGCTTTTTCTATTTTGAGAACTTTTGTAAACAGGATTGTCTTTGTATGTTGCAGACAAGTTAGATTCTGCGCCATTTAATGAATAGAGTGAAATCCGCCTGTAATTTAGCTGAGCTTGAAATATTATACAGCGTCCCGTTGTATACGTTAAATTGCTTGCCTGTACTGGTCTTTTACTGGCGTGAAATTTTTTATAATAATGTAATAATTTAAAAGTCCTTTCCTATCGTAAATCGTGACTTGTTTGTTAAATGATTGTTGGTTTTTCTAAATATCGTAAGGTCTTGCACCAAATTTGAATAAAAAGTGTTACTGAAAATTGTGTGTAATTTTACCAGTTATTCATTGGCACCTACTTCCACTTTACATTTTGTGTATTGATTGAGATTAATAACCTTTGGTGAACCAGTAGTTATTTTACGGTTCAACCTGTTTGGTCCAATGAAAGATCCACTCTGCGGAACGCAGTACGTGGGTGATGGGGAGGTTATTGATACAGCAAGATGTTGGCCCAGACGTCGACAAGTCGAGTGGTACCATGCGGAGACACAGGCCCTCCCAGTAAGGTGGCGTAAGGCCGTCGCATTGAACGGGGATCATGTTGAAAAATAAGGCTTTATAGCAAAAAGAGTGGGGAACAGTATGGAGTATTGGAATCCGGAATAAAACCAACCTGGTTTCAGAGAAAAACGCCTGTGTTGCATTACTTATGGAAGGCCCTTCGTCGTTAGTTACTTTATGCTGGCTAGTCGTGTCTGCAGTCCCACTTCGTTGTAGTCTTCGTCTGTTTTATTTGTACAAGGGCTGTTGTGTGCGACGGGCTGTATGAATTAAGCGGCATCAATGCACGCAGCATCTTGCCTCAGCAGCCTTTGCTATGTCGGGAAACCCCTAATCAACACAATTTAAGTCTAGTTTGAAAAATAAATATTTGGAATTCCGCTGTCTTTCGTGCCCAGCCGGCACGCATTACCAGGCATCCCAATCAGATGATTATAGCAGTGGCCGTGCCGCCGTCCCCGGAAGCTTAGGCGAGTGGTACCGCATTAATATGAATCAGGCGCAGCGTTGAGTGCCCGGAAGAGGCGCGGGGGGTCTGCCGTTAGAAGGCGGCGGGCCGGCCTTGGCTGTCCTTCTGGCGTGGCCTGCTATTACGTAACGAGCCTGCCGACAGGTAAGGACGCTGCCCGCCCCAAGGACACAGCCTCTTCCGCTGCCGATTGCTTTCTGGCGGATCCGGGATGAGTCATCTCGCAGATCCAGCGAGCCACACTCGCTTATTTTTTCCCTTTCGCCTGGCAACTTGATTTAAATATTCAGAAATGTAGGACTGTGCACTTCAGTAAACGAGAGAACCTGAAATCCTATAATTACAATATCAGTGAACCGATCAGCTGCCGGGTCGGATATTTTTCCCGCCCGGAGACTGGGTGTTGTGTTGTCCTTACGTTCGTATCGTCATAACTGACAAATGGTTCAAATGGCTCTGAGCACTATGGGACTTAACATCTGAGGTCATCAGTCCCCTAGAACTTAGAACTACTTAAACCTAACTAACCTAAGGACAAAACACGCATCCATGCCCGAGGCAGGATTCGAACCTGCGACCGTAGCGGTCGCGCGGCTCCAGACTGAAGCGCCTAGAACCGCTCGGACTCACCGGCAGGCCATAACTGACATTTCACTGTTGTGATGCCTGTATGGACACGTGCTGAAAGCCAGTAAGTTCAAAAGTCGGTCAACTCATACCACAGTGACGGCTTATGCCTGGGAAGTTATGTGAAGAGCTAGCAGAAAAAAGGAACCCACGTTCATGGACCGTGTGTTGAAATTGTTACAGCAAACAGAATATACTACAAAATCTGTAGAGGTTTCCTGTATGCTTGTGTTTGAGTTCCACAACATCTCCTAAGCCAGTGCAGCGATTTCAGCCAGATTTGGTACGCACATCCTTTCCTGTCACACAACAATCGCTGTCGGAGGTCACAACCGCCTACCTAACACAGTTCACGAGATATGACGTAATAAACAACGAGCTGCATGGAAAACTGTCGCATCATGTATGATGTTTAAATGTACAGTATTAGTTCTGTGCTTTTAACTTTAATTGCGATATATCTCCCAGGCAATACCCACAAAAATGGTTCAAATGGCTCTAAACAGTGCGGCATTTAACATCTGAAGTCATCAGTCCCCTAGACTTAGAACTACTTAAACCTAACTAACCCAAGGACAGCACACACATCCATGCCCGAGGCAGGATTCGAACCTGCGACCGTAGCGGCAGCGCATTTCCGGACTGAAGCGCCTAGAACCGCTCGGCCACAGCGGCCGGCGCAGTACCCACAATTGCTGGTAAATGCACCTACAAAAGTATATCATGGTGTCATATATCAGGAGATATAACATCATAAAGACTGAGACGCATGAAAAACTGGCACATTGTGTGTAACATCTGAATTTATTACTCCTTTTCCACTAACTCCATTCTCAATACGTTTTCCAGACAGTATCCACATATGTTGCTGAATGTACCTACAAAATTAAACTATGGTTTGACAAGTAGACCATGAGATATGATGTCATAAACACTGAGATACGTGAAAAATTGCCGCATGAAGTCTGACGTTTAACTTTATTACTCCTTTGCTAATAACTTTATTCGCAACATATTTCACAGACAGTATCCACATATGCCGCTGAAAGGACCGATACAAATACGTCATTGTACGACACATTGTTCATCTACATCTAAATCTACGTGATTACTCTGCTATTCACAATAAAGTATCTGGCAGAGTTTTCAATGAACCACCTTCAAGCTGTCTCTCGACCGTTCCACTATAGAACGGCGCGCTCTTCACAAACAAACTCAAGCAGCTGATGTCACGGTTGCTGTAGCAATTACATAGTTAAGCTCAGCCTGTGACTGCTCCCATGAGGTTGAGCTGCGAGGAAGGGGAAGCCTACTTAACTTCACGTGGTGGGAATCACACGGTTGCTGCTACAGACCTATTCTGCGTAGTACAGAACAGGGAAACATGTTTGGAGTAAAAACAAGCATAAGTGCGAAGATAATTTTTTTTTTTAAAGTATGGCAGAGGGAAGTAGTGGTGAAGTGCCACTTCCCCTAATACCTCCGAATATGAATACTCGAATGAACAGTTTGTAGGGATATAAAATGGAATGATCACATTGTTTCAGTCATAGGTGAAGCATGTGATTCATTTGCAGAATACAATGGAAATGCAATCAGTCTACAAAAGGAACTGCATACAAAACACTGGTGCAACTCATCCTAGAACAATGTTCAAGTGTGTGAGACGAAGAAACGGCATTAAATGTCTGTAGGGAAGGGGAGCACGAATGGTCAATGGGAGAATGTTACGAAGATGCTGAAGGAACTGAATTGGCAAATGCCTGAAGTCAGATGTAATCAATCCCGTAGACACCTATTTAGGAAAGTTCTAGAACCAACTTAAGCGATGAATCTAGGAATGGAGGCGTCTAAGCAGCCATTCTTCCCACATTCCATATGTGAAGGGAGGGATAAGATGCCTTAATAACTGGTACAATATGAAATATCTGTACTATACACTTGACAGCGGTTTTGCAGAGGTGGAGACACAGGCGATGGACAAAAATTTGGAAACACCAAAGTCACGACACGCTACCGTTCCTGATACGGTGTAGGGAAACCGTTCGCATTCAGACCAGCTTCCAGTCATCTCGGAATCTATAAACACAGGTCCCGTATGGTTTTCAAGGCAATCTTATGCCACTATTCCTGCAAAACAGTGACAAGTTCAGGTAACGATGGTGGAGGTGGATAGAAAACATGCACCACTCGCTCCAAAGAAGATCACAAAGCCTTTATGGTCATGAGATCTGGTCACTGTGATGGCCAGCGAAAATGCGACGTCTTGACGCTCATAAAACCAGAATTGGACGATGAGAGCTGTGTGAAAAAGGGGCCTTATCGTCTTGGATGACTGCATCACTATTGGGGGACAAACATCCTACCATGGGAGGGACCTGATCAGCCTAAACGGTCACTTAATTCTTAGCAGTAATGCGATCTTTCCGAGTAACCAATGAATGCCTCGATGTTGTTGTTGTTGTGGTCTTCAGTCCTGAGACTGGTTTGATGCAGCTCTCCATGCTACTCTATCCTGTGCAAGCCTCTTCATCTCCCAGTACCTACTGCAACCTACATCCTTCTGAATCTGCTTAGTGTATTTATCTCTTGGTCTCCCTCTACGATTTTTACCCTCCACGCTGCCCTCCAGTACTAAATTGGTGATCCCTTGATGTCTCAGAACATGTCCTACCAACCGATCCCTTCTTCTGGTTAGTTGTGCCATAAACTTCTCTTCTCCCCAATCCTATTCAATACTTTCTCATTAGTTATGTGATCTACCCATCTAATCTTCAGCATTCTTCTGTATCACCACATTTCGAAAGCTTCTATTCTCTTCTTGTCCAAACTATTTATCGTCCATGTTCCACTTCCATACATGGCTACACTCCATACAAATACTTTCAGAAATGACTTCCTGACACTTAAATCTATACTCGATGTTAACAAATTTCTCTTCTTCAGAAACGCTTTTCTTGCCATTGCCAGTCTACATTTTATATCCTCTCTACTTCGACCATCATCAGTTATTTTGCTCCCCAAATAGCAAAACTCCTTTACTACTTTAAGTGTCTCATTTCGTAACCTAATTCCCTCAGCATCACCCAACTTAATTCGACTACATTCCATTATCCTCGTTTTGCTTTTGTTGATGTTCATCTTACATCCTCCTTTCAAGACACTGTCCATTTCATTCAACTGCTCTTCCAAGTCCTTTGCTGTCTCTGACAGAATTACAATGTCATCGGCGAACCTCAAAGTTTTTATTTCTTCTCCATGGATTTTAATACCTACTCCGAACTTTTCTTTTGTTTCCTTTACTGCTTTCTCAATATACAGATTGAATAACATCGGGGAGAGGCTACAACCCTGTCGTACTCCCTTACCAACTACTGCTTCCCTTTCATGTCCCTCAACTCTTATAACTGCCATCTGGTTTCTGTACAAATTGTAAATAGCCTTTCGCTCCCTGTATTTTACCCCTGCCACCATTAGAATTTCAAAGAGAGTATTCCAGTCAACATTGTCAAAAGATTTCTCTAAGTCTACAAATGCTAGAAACGTAGGTTTGCCTTTCCTTAATCTTTCTTCTAAGATAAGTCGTAAGGTCAGTATTGCCTCACGTGTTCCAGTGTTTCTACGGAATCCAAACTGATCTTCCCCGAGGTCGGCTTCTACTAGTTTTTCCATTCGTCTGTAAAGAATTCGTGTTAGTATTTTGCAGCTGTGGCTTATTAAACTGATTGTTCGGTAATTTTCACATCTGTCAACACGTGCTTTGTTTGGGATTGGTATTATTATATTCTTCTTGAAGTCTGAGGGTATTTCGCCTGTTTCATACATCTTGCTCACCAGATGGTAGAGTTTTGTCAGGACTGGCTCTCCCAAGGCCGTCAGTAGTTCTAATGGAATGTTGTCTACTCCTGGGGCCTTGTTTCGACTCAGGTCTTTCAGTGCTCTGTCAAACTCTTCACGCAGTATCATATCTCCCATTTCAACTTCATCTACATCTTCATTTCCATAATATTGTCCTCAAGTACATCTCCACTGTATAGACCTTCTATACACTCCTTCCACCTTCCTGCTTTCCCTTCTTTGCTTAGAACTGGGTTTCCATCTGAGCTCTTGGTATTCATACAAGTCGTTCTCTTATCTCCAAAGGTCTCTTTAATATGCCTACCCAAATGTTTCATTCTTGTGACGTAAACTCGGCCAGAAGTTAGAAACAGTGTGCAACAAGACTCATCTGCCCAAATGACTTTCTTACATTACTTCATGGTCCAGGTTTTATAGCTTCCGCACCACGTTTTCATTTCACTGGCATTTTCATCACAGATGTGTGGTTTTGAAATTCCAAGTCGTCCTGCAGTACTCAGCTAATGAAGCTCCCTTCGTGTTGTTTTGATGCTGATAGGCTTTGGGAGTGCGACTTTCAGTTTTGCAGTGACTTTTGCACCTGTTGTCGTAGTACATTCCACAGGTGCCGCTCGAGCTCAAATACAACAGCGCCTCCTGCAGGTGTGGCATTTATGATGAAATAGACGAAGTAGACATCTCTCGCGGTGTTTCTATATTCTTTTCAACCGCGGTAGGTGTAGACAGATATGCTTATCACAAAGGTATTCCTGCAAAATAGGTTTGAAGCACAAGTATCACACTTCTTGTAGAGGTGTGATATATGCGATTGCAGTCTTTCTCGGCGTATTCCAATGGTGAATTCTTCTCGGGTTATCAGCCGAGTGGTGGCGTCGTCTTCTCCAGAAGATGATGGGTACGAAACTCATCGAAACCTTGTGACAAGACGACGCCATCACTCGGCTAATAACCCGAGAAGAATTCATTATTACACTTCTTGAAGGAAAGAAGCGAATGTGCGCAAAGGAAGAAATGCTTTTCGATTAGGCGACTGAACCTATCCCGTGATGTCTCTCAACGAGCAGTATCATAGACTCAGTTTTGTTTTCGTTGGCGGTGGATGGGAGTGGCGCTGCTTGTGAGGGAGGCGGGGGAGTGCCCTGTGCTGCGTTGAAGAGGTACGGCGGACAGCGCTCGGGAACTCTGTGTACGTGTATTTCTAAGAACCGGAAGTCTTGGCTCAGGAACGTCTAGAGAGCCTATACATACAAGCTCTCTAGGAAGTCTCAAGCCACCGCCAGTTATTTATCGGACTGCTTCCGTAATAGCGAGGAGAGAGCACTTTCACGGAACGCAGCTGGACGTGTTGGGAGACTAACCGAGAAAGGGCGACAACCCATGAGAGATCAAAAGAATAGTTCACCGATTCCGCGTGCTTTTATGTGCTCTGCAGTTCTGAGAGGTGAGCAAGGAAGTCGGGCTCGAGCAAAGTGCTCGGAATGGGATGGTCATGGAACTAAGGATTTTGAATATCTTCTGGGAAAGAGTGACAGATGTGACACTTTCTACAAGGTGATACAGAAAAACGGGAAATTTTCAAGTGCCCTGTTGTTGCTGTTGTGGTCTTCAGTCCAGAGACTGGTTTGATGCAGCTCTCCATGCTACTCTATCCTGTGCAAGCTTCTTCATCTCCCAGTACCTACTGCTATCTACATCCTTCTGAATCTGCTTAATGTATTCATCTCTTGGTCTCCCTCTACGATTTTTACCCTCCACGCTGCCCTCCAATACTAAATTGGTGATCCCTTGATGCCTCAGAACATGTCCTACTAACCGATCCCTTCTTCTAGTCAAGGTGTGCCACAAATTTCTCTTCTCCCAAATTCTATTCAGTACCTCCTCATTAGTCATGTGATCTACCCATCTAATCTTCAGCATTCTTCTGTAGCACCACATTTTGAAAGCTTCTATTCTCTTCCTGTTCAAACTATTTATTGTCCACGTTTCACTTCCATACATGGCCACACTCCATACAAATACTTTCAGAAACGACTTCCTGATACTTAAATCTATACTCGATGTTAACAAAATTCTCTTCTTCAGAAACGCTTTCCTTGCCATTGCCAGTCTAAATTTTATATCCTCAAGTGCCATGTAAAAATAAAAAAGTAAAAATAAAATATCCAATAAAATCCTTTATTGACAGCAAAGGAAGCAATACAACATGCCTTAAGACACAGTAATGGAAATTATCGGTGTTTGAAAATTTCTTCCTGTAGATGCCATCCTCCTGTACATATGCATTCTTCCAACCTGCTCTTCAGGTTACTCATTGAGAGCCGCAACATCTTAGCTGGGGTACCACGAATTTCGTCTCGAATTCTTTTTTTCAGTTTATCCAGTGTTCGTGGCTGAGTCGTGTAGACCCGACTCTTAAGGTAACTCTATAATAAAAGAAATGGCCAAACGCGAGTAGGACACGCTCTCTGAACGTTCCATACAGACTTAAGTAGGTATTAGTACGTAGACTGTTGCTCTATCCCAAGAATTGTGCATCTCGACGATTTTTGCCTGTTAATCGACACTGATACTGCCAAGATATAGGTCCCGGGAATTGCAAGACCTTCGAGAAAGTTTTAATTTTAAGTTTGAAATCGGACAATAAATGACAAAAGAA
The DNA here is from genome assembly GCF_021461385.2 of Schistocerca piceifrons. Classification (NCBI taxonomy): domain Eukaryota; kingdom Metazoa; phylum Arthropoda; class Insecta; order Orthoptera; family Acrididae; genus Schistocerca; species Schistocerca piceifrons. The sequence continues at coordinate 314,759,199 of NC_060143.1, read as the reverse complement.
CTATTTTTTTCGTCTGACATAATTACGAATTCACACTTGTCGGATTTTTTTCTTTACTTGTCACTGTGAAATCTTGCTTCTTGCCAAATTTCGTGTTGTAGGTCAACGGGAAGTATCCTATAGGTTTTGATGAATGAGTTTGTCATTAAATGTGACACAAATGTCGTTTCTTTTGATTGCATTAATTTAGAAGCTTCCATTTATTATACTGCCAAGGAACTATAGATCTTAGTATGTTACATAAATTTCGACTTGATACATCTACGTGTTCCTGAGAAAAGGGTTTTAACGTACGTACAGACAGACAGGCAGTTCGGGGACAAAATCGAGTGATATAACTACAAAGTAATACTTTTCGTATTTTTTCCTTTCATTTGTACTGTGAAGCATTGCTTTCTTGTCGATTTTCATGGTTTTAGGTCAGTGGGATTTATCCTATAGGTTTTAATGAACGAGTTAGCTAATATCAAAATATGTGACGAAATGGCCATATCTTTTGACTGCATTGACTTAGAAGATTCAATTTTTTACATCGCCAAAGGACTGTAGAAGTTAGTATGTGACGTAAATTTCAACTTGATACGTGTACTCTTTCCTGAGAAAAGAAACTTTTAACGATCGGGCAGACAATAGACAGACAGACAAAGAAGTGATCCTATAAGAGTTCAGTTTTTACCCATTGAGGCACGGAACTTTAAAAATCACGAACGGACAAATCTGGTGACCTTAGGAGCCAGGTAACGTCACCGAATCTTGAGATGACACGGTTATCTAACGTTTCTCGCACAACTGCTATTGACTGCTGTGCAGAGCGCGATGTCGCAACATTCTGTTGGAACTAGGTTTCAGCCGGCCGCGGTGGTCTCGCGGTTCTAGGCGCGCAGTCCGGAACCGCGCGACTGCTACGGTCGCAGGTTCGAATCCTGCCACGGGCAAGGATGTGTGTGATGTCCTGAGGTTAGTTAGGTTTAAGTAGTTCTAAGTTCTAGGGGACTGATGACCACAGCTGTTAAGTCCCATAGTGCTCAGAGCCATTTGAACCATTTTTGAACTAGGTTTCATGAAATTGTGGAATATTGTTCAATGGAGGTGCAACAAAAGATAACAACATTTCAAGATACCGATCTGAAGTGACAGTCACTGTGGTCTGGTCGTCAGTTTCGAAAAAGTAAGGTCCGATGACCTCATGCCACGAAACTGCACACCATACTGCCACCTTGCTGACGTGTACAGATCGTTCATGACCTTCCCCTGCCTGCCCAGTAACGGTAGTTCTGCTTATTCACCCGATCTATGAGATGAAAATGAGCCTCATCTGATAACCACAGTTTGCCGAAAAGCCTGTTGTCGTCGTCGTCGTTAATGTTTGTCATAAGTTGCTGGCAGAATTCTAATCACAACCGGTAATCGTTTTCCTTCCGTTGTTGCACGGTCTGCAGCTTGTGTGGAAGAAATTTTAAATCAAAATGGAGAACTTTATCTGTGCAGTTTCCAAACTCGCACTATTTTTGTAAAATATTTTCGTGGTAAACGCGCGCTGTTGACCATTCCACTGATCCGTGATGTGGCAAGATATGTGTACAGCTCCTCTTCTTACTTCTCAGAAATTGGAAGCAGGTTAAGGTATTATCAGTGCCGAATCCTCACGTAACGGGGAAAAATTAGATTGTCAGACATATTACAGGACTCCAGAATTGCTAAAAGGAAATCATTATCTAGTTTTGTGTTCCTTCTCAGAAACTGAGCGGGGTGTTCTTTGATGCACTTGAAAGTTGGGCAGAAGACATAAATAGACACTGTCCTTCGAATTTGACCCTGACTGTTTCAGATAAATGCAATAATGTGTGACGCTAGAGACTGATCAAACTAGTGCGCATTCGGCACGGTTGCTGCAGCGATCTGTTATTTGGTGAAGTGTTCGGTCGATCCGGTTCGCTTTTTGTATATCGAATCTGATCGCGGACTGTTAATCCGGTGAAAGGTGGAAAATCCGGAGCCGTCTCACAGAGCATCGTCCTTACCCGCTACTGGCTTTTCGATTTAACGGAGCAGATCGTCAAGTGATTCACCTTACGACCTTAGTGAAGAACGGCTCACTTTCACTGTACCATTCGTAAAAAGTGAAGCTGCAGTCACTTCATCAGATAGCGTCTTTAAGAAATTTGTTCGTTCTTACTAGACTTCATAAGCAGATAACCATACAACTGCATCAGAATTAGACTTAGAAAGATGCATATAAATTATTAGATGGACAACGTAAACTTTTGGGTAAAATAATTTGCAGATGGGCTGAGAAAAATCGCAAGTACTGAACGGCGATAGGTTCGTGTCATAAATAGTAAAAGTATTCGAGAATCAAATCAGATCTGACTTTTGTTGATAGACGACAACATCGAGAAATAAAGTGACGTGTACTATAAAGAAATGCTACGATTTCTTTGCGCATTCAAACTGTTTGCTGCAACACAGTTGTGTGCAAGAAAGTTTCATCAGTTTTAGTACATCGACAGTACTAACTACAGTTTGTTTTCATTTATGTTCTAAATACAGTGGACACTGATACGACATTCCATTGAAGACATGAATAATAGTTTTGAATTTTAGCTGAAGTTTTATGATCATTAAATTCTTTCTCCAAAAATTTCAAGCAACACTACCCGACGTGCACAAGATAGCCTCTGACGAGCACTGACTCGACACAGACTAAAGTAACCCACAGTGGGCGCCGCCACCAAGCTAGACATAAAATTGTAACAATTAAGTATTGCTAACATTATAATTATATTATAATAATATTAATATTATAATTACGAAATTATAATTTAGATAAAATGTACCATGGCGTAGTATGAAGCAGATTTATTACATTCAACTACAAAGTACTTGACATTATAATTTCAAATTCGCAGTATCACTACTTTTAACAACCAGGAGTCATAAAATCGTAATTAAAAAAGTAATTATACTTTTAATATTCTGTTAACAATTGCGATATAACATTGGATATTTTTATGTGATATGCAATTTTGGTCAGAAATTACGTGTGAGGAGAAAAATATGTTATTGTGTACATGGCATGCCGACATGGCTTTTACCTATTTGTCAAAAAATAACAATTTCTGTTTAAGAATGGTATATTGGTCAGCAGCTAACACACACGAAGAAATAAAATGATGGGTTTGAATGTTTACGATTCGTAACAAAATATGGATGGGTAGTTTATTGAATAAGGCATCGAACAATTCAGTGTGTGCCTCTCGGTCCATTACATTACAGGTGTAATGAATGCTAGTTTGCTTGGTCTTGATAAATACATGGTAATATTTATGAGAAGTTTCACATCGGAAGCTTTTGAGTGCCACACTGGTAATTTGCCACGAGATTTATTCACGTCGATTAAGATACGGGAATAATGTTAAATGGTGCTGTTGATCTTGTAATTGGAAATAACAATTACTCATATTTTTAACTGAACTTTTCATCAAACATGTCTCATTAAACTGTTTCCTAACGTAAATATTAAACTAAATTAAAATAGCTGCTATGAAACTGTATATATCTAAATTCAAACTACTCAAAACGTAAAATGTTTTAACTACGCTAATAATAATAATAATTATCTTTGTAGCTTATCGAAGGCGTCTAAATGTTTTAACTACGCTAATAATAATAATAGTAATTATCTTTGTGTTTTATCAAAGATTTCTAAAACATATGTTTGGTGACAACGCAAATAAAATCCGTGTGCTAAAGACGAATAGTTGTTATTCTTATCTACAAGTAGTTGTTAAGGAAGAATGTTTGCAAATATTAACAATGTAAAAGGTATATGAAGTAAGATGAACACACAAACCAGTTTTACGTAGGATAAGTGGACGGTGCTCATTTATTGGTAGAATTATGCCAAAGTTTAATGCAGCTTTGGGAAGTATTATAACTGGCTAGTTCGTGTAGTTGAAGTCGTTATAATGAAACTCAGACATCTGAACACTGACGTCTTTGAAAAGAAATCGATGAGCCATTTCCTCACAGGTTAAAAATGTGTAAGGTTTATAACTGAAACAGCAACCAGACACAAGTATGGTTCAACAAAGTTTATTTGGATCAAACCACGACGGGCTGCGGATTTTTTACAAATCTGTCTTTAGATGGTTGTTATACGTTTCCTGGTTTTCTTGCTGGGGGCTCCTTTTGTATGCATTATTGGCCATGTCTTCTCGGTGCTTCTTTCTTTTTGTCAGTCATTGTATTTACCATACAGAAATACACCGTGGCAATACACAGAATTTGAAAGTATACCAAATACAAAAACGTAAAAACTGAACCAACATTACTTTGAAATTATGCCATTTTTATATTAGACTTGTAAGTCCAATGTTATCAATCAAGTAATGGCATAAACAGTTGCTCCTGTCAGATCTCTCGAAGGTCTTCGATACTTCCTTTATTATAAGAGGTGGAGCCCCTCCACGCCCACACCGGCATGATGGCCAACACGTAAGGTCTATTGTCATGTCTGCATAAGGGATAGTTTTCACTAAAGTGAGATCTTGCGGGATGTGGGTACTGAGATGTTTGCGTACGTCTGGTTAAGGTTAACCATTAATCGCGCTCATCTGGAGATAGAATTTGGAAGTTGAACGAACGGTAGCGGTTTGAAGAGCAGAGGGAAAAAAGTGCCAAGGCAAGAGCCAAGGAAAACCGTTGCGATAGTGGGTCAGGTTGTAAGAGCAGTAGCGATTTTCTTGCTGCCTGCGAGACAGGTCGTGCAAGGGTAGGCTTTGTTAGTAGTGGGTATCATGCAGGCGGATACCTTTGACATTGTGTGGTGGTGTCATTCGGCTGCTGCTGCTGGGTGCCGGTGTTGGTTTCTCGGTCAGCGTCAGCATGCCTTAACAGTTAGGTTCATCATCGTTTTTTCTCCGATACGTCATATATCGGATTCACAGTGTAAGGTAGTGTTGGCGGTTTGTTTGTACGTTAGTGTGCGAGCTTGTCGTTTTCGCTGCAGTAGCCTGCTGGTCGGCTTTAATGGCAGCTGGCAAATCCATCAGCATTACTGATGCGCAGGGGCTTGCTGACGTTTGTCGCTTGTTGATGTATGTTAGTTTGCCATAGGTGGTTATGCCCTAGCTAGCAGATTCATTGCTCGCTTATGCTTCCACCTATGGTTGTGATCATAGTTTCCAAGAGTAAGGACGAAAGGATTGTTTGAGAGTCTCGAGTTCCTGTATAGTTGCGTGTTTTTTCAAAACTTTCTTGAGGGTTTCAAGGCGGTATTCATTGTGAAGATCCACGGTGCGTGTGTAGCATGGAGCGTTGCTAATGTTCTGTATGATCTGCAGGCGGTGCAGGCGTGTAGCTGCGTATCCCCAGACGGGAGCTGCGTACGTCAGAGGTCTAATCAGTGTCATGTTTATGGATCTCGACACCCACCTATTCAGCGTACTTTCCCTGTTGAGCATTGGGTACAGTTGTTTGAGCCTCGGGTGCGCTCTGTTGGCAACGTATTCATTGTGGTCCCCCTATGTAAGTTTCCGGTCCAGCCAGACACCGAGATATCTGACTTTCTCTCGGAAACGTATTGGGCGCGCATGCAGTGTTACATGTTGACAGTGTTTATGCTTGCGCAGTAGCTTCAGTCTGTTTGTGAACAGAACTGCTTCGCACTTGTCGACATTCACTTTAACACGCCATCGTTCATCTACACTTGTAGGACACTCTTGCACTATGTAGGCTACTAACGCCCAATTTCGCCCCTGCCCCCCTCCCCCTCCTCCGCCGCATCCCCCCCTCCCCCCACTCAGATGCCGCAGAAGTTGATTCACTCGACCTATGCTTCATGAAGTAGCACATGGCATAGCCTGTACTTACTCTGTTCAGCCTTGTCCACACGTCCCTAGGAAGATTCATTCCCGTAAGTTCAGTGCGATGCCTAAATGGTTGGTATTTATCGGCCATCTTCTCTTCCGTTGTTTACTAATGTGGAAGCTTGGTTCTGTGATCCCACACTAATTTCCTAAACTTTCTGGCAGATCGTTTGCGTTCATATGGATGGGAAGGTGTCATGGAATTTCTGACTATCTCGCGAAGCTGCGAGCTCTTATCTTTGTTCATGCGTCATAGTGTCGCTAACCACATGTCCATGTTGACGACCACAGGTGTCACAAAGTCGCTGAACACATAGAACCATGATGACGGAGATTTTAACAAAGTTATTATCATCCTCAACTGTCGGCCGGAGTGGCCGAACGGTTCTAGGCGCTACAGTCTGGACCGCCCGACCGCTACGTCGCAGGTTCGAATCCTGCCTCGGGCATGGATGTGTGTGATGTCCTTAGGTTAGTTAGGTTTAAGTAGTTCTAAGTTCTAGGGGACTGATGACCTCAGAAGTTAAGTCCCATAGTGCTCAGAGCCATTTTTTTGATTCTTGTAAAATATGGGAAGTTTTTAACATTTTTGAAAGCGTGGTTTTTTTTTCCATTTTCCTATAAACAGAAGTGTATTTAGTGGTATCCTGTAGAGTTAGCAGAGCTCAACACGGTAACACTGTCTTTACTCACCTTATCCACCCTAAGCTCTCATCTCCCTTTTAGAAGCTAAAGTTGTTTCAGGCAAAGCCTATCGTAGAAGGCCTGCCTCACGTGCAGTGTCATAAGATTCTCATAAAATGTATTCCCCAAATACGAATACAGTGTCACCACAGCTATACAATTTACTGGAAACTAATGAAAATATGTGCTGGACCGGGCCTCGAACCAGGACTTGCTTTACGGGAGCGGTCCCAAAAGCGGCTTCGGCTATCCGAGCACACTTCACGGGCAAATCCAAGCTTCCATATGACTCAGTGACTGCTCCCCATAGTGTTATTTGACAGTGTCTATAAATCTTGATGACACATGTGCGAAGGAACATTATATTCAACTTTACAGACACAGACACCGCAAGGTTCTACTTGAATTTTTAATTTTTCAATAAAATTTTCTGCTGCTATTGGTCTGTTGAAAGTTTTTCACTTAAATCCGACTCACAAATACCGTACCTCGCCTTGAAATTCCTCAGCCAGCCGTTGCTTGTTTTAAACGAAGAAAAACTGTCGATTTTCCCAGCTAAAAGTTTGGCCACTACAAGAAACGTGTTAAAAGTTTTGCTTTATCGCTAACAATCGGCTCTGAAGGAGGGTTTTCCATTTCTCGCGGCTGCAAAAACCACTTGAATACGTCCTCTTCAAGCTCTTTGTTTTCTGTTGTTTTCATCTCTTTTCTCGACGAACTTGTTTTTCTTGTGTATGAAACTGTTGACGTTCTCATGCTAAACATCTCAGCTAACTGCTTATCTCTCATGCCTTTGTCTAACTGTTTAAGTACTTTTTACCTTGTCTGTCAACGATAAGAAAAAAATTATGCAACTTAACTTCTGAGGTCATCAGTCGCCTAGAAGAACTAATTAAACCTAACTAACCTAAGGACATCACACACATCCATGCCCGAGGCAGGATTCGAACCTGCGACCGTAGCGGTCGCTCGGTTCCAGACTGTAGCGCCTAGAACCGCACGGCCACTCCGGCTGGCAACGATAAGACAAAGTGTTTCCTTATAGGAGACATGTACCGCATAGTAAACTAAAACACATACACAAGACAAAACGAAAGACACGGAAGATATAGCGACAAACGTTGAAGGTCACGACACAGACTGATGTAGGCCACACTGAATGACGGGCATCACAAGCACAGCAACGAGCGTATTCCGCGTTCAACACTGCACGTACTGTATTCGTCGATCACTGGTAGGGTTTCCAGACCAAATTGACGAAATTTGCTAAAGGATTTGCTGTGCTGAGGGCACAATTACACAATAAAACACTAAGGAACCATTTAAAATTATATTTGTTATTGCCAGTGACAGCTTTCACCAAATTTCTTTGCCCTGCCATTGTAATTCTGTCAGAGATAGCAAAGGACTTGGAAGAGCAGTTGAACGGAATGGACAGTGTCTTGAAAGGAGGATATAGGATGAACATCAACAAAATCAAAACGAGGATAATGGAATGTAGTCGAATTAAGTCGGGTGATGCTGAGGGGATTAGATTAGGAAATGAGACACTTAAAGTAGTAAAGGAGTTTTGCTATTTGGGGAGCAAAATAACTGATGATGGTCGAACTAGAGAGGATATAAAATGTAGACTGGCAATGGCAAGGAAAGCGTTTCTGAAGAAGAAAAATTTGTTAACATCGAGTATAGATTTAAGTGTCAGAAAGTCGTTTCTGAAAGTATTTGTATGGAGTGTAGCCGTGTATGGAAGTGAAACGTGGACAATAAATAGTTTAGACAAAAAGAGAATAGAAGCTTTCGAAATGTGGTGCTACAGAAGAATGCTGAAGATTAGATGGGTAGAACACATAACTAATGAGGAGGTATTGAATAGAATTGGCGAGAAGAGGAGCTTGTGGCACAACTTGAAGAAGGGATCGGTTGGTAGGACATGTTCTGAGATATCGAGGGATCACCAATTTAGTATGGAGGGCATCGTGGAGGGTAAAAATCGTAGAGGGAGACCAAGAGATGAATACACTAAGCAGATTCAGAAGGATGTAGGCTGCAGTAAATACTGGGAGATGAAGAAGCTTGTACAGGATAGAATAGCATGGAGAGCTGCATCAAACCAGTCTCAGGACTGAAGACCACAACAACAACAACAACAATATTTTTGGTAAAAGTCGTTGAATGTTGCAAACTTCAAATTGCGACAGTTTCATAATTCTGCTTTTCCCATATTGACACTGAATTTGTTTCATATGACTGAAGACTTTCCACGTAGCCATTGCTGCATGGAACGGCCATTATCCTTTTCATAGTTTATTCTTATGTTAGGAATTTATTCTCCGTTTTAAAATGTATTCCACGAAAACGAGTTTGTTGACGTGGAAGCTTGATTTTGTAACTGATACAAAGTTTTATTTCGTAGTCTATTTGGATCTCTTCGCATAAATTATCTCTGTGAACGTCGCCATCGATACTCATCACCTTTGGTGTTTGTAAATATTTTTCATATGTAGGAGTTATCAAATTTTATTGACTTGATTTAACAAATCCGTAAATAAATTAGTGATGAAAATCGAATTGTTAAAATGTCAAACCACTCATACTTTGGCATCGAACGTCGAACAGCGGGCTGAAATACCGAGCAGCTCGGTAAAATAGGGAACACCTGACAACCTATTTCACTGGAAGATTTTGTCTTTTAATACATTCGCAGCAGATTGACTTTAGAACGACAAAGAAACGTGCAGTGTACTGTATTTGTAATAACTATTGAACAAAACCAGCAATTTTATAGTCATACAGTGCAAATTTCTTTTTCCTCAAAACGACGTTGATAGTTGGAGCTCGGATAACTAGAGTTCCGCTGTAATTGCTGTTCAAGTTTCAAGTTCATTGCTATCAACGTTAGATAGTAGCAAAACTGATAAACGCTACTAAATATTTCGTTCCTTGAGATTATTACAAGAAAATCGTTAAGCGTTATCTAGAAGTACCGACTCTCTGTATTCACAGAAACATCGACATTGCTGTGCACAACGGAAAACAAGTAGTAGCACTTGTTCATAGTCGTTCTGATTAAACTTCGAGGGGCCCAGATTCGATCTCTAGTACACCAGTCGTACATTACCTGCCAGGCGAAATGTGCAGCAGAAGTATCTGGTATCTGCCGACCCATCTAATCTCACTGCGATCAGCTTGTAGCTAGTTGGGCGTGAGCTTGTCGTAACGTTATCTCTTTGTAGATGCCGCACAACATTTGATGGTGATATCAGCTAAGCGCAACGAATAACAATTCTAAATATTTTTAAGTACGATTGGAGTGTTCTGATGACATAGTGGATATAACTGCTCCCTAAATTTCTGTCTTCTACCTCAGTAGACATGTGAGTTTGTTTTCCGTGGTTTCGCCATTATAACCACAACACACACACACACACACACACACACACACACACACACACACACACTATTGCAGAGAGATGTACAGATGTTCAGATGTGTGTGAAATCTTATGGGACTTAACTGCTGAGGTCATCAGTCCCTAAGCTTACACACTACTTAACCTAAATTATCCTAAGGACAAACACACACACCCATGCCCGAAGCAGGACTCGAACCTCCGCCGGGAACAGCCGCACAGTCCATGACTGCAGCGTCCCAGACCGCTCGGCTAATCCCGTGCGGCCTTGCAGAGAGAAAGAGAGAGTCGAGGGATGTCATCAGTTTGTGTCGTGATTTAGAAACATGACATTCATCTGACATTAAGAACGAAATCTATAATAGTATATGTAAACTGAAGCTGGAACGGGGGGGGGGGGGGGGGGGAAGAAAAGGAAAGGAAAGGAACTATTTATGTTAGCAGCATCGGGACCTTATACGGAATCAGCGGCGACGAGTGAAAATGTATGCAGCTGACATCAATAGTCACTTCCATATTCTTCTTGTCCTCTCCCTTTCACCTTCAATTTACTTATACATATACTGACCAGCCAGAACATTATGACCACCTACCTAATAGCCGGTATGTCCACCTTTGGCACGGATAACAGCGGCGACGTGTCGTGGGATGAAAGCAATGGGGCCGTGGTAGTTCGCTAATACTAGAGGGAGTTGGCACCACATCTGCACACTTAAGTCATCAAATTCCCGTAAGTTCCGGGAAGGGGGCGATGACCTTTGACGCCACGTTCAATCACATTTCAGATGTGTCCGACCGGGTTCAGCTCTGGTGAGCTGAGGGGCTAGCACATCAACTGGAAACTGCCACTGTGTTCCTCGAACCACTCCATCACAATCCTGGCCTTGTGACATGGCGCATTGCCTTGTTGAAAAATGTCACCGCCGACAGGAAACATGATTGTCATGAAGGGCTGTACTTGATGTGCAATCAGTGTACGATCCTCCTTGGCCGTCATAGTGCCTAGGACGAGCTGCACTGGACCAATGGATGCCCACGTGAATGTTCCCCAGAGCATAAGGGACCCGCCGTCAGGTAGTCTCCGTCCCGTCAAACAGGGGTCGAAGACCTCTTCCTCTGGAGGACGACGGATTCGCGCCTTCCCTTCGGCATGGTAAAGAAGGTATCAGGATTCATCAGACCACGCTATCCTCTGCTACTGCGATAACATCCTGTGCCGACCATCACGTGCCCATTTCAGTCGTAGTTGGCGATGTCGTGTTGTCAATATTGGCACGTGCATAGGTCGCCGGCTGTGGAGGCCCATCTTTAGGAGTGTTCGGTGCACTGTGTGTTCAGACTGACTTGTACTCTGCCCAGCACTAAAGTCTGATGTTAGTTCCGCCACAGTTCGCCACCTGTCATCTTTTACCAGTCTGGCCAGCCTACAACGTCCGACATCTGTAATGCGGCGTGACAGCCCAACCCAACGACGCCTGGACGTGGTTTCACCTTGGTTTCACCTTGGTTTCGCCACTTGTTGAACACACTAACCACAGCACTCCTGGAACACTCGACATGTCGTGCAGTTTCCGAAATACTCGTTTCAAGCCTCCGGGCCATGACAATCTGTCCTCGGTCAAACAGATAAATAGTGCACCTTCCCCATTCCACACACGGACAGCACGCTCACTGATACTACATGCACCGTGCGTGTGTCTGACTGGCAGTCATTCCTGGCCAGGTGACGCTGCTACCGCCTGGACGGTTGTATATCGATAGTATGATTGGATTGTTTGGGGGAAGAGACCAAACAGCGAGGTCATCGGTCTCATCGGATTAGGGAAGGACGGGGAAGGATGTCGGCCTTGTCCTTTCAAAGGCACCATCCCGGCATTTGCCTGGAGTGATTTAGGGAAATCACGGCAAACCTAAATCAGGATGGCCGAGCGCAGGATTGAACCGTCGTCCTCCCGAATGCGAGTCCAGTGTGCTAACCACTGCGCCACCTCGCTCGGTGTATCGATAGTAGGTCGGTGGTCATAATGTTCTGGCTGATCAGTGTAACAAGTATCACAGCTGCGGATTCCGTGTGGCGTCTGACACCACGCATTCATATAACATCTTATATTTCGCAACAAACTAGAGAGAGAGAGAGAGAGAGAGAGACTTCCATTTCATAGAGCTCTTTGGCAGGTTTCTCTTTATTTCCTTTAACGATCGTCATTAACAGCGCTGATAGTGGGTCATGTGGTGACATTCAGACTGCAAGCTGAAACTAAGGTGCACTCCGCCACTAGTGTGTCGTATCAGTAATGACAAACAAGTTGTTAAAACTTGCACACCGCCTGGTGCTGTATTGAAAAGCCAGGAAGCTCAGTCACGACAAATGAGTTCAGGTAGTTAACGTGTGGAGTGGGGCTCGCGTTTATACCCTAAAGATTTTTTACAGTCATCAGTTTGTGCAGTGTTCATTTTTCTATGAGGAATGAAGGCTTTTGATGGTACTTAGGCGATTGATATTTCCCAACACACAAGTAACAAACTTAAAGCCAGCCGTTGTGGCCGATCGGTTCTAGGTGCTACAGTCTGGAACAGCGCGGCCGCAACGGTGGCAGGTTCGAATGTTGCCTCGGGCGTGGATGTATGTGATGTTCTTAGGTTAGTTAGGTTTAAGTAGCTCTAAGTTCTAGGGGACTGATGACCTCAGAAGTTAAGTCCCATAGTGCTCAGAGCCATTTGAACCATTTGAACAAACTTAAAACAAATGCCGCCAGATTCTTACGGGATATGATATGGGACGGCATATGCGACGGTCATTGTGAGAATATAGAACGAAACAGATGAGTCACGTAATTCTACCCCCGCCACCGCCACCCCCGCCACCTTGTCATAGAACTTCCTAATCGTTGGTGCCAGTATGATGCGAACAGCCAACAGGAACGGTAGTTTGCTGTTTATTTATGCGATTTTAAAGTGTGTGACAAAATTAACGTAGCTTACTCCTCTCGAATAGCGTCATCCGGCCGCTGATCTTAACGTCCCTATCCGAGAGACGGATCATCCCCAAAGGACATGTCATGAGATACTACATCTACATCTACATTTATACTCAGCAAGCCACCCAACGGTGTGTGGCGGAGGGCACTTTACGTGCCACTGTCATTACCTCCATTTTCTGTTCCAGTCGCGTATGGTTCGCGGGAAGAACGACTGTCTGAAAGCCTCCGTGCGCGCTCGATTCTCTCTAATTTTACATTCGTGATCTCCCCGGGAGGTATAAGTAGGGGGAAGCAATATATTCGATACCTCATCCAGAAACGCACCCTCTCGAAACCTGGCGAGCAAGCTACACCGCGATGCAGAGCGCCTCTCTCGCAGAGTCTGCCACTTGAGTTTGCTAAACATCTCCGTAACGCTATCACGGTTACCAAATAACCCTGTGACGAAACGCGCCGCTCTTCTTTGGATCTTCTCTGTCTCCTCCGTCAACCCGATCTGGTACGGATCCCACACTGATGAGCAATACTCAAGTATGGGTCGAACGAGTGTTTTGTAAGTCATGATGATAAAAGTGAGACATATACGCAACAAATGCAAAATAGCTCAAGAAAATGTCTCCTCCAGGTTGTAGACAGTACCTACAGTAGTGGGGTGGATTTGGAATTTAATCCAAGACATTGGCTCAAAAGTCTGGTGATCGGGAGCTTTACGTCATCACTACTCTTCCCCTTTGGCGCAACGGCAAAGGGAAAGCAGCCAACGGCACTTGACGTGAGCTGGCAGTAACCCATCCAAAAACCGGCCACGCCCAACGTTACCTAACTTGGAGGCGATCTGACGAGGAGCGGTGTATTCAACGAGGCAACGCCGTTGACGATGTTGTTAGTAATGCTCTTGGCTATAGAAAAGTATTGCGTCCCTTGACGTTTTAGAGATGAACACAAAACAACAACGAATGGAGCTGTATTGACTTTTGTTGCATGGCGCGACAAGGAAAGCGAGGAGTTTCTGAACCACGTTTCTGGTGATGAGACCTGAGTTTCGCATAAAAGTCGGGAAAAAGCGCCAGTCAATGGACTGCCATCACTCACAATCCCCAACAATAAGCCGGCCGTTGTAGCCGAGCTGCTCTAGGCGCTTCAGTCCGGAACCGCGCTGCTGCTGCGGGCATGGATGTGTGTGATGTCCTTAGGTTAGTTAGGTTTAAGCAGTTCTAAGTCTAGGGGACAGATGACCTCAGATGTTGAGTCCCATAGTGCTCGGAGCCATCTGAACCACTTTGAACTCCAACAATAATAACAAAAGTAACGAAAAAACTTCTGAATGTCCCAAAGAGTATGGCCCCAACATTTTGGTATCGAACGGCGTCTTACTCATCGACTTTGTATCTAGAGGAAGAGACCATGAATGCAACGGCCTGCTGTCAGATCCTTCAAAACCTTTCGTTCAAGACAAACGGCGTGGATTGTTGACCAGTGGCATTATGTTTCTTCAAGATAACGCACACCCGCATTCTGCTGCGTTGAGGAAGCATTTACTTCGGCAGTTTAACTGGCCAATTTCTGAAAATCCTCTTTATAGCTCGGATTTTACCCCGAGTGATAAATATCTTTTCCAGTAGTTGGAGGAATTTTCGGGCAGAAAGTGCTGTAGGAATGAGAACGAATTGAGGGAGGACGCTAGTGAATGGTTCAACAACGTGGAGGCAACTGAGTGAGCAGGAGGTACAGGAAAGCTTGTGGGACAGCGTGTGGAACGCTTCGACGAATATTTAAATTTGAAGGGCGACTACGTAGAAAAAAAAGAGTTAAGTTATCAAAATATGTTGTAAAACAAGAAATAGCCGTTCTTCGCTTTCAGAACGACTCTCATAATAATCATGGTTGCTGTTTTCTATTTCGATGCCGGAATGTGATATTCCGGCTCATTGTTCGAATGTGGCACAACATGAGTGTTTACACGTCGAAACCAACTGTTCCCTATGATCCGTCCCTTGTATTACTCAAGTATATTTAGGTGTCATTCACAGTAGAAAAGATAATGTTTCTATCAAGATAAATCATATTGCTTAAATTACGATGAGAAGTTAAGTGTCTGTTGGTTAGTCGAGTCACGCATCGTGAGTGATGCTATTCCAATGACTACCGCTCTTTTCTCGACTCTCATGCGGAACCCAGTCTTGTCACCGGAAAAAACGTGGTTCAAAAACTCCTCGAATTCTTTTTAAATGAGGTTGGATTTCACAGCGAGCTATGTGAGCCTGTCATAATCAGCTCCCACTGTGTAGCTCCTCCCTGCAAATCATTAACGCCTGCCCATTCTTAAGGAGGAAACATTTTCTGATTCGAAAATTCCACCCGTTTCAAGAAAAAACAAATCTTCGACGCTACTAAAAATCAAGAACTGTTTTTTGAAATGCTTCGAGACATTGTACAGGGTGGTCAGAAACAGTGTGAACATCTTGTAAGGGTGTTGCTGGGTATGTTGTGCAGACAAATAACTGTTAAGAAAAATATTCCATACGTTGCGCCGTTTTCGAATTAATTCGCATTGAAGTTAGCCAGTCAGGCCGTTCCGAGCGCAAACTCAAGCGGGCCCCCAGGTACAATTAGTGTCAGTTGCTCTCACAGAGTGGATTATAGCGTACGAGACTGCTCTGCCTTTGGGTTGGGTTCGATCGTTACTATCATCCCATGTCCAGTTTTTGTACCACTCTCTTGTTCGGTTTTAGGAAACCAAACGAAGCACACGTTTGGCGAGACCGCCCCTGGCGAACGATTTGAATTCGCGCAAGCGACGGTCTGATTTGCCAACTGCGACACTAATTGAATCGGAAGCGACGCAACGTAACGAAATTTTCTTCGTAACAATTATTTCTCAGCACAGCCTCCCCTGTATCACGCTTACAAGCTTTTTCAGACTGTCTCTGACCACTATATGTAAATTGTAGGGGGATCGCTGCTGTCAGCTGCAGCGGGACAGTAAGCGGAATCAGCAGCGACGAGCGAAAATGTCTACCGGATCGGTATTCGAACGCAGGATCTCTTGCTTATTAAGCAGGTGCGGTAACCACTGCGCCATCCGGGACACAGCGTTATTTCAACTGCATGGCCTATTTCTGTACGCCTCACGGCCGATGCACACTTCCACCGGGCGCCACATATCCGCAGCAAGCAAGAGATCACGGGTTCGAATCCCGGTCCGGTACACATTTTCGCTCGCCGCCGCTGATTCCGCTTGATGTCCCGTTGCAGCTGATAGCAGTGATCTCCTTTCAGTTTACATATGAAGGGCTTATTTCAATAGTGGTACAAGTCCATTACCTCCACTTTTCTGCCTATAATGCTCTGAAATTAATAATCCAAACAAACAGAAAGAAAGGTTCATCTCTAGCAAGAAGCCATATGCTTGAATATTTCTGGTATCTCAACTGCAGATTTTTCAGCGCTCATTATATTTAGGACTCTATATGATGTGTCGGCAGCTGGGCCAACACCTTGTAGATCGAGATGGCTGAAAATGCACGCGAGACTAACGCAGACGGGCGTGAAGTACTGGAACAGGCTACGTAATTAATGCTATGAAGAAAAGTACGTAGCTGGATTAATACTTATCTTTAATCAATCATTGTGGTACATCGCTCTTGACGATACACAGGAGACTTTAATTACAATCACTGTAAGGCTAATGGCGCCTTGCTAGTTCGTAGCCATTAACTTAGCTGAAGGCTACTCTGTCTCTCGGCTAATGAGAGAGAAAGGCTTCGTACATCTAGTCGCTAGCTAGGTCGTCCGTGCAACTGGGGCGAGTGCTTGTTCGTATCACGAGACCTGCCTTGTGGTGGCGCTAGGTCTGCGATCACACAGTGGCGACACGCGGGTCCGACATGTACTAAATGGACCGCGGCCGATTTAATCTACCACCTAGCAAGTATGGTGTCTGGCGGTGACACCACACTATATCTTAGAATGAACAAAAATGGACTTGCACCTCTATTGAAATAAGCCCTTCATGTAGTGTTTCACAGCTGCGGAATCTGCATGGTCTCTCTTCTTTCGAAGGAATGGACCCCATGCATTCATAAAATGTTTCTGAGCACCCTGCATAAAACTTTAGGATACTCTGGATTCATAATTTTAATGAAATTTTTGTAGTTGATGGAAACTTTGAACATCATACTTCATGTAAGTTACATATTGACGAAAGTGTAAAAAATGCCATTTTCGACTCTAATACACAGAAAACATACACTGTATGTTCAAAAGTATCCGGATACGCCATGTAATGCGAAATTGACCACTAGATGGCAAGAGAGGCGGATCCGTCACTATAAACGGAGGCGGGAAGTATTGTGCTGTCAGCAGAGAAGCAATAACACCAGAATAGGTTCGTCAGGGGAGCTTAGTAACTTTGAACGTGGACTAGTCATTGAAAGTCACATGAGTAACAAATATTTTGGGAACGTTTTGCCCTTCTAAAGCTGCCCAAGTCGACTGTTGGTGACGTGATTGTGAAGTGGAAACTTGAAGGAACAGCTACAGCTAGACCAGGAATACCTGATGTACTAACGGGACAGGGAAGGCTGAACATTGCTGCTATCACAGTGACTGTGGGTCGGGAGGTATAAAGAATGGGGTGCAATGTCCCAGGAGTTACTTATAAAACTAGGTGTCATTGCCAAGCGAAGCTCGGTGTAAAAAGCAACGTCACTAGAGAGTAGATGACTGGAAACGAGTGATTTGAAGGGATGAACCACTTTGTACCCTGTGTAAATCCCATGGAAGGGTTTGGGCTTCGCAAATGCCTGGAAAACGTTCACTGTCAGCATGTACAGTGCCAATAGCAAAGTATGTAGTACACCAGTGGTTCCCAATCTTCCTTAGACCATAACCCCTGAGTGCAATTAAAGGTCAGCTAGTACCCCCGCCTCCCCTCTCCCCATCGACCGTCTGTTGCCCATCACTCCCACCAACAGTAATACCTTACTGAACTGTAGAATGTAAGATTATCTTGCAAAACTTTTAGTTTTAAAATGATAAGAGATGAATGATATTTAATTTGTGTATGTGTGCATTGCAATGAATGACGAAGGAGTTCGTGGTGAATCGCAAGTGCTACCCACAACTCATTCTCAAGTAAGAAAGCTGACTATCCACACTTCCTCTACTCCTCTCCATTGTGGCACTTGCTTGACCTGCACACTACAACCCCATTTAAAATCAGTCAAGTTAAAATTTGTGTACTATACTTACTGTTCGTAAGTCACTTGATTGCTGCACTTCTTACTGAAACAACAAATTTACTGTTTAATGTCAATAACAGTCACGGTAAAGCCTAACCTAAAAATGTTCGCATTTAAAGCACTTCTTACTTTTGAACTGGTAGAAATACGATGACTTCAGGTTAATGCCTTGTATCTTACCACAGCCACTAATAATATTAGTAATAATAATAATACTGTGTACGCGTTATACTAGCCCTTACCTGTGTCGTGCTGTCAATTAATTGATTTATCCTGTTTGAAGCGAGAAATGAAGCAAATTTCCCACTACTGCAGGTACTATCTACAACTTGGAGGAGACATTTTCTTGAGATATTTTGCATTTGTTACGTATATGTTTCGCTTTTATCATCAACGATGTACGGGCGGGACAAAGCACAACATACGTGTGTAGTGAGTGGAGTATGTGAGAAACCTGTAACCTCCACTTCTTTTTCTTTTTCTTCTTCTTGCGTTACGGCCGCTGTAGGACCACGGGTAGCCCCTTCGTGGACTGCATTTTCCTCTACTTCTCCCAGAACCTCTTCATTCTTTCTCTTCTTCTCTCCCGCTCTTCTTCCGACGTCTTCAATTTCCGTTTCTCCTGGCGGCTCCACTGGTGACATTCTAATCTTTTCCTGTATTCTTCTCTGTCATTGATCTCCGGCATATTTGTCGGTGTATATTTGTTCCTCCAATTTTCCTTTCCTTCGACCTTGATCCCCAATTCCAACCAGTCCTTCCGAAGTTCAACAACCCAGTTGGTTCCTCTCTTTCCCCTTGTCCTCCCTGTTGTTTCCCATACTCTCTTCGTCATTCTGTCCATACTCATCCTAACTACATGCCCAGCAAACCTTGCCCTTTTGATTCTCATTTCCCCGGATATTGTTCTCATGTTCCGGTACAGTTCTTCCCTAGGTCTTCGCATCCACCTCTCTCCACCTCTTTTGGGACCTAATATTTTTCTCAGTATTTTTCTCTCTTCTTTCTCTGTTGTTCTGCCCCATTTCTTCCTAGTGTCATTGTCTCAGCAGCATATAATACTGCATTCCTCACTGTTGCCTTGTAGTGGCTTATCTTTGCCTCTGTGCACATATTCTTTTTATTATATATCTCTCTCGTCATGCAGAAGGCTGATCTCATCTTCTTTATCCTCTCTGCTATTCCCTCCTTGCTCCTGTTCCTTCCTGTTATAAATTCTCCCAGGTATTTAAATTTGTCCACCATTTGCACAGTGCCTTCCGGTGTTTCCCAGTCTGCAGTGGTATTTAATGTCTTTGTCTTGTTATAGGCTTTTCTCAGTCCCACCTTTCTGGCTACCTTACTTAAGTTGTCGAGTTGTGTCTTTGTGTCTTCTTCCGTCTCACTTACTATTTCTATTTCATCTGCAAAGGCTAGGCAGTCCAATTGAGCACTGTTGTCCTTTTTGTCTCCCAGATGGGTCTTTGGTATTCCCATTTCCTCGATTATTGCTCTCCACTGCCTGATCACTTCGTCCAGTGCTATATCCATCCGACAACCCATCTCCCTGTTTAACACCAGTCTTGACCTCAAATTCTTCTGACAGTGCTCCTCTGAATCTCGCCCTTGCTTTTGTGCCTGTCAGAATTTCTTTTATGAGTTCTTGTATAGATCCATCAAGTCCTCTGTTCTTCAGGATCCTAACAAGAGTCTGTCTGTCGATGGAGTCATATGCCTTTGTGAAGTCCATGAAGGTTATAACTGTCTTTTTGTATTGTAAGGCCCTATGTTCTATCAGTTGCTTCAGGATAAATATCTGTTCTACACAACCTCTTCCCTTCATGAATCCCACTTGGTAGTCGCCAACTGTACTTTCTACCTGTTCTTCTACTCTCTTGAGCAATAGTTTTGACAGCACCTTGTATCCGACCGCTAGTAGCGATATTCCTCTGTAGTTGTTTGCATCTCTCTTGTCCCCCCTTCTTGTGTATTGGTACTACAATTGCATTCTTCCATCCTTCTGGCAACTTCTTTGTTCTCCAGGTCTGGTGAATTATTTTGGTCATGTTGTCTATTGCTTTGTTGCCTCCCCACTTTATCATCTCGGCTGCTTTACCATCTTCTCCAGTTGCCTTATTATTCTTCAGATCGCTTATGGCACGTGCGACTTCATCCCTGGTTGGAGGGCGTGGCTCTCTCTCTTCTGTGTCAGTCCCCAGTTCCAGCTCTTCTTCACAGTTCAGCAGGTCGTGAAAGTGCTCTACAAAAATCCGACAGTTCTCCTTCGTACTGACAGCCAGCTCCCCTTTCTTATCTCTTATAAACAGTTCTCTACCCTTGTATGCAATCAGCCTCTTTTTGAATTTAGTGGGTGCAGTATGTGAGGAACCAGTAACCTCCACTACACTAACTTATATAATCAGTGTTAAAGTCTTACAAAATTTTTATAATACACACACCAAAAAAAGTTTTGCATCACCCCGCTTCCCAGAACTCCTGAAGATAGACGTTGACTGTGGATATTGTATCACAAGACATAGTCCCTTTGACTGTTCAGAGATGTCACTAAACACGCCTAAAGATGTAAACAACCATGCATGAGCAGCGCCTGTTAGACGGAGGGGGTCCGACAGCCGATCAGTTCCAGTCATTCCACCAAGAAGGAGGTACATGGCTCGTGTTGTCTGTTGTTCAACCATCCCTAGACGGTCAATACCGCGCTTCGATCGCGTCCGCATTGTTACTTCGTGCCAGGACGGGCTCTCAACAAAGGAAGTGTCCAGGCGTCTCGGAGTGAACCAAAGCGATGTTGTTCAGACATGGAGGAGATACAGAGAGACAGGAACTGTCGATGACACGCCTCGCTCAGGCCGCCCAAGGGCCACTACTGCAGTGGATGACCGCTAGGTACGGATTGTGGCTCGGAGGAACCCTGACAGCAACGCCATCACTTTGAATAATGCTTTTCGTGCAGCCACAGGACGTCGTGCTACAACTCCAACTTTGCGCAATAGGCTGGATGATGCGCGACTTCACTCCTGACGTCCATGGCGAGGTCCATCTTTGCAACCGCGACACCATGCAGCGCCCTAGGGCGGCGTGACCGAGGCGTGTCATCGACAGTTCCTATCTCTCTGTATGTCCTCCACAGATAAACGCCTCATTGAAAGTGTTTTCAGCAGAGTTCAAGTCGTCATAAAGGCCACTAGTAGGTGTCCAGAAACTTTTGATCAGATAGTGTAGTGCGATGCGAATCGTTCGAAAGTTTGGAAGAAAGGCGTATTCCAGCCAATTTCTATAGTTTTCGACTTATAGGGTGACACGCTCGAAATTATTTCGCGGACGGGAAAATTTTATATGCTCAATAAAATTCACTTAATAATTCAATAAAAATGGGAACAGATTTTTTACGTGGGCAGAGATACTGTAAGATGCAACCAATAAATGAACTTCATCAGATGTTAACTAAATCACGTTATAGACTCTGTCGGACTACTTATGAGAGGTTCGCGATGCCATAAGCCCTGATGATCTCACTGGCAGTTAAATATTGACAAACTCGGTTCCTGTACGTGTGTAAAAGGAGATGCGGCAGGAATGAGACAGACCGGGTTCTCTGGTTAGTCTCTTTTCACGCTCAGTACGTTCCAGGTCGTAACTCGAGGACGATTTATGAGCCGATCTCGCCCCAGCTAGTTAGAGTATATTGCGTATCGGAAGGGTTTAGTTTCGCTGCAATTGACTGACTCAGCCAGTCTATTCACCTGTGGATACGTGCCACCAATGCCTCCTCATTCCTTTCTTGCATGAACAGACTTTTTTCTGTTAGTCCGCAGATGACATACGCGTCATTGGAAACATTTTTATGGTTCTTATGAAGATCAAGTCGTGAAACTTTTATCGTCCTGTAAATTACTTTTCTCATTTAGAAAACTATAAATATCGCAGTTTTCTCAATTTTTTGCAAATATTAGTAACTGGTTGCGTTACCAAGTGTTTATCGTTACGCATACTGATGTAATTGTAATGGATGCACTAAAAATGTGTACCTACTTTTTTGCATACTGAATTGATTCACAGAAAATCTGAAGAGTTTTATGCAGAATTCTTTACGTTATGCCTCAAAGAGATCGGATATTTAACAAAGGAGTATCAAACGTATTATTTCTCAACCCAACGTCCCTTTCTCTCAACACATACTAATCGTACGGAGATAAATGAGATATCGATAGAAAGTTCTTTAGCCGGCTTCGGACATTGCACACAGATCTTGCTCTAAAACTTACTATTTGTGGAAAATTTTAACATAAAACAAACTTTTAACTATCATAGGCGAAAGGGTA
Source organism: Schistocerca piceifrons (assembly GCF_021461385.2). NCBI lineage: Eukaryota > Metazoa > Arthropoda > Insecta > Orthoptera > Acrididae > Schistocerca > Schistocerca piceifrons. Next base: position 314,736,690 of record NC_060143.1, on the reverse strand, counting down.
CCATGAATGCTGAGCTTCATTCCTACATTTACGAAGCTAATTTATTAATCACGAATAAGAGACTTCCTTTCCATATTTTCTTATTACAAATACCATTTTATATGTATTAAAGTACTTATTAACTGCATAATTTGTATACGGCATTGTCATGGACAATAACCACAAACATATTTCTCATTGTCGCCGTGAGTGGTGATTTACCTAGGGCTATTACGCTCTAACGTCCTTACATAAAGTGCAATTAAAATCTCAAAATACAGTTAGAGGTTATTGTGGTCTTTGTGGTACACTAGTTATGTAGCGAACACTGCTTTCTAACCTACACATTTCGCTTTAGTTTACTTCTTTGTATTTTATAGTTGTATTTTTCATTAAACTTTTCTTCAACAACAGATAAATGTAAATATTAAGGACGAAAGTTATCAATTACAAGCAACTGATGACAGTCAAATATTGTCATGTCAAATAACAGGATTGTATTTATTGGCGACTCCATGGAGTGTTCTGTGCACCACGACCAGATAATGGATATAATTGGAAGGAGAAACAGCATTGGTCGTATTTTTTTGTTTTATTATCCGCAAAATCGATTTTCGGTCACTTAGTGACCATCCTCAGTGCTGTAATATACAATTAAAATTGGTAGGCACTGGTATCAACAAGCTTAGAGCGATCACATACGCCACGAACTTATGCATCAACCCAGTAATAACTATGAATTTGTGGTACATCCTCGTATATACAATTCCTTACACATAATCTTGAAGAAAATTCTTTACAGAGCATTGCAGTACCTTGGTGTTTATGTGATCGCTCTAAGCTTGTTGGTACCAGTGCCTACCAATTTTAATTGTATATTACAGCACTGAGGATGGTCACTAAGTGACCGAAAATCGATTTTGCGGATAATAAAACAAAAAAAAATACGGCCAATGCTGTTTCTCCTTCCAATTATAACAGTATTGTATTTACCATATGCCGACATTACTCACGGACAAACTATATCTAGCCTTCCCAATGGTAACTAATCAACTAATATTTTTATATCCCTTAAAGAAAATAAAAAAAACAGAAAGTACACGGAGATTACATTCTTACGTTAAATATCGTTTACACCAAGGTACTGTAATGCTCTGTAAAGAATTTTCTTCAAGATTATGTGTAAGGAATTGTATATACGAGAATGTACCACAAATTCATAATTATTACTGGGTTGATGCATAAGTTCGTAGCGTTTTTCCATAATAATAAACACAACATATACACATAACAGAAACTTTAGTCGTAAGTAATATACCCTCCTTCACTATTTACAACAATCTTCCAACGCTGAAGTAACTTTTCGTATCTGTGGTGATAGAAATCTCGTGGTTGAGAGGCGAAGAACACGTCGAGCCATGTTGGGAGAGCATTTTCATCCGGATAGGAAGTTCCTTGAAGGTTGTTCGATAGAGAGAGGAAGAGGCGAAAATCTGAGGGCGGAGGATCAGGTGAATAAAGTGGGTGCGGAATGACTTCTCAGCCTATATGAGTCTAGCAGAATGCGGACGGAAATTATCGTGGAGTAGCTTCACTTCACGCAGTCTTCTTGGCCGATGTTCTTGGATTACGCAATCCAAGGACGTCTCAGTTGTTGGGAAGAAATGTCAGCAATGATGATTACACCTAAGAAAAGTAAATCTTAGTACATTACGCCGTCGCTATTCTAGCTGACGCATAACATTATCTTTAGTGGATACAGGCAGGTCTTTGTACGGGAAGTTGCTGCTTTATTTGGGCTCAACCTGTTTTTTTTTCCTTATGTTAGCATAAAGGCACCATTTATCGTCACCAGTAACGATACAGGATAGAAATTCGGCGTCGTTCACGAGCCAGTTAATGACGAGCAAGCAGAGATGAAGATATGGCCACCTACTGATTTTTGTGACGGTGGCTTAGAGCATGCGACATCCATACAGTCGATTTGTAAAGCTTCCCCACAGCATGCAAATGTAGCACGATGGTGGAATGACCACAGTTCATCATATTTAAAAGTGGTAGAGTACACTGACGTGGATCATTGTTGATTAATGCGTTTAAGCGTTCTTCATCAAACCTCGAAGGTCTTCCTGAACGTGGAGAGTCACTAATATCAAGACGATCCTCCTTAAAACAAGAAACCCATTTTTTGTCGTGCTTTACCGAATGGAATTATCCCCATATACGGCGCATATGTTTCTGGCTACATCCCCTGCTGTCAGCCCTCTGTTGAACTCAAAGAATATATCGGAAATTTTCCGACTTCTTCACTTTGTGTCTACTGCTCCACTCATTATCTCCAAATGACATTGTTGTTGTTGTGGTCTTCAGTCCTGAGACTGGTTTGATGCAGCTCTCCATGCCACTCTATCCTGTGCAAGCTTCTTCATCTCCCAGTACCTACTGCAGCCTACATGCTTCTGAATCTGCTTAGTGTATTCATCTCTTGGTCTCCCTCTACGATTTTTACCCTCCACGCTGCCCTCCAGTACTAAATTGGTGATCCCTAGATGCCTCAGAATATGTCCTAGCAACCGATCCCTTCTTCTAGTCAAGTTGTGCCACAAACTCCTCTTCTCCCCAACCCTGTTCAATACCTCCTCATTAGTTATGTGATCTACCCATCTAATCTTCAGCATTCTTCTGTAGCACCACATTTCGAAAGCTTCTATTCTCTTCTTGTCCAAACTATTTATCGTCCATGTTTCACTTCCATACATGGCTACACTTCATACAAATACTTTCAAAAACGACTTCCAGACACTTAAATCAATACTCGACGTTAACAAATTTCTCTTCTTCAGAAACGCTTTCCTTGCCATTGCCAGTCTACATTTTATATCCTCTCTACTTCGACCATCATCAGTTATTTTGCTCCCCAAATAGCAAAACTACTTTACTACTTTAAGTGTCTCATTTCGTAATCTAATTCCCTCAGTATCACCGGACTTAATTCGACTACATTCCATTATCCTCCTTTTGCTTTTGTTGATGTTCATCTTATACCCTCCTTTCAAGACACTGTCCATTCCTTTGCTGTAGGTGATAGATTACAATGTCATCGGCGAACCTGAAAGGTTTTATTTCTTCTCCATGGATTTTAATGCCTACTCCGAACTTTTCTTTTGTTTCCTTCACTGCTTGCTCAATATACAGATTGAATAGCATCGGGGAGAGGCTACAACCCTGTCTCACTGCCTTTTCAACCACTGCTTCCCTTTCATGTCCCTCGACTCTTATAACTGACATCTGCTTTCTGTACAAACTGTAAATAGCATTTCGCTCCCTGTATTTCACCCCTGCCACCTTCAGAATTTGAATTGACAATATATAAACTCAAATAGCAACAGTGAACTAAAAATAAAAAATGACATTCGATGAATAGACCCGTACCAACCGTAATACCACATGCAAAACAAATACGCTACAAACTTATGCACCAACCTAATATATCACGTGATCGGTTCATTTTTAAAGATGTTTTCTGTTAATTCCCACAACTACCCTTACTCCAACATTTATTCCAAATACTGTCATTATTTAAAACTATAAAAGTGCGAAAGTTGGGAGAAAATAAATTTATTGCATAATCTGATTAAAGGAAGGGATCTAACGCTAGGATACACCCTGACGCGTCAAGGAATTGGCAGTTTGGTAATGGGAGGCAATTTTGGGAGATAAAAAATTGTAGGGGATGAAGGCTTCACTACATCACGCAGGCTCAAATGGATGTGGCTTGCTGTAGTTACGTAGAGATGAAGAGGCTTTCATTGCATAGTCCAGCGTGGAGATCTGTATCAAACAAATGTTCAGACTGATGACAACAAATTTCTAGAAAGAAGTGCCCCACTCAGTTGTCTAAGAATTGGCTGAATGAGAGTAACTCACGGAACAGTCTGAATTATCAATGAAGTAACACAGACGATAAGATATAATTATTCAGAAAATTGTTTGCTACTCAACTTCAGGAGAAACATGACAGTTCGACTGAAGTGATGTATGTATTGAGAAAGCAGCACGGACTAGATTTCTTCTGGCACATCATACACTGAAGAGCCAAAGAAACTGGTACACCTGGCTTATAATGTAGGGACCCTGCGAGCACGCAGAAGTGCGCAACACGACGTGGCATGGACTCGACTAATATCTGAAGTAGTGTTGGAGGGAACTGACACCAAGAATCCCGCAGCGCTGCCCATTAATCCCTAAGAGTTCGAGGAAGTGGAGAACAGCACGTTGCCAGGCATCCCAGATATGCTCAATAATGTTCATGTCTGGGGAGCTTGGTGGCCAGCGGAAGTGTTTAAACTCAGAAGAGTGTTCCTGGAGCTACTCCGTAGCAATACTGGACTTGTGGGTGTCCCATTGTCCTGCTGGAATTGCCCAAGTCCGTCGGAATGCACAATGGAGATGAATGGATGCAGGTGATCAGACAGGATGCTTACGTACGTGTCACCTGTTAGAGTCGTACCTAGACGTATCAGGGGTCCCATATCACTCCAACTACACCCACCCTACACCATTACAAAGCTTCCACCAGCTTGACCAGTCCCCTGCTTAGATTCAGGCTCCATCGATTCATGAGGTTGCCTGCATACCCGTTTACGTCCAACCGCTCAATACAGTTTGAAACGAGACTCATCCGACCATGCAACATGATTCCAGTCTTCAACAGCTTAATGTCGGTGTTAACGGGTCCAGGCGAGACGCCAAGATTTATGCCGTGCAGTCATCAAGGATACGCGAGTGGGTCTTCGGCTCCGAAGGCCCATATCGATGATGTTTCGTTGAATGGTTCGCACACTGACCCTTGTTGATGGCCCAGCACTGAAATCTGTTGCAGTTTGCGGAAGGGTTGCACTTCTGTCACGTAGAACGATTCTTTTCAGTCGTCGTTGGTCCCGTTCTTGCAGGATCTTCTTTCGGCCGGAGCGATGTCGGAGATTTTATGTTATACCGGATTCCTGATATTCACGGTATAATCGTGAAATGGTCGTAGGGGAAAATTCCTGCTTCATCGCTGAGACGCTGTGTCCCGTCGCTCGTGCTCCGACTATATCACCACGTTCAAACTCACCAAAATCTTGATAACCTTCCATTGTAGAAACAGTAGATCTAACGACTGCGCCTGACGCTTATTTTATATAGACGTTGCCGACTGCAGCGTCGTATTCTGCCTGTTTACATATTTCTGTATTTGAATAGGCATGCCCCATATACCAGTGTCTGTGGCGCTTCAGTGTATTCCACAAGTTTTCTGAATTATATCACTTGCGAAGAGATCTCGGATGAGCGGCTTGACCCATGTGGCAGTCAAGCATAAGAATTCGATTACAGGCCTTGTTGTTACGAGGCAAATGAATGTAATCTGGCTAGTCGACAGTGAGCTGGCCCCACACGTATTCTAGCCTCCGAAGTACATCGTCTTGAGTAAGTTAGGTGTAACAAGTAGTGAACAGGTGAAATGTTAACAATTAATGCGCCAGATGACCCTCAATGCTGCCTATAATTCCCCTCCCTCTTGCATAAATGATTAAATGTTATTTGTTCCTTGTGAGCCAGAGAAGACGGAATTACCTTAATTATTAAATTATGAGAACGAATTTTCTTTACGTCAGCACAGTGTCTAAATGTTGATCCACTACTAATAAACTGATGCATTATCTAGGAAAATAATGTAAATACACGATTGGCCATTAAAATTGCTACACCACGAAGATGACGTGCTACAGACGCGAAATTTAACCGACAGGAAGAAGTTGCTGTGATACGCAAATGATTAACATTTCAGAGCATCCACACAAGGTTGGCGCCGGTGGCGACACCTACAACGTGCTGACATGAGGAAAGTTTCCAACCGATTACTCATACACAAACAGCAGTTGACCGGCGTTGCCTGGTGAAACGTTGTTGTGATGCCTCGTGTAAGGAGGAGAAATGCGTACCATCACGTTTCCGACTTTGATAAATGTCGGATTGTAGCCTATCGCGACTGCGCTTTATCGTATCGCGACATTGCTGCTCGCGTTGGTCGAGATCCAATGACTGTTAGCTGAATATGGAATCGATGGGTGCAGGAGGGTAATACGGAACGCAGTGCTGGATCCCAACGTCCTCGTATCAGTAGCAGTCGAGATGAAAGGCATCTTATCCGCATGGCTGTAACAGATCGGGCAGCCACGTCTCGATCCCTGAGTCAACAGAAGGCGACGTTTGCAACACAACAACCATCTGCACGAACAGTTCGACGACGTTTGCAGCAACATGGACTATCAGCTCGTAGACAATGGCTGCGGTTACACTTGACGCTGCATTACAGACAGGAGCGCCTGCGCTGGTATACTCAACGACGAGCCTGGGTGCACGAATGGCAAAACGTCATTTTTTCGGATGAATCCAGGTTCTGTTTAGAGCATCATGATGGTCGCATCCGTGTTTGGCGACATTGGAAGCGTGTATTCGTATATCGTTATACTGGCGTATCACCCGGCGTGATGGTATGGGGTGCCATTGGTTACACGTCTCGGTCACCTCTTGTTCGCATTGACGGCACTTTGAACAGTGGACGTTACATTTCAGATGTGTTACGACCCGTGGCTCTACCCTTCATTCGATCCCTGCGAAACCCTACATTTCAGCAGGATAATGCACGACCGCATGTTGCAGGTCCTGTACGGGCCTTTCTGGATACAGAAAATGTTCAACTGTTGCCCTGGCCAGCACATTCTCCAGATCTCTCACCAATTGAAAACGTCTGGTCAATTGTGGCGGAGCAACTCGCTCATCACAATACGCCAGTCACTACTCTTGATGAACTGCGGTATCGTGTTGAAGCTGCATGGGAAGCTGTACCTGTACACGCCATCCAAGCTCTGTTTGACTCAATGCCCAGGCGTATCAAGGCCGTTCTTATGGCCAGAGGTGGTTGTTCTGGGTACTGATTTCTCAGGATCTATGCACCCAAAGTGCGTGAAAATGTAATCACATATCAGTTCTAGTATAATATATTTGTCCAATGAATACCCGTTTATCATCTGCATTTCTTCTTGGTGTAGCAATTTTAATGGCCAGTAGTGTATTTCAACGCTAGTATATTTCAGGAAAAAAATAGTACACCTGGAATGACGGCGTCTGTTTTGTTCCGATGACGGCATATGCCACCAGGGCATGTACTGATAATCGTTTCATCGTCGTCCACCGACAGATAGCTTAGTGGCATAGCTACCAGAGCGCCATCTGTGTCTACCCTTTAGCAGGGAATGCTGACAGCTAGAAGGGAGACTGTGGTGCAAACTTGTGAAGCAGGCAGGCAACTATACGACGGAGACGCACTCGTGTTTCCTAAAGACAACTGAGCGAGTTTGAAAGGGGTCAAATTGCGCCCTTCCGAGTGGCAGGATGATCCTGTCGGAGAATTGCCACACAAGTTGGATATGCTGCGTCAGTTCTGCAACGATGCTGGTGTCATTGGTCTCGTGGACTTTCTCGCACCCGTAGACGAGGTCCTGGACGTCCACGTAGCGCATACGCCCGCCAGAATCATCAGGGCAACTGTCACAACACAAATAAGAGGGCTTGTGAGCCCCGACGTGTCTACACGAATTGTTGCAAATCGGTTATCAGCAATGGGACTATGGGCACACACACCTCTAGTCCGTCTTCCGCTCACGCCACAGCATTGACGTGCTAGGTTTGACTGGGCCGTCACACAATCACTTGGAAGATGGATTGGCGCGCCATGGTCTTCAGTGATGAAAGCAGATTCTGCCTGCACACGAGTGATGGTCATTCGCACGTACGACGTAGACCTTTTGAGAGCTGTCTTATAAAGTGTATTCGTCTAAGATAGCCTGGCGCAACCCCAGGCCTTATTGTCTCAGGTGCGATAAGCTATAACTGTCGTTCACCTACGTGTTTCTGGAGGGGAGCCGGCCGGAGTGGCCGTGCGGTTCTGGGCGCTACAGTCTGGAACCGAGCGACCGCTATGGTCGCAGGTTCGAATCCTGCCTCGGGCATGGATGTGTGTGATGTCCTTAGGTTAGTTAGGTTTAATTAGTTTTAAGTTCTAGGCGACTGATGGCCTCTGAAGTTAAGTCGCATAGAGCCATTTGAACCATTTTTCTGGAGGGGACGCTAACCAGCGCTCGGTACGTGTAGAATGTTGTTATACCCATTCTTTTGTCGTTCTTGGAACAGAAGATGGTGCGTTGTTCCAACAGGATAAAGCTCGCCCACATACTGCCCGTGAGAGTCAACGTGCTCTGCAAGATGTAGCAAATTCCCTGGCCACCACTATCTACGGACTTGTTTCCAATCGAGCACGTGTGGGATGTAGTGCGACGATAAGTGACTTGTTGCAGCTGGTCAGCCAACAAGTCGTACAGAACTAAGTGAACACGTCGAGCAGGTATGGAATAACGCATCCCAGGACAGTGTTCGCCATCTGTACGACGGACTGGACGCCAGAGTCAGCGCCTACACTGCCGTCCATGGGGGCTATACCACGTATTAATATGGGTGTTTCAGCACTGGTCGATATTTGGTAAATCATTTTATGTACTCCATATGCACTGTTGCAACAATAAATCTTGGGTAAATTGGAAACTTCTAAAAGGGTGTACTAATTTGTTTTTCGGTAGTATATTACCGTACAAGAGCAGTATTCCTTTAAATGGATCGGACTTCGTAAACCAAATTCCGCAAAAGACGCAGGTTTTTTTATTGACCATTTAGTACGCTTTTAAGGCTGCAGAAATGGCTACCGATCAAGAGCATCACTGTGTTAGTAACACAAAAATCGTTTTCGCCACATTAAATCAATTAAGTTATAAACAGCATCACTTCTACTATCCGTGCACACAGGTAAGACGCCTAGAAGCAAGTGATGCAAAAAAAAAAGTAAGTGGGGGGTATCAAATGTTTTCAGATAAAAACATACTGAAAAATTGCAGAAAATATAATACCATAATGTCCATTGTGTCTGATATTTTTGGGAGGCAGTCGATTTATTTTTCTCAAATTTTAATGTCCTATTACATGAACTACAAGCTGATATTACGTTTTTATCTATCGAACTTCAAAATAGGTTCATATGATCATCCATTTCATTCTACCTTCGTCACCCTGTAATACAAATAACATTATTACTAAAGATGGTTAAGGGAGACTAGAACAAGCCACAAATACTTCTAAGAAGCTGTATTTTATTTCCGCTACCGGTTTGGAGTTGTTATGCCCATCACCAGATGGTTACACTTATTTTAGAGCAAATTCAGAATCGTTAGTAGCATGTCGTCTGCTAGTTTGTTTTGTTCCACTGAACGATGCTTTGTCCTGTTTCTGTCTATACGCATTTTTCGTAGCACGAAGCCTCAAACTCACGCACACACACAGCACACAAGCATTACACTCAATATTGGCACATGAAAACGTCACAATATTCTTCTTTTGCAACCACTGACATAATGTTCTGCACGTAATGTTTTTGTTTAAAAGCTTAATATGAGTGAGCTAAAGAGCAGTTATCTACGTTAGCACTAAACGGTAAAGATGATTTTTGCTAAGAAAAATCTTAATTGTAAATTGGTGACGAAAGTGAGAGAAGTGGTAGTTCTTTGATTATTTAACTGTAGTTTTGAATCATATTCAAATATTCGTTCAGATATAACAAGATAGAGTGAAGAAGTCGTATATGGTCTTATTAACATTCTGGAGTCCCGTTGCTTACAAAAGTATCGGGTCTATGAAACGGGCCGTTTATGCCGCTATTTAAAGCATTACTGGCCCATACGTAGTTGATGTATCTTGTATACTAAAAAAAAAAGAAAAAACAAGATTCACGATGTATCTTTTGTATTTACTTTAGTTCTTTGATAGATTACAAATTTTAAAATAATGATGACAGAAAGTATAATCATCCCTAAAATAAGTGTGAAATCTGTTATTGATGAATTTCTTCCAAATGAGCTTCCAAAATTTCTTGCTCGCTCGACATACAGGAAATACACTCCTGGAAATTGAAATAAGAACACCGTGAATTCATTGTCCCAGGAAGGGGAAACTTTATTGACACATTCCTGGGGTCAGATACATCACATGATCACACTGACAGAACCACAGGCACATAGACACAGGCAACAGAGCATGCACAATGTCGGCACTAGTACAGTGTATATCCACCTTTCGCAGCAATGCAGGCTGCTATTCTCCCATGGAGACGATCGTAGAGATGCTGGATGTAGTCCTGTGGAACGGCTTGCCATGCCATTTCCACCTGGCGCCTCAGTTGGACCAGCGTTCGTGCTGGACGTGCAGACCGCGTGAGACGACGCTTCATCCAGTCCCAAACATGCTCAATGGGGGACAGATCCGGAGATCTTGCTGGCCAGGGTAGTTGACTTACACCTTCTAGAGCACGTTGGGTGGCACGGGATACATGCGGACGTGCATTGTCCTGTTGGAACAGCAAGTTCCCTTGCCGGTCTAGGAATGGTAGAACGATGGGTTCGATGGCGGTTTGGATGTACCGTGCACTATTCAGTGTCCCCTCGACGATCACCAGTGGTGTACGGCCAGTGTAGGAGATCGCTCCCCACACCATGATGCCGGGTGTTGGCCCTGTGTGCCTCGGTCGTATGCAGTCCTGATTGTGGCGCTCACCTGCACGGCGCCAAACACGCATACGACCATCATTGGCACCAAGGCAGAAGCGACTCTCATCGCTGAAGACGACACGTCTCCATTCGTCCCTCCATTCACGCCTGTCGCGACACCACTGGAGGCGGGCTGCACGATGTTGGGGCGTGAGCGGAAGACGGCCTAACGGTGTGCGGGACCGTAGCCCAGCTTCATAGAGACGGTTGCGAATGGTCCTCGCCGATACCCCAGGAGCAACAGTGTCCCTAATTTGCTGGGAAGTGGCGGTGCGGTCCCCTACGGCACTGCGTAGGATCCTACGGTCTTGGCGTGCATCCGTGCGTCGCTGCGGTCCGGTCCCAGGTCGACGGGCACGTGCACCTTCCGCCGACCACTGGCGACAACATCGATGTACTGTGGAGACCTCACGCCCCACGTGTTGAGCAATTCGGCGGTACGTCCACCCGGCCTCCCGCATGCCCACTATACGCCCTCACTCAAAGTCCGTCAACTGCACATACGGTTCACGTCCACGCTGTCGCGGCATGCTACCAGTGGTAAAGACTGCGATGGAGCTCCGTATGCCACGGCAAACTGGCTGACACTGACGGCGGCGGTGCACAAATGCTGCGCAGCTAGCGCCATTCGACGGCCAACACCGCGGTTCCTGGTGTGTCCGCTGTGCCGTGCGTGTGATCATTGCTTGTACAGCCCTCTCGCAGTGTCCGGAGCAAGTATGGTGGGTCTGACACACCGGTGTCAATGTGTTCTTTTTTCCATTTCCAGGAGTGTATTTTTAGCAGAGTTACAGTAAACTACGAAACCCAGCGAGTACACGCAGTTACGTCAATGCGACCATATTATCTCAGTCACTCGCGAGAAGCAGCTGTTACGTTCCCTAAAGTTTCTTTCGAAGTAATTTTTGAAACTGACAACACAAGGCAGCACCAGTGAAGAGACAGGTTGCGAGAGCTCTGTAAATTGTTCTCCTACGCAATAGACTTCTGTATACTGTTCTCATATGCAATGAGTCTAGGTTTCGAGCGCTAGATGGCTCACGGGTGGAGAAAATTGCGGCCTGGCCTATACTCGTTCGTGAACTTTTTAACACACAGTTGTCGCTCGATCTGTGCTCGGGCTTGGTCTACAAAAAGTTAACGGAACCATCTTGGCATTAACTTTCGTTAAACCTAATCCAGGGTGACAGGAACGTAATTTGAACCACATTGCTCTTGACATCTGTGTCATTTCGTATGTTATCTTTTTGACATCTGTGTCATTTCGTACGTTATCTTTCGATAGATATTTTACGATGGAGAATGTATGTCACGTGTCTGACCGTTACTAGGAAGTCGCAGAACGGTGCCGCTCACGTCTGTCCCTCATGTGCAAAATTGCGGTCAGTTGGCGGTTGCCTTAAACTTGGACACTACTTGTGACGTCACAGAACCGACTCACATTGCCACTGAGTGCCAAGCGCCAGGTTGTTGCGTAGGAGCTGACCACCGCCCACCATGGCAGGGCCCGGTTTCAGCTCGTTTGCATTTCGATATGGACCACGTTCATTTGCGCTCTCCGCACAACCTTTCCTGTTCCTGCCGTTTCAGCAGGCCATCGGTGTGCTGGGATCGTACGAGTGCGTTAGGGAAAGAAAAGACTCTCCTGTGGGTGGAAACTACATTTTCTGACGTAATTATGGGCTCCAATAGTCAGCCATGTTATAAGAACGCTTTACCGTCGTAGGATATTGTTTTGTACCAAAACCCTAACGAAAAACTGAAAATTAAAAAGTATATGTGCTACTGTTCACTGGCTAACTGTACATACTCCGTGATATTGAGGAAGAAATGCGACAGGCCTGGAGGATCACTATTAACGCTTTACCGTGAATACCTGCGTGCGTTACATGTACAACATCCGTGTATTTGATAACGTCAGTGCTTCACACTCTTTCTTATGCCAGTTGCGGCCACAACAGTTATGTGACTACCGCATGCTACGCTTATTTCATCGGATTGTCAGTGCACGAGCACTCCACTAGCTCACACCCACAGATTAAGTACTTGACATTTCATCGCAGTCGAAATACAAGGTCTCACATATCAAATACCCTAACAATGCTCATTATTACGTCCCCCACCTACTAAAATATCTCAATTTTATAGTTACAAAACAATTAATTAAAAATACTGTTACCAAGCATCACGTGAGTACCATGTTACGATTTCGGATTATTATCTCCAGTCCTGAACAGTACTGAACAAAAAAGGAAAAAGTTTAGTATTCGCGTAGCAATAATTGCTTGTAAACGTAACAGACTTATTTTTTACTTATCTTTGACGACGTATGTCGTTCTAGGCTTCTTCGTAGTTGTGACTCTGTTGTCTGGCATGGACTCAAAATTGATCTTGTTTGTCAAAAAGTACCATATGTTCTCTGCTTCCTGTAGGTAAAAATATTAACACTTGTTTAAAATGTGCGGAACTTGACAAGTTTATTCTCCAAACTATCATTGCTGGCAAAATATTTCCTCCATTGCCAGTACACGACTTCACAGTACTCACAACAGACTTCTACCCAACCATTACTACATAACAGCTACTTGTAACAATACTAAAAAAAAAGTTATTGCCAAAAGTCGCAGGATATCGATTTAGCACCATATCAATTTTACATCAAAAGACATTAACACACAATTGGTTCTTTTTCAAATAATGTAGAATTATCACTCGTGCGAATTTATAGAATGACATTAATAATTTCAAATGTGATAAATATTTCGAATTAAATTGGAAATATAAAAATAATTATTTTTCTGAAAATAATCCTCATATTAATTTTATGTGTTATTTCTATTCGTGAAAAGAAAATGTAAGACAATTTTAATAGTACTGTCAAAATTTACAGTAAACGCAGAACTACAATTTTGATGCTGCTGGATCGTGATATGAACCAATATGTATAAGATTCTCTCATACATGACAAAAAAGAGGTGCACTGACCAGTTCACTATGACATCTGTAAAACAAGAACATTCGAAAATTACTTCTCTGTTGTGGCCGTCTGTCTCTGGAATAAGCTACCTACACTCTGCGCAAAATAAAATGCCCTGTTTCTTTTAAGAAAAAACTGAACCAGTTCTTTCAGCCATCGTCATAAATGTTACTCAAAAATTAACGCTTATGGCCAGATTTTCCCTCCGCCAATCCGTGAACAAAATGATCCCTTATTCTCGCATGTATGCTTGTTGCTCTTTTCATTTCTCAATCAGTCGTTTCACTTTGTTTTCCCCTATCTTCATAATATTGTGTTATTTTGCCATGTTCCCCATTCTCCCTCCCTTTTGATACAATTGTTGCTATCCGCCACAGTTTAAAACTACCTTCCTGTAACTTGTCTCTTTTGTTATACTCACGAACGAATGTCAATTCAGCTTACTTTTTTCTCTTTCTGCGCTTACTAAATGTGTTACTGTTTTGTTTACGAGGGTAACCCCAAAAGTAAATTCTCCTATTTTTTTGTAAGTACATAGACATGTTTATTTCTACAATGGTTTACATCAGTTTCCAGCTTGAACATTTAGCTATTTTTCGACATAATCACCATTTCTGTCGATACATTTTTGTAGGCGCTGTGGCAGTTTTTGTATGCCCATGACATACCAGCTCGCCGCCATGCTGTTCAGAAAGTTATGAACCTCTTCTTTCACCTCGTAGTCGGAGTTGAATCGCTGGGACCACAATTAACGCTGACAGGTACTGTGAGACTCTGAGAAAAACGGGCAATTCAGAACGGGAGAAGAGGAATGTTGAGTTAGGGCGTACACATTCTCCATGACAACGCCCGCCCACACATCGCTCGGCGAACCGTTGTCCTCCTGCAACAGTTTCAGTGGATCATAACCACCCACCCACCCTATAGTCCTGACTTGGCGCCCAGGACTATCAACTGTTCCCTAGGTTAAAAGAACATTTGACCGACAAGCGATTCAGCTCCGACGACGAGGTGAAAGAAGAGGTTCATAACTTTCTGAACAGCATGGCGGCGAGCTGGTATGACATGGGCATACAAAAACTGCCACAGCGTCTACAAAAATGTATCGACAGAAATGGTGATTATGTCGAAAAATAGCTAAATGTTCAAGCTGTAAACTGATTAAAAACCATTGTAGAAATAAACAGGTCTATGTACTTATAAAAAAATAGGAGACCTTACTTTCGGGATTACCCTCGCAGCTTATGTCTGTTGTAAGGAATATAATGCAAAATATATAGAGTGGCTGGTTAGACGTAAGAGAGCGGCTGACGGTCCTAATCTTGGCAGGCTCAATAAATAAACATAAATAAATAAATTACGAGGGAACGTTAAAAAATACAGAAACGTCAGAAATACGGTGAAAATTTTGCAAGATTCTAGATATTAATTGTGCCGTTGTACATTTCAGTACAAAAGGAAAAAGATACAGCGACAACCGAAAGGTTATGATACAAACTAATATACATAAATCGAAGTTTTATGGGATTGATGGTATAGCCGACCAATGCATGATGTCATACCTAACCGAAAGAATGAAGAAAATTGTGTTTAGTAATTCAGCCCATATATCCTGGGGGCGTAATTCTGAATCGGGAGAAATCACGTATGGGGTTACCCAAGGCTCAATCTTAATTCCATTGTTGTTCCTCATATATGTAAACGATATCCCACCTAATATACAACAAGCAGAATTAGTTCTTTTTGCGGATGACACTAGTATTGTAATCAATTCAAGTATACAAATAGAAACAGAGGAAATGGAAAAAAGTCGTTAACCAGTTTTCTGCAAATGGTCTCACTCTCGATTTGAAAAAGACACGACATATTCAGTTCTCCAAATTATAAGTGCAGCGCAATGAGAGGAAATAATAAATAGGGTGGAAACTTCGAAATTTTTAGGTGTCCATACTGATGAGAATTTAAACCGGAAAAAGTACATTTTAGAACTCCTAAAACAACTTAGTTCAGCCAGATTTGCAATTAGAATTACTGTAAATCTTGGGGAGAGACAAATAAATAAGTTGACATATTTTGCATATTTTCATTCAGTAGTGCCATATGGAATAATGTTCTGGCGTAACTCATCTTTAAGGAAGGAAGTCTTCATTGCTCAAAAACGTGCTGCAAGAGTAATATGTGGTGCTCACCCACGATCATCTTGTAGATATCTGTTTAAGAAGTTGAGCATTTTGACTACTGCTTCATGGTACATTTATTCCCTCATGACGTTTGTTGTAAATGATCCACTGCACTTAGAAAGAAACAATGAAGTACATGATTAAAAACCAGAATGAAAAATTACAGTCATTACTCCACATTATGGTTCTCATTAACACAAAAATGGATGTACAAAGCTGCAACAAAAAATATTAATCACTTACACAGTGATATAAAATGTCTGACAGAAAACTAAATTTTGATAGCAAACTGAAAAAGTTTTTCCTTGACGACTCCTTCTTTGCCATGTAAGAAATTCTATTGTAGTAATGTGTAAGAGGTGGTGAGTAGGAATTACTAAATCACATCTGTATGTGTTTTAGAAACAAAAGCAACTTGTAAAAGTTCAGCATGTAACCATATCTACAAATTAATTTGTGACTTGAATGTAAAATGAGTCGCTCCAAATCATTACGATTTATTGTGCAACTTGATCCATGCAACATGAAACTAACGAACTAACAGATACTGCGATGGAGCCATGTTTGTAGATTCTTTTCCCTAACAAGACAGACAAGATGCATGACGAGTAGAATGCGTACTCACAAATTTTTGTACTTAACTGAAAATATAAAGAGAAGAATAGCCTTGGCAAAGCAAGGTTTTCAAAATAAAAGGAATGTACTAACAGACAATCACATAAGCCTAGAATGTAGGAAAAAGTTTGCCAAAGCTTTTGTCTGAAGTGTCTTAACATACGAATGTGAAGCGTGGACTCTGGGAAAGGCAGAGAAAAAGAGACTGGAAGCTATGGAAATGTGGATATGAAGAAGAATGACGAAAACAAGCTGGGTAGATAGAAAAAGTAATGAACAGGTCTTAAGAGAAGTGAATGAGAACAGAACGCTGCTAAATTATATAGGATGAAGAAAATCAAAAATGATAGGGCACATAATGAGACACAACCAATTCCTAAATAATGTATTTGAAGTAAAAGTTTTAGGGAAAAACCCAAGAGGCAGGCCAAGAGCAACGTATTTTAATAACATCAGAGAAGATATGGGGATAAAATCGTATGATGAATTGAAGAGGATGACAATGGAAAGAGGAATGTGGCTAAATCGACAAGGCATAGCCTTTAGTTTATGATGATGACTGAAAATATTTTCCAATGTTCATAATTAATTGAAAGTTGAGTATGTTTTCTGTTATTGTGTTGTAATCGTATGAAATGTTACAATTTGTGAAATAGTGGGTAAGTGTCCGACCAAAAATCCAAAGGACGAGAGGTGGGCTCTTCCTACAAGTCGGTCTGGGTCCCTGAAGATGGCGGAACGTAGCGCCGAAACTGATTGCTCACATAAAATAACAATTGTAAATTAGATGGCTGTAGATGTTTCGATTGAAAATTTTATACTGAACGGCCGAGCCGCCGCCCCCACCTCCCCCCCCCCCCCCACCATCTGTGTACAAATGGACTTACAAAGAAAAATCTAAAGGTCTTGGGTTCGATCCACAGTCGGTCCTAGCTTTTTTTTCCATCACTCACCGCATGTTTCACCTTTGGCAGTGATACGCTAACGTGAAGATGCATAACTGCACCTTGGTCCGCCGTTCATAATAAACTGTCGTTGCGCACGTAACCGGTCCGGTGCTGGCCATGCGGGATCTAGGTCGGGTGCGAGCTGCGGCCCGTAAGAAAGCGCATCAGACGCGGAGATGCAGCCGGCGCCTGGGATGCGCGGTGACCGGCGCTGACGTGACCGCGGCGACAAACAGCCCAACAATATACCCACAGTCGGCGGTCGCTTTGGACCGCGAGCTGCCCAGCATCACAAGTGACCGCCTCGGAGGGTCGACCCGTGGGAAATAACCACCTTACACTGCCCACGGATGGACAATAGGCCCCGTCACTGCCTCTTTCTTTCATCTTTCGCTATATACATTTGTACGAGTAGCAGTCATAGAATCCTAATTATCACGGCGGAACAAGATCGACAGATGTAAAGCTCAGACCTGGAGTACCTCAAGGAAATGCGACTGTTCCGTTGTTGTTTAAAATATGTAGAAAGAAACGAACCGCCCCGACGTCAGACGGTGAGCGCTAAGTATCTACGGACAGACATCTTGTTTGTAATGTATAATGATATGCGCTAAACTTCCTCGTGAATCAGTGTATTAATGGAAACCGTATCAAAATACGTACATGCTGCTGTCTGCAGTTGCGGCGAGATACCGCCTCCTCTCCAACTGACCATCTCGTAACAGGGCTTTTTGGAAAGTAAGGAACGATAGGTTGCGAAATGGAAACCAAAGTGAAAATCAAAACTGTTTTATTTGCAACAGCTAGCTACATCTTCCAGCTACTTATCTCCATAGTCGCCGATCCGACTTAGACGTTTGTTGTAGAGTTTTACCAGCTTTACAGTACCCTCATTATAGAAGGCAGCGGCCAGTGCTTTCCGCCAATTCTCTACTCTGGCCTACAGCTCGTTGTCTGTGCCAAAATGTTGTCTTCATAGCCATGCGGTTTATGTGAGCAGAGATGAAACTCAGACGGGACAATTACGGGCCGTATTGTGGGTAATCAAACATTTCCAATTGAAAACGATGCAGGAGCATCTTCATTGCCCCTGCAGAATGCGGCTGAGAATTGTTTTGAAGGAGAAACTGCACGACAGTTATGTAATGTTGGCTGCATAGCTTCAGGCGACATTTCTCACCAGGCCCTCGTATTTGGCGGGAGACAATATTGTTCTAGGTATCTTTATGTGCTCCCTGTGTGCTCAGAATTAAAAAAGAACGACGTAACGCGATGGACGGACATACTAGAGACACTGCCCAACATAAAACTTCATCGGATTTTCACTGTGGTTTCCATTTCGCGACCGTTCGTTCCTTACTTTCCGAATAACCCTCGTATATATTACACAGTCATCATTATCTAGGGGTAATACAGTATTCAGTAACCTGAATAACCACCTTTAGCAGCCCGCACCGCTGGCGAGATGTGCAGGAAGGCAGTTTTGCAAGGATGTGGCACCATGCTGACTCCAGTGCTGTAGTCAGCTTCGCTAGGTTTCCCGGTTGAGGATCCATGGCGCGAACAACGCCACTGAGATGGTCCCACAGATTCTCAATTGGGTTTAAATCTGGGGAGTTCAGTAGAACATTAAACTCATCCTGGTGCTCATCGAACTACACATGTACAGTGCGAGCTGTGTGACACATTTCATCGTCCTTCTGCTAGACGTCTTGGTATTGAGGAAAAACAAACTGCATGTAGGTGTCGAGATCGTCTCCAAGAATAGATTCATACTTGTGTTGATCCATTGTGCCTTTCAGGATGACGAGGTCATCCAGGGAATGCCACGAGAACATTCTCCAGAGGTTATCCTGGGAATGCCACGAGAACATTCTCCAGAGGTTATCCAGGGAATGACACGACAACATTCTCCAGAGGTTACCCTGGGAATGCCACGAGAACATTCTCCAGACCATAATTACACCTCCTCCGCCCTGGACCCATCCGACGGTTATTGCAGGGTGTCTCTTTTCAGACGTTTCACGCCGTACACGCCAACAGCCAACTGTCCAGTGAACCATAAAAGCCACCTGTCGCCAGTTGCGGTACTGGCGTGCGAGTTCCAACAGCAGTCAGCTTGGCTGCATGAACCAGATGCCTGCTGCGGAGGACCACAACCAGCTACGTCCGCTAAACGGTCGTTGAGGACACTCTGTTGGTAGTCTCTTGTTTCTTCTGGGTGGTCTGTTGCTCAACAGTTGCACACCATTTTTTTGTGTCCCGTACACGTCTCCGAAGCCGTCGTTGACCCCTGTCATCTATGGCCCGTAGTGCATCATAGCTACATCGGGCCGGGTTTGAACAGAGTCACTTCACCATGCGCGATTTACTTTAACCATGTCGGCACGCGAACAGTTTAAAAACTTAATCGCTTCTGAAGTGCTTCCACCTTTGGCCCCAAGGCCAAAGACCATGACCTTTTGCACGCTCCATTTTCGCATTACGATAGCGTCCCCCACTACTAGTGATGCACCTATCGCCTGTTGGTAGCCCGCGCGGTCTAACGCACGGCTTTCCGGGCGGGAAGGAGCGCCGGTCCCCGGCACGAATCCACCCGGCGGATTTGTGTCGAGGTCCGGTGAGCCGGCCAGTCTGTGGATGGTTTTTAGGCGGTTTTCCATCTGCTTAGGCAAATGCGGGCTGTTTCCCCTTATTCCGCCTCAGCTACACTATGTCGGCGATTGCTGCGCAAACAAGTTCTCCACGCAAACATAGGGGTTACACTCGTCTGGTGTGAGACGTTCCCTGGGGGGGGGGGGGGTCCACCGGGGGCCGAACCGTACAATAATCCTGGGTTCGGTGTGAGGCGGCGGAGAGGTGAAGTGGACTGCGGTAGTCGTCGTGGGGTTGTGGACCACTGCGACTGCGGCGGGAACGGAGCCTCTCCGTCGTTTCTAGGTCCCTGGTTAACATAACATAACATAACCGTCTGTTGGTGACCGTTGCACGTTGACTTCGAACATGGGCAGCGGTCACTTTAATGGGACTGGACCGTGAAGATTATATATACAAACGTTCATCGTGAATGAGTAGGTCCCTGGTTAACATAACATAACATAACCGTCTGTTGGTGACCGTTGCACGTTGACTTCGAACATGGGCAGCGGTCACTTTAATGGGACTGGACCGTGAAGATTATATATACAAACGTTCATCGTGAATGAGTAGGTCCCTGGTTAACATAACATAACATAACCGTCTGTTGGTGACCGTTGCACGTTGACTTCGAACATGGGCAGCGGTCACTTTAATGGGACTGGACCGTGAAGATTATATATACAAACGTTCATCGTGAATGAGTCTATCTGTTAGTGAAAACCGCCTGCAGTACAGCCTGATTAGACTCAACATACAGATGGAAACTGCTGCGGGGAACTTTGTAATATGAATAGATAAGATATATGTAGACGACCGAATGATAACGTCGCAAAAGCTATCAGCCTGTTCACAGACGGTGCAGTTGCCTTTGAGAAGATAAACCCCCAGAAGACTGTAGCGAATTGCAGGAAGAACTGCAGAGAATAGATGATGATAGATGCAGGTAGCCGGTCTCTGTGACCGAGCGGTTCTAGGCGCTCCAGTTCGGAACCACGCGGCTGCTACGGTCGCAGGATCGAAACCTACCTCGGGCATGGATGTGTATGATGTCCTTAGGTTAGTTAGGTTTACGTAGTTCTAAGTCCAGGGGACTGATGACCTCAGATGATAAGTCCCACAGCGCTTTGACCCATTTTTTAGATGCAGGTAGTGGCAGCTCATCCTGAATGTAACGTGATGAGCATACATAGGAGAAAAGGTCCATTACTTTTCGATTGCTCTGTTGGCTAAAAACCATTGCAAACAGTAACTAAGATAAAATACCTAGGAGTAACCGTCCGGAAAGAACTTAACTGGAATGACTGCATAAGACAAAGACTAGAAAAAGCAGATGCCAGGCTGGAAGTATCTTAAGGAAATGTAACTCACCCACGAGTGAAGTGATTTAGAAAGCGCTTTTTCGACCGATTCTTGAGTGTTTTCTCATTACTCTGGCAGTCTTGCAAAGTTGTATTAATAGAAGAGAAAGGGAAGATCCAAAGAAGAGCGGCGCGTTTCATCGCTGGATTGTTTAGCCGGAACGACAGCGTTACAGAGATGGCTCAACAAACATCAGTGCCGGACGCTACAGGAGAGGCAGTAGGCATCATGGAAAGATTTTCTGTTCAAATTCCTGTAGAGTATGTTCAGGGGAGGGTCGGGTAAGAAATCAGTTTTTCCCATATATCTCACGAAAGGACAAAAACGAGAAAATACATTCTAATACAAAAACAGCGAAGCCCAACGAAGAAATTATCCGAATGGGACGGAAATCGATAGGTGTGATGTTCATGTACAGACAAAGAAATGAATACAATTTCGGAAAAATTATATTTTAACCAAGAGAAAGAGCTTCACAAATTGAACAAGTCAGTAACGTGTTGATCCACCTCTGACCCTTATCCTAGCAAATATTGGGCTTGACATAGACTGAGACAGTTGTTGCATATCCTCCTGAGGGATATCGTCCCAAATTCTGTCCAACTGGCGGGTTAGGTTGTCGAAATCCCGAGCTGTTTGGAAGGCCATGACCATAATGCCCCTAAAGTTCTCAGTTGGAGAGAGGTCCGGCAACCTAGCTGGCCAGGATAGGGTTCGGCAAGCACGAAGACAAGAAGTAGAAACTCTTGCCGTGTGCGGGCGGGCATTATCTTGCAGAAATGTAAGCCAAGGTGGCTTGCCGATGAGCTTCCAGGCCGAAGACGTGTCTGGAGACGCCCTGGACAGCGGTGGGATACCAACCTGACTGTCGCTCGCCATACTGCCTGATAGCCAGGAGAGATGGTCTGGGGTACCTTTTCTTTTCACAATAAGACCCATCGGGTTGACATCCGTACAACTCTTACAGCATAGCGGTACTTCGAACGATATTCTACGTCCCGTTTTGTTGCTGCCCTCTGTGATCGGTCATCCTGGGCTTTCGTTTCAGCAAGGTAATGCTCGCCCGCACAGGGAGATTCCTCTGCTTGTCTTCGAACTTACAAAGCCGTACCTTGGTCAGCTAGCTCACTGGATCTCTCGGAACACAGAACGTTTGGAGCATTATGGGCATGGCCTTCCAACTATCTCTGGATTTTGATGGCCTAACGCGTCAATTAGAAAGCATTTGGCACGATGTCGTTCTGGAGGACATCCAACAAATTTTATCAATGCCAAACCGAATAACTTCTTGCATAAGGGCCAGATGTGAACCAACTGGTTATTGACTTGCTCAGTTTGTGAAGCTCTTTCTCTTTTTTCTGAAATTGTTATGATTTCTTTGTCTTACATGTACATCGCAGCTATCGATTTTCGTCCTATTCGGGTAATTCCTTCGAGATGCATTGTTTTTTGTCTTTTTTCCTTTCTTCTCATTCTCTCCGTTCGCGAATGGAACATAGGACGGGGGGGGGGGGGGGGGGATGTACCAGACGTACCCTCCACCAGGCACCATAATGTTGCTTGCGAGGTATAGATGTAGGGAAAATGTAGTAAAGAAATTTCTTTTGTGTTTTTCGCGGCACATAGCTACAGTTCTGATATACACTGAAATCCTTGCTACACAGTACCGTTACCCGCCGCTGGAGCAGACAAAACGAAATAGCGTAGGCTCTGCAGTTCACAATTAACTTCCTGATAGATGGTTCATCGAACCACCTGGAACCTATTTACAATGAAATGAATGCTCCTGACTGCATACAGGCGTTGATATAAGTCAACGGGGACAGTTGAAAATGTGTGCCCCGATCGGGACTCGAAACCCTGGATCTCCTGCTTACATGGCAGACGCTCTGTCCATCTGAGCCAGGATAGTGCGACTGCAGGGACTTATCTCTGGCACACCTCCCATGAGACCCACATTCGCAACTTATTGTACCGCACTATTTTCATAGTGCCCCTGCCCATTCATACTCATCACTCGCGTCTTTACTGCGGATTCGGGCACTGTTTGTGCATTCGCACAGAAGAAAATGGTCAAATGGCTGGTGAGACTTAACTATATCTATATGAAGATGGTATCTGTTCTTTCGGGCGTGTCTGAAAGAACAGATACCATCTTCACATATATGTACCCTATGTCAAAAGCCTTCTGGAAATCTAAAAATATGGAATCAGCTTGACATCCCCTGTCAATAGCACTCATTACTTCGTGAGAATAAAGAGCCAGTTGTGTTTCACAAGAACGATGTCTTCTGGATCCCTGTTGGCTGTTAGTCAATAAATCGATTCATTTGCTTCGAAATAACTTATAATGTTCGATCATAGCACATGTTCGTACTGCAAATCGACGTTATCGATATGAGCCGGTAATTCAGCGGCTTTTTTTAGGAGAAATTTGTGGTAAGTTGGTATTGGACCAAACTGCTGAGGTCATCGGACCCTAGGCCTACACACTACTTAATCTAACTTTAACTAACTTACGCTAAGGACAACACACACACACACACACACACACACACACACACACACACACACACACACACACACGAAGCTCAGACGGGGGCAGCCGCGCGAACCTTGTCAAGGCGCCTCAAATCTTTCTTGGCCATTGCTGTGACTTGTGAAACTTTCCAATCTTTAAGTACGGAACTTTGCGCTAGCGATCGGTTGCATTTGATTGCTGAATATGGGCCTATTGCATCAGCATACTCTGGGAGGAAGCTGACTAGTGTACAGTCTGGGACGTAGGTCTTACCGTTATGAACTGAATTAAGTTGTTTCGCTATCCGAGGATATCTACTTCTAAGTTGGCATTTATTCTTGGTTCGAATTATGGAACATTTACTTCTTGTTATTTGGTGAAGGATTTTCGAAAAGCAGTATTTAGTACCTCTGCTTTAGTGGCACTGTCTTTAGTAACATCACTATTACTATTGAGCAGTGATGGTATTTATTGTGTCTTTCCGCCGGTGTGCTTTACATAGGACCATAATCTCTTTGCATTTCCTGTCAGATTTCGAGACAGAGTTTCGTTGTGGAAAGTATGAAAAGCATCTCGCATTTAAGGTAGTGTGATGCAAGGATTTCATTGTATAACAGTAAACATATACCTGTAAACATACAAAAAATTAATTGCATACCTTTTTCGGGTGACAATTACAACTTTATGATTACCCCTTGTACTCCTCAACCCCACGGCGTGCGGCGGAGTGTACAAGAGGCGTACAAGTACCTATTCCTAAATGCAAAAAAAGAGGATAAAAAAATTCACAGTACATCATTGCATGATCCGAGTTGATGGTTGCCCGTCTAACGGCTTTCACAGGCAAGAAAAATATTGTTTTCAGTATTACTTACATTTTTGACCGAACTTAAAAATTTAAAAGTCCCGTCATAATCTGAGGTAGCTAAGGACCTCATTTATCCGGATTAGGTGGAACCAGATGTAATACGGATTATCGAAAATCTGAATAATCCGGAAATATTCTACTAAATGCAAAAACTCTAATACGTACTACACTATACAACCTTTTAATTTGGCACTACCAATAAACATCTCTTTGGCACTTAAACTCTATTGTTATTATAGTCTAGTCACGTTTATTGACTGAAATAGTTCGTAAGTTTCCTTTGTTTCAAACTTGTGTGGCATTTGAGAGCAGCACGATTGCGCAGACGTTCATCTAACATCAGTTCGGCTGGAGTTGTTTGAGGTTGATGTTCTAGGTAAACCATTAGTTTTTCCAGCTGTGACGTTTCTTCCGCCTGAGGCATTATTTTTCCCCCGAAACGCCACTTTCCTTGTCCACTTCACCATCACTGTCGTACACTGTAGTAAAACAGGCGGCAAAAGAAATTCCGTCATCGGTCATCACCACTTCAATTCCGTAACCACTCATCTACGTCACTGTCGTCTGCACCCGAACTACTATGAATTTTTGCTAACATTTCACGGAAATCAGAGGTTCTCACAACTTGACAAACTACTGTTGGCCATGACTTCAAAATCGACCATAGTAACACTAGCTGGAAGGAAGGAAGGTAGATTAGGATTTCATTTCCCGTCGACAACGGGGTCATTAGTGATGAACGGTGGCTGGAAGCGTGGAACTGACGACCTCTATTCCACTTGCAGTGCCAGCATAACAACTGTACATATGCTGTAGCGTACCGTACCAACAGTATAGCGCAAATTTTCATATTAAAATGAAGCAAAAGGACACAAAAAATGAATCCACTTGAACCGGAAATCAGGATGAACGAAGGTCCATTAATGGTTTACCACATTAAGTCAAAGTATTAATGTTGAAAACAATGTGTGTGTCTTGGCGCAGCGTAACTGAAACCGCGCAAATTAACCAGAATATATTCAGGCAGTATTTGAGAATGAGACCACTTAGCGACTTCCAACGAACCTTACACATAATTTCAAACTTTTTCGATTTTTTTTTTCACTGACAGCCAAATAAAATAATGAAAGCAACAAGTTTATCGCTTACCACAGTTTCGCTGTTCGTGCAGTAACATTTCAGCATCATACTCGAATTTTCTAATTTATTACTTCTTTGCTATTAATTATATTCGCAACGAATTTTGTGGACTGTTAACTACACATACCACTGAATTTACCCTTAAAATTATGTCATTGTACGACTTGTAATTAAGGAGATATGACGTCATAAACATTGAGATGCGAGAAAAACTAGTTTTTCTTAAAACGGGATGTAAATTGCTCTTACGTACGCATCCAAAGTTTGATAAAGAGAGCACTTGGCGACATACAGCAAACGTTTAACATATCCTTTTATACACGGGATTTCACTTCTTTAAACAATTGGGCATGGTGGGTTACTGTCACGTCTTATTCCAGTGATGGGCGGTACGCTGCAAGGAAGACTTTCTGTATGTTAGCCTCCTCAGTTAGGGACGCGGGTGATTGATTATATTAATTCATGAGGGTATGAAGGTCAAAGACAAAGTAGTGGAAAGGTCAGGTTGGCAACACTACAAAACACAAACATCAACACATACTTGGAGTACGAAAGCAAACAGAATACAGTGGTGTGCATAAAAGTGTGTTCTGAGAAATGCATAGTGCTGCAGAAAATCTAACAATTAGAGGAAAATTATCAGTGTGTAATACAGAAAAACAACGATGTGCTAGCAAATGGCATTTCCCGGTGTAAGCGAGAAAGCATCCGAAAAATCACCGTAGGTACAAACCAACCTATTCTTAACGAACTATTTTTCGATCTAAAAAGAAATCAAAATGTAAATAAACTTAATTAGAGACCACTGATGATGCTTTACCTCAATAAAGTGAAACGCCTCTTGTGAAAAAAATCACGCATTTTTGTAGTTGCAACGACGGATCAAAAATACCCTCATGAATTACAAAGCAACTACGGACACTTTGGCCACACAAATGAAGAATTTAATTTATATTAAGTATGAATTTTTTATCTATTTCTGTTTTGAGAAGACGAAAGCTTGAAATTCGTTCTTCCGGACAAGCGACTCAAAAAAAAAATTATTTGATGCTCTAGCTTTAGCAATTTAACGTAGCACTCTTCACTATCTGTATAATGTTGTTTTCGACTTCTATTTGTCGTGAACTCTTTCTGTTGCAGATAACATCATTTTCTATAGTGTTAAAATACTTTGTCTCCCCTTAATCAAAAGAAATTCGTTCTGATGTAACACTCTAACATTCTCTGTTTCTTGGACTTCAGTTCCATTTCTGACTATAATTTCATTTAATTCTGTATAGAAGTGTTTACGTACATTGACTTACATGCCAACGGTGTCAATGTACTGTGAAATACAGTGCCGGTACCGCAAGTGGTACAAAGCTGGACCACTAAGGGCTAAACACGTAATAGTAGTAAGAAATAACTTGAACAGAAGATGCGACATGTTGTTGATTATTGTCTGTTTTGTGTACAGGTAAGAAACTTCATCGCTGTTGCAACAGGTCCACTGTCGTCATGTCAGCTACTGCCAAGTCGATGCTTGGCTAAGGGAGCACTGGCCCCATCTAGGTGCATACCCACAGCACATTGCAAAGTAAGTCTGTAGAACGTAGTTAAAAAACGTGGACCACTGTCGCAAATAAAGTGAGGTACGTATTCCCGCTGTACACATCAGTGATCTGTATTAGCCAGTAATAGTTGTGGAAGCTGTAGTGTGTGATCGTCGCAAGCGTGAAGTGAAAACCACATGCTTTCGCCGACGCTAAACGTTGAAAACGCTATGAGGTATCCATTCTGTTTATTATTACGAGATTTCGCAGAAATACATGTATTGCATTGTCGACCAGCAGCCAGTATCAGGTAACACTTGATTCAGTGATTCAGTCGGCATACTCGTTTACTGATCGGATAATAAAATGAAATAATTTTTTCGCAAATCAGTTAGTAGGCGCACTAGGCAATTATGCTGTATTGTTATTTTCATTTTTCTAAAGCGCTACTGCAAATTGGTTATGTACTTTTCTGTTGTTGCAGAAGAATGTATCAAATCAAAATGTAAAAAATTGTGGACATTATGCCTTTTCAGCCATTAGAAATGGGTGTTTTTTCCGTGTAATACAACTGCCTCGAACTTCTACAACAAGACCTATCTTGCAGCACCCAATAAATTTTCAACACTATAACAGTGATACAGCAAATAATGAAAACTCTACTATTACTGACTTACTAACTTTATTGTGCTGCAGAATGTTCAGAGGGATAAAGTAAAGCCTGTAATACTGGATGACATAAAACAGACTTCTTTGCAGTGCCTGAACGGCCTGAGATCGTTCCTATAAATGTGTCCAGAATTGAAGTTAATTATGTGTGTGAAAGTAGTTTTTACTGAAATGACCCATTTTGGTATATTAAAAGTGTGTAACTGGTGTTAGTAAGCAGTTCTAAAGGTGAAGTATTAAATATAGCCGGCCGGGGTGGCCAAGCGGTTCTAGGCGCTACAGTCTGGAACGGTCGCAGGTTCGAATCCTCCCTCGGGCATGGATGTGTGTGATGTCCTTAGGTTAGTTAGGTTTAGGTAGTTCTAAGTTCTAGGGGGACTGATGACCTCAGCAGTTAAGTCCCATAGTGCTCAGAGCCATTTGAACCAAATTAAGTATAAAATTGACAAATTCCTTTTGTGTAAAATACTGCCAGTTAAGAGTTTTGGAACTGTTAGCACACAGCTTATGGTACCCTGGTTGTGAAATCTGTTAGAAAATCCTAAAATCTTGAAACGCCGATTTTAATCAATTTTTTTTGGTAATTTTCTGTATCCGTTCGCTTCTGACCACAGACAGGGAGTCACTTCCGTTCTTCCAATCTTAAAGGAACGACACGATTGATGCATACCACCTTCACTCATCGCATTCGGTCCGTGTACTGCACAAATTTCGCGGTGTACGTTCGATATATATACATGCTGAAGCTATTGACGTTCATCGCGAAATTTGTCACATATATATTCTAAATGTTTGAGAATCGTGCAGCCGTGTGGGGACTTGGGGTGCCAGTCCAGTATTCACTTGTGGGCTGCGGGGAACCACCTAAAGACCGCAGCCAGGCTGTCCAGCACTCTGACACACTGACCTCGTCGTTAATGCAGCGGACGGGTTCGATCGGGGGTTAGCGCACTTCCCCGTTCCAGAAGTGGCCCTGTAACTCGCACTGCCATCCGGGCGGATTGCTTAAAAGTCGTAATACTGAACGGATTTCACAGTTGACGATATTTTGAGGTGCAACGTTCATTTTCGACTGCTACTATAAGCGAACGGGATGCAGATGTACTATCCTCTCGCTAGAAGTCTCAGCAGGTTCTATTATTGGCCGTTCTGGCAACACTGACAACGAGACGGACAACGTTTGCCGCAGGAACTTCTCTCACGGAGTATTTTTCCGTACTAGTCGCCCCTGTCAGAGCGGGCGGAATTGCGTGGCGCTACCGGCGTACACCATGAGTCAGTTCGCATTCTCCCCACCCCACCCGCACCCCCCCTCCCCCTCAAATATAAACGGAAGGTACTTCCCGACGGCCGTCATATTTTTCCAGGAACGGAAGAGCTTATCCTGCGCTAAAGCACTCCATACCTTATTACACGGTTGGTGGAGCAATGAAAGGGTCAATCGGGCGTAGAGTTTGAATTGCCCGTTCGTCGCCGTGAACAGCGTCAAAGAGTCGGCACGCAGGCCGCAACGTGAACGGCTGCGTAGCGGTTGCTCAAAGCTCTGCCAAGGCCGGCGTCTCAACAGAGCGCAGGGGGCCATTCCCTTCTGTAGGGAGAGGCTGGGTCGCCTTTTGTGGTCTGGCAGCCCACCTGTGAATGCCGGCGCATTCCGCTCACCACAGCCACATAGCAGCTCCCACAGGGCGCGTGGGTGGACTCTTCGACTTCCCATTCCTCACTCACTTACTCTGCTTTTTTCTCTTTTGCACCGTGGTCACTTTTTAATTTTTACAAACTCGTCCACTAAACGTCGCTATTGAGGTATGGCGTTAACTGTTGATTTAAAATTTTTACAATGGGTGTTTAAAGAAAGTTTTGTGAAAAAAAGGAAATTTCATGACGACGTCTTAGTAAGATGATTTTTTGCCATTTTCGAAGAAACCAAATTACAGTGCCTCGTTCACTTCAGGAAAGGATGTTCGCAATTCGTTAGTAGAACTTCCTCATGATGGTACTTCACTCAGCGATGAGCTTAATGAATTCGACCAAAATCGTTACTTTTCCCAATCTTTGAGCTACGGTCGCAGGTTTGAATCCTGCCTCGGGAATGGATGTGTGTGATGTCCTTAGGTTAGTTAGGTTTAGATAGTTCTAAGTTCTAGGAGAATTATGCCCTAAGATGTTAAGTCCCACAGTGCTCAGAGCCATTTGAACCATTTTTGAATCCATTCTTTCAGATCGGTGTGTGTCGAGACTGATGTGTTCAACCTTTTAGCCTTAGCTGGCCACAATGGAAATTTTCTTGGGTGCAGATAATATACAGGGTGATCAAAAAGTCAGTATAAATTTGAAAACTTAATAAACCACGTAATAGTTTAGATAGGTAAAAATTGACACACGTGCTTGGAATGACATGGGGTTTTATTAGAACAAAAGAAAAAAAACAAAGTTCACAAAATGTCCGACAGACGGCACTGGACAGCAAAACTGCTACCGTGACGGGTGAGAGGTGCTTCGATATGTTACAGAATAGCATCATCCCCAGCCTGGCTGATAAACACCTGCTGGAACGTACGATGTTTATGCAGGATGGCGCTCCACCCCATATTGCTAGACGCGTGAAAGATCTCTTGCGCGCGTCGTTTGGTGATGATCGTGTGCTCAGCCGCCACTTCCGTCATGTTTGGCCTCCGAGGTCCCCAGACCTCAGGCCGTGCGATTAATGGCTTTGGGGTTACCTGAAGTCGCAAGTGTATCGTGATCGACCGACATCTCTACAGATGTTGAAAGACAACATCCGACGCCAATGCCTCACCATGATCCTGACATGCTTTACAGTGCTGTTTACAACATTAATCCTCGACTACAGCTATTGTTGACGAATGATGGTGGACATATTGAGCATTTCCTGCAAAGAACATCCTCTCTGCTTTGTCTTACTTTGTTATGCAAATGATTGCTATTCTGACAGATGAAGCACCATCTGTCGGACATTTTTTGAACGTTTATATTTTTTGTTTCTAATAAAACCGCATGTCATTCCAAGCATGTGTGTCTATTTGTACCTCTCTATCTACATTATTCCGTGATTTCAATTTTCAAATTTATACTGACTTTTTGATCACCCGGTACTTAACACTAATTGAAAAAAAAAAAAATCACTTGATGTACCGATGAGAGAATAGCACCGATGAGAGAATAGCATCGCATGTAGGAAGTTTCAAATTGAAAATATTCTATTTTTTACTTTTAATTTTTTTTCTTTTATTTGTTTTAATTGATTGTGTGACAGATGCTCACGTCTTGGGCCGCATTGATACTTGATTTGAGCCGCATACAGCCGTGGACTGCGGGTTGGACAGCCTCTAGACTCTCCATACGATTTAAGTCAAGAATGTTACACAGAAGTGCAACCAGTCACTTTTTGAATAATGCCGGCTGGAGTGGCCGTGCGGTTCTAGGCGCTACAGTCTGGAGCCGAGCGACCGCTACGGTCGCAGGTTCGAATCCTGCCTCGGGCATGGATGTGTGTGATGTCCTTAGGTTAGTTAGGTTTAATTAGTTCTCAGTTCTAGGCGACTGATGACCTCAGAAGTTAAGTCGCGTAGTGCTCAGAGCCATTTGCACCATTTTGAATAATTATGTTTTATTCTATGAACCGGTTTTTGAACCTTTTCAGATTCATCTTCAGATGGTTTCAGGATGTTACATCATTATTGCTAGCATAATGTATCGCTGTGACTATAGCTTGTCTGTCGATATGGATGTAAATTTAGTTTTTTACTTACTGCGACAGTATAGACGGCTTTTTTCGGTTAGTGTCCATCTGTCAACAACTGATTTTCAGTACTTTATACTTGTAATTATTGACCTAATTTAAAAATTGAAAGTGCTGTCATAATCGACTCCTTAAGAGGCGTATAATCTTACATTTAAAGTTTAACACAAAAATTCATGTAGGCCTATTAAAATTAGAAACTGTTTATAGGCAGCGTAACGCCCGGCTCGCAAATTACCCACAGTCTTCTCCCAGTATCTGAGAGCGCGACCACTTAGCGACTTCCAGCAAACTTAACACGATTTCAAACTTTTTCGAAAGTTTTTATCCTTGACTTCCCCTCCCTCCCTCTCCCTCCCACACACAAAATAATGAAAGGAAGAATTTATCGCTTACTGCATTTTCACAGTTTCAGCACCAGGCATGATGTTTTACACATTACTCCACTCCATTTTGGATTGATGCAGCACCATTGGGACTTGAGCGAACGTGCACGATGCCTCGCAGACGTATGCGCGAACCGTACCGTCATATCAGTGAGTCTGGAAGAGGGCACAATATTACCATGAGAGAATGTGATGCATCAATTCGGAAAATTGCTGTTCGTGTGGGACGAAGTGTTTAGCCAGTGCAACGGGTGTGTGCGGTATGGTTCTCGGAAGGCCGTAGAACACGACGAGATTGGTCTGGTTGCACCACACAGACCCCCCCCCCCCCTCCCCCCTGAGAAGATCGACAGCTCATGCGAACGGGATATTGCAGGACACATCTGCGTCCTCCTCGGCTCTGGCGCAACAACACTGTAATACATCGTACACTATCGGGGGCGACAGTCTGTCGCCGTTATTATGGCCTGCGTTACGTGCGCGTCGTCCACTTTTCCGCCCGTCTTTGACGAATGTGCAGAAACTTGCTAGACGGGAATGGTGTATGGAATGACGTCACTGGGGACAGGAATGGCATCAGACAGTGTTTCCAGACGAATCCAGCTTCTGTTCGTTTGAGAATGATGGCCGCATTTCGGTTCGCTGCAGACAGATTGAGCGGCATCACAGAGACTGCATTCTCACGAGACATACAGCGCCAACTCAATGACTTATGGTGTGGAGTGTTGTTGGATACAACCACAAATCACAGTAGGTGCATATCCGGGACACTGTGACCAGATTGACTGATGTGGATGACATCCTGCCACCCATAGCAATATCCTTTCCGCACAAAACCTCAGACGCCATTTTTCAGCAATACAATGCACGACTACATGTTGCTGCACGAACACGGGCCTTCTTGGTGTCACAGGATGTCAGCCTTTTGCCGTGGCCCGCCATATCACCAGACTTCTCCCCAATCGAAAAGGTGTGGGATATGGTGAAACTACTGGTGCTGTGACCCAGTGCTAACCACCACAGATGAACTTTGGAACCAGGTAAATGCAGCATAGATGGCTGTACCACAGGACACCATTCGCGCCTTATACGTCAATGCCAACACGCATGGAACAAATTATTATGGCTATTGGCGGACCCTGTGCCTACTAGGCAACAGGACACATGCTGAACTGAGGCGACTGAAATGCTAATCATATTTGCAGAACATACTACACTACTGGCCATTAAAATGGCTACATCACGAAGATGACGTGCTACAGACGCGAAATTTAACCGACAGGAAGAAGATGCTGTGATATGCAAATGATTAGCTTTTCAGAGCATTCACACAAGACTGGCGCCGGTGGCGACACCTACAACGTGCTGACATGAGGAAAGTTTCCAACCGATCTCTCATACACAAACAGCAGTTGACCAGCATTACCTGGTGAAACGTTGTTGTGATGCTTCGTGCAAGGAGGAGAAATGCGTACCATCACGTTTCCGATTTTGGTAAAGGTCGGATTGTAGCCTATCGCGATTGCGATTTCTCGTATCGCGACATTGCTGCTCGCGTTGGTCGAGATCCAATGACTGTTAGCAGAATATAGAATTGGTGGCTTCAGGAGGGTAATACGGAACGCCGTGCTGGATCCCAACGGCCTCGTATCACTAGCAGTCGAGATGACAGGTATCTTATCCGCATGGCTGTAACGGATCGTGCACCCACGTCTCGATCCCTGAGTCAACAGATGGGTACGTTTGCAAGACAACAACCATCTGCACGAACAGTTTGCAGCAGCACCGACTATCAGCTCGGAGACCATGGCTGCGGTTACCCTTGACGCTGCATCACAGACAGGAGCGCCTACGATGGTGTACTCAACGACAAACCTAGGCGCACGAATGGCAAAACGCCATTTTTTAGGATGAATCCAGGTTCTGTTTACAACATCATCATAGTCGCATCCGTGTTTGGCGACATCGCGGTGAACGCACATTGGACGCGTGTACTCGTCATCGCCATACTGGCGTATCACCCGGCCTGATGGTATGGGGTACCATTGGTTACACGTCTCTGTCACCTCTTGTTCGCATTGACGCCACTTTGAGCAGTGGACGTTACATTTCAGATGTGTTACGACCCGTGGCTCTACCCTTCATTCGATCCCTGTGAAATCCTACATTTAAGCAGGGTAACGCACGACGGCATGTTGCCGGTCCTGTACGGGCCTTTCTGGATACAGAAAATGTTCTACTGCTGCCCTGGCCAACACGTTCTCCAGATTTCTCACCAATTGAAAACGTCTGGTTAATGGTGGCCGAGCAACTGGCTCGTGACAATACGCCAGTCACTACTCTTGATGAACTGTGGTATCGTGTTGAAGCTGCATGGGCAGCTGTACCTGTACACGCCATCCAAGCTTTGTTTGACTCAATGCCCAGGCGTATTAAGACCGTTATTACGGCCAGAGATGGTTGTACTGGATACTGATTTCTCAGGATCTATGCACCCAAATTGTGTGAAAATGTAATCACATGTCAGTTCTAGTATAATATATTTGTCCAATGAATACCCGTTTATCATCTGCATTTCTTCTTGGTGTAGCAATTTTAATGGCCAGTAGTGTAATATACATGTCCTGTAAATATGAACGTTCGATCTCAAGTCGTTCAAGATGTCTCTTATTTTCTGAACATGAGTGTATTTAGCACATTAACTCATTTACCTAGTCATCAGACGTTTGAACCTGTTTTATACATGGAAGTTGGGCTCTTTTAAGAATCTGGGGGGGGGGGGTGTCAGGCGTTTACTGGTACAAATATAATAATTAAACCCTTCGTAAGCTGGACGACCGCTCATTGTTCAGTTCTGGGCTGAGTGAAGCGATCTTATCTTGCTGTTTTACATATCATGATGAAAAGCATCCATTCGAGCAACACAGCCGCCCTGTCCTGATACGTATTTTGCTGATTGTCCCGTTCGGAAAATGAAGCACGCTTTGCACCAGTGGCATTTGTTTCACAGTCGCGCGGTGTCTCTGGTACGAGGGAATCCTAAACCAGTCTTACACGAAAGTGACGTATTTCGATTGCGTTTATAAGCGAGCCAGAGTCCAGAACCTCGTACTACCGCCCGAGGAAGCCGCGCCTCAAAGGCAGCGGCAAAAAATCGCTGCAGATGCAGCAGGTAGGACGTCCCGTTAGCGGCGGGATTACTCAGCAGAGTATGGCTGACCTGTCGCTCAGTGGGTCAGCCGACGCGGAAACTGCAGGTGAACACATCTGCCGCAAGAACCTCCGCAGCACGCTCCCATCGGATGTCGCCTTTCGCGGAAATCTTACCATGAACAAAAATCTGAAGGACGGTATTCCCACTTGGCATAATTATTGGCCAATGCTTTACCGAAGTGATCCTGTGCCCCCATAAGTCTTTCTGGAATTTTTTCATAACCGATTTAGCAAGTATTATAATATATAAACTAGGCTTTATCAGAATCAAGCAAGACTGAAAAATATTATTTTAGAGGTCTATGTTTCACGCTACAAATTAAGTGTATGATTGTAATAAATAAAGTACGAAGTTTCCTCAAAACTTGAAAGTAAAACCAAATCGATAATTTATGTTTGAGGCAACTACTCTACATTGGTTTTAATTTGATTTGTGATAAAGAATTTATTTTATTTGTTCCTTTTTAATTGCTAATATTGTGTGCTAGTCTTATACGTAGGTGCTATTACCTGTGGTCTGGCTAAAATGTGTGCTGCTTTGGAAGCTATAGCTCGGGTGTACAAATCCAAAGCATTTTTGCGCGCCGGCCGCGGTGTTCTAGCGGTTCTAGGCGCGCAGTCCGGAACCGCGCGACTACTACGGTCGCAGGTTCGAATCCTGCCTCGGGCATGGATGTGTGTGATGTCCTTAGGTTAGTTAGGTTTAAGTAGTTCTAAGTTCTAGGGGACTGATGACCTCACAAGTTAAGTCCCACAGTGCTCAGAGCCATTTTTGCGTTTATTGGGCTTTCTACTTTAAATAAACATATTTTGGCATTGCTAGAATTAAATCTGAATCCACAGATGAAACTTTAATATAAATCATTATAGAAAAAAATTGATAAGGAGTTGTGGTATTCAGATACATACTCCATAAGCAAACAAGTGATCTTTCTGTAAATATCTCTTACAGCAAATTTAAATCTAAGGAAATACACAAAAAACAAGAACAAAGCTAAATTTAGCGTTCATAACGAAGTACAGTGAGACAGAAATTGAAACAAGGAGAGACATATAGTCCAACTTTACACTCACTAGAATCATATGCTTAGACTGATTTCCTGACTGACCTGCAGAGAATGCTTCATAATAACACAATCTGCGATAATAATACGATAAATGTGTGAACTCAATCGCCATCAAATATTTCGTTCACATCATCTGCCGACTTGTCAAGGACTTGAATATGTGTGGGATACAACTGATTTACAATCATTTGCTCCATACGTTTCTCCTCTTCACTGCTCATTTTGAACGCAAAAGTACACAACACGTACGAAACAGAGAACGTGAATGTGAGATAACGCCTACGAAACGAGAAACGGTAAAAAAGGAAACACCTAGTTCAACTTTACACTCGCTGCAATTATGTGCTTGGACCGATTTGGTGATTGACTGGCAGGAAACTGCTTCGTAACAACAAAGTCTGCGGAGATAATACGATAAACGTTTAATCTGAATCGTCATAATATCCCGTTCCCACCATCTGCCGACTTGTCAAGGACTTTGTGAATAATTTTCTCCATACATTTCTCCACTACTCTGCCCATTTTGATTACAAAAGACAACACGTACGAAACAGAGGTAGCTTAAAAATCATATAACGCCTACGAAACAAGAGACGATAACAAAAGTTTCCCGCGCGGGGTAGCCGCGCTGTCTGAAGCGCCTTGTCACGGTCCGTGCTGCTGCCCCCGTCAGAGGTTCGAGTCCTCCCTCGGGCATGAGTGTGTGTGTTGTGCATAGCGTAAGTTAGTTTAAGTAGTGTGTAGGCTTAGGAACCGATGACTTCAGCAGTTTGGTCCCATAAGACCTTACCACAAATTTAAATTTTAATTTTAAAACAAAAGTTTCAAAAACGACGAATTTTTCCAGCGTGATATCTGTGCTACCATCTAGCACCAACTACGAAGCCTGCAGACCTGACAGACGTTTGCGGGAACCGTTAATATACGTTTGACACAGCAGAAAATCATCGTAACTAGCGTGACGTAATATCACGACTGCGCCGCGCATTCCCATTTCCCGCATGCGCCGTAATATTACATCAACCACACACAAAGCGTTAATTAGAAAGGTAAGAAAAAAGGCTGTAATTAAAAGTCGAGAGAATAACTCTTTCAGTAACTGTTCATGTTATAATTTATTTTGCATTTTCTTGCTTCGAGGGAAAGTAGCTCATTGATTTTGTTGCCGAAGACAAGTTAAACAGCAGTGTCGCATTTTGACGACAAGATTTGACACTCTGCTTTCACCCATACTAATTTTGGCGTTAAGATTTGACAGTCTGCTTTCACGCATACTCGACATGCTGCAGTCACTGGCATTGACATTAGTTTCACCATGACTGCTTCGGTGATTAGGTAAACATCTCTTAATCCATAATTTGAAAAAAAATCGAAATATACAAACAAGAAGTCGAATCAGTGCTCTTCATCAGGTCTTTGTCCGCCCCGATAGCTGAGTGGTGCCGGTACGGTAGCTCAGCGTGTTCGGTCAGAGAGCCGGTTGGTCTCTGTAATAAAAAACTGGGTGGAAGGATCAACCACCGAACTTGAACAGGATGGCTTGCGACGTTCGCAATGACCAAACACAAAAAAGTGGTCAGCGCGAAGGATTGCCGTCCTACGGGCCGGGTTCGATTCCCGGCTGGGTCGGGGATTTTCTCCACTCAGGGACTGGATGTTGTGCTGTCTTCATCATCATTTCATCCCCACCCGGTGCGCAGGTCGCCCTATGTCGTGTTGAATGTAATAAGATCTGCAACAAGGCGGCCGGACATGCCCCGAAAGGGGCCTCCCGGCCAATGACGCCGAAGGCTCATTTACCTTTTTTTTCCATCAGGTCTTTCACTTGAAGTATGAAGGCACCTATTTCAGCAACTAGCTCCGCTGCATCAATAGCTCTGCTGCATTTGATACCAACATCAGCTGCACTTTTTTCGAGATAAGACATAGGTAAATGTACACTGATGGGCGAAACTTACGAACGAATGTTAATTTCGCGTGATGTGCCACTGAGCAGTAACGTAGCTTGATAAAACTTGTAGCTTACATAAAAAGAACTGCTACAGTTTAGCACAGAACGCAACCGAAAGAAATACGTAGTGAGACCAAGTGACACCTTTATTCAAAGACAATAATCACACTGAAAGCACCGCGATTCATGATGGTGTCCTTGAGATTACAAAAGGCGAGAAGTCGTTCCTAATATGGTTGTGATCACCAAGAATGGGACTGCATGCTCTGCAAAGTGCTCCCATGCTGGCCACAAGTTGTTGTTGTGGTAGGGGGTTCCATTCCTCCATCAGCGCGAGTGACAACTGCTGAATGGTCTTTGGTTCATATAGACGTCTCCTCAATGCATTCCACGCGTGCCCAACGGAATTGAAGCCGGGGGAATGGGCAGCCCAGTGCACAAGCCGGAATCCTATCGTTCCAAGAGTTCCTCCAACTGTGCAGTCTGATGCTGCCGCGCATTGTCACCCATAAAAATAAAGTCAGGGCCGAATGCACCTCTGAAAAGAAGCACATGGGGAAGTAGTACTGTGTTCAACGATTTGGAGGTCAGTACGCCCATGCAACATTATGCCTTTCCACACCATAACACCGGGACCACCAAAACGACCATGCCCGATATTGCTGGACGTATCCTCATATGTTCACACAGCATTACCCCTCTGTAGCCACGCGGGAATAGCCGAGCGGTCTAGGGCGCTGCAGTCATGGACTGTGCTGCTGGTCCCGGCGGAGGTTCGAGTCCTCCCTCGGGCATGGGTGTGTATGTTTGTCTTACGATAATTTAGGTTAAGTAGTGTGTAAGCTTAGGGACTGATGACCTTAGCAGATAATTCCCATAAGATTTCACACACATTTGAACATTTACCCCTCTGTACACCTAGCACCTGGGCCACCAAAACGATCAAGTTCGACAATGTTGGACGTACCCTCATATGATGAGAGGTGAAAACACGTAATGCAGCCAGGAGCATTATCGAAGATGATCGTTTTGGCTGGTACGGGGAGTATTATGCTATGGGAAACATTCACTTGGGCTTCCATGGGAACTGTGGTAGTAGTCGCTGCCATCGTGACAGTTTCAGGGTACCTGTTCGTGTTGCAAAGCCAGAATCATGCTACAGTGAGTTGACGAACATGGTAGCAAACTCACGTTGATGCGTTGAGCATCAAATTTGCCAGATCTGAACCTATGGAGCACATGTGGGATGCTATCGGGCGCCAGCTCAGCGCCCACAAGCCAGCGGTCCCTAATTTACGGGAAATGCTCGTCTGTGTGTAGACACGTGTAGCCACATACCACAGGAAAACCCCTAAGGAGTCGTCAGATCGACACCACTCGGAATGGCTGATGTTCTGCGTTCGAAATTTGTACCAAAGCGCTGTTAAGCAGACGGTCACAATGTTTTGCTCTTCAGTGACTGTAGAAGTAGATCTAGATTTTGTATCAATACTACACGCGCCAGTCACATTTTTAATGACCTCCACCTATGTTCGACGTCAGCTTGCAGTAACCACTCAGAGACGTCCAGTGGCAGCATTACCAATTTTTATGCGCTACAGTCTGGAACCGAGCGACCACTACGGTCGCAGATTCGAATCCTGCCTCGGGTATGGATGTGTGTGATGTCCTTAGGTTAGTTAGGTTTACTTAGTTCTAAGTTCTAGGCGACTGATGGCCTCAGAAGTCGCATAGTGCTCAGAGCCATTTGAACCATCTGAACCAAGTTTTTAAAGTGTGTGAAATCGTATGGGACTTAACTAAAAATGGTTCAAATGGCTCTGAGCACTATGGGACTTAACATCTGTGGTCATCAGTCCCCTAGAACTTAGAACTACTTAAACGTAACTAACCTAAGGACATCACACACATCCATGCCCGAGGCAGGATTCGAACCTGCGACCGTAGCAGTCGCGCGGTTCCGGACTGAGCTCCTAGAACCGCTAGACCACCGCGGCCGGCTGGGACTTAACTGCCGAGGTCATCAGTCCTTACACACTACTTAACCTAAATTATCCTACGGACAAACACAACCATGCCCGAGGGAGGACTCGAACCTCCGCCGGGACCAACCGCACAGTCCGTGACTGCAGCGCCTCAGACCGCTCGGCTAATCTCGCGCGACCAGCATTACCAACGGAAGGTATGTATAGCGTGTAGGGGGAACGCGGAAAACACTGTAGTCGCTGTTGTAATGCGGAAACGGAGCGATTTATCTGACGTTCAATTGGGCATCACCATTTGGCTTTCTGGGCAAAGCTGGAACCATTTCGGAAACTGCTAAGTTTGGAAATTGTTCGCATGCCACCGTGGTTAAAGTATACCCTGCATGATAAAATGGCGCTATCGTAAACCGGCAAAGTGGCAACTGTGGTGTTCAAATGGTTCAAATGGCTCTGAGCACTACGGGACTTAACTTCTAAGGTCATCAGTCCCCTAGAACTTAGAACTACTTAAACCTAACTATCCTAAAGACATCACACATATCCATGCCCGAGGCAGGATTCGAACCTGCGACCGTAGCGGTCGCGCGGTTCCCGAATGTAGCTCCTAGAACCGCTCGGCCACTCCGGCCGGCCAACTGTGGTGTACCACGGCCGTAGATGAGAGGGGTGAATGACGGATGTGGTGTTGTAAATGGGCGATTAGACGTGCAACTGTTGAACAATTGACCGCCCAGATGAATCAAGGGCTACCCCAACGACTTTGCTGATTATGGACGTCTGCAGCCTGGTTCATGCAACGGTAGTGACTGCTGTTCATCGGCGACGAAGGGTGGAATTTGCACGCCCAATACCGCAACTGGACGTCCACAGAATGGTGACAGGTGGCCTTTTCAGATGAATCACTTTTTACACTCCATCGGAAATATGGCAGTTGGCGTGTACGGCGTGAATGAAAAGTCTGACAGCAAACTCCCTGCAACAATCCGCAGCTCGTGGTCTCGCGGTCGCGTTCTCGCTTCCCGAGCACGGGGTCCCGGGGTCGATTCCTGGCGGGGTCAGGAATTTTCACCTGCCTCGAGATGACTGGGTGTTTGTGTTGTCCTCATCATCTCATCATCATTCGTGCGAGTGGCGAAACTGGGCTGAGTAAAGGTTGCGAATTTGTACGGGCGCTGATAACCGCGCAGTTGAGCGCCCCACAATCCAAACATCATCATCATCATCATCATCCCTGCAACAATCTTGGGAGGGTCTAGGCAGGCGGAGCGAACCTTATAGTCTGGGAAACGTTTTCATGGCATTCGCTTGGTGATGACGTTAGTTTTGGGAGCCACAGTGGATCGTCACAAATATGCATCTACCAGCAGGACAATGCATACGTATCTCAGTGTAATGCGTGGTTCGAAGAGCGTCAGGATGAGTTTACCGTACACAGCTGGCCACCAAACCCAATCGAGAATTTGTGGGACCACCTCGGTTGACCTGTTCGCTTCATGAATCCTCGAACCGAGAAACCTTGCGAATCTGGCCACGGCGCTGGAGTCGATGTGGCTCCCCGCCCCCGTCCGTAGCTTCCAGAACCTCATTGACTCTCTACCTTCACATCTCGCAGTGGTCCTCGCTGCAAAAGTTGGTTATTCTGGTTTTTGACTCGAGATCACATTAATGTGAGTGGACAGTGTACTGCATACAATTTAGTACTTTCACTAGTCGTGGAGGCGATTGCCAACGTCGTACCAGCGGCTGGCGTCATGAACTCGCAGATGAGTCCCTTACTGTGTGGTCTACAAAATATTTGTCTATTTTTACTATCGTCGTGCGTTGCTAGGACCTCGCAGATGGCTGCAGAGTTCATTGACCGTTCGGCAGACGGAGCGCGCGGGTTGTGGCCCCAAGTACTGGGCTGGGATGTCGGAGGTACACGGCACCGTGACCCCATTCGGCTACGAGTAGGCGCAGCCATCAGCTGCCGGCGACGCCTTCTGGAGGGCGAACCGGTCCCAGGATCCTCCAGCCGCCGCGTCTCTGGGCCAACCATTGTTATTCATGCCGTGCGGCACCACGCGCGCCGTAAAAGCACTTTAACTCCCTCCCAGCGCCGCCCTGGGACGAGTTCCTGCGGCTACACTTGTTCCGTCCTTCTGTCACTGTGTTTACGTTGACTCCCAATCTAGTTTTCCCGAAACATTTCTGGTTGCTCACGAAACACTCGATTGCGAAAATGCCGTTGCCTGTTGTTTCATCTGCGGCAGTCGTTTTTTTTCTCCGTGTGAACTCTGTGCCTCATTTCAGTCTTGTGTGGTTTTTGTGGGTGATACGTACTCTTTATAAAAATATGTTTAACCACTAAACTCCCGATGCTTTAAAGAAGGGGACTCCATGTATAAAACGACTTCAAATGCCTGATTACAAATGAGTTGATGTGTTAAATAATTGACGTTAACATCTACATCTACATACATACTCCGCAATCCACCATCGGTGCGTGGCGGAGGGTACCTCGTACCACAACTAGCATCTTCTCTCCCTGTTCCACTCCCAAACAGAACGAGGGAAAAATGACTGCCTATATGCCTCTGTACGAGCCCTAGTCTCTCTTATCTTATCTTTGTGGTCTTTCCGCGAAATGTAAGTTGGCGGCAGTAAAATTGTACTGCAGTCATCCTCAAATGCCGGTTCTCTAAATTTCCTCAGTAGCGATTCACGAAAAGAACGCTTCCTTTCTTCTAGAGACTCCCACCCGAGTTCTAAGCATTTCCGTAACACTCGCGTGATGATCAAACCTATCAGTAACAAATCTAGCAGCCCGCCTCTGAATTGCTTCTATGCCCTCCCTCAATCCGACCTGATAGGGATCCCAAACGCTCGAGCAGTACTCAAGAATAGGTCGTATTAGTGTTTTATAAGCGGTCTCCTTTACAGATGAACCACATCTTCCCAAAATTCTACTAATGAACCGAAGACGACTATCCGCCTTCCCCACAACTGCCATTACATGCTTGTCCCACTTCATATGGCTCTACAAAGTTACGCCCAAATATTTAATCGACGTGACTGTGTCAAGCGCTACACTACTAATGGACTATTCAACCATTACAGGATTCTTTTTCCTATTCATCTGCATTAATTTACATTTATCTATATTTAGAATTAGCTGCCATTCTTTACACCAATCGCAAATCCTGTCCAAGTCATCTTGTATCCTCCTACAGTCACTCAACGACGACACCTTTCCGTACACCACAGCATCATCAGCAAACAGCCGCATATTACTATACACCCTATCCAAAAGATCATTTATGTAGATAGAAAACAACAGCGGACCTACCACACTTCCGTGGGGCACTCCAGATGATACCCTCACCTCCGATGAACACTCACCATCGAGGACAACGTACTGGGTTTTATTGCTTAAGAAGTCTTCGAGCCACTCACATACTTGGGAACCAATCCCATATGCTCGTACCTTAGTTAGGAGTCTGCAGTGGGGTACCGAGTCAAACGCTTTCCGGAAGTCAAGAAATATGGCATCCGTCTGATACCCTTCATCCATGGTTCGCAAGATATCATATGAAAAAAGGGCGAGTTGCATTTCGCAGGAGCGATGCGTTCTAAAGCCGCGCTGATGCATGGACAGCAACTTCTCTGTCTCAAGGAAATTCATTAAATTCGAACTGAGAATATGTTCGAGAATCCTGCAACAAACCGATGTTAAGGATATTGGTCTGTAATTTTGAGGATCCGTCCTTCTACCCTTCTTATATACAGGCGTCACCTGCGCTTTTTTCCAGTCGCTCGGGACTTTACGTTG
The DNA here is from genome assembly GCF_021461385.2 of Schistocerca piceifrons. Lineage (NCBI taxonomy): Eukaryota > Metazoa > Arthropoda > Insecta > Orthoptera > Acrididae > Schistocerca > Schistocerca piceifrons. Next base: position 314,692,399 of record NC_060143.1, on the reverse strand, counting down.
GGCAAGAGATTTGCGATAAATGCAAGCTAAGTAAGGTGCCAATGCAGTAGAGTACTCTCTGTAAAACCGACTTGGAATCCCATCAGAACCTGGCGATTTATTTATTTTCAACCCATTCAGCTGCTTCACAACCCCAGGGATGTCTGTCACTATGTCCTCCATACGCGAATCTGTACGGAGACTCAAACGGCGGTATGTTTGTACGATCCTCCTGCATGAAAGATTTCTCAAATGCTAAATTTAAAATTTCAGCTTTCGTTTTGCTGTCTTCCGTTGCCAGGCCAGACTGATCAGTGAGTAACTAGATGGAAGCCTTCAACCCTCTTACCGATTTTACGTAAGACCAGAATTTCCTTGGGTTTTCAGCAAGATCTTTTGCTAAGGTATGACGGTGGTAGTGGTTGAATGCTTCGCGCATCGCTCTTTTTACAGCAGCACGAATCTCTACTAACTTTTGCCTGTCCTCATTCTCCCGATCTTTCTTGTACCGCGAGTGCAACTGCCTTTGCTTCCTGACATTCTCCGAATTGCGCTGTTAAACCACGGTTGGTCTTTTCCGTCCGTAACCCACTTTTTCGGCAAATACTTGTCCAATGTGTGATTTACAATGTGTTTAAAATTTGCCCATAATTCCTCTACGTCCAACGTAGTAAATGAAGTAAATAAGTCGATTCATTTACTAAGTGGGATGCTAACAACTGCTTATCTGCTCTTTCTAGTAAGAATACTCTCCTAGCCTTCTTGACCGACTTTTTAACTTTCGTAACCGTAGTCGTAATGACAACATCACTAATCCCTGTCTCAACACTAACACCGTCGATGAGGTCTGGTCTGTTCGTGGCTACCAGATCTAAAATATTTCCATTACGCGTTGGCTGTCGATTTAGCAGCTCAAGACAGTTTTCGGATAATGTGTTCAAAAGTCATTCACACGACGGATGAATCCATAGACATCCCAGTCTATACTAGGTAGGTTGAAGTCGCCTCTGACTAATATAGCATGATCCGGGTACTTCCGCGATACAGAATGTAGACTTCTTCTGAATGATTCTAGAACTGTCACGCTGGAACCTGGTGGCCGGTGGTAACACTCCACAATTAACTTTATTTCCCCTAGCCCTGTTAAACGTGTCCAGATAACTTCACAATCACACTCTACTTCGACCTCAGTAGACACAATATTTTTGTCAACTGCAATGAAGACACCACCTCCTACGGTGTCTAACCTGTCAATCCTGTAAGCGAGAAAAAAGTTGGGGAAAGATTTGAGATTCCGCTCAAAGCTTGTTGAAAGTCGTTAAGTGCTCTAATCATGAAACACTGGGTGAATATAGTGTGGATAATTTGTGCTGCATTTTAAGCAAAAGCAATTTTTTTATGCATCTCCATACGTCATCTGCCCTGAACTATGTGTCATACAACGATGTTGTTTTACAGGTATATTCAGTGATGTATTTAGGCAGTGCCTGCAAATAATGTTGTGGATGGAGTTAGTGGTAAAGAAGTAATAGATTACAACTTCACACCTGATGTTCAAGTTTTGCTGTATGACGTCATAGCTCTTGAATTATAGATTGTTCAATCATTTAATTTTGCAGTTGGATTGAGTGGCGCACGTGGATACTGTCTGCCAACTGTCTTCCGAACAGACTCGGCAGTAACGAAGTAATAATTTAAAACGTCATGTATGATGCTGAAGTTTTACTACATGAACAGCGCAAATTTAGAAAGCAATAATTTTTTTTCCTTGCATCGTTTTTGGAGGATGTCATCGAGAAAAGGCTTCAGATTATATGTAAAGTCGCTAAGTCGCAGTCGCTAAGTGTTTTTATTCTCAGATACAAGACGAATGAAATCCATGTATTTGCGCACCGTCATTTACGCTGCCAAGAGACAAACACACAATTTTTAACTGTAATACTTCTCTTACTTTCAACATACGATTACACATTTTGACGAGTAGATAATGATAGAATTTTAAATTTCTAATTTCGGTCAGTAATAATGCAATATATTGATAATCAAATTTCTGTTTCTTCTAAAAACTGTTAGAAAGGCAACGTGTAGCTGGCACCGGGTTCGGAGGTAGTAGCTTAACAATATACTCGTAGATATGGACAAAGTGAGACTTTTTTAGTGAGGGAAAAGAATATGTATACTACTGACCATAAAGTTACTCATTTCCTTTATTTAAGGAGGTTAAACACTAAACATCTCCTCCTCCCTTATTTAGGGAGCGCATTTTATGCTCATGAAATCGCAAGAGTTGCATACATATCGATACCCCATGGGTGAGGCAGCTCAGACAGAGCACTCAAAATATTTTCAGAAGGCAAATTTATAAAAGTGCGTGTTTCGCTAATTTATAGCGGAAAATATGGCGACAGGAGACAGCTCGTTAGGTTTTGACGCGATGAAGATAACTTTCAGCATCCATCCGCTCCGTTGCTTGAACTGTTTGGCCACATTCGCCATTAAAGTAAACTATATCCACTTTTTCGACTGTCGTATACATCGTGAAAGACTGAATAGCTTCACGAGCAAATTGTCTGATTGCTGTAACTAGAGAGCACAAACCGATTGGGCTCAAACGTGCAGGTAAACACTTGAAGCGCACACGGATTTCGCGTTTGCTTACCTTTGGTACGCCGGCCACGAAAACTGAAAACGGCAGGGAGACAAGTGTGCTCACCATATACGCCTTTATATGCTCATCCGTTGACGCCTGTGGACTGAGGCACCTTTGGGCCTTCAAGCTCTGTTCCAGCGGAGATTTTTTTTTTTGTCTTCGGTTTTGGTACAATAGGACTGACTTTTATGAGACGTCTTCTTGTGGTGACGGGAGGAGGGTTGGCGGCGCTGTTATGTTCTTATTATTCGATGAAGTTCAGCAATTCTTACCTCTTTGCAGTCTTCTTCGAAGTGTCCTCCAGTGTCTCAGAAGAAAGCGTATAATCGGTTGAAACGTCTCTTTCGTTCGTTCGTCGTGATGTTTGTGACGTCGTGCGAAGGTACACTCGTGGTCGCTGCCAGCGTCTACCCACACACTCTCGATGTGTGTTACGCGTGACACATTCGGCGGCGTGCTGCTCCACCGATTTAATCAGATACTTTATTGGCAGACCCGGGTTAATTCTCCGCTCTCTTAAACTACCAATCATACTAAATAAGGGTTACCAGCCTCTCTTTGACCCACCAGGCAGTATTAAACTGCTCACCACACCAAAAACAATAATTACATTGTAATACAAAAAAAAAAGACGCACCATGAAGGAATTATCCTAAAGGGACGGAAATCGCTTGATGCGACGTACATGTACAGACAAAGAAATTATTGGAATTTCAGAAAAATTAGATGATTCACTCAAGAGACAGGGATTCACAAGCTGGGCAAGTACATAACGAATGAGATTTTCACTCTGCAGCGGAGTGTGCGCTGATATGAAACTTCCTGGCAGATTAAAACTGTGTGCCGGACCGAGACTCGAACTCGGGACCTTTGCCTTTCGCGGGCAAGTGCTCTACCATTTGAGCTACCCAAGCACGACTCACGACCCGTCCCCACAGCTTTAATTCCACCAGTACCTCGTCTCCTACCTTCCAAACTTCGCAGAAGCTTTCCTGCAGACCTTGCAGAAACATCCCCCAGGCTGTGGCCAAGCCATGTCTCCACAATACCCTTTCTTCCAGGAGTGCTAGTTCTGCAAGGTGTGCAGGAGAGCTTCTGTGAAGTTTGGAAGGTAGGAGACGAGGCACTGGCGGAATTAAAGCTGTGGGGACGGGTCGTGAGTCATGCTTGGGTAGCTCAGATGGTACAGCACTTGCTCGCGAAAGGCAAAGGTTCCGAGTTCGAGTCTCGGTCCGGCACACAGTTTTAATCTGCCAGGAAGTTTCAAGTAAAGCAGTTGTTTGGCTTGGCACTGATTGACAGAGTTGTTGGATGTTCTTCTGAGGGATATAGTGCCAAAGTCTGTCCAATTGGCGCATTAAATCACCTAAATCCCAAGCAGGTTGGACGTCCCCACTCTTATTGCTCCAAACATTCTCAGCTGGGTAGAGATTGGTGAGCTTGCTGGCTAAGGTGGAGCTGGCAGGCGCAGAATATCGTCGACTTTTCGCTGTGCTGCTCGAGTGCCGAGGACGACAACCAAAGGAGCCCTGCTAATGGCACCCCAGGCCATCACCCCTGGTTGTCGGGCAGTATGGCGGAAGATAGTCAGGTTGGTATTTCACCACTGCCCGGGGCCTCTCCAGACATGTCTTCAGTTTGGAATTTTATCGACTGAAGTAGGTCTTCGTTGATAAGTCCCTCTTCGAACTGAGCCCCGTTGATCAGTGACGGAATGTCTGGTGACGCCCCTGGACAGCGAACGCAACTATTGCCCGCCATGTGACCCTACAACAAGGAGTACCATTTCATTTCATAGCAAACATCTTTGGTTGTAATGTGCGTCACTCGTACGGCACAGCGGTACGTCGACGATGTTCTACGCCCCATTTCCTTGCCCCATCCTGGGCTTACATTTCAGCAAGATAATGCCCGCCTGCACACGGCGAGTTTTTCTACTGCTTCTCTTCGAGCTTGCCAAACTCTGCCTTGGCCAGTAAGGTAGCCGAATCTTCCGCTAGTTAGAATGTTTGGAGCATTATGGGTAGGGCCCTCAACCATCTCATGATTTTGAAGACATAAAGCGCCTATTGGATAGAATTTGGCACGATATCCCTCAGGAGGACGTCCAACAACTCTATCAGTCAGTCAATACCAAGCCGAATAACTGATTGTATGAGGGTCAGATGTGGATCAACGCGTTACTAACTTACTTATTTCGTGAGGTTCTTTCTCTTGAATAAATGAATTTTTCAGAAGTTGTAATTATGTGTTCATCTCTACATGTACATCACATATACCGAGTTGAGTCCCATTCGGATATAATTCTTTCGTGGCGCGTAGCTTTTTTTTTTTTTTTGCCTTTGAGTATAAAAGCCCTGTTGGTTTCTAATTGGTTTCAGTACAAATTCCGAGACCCTGTAATGTGTTCACCGCCGAATAGTTCAGTTCACTGCTTCCAAATGGCAACCAGCAACTCGCGCTAATAATACGAGGGGCGATCCAGATTCATTTACACTTTATTTTTCCCATCATTCATGGTGCGCTATTTGACTCGCCATTAGGGTGGCAAGTATATAGTACTGTGGTCTTAAATTCAAGTGTAATTCCTGGACAGTACAGCCTATTTTACCAACTGCTGCCATTATGCGAACGCCCAACATGCAGTGTCATCATCAAGGACAGCGTTGGATGACGTGGTTTGTGTGGAAGGAGTGTGTAAATACTGCAGATGTTCACAGACGATTGGTGGATGTATGGATAATCTGTACTGTGCACCAGCGTCCGTTCTTACAGCGTGACAGGAAAAGGGGGAAATAGCAGTGGTCCACAAAGTACTCTGTCTTACACCAGGCAAGAAAGCATGTTGATATTGCGTTGCCATCCAGTTCCGAGCTATGTTGAAAGTCTTTAGCTCATCGGGAAGTGAGTTTAATACCAACTGTAAAATTTGTACCGAACAAACCGACAATAAAACGACCTAATAAAAAAATACTAAAAATTACTTGTTTGCGCCAGAAAATTCGCCGACAAAGTCTCGAAAACAGTATCTCAATACATTGTATTTAATTGTTTTAGATGCATTTGGGATGGGCTGTCGTATCGGAGCAGCATGTTTTTTTTTAAGCTTTCTTCCTTCTTCTTGCAAAGAATGAGATCTGTAAGCCACGCCAAACAGAAGGCTTTTGCTTACACAGACAGAAAGGAAGGGGATCCGTAGAGTCGTGAGCAGGTGTAGTACTCGTATAACGAAACGGCAGGCCACCTGCAACAGGAGGTGACGCAGGCTGGAGAGTGGGACGGCCACAAGGCCGCGACGCCTGTCATTGCCAGCAACTCCATGCAAAACACCATCTGGAGGCGCGCCAGCGGATTGTGCGACGCGGGCTCACTGCTAGTTGCCGCCCTCTCGTCACACCCCTACAGCAGGCGGCAGTCTTTTTTACATCACCTTGCTCCCGTGGGTCGAGCCGGAACAACCATCGCTTATGTGACTACCTGCCACATTTGGTAAGCGCGGACCGCTACGAGGCGTGCAGGAATAGTCAGTCAGGATCTGGAAGGTACCGACGCAGACTCCAGTGCCGTGGCCAGCTGCGTTAGGTTGAGAATTCCATGACGCGAACAGCCCGATCGAGGCCTGTCCAAAGATTGTCCATTGGGTTTAAATCTGGCAGTTTGGTGGCCAGGGGAGTGTGGTAAATTCATCCTGGTGCGCTTCAAACTTCGCTCATACTCGTGTGAGCTGTGCGACTCGTAGCATTGTCCTGCTGGTAGATGCCATCGTGTCGGGGAAAAAGCATACTACATGTAGGCGTCGACAAAGTCCCCGAGATAGATGCATACTTGTGTTGATCCATTGTGTCTTCCAGAGAATGCCACGAAAACGTTTCCCAGACCATAACGACCTGGAGCATCGTCATAATGGTCCAGTTCGGAAGAGAGAGCTTTAGGCCTGGGGAACGTTTTCGTCATTCACGTACCGCCATTCAGTGGGCGTCCAGTTGCAGTACTGGCGTCTGAATCCCAACCTTCGTCGGCGACGAACACCATACATGCATGAACCAGGCGCCTGTTGCGAAGGCTGATGGAAGCCTCTTGGTTCATATGCGGGCTGTTGCTCAACAGTTGCACGTCTGTTCGTCCATACAGATTTCCGCAGCCGCCTTTCACACTGTCATCTATGGCCCGTGACGCACCACAGTTGCCTCGGTGCTGGTTTTGGATGGCCCCATTTTGAGAAGCACCGGCGGCATGCGAACAGCCGTTTCGGAAATGCTCCCACCCTTGGCCTGAAAGCCAATGATCATGACATTTTGGAAGTCTCATAAATCGCCTGTTTCCCCACTACGACAACGACTGCACTTTTTTCCGCGTTCCTCAACATGGTTTATACATTCTAAGGGGAAAAAAATGGACGGATATTGGACGTTTTATTGAAGAAATGAACTTCACAAAATGAGCAAGTTCATAGCGCGCTGGTCCATCTCTGACCCTTATGCAAGCAGTTATTCGGCATGGCATTGATTGAAAGAGCTGATGAATGTTTTTTTGAGGGATATCGTGCCACATTCTGTTCTGTTCAATTGGCGTGAGAAATCCTAGAAAGCCCGAGTGGTTGGAGGGCCCTACCCATACTACTACAAATGTTCTCAATTGGGGGGAGATCCGACGACCTCAGTGGCAAAGGCAGGGTTTGGCAAGCACAAAAACGAGCAGCAGAAAGTCTTACCCTGTGCGGACGGTCGTTATCTTGCTGAAATGTAAGCCCAGGACGGCGCAGGATATCGTCGGCGTACCGCTGTGCTACAAGAGTGCCGTTCTTGATAACCAAAGGGATCCTGCTATGAAATGAAATGGAACCCAGACCATCACTCTTGGCTGTCGGGCCGTATGGCGGACGATAATCCCCACGTGGTATTAGGCGCCTTGTCGCGGCTCGCGGGGCTCCCTCCGTCCGAGGTTCGAGCCCTCCCTCGGGCATGGGTGTGTGTGTTGTCCTTAGCGTAAGTAATGTGTAAGCCTAGGGACCAATGACCTCAGTAGTTTGGTCCCATAGGAACTTGCCTCAAATTTCCAAATTTCCTGACGACAATCTGGTATGTATCCCACCATTGTCCACGCGTCTCCAGACATGTCGTCATTGGTCACTGGGGCTCATTTCGAAGCGAGACCCATCACTGAAGACAATTCTACTCCAGTCAAGGAGATTACAGGTGCCGATTATCAGTGAAGCCCTGTCTGCAGAAACACCGGATAGCCATGGGATATCACGCTGACTGATACAGCCCGACAAGCAGGACTGATGGTCGGGGGTGCCATTTCATTTCATTAGCATCTCATCATCTGAGACACCCTACAGCTCACACGAATTTCAGCAGAAGGGCAAGTACAACGCAGACGTCTTTTTATTTAATAATAGCTGGTTTTTTAATACTGGCGTAATCATAAAATAATGCATTACATTTGTATTGAAAGTAAAACATATCGTTTGCAAAAATCGAAGGGTAATTTAAAGTCGATCTCTTGGTTTTATAGCTTGCCGCATTTTTGTGTCCTGTATTGGATTTGACAGACAAGAAATGTTGGAAACTTGCAAACGACATTCTAAAGCTTTTAAGTTGAGCGAAATCCTCTGATTTTAGTTAATTTCATAATATTTCTTGAAAATTTAAATATTTACGTCTTAAGTGTCCGGATGTATGAGCAACTGTAGGTTTTTTCCTCCTCCGTCATTGCTGCCACAAATTCACGCCCGTTCGTGCAGCAAGTTCCTGAAATTAACTTGCCCAAGTGACTTGCAGAAGTGAAGTTGCGCAAGTTTTTGTTCTAATGCACTTGCTGACGTTACTTGCTAGTGAACACACACGTTAATGTTCCTACTAGGACTTTTACAAAGAACGGGTTGTGTCGTATTATGTGAGCAATACGCTCGTGACTTCCTCGCTGTATTGTTTTCCTGAATGACTTTTCTTCGACAGTTATTTCCACGACTTCCTGAGTGGTGTTTTTATATTTAACTAGCTGTGCCCGGCCACGCACTGCTGTGGCTCACTCTTGTTAAACGAACAGAAAGAAAAGATAAAGCACACGTTTCTAATATGTATAATCTACTTTTCCCCCTGTTTCCGTCCGTCTCCTCCTACCGTCTCCTTGTCTAACTCCTCCGCCTTATCTCTGTTCATCTCCTCCTTTCCGCATTCTGTGTCCATTTCTTCTCACTTCTCTTTGCCTCTGTCTCTGATCTTGAGCCTTGTTTATTTTTATAGCAAATTCAGATTCTGTTGTGGTATAATAATCACAAGCCGATAAGCCATGAATAAAACTTTCCTTTTTGTTAAAAACGTTTCATTTTACTCTATGAAACTTTATGACACATATAAGACATATAGCTTTAATATACAGGGTGAGTCACCTAACGTTACCGCTGGATATATTTTGTAAACCACATCAAATACTGACGAACCGATTCCACAGACCGAACGTGAGGAGAGGGGCTAGTGTAATTGTTTAATACAAACCATACAAAAATGCACGGAAGTACGTTTTTTAACACAAACCTAAGTTTTTTTTAAATGGAACCCCGTTAGTTTTGTTAGCACATCTGAACACATAAACAAATACGTAATCAGTGCCGTTTGTTGCATTGTAAAATGTTAATTACATCCGGAGATATTGTAACCTAAAGTCGACGCTTGAGTACCACTCCTCCGCTGTTCGATCGTGTGTATCGGAGAGCACCGAATTACGTAGGAATCCAAAGTGAACGGTGATGGACCTTAGGTACAGAAGAGACTGGAACAGTACATTACGTCCACATGCTAACACCTTTTTATTGGTCTTTTTCACTGACGCACATGTACATTACCATGAGGGGTGAGGTACACGTACACACGTGGTTTCCGTTTTCAATTACGGAGTGGAATAGAGTGTGTCCCGATATGTCAGGCCAATAGATGTTCAATGTGGTGGCCATCATTTGCTGCACACAATTGCAATATCTGGCGTAATGAATGTTGTACACGCCGCAGTGCATCTGGTGTAATGTCGCCGCAGGCTGCCACAATACGTTGTTTCATATCCTCTGGGGTTGTAGGCACATCACGGTACACATTCTCCTTTAACGTACCCCACAGAAAGAAGTCCAGAGGTGTAAGATCAAGAGAGCGGGCTGGCCAATTCATGCGTCCTCCACGTCCTATGAAACGCCCGTCGAACATCCTGTCAAGGGTCAGCCTAGTGTTAACTGGGGAATGTGCAGGTGCACCATCAGGCTGATACCACATACGTCGACGCGTTTCCAATGGGACATTTTCGAGCAACGTTGGCAGATCATTCTGTAGAAACGCGATGTATGTTGCAGTGCTCTCCGATACACACGATCGAACAGCGGAGGAGTGGTACTCAAGCGTCAACTTTAGGTTACAATATCTCCGGATGTAATTAACATTTTACAATGCAACAAACGGTACTGATTACGTATTTGTTTATATGTTCAGATGTACTAACAAAACTAACGTGGTTCCATTTAAAAAGAACGTAGGTTTGTGTTAAAAAACGTACTTCCGTGCATTTTTGTATGGTTTGTATTAAACAATTACACTAGCCCCTCTCCTCACGTTCGGTCTGTGGAATCGGTTCGTCAGTATTTGATGTGGTTTACGAAATATATCCAGCGGTAACGTTAGGTGACTCACCCTATATATATATATATATATATATATATATATATATATATATATAAACTATATGTCTTATATGTGTCATAAAGTTTCATAGAGTAATGTTTAAAAATATGGAATAAATCTGTTGAAAATATATAACTTACTTTCGCCCGAAAGTTCATTACAGTACTGTTTAAAAATCTGAAGCAAACTATTCAAGAATGTTTTCAGATTTTTGATAACGATGTTTACCTTTTATATATTACTTATGTATTTATATATTGTATGCGTATATATTGAAAGTATATAACCTGTGCCCGTACAAATGTTAATCAGAGTAATGTGTAAAAATCTGAAGTAATTCAGTCAAGAACTTCCCGAGAATTTTAGTAATAACGTTTCCTGTTTTTATATTATATTTTTATTAATATATTATATATATTAAAACATAGATATATAAACTTGCGTATCTGCGTGCAACAATGTGTCAAAATTTCGACATGGCTTTCTAGTAGGTATATGAAAACATGTATGTGTTCAAATAGAACGTTGTGTCGAAATTCCAAAGCAATCGGTGAAGATCTTTCCGAGATAACGATTTTGAACAAACGAACATTAACATTTTAATTTACATAGATTTATACGTTTGCATTCTTCGCTGAATCTACTGTGACTCCCTAGACGGTTTATTACTTTTATTATTTTAAAAAGTTTACATGTGCACTAAAAACGTTTGTACTAAGTAGGAAAAAATTTCATTATGAACTTATTGTCTTCTCATAACCACATAATCGGAAAGAGCTCATTTTCGAATCCATGTTTACTGAAACATTTTTGTTTATTATCTTCCACTTTCTCATTTGTCGGTTTTCGTTATTAATTATACGTTTGGGCAGTGTTGTTATGTTACAATATTAACCACGTGCAGTGTCTCAGCACCAAGCAAACTTCATTTTAGGACTATTGGGGTTTTTCGTTTCCGTTGGTTCCGCACCAAGAGGATCTATTTTTGTGTTCATGATCATAATGCTCGCCATTGCAATCCATCGTATTCCGCATCATCTCCTTCGTTACGCTATTTTTGAGACTCTTGCTCGTATGTGACTCCAGGAAGGCTCCTCGAAGTGTAGTGACCGCCCTGCTGGGCATCCCCAAGGCCGGTGAACTTCCGCGCTCCATGTTCACACTCCGGAAGGCGCTCGTGCTGTCATTACTGCGGCCGCATGGGCCGTCAAATTACAGTCCGCCGGTATTACGGCCCAAGAAATGACCGCTGCCAGTGCCGGATTCAGAACAAACCGGTCTCACCAGCCACTACCACAAGCACACGTCTGTTTGTCTTCCCCGCCGCTCGCTGCGTATCTGGTCCGACGATCGTCCATTACGCCGGCACTGTGGGAAATCGTATAACTCACGGCTTATTGCTGCCATACGTCTTTTATTTGCTCGCTGAAGTCTACGTGGGTCGCCAGCTCAACGCGATCGAATGTTACGAACGTTGGCTAAGCACTTTATTTGTCTGCTGGAAGATGTGTATTTACATCTACATCTACACGTATACTGAGCAAACCCTACAGTTTGTTGTGGAGAGTACATTTGGCATCACTGATATCCCCCCCCCCCCCCCGCCCATTATTCTATTCCATTCGCGAACGGTGGATGGGGTGAAGGACTGTCTCTAGGCCTCCTGGTTTTCCCCTGTTAGCCATCTCGGGACATATATACTATCTGAAAAATCGTACCTGAACACCCTGCGTGATGTGGAACTGACAACTAGATGTCGCCATTGTAAAAGGTGGCTGTGAGCATTGTGTTGTCAGTAGTTCAAAAAATGTTCAAATGTGTGTGAAATCTTATGGGGCTTAACTGCTAATGTCATCAGTCCCTAAGCCTACACACTTCTTAAACTAAATTATTCTAAGGACAAACACACACACACACCCATGCCCGAGGGAGGACTCGAACCTCTGCCGGGACCAGCCGCACAGTCCATGACTGCAGCGCCTAATACCGCTCGGCTAATCACGCGCGGCTTGTCAGTAGTGAAGCAGGAACAACAGAACTGGTCGGTCAGGAGAGCTCAATTGAGTTCAGACGTGGCCTAGTCATTGGATACCACCTAAGTAACTTATCCATCTGGGACATTTCAACCAATGTTGGGAAAAACTTGTGCATTTGAAAAAAAACCAACCCTGTGGGTGAAATGAGGTTTTCATGGGCTTTACTGGATTTTTTGCGGTTTTTCGTATTGAAAATTAAAGTCGTATATTGGTCAGACGATGCGTACCGTCGAGGATCGATGCCGTGAACACCAGAGGCACACTCGACTGATGTATCCGAGCAAGTCGGCGGTCGCTGAACATTGCTTGTCGGAAAATCACGCCATGGAGTTTGACCGCACGAGGATTCTGGTACAGACGTCGAGATACTAGGACAGCGTTGTTAGAGAGGCCATCGAAATTCGCACCAATGACGACCTCATAAACCGTGACTGTGGCTATAATCTTAGCAAGGCTTGGGAACCAGCGATTGGGTTAATCAAGAGTAAATCGAGCAAACGTATAGTTGTGACGACCACGGCGGACAGAGTCATCACACCGACGTCATCTCAGACGCCGTCGCAATCTGTTCCACCGCGCGACCGTGGCGCGGGGCGCGGACGGCGGAGGGAGCGCGCCGCGGGCAGAGGGTATTTAAATCGGCCGCCGCCGCGACCGAACCCAGTTCCCTCTGAGCAGCCATAGTGTACGGATCTCCGTGCCGGCACGTTCACAGGAGCTCAGTCCACCTGATGATGGTTACATGTATGATCGCCGAAATATTGTGCCCGTTGGACACTATAGACCGGCAGCACACCCGTGGATATTTTGATGAAAATTAAATAGTTCAATTTAAATTCCTCGGATTAATTTATTCAAAACACTAAGCTGTTCTTACAACTACTTCATTAGTGCTTCATTTCTCACCATACTAGCATTGCATCGATGGAGAGAATCTTCTCCACCTTCAAGCTTGTTTGGCCAAAATTAACAGATAATTTAGTAGAGAAGGGACCTGAGAAAATAGTGAAGATTTATAAATTTCTGCATTAAAATTAAATTGTACAGGGTGTCCCAAAAAGAATAACCCGATTTTAACTTGCAATAATATTGAGACAAATGTCACTAGGAACTGGAACAGCGCTAGAGGTAATCGTCATGGTTTAGAGTTTCAGAAAAAATCCGCTAGATGTCGCTACGAACGCTGATCTGGACGTGCGTAGTTTCCTTAATGCCAACATGCCTCAACGTTGGTCCTGTACGACCGCGAGACCAGGCTTTACCCTATTGGACTGTGATTTCATCCTGTGGGGATATGTTAAACAATGTGTTTACGTTCCTCTCTTATCTCGAGGCATTCACGAACTAAAAACCAGAATATCTTCTGCTGTAGTTTCAGTGACAAAAGACACTTTACGCTCACTTTGGGATGAATTCGGCTATCGGCTAGATGTGATCCGTGCAGCCAGTGGAGGACATACTGAACATTTATGATGGATTTTTATAAACTTCTGTCTTTTCTGAGTAATTTAGTATGCAATTTGTTGGTGTTAAGCCCTTCTTCCTAATAAATAATTCTATTTAAAATTTGGTCATTCTTTTTGGGACACCCTGTACTTTACAGTCATTACGATTCTACAGTCAGTTAAAGTTTATTCTGGAAGTCTAAATGTTACTTTACTGTGTTTGTTATAATGTTTTTTATATTGCAAGAAAACTTCAAACAGAATGTTAGAATATTAAGAAAATAAATTCTTGTAACAGGTGATAGTTGCCTTCAGTGAACACAAGATGTAATGGGTACAGGTGGAGAAATTTTATATGTGGTACCTTAATATGTATGCATATCAGTGTGCAGGCCATTTTGTCGCTATGTGGAACAGTCTTCCCACAGACACGTCACAAACTTTTCGAGCTGATGTTTTCTGCACGGTATTAACTGCACCATAAGATGGACTTCGCCTCTCGGTATAGATTAAGCGTTTTACGTCCACACTTCAGCACATGATCTTCTACCTAGGGGCAACCAAGGATTAATGGCTTGCTCTTGCCACAGGTACGTGGAGGTACTAACCAACCTAAAAACATATGAGATGTAATACCTATAATTATTAGTCTGTAAATGACATGAATAATGATGAAATGTTGTTCAGTACAATGTCCTCAGTCACCAATAGAAATATCTGCACTTATACCCGTTACACGCTTTATGATGGCTCTTTTTAATTTGTGTAAGGCTATGTAGCAATTCGTATGCGAATTAAACTTTCATACGTAAATATATTTGCGTTTTATTGGATTTTTTGGAGGTTTTTTTAACTACTCGTTTTTTTTTTCAACAATCCTTATTTCAACTGTTCCAAACATGCCAAGTCGACTTCTGGTGGTGTGAGTGTGAAGTAAAATGTAGGGGAACAACGTCTTCCTAACCCAAGACAAGGCTTGTAATTCCGCTCAGGGACAGTCGAGTATTGAGGATGGTGATTGTAAAAAATCGTGTGAAATCAGCGGGAGGAATCACTTGTGAATTCCAGTGCTTCCTACTTATAAGCCACACATTTCTGTTGTCACAAGCGACACTTCAGGTGAAGTTAAGAGCGGCGACACAGGATAGTTGAAGACCGGAAAACTAGTGATTTTGAATGACGAATCGTGCTGTACCAGGGCTTCATGCTTTACTATTCCTAGAATGGAGTCTAAATGTTCTTGATTTCCGCAATCCAGCATAGTGCAGATAGCGGAAGCTACGTAAAATATAATTTCATTTTACCCCTCCGTTTCCCAGTCTTGGATGGCTTGCGGGAAAACAGCTGTAAGCACGTCCTTACGTCAGCCCGAAAACCTCTAATCGTACCGTCACTGCCATGACAATAGCGTATTAGGGGAAAAACATTGTTTCTGGACTCGTCTTAGAAACGCATACTCACAGAATTCGGAGAATGAACCTTCCCATGATCGATAACTTCGTAGTAGAGCTGAGCATTTGTGTGATGATCTCGCCCGGTTCAGCACGCCCATGACAAATCGCTTCGCTCTTCCTCGAATTTTGTCTGTCTCCGATGTATCCATCTTAGTAAGACACGAAGCATAACGAAAAGTAGTCATGAAGCGATCTGACTCGAGCTTTGCATGCGACCCATTTCTTACAAGAGTTGCATTTCCTTGGAATCGTTGTTGTTGTTGCTGCTCTAGTTTTGTTGCAAGTAAGAGTGTTGAAGCTCCCACAATGTCGTGCCTCCCCTGTTCCAGGTATCTCATTCTGTTACCTAGTTTCCCAAAATCTAGATTCATCTGATTGGTCCATTTGAAATCACCCCGAATAGATAAACTCCGCATTGAGGGATAAGGTCTTTGCTATACAAAAGTGTGTGGATAACGTGTTGTATCCGTCCTGGAATCTCTTCTAGACTGGTCTGCAGCTCGTGGTCTCGCGGCCGCCTTCTCGCTCCCCGAGGACGGGGTCCCGGGTTTGATTCCCGGCGGGGTCAAGCATTTTCATCTGCCTCGAGATAACTAGGTGTTTGAGTTGTCCTCATCATTTCATCATCATTCATGAAGATGGTAAGATTGGGCTGAGCAGAGGCTAGGAATTTGTATGGGCGCTGTTAACCGCGGAATTGAGCGCCCCACAAACCAAACTTCATCATCATCTTCTTCTAGACCTCATAGCACATTTACTACCTTGTAAAATCTATCAGTACTTGTTGGATAACGGATTGTGTATCAGATGATTGAAATCAAACCTCCGCTATGTCAGTTGTTGATGTATCTAGTACCTACGTTCACAGCCTTCTACTCTTTCCTCTAGTACCATGGACGTTATTCGCTTAATACATGTCCTATTATCCTGTTCATTCTACTTGGCGGTGTCATCCATATGTTCTTTTCCTCGCTGATTCTGCGGGGAACCTCCTCATTTCTTATCTTCAGAAGTCCACCTAACTGTCAACATCCTTCTTTAGTACCAAATTTGATATATTTCGGTTGTCTTCTTCTCCGGTTTTCCCCCAGTGCATGCTTCAATTCCGTACAATTTTCAGATTTTTTTCCCTTTATTAAGCTGGCGGCAGCTTAGTACGCTGCTCTGCAGCCTACAGACTTTTTAAAACGTAAGAAGAAGATAAGAAACAATAAAAGCAGGCGATAAAACCGTGGCTTAAATTGTAAAACGGCGGAAAATTGTGCAAAGTTAAAACATAAAACAAAGGGTTGGCAATGCTAATAAAATACACAGGAAGCAGACAGGTAACATAGTAGACAGACAATTAAAAAACATGACGACAGTCTGGTTTCTGTTCGCAAGAGATATAAAAATCACACCCAGTGAGAGTATTATGTCCGTTCCCAACACTTCAGAAAAGACACACAACACTGAACACTCACTGTAAACACTGCACTAAAATGTCGGCACAAAGATGACACACCATAGCCAAGGGCAGATGGGGGAAGGGGTCCTGGACAAATGAGGGGGAAAACAAGGAGGGAGGAGAGGAAAAACGAAAGGGGGGAGGGAACCGAAGGAGGTACAGGACTCATAGCGGGGGGGGGGGGGGGGCAGGGCAGACGCGAGAGGAAATGGGAAAAGGCAGAGGAGGGAAATGCAAAAGGACTTGGGGGAGAGAAGGGGGCAGAGAGAGGGTAGGCAGGGAAAAAAGAGGATGGAAGGGGGGGAGGGAGAGCCCAGGAAAAGTACGGAGGAAAGGAGGCGGAGGGGGGGGGGTGTGGATCAGAGTTGATAGGAGGGCTAAATGGAGGGAGAGAGGGCATCTCCGGGAGTTGATGGAAGCCACCTTGGGAAAGGAGATGAAGGGTGTAGAGATGGAGGGTAGGGGGGACACAACAGTGAAGACATGGCAGGGGGCGGGAATGGGAGAGGAGAGGAGCAGCCAGGGAGTGAGGGGGATCAAGGCGGCGGGAGGTGTAGAGGATGATGTTCGAGGAATAGGAGCAGATGGAGGAAAGGAATGAGGTCATAGAGGATCCGCGTGGGGGACGGGAGGCGTATACGGAAGGCAAGGTGGAAAAGTTTCAGAATTTGCTTCCTCCAGTACTTAAGAAAGGAGATAGAAATTCTTGTGAGAATTACCGAGGTGACAACTTATTTAAGACCGTATGCAAAATCTTTACTCAAATATTAATACACTACTGACCATTAAAATTGCTACACCACGAAGATGACGTGCTACAGACGCGAAATTTAACCGACAGGAAGAAGATGCTGTGATATGCAAATGATTAGCATTCACACAAGGTTGCCGCCGGTGGCGACACCTACAACGTGCTGACATGAGGAAAGTTTCCAACCGATTTCTCATATACAAACAGCAGTTGAGCGGCTTTGCCTGGTGAAACGTTGTTGTGATGCCACGTGTAAGGAGGAGAAATGCGTACCATCACCGACTTTGATAAAGGCAGCTGTACCTGTACACGCCATCCAATCTCTATTAGACTCAATGCCAAAGCGTATCAAGGCCGTTATTACGGCCAGAGGTGGTTATTGTGAGTTCTGATTTCTCAGGATCTATGCATCCAAATTGCGTGAAAATGTAATCGCATGTCAGTTCTAGTGTAATATATTTGTCCACTGAATACCTGTTTATCATCTGCATTTCTTCTTGGTGTAGCAATTTTAATGGGCAGTAGTGTAAAAACTCCCCTGGAGTTGTTAACTCACCTGATAGGAAGGGGTTTCCTTCCCCCCGCACACAGTGGCACCATTGCACTTGGCGGAGGATTCCCTGTACCACGACTTGTCATTTCCTGTTCCACTCGCAAATAGAGAGAGGAAAAAACGACTGTCTATATGCCTTTCTTCTCTTCGTGGCCTTTACGCGAAATGTTGTTGGCAGTAGTAGAATCGTCCTGGAGTCAGTTTCAAATCCCGGTTCTCTCAGTTTCCTCAGTAGCAACCATTTGAGTTCTCGAAGAACCTCCATAATACTCGCGTTTTGATCGGAACTGCCGGTAACAAATTTAGCAGCCCGTCTCTGAGCAGCTTCGATACCTTTCTTTAATCCAACCTGGTAAGGATCCACGACTCTCGAGCAGTACCCAAGAATAGGTCGCACTACCAACCAATGTGCGGTATGCTCCACAGATGAAGCACAGTTTCCCAAAATCCCCCAATAAACAGAGGTCGAGCGTTCGCCTTCCCTACCACGACCCTCACATGTTCGTTCCAGTTCATATCGCTCTCCTACGTTACGCCTCAATATTTAAACGACTTGACTGTGTGAAACAGCAATTTACTAATGTTGTATTTGAACATTACGAGCTTCTTTTCCTACTCATCCGCATTAACTTACATTTTTCTACGTTTAGAGCCAGTTGCCATTCATCACAGCAACTAGAAATTTTGTCTAAGTCACGTTGTATTTCCCTACAGCCACTCAGTTACGACACAGCATCATCAGCAAACAACCGCAGACTGCTGCCCACCCTACTCGCACGAGGGGCGCTCAATAAATAATGCAACACTTTTATTTCTCTCCTAATCATTTGAAAATATGCGTAGTTTGTGGGACATCGTGGAATATTCCTGGTTCCTCTGTAACGGAGATGCGTTCCAAGAAGAAAGCGGTCATTGAGTTTCTTTTGGTGAACAAGCAGAGCATCGCAGACATTCATAGGCGCTTGAAAAATGTCTATGGAGACCTGACAGTGAACAAAAACCCGGTAGGAGTGAGGCACACTTTATTGATCTTGCGCGGTATGGCTTGCGAACCGGACACGTATTCGCAGATTATTATAGCACGCAGGCAGTGCAGTATCTTATCTTCTTAGCGCCACTGCTGCGATAAAGCATAGATACGAACGATGCTTCGTATTAGTTGAACATACTGATAGCAGGAAGGGAATGGAAGAACACGGAAGTGCGTATGACCTGTGACGACCGTCCCTAGATATTTCGAAGGCTGCAACACACGGTATATCCGTCCCTTTCTATCCAGAACACTTTGTTGCAGAGTTATTCTTTCTGTCCTCAGATACTTGTCAAGAAAAGGGAGAAATGTAAGCAAGGCTAACTTCTATAGTTGTAAAATTAAATGTCTGCGGTGCTTAATGCTTCGTGCATAACAATTGCTCACCAGAATGGAGACACCACTCACAGCCGGCCGGAGTGGCCGAGAGGTTCTACAGTCTGGAACCGCGCGACCGCTACGGTCGCAGGTTCGAATTCTGCCTCGGGCATGGATGTGTGTGATGTCCTTAGGTTAGTTAGGTTTAAGTAGTTCTAAGTTCTAGGGGACTGATGACGAAAGTAGTTAAGTCTCATAGCGCTCAGAGCCATTTGAACACCACTCAGGCGCTGCAGTTATGGACTGTGCGGCTGGTCCCGGCGGAGGTTTGAGTCCTCCCTCGGGCTTGGGTGTGTGTGTTTGTCCTTAGGATAATTTAGGTTAAGTAGTGTGTAAGCTTAGGGACTGATGACCTTAGCAATTAAGTCCCATAAGATTTCACACACATTTGAACATTTTTGAACACCTCTCTCAACGCATGATGTGACGCTGATTAAACATGTAGGCCTATAAAACTGTTTAGCGGTTGATTCAGATAGCCAGATACGCAAGAGATAGATAACCATCTAGTAAAACACTTTAAAAACAAAGAGGAAATCGTATTGAAAGAGTGTCCAATAACCTTCACATGTACTAATTGAACTGCTTGTTACAGTTAAGTTTTGTAGAAATAATTATAGGAAATCACACAAGTCATTCCTCATTGCCTAAATCCAAACACGAACCTGGACCCATTGCAGTTTTTGAATCACAACCGGTTTTTATATCTCGCTCTAGGGTTTTTCTTGGAATATTAAACACTGTGGATTCTTTTCTGACTGAGTAATTATCTCTTTTTACTTTATTAATAGCAGTTTCAAGTCTTCTTCTGTTCATCTGCCTTTAACGGAACTAATCTCGGGAACGTGCTTAGTTGGCATCTGTAAAAAAATCAGCTCCCATCAAAACTAAAAGATAAGCAAAGTTTTACACTGTGGCTAACTATCCCAGAGATGATATGGCCGTCTCTCCCAATGAGCAAGGAGAGATGGCCACAGCGCCTCTCAAACATGAACGACAACGCAGAGAGAAACTAGACATATACAGCCGTGAAATGTATGTTTCCGTAACTACTCACTGTCTAACTTATAGAAAAATGAAAAATTATTGTTATGCTATATAATATTAAGGTGTATTACAAAACTTAATTCATAAAAAATACTTACTTTTGTTGAAGCAAAGAGTCAAGGTAAGAATCAGAGTGTCAGTCGCGACAAAGACTGGCAATCAACTGACCGGCAGCGCTTTAAAGTGGGTAGTGGGGGACCCACAGCCGTTGGCCATTTCCTCCGTATGGCTATCTACTCTTCTTTTATCCTATGTCTACCCACAGTGTGAATATACTACGCAAGTCTAGGGCGTATGCGTCCGTGTATATGACTGGTTATGTCTTTTAACACACGTATCTTGTCTCGGAGGCTGGCTAAGTCGAAAAAAATGGAATACTACATTATTAAATGTATTAAAAACCGTTTGATACTCAGAGCATATACATTTATTTTGTTTATGAACAGAAAACATCACTTTGAAAGGCAACACAGTCCAATGATATGCCAATATTTATGCCGCTGCTGGAGCTGTTCACGCAAGTTACACGTTACTTCGCTGGTCTCTCTATGTCGTTCTGCTGCGAAAGTGCCTTCTCCTGCTTTTCCTCTTTAGTTTTACATCACATTTCGTATCGATTATTCCTGTACACAGATCATTCAATATTCTTTTACAAAACAAGAAATGCATCCTCATGGCATTTTGAATTCACTAAAAAAATTTCAGTTAAATAGTCATATAATTTATAACATCTTTTACAGAAAATATTGTCCTGACACGGAGTTGTAGTGTTACATGGTGTGGGTCGGATTTCAACTGCATTCACTCTTGTTACGATACAGCCTGTGAGCTTCCTTGCTTATCCGTGGACGAGAATCATGTCTCCAGTTCCATAACCAAGTACGACGCCATTTTACTACGGCTGATCACGTGTGTTCTTTAGCTTGTGAACACAAGATATATCAGCATTGAACATTTCGGGGAATATATCACGCCATGCGCAGTACGCCTGTGCAGTTAGCTTTCCCGAGTTGTCATGATGTACGGCTACATACTTGTTGGGGTTGTCAACCCGAAAATATTATCATCCTCATGTACAAGGGCCGATGTTTTAAGTATGCATGCAAAGAAATTTCGGTAATATTTTTCCATTCTGGCGTTTGTTGCTCAAAAACACGTCCTGCACAGAGGTAGACTTAAAATGTGTGCAATAATTAAAGTAATAAATTATCCAAACGTACTTAACATCTCACAGTTTTTATTTTTGTTATTCTGAGGAAAACATACTTATTTCGAAAACTGTCCTCGTAATTCCTGCCACCGGAGGTGCGGAGCGTCGCCTCTCGGCGCGTTTTTTGATAACGCGGATTTATATTTTGGCTCAGACAGCAAAAAAGGCACGCAGGTGAGCTGACGAAGTGGCTTGTTTGGTACCTGCAGACTGGGCCATCTCCTTATACAGTGCGACGTCTGAAGAATGCCGCAGTCGCAAGACGGATTGTGGCCGGGTTTTCAGAGGGCGCCGCGAGTTACTGCGTTCCTGCGCATGCGCAGAGAGCAGCTCGCCACCAACATCAGAGGGCGCGGGGAGGAACCCTGAGTTCTGGGAATCCATGGTCACGGCCATAGACTTTTACTCTCAGCGCAGAATGTGCCGGTTTGAGGTACTGATGCCTCGTGCGAAAACAAATATGACGAAAGTTACGAAGACAAACGAGTTGTGCAAGAAGCAGAGCAAACGAATCGTTGTTATGTCGGTATAATAACATTATTTATTATACGACCCCTAGATGGCGCTTTTGAGATGTGATATTGACATTATTTTAAAATTTTCACTTGTTATTATTAAACAATGGCATCTGAGACATGGGCCCAATAGTTTGTTCACAGTGAGCGTTTCAAGACAAGTGCTATGAAATATGGAAATTTTACGTTAGCGCTTTCGTCGGATGACATTTTTATGATTTCCTAAAGTCCCTAACTGAACAACAATGCCTCAGATAGCTTATTCAGCTTTCGGTAATCAGTCACCTTCGGAAAGAATGTTTACAGTTGGCTTCTGTCAGCACTTTTCCTAGTCCTTCAGTTCTCAGTAGTATTCAAAGAACTGTGACTGACGCCCGAACAACAGGGAACTGACGTGCATCGAGACTAGAAAATAGTGCATTGATAATGGCTAGGCACTAGCCGAAATCTG
Source organism: Schistocerca piceifrons (assembly GCF_021461385.2). Classification (NCBI taxonomy): domain Eukaryota; kingdom Metazoa; phylum Arthropoda; class Insecta; order Orthoptera; family Acrididae; genus Schistocerca; species Schistocerca piceifrons. The sequence goes on along the minus strand of NC_060143.1, from coordinate 314,669,786 downwards.
GATTTGCCAAATAAAACATGCAAAAAGAAAAAAAGGCGACTCATTGCTGCGCTCTATGACCGATAAATCATATCACAGTCGCTGAGTGCACCCACTTTCCTGATAGAAGGTAACCTGATTGCTTTTATTATTAACCGCCGCTTACACAATTTGTTCTGTTGAGCACCGGAGACGTCTATGAGATGCTGCATCGGGAAAACGACGTGATCAGCAGTTGCTCTCAGGGCATTTAGCGGAATCTGAACAACGTGTTCCAGTATAATGGCCAGACCAGGTAGAGACCGAACGTGTCCTGATAAACGCGTTGTTTTGGGTATCCCCAGAGCCGTATGTCACATGGATTGATATCAGGTGATTTTGCAGGCCATGCACCTGGGAAAGTTCTCTGGGCGTATTCTCTTCGAAGCAGAAACGACCGAGAACGAAGGTGCTTGTCAATCCACACCACACAGTCACGGCGAGTGCAGTGGTTCTTCGTAGATTACACGCAGTTTAACAGCACCCCAAATTCGGGAGTTTTGTGTATGCACTACACCTTGTTATATAAAATGTACATCGTCATTCCGTTTCCCGGCTATTTGTCATCAACCTCGATCCGTACCAGTTACGGAAGAGCAATTTCAGAATGTTGCTGCAGAGCATGAGGTTTCATTTGCTGCACCCTTTGGATTTTGTACGGGTATCAGTGTAAAATAGACTGCAAAATTTTCAGTATTGTTTACCATGGGATGGACAATTCTCGTGACACTGCACGAGCCCTAACAGTAGACGGAGCACATTACACATGGTCTGTTACAGCAACATTCTCATCAATAACTTCCAACGAGACAGAACGCTTTCCTCTTCCAGTTGCCACAGTAAGTTCACCTGTGCCTCCGGACTTCGCTATCATCATCTTTAAGCCATTTAATGACACTGAAACCTCTCTCCGGGCCTTTCAGTCGCAGGCACTCCGTCAATACCTCACTGTAATTGCCGCCATTCAGGTAACACAGTTTCGCTAACAGCGCGCGGTCTCTGTTTTCGATGTCATAGTGTTCACTCTCGTTACGGCTTGTCGAAAGACAGCGTGGTCGTCACACCGTCATACAAACAATATACAGCGCCAAATTTGTACATGTGGCTACTGTTGGAACAAATTTTTTCCATCGTAAATCGGTTCCGCATTAAAGCATTAGCATATTTCCAAGTTTCACTGCTATACGATAGTTAAAGCCCACAGTGCACTTCCCGGTAACGTAGGGGGGGGGGGGGGGCGAAATTTCGTCAGCTTAGTAGATTAGGGACTGTATGAGTCGAGAAAGGTTATGGAAAAGACCACAAATTGGTGTACGTATTCCTCAATTTATTCTCCTCTTGTATGCAAGTTACTATTAAATTGTTATAACATGTTAAAGGCAGCATTTGACGTAAACTTAACACTGCAGGAACAGAAATCCAAAAAAGGTATTCGTAATTTCTTACCTGATAAGAATTCCCAAAAGTACAATTATTTTAAATATATTTTTCCATTCTAACATTGCCATGTACTTTTACTATTATAAATCACAAGAAGGCTGTTGATTGAACAATGTTTTCAAATTATTTTCAGTCTTACAGACATCTGTCAGATATGAATTTGTATGTCTGTGTAGATGTGCATGTTTCGTGATAACAAACCAAGTATTTCACGCAACGAATCTATGCCTTTGCCTTTTGTGGGCAAGTCTTCTACCAACTGAGCTACCCAAGCACGACTCACGACCCCTCCGCCTCACAGCTGGAACACTTGCCCACGAAAGACAAAGGAGCCGAGTTCGAGTCTCGGTCCGGCATACAATTTTAATCTGCCAGGAAGTTTCATATCAGCACACGCTCCGCTGATTTCATTCTGATTCCCAGGTGTACAGGGTGTTTATAAATGAATATCGGGGTTTTAACGCTTTATAGTATTTATTATAATAAACTATTATAAATGATATATGAAGGAAATGATATATGAAGGAAACAAAAGAAAAATTCGGAGTAGGTATTAAAATCCATGGAGAAGAAATAAAAACTTTGAGGTTCGCCGATGACATTATAATCCTGTCAGAGACGGCAAAGGACCTGGAAGAGCAGCTGAACGGAATGGACAATGTCTTGAAAGGAGTATATAAGGTGAACATCAACAAAAGCAAAACGAGGATAATGGAATGTAGTCGAATTAAATCGGGTGATGCTGAGAGTATTAGATTAGGAAATTAGCCACTTAAAGTAGTAAAGGAGTTTTGCTATTTGGGGAGCAAAATAACTGATGATGGTCGAAGTAGAGAGGATATAAAATGTAGACTGGCAATGGCAAGGAATGCGTTTCTGAAGAAGAGAAATTTGTTAACATCGAGTATAGATTTAAGTGTCAGGAAGTCATTTCTGAAAGTATTTGTATGGAGTGTAGCCATGTATGGAAGTGAAACATGGGCGATAAATAGTTTGGACGAGAAGAGAATAGAAGCTTTTGAAATGTGGTGCTACAGAAGAATGCTGAAGATTAGATGGGTGGATCACATAACTAATGAGGAAGTATTGAATAGGATTGGGGAGAAGAGAAGTTTGTGGCATAACTTGAATAGAAGAAGGGATCGGTTGGTAGGACATGTTCTGAGGCATCAAGGGATCACCAATTTAGTATTGGAGGGCAGTGTGGAGGGTAAAAATCGTAGAGGGAGACCAAGAGATGAATACACTAAGCAGATTCAGAAGGATGTAGGTTGCGCTAGGTAGTGGGAGATGAAGAGGCTTGCACAGGATAGAGTAGCATGGAGAGCTGCATCAAACCAGTCTCAGGACTGAAGACCACAACAACAACAATGTCAAATGAAAGAGCAACTCAGTTTTACCAAGAACCTTGTAAATGTTCAATGTGAGCACCATTTGTCACATGGCACGCATCAAGTCTATAGCCGAGTTTTTCTCAGACGATGATAAGTGTGTCTTCAGTGATTGTAGCAACAGCTGCTTCAATCTGGTTTCTTAATTCAGAGAGGTCTTCTGGTAGCGGATACACGTACACACGATCCTTGATGAAGCCCCAAAGGAAAAAATCGCATGGCGTTAGGTCGGGTGAACGTGGAGGCCATGTAAAGCAAGCCCTATCATTGGGCCCCTTGCGGCCTATCCAGCGCTTGGGTACAGTGAAGTTCAACCAATCGCGTACTTTGCTATGCCAGTGAGGTGGCTGGCTCATCTTCCTCCAACTGAGGGAAGAGCCATTGCTCTTGTGCGGGTGTGTCCAACAAAATTTTCTCGAGGGACCCCCTCATCGGGTATGATTGGTACCTTACAATATCACAGTATCAAGTACCCAAAAAAGCCCAATTAAGAGGCTTTTTATACGTCTTCAGACTTTTTCAATTTAGCCATCATTGTTATTGTTAAATTTTTGATTATTGGTCAAAATCTTTGTGTTCAAATCTGGGTGTTTAGTATAACAAACTCCTTAAAAAATTGAGTATGAACTGAAAATGAAAGGAAAAAATGAAAACTGAGTGTATTGGTCTTTCAAGTTTACTACACTTGAGATTGCATTGAGTAGACATGTGTGAAAAATAAGAAAACACTAATTTCGTACAAGGTATTATTTATTTGAAAAAATACAGTTACAACAGAGTACTCCATCAGTATGCAGTTAGTTTTAATTTTCAGTTCTTAATGAGATGACTGTCAGTTGTCAGCTGCAAAGAGGCAGCGCACGCAGTCTAACGGCATACAGCAGAACTATTTGCCTGTAAAGTTTTGCGCTAGTGTGATAGTGTCAATTGGCTCTAGGAAGAATCCAGACGCAGAAGTTAGCGTTCGCTAAAGCTCTGCTCATGCAGGAAGCGACCAAAAAAAATCTGTTATTATAAGAAATATATTTAATATATTTTATATTCTGATAGTATCTTGCGGACCCCTCTGGCATAGCTCGCGGACCCCAGGGGGTCCTCGGAGCACCTGTTGGGAACCACTGCTCTAGTGTATCAAAGTAAGAAGTGCCAGTTACAGTAGGTTCACCAAAAAAAAAAAAGAAAGGCCCATAAACCTTCCGCCGGGATACGGCACAAGAAACAGTTACTTTAGGGGAATCTCGTTGCATTTGTACCACCACGTGAGAATTTTCTGAGCCCCAGATGCACACATTGTGAGTGTTAACATGTCCACTAAGGTGAAAGGTCAATTTATGACTGAATACAACATGATCCAAAAATCTTCATCGTCATGAAACAACATTCTGTTTGCAAAGTTGGCACGTAATCCATGGTCTGTCGGCTTTAGAGCCTGTAATAACTGTGAACGGTAAGGATGTAGCTGTATGCATTTGCTTAAAACTTTCCAATCATTCGACACAGGAACTTGTAATTCAAGACTAGCCTTCCGGACTGATTTCTTAGGGCTACGAATGAACGACTCTCTCACTCCCTCAACAGTCTCTTCACTAACTCTTGGTCGCCCTGTGCTCTTCCCTTTACAATGGCAGACGGTATCTTCAAATTGATGATACCATATACGAATGTTATTACCACTTGGAGGATCACAGGCGAACTTCAGCCGGAACGCACGTTGCACAGTAACTACAGATCCGGTCTTTGCAAACGGCAAAACACAAAACACTTTCTGCTCACTAATCGCCATCTTCGCTTCTACCGCTGTCTAGCGGATTGCGGCGAAAACATTGCGCGCAGCGCATGCGCCCTGGTGCCTAACACAACTGTTTGAGTTGCTCTTTCATTTGACATATCATTTATATTTATTTATTTAATGTAATAAATATTGTAAAGCGTTAAAACTCCGATATTCATTTATAAACACCCTGTATTATAACGCCCGCTACAGTTACAGTATACAGGACAAACCCTTGACTATAGCGAACACACACCAGAGACTACACAACACGACTGAAATTAAGTTCAATATTTGAACGTAAATCAGTACTCACGCTAGGAATTACAGGCCGTTAATTTGACCTCAGCGTAAAAAGGTGAGTTCCCTCGTACACGGAAGCTAAATACGCTGTGCCCAGCAGACTCACTCAACAAAATAATGAACTGAGGTCACGTATGAGTGCAAAGGTTACCAGTCCTTGAAACTGAAAATTAGTCTGGGGACGAAATTAACAGCAGGGATGATATTAGGCACCTTATTTTACTTACAGAGAATAGTCGATTGATACAAGAAAGTCACTCGCTTAAATGGGGCTTAACAATGTGACTGGACAGCGTGTGCCGGAGGACAATGCGCGTGCCCGAGACTGCCTTTGGGACACCTACGCTGGTAACTTGGGGCAGGCGCTGCCTGCAAGCGTTGAGCCGAATGTTCTCTGCAGGGGTCCGGGAGCTGGCTGTGTTCCGGCTGTGGAGGGAGGCGCTGAGCCCCGGCCGAGCCGCTGCTGCTCATTAGGGCCGGGCCGGCAAAAAGGAGCAGCAGCGCCACGCCGCCGACCTCCCGCCGGCCTGGCTTATTTGGTTTTGAGATCGTCCCGGAATGCCCGCCGTCTGGGGCAGGGCGCTCTCACTCACACAGGGACAATGCGGCCTTAGCCGGCCCGCCACCTTCCGAGAAGACCGCTTGCGCCCATCTCGTTCCCCTGCTTTCAGTACGACAGTCGCGGCCAGCGCAGCGATCGGGTTTCTTTAGGTATCTTTGACGATTGAACGTAGAGAAAAAAAAAAAATTTCTTCCTTAAAGCAGCCTTAACTGTTAAAACCGAGCGAGGTGGCACAGTGGTTAGCACACTGGACTCGCATTCGGGAGGACGACGGTTCAATCCCGCGTCCGGCCATCCTGATTTAAGTTTTCCGTGATTTCCCTAAATCGATCCGGGTAAATGCCGGGATGGTTCCTTTGAAAGGGTAAGGCCGACTTCCGTCTCCGTCCTTCCCTAATCCGATGAGACCGATGACCTCGCTGTTTGGTCTCTTCCCCTCAAACAACCCCCCCTCCCTCCCAACCCCGTAACTGTTAATCGACCGCATCTATTTAACAAAAAATGTGATAAGCTTTTACAGAGGCGCCTGACACTCACAAATATTTGATGGTTTACTAAAATTTCTCTTGAGGCACAAACTTCATATTCAGGCTATAACGGCAATACAAAAACATTTCACAAGTGTATACATACGAGGGGCTTTCAGTAAGTAATGCAAAGCATTTCTTTTCCCGGCCAATTTAGGTTCGAAGAATGCGGAACTTCTTGTGGGACATCATGGAATATTCTTGCTTCAGCACCTACAGTTTCATGAAGTCCGACATGTGGCGGCGCAATACATAGCCTTGAAAATGGCGTCTGTAACAGAGGTGCGTTCCGAGCAGAGAGCTGCCACTGAATTTCTTTTGACGGAAAACCAGAGCATCGCAGATATTCATAGGCGCTTGCACAGTGTCTCCGGAGAACTGGCAGTGAAATGGTTCAAATGGCTCTGAGCACTATGGGACTTAACTGCTGAGGTCATCAGTCCCCTAGAACTTAGGACTAATTAAACCTAAGGACACCACACACATCCATGCCCGAGGCAGGACTCGAACCTGCGACCGTAGCGGTCGCGCGGTTCCAGACTGAAGGGCCTAGAACCGCTCGGCCACTCAGGCCGGCACTGGCAAGGTGAACAAAAGCAAGGCGAGTCGTTGGGCGAGAAGTCTGTCACCATCGCAACAACGTCGCGGAAACTTGTCCCGCCGGCCGCTGTGGCTGAGCAGTTCTAGGCACTTCAGTCCGGAACCACACGGCTGCTACGGTCGCAGGTTCGAATCCTGCCTCGGGTATGGATGTGTGTGATGTCCTTAGGTTAGTTAGGTTTAAGTAGTTCTAAGTCTAGGGGACTGATGACCTCAGATGTTAAGTCCCATAGTCCTTAGAGACATTTTTTGAAACCGCGTGCCGGCCGGCATACAGTTGTGACTCCTGCAGTTTTGCAACGTGCTGACACTCTCATCCTAGGTGATCGACGGATCACAATCAAACACCTCGCTGCTCAACTGGACGTCTGTGTTGATAGTATTCATAAACTCGCCCGCCACACTCAAAGGTGTGTGCCCTACAGAACACCATTAAGAGTAATGAAGGACCATCTATCCGGAACTGCTTGCGCGTTACGAGGCTGATCGTGACAGTTTATCGTCAGACAGTATGTGGACGATGCGGAGGTCATTGATGCAGCAAGACATCGATCAGTATTGTGGTACCATGCGGGCACACACAGCCTCCTAGTAATGTGGGATAAGGCCCTCGCATTGAACGGAGAATAAGTTGAAAAATAGGGTTTTGTAACCAAAAGAATGGGGAATAATATGGTGTATTGGAATCCTGAATAAAACCAACCTGCTTTCAGAAAAAAAGTGTTACATTACTTATTGAACGTCCCTCGTAGATACTAAAGGTGTTCTTTACAGTCTTGGCATCTGTTGTGGCCTTCCTGCGGAGAAAGAAAAGGATACCCTAATACTATGGAAAATTAACTCCTCTTGTTAGTGTGCATTTAAAAAATCTTTTAAATACTACGGTATACTGAAAAATTACTGGTTTTGCCTAGAAGGAATAAAGTCAGAGTTTTTAAAGGATCTATTTATTCACTTCTCCAGACATCTGGGAACTCGCGAAACCAGCTCTCCACAGACTCTTTGACATCTTCAGTATCCTAAGACTGTTACCCTTCAAGTGTTTCTTCAAGTTCAGAAACAGATAATAGTTCGAGGGGCTAGATCTGGCGAATAGGAAGGATGGTCGACTAGTTGGATGCCCAGGGTCTTCAGTTTGGCAGCCACAACGTTGGTGTTATGCGTAGGTGCCTTGTCGTGAGGGGGAAAAAAATCCCTTTGGTCAACTTCCCTCGGCGTTTATTCTTAATTGGTCCCTACAAATGGTCCAATGAATAGCATAATATTGTTCGGTTATAGAATGCAATCTTTGGCCCAGAAAACGGACACCATCACTTTTTTGGGCTCGAGGACCCGCTGTGGTGCCATTTTTTGATTGTTTCTTGGTTTCAGGATCATAAATGTGAAGCCAGGTTTCATCCTCAATCACTAACCTCCCCAAAAACGTCTTTGGAGCTTAAAAACGGCGTAAAATGGCTTTCGATATCTCGTTGCAGTCCTTCTGCTGATCATATTTCAGACATTTGGCACCCATTTGAAACCAACACGTTCCCCAGTATCTCCGTTGTCTTTCTAGCGGGTATTCGTTGGCCCTGAAGATTCAGCTCATGGACAGCGACAGATGTTGCAGTGTCTGTTGTGGTTTGAGGGCAACCACTGCAGGACTTGTCTTCAACAATGACATCTTAGTGTGAAAGTGCTTAGCGGACTTTCCCTGGAGGAACAAAAACTCCCAGACGGCCCATGTCTCCAATGACGAGAAACTTGGTTGTACTCCGCCATCACGGCTATCGCCTGCAACAGAACAAACTGTACGAGTAGTGAATACCTGATATTTACACAGTTACATATGAAGATTTTAAACTTCCAAATTATTCCCCAATTTGTTTTTATTTCAACTATAAAGCTACAAAACAGGAACTTTTCAAAATGTGTGTGTAAATTCCTAAGGAATCAAACTGCTGAGGTCTTGGTCCCTAGACTTACACACCACTTAAACTAACTTAACGCTAAGGAAAACACTCACGCCGGCCGCTCTGACCGAGCTGTTGTAGGCGCTTCAGTCAGTTACCGCGCTGCTGCTACGATCGCAGGTTCAAATCCTGCCTCGGGCATGGATGTGTGTGTGAAGTTCTTAGGTTAGTTGGGTTTAAATAGCTCTAAGTCTAGGGGACTGATGACCTCAGATGGTAAGTCCCATAGTGATCAGAGCCATTGACTCATTCTCTCTCAGCATAAAAAAACACGAATATGTTTGCATGTCAAAATTTTTGGAAAAATTTTAAAGGTCCTTAGGGAGGTACAATGAGACAGATGGTGCCCAACTTTGCAGTCAGAATCTTTTAAAACAGAAACATGTCAGCCTTTTTTTCCCCTCTGGTCTATAAATATGATGAAGCAGTATGCTATCGCTCGAATCTGCGTCGTTTGGCACATCCTCCAAGCTGAGCCTTCACTGACGAACCAGATGGCGGACGATAACGGACTGAAGCTGAACCTGTGCGTAGAGCGGGGAAGTGGCGTGCCTTATTTGCCGAGCTCTCTGGCTGCTTACGGAGCCGTTGTTCCGCTAGCTGCAGCCGCAGCCACATGTAGACCTGAGGTTCCGCGGCCCGGCTCTCGCAGATGCTCCCTAGCCAGCGCGTCCCACATCGTGACGCCGAAGAGGTGCAGCCACAGGTATAACGGCTGGAATGCGGACCTCCCGCTGGGTCGGAGGTCACTGGGAAAAGGCCGACACGCACACCTGTCCATTCTGGCGCCGCGTCTGCCGACTGCCTGGGCGATTTCGTGTATATACCGATTGCATCACCGAGTCGTGTTGGGTCTGAGCATCGCCGAAGACTTAAACTCTGCTGATAGTCTGCGTCATTTAAAGCCCATTTTACACGAAATGTATGGAATACTCTGAAGTTCTGATGGTACAAGGGATAAGTTACATGGAGCGAAAGGCCTATGAACTGCTTTTGCATAAATCACATTGCAGTGTACGAGCCGAAGGACAAAGAAGGGAAGCAGTAGTTAAGAAAGGAGTGGTGGTGGTGGTTAGCGTTTAACGTCCCGTCGACAACGAGGTCATTAGAGACGGAGCGCAAGCTAGGGTTAGGGAAGGATTGGGAAGGAAATCGGCCGTGCCCTTTCAAAGGAACTATCCCGGCATTTGCCTGAAATGATTTAGGGAAATCACGGAAAACCTAAATCAGGATGGCCGGAGACGGGATTGAACCGTCGTCCTCCCGAATGCGAGTCCAGTGTGCTAACCACTGCGCCACCTCGCTCGGTATAAGAAAGGAGTCAACAGGGTTGTAGGAGATTACGGTTTCATAGCGTAACCTGAGACTTGTATGATCAAAGCCCGTGATTTTTTTTCTTTATTGATATGTCATCATCCTCGCCCCATAGGAGCGGGCGTAGCCTTACAACATTCCTCTCTTAAGCCAAGAGAGTTTAAAATATGAACGAAGGCGAACCAAACATAAAACAGATAAAAAGTTTACATATGGTTTTAAAAAAAACTATATGTAGGATGAATTCTTTCGCATTTACATTAAAAATATTAAGACTTTTGATATTATTAAATTAACAAACGAAAGACTAAAAGGTAAAAAAACAAAAACAAAAATTATATACGTTTAAAAACGCACAGATATGCGATATTCGTCTAAAGAAACAGCGTTGCACTTTCACTTAAAAGCCAAAGTACCTGTACTGGAACAGAGGGTTTGGGAAGGAGAAAATGTGTTGTGCAGGGGTGAGGGGTTTGGGTGAAAAATAATAGTAATAATAATGGCGTGTGACGGGGGCCTCCCGTCGGGTAGACCGCTCGCCTGGTGCAAGTCTTTCGATTTGACGCCACTTCGGCGACTTGCATGTCGATGGGGATGAAATGATGATGATTAGGACAACACAACACCCAGTCCCTGAGCGGAGAAAATCTCCGACCCAGCCGGGAATCGAACCCGGTCCTTAAGGATTGACAGTCTGTCGCGCTGACCACTCAGCTACTGGGAGCGGACTGGGTGGAAAAATATGGGGACCCTTTGAGTGGAAACTATGGAGATGAGGGTAAGTGTTGGGGTGAATAGTGGAAACACTGAACATGAGGAGAAACTTGGTCTGTGGGAAGAGTTGTGTAATCAAGAAAAGGAATCAGGAGTAATGGAGAGCAGATAAGGAACCCCTGATGTGAAGTAAATAGGATGGGTGGTTGATAGGATGCGAATAAATATCGGGGTATATTTCATTATCTGGAGAGGGAAATGGTTGAAGTTCCGTTAGCGTAGGACATGGAGTGTGTGTGGTTGTAGGGACAGTGTTTGTAAAGGTGCAGCAATACACCAGAGTTGGTGATCAGAAGGGAAACAATGGGGTTATTCGAATGTAATTTGCAGATAACGTAGGAGATGCAGAGGGGTTCTGTGTGGGAGAAGAGGGTAGGGAATTTGATGAGATGGTAATGGACCCACTGGGGGGGGGGGGGCGGGGGGAGATAAACAGATGCAGGAAGTGAGGTAGAGTGCATGGCGTTCAAGGATTTTGGAGTCTTATATAGAACTCTGCTTGCAAAATTTGATCGGGAGAAGATGGGCCAGATCAAAGTGTTGTAGATGTGGATCATGGTGGAAGGGGTTTAAGCCCAAATTTTCGCGAGTTAATAGTTTTAGTCGTGTGCGGGCCACTAGTTCATAAGTAACTGTGGTAGGGAAAAAATAAATTTTTTCAAATTTTTATTATTTGCGTTTCAACTTCAGTTAACGTTTAAGTCCTGCTCGGAGCTGACATGCGCTGGCTATCCACCACGGCCACGCCCCGAGCTGTCCACGTGAATACCATTCAGCCACACATGGGTAAAAATGCTAAGTGCAAGACGCCGCTATTAATAGTGTGCGAGGGATGTATCACATGAGGCTCTGGGGCGATCAGCGAAGAGACATATCCACAAAGACGGCACTCTCTTCTCTGTTGGCTCACGATCCCAAGACACGCACCTATCCATGTCTCCCTGATGGCTTCCTCTCAGCCCCCTCCTATTTCAAAATCTCCGAACTGGCGGCGTCCGCCTGATGACGCTGTATACCGAAACTGAATATATTTTCTTTGTGGTTTAACCTGATATTTTGCTTCAAAATGAAGGAACGCCACAACCTCGCCTGTCGCTTTTGGATGGTTAGTAGGTAGGGTTCCCATGTTAGTTGCCAGTCAAGGGGTAGTCCAAGATGCTTTAATGTATTAGTTAATTGGCTAGGACAGTAGTAAATTATAAGATATTGGAGAACAGAAGGTGCGGGTAATTCGTCCTGTAATAATTGCCAGGGTTTTTGAGGGGTTGATCATGAGGGGCCATTGGTTATACCAGGAGGTAAACTGATTGAGATGGATCTGGAGGGATCGTTGGGATTTCTGGGCTGCAGGGTAGAAGGCGTGGAGGTCGATGTGATCAGCTTACTGAAAGAGGTGGACTGGTAGAAGTGGTTTGGGCGTACCAGCTATCTGGAGGACATGAAAGAGAGGACAGAGCCTTGGGGTACTCCTGCAATGGGAAGGAAGATAAGGGAATTGATATTGTTAATAGTGGCAAAGTATAGGAACGTGGCAATAAGGCGGACATAGTTATTTGGAAGTGCATAGATCTGGAGTTTGAACAGGAGACCAGAATACCATAAAGGGTCATAGGCTTTCTCTAGGTCAAGAATGACAAAAATAGCGTATTGCCGGTTGTTGAGCTGTCGAGGAGATGAGTGAGGTACAGGAACTCGCCATTATAGGAAAAGTTAGCACAGAAGCCACGCTGGTTAACAGGAAGGTGTTCAAGGATACGTCGGGAAAGGATGGATTGGAAGACCTTGCCAAACACTGAGCTGAGTTTGACGGGGTGCTAAGAGGAGATATCATTAGGGAGTTTGTGCGACTTGGGGAAAAGCAAGACTTTGGAGGTTTTCCACAGTTTAAGTCATCCAGGTCTGTGGAGTCCTGGAGAGAGTTATGGCGTCGCTTTATCACCATTTGTGACGAGATTAGTAAGTGGGAAAGATGGTTGATGATTCTTTCATAAGACAACTAAAATTTCTGTGGAAATAGAATGGTTGATTACTGTCAAAGAACACAAGCGTGCCTGCAATTATTACTCCCTCCCATAGTTTTGCAGATAAATTACGGCTTACCTGCAAAAACTGCTTGTCTCCGTGACTGCTCAGCATCGGAGCTCCAAACCTACAGCAGGTGTTTCAGTAGTAGCTTGTCTTAGTTTTTTAGGGGCAGCGGGGAAGGGCAACAGACGAGTAACAGAAATGCTACAGTTGAATCCAAAATCCATATATTGGTCTCAGACACATGAGAAAAGGAGGGGGAGCCTTAACAGTGGGAGAAAAGTCATGGATCCACAATTCTAGACTGCTACTGGACTGCGGTACCGCCGCGTTTCCTATAGACGTCACCGCTGCATGAGGGCGCTGCTACGAACGCTTACGCCGCTGCCAATGATAACGCAAGATCCTCTCTCCGGAGCTCCAGCGACGGTTGTACTTCAAACACATTTTGTGTGTTTGCCTTTCCATAAGATTCACAGATTTTCATAGCGGTCAGAGCTCGTCACCTACGGAATGATCATTGCACTGAAAATTGACTGAACTGTAAATCTTTGTATCTGTATATATTTCAACATTCAAATCTACTGTTCGCAGCCGGCCGCGGTGGCCGAGCGGTTCTAGTCGCTTCAGCCCGGAACCACGCGACTGCTACAGTCGCAGGTTCGAATCCTGCCTCGGGCATGAATGTGTGTGATGTCCTTAGGTTAGTTAGGCTTAAGTAGTTTTAAGTTCTATGGAACTGATGGCCTCAGATGTTTAGTCCCATAGTGCCCAGAGCCATTTGAACCATACTGTTCGCAACTGACACTACAGCTACAGCAACAAAGTTATATATTACATTTACTGTTTGATTATTTGTAGGAATAATTAATTATGTGAATTCTCTGTCCACGAGCAGCATCTGTTCCGCGGTGCTGTATCCACTAAATAACCACAAAACGTGCAAAGGGAGATACAAAAGGAACAAGCAAGCTATCCTCGGGGAACAGGCCTCGGCATGCTGGTGCCAGTCCCCTTACAAAACCGGATGCGAGCGCGTGTTGTCACTGCGATCTCAGAAATCGCGTGAGTATTCTTAAGATGCGACCCGATTCCTATCATGAGAATGAATCACTTACCCTTTTTTTTGTGGCAGCGTACCGCCTAGCGATTTGATGTTACGAGAAAAATTCTTGTTGTAATTCGTATTATACGTATATTGGATTTGGATGAGTTGTGTATATATCCGCTATGACTCCATGTGCCGTGTCAAGGCAGTTGTGTGGTGCTGGGTTTTAAATACTTACTTTTTAACCACCATTCTGAGATGTAATGTGAGCTGGTACAAGTAATGTGGCTTGGTAGAGCACTAGATTAATAATGTTGAAGACTGTACTTCACCCCTCGGTTCAAAAATGTTCAAATGTGTGTGAAATCTTATGGGACTTAACTGCAAAGGTCATCAGTCCCTAAGCTTACACACTACTTAATCTAAATTATCCTAAGGACAAACACACACACCCATGCCCGTGGGAGAACTCGAACCTCCGCCGGGACCAGCCGCACAGGCCATGACTGCAGCGCCTTGACCGCTCGGCTAATCCCGCGCGGCGCCCTCGGTTCAACATTGGATTTATTCTGACACTCAGTATGCTGTTGCTGGTAGTTGATTGGTCATTACTAGTTACATCAAAGTCTGGAGTTCAGCCCTTAGTCCTATATGGATTTTATTCTGCCAACTGATATGTTGTTCACTTCCGACAAAGATTTCAGTAGCTATGAAATGCTATTTGGAACTGTATTTCGTTTCCCGTATATCCTTTCGTATGTGGTAAACTAGTAAAATTTAGCAGTTACCGGTAATTTTAAACATCAATAGGCACATTTCAAAAGAATCTTATTTTCAGGTTCTTCGGCGGACGATCGTTTGTCGATTTGTCTGACGTTTCGCAGCACAAGTTGCTTGTCAAAATTTTGACCCTCGATTGACAACAGTAGAATGTCACAATATTTGCTGACGATAGTTGACTGTGAAAAATTTATTTTCCCACTTTCTCCAATTCTGCTACCTCAGTTGTATTATCAGCTGGACATAATGTATAATTATAAAAAGAAAGTTAAACAGGTAAACCGATAGTGAGAGCTACAGCAATGGAAGGAATAAATGTGAGGTACACAGAAGATCAGTGTCTTCACATTTGCACATATAATTCATTCATGGGAAAAGAAGGAAACGTTGGCGTAGGAATATACAGCAAAATTTTCTCTTTCTTTCAACCTTTAGAATTGCATCACTTAAACTTTGAAGGTGAAGTTGATGCTATCGGAACTGCAGTGAGTCAGCAAACAACTATTTACACACATTGGACAAAGCAGTTTTATTTTGTGATTCCAGAATATGATATCGGCAGTCATGAATATACAAGATCTAAAAATCGTTCGTCCGCAGATCGTGGTCTCGCGGTCGCGTTCTTACTTCCCGAGCACGGGGCACCGGGTTCGATTCCCGGCGGGGTCAGGGATATTCACATGCCTCGAGACTAGGCAGGTCATCATTTCATCATCATTCCTGAAAGTGATGAAATCGGACTGAGCAAAGGTTGGAAATTTGTACGGGGGCTGATGACTGCGTAGTTGAGCGCCCCACAAACCAAACATCACCATCATCATCCAAAAATCATTCAAGTTAAAGAAGTCCCAGAACTACGAGGGTAATCCCAAAATTAAGGTCTCCTATTTTTTTATAAGCACATAGACCTGTTTACTTCTACAACGGTTTACATCAGTCTACAGCTTGAACATTTAGCTATTTTTCGACATAATCACCATTTCTGTCGATGCATTTTTGTAGACGTTGTGGCAGTTTTTGTATGCCCATGTTATACCACCTCGCCGCCATGCTGTTCAGAAAGTTATGAACCTCTTCTTTCACCTCGTCGTCGGAGCTGAATCGCTTTCCGGCCAAATGTTCTTTTAACCAGTCCAGAAAGTTGTCCTGTTCGGCTGCAAGGCGGTGAAGAAATGCGCGGGAAGCATCAACTCGTTGCCGCATGTGGTCTTCAGTCAGATGCGTGGCACCCACCTTGCGCACACCTTCCGGTAGTTCAAAGTTTCCGTTAAAATTCTGTGAGCGGTGCTTCGCGAAACCTCAGGAACCAACGTGCAGAGGTCATCCAGGGCGATCCGCCGATCTTCACGCATGCTTTGCTCAACCTTCAACACTGTCTCCTCAGAAACTGACTGTCTACCGCTCCTTTGTTCGTCGTGAATTTCGGTCCGACCAGCTGCAAACTCTCTACATCACTTTCGAACATATTTGACATCCATGCTCGACTCCCATACACTTCCTTCATTTAACAATGGATTTCAATCGGCGCAGTGCCCTTTGCGTTCAAAAACCGAATAACTGCGCGCAATTCGCACTTAGCGGTAACATCCAACGGGAGCTCCATTCTCAACGGCTGCAAAGCCAAGACTGAGCGCCTGAGCGCGGCGTGCATGTTTACACACAGCGCGTGAAGCACTCTTCATGACAGTGTGACCAACTGCCACACAAACAAAGTTCTGTACTTAAAAAAAAAATAGAAGACCTTACTTTTGGGATTACCCTCGTAATTAAATGTCTACAACAGAAGAACAAGATAATTGCAGTTCAATGGATACTATCTCACTGTGGCTTAGATAGTAATGATCAAGCAGATTTTTTTAGCCGTCAAGGGCACAAATATTAAACAGATTACAAAAACTAACCTGTCGTATTTTGCAGTGAAACGAATTATTAACAAGACATTTCAAGCAATTTTAAAGCGATCCAGCAAAATTTCTTGTGAGGGAAGTATGTGGGGAAACCTCATAGAACCAAGAAGAGAAGCAGTAGCCATATTCCACTTGACTGCTGGACATGACTGTTTGGCCGACTATTTGCATAAGATCTCCATCCTGCCGTGTTCTGTGACACACGATTTGTTCGATCGTGAACAAAGGACATTTAAAAGAAATGTACAAAATTAGGTGACTGTAATCCAGACTTAACGACATTGTATTGGGAAGTAGGAAGGGGAGTGACAATAAGTGAAGTGTCAGAACACTAAAAATAACAATAATACTAAATTTACTTAAAATTTGCTTAATTATATCACACACAATTCAATAAAGTAAACTGAGGAGCAGTCGAATGTCCGTGATGTGTGCTATTTGCATTGCAATGTGTATTTTGTGGAAATCAGCTTCTATGAAATACCTTTTATTTCGACTCAAGAAAAGTAGGTTTTTGGGTGCTGATACAGACGTTATCTCCGTGAAACACTTATCGAGTTCCTTTACACTTCAGGTACTGAAGAGTAATGTCTTGTCCTGTCAACGATAACTGCGTGACGTACGGAACTGGAATAGAAACGAGACACAAAAAAAGTAAAAACAAAGACTCTTGCGAAACTTGCAGAACTGTTATCTTGCGATCGCTGAACGACACATTACCAGCGACTACTCTAGCCATAAAGATCCTTTCGAATCCAATCCACAGGTGGAGCATGGAAAGAATGACCGATTACATATTTCTTCGCAAGCCGCGATTCGTACTGCTTTCGAGACAAGCACACAAAGAGTCTCAGGCCACTTCTATTTGCAATTTCCCGGTAAAATGGTTCTTGAAAGGTTCATGGATATAAAGTATTTTTTTAAATTTTCTTCAGCTGTAGGTTGCGCAGATGGCTTTCGAATTAATACAATTTCATTATCAGATGATGCTAGAAGCAGTTTTTATCACGCCCTCCTTCTGGTCGTCTGTGTTCGGAAGTGTGCTCCAAACGGCCAGTATACACTACCTGATCAAAAGGATCTGGACTGCCCAATGTAGTGCGGAAGCGATCACTGGATGTCACAAGAAGCTGACCCGCTAATATACACTGAAGAGCTAAAGAAACTGGTACACCCGCCTAATATCGTGTAGGGCCGCCACGAGCACGCAGAAGTGCCATAACACGACGTGGCATGGGGTCGACTAATGTCTGAAATAGTGCTGTAGGGAACTGACGCCAAGAACCCTGCAGGGCTGTCCATAAATCCGAAAGAGCACGTTGCAAGGCATCCTAGATATGCTCAACAATGTTCACGTCTGGTGAGTTTGCTGGCCAGAGGAAGTTTACAAACTCACAAGAGGGTTCCTGGAGCCCCTCTGGACTTGTGGGATGTCACATTGACCTGCTGTAATTGCTCAACTCCTTCGGATTGCACAATGAACTTGAATGGATGCAGGTGTCCAGACAGGGTGCTTACGTAGGTGTCATCTGTTAGAGTCGTATCTAGACGTATCAGGGGTCCCATATCGCTCCAACTACACGAACCCTACACCATTACAGAGCCACCACCAGCATGAACAATCCCCTGCTGAGATGTAGGGTCCATCGGTTGTCTCCATACCCGTTCACGTCCATGCGCTGAATACAGTTTGAAACGAGACTGGTTCGACCAGGCAACATGTTTCTAGTCATCAACAGCTTAATGTCGGTGTTGACGGGCCCAGGGGACGCGTAAAGCTTTGTGTCGTGCAATCATCAAGGGTACACGAGTGGGCTTCGAGAGCCCCGATCGACGATGTTTCGTTGAGTGGTTCGCAGGCTGACACTTGTTGATGGCCCAGCATTGAAATCTGCATCAGTTTTTGAAAGGGTTGAACACTTCTGTCATGTTGAACGATTCTCTTCAGTCGCCTTTTGTCTCATTCTTGCTGGGTGGCAACGTCGGAGATTTGATGTTTTATCAGATTCCTGATATTCACGGCACATTCGTGAAATGGTCGTCCGGGAAAATTCCACTTCATTGCTACATCGGAGGCTCTGTATCACATAGCTCGTGCGTCAACTATAACGTTCAAAGTCACTTAAATCTTAATAACCTACCATTGTACGAGGATTGACTGAAAAGAAATGCCTCCCCCTTCGTAACTCTTCAACAGTTGGCAGCATTGGTCTGCGGCAGGTACTGGTTTGTTCCGTAGCCTCTTCCTTCAGTTCTAATTGGCAGGAAGCCTTTGCATTGAACGGTTGTGTTATTACATTTTAAAGTATAGAACCCTGCGCAGACGGTCGGTCAATGCGATTTCAGCAACGTGCAGTCATTGAATTGTTGACAGCAGAGGGTCTCACTCCAAAGGCTTCTTGTCAACTGGAGCTGCAGAGAAGAGGCTACGGAACAAGCCAGTACCTGCCGCATACCAATGCTGCCAACTGTTGAGCTACGAAGGTGGAGACATTAATTTTCAGTCAAGCCTCGTAGCAGCAGTAACAGATCTAACAACTGCGCCAGACACTTGTCTTACGTAGGCGTTGCCGGCTGCAGCGGGTATTCTGCCTGTTTACATATCTCTGTATTTGAATTCGCATGCCTATACCAGTTTCTTTGGCGCTTTAGTGTAAAAGTACGCGGACAGTTCTGTGTTGTCAGTAGAGAAGCAGTAACAGGAGAATGGGCTCAGTGATCTCAAACGTGGACTGGTCATTGGATGTCACCTCATTAACAGGTCCATCATGTACATTTCAACCCTTCTAAAGATGCCCAAGTCGACTGTTGATGATGTGGTTGTGAAGTAGAAAGGCAAAAGAACAAACACAGCTAAAACAAGATATAAGGTAGATCTCGTGCACTGACGAACGTGAACCACCTAGCATGGCGGAGCGTGATGGTGAAAAATCGCATGAAATCAGCGGAACGCATGACTGTGAATTCGTAAGTGCTACCAGATATCCAGATAGCGCAATGGCTGTGCGTAGGGACTTAAAAAGAACGGGGTACAATGTTCGAGCAGCTCCCATAATGCACACATTTCTGTAGTTAATGCTAAGAGCCGCTTGAAGTGTTGTAAACTATGAGTGATTAACTGGAGAGTACTGAGAACACAATAGTACTGAAAATGGGTTTGTGAAAAAAATGGCACTTATAACGTTTTTTATTTCTACTCTTCAGTTTAGGAATGAGTACTGAATCTCCCCTATATTGTTTTGCATCATGTCTTCCGTTTCAATTGGCCTACTTTCTTCTGAGCAATTATAAAGTTTCACCGTTGGCGCGACTCTAAACCCTAACCTTCATTGCTTCGATTGAAAAAACAGAGAACTTCTCAGTCACGTACTCGACTTTTGTAAGGCGCCCCTTATTTGTAGATAAAGAGAGTGTACACTTTACTTTCAGTTTTCCTCTTTCACATGTGTGACGCGATTGTATCAGCGCTGCGATACATACGGAGTAAGGAGCGAGCGGTAGGTTCCCACACTGGTTAGCAGAGGCGGCTGGCCGTCTGGCGCTTTCAGAGGTAATGGGATAAGGTGCCGATGCAGGAATCGCTCGTGACATCAGCAAAGAGGTACGTAGGGAAAGCACATTTATTCTAGTGCGAATCGAGTAATTGTCATTAATAAATATTTGATAACAAAACTTGCCTTTTGCCTCTCAGTCGTTAGGGGGAGCCTACAGGTCATAAATACTAACTTTTAGTAATTTTACAATGCTAGAAAACGTTGATATTAATAAATAAATGAATAAATTTGTCATGACAGATGATTTACGATGTTATACGAACTATACTGATTGTACGCTCAAGCTACAGGTTGCGCCCTATAGTCGGCAGTCGTGGATAGGGTGCCTTTCGATCTAGTCATGCGGTAGACCATGCTCTCGTACCGTCAATAGTGAGCTTATAATCAGTGTGAAGAAGTTCATTTATGATTTTTCTCAAATAAACGCACCATAATGGCATCCCGTTTAAAAATTATTTTCACAAAAAAGACTTCTATCCGCTTCAGTACGTAAAAGACAGACATTAGTATCGCACTCTCAGAATCCGGCAGCACTGCTACGGCTCTGCAAGGTGACATAAAACTAGGAGAGCATCTATACGTAATAGGTAGGAAGAATTCCTAGGCGGCGGCTCACTAAATCATCGTAAATATTGGGCGTGAAAGCGTGCCTAGTTGCACTTCACGCCCCTTATACCACCATCTGCGGACTCACAGGCTAAACTGAGACATTTCTGGAGGTTTAGTACGAGTGGGCGGTTCTTGCATGACTCACTGCAAAATGGTTAGTTACATGTAACTGAAGTAACACGCCCGAATAGCTGTACACGTTGAAGCACTGCTTCGTGACGGGGTGCGCTGCCCACGGATCGAATCGGCCTGGCATGTTCGAGACTAGGGTCGGTGTGCCAGCCAGTCTGGATGTGATTTTTAGGCGACTTCCCACATCAAACTAGGTGAATACTGGGCTGGTGGCCAAGTCTCGCCTCAGTTACACGATTCGCAAACACTAAGAAAACTTTCGCTCTCTTTCCCGTGAATAAAACTACACGCAGACAGTTGCGATACTCATCTTACTCCCTTGGAAGTAACGGGGTGGCGATAGTCATGTCATCCCGCCATCACTTAAACTAATCGCGCGCCCAATTCGTTGGTAGTCATGTCGACCCTAGGTCAGTGCGGGATAAAGGCACTAGAAAAAGAAGAAAAATTACAAGAAAGCGAAATGTAGATCTGATGTTTGATATTTGCTATACAAAGCTTACCAGATCTCCCATGTTTTAGCATCCATATCAGTATCAGCAAAGTGCATCCAGATTGCTGTGAGCTGGCGAAGTCTTTGGGGGCCCTCAAGAGTGCTGAGGGCGTCACAGCTCGCCGATTACGAAGCCCATATGGCTGGCGCCCCTACTTCGTTCTGCGCCGGAAATTGGCTTCTGTCCCCTTTGTGTGTTCTTACTTGAAACGGAAGGATGCCTCCGGTTTCCGAAGTACAGAGACTCAGGAAGTTCTCTGCTGCTCATTTCCCCGTATCTGCACGCAATCGCTGGATGCGTAAGCTTAAGGTAAGTGTAGTTCCTTTTTACCATTATCAGCTTGGGAATATAGCCTCTTTCTTCTCTCTTGATATAGCCAAAAGATTCTTGTTCTGGTTTTGATTGCATTCTATAATTTCTTGTTCTTATTTATTCCCCTCAGAACATCCTCAGTGGTAAATCTTTGAGACCAAGATATTTTTAACATTCGTCGATATAGCCACATTCAGAATGTCTCAATTTTCTTCACTGATCCACTATTAAGTGTCCATGCCTCAATTCCATAAAAGAGTACTGAGGATTCATAACATTTAACCATTCGGAGTTGCCCGTTTAATTTACTGTTAGTAAAGAAAACGATGTCATATTGTGAAAGAAACCACTAGCTCGTTCAATTCCGCTGATCATTTCCATGTCTGATGAAGTTTATCATTGAGCCAAGTACCGAGATACTGTCTGAAGAGAATTGTTCAACTTGGCAGAATTGCAACCGTTCCACAAATTGCTGCAGATTTCGATGCTGGACCATCAACAAGTGTCAGCGTGCGAACCATTCAGTGAAACATCATCGACATGGATTTTCGGAGCCGAAGGCTCACTCTTGTACCCTTATGACTACACGACACAAAGCTTTACGCCTCGCCTAGGCCCGTCAACACCGACATTGGACTGTCTGTGACTGGAAACTTGTTGCCTGGTCGGACGAGACTCGTTTCAAATGGTATCTAGCGGATGGACGTTCACGGATATGGAGACAACCCCGGGAATCCATGGTAACTGGATGTCAGCAGGGGACTGTTCGAGCTGGTGGAGGCCCTGTAATGGTGTGGGGTGTGAGCAGTTGGAGTGGTATGGGACCCCTGATACGTCTAGATACCACTTTGACAGGTGACACGTACGTAAGCATCCTGTCTGATCACCTGCATCCATTCACGTCACTGTGCATTCCGACGACCTAGGGCAATTCCAGCAGGACAATGCGACCCACACATGTCCAGAAATGCTACTGAGTGGCACCAGGAACACTTTTCTGTGTTTAAACACTTCGCTGGCCACCGAACTCCCGAGACATGACCATTATTGAGCATATCTTCGATGCTTTGCAGCGTGCTGTTCAGAAGAGGTCTCCATTCCCTCGTACTCTTACGGATTTATGGACAGCCCTGCGGGATTCATTGTGTCAGTTCCTTCTAGACCTACTTCAGATATTAGTCAAGTCCATGCCACCTCGTGCTGCGGCTTTTCTGCGTTCTCGCGGGGCCCTACACTGTATTAGACAGGTGTGACAGTTTCTTTGGCTTTTCAGTATATTATGATATTCTTTT
This sequence comes from Schistocerca piceifrons, assembly GCF_021461385.2. NCBI lineage: Eukaryota > Metazoa > Arthropoda > Insecta > Orthoptera > Acrididae > Schistocerca > Schistocerca piceifrons. The sequence goes on along the minus strand of NC_060143.1, from coordinate 314,646,981 downwards.
AGTGGGTATGGTGTTAACAGGAATACTTCTGAGATCTTTGGAGTTCTGATAATGATCTGTATTTGGTTTTACTAAAAACGTTGCTGCCGCTATTGCTTTATTCAGTGTCTGTAGCTGTGTTACATTTCCTGTGTGTTAAAATTCTTGTGTCCTCCGCATTGCGTATATTGTTAATGACATATCCATTGACTTTCATACGTTTTTCTGTATTTGATGTGGGTTGTCTGAAGATTGCCTCCGAATAATAGTCAAATGTGGGAACAGACATAGCCTTGTCTTATTCCTCGCATTATTTTAATATCTCCTAATGTTTCTGTGTGACAGCTGATAATATCGTTTGTTGCCAATATGAGTTTTTGATTATCCTTATGTCCTCCTGGTCGCTTTCACTTTCTTCCAGTAGATTCACCAATTCATCGTGCCACACATTCAGAATAGACATTTCGTAATCCATGAACCACAGCACTCCATCTTGATTCATATGTACGCATTTTCGTATCAGAAATTTCAATGTAAAAAGGCCTTTGAGACCTATGCCGTAACGGTATCCAAACTGATTTTCACTCATATTGTATTCTTGTTTTTGGTTTATTTCACTGTGAACGATTTGAGGAAAATCTTTACCGTGTGCAACATGAAGCATATCGTCCTTCGTTCAGAACATTCATTACGATTAATCTTTTTTGTACCATTACAAAAGTAGATTTTAGCCATTCTTGTGCAATGCATCATCTATCGTATGTAGTGTTGTTTAAATCAGCTAGCACCTGCAATTGTGAGTTTTCTATCAGCCTTAGGAGTTCCATTGGTATTTCATCTGGACCAGGTGACTTCCTCGTTTGTGCGCATTTTAGTGCGTATTCCACTTCGCTTTTTGTAATGGGTGAACCGCATACTGATATCTCCTGTTTCAGCTCGTCTCTGTCGTCTTCGAAAATTTCTTTTACATATTCTTCCCATCTCCTTAACTTCTGACTAGTATTTAGGGTTAAGTTTCTTGTTAAACTGTGGTTTTTCCTTCTGGCCTTTCCTGTAACTTCTTTATTCCTTCAGTGGATTCCAAAAATATCGTATCTTTTATCCAACTCTTCTGCTTTCTCACATTTCTCTTTCATATAGTATTTCTCATAGTGAATTACCTTCAATCTGATTTTCTGGTATTCCTTTAGATTTTTCTTTGTTAATTATTTCACATTTCCTTCTTTCATCCATCGTAGACAGGATCTCATATGACATTCATTTGTATTTTCCAGTTCGTTTTGTGTTACTGATTTTTGTCTGTGCTAGTTTCAGGTAAAGTCTCTTTCATTGTTTTCAGTCGTCGTCAACAGTGCTACCTTTTCTCGCGTGAGCTAGTTTTGTTTTTATATTATCCTTCATTCTTGTTTCTACTGCCTTTTCTTTGAGTAATTCTGTAGTATTTTTTGAGGGAGTTTTCTGTTTGAATTTTTAAAATCTTACTCCAAGCGTGCTACGAGAGGATAATGGCCAGAGTTTATGTCCCGCTTTAATGGCATTTCTGTACTTTTAGGTCAGTTTGATACCTAATAATATGTTATGTGGAATGTCTTGACGCTGTTCATGTATATAATCGACATCTGAGCAGTTTCTACGATGTATTCATTATTACAAATCTGTTTTGTGGAGAGAACTCTATTAATCTTTCACCGTGTGCTTTCCTGACAACTAGTCTATGGTTCCTTGCACATTCATCAACTTTTGCTTGTCTAAATTATTGTAATATATTCTTTCTTCGTTTTTTAGAACCGTACCTAGATCACCGTAAAACTGCTCGAATTCACTGTCGGTATTACATAGATCTTAACGTGTTTGTGAATTAAATTGTACCAGAATAATCCGTTCACAGAATCGTAATACCTGTAAAACTGATTTGACAGTGATTTCTTTTATAAATGTGCAGACTGATATCTGTGATATACATATAACAGGTTCCATGTCGCCTTAAAGCTGACATATTTCGTTGCTTAGTCACTGTGTATTGCTGACGTCAATTATGTCTACGCTTAGTCGTATCATTTCCTTAACATTGTTGCCAAATGTACCTGCTCCGATTATATTTAAAAGTAACTATTTTATAACGGAACGTGGGTATTCGTAGTGCCTCCTGCCCACTAAAGATCTCCCAGGTCTTCACAACGAAAATAATTCTTACGTGAATTGCACGTTATGGGGACTGCGTCGAAAAATGGTATATCTGTAATTTTTCTGTGCTAGTTCAGTTGCATAATAATAAATAATTAAGGTTTTCATTTGAAGGAATTTCGAATTTTAGCGAGTCTACTATCTATAGTACTCTCAGTACAAAGGCCACACACTGTTCTGCTACTGGGCGAGGAACCATTGAATAATAAGCTGATTCAAGAATGGCATGGGAAAAGACGTTTGCCACGTTAAGCCAACGGCACACGGGACGAGTAAGCTAATGACGTGGCGCTCTACGAATTTTGTGAATCACTTACTGCTACTTACTTTGAGGATCCGTTTCGTAACGTAAAACACGATATATCACGCGTGCAAACAAAGTTGACACTCGGCGCGGTGGCTGATGGGAGCGACCGTAAAGGCATTTCCGAATTACAGTAGCTCCCGTCATCCACCGCGCCGACTGTCAACTTTGTTTGCGCGAGTAATAAGTTGTGCGATATTTCGGTAACGTGCTACATAAACTAGAACCAATAGGAGGCGAGAACACTCACTACGTCACAAGCAGAAAACTGTATTTTTCGCGTCCATTAGAAGCACTAAGTCCATGTTCGATGAGTTCTATGTTATGCGTTACACCCTATGAATATATGCTGTCTGCAAGCAACAGCGCATGAATGTCCCGAAAACGAATCATTGTTCGTACGATTTATTGTAATAAAATGACGGGAAACGTCATCAGTGGTTAAAGAATTTTCGTATTTAGTTATTTTCGCGTTATGAGAGTAAGGCGACGATCCGTTGAAAAATCCCAGAAATGTGTCGTTCTTGTCAGGATTTTTTATATTTAAATGCCTGTTGACATTTAAGCTATAAAAACTTTAGAAGACTGTAACATAAAATATGACGTCAATAATACGATCTCGCTACTACCAAGAGCTGCTGCACAGCTTAGTTGGTTGAGGCACCGGCGGTTCGCATCCATAATATACACTCCTGGAAATTGAAATAAGAACACCGTGAATTCATTGTCCCAGGAAGGGGAAACTTTATTGACACATTCCTGGGGTCAGATACATCACATGATCACACTGACAGAACCACAGGCACATAGACACAGGCAACAGAGCATGCACAATGTCGGCACTAGTACAGTGTATATCCACCTTTCGCAGCAATGCAGGCTGCTATTCTCCCATGGAGACGATCGTAGAGATGCTGGATGTAGTCCTGTGGAACGGCTTGCCATGCCATTTCCACCTGGCGCCTCAGTTGGACCAGCGTTCGTGCTGGACGTGCAGACCGCGTGAGACGACGCTTCATCCAGTCCCAAACATGCTCAATGGGGGACAGATCCGGAGATCTTCCTGGCCAGGGTAGTTGACTTACACCTTCTAGAGCACGTTGGGTGGCACGGGATACATGCGGACGTGCATTGTCCTGTTGCAACAGCAAGTTCCCTTGCCGGTCTAGGAATGGTAGAACGATGGGTTCGATGACGGTTTGGATGTACCGTGCACTATTCAGTGTCCCCTCGACGATCACCAGTGGTGTACGGCCAGTGTAGGAGATCGCTCCCCACACCATGATGCCGGGTGTTGGCCCTGTGTGCCTCGGTCGTATGCAGTCCTGATTGTGGCGCTCACCTGCACGGCGCCAAACACGCATACGACCATCATTGGCACCAAGGCAGAAGCGACTCTCATCGCTGAAGACGACACGTCTCCATTCGTCCCTCCATTCACGCCTGTCGCGACACGACTGGAGGCGGGCTACACGATGTTGGGGCGTGAGCGGAAGACGGCCTAACGGTGTGCGGGACCGTAGCCCAGCTTCATGGAGACGGTTGCGAATGGTCCTCGCCGATACCCCAGGAGCAACAGTGTCCCTAATTTGCTGGGAAGTGGCGGTGCGGTCCCCTACGGCACTGCGTAGGATCCTACGGTCTTGGCGTGCATCCGTGCGTCGCTGCGGTCCGGTCCCATGTCGACGGGCACGTGCACCTTCCGCCGACCACTGGCGACAACATCGATGTACTGTGGAGACCTCACGCCCCACGTGTTGAGCAATTCGGCGGTACGTCCACCCGGCCTCCCGCATGCCCACTATACGCCCTCGCTCAAAGTCCGTCAACTGCACATACGGTTCACGTCCACGCTGTCGCGGCATGCTACCAGTGTTAAAGACTGCGATGGAGCTCCGTATGCCACGGCAAACTGGCTGACACTGACGGCGGCGGTGCACAAATGCCGCGCAGCTAGCGCCATTCGACGGCCAACACCGCGGATCCTGGTGTGTCCGCTGTGCCGTGCGTGTGATCATTGCTTGTACAGCCCTCTCGCAGTGTCCGGAGCAAGTATGGTGGGTCTGACACACCGGTGTCAATGTGTTCTTTTTTCCATTTCCAGGAGTGTATAAGGTTGTGAGATCTTCCTGTGAGGTTAATATAAGTAATTTCTGTAATATTTGTAGTTATGCACATGTAAGTGCGCTCTTTGTCTGGTGTGAGTTTGTTCTTTTTGGATAACTTCTATAAGCTGACGTCCTTATTGAGTGGGCATGCACCTTTCATTTTTGTCTTATTGCACGTTCACAGATATTGAAGTTTGTATCTATGTACGTCATCGACAGAATAACGTGACTAGCATATGGTCAAGAGAGATGTACGTTTCAGTAGATCTTATGTAGGATTTCTACGTGCGCCCATTTTCGTGAACAAACTGTATAATTAGCGAGCCAAATAAAGTCGACAGCTGTCGGTGGAGAGAGTTGAGAGCCCAAAATCAGGTTAACTAGCCCGTCCCGTGTGCCTAAGGCGTTGTGTCTCTGCATGCACGTCAACACTGACTGCCTCATCGGCGTGAAAAAGGCTTGAGAGGCGTACAGCTAGCGACGAGCACGTACAGATACAGCGCGCCGCTGGGACCGAAGGGGCGGGAGGAAGCGAGCACCGCTAGGGCTTCACACACAACTGGCTGCCGCCGTATGCTGCTGCCTGCTTCTGCGTCGTGTGCATGATTACAAATTCATAACAAGAAACATGCTACCGAACAAATGCATAAACGAAAATTAAAAAAATGACGAACTATCATCTGAAGAGAAATGAACACTACTTCTTGGTCATTTCGGTGTCATTAAAACTAAATGCGAAAGAAATAACGTCGACAACGTTGTCATGAGAGACGGAGCATCAGATCCTTTTTCAAAGGAACGTTCCTTGGCTGATCCTTTTGTAACATATAAAAATTTAAAAGAAAGGCGCTTCCGATCACCCTGCAGCGAATGGTTAATAGGAATAACACTGTCAACCTTTGAATAACAAGGTAGTGTAAATAATTACCCTAGTCCATCTAATTTTTCATCCCATGTTCATACTACTTGCGTCTCAGGTGGGAGCCTTTGTTTACCTTTTCATTCAGTACTGTTGTTCATTGAGGAGGTTATTGTTCCGACGTAAAGGCAAGCGCCAGCATGATGGTCAAGAACATTAGAGCACAGAGGGCTGTGGCACCGCATCAGCCAATTGCACACTGACCGACCCCTCTCCAGGACGACAATGCTACGGTAGTGCCAGCGAGACGAAGAGGACATAACAGGTGCGCTCCCTGGCTGTGGCCCAGTTGAAGACTAGCCGTTCTATGAGCTCTACAGTAGCGACTTAGGAACTGTATAATTTCACTTGTATTAGGCATTGTATATACTGAAGAGATCTTAGTTGTCTGTCGCCATTTGCTTGCGACACATCAATATAAATTTCTGGAAGATAAGTGTTGTCATTTAATTTCTGTAAATAAAATTCATTAACACGATATACTTGAATTGTTGTCTAGCAATCCGAGAAAGCAGGACACAACTGTGCAACTTTCTCAGGCTCCATTCTCCGCCTTCCTTTAGCAGGTAAATTAGGGAATTTATTCCATCAGGGTAAAAAGAGTCACACCACCTTGTTATTAACGTTTAATTTTTTTAAGTAGGTGGTACGTTTCTTTGCAGACATAGAAAATGTCTTTCGACAAATTACGAGGGTAACCCCAAAAGTAAAGTCTCCTATTTTTTTTAAGTACAGAACTTTGTTTGTGTGGCAGTTGGTCACACTGTCATGAAGAGTGCTTCACGCGCTGTGTGTAAACATGCACACGCCGCACTGAGGCGCTCAGTCTTGCCCTGGCAGCCGTTGAGAATGGAGCTCCCGTTGGATGTTACCGCCAAGTGCGAATTGCGCGCAGTTATTCGGTTTTTGAACACAGAGGGCACTGCGCCGATTGAAATCCATCGCCAGTTGAAGGAAGTGTATGGTGAGTTGTGCATGGATGTCAAAAATGTTCGTAACGGGTGTAGAGAGTTTGCAGCTGGTCAGACCGAAATTCACGACGAACAAAGGAGCGGGAGACTGTCAGTTTCTGAGGAGACAGTGTTGAAGGTTGAGCAAAGCATGCGTGAAGATCGGTGGATCGCCCTGGATGACCCCTGCACGTTGGTTCCTGAGGTTTCCCGAAGCACCGCTCACAGAATTTTAACGGAAACATTGAACTTCCGGAAGGTGTGCGCAAGATGGGTGCCACGCATGATGATTGAGGACCACATGCGGCAACGAGCTGATGCTTCCTGCGCATTTCTTCACCGCCTTGCAGCCGAACAGGACAATTTTCTGGATTCAGTTGTCACGGGTGATGAAACCTGAGCATACCACTTAACACCTGAGACCAAGAAACTACCACGCCATTGGCGGAATCCTTCTTCGCCAAAGCCGCGAAAATTCAAACAAACACAGTCTGCCGGAAAAGTCATGACAACCGTTTTTTGGGATGGGAAAGGGGTATGTATGGTTGGTCGACTTTATGGCCACCGGGACCACAATTATGCTGACAGGTACTGTGAGACTCTGAAAAAACTCTAACGGGCAATTCAGAACCGGAGAAGAGGAATGTTGAGCAAAAGCGTACACATTCTCCATGACAGCACTCGCCTACACATCGCTCGGCAAACCGTTGCTCTCCTGCAACAGTTTCAGTGGAACACAATCATCCACCCACCCTATAGTCCTGACTTGGCGCCCAGTGACTATCACCTCTTCCCTAGGTTAAAAGAACATTTGGCCGAATAGCAATTCAGCTCCGACGACGAGGTGAAAGAAGAGGTTCATAACTTTCTGAACAGCATGGCGGCGAGCTGGTATGACATGGGCATACAAAAACTGCCACAGCGTCTACAAAAATGCATCGACAGAAATAATGATTATGTCGAAAAATAGCTAAATGTTCAAGCTGTAAATACGTAAACCATTGTAGAAATAAACAGGTGTGTGCACTTATAAAAAAAATAGGAGACCTTACTTTTGGGATTACCCTCGTATTAAGAACGATGCAGGAAATAATAAGAGAATTTGACTGTCAAGAGGATGGAAATGAATATTATAGTGACCCAGACGAAGATGTTTGTGAACTAGAAGATGCTTGCATAACAGACGACAAGGAGGATGACGAATTTGATGTAACGCCTTTTGAGGTTGATTCATCAAATGAAGGTGATCAGCAGGTCAAGAAAATTGTGTATGGCAAAAATATACTCTTTCAATAAAGAAACGTCGAGATGCCGGCATAGAATATAGTGGTACAAATAACTAGCGCGTTAAGCGAAGCAAGAAACGAAACGTCTCTCCTGAAATTATTTGAATTGTTGTTTACTAATGACATGGTTTCTCTAATAGTCGTATACACAAACCAAAAAATTGTTGATACCGCGGCAAAATGTACATCTCCCCATCCGTATATTAGAAATACTAACCAAAAAGAAGTAAAAGCATTATTTAGCGTACTTTTTACGAGTAGGGCTCTAAAAATGATCATGTCAGTTTTGCTGATACGTGGTCTGTGGTGTGTGGGTCCCCATTTTTCCGTGGTGTAGCCACGAAAAAACGGTTCGAATTTTTGATAATCCAAGATATGGTGACCAAAATATTCGATTGCAAAGAAGAAGAGCAGACAAGTTCACTAAATTCCGTGACTTGGTGTGTATGGTTGTCAAGCGTAGTCAAGAACTGTACACTCTCTCGGCCCTCCCTAACTATTGGCGAGACACTCCTTATATTCAAAATATATCTGCCAAGCAAATTGGATTAAAATGGGCTAAAGATACTCTCTTTATGTGACTCGAAGATGTATTACTTTTATGGGGGCAAGCCATCTTTAGGAAAAGAGAATAAGGATAAATATGTTTAGATTCTTACATATTATGTAATGAAATCATGCAAATCCATCAATTATGGAACCAATCGGAACGTTACGATGGACAGCTGGTTTGCTTCTTGTGACGTAAGCGACAAACTGGCTCACAAAAATTTGACAGTGGTCGGCTCCTTACGCATAGACAAATCACAAATTTCAAAACTCCTGCTTCAAACCAAGAGCAGGCCGTTCATTTACAGAAAAGAAAAAATTACGGAACCATACGTTCTCGAAAAAAAAAAAAAAATAAATAAAAACGTTATTTTATTTCACCTATGCATGAGATGGATGAAGTAGATGAGGAAGCAAAGAAATCGAACATAGTATTTTCTACAATGATGACAAAGGAAGAGTCGATGTATTTTACTACACCACAGTGAGGTACAGCACGAAAAACCAAGCGTTGGTCTATCCGATATATGTATGGGCTTTAGATGCGTCAGGGATAAACACCTATGTCTTGTATAGAGGGAATGGCGGCACAAACACCCGAACAGTTTTCTCAAGTCTTTGGCATTTGGAATGGCCGAAGGAGAAATGAAAGACACGTTTCATAAAAAAAAAAGAACCTAAAGAGCATCACATAACCACGCAACAGATTTTGACACATTTTGGGAGCGATATTCCAGGATCTACAACACAACCAGAACCAATCGCAAAGAAAGTGGACGATGCTTTCTTTGCGTTCGGAAAAAGTTCGCTTGAATGCTGTGTCTGCTAGAAACCAGAGTGCCGAGACCATCGGAAAAATACTTGTCAAAATTGTCATAGCAGTTTGGGTTGAAAACGTTTCATGTATTCAAAATTTCATCAAATTGCGAAATTAATTTATAAAATCATTTCCTTGTACATAATGAATATTTTTATTCGTAGTTGTTAGCATTATACTTTTTTTACAAATATACATATTATTTATCATACTGTGCTAAATAATACATGTTCAATTCATTGATTCTTCTTACGGTTCATGATATGTTGTACTGTGTTTCATAACGCCCTAATAAAGACGTTAATTGAAAGCAAAATATACGTGCTATCTGATATCACAACAGTGATATAGTAAAGTACATTGACATATTTTTTATTGACTTTGTCATATTGTAAAACGTGTTGCGTGTTGCTTGTTTATTACTTTACATAACTCCAGAACTTTTATTTAAATAGAGATAAGATTAGAGATAAGATTAGACGGGTAGGTCACATAACTAATGATGAAGTATTGAATAGAATTGGGGAGAAGAGGAGTTTGTGGCACAACTTGACAAAAAGAAGGGACCGGTTAGTAGGACTTGTTATGATGCATCAAGGGATCACAAATTTAGCATTGGAGGGCAGCGTGGAGGGTAAAAATCGTAGAGTGAGACCAAGAAATGAATACACTAAGCAGATTTAGAAGGATGTAGGTTGCAGTAGGTACTGGGAAATGAAGAAGCTTGCACAGGATTGGGTAGCATGGAGAGCTGCATCAAACCAGTCTCAGGACTGAAGACCACAACTACAACAGAGATAATTTAGAAAAACGTAGGGTAAGTTTTTACCCTTCCTTGCTATTTATGTCTCGGAATTCGCATCCTGTTTTTCTACAGTTAATACTATCATTTTCTCTGCGAATGCTCTCTCTCTCTCTCTCTCTCTCTCTCTCTCTCTCTCTCTCTCTCTCTCTCGTACTCGTGCCGGGGATCAGCTTGAGGCTGCGAGCAATGAGTGTGGTGGGCAGGGAGCGCTTAATAAGTAGTGTGCAACAAGTTGAGAATTTGGTTTGGACGGGAAGCGTGCTCAGATAGCCGAAGCGGTTGAGGCGACCGTTCGCCTAAAGCGCGAAATCTGGTTTCGAGTCCCGCCCCGGCGCAGATTTTCACTTGTCGCTATTGAATTCATTTCAGTGTCCAATTGCGGGCGATGTCATAATTTCTATTTCATCTCGTCGTGTACGAGGGATCAAGAATGATGTCTATTCTTTCAGACATATCCGGAAAAACAGACGCCACACATAAAAACTAACTAATGTTTTTGCTATTTATTGGTCTTTGGGGTGAAATGGGACATGTAAAAGTCTGTTTAGGATCTAAGAGAATAAGAAACAAAATGTGCGTGGTTCAAAAAAGTGTTAGTCTTTAAAACAAATAAAAATATTGAATGAATTGTGGATTTTTGTCCTGTTATCCAAATAAATATACGTTAATTCAGTGACATCATGTTTAAAAATAATGTGTTTGAAGCTACATGTCATGTCCCAGATGTAAAGAAGAGCTTTCGACAACATATCCTTAACTAAAACCGACTCCTCATATGTTAAAATAAACGTACTTAATAGGCCTTGTTCTTTTTTAAAAAAGATATAAATGTATCCGTTCCCTTCTAAATAACACATTTTACATGCATTTACAATCTAAATGATTGCTTACTTTTTCGATATATTTTAATCACAGCATAATCTCCCAAGTTTAGAACTGTGGCGGGTGGTTCTTCATTTCCGTCAAGTTCTAGGTCTTTTTCTGAATAAACATTGAAGATAACTGTTTGTATAAAACCCACAAATTCCGAAAACATAACCCTACTTTTTTAATTAGCCGAAACCCAAGTCAGATTAAACTGAACTTTAGGTTAACTTGCTTACCATGCACTTATATAAAAACGACACATTTCAGATCGGTGATTACTGGAGTAGCTACGCTCTACCAAAACTACAGTTCGGTAGGTTTGGTACACTACATAAATGACATAGTAAATGATACGATACCAGTGGTATTAGTAAAATTGGTAGGGAAAGAAAAAAAAAGGTGTAATAGAGAAAATAAGAGCCGTCGTTTTTCTTTGTTTGGTTGTTGGTTAGAACTGCACGTCAATGAGTGTTCGTCCATAGTGTATTTTTTGTCCTTACAGAATTACATTAATATATCTCTTAACCTCTGCACTTTTGTGTAATCAAACCAATTACTTTTTATCCCAGTGCAGTGTATATGGACAAACATAAAAAACATATAATTATTATTGTTATTTTGTACTCAGTAGAACGTTGTTCGTCATAATCAAATGCATAAGTTTTCTGTTATTACTGATAAATGCGATAGTTATTTATGAATGTGAGAAAAATGTTACATATGAGTTCGACGAAATATTGAAGTGGTGTTTGATATACTTTTTGTTATGCGTTTTCTTATATTACCTTTTTGTTGAGGAAATTGCGTTTTCTAGCGCTATATTCTAAATTTGTATTGTTTTCTTAATTTTTACTTCGATATTCCTCTGTTTCACCGTCCAGATCAAAAATTTTCGAATAAAACGAGAATTAAACACTGACAATTTCAGTTTCTGCGATAAATACTGTTTATTCTCGAGTAACAGACAGGAGGCTTCCTATGTAGAACAAAAATGTTCCATAGCTTACCCTGTTCATCGCTTCCGTGTTTCAAGGTAATCTAGTAAGACACTGATCGCATACATAAAGAAAGCCATCATTATGAGGTTACACCCGATAGGTATGCAACGCATCCTATGTACAGGTAATGCGCGTACAACCTTATTTGACCAAATCTACTGGAAGTACTATCATAGTCTACGCTTACTTGTGGAAGCGTACTGTCGTTTTACAACTCTAGTAATTACAAATAAATTTTGAAGTAAGTAAATTCAGCACGACATCCGACGTCCGTCATATAGTGAACGCAGTATTGATCGACAGTGTCGCTAACTTTAAAATTTATAATTCCCCTGCTCACTACCAAAGTAGACAAACAAATTTTTGAATAATATTTCTACACTACTGACCATTAAAATTGCTACACCACGAAGATGACGTGCTACAGACGCAAAATTTGACATGAGGAAAGTTTCCAACCGATTTCTCATACACAAACAGCAGTTGACCGGCGTTGCCTGGTGAATCGTTGTTGTGATGCCTCGTGTAAGGAGGAGAAATGCGTACCATCACGTTTCCGACTTTGATAAAGGTCGGATTGTAGCCTATCGCGATTGCGGTTTATCGTATCGCGAAATTGCTGCTCGCGTTGGTCGAGATCCAATGACTGTTAGGAGAATATGGAATCGGTGGGTTCAGGAGGGTAATACGGAACGCCGTGCTGGATCGCAACGGCCTCGTATCACTAGCAGACGAGATGACAGCCATCTTATCCGCATGGCTGTAATGGATCGTGCAGCCACGTCTCGATCCCTGAGTCAACAGATGGGGACGTTTGCAAGACAACAACCATCTGCACCAACAGTTCGACGACATTTGCAGCAGCATGGACTATCAGCTCGGAGACCATGGCTGCGGTTACCCTTGACGCTGCATCACAGGAGCGCCTGCGATGATGTACTCAACGACGAACCTGGGTGTACGAATGGCAAAACGTCATGTTTTCGGATGAATCCAGGTTCTGTTTACAGCATCCGTGTTTGGCGACATCGCAGTGAACGCACATTGGAAGCGTGTATTCGTCATCGCCATACTGGCGTATCACCCGGCGTGATGGTATGGGGTGCCATTGGTTACACGTCTCATTCACTTCTTGTTCGCATTGACGGCACTTTGAACAGTGGACGTTACATTTCAGATACGTTACGACCCGTGGCTCTACCCTTCATTCGATCCCTGCGAAATCCTACATTTCAGCAGGATAATGTACTAGCGCATGTTGCAGGTCCTGTACGGGCCTTTCTGGATACAGAATGTGCTGCCCTGGCCAGCACATTCTCCAGATCTCTCACCAATTGAAAACGTCTGGTCAATGGTGGCCGAGCAGCCGGCTCGTCACAATACGCCAGCCACTACTCTTCATGAACTGTGGTATCGTGTTGAAGCTGCATGGGCAGCTGTACCTGTACACGCCATCGAAGCTCTGTTTGACTCAATGGCCAGGCGTATCAAGGCCGTTATTACGGCCAAAGGTGGTTGTTCTGGGTACTGATTTCTCAGGATCTATGCACCCAAATTGCGTGAAAATGTAATCATATGTCAGTTCTAGTATAATATATTTGTCCAATGAATACTCGTTTATCATCTGCTTTTCTTCTTTATGTAGCAGTTTTAATGGCCAATAGTGTGTTTGTGCTTCAGACACGACAGCATGGAACTTCTGTGGAAGTTTAGTTACTGTTCATCCACTGTTTTCTGTTCACTCCATTTTACGACGCCGGATCACCTCAGCATTGAAGCAGTTTGTTCTTGTTTAGGACGGTGACAGACAAGTTTCTTCGAACGGCGTCTGGGGGACGGATGAGAACAGTGAGGGATCACGTGCAGGTTGTGGAAGGCAACCAGAGCGGCGGTCGAGAAACGCAGCCTAACATTCTCTTTTCCCTCTCTCTCCTTATGATTCATAGGGCTTCGTTCCGTCATTGATCAGCTATGGCCATGACCGTCCTCATTGACTGGTTGTCTATTCACCAACTCAAGGGAGTGCCCAATTCTACTCCATACTTGACAGTATATTCAGGTTCTGCCTATTAAACCTTATCTCCCTCGGACGTCCATTGCTTTGGAGTCTACTTCGTATTCCGCTCGACACCGGTACAGCTCAGAATAAAGCAGCGCGAATGATGTAGCGCTATTTGTTTATTGTTTACAAAGCCACGTAAGTCATTGTATTCATTCAGCAATCGTTTGACTGTGGGTTAAATTTATTTATTTGGTTTATTTATTTGTTCACCATTATACAATCTGGTCAGGAACACTCTGAAAAGTTTGTAAGGGTGTCGGAGGGTAAATTGTGCTGAGAAATAATTCTTAAGAGAAAAGTTCTGTACGTTACACCGTTTCAGAGTTAATTAGCATTGAAGTTAGCCAATCAGACCGTTGCGTGCGCAAATTCAAGCGGCCCGTCAGACTGTATCCCCAAACGTGTTCTTCATTTAGTTTCCTAAAACCAAACAAAAGAGCGATACAGAAACTGGACGTGGGACGGTAATAAGGTTCAAACCCGAGCTAAACGCTAAGCAGTCCCATGCGCTATCATCTGCCCTGTGATAATAACTGTCACTATTTTTATATGGTGAGCCGCTTGAATTTACACGCGCAACGGACTGACAGCCTACTAACTTCAGTGCCAATTAACTCGGAAAAAGCGCTACGTATCGAATTTTTTTTAACAATTATTTCTCAGTACAATCTACCCTGCAATGTCCTGAGAAGTATTTCAGACTGTTTCTGGCAACCCTACATAGGTATGCCGTAATTTCATAATAGTCGTCTTTGTTATACAAACTGCAGCGTAATATACAGGGTGGTCCATTGATAGTGACCCGGTCAAATATCTCACGAAGAAACTACAAAGGATGAAACTCGTCTAGCTTGAAGGGGGAAACCAGATGGCGCTATGGTTGGCCCCGTAGATGGCGCTGCCATAGGTCAAACGGATATCAACTGCGATTTTGTAAATAGGAACCCCCATTTTTTATTACATATTCGTGCAATACGTAAAGAAATATGAATGTTTTAGTTGGACCACTTTTTTTGCTTTGTGATAGATGGCGCTGTAATAGTCACAAACATATAAGTACGTGGTATCACGTAACATCCGCCAGTGCGGACGGTACTTGCTTCGTGATACGTTACCCGTGTTAAAATGGACCGTTTACCAATTGCGGAAGAGGTCGATATCGTGTTCATGTATGGCTATTGTGATCAAAATGCCCATCGGGCGTGTGCTATGTATGCTGCTCGGTATCCTGGACGACATCATCCAAGTGTTAAGACCGTTCGCCGGATTGTTACGTTATTTAAGGACACAGGAAGTGTTCAGCCACATGTGAAACGTCAACCACGACCTGCAACAAATGATGATGCCCAAGTAGGTGTTTCAGCTGCTGTCGCGGCTAATCTGCACATCAGTAGCAGACAAACTACGCGAGAATCTGGAATCTCAAAAACGCCGGTGTTGAGAATGCCACATCAACATCGATTGCACCCGTACCATATTTCTGTGCACCAGGTATTTCATGGCGGCGACTTTGAACGTCGTGTACAGTTCTGCCACTGGGCACAAGAGAAATTACGGGACGATGACAGATTTTTTGCACGCGTTCTGTTTAGCGACGAAGCGTCATTCACCAACAGCGGTAACGTAAACAGGCATAATATGCACTATTGGGCAACGGAAAATCCACGATGGCTGCGACAAGTGAAACATCAACGACCTTGGCGGGTTAATGTATGGTGGGGCATTATGGAAGGAAGCATAATTGGCCCCCATTTTATCAATGGCAGTCTAAATGGTGCAATGTATGCTGATTTCCTACGTAATGTTCTACAGATGTTACTACAAGATGTTTCACTTCATGACAGAATGGCGATGTACTTCCAACATGATGGATGTCCGGCACATATCTCACGTGCGGTTGAAGCTGTACGGAATAGCGTATTTCATGACAGGTGGATTGGTCGTCGAAGCACCATATCATGGCCCGCACGTTTACCGGATCTGACGTCCCCGGATTTCTTTCTGTGGCGAAAGTTGAAGGATATTTACTATCGTGATCTACTGACAACGCCTGACAACATGCGTCAGCGCATTGTCAATGAATGTGCGATTGTTACGGAAGGCGAACTACTCGCTGTTGAGAGGAATGTCGTTACACGCATTGCCAAATGTATTGAGGTTGAAGGACATCATTTTGAGCATTTATTGCATTAATGTGGTATTTACAGATAATCACGCTGTAACAGCATGCGTTCTCAGAAATGAGAAGTTCACAAAGGTACATGTATCACATTGGAACAACCGAAACGAAATATTCAAACGTATCTACGTTCTGTATTTTGATTTTTAAAAACCTACCTGTTACCAACCGTTCGTCTAAAATTGTGAACCATATGTTTGTGACTATTACAGCGCCATCTACCACAAAGCGAAAAAAGTGGTTCAACTAAAACATTCATATTCCTTTCGTACTACACGAATATCTAATAAAAAATAGGGTTCCTATTTTTAAAAAACGCAGTTGATATCCGTTTGACCTATGGCAGCGCCATCTAGGGAGCCAACCATAGCGCCATCTGGTTTCTCCCTTGAAGTTATTTGTAGTTTTATGTTTGATGCTTATTTAGTGAGTTATTTTGCCCGCTCACGATCAATGTACCACTCAGTATTGTGGATCTAGTACAAGATACTCATTTTTTATTGTTTATGTGATGTTATGTTGAAACTGTAAGGGGCAGTCAGATAAAAACGAGACAAAGGGGAAAAAGGTAAGCAAAGTGTTTAGTATTTTGAAAGTAATCGGCGTAACTGTTAATCTATTTATTCCACGGTGAGACAAGATAGTCAGTATCTAAATGAATGAATGTTTGCGGTTGCCTCGGAACCATGAAGAAACAAAATCTACGGCCACGAATGTTTTTCTTCGAGGCTCCAAAAATATGAAAATCGCATGGGGAAAAATCGGGCTTGGGAGCGAATCTTCTGCAGCGAGTCGAAACAAACAGACACGCCATCTCCGGAAAAAACTGCGATGAAGTTTTTCTTTGACTGCAAGCGTCCGCGGCTCATTGACTTTCTGGAGCACGGTGTCGCAATTAACGCACAGCAGTACGTGGACACTTTGCAAACATTGAAGCGCGCCATCAATTTCAGACGCCCAGGAATGTTGACGAAGGGCGTTTTTCTGTTGCAAGATAAAGCCTGACCACCGTATCGTCCATCATCGTTTATGGGACAAATGTTGCATGGGGCTACTGGGGCCATAATATGACTTTGGTTTTTTGTTGCTAAGTGGGGTCGCGTCAGAGATATGAAGGTCAATTTTGTTTTTTAAAATGAGATTCTATAGCCTGGTACTTATTTTCTGATAGCGGCTATTGAGACGAATCCAATGATGTGTAACAGTAAGGTCATTGAAGGTCAACGAAGGTCAAAAAGGTGGCATGAACGTCGATTTACAGAAGGCGTTCGAAGTGATGACCATTCGTATCACCGCAGCACTGCAATCTTCTTGTCATGGATTGAGTGGTATTCCTTATCTCTTCGGCACTTATCGAAGCACATGCTCGGACAATTCTCTCTCGTATATAGTGCAAATAGTAAATATTCGCCGAATACGGCGTATCCATCTAACGTGCCATTGGCATGTAAACACTATTCTACGGTTACGCAATACAACACTAATAGGAACAGTAAGACTAGTATCGTCGAATCAAGCGAATGTGAATGATGTATTCCTTCGAAGAACAAGTCGATATGCTTCTCATTTATGGAGATTGCCAACGAAATTCAATGAGAGCTAGAGACTTATACGCTGAAAGATATCCTCAACGTACTGACCCTACACGCCGTATATTTAAATATGTGTATGATAAATTGAGAACAACTGGATCTTTAACGCATCGGAAACATATTCGACAAAGGAAAGTTACCAACGAGGAAATTGGTACTCTTGCCACTGTGGTTCGAGATCCTTGTGTTGGTTCGCTTCAAATCTCAAGGGAATCTGGCATGCGCCAGAGTAGAGCTTTTCGTGTTCTGCATCGCGATAAATATCATCATATCAGTCTCCTCCAAGAATTAACTGGTACTGATTGTATGCGTCGCTTTGAATATTGCCGATGGGCTCAACTTCAGATTCAGAGGGATGACATATTTATTAATTTGATCTTATTTACTGACGAGGCTACATCCACGAACCATGGAAATGTTAATTTGCATAATATGCGTTATTGGGCAACTGAAAATCCATGCTGGCTGCGGCAAGATGCACACCAAAAACCGTGGTCGCTGAATCTATGGACAGAATTCCAACCGTTAAGATTTCCTTCGATGAAATAGGGATTTCATCGAAGGAAATCTTAATGGTTGGAAGTACACCACATTCCTGCAAGAAACATTAGGTCTGTTATTGGAAGAAATACCTTTAGGAACAAGGAAAAGAATGTGGTATCAGCACAATGGGTTTCCGGCACAGTTTTCGCTGATGGCTAGAAATGAGTTGCAGAGACAACTCCCAAATCGTTGTATTGGACGCGGAGGAGATGTGTCGTGGCTGGCTCGTTCGCCAGACTTGACGCCTCTGGATTTTTTGTTGTGGGGATTCGTAAAAGACATTGTTTATAAAGACATTCCAACTACACCTGAAGATATGCGAAGAGAATTGTCAGAGCATGTGCTTCGATGAGTGCCGATGTGATAAGTAATACCACTCAATCTATGATAAGAAGATTGCAGCACTGCATTGATACCAATGGTCATCACTTCGAACACCTTCTGTAAATGGACGTTCATGCCACCTTTGTGACATCCGTTGACGTTCAAAGACCTTACTGTTACACATCATTGGATTCGTCTCGATAGCCTCTTTCAGAAAATAAGTACCAAACTATAGCATCCCATTAAAAAAAAAGAAAAAAAAAAAAAAACAAAGTTGAACTTCATATCTCTGAAGCGACTCCACCTAGCAACAAAAAAACCAACGTCATATTATGGCCCCCGTTGTCCCATGCAACTTTCGTCCCGCAAACTTTTCAGCTCCTATCATACTTTCGGAATTATTCTTGGTGCTAATAGTCACCCTGTATAAGTGTAGCGCTACAGTGGTAAACTGCTTTTGTATACTGAGCAGAATTTTTTAAATCAGATGTTACATATTTGAATGCCGCAATGCCATTGAAAGTGCCCTAGTTGCATTGAAGGCTTGCATTTCTTCCGTATAGCACGAAGTGGCCAGTCCGCATTTTATATCCTCTCTATTTCGGCCATGGTCAGTTATTTTACTGCCCAAATAGCAAAACTCATATACTACTTTAAGTGTCTCGTCTCCTAATTTAATTCTCTCAGCGTCACCTGATTAATTCGGCTACATTCCATTATCCTTATTTTGTTGTTGATGATATTCATCCGACATCCTCCTTTCAAGACGCTGCCCATTCCCTTCAGCTGCTCTTCCAAGCCCTTTGCTGTCTCTGACGGAATTACAGTGTCATCGGAAAATCTCAAAGTTTTTATTTCTTCACTCTGAGAGTTAATTACTACTCTAAATTTTTCGTTGGGTTCCTTTACGGTTTACTCAGTGTGAAGATTGAATAGTATCAGGGATCGGCTATAACCTTGCCTCACTCCCTTCTCAACCACTGCTTCCCTTTTACGCCCCTCGACTCTTATAACTGCCATCAGGTTTTTGTACAAGCTGTAAACAATATTCCGCTTCTTGTATTTTATTCCTGCTACCTTCGGAATATCAAAGAGAGTATTCCAGTCAACTCTGTCAAAAGCTTTCTTCAAAAGCTTGCTTAAAGTCTACGAATACTATAAACGTAAGTTTGCCTTTGCTTAACTTATCTTCTAAGAGAAGTCGTAGGGTTAGTATTGCCTCATATGTTCCTACGTTTCGTCAGAATCTAAATTGATCTTCCCCAGGTCGGCTTCTACCAATCTGAAGGCAAAGGATTTTCTCCTAAAACGACCAACGCTGTCATACAAAGTTCTGTACAATCCAGTTAGACTTTCAGTAGTTTTTCCTCATGCGATATGTGCTACAGAAATTTACGACACCGTTGCCTTGAGCAAAGGCAAATGCTAAGAATGCGTAACTGTTATCGAGAACTATCGCTTGAAAGTCCTTGAATTAGAAAACTGCTCGTGCGTGGTTATTATCGTGCACAGAGCCCTAACTATCGCTTCTAAGTCCTTGAAATACTAAGCCACTGGATGTGTGTCACTTAAAGATGACCTGGTTCTGATTTTGTGTGTGTGTATGTGTGTGTGTGTGTGTGTGTGTGTGTGTGTGTGTGTGTGTGAAAGACTTCCACTCTGCTGGAAAGGTTCTATGTTCAATCTTACGTTAAAAATGTCTAAGATCGCCGTATGATAATGTGCGAGTTCGTGTTGTTACGACGCTCCCCTGTAGTAATGTATAAAGCAATTCCATGCACGAACGTGAAAAATTGTTATTTAAGTCAAGTGAACTTTTTTAGCAACGACATCTCAAAAGTAGTGCAGCCATAATGAGTGGAATAGAAGATCGTACAATAAAAATTTTAATTACTGATATGTTTCCATTGTATCCTCGACGAAAACGTGACTAGCTGAAAGAATAATTTTATTGCCTTCACTTAACATTAGTAATTTAGATGTTTTCATACTTAGAACTTTCTCATTATAGTCAGTCACAATTGTTCCACAAAACAAAAATTACACCGGTACATTCTCTTCAAAAAGCGGTTTACGTATGTAAAACGATACATCAGTGCGTAATTACACTCGCATATTTCATCTCACACAATGGTCTGAGTTATCTTCCAGTCATAGAATGAAATTAAAACTGTGCAAGTGGGCTGTATGTGCCGGCAACTACATCTCACTCCCGCCACCATACAACTTCCAACTAATAACCGAGAAGGACAAAGATTGTGTGTACATCAAAGAAAATATTTTACGTAGCAGATGACTTACTGATAATCTTTTTGAAGTTTGTAATTAGTGGTTTTTAATGTTGATGACTTCAAATGCACATTACATTAAATAAACAAATTTCGAACTAAAACCAATATATGAAAAATAATTAAATTATTTAAAAAATAACGATGCTGGTATTATTCATTTTATTAAAAACTGAAGTAATACTAATTTTTAATTTGTTTTTATCGTGCAATAAATTTATAATACAATACATCATTAATTCTCTGTAAACAGTATGTTTTTGTGGTGAAGTTCCATTGTAACATGGTAACAAACAGTAAAACAGGCCGTCTACATTTACATCTAAACTCCGCAAGTCACCTTAGGTGTGTAGCGGAGGGTACTTTGAGGGTTTTTTTTCCAGTCGCGTTTAGTTCGGGGGAAGAATAATTGGTGGTAAGTCTATGGGGGTTCGAACCTCTCTACTTTAACCGTCATGATATTTCCGCAAGACGTACGTTAGAGGAAGTAGTACACTATGTGAAAATGACTTGAGAATGACTTTCAAGTTTGTGGCGCCCTCCATCGGAAATACTGGAATTCAATATTGTGTTGGCCCACCCTTAGCCTTGATGACAGCTTCCACTCTCGCAGGCATACGTTCAATCAGCTGCTCGAAGGTTTCTTGGGGAATGGCAGTTCATTCTTCACGGAGTGCTGCACTGAGGAGAGGTATTGATGTCGGTGAGGCCTGGCACGAAGCCGGCGTCCCAAAACATCCCAAAGGTGTTCTGTAGGGCTCTCTGCAGGCCAGTTCATTACAGGGATGTTACTGTCGTGTAACCACTCCACCACAGGCCGTGCATTACGAACAGGTGCTCGATCGTGTTGAAAGATGCAGTCGCCATTCCCGATTTGCTCTTCAACAGTGGGAAGCAAGAAGGTGCTTAAAACATCAACATGACAGTGCCACGCAAAACAACAAGCCCCCTCCATGAAAAACACGACCACACCATTACATCGCCGAATTTTACTGTTGGCACTACACACGCTGGCAGATGACGTTCACCGGGCATTCGCCATACCCACACCGTCTCGTCGGATCGTTACATTGTGTACCGTGATTCTTCATTCCACACAACGTTTTTCCACTGTTCAGTCGTCCAATATTTACGCTCCTTACAAGCGTTGCTTGGTTTGGCATTTACCGGCGTGATGTGTGGCTTATGAGCAGCCGATCGACCATGAAATCCAAGTTTTCTGACCTCCCGCCTAACTGTCATAGTATTTGCAGTGGATGCTGCTACAGTTTGAAATTCCTGTGTGATGGTCTGGATAGATGTCTGCCTTTTTCACATTACGACCCTGTTCACCTGTCGGCGGTCTCGTGTCAGTCAACAGGCGAGGTCGGCCTGTACGCTTTTGTGCTGTACGTCTCCCTTCAAGTTTCCACTTCACTATCGCATCGGAAACACTGGGGGATTTTTAGGAGTGTGGGGGTGTCTGAATACTTTTGAGCACATAGTGTATATTGGTTGTCTCTTCAAGGAAAGGCTTCATTCGAAATTTTAACAGCCATACTGTGATGTAGAACGCTTCTCTTGTAACGTCTGCCACGGAGGTTCGCTGTCTCCCTGCCGCTTTTGCGCTTACTAAATGAGTCTGTAACGAAAGCCGCTGCTCTTCTTTCGATCTTCTCTATTTCCTGTGTCAGTCCTATCTGCTACGTACTCCAGATTGACGAACAGTATTCAAGTACTGGTTGAACGAGGGTTCTTCAAGTTTCCCCCTTTGTTCCTGTAGCTTCTTCCAGTGAATCTCAGCCTGCGATCTATATTACTTTAGTTTTATGCGATTATTGTACATTAAACCGCTCCCAACGCTTTCTCATGGGTATTTTACGAATCTGACTGCGTGCAGATTGGTTCTGCAGTTGTGCACACCATACAGTAATGGGTCTTCCTGTCTGGTTATGCGCAATATGTTGAGGGTCAACTGCCAATCCACGTACCAAGGTTAGATCCTCTGCAGATCTTCCGGCATTTCGTTATATTTTTCTAGTGTTTCGGTTTGCCTGTTTACAAAAGCATCCATAGAAAATCCTAGTAGACCTTCCGACGTTATCCACTTGGTCCTACATACAGGATGTTCCAGAAGTGTTGCGAAAAACTTCGGAAGATTGCAGATGTTGGCTTGACGAGAGGAACCCATGTCCTGAACGTCATCCAACGACGCTACAAACATCGAAGTTACAGGCTCCGGCACCTGCCACTAGAACATCCCTTCAACTGCAGACGTGACTTTGTACGCTGCCAAACCGTAAACGGAATGTCTCGCAGTGTTTTTTGCTATTCAGTGACCGCGTCCGATCGCCAGAGGTGAAGATTGAGTTACGCGCTGCGTAGACAGGTCTTATCTCCTATGAATGAGGTGTTCTGTAGTCTCGGTGGATGAGTGTTTCGAACACGTGTTTCCATCCGCAGTTTATTTTTCTCCTGGAACCCTCTAAAATGTCCAGTGTTTGTCAGTATACAGGAGAAACATAAAATGCGTCAACGCACAAACTTACGTGTGCCGCTGAATGGCTGGTTTGGCGCCTGTAACTTAGATGCTCTGTAGAGTCGTTGGATGACGTTTCGGACACGGGTTCCTGTCCTCAGTTTGTTCCTCAAGATACCCTCTACAACATCTCCAAGTTTGTCTCGCCATATCTGGGACACTCCGAGAAAAGTAATGGTTTTATAGTACTCTCTTGATGTATATCAAAATTACTTTTACGCCTGAAGATTTCTCTCTGTTAAGAATGACCTGCTGTGTTCTGTTTGCTATGGCTTCTTCAGTCCAATCACATAGTATGTCTGATATTACGTACTCGCGTATTTTATTCATTAAACGGCAGTGTGGAACTGTGTCGAACAGGTTCTGGAAGTCCAACAGCACGGCATCAACGTGGGTGCCCGTATTTACTGATTTCTGTGTCTTGTGGACGAACAGGGCGGTCTTGGCCCAATACAGTCATTGTTTCCGGAGTCCATGTTTATTTCTAGAGAGATTTTCGGTCTCCAAATAAATCATAATACGCGAGCGTAAAACATGTTCCAAAGTTCTACAACGGACCGACGTCAGCGATGTACTCCTATAGTTAGAGCGTCTGTTGAGTGATCCTTTTTGAAAATGGGAATGACCTCCGCTGCCCTCCAATCATTAGGAACGTTTCGCTCCGCCAGCGACGTACGGTACACTGCTGCTCGAAGGCAAGCGAATTCTTTCGCATAGCCTATGTAGAATAGGTATCTTCATCAGGTCCAGTGGTCTTCCCTCTGTCGAGTGTTGTCAGTCGGATGGGAACAGAAAGGACGTTGTCTGGAGTGGACCCCACAGCGTGACACGGTCAGATTGCAGCGGCATGTTTGGAGACGGTGTCTCTGCCTGATGTATTCAGCACACACGCCCGTGAGTTGTGACGGCCCCCTAATTGATTCAGCAGGTTCGTCCGGATGCCAGAGGCGTGCCTTTGTTCTCGTGGCCGTGCTTGTTTTGTGTGCGCGCTGATGCGGCGTCCACAATTAAATCACTCGCCTTTCTGTCGTCTTGGCTCGCCTGACAGGGCTGCGGCTTTATTATCATAACAGATGAGCGCTCCTTCCCTCTCAGCCCCTAAAATCCCTTTATTCTTTATTCTATGAAATAACGAATCTGGCACAGTATTAAACGTCGTTACTGGATTTCACTCTGTCGAGATAGCACCACATAACAAGTTGGGCAAAATACTCGCAAAGGGGGCAGTCAGTTGAACACGATGCAACCCCGTCTTCAGGCCACGAGTGGCCTGCCGGGACCATCCGACCGCCGTGTCATCCTCAGGGGAGGATGCGGATAGGAGGGGCTTGGGGTCAGCACAGTGCTCTCCCGGTCATTATGACGGTATTTTTGACCGAAGCCGCTACTATTCGGTCGACTAGCTCCTCAATTGGCATCACGAGGCTGAGTGCACCCCGAAAAATGGCAACAGCGCATGGCGGCCTGGATGGTGACCCGCAGGTGAAAACTGTTCAGTATTTCAAAAGTAATCGTCCTAACTGTTAATACATTTGTCGTACTGTGAGTCAAGATGGTCTATGCGTTCATGGATAAATGTCTGCGGTTGCCTGCCGAACCATGATTGTACGCAGTCGTGCAGCTTTTCGTTCGAAGCAAACCGACAGCCACGAATTTGTTACTTTCAAAAATATGGAAATCGCTTGCGGAGAGATCGGGAATGTATGGAAGTTGTCAAGAGCTTCTCAGAAAAACTTAAGCAACTTCTACATCTGCATCGTTACTCTGCAATTCACATTTAAGTGCCTGGCAGAGGGTTCATCAAACCATTTTCATACTACTTCTCTACCATTCCACTCTCGAATGGCTCGTGGGAAAAAGGAACACCAAAATCATTCCGTTCGAGCTCTGATTTCTCTTATTCTATTATGATGATCATTTCTCCCTACGTAGGTGGGTGTCAACAAAATATTGTCACATTCGGAAGAGAAAGTTGGTGATTGAATCTTGCCGCAAAGAAAACCGCCTTTGTTTCAGTGACTGCCACCCCAACTCGCGTATCATACCAGTGACACTCTCACACCTGTTGCGCTTTAAACACGAAACGAGCTGCCCTTCTTTGCACTTTTTCCATGTCCTCCGTCAATCCCTCGGGCATGGATGTGTGTGATGTCCATAGGTTAGTTAGGTTTACGTAGTTCTAAGTTCTAGGGGACTGATGACATCAGAAGTTAAGTCCCATAGTGCTCGAGCCATTTTGAACCTCCGTCAATCCTACCTGGTAAGGATCCCATACCGCGCAGCAGTTTTCCAGCAGAGGACGGACAGGTGTAATGTAGGCGGTCTCTTTAGTGAGTTTGCCACATCTTCTAAGTATTCTGCCAACAAAGCGCAGTCTTTGTTTCGCCTTCCCCACAATATTATCTCTGAGGTCTTTCCAATTTAAGTTGCTCGTAATTGTAATTCGTAGGTATTTAGTCGAATTGACAGTCCTTAGATTTGTGTGATTTATCGTATACCCAAAATTTATCGGATTTCTTTTAGTACCCATGTGGATGACCTCGCACTTTTCTTTGTTTAGTGACAATTGCCAACAGAAATTCTCTCTAGATCATTTTGTAATTGGAATTGATCGTCTGATGATTTTACTAGACGGTAAATTACAGCATCATCTGCAAACAATGTAAGGGGGCTGCTCAGATTATCACCTAGATCATTTTTGTAAATCAGGAACAGCAGAGGGCCTATGACAGTACCTTCCGGAACGCCAGATAACACTTCTGTTCTACTCGATGATTTACCGTCTATCACTATGAACTGCGACGTCTCTGAGAATAAATCACGAATCCAGTCACACAACTGAGACGATACTCCATATGTACGCAATTTGATTAATAGTCGCTTGTGAGGAACGGTATGAAAAGCCTTCTGGAAATCTAGAAATATGGAATCGATCTGAGATCCCTTGTCGGCAGCACTCATTACTTCATGGGAATAAAGAGCTACCTGTGTTGCACAAGAACATTTTCTGAATCCGTGATGGTTATGTGTCAATAAGTCATCTCCTCCAAGGTGATTCATGATGCTCGAGTACAGTATATGCTCCAAAATCCTGCTGCAAACTGAAGTCAATGATATGGGTCTGTAATTCAAGGGGTTACTCCTATTTCCTTTCTTGAATCGAAGCAACTATGGCAGCATGTTGGCGGGCCTTACTATGCAACAGAATGATGCCGTTCGCAATATTCATGGGCGTTTCAACTTGATGGCGGCTTCAGTTTTTTCAGAGAGTCCACGCTGTGCATTAATTGTGGTGCTGTGTTCCAGAAAGTCAATGAGCAACGGGCCCTTGCAGTCAACGAAAAAGTCATCACGATATTTCCTGAGCTCACATGCCTGTTGTGTCGACTACGCTGCAAAAGTTTCGCTGGAAAACCCTTAGACATTTTTGGACAACATAGTTGTGTGGAGATAACAGCGATTAGTTTACTTATAATCAATTATTCAAAATGACAGTCGCAATCGCATTATTTATTTTGCCGCAACCGGTTACAAACCGCGATGGGGTCATCTTCAGGGCAATTTACACCATTTGGTCGCTGGAGTCGTCACCCTGCCTGTGCACGGTTGGTGACTATGCATAGTTACCAACCGTACATAGGCAGGGTGACTACTCCAACGAGCGACCAAATGGTGTAAATTGCCCAGAAGATGACCCCATCGCGGGTTGAAACCGGTTGACGGTAAAATAAATAATGCGATTGTGACTGTCATTTTGAATAATTCACCTGACCTCTCCCCATGCAGTTTCCATATTTCTCGAGACCTGAAGGAGGACATTTGTGGGCGTCGATTTGCTTCGGGCGAAGAGGTGCCCGTCTGGGTACAATCATTGTTCCGTAGGCAGCACCAGACATTTCTCCATGAATGCAATGACCGTCTTGTCTCACAACGAGATACATGTATCAACAATTATGATGATTACTTTTAAAATAATAAGTTCACTTTGCCTCCACGTCTCATGTTATCATTTGCCTTCCGCTTATAGAACTGGGACGGAAAATATAAGAGACGGTCAAAAAGTTTCCGTTTGAGAGCGCTGCTGTAGCGTATATGTAACGTAGCGCGACTATATAGGAATCGACGTGTAGGAATTCCTGTCTTTCCGACGTGCGTGCGGTAAATACGGAAGCGTGAGCTATGGTGCGTCCAAAAGGACCAACGTACCGTTACTCTATTCTTGACTGCCAAAGGACAAACACCGATAGTCATCCATCGAAGAATGAATAATCTGTACGGAAAGGCTTGTCTGTCAAAAACCATCGATGTGCAATGGTGCGCTAACGGGTGCGGCTGTTTCATGATAACGCAGGTACCCATATTGCTAATGTCATAATGCAGAAGTTTCTCTAACTGAAGTGGGAGACACTGGAGCCCCTTCCCTATAGTGATGGCCTCACTCCATGCTACTATCAAATCTTCGGCCTCGTAAAAAACAGGCGTTGAAGGGACGACGATTGCTGTTGGACGAGGATGTGCGGCATGCAGTTACAGACTTCTTCACGCATCAGGACATGGTGTTTTATCAAACAGGTATCTTCAAATTGGTGTGTCGGTGGACAATTGCCTCAATGCTCACTACTATTTTCCTGTTTGGCACACCGATTCAGGACTGTAGAGCCTTCGAATGGAAACTTTTCGATCGACCCTTAATCTCATGGATTTTACGAGTTGCATTCAAGTTCTAAGGCCTCCAATTTTTTTTCTCCGGACTGGAAAGAGAGAGAAACATGCGCATTGTTTTAAAATGAGGCCGCGTTCATTGTCAATACGTCCCAGAGATGGCAGCACCGTACGGTAGATGGAATTTTTCCGCCAGCGGCGAGAATGAGAACTGTTTTAAATACTTAAAATGGCGACGTTTTCCTTACTTGAACAGCGTGCAATCATTCGTTTTCTGAATTTGCGTGGTGTGAAACCAATTGAAATTCATCAACAGTTGAAGGAAATATGTGGTGATGGAGTTATGGATGTGTCGAAAGTGCGTTCATGGGTGCGACGGTTTAATGAAGGCAGAACATCGTGTGGCAACAAACCGAAACAACCTCGGGCTCGCACAAGCCGGTCTGACGACACGATCGAGAAAGTGGAGAGAATTGTTTTGGGGGATCGCCGAATGACTGTTGAACAGATCGCCTCCAGAGTTGGCATTTCTGTGGGTTCTGTGCACACAATCCTGCATGACGACCTGAAAATGCGAAAAGTGTCATCCAGGTGGGTGCCACGAATGCTGACGGACGACCACAAGGCTGCCCGTGTGGCATGTTGCTAAGCAATGTTGACGCACAACGACAGCACGAATGGGACTTTCTTTTCGTCGGTTGTGACAATGGATGAGACGTGGATGCCATTTTTCAATCCAGAAACAAAGCGCCAGTCAGCTCAATGGAAGCACACAGATTCACCGCCACCAAAAAAATTTCGGGTAACCGCCAGTGCTGAAAAAATGATGGTGTCCATGTTCTGGGGCAGCGAGGGCGTAATCCTTACCTATTGCGTTCCAAAGGACACTACGGTAACAGGTGCATCCTACGAGAATGTTTTAAAGAACAAATTCCTTCCTGCACTGCAACAAAGACGTCCGAGAAGGGCTGCACGTGTGCTGTTTCACCAAGTCAACGCACCCGCACATCGAGCTAACGTTACGCAGCAGTTTCTTCGTGATAACAACTTTGAAGTGATTCCTCAGCTCCCTACTCACCTCACCTGGCTCCTAGTGACTTTTGGCTTTTTCCAACAATGGAAGACACTCTCCGTGGCCGCACATTCACCAGCCGTGCTGCTATTACCTCAGCGATTTTCCAGTGGTCAAAACAGACTCCTAAAGAAGCCTTCGCCGCTGCCATGGAATCACGTCGAGAAGTAACGACAGTTTCATCGATTTCGGGTGAGTAGTTAATTAGAAAAAAAATCGAATGCCTTAGAACTTGAATGCACCTCGTACAGTAAGCAGTGCAACTTACATTGCTGCAGTGTCGCTGCAGTACATGCCAGTACTGCGGTTTGGCCCTGCAATATTGCTGAAGGAACAGGCTATTGCAATCAGTTGCCGAAGTACGGCCTATATGTTGCCGGTGTTGTCCACCATGTGTGGAGAACATGTCGTGTGGCTGGGCCATTCGTAAGTGTGTATCTGCAAATCCTTCTTTCAGACTTGCTTCCTATTTCTGTCGACAACAATTCTGCAGTCTCAAGTCAGATAATCTGAGCGGTGTCTCGGTGCGGAAGTAGGGACGCATACTCGATTTGTTTGTTGTCTCTAAGTATGTAAAAAAAAAAAAAAAAAAAAAAAAAAAAAAAAAAAAAAAAAAACTTTGTGGCTGCCTTACGGCACGTCTTGTCATGGTGGAAGCCTCTTCAGAGAGGTCCACCGCATGAGCGTCTAGGGAAGTGATTCCAGTGGTGGTTTCCCGTTGCCTTCCACTGATGATGATGAAATGATAATGAGGACAACACAAGACCCAGTCCCTGAGCGGAGAAAATCTCCAACTTAGCCGGTAATCGAACCCGGGCCCTTTGGCGTGACAGACCGCCGCGCTGATCACTCAGCTATCGGGGCGGACTCTAAGTATGTAGAAGTGGACAAATAAATTTGATACTTAGACCTACGCCCAGAGCTATGAAACACGTCTTCTCTAGATTGTCGCACAGATGACAAAATGGTAGATATCGAAATAATGGTAGAGGGATAGAAAAACAATTAAAATCGCTCAAATGAGAAAAGGCCGCTGGACCTGATGGGATACCAGTTCGATTTTACACAGTGTACGTGAAGGAACATGCGCCTTCCTGCAGCGGTGTACCGTAGGTCTCTAGATGAGCGTAGCGTTCCAAAGGATTGGAAAAGGGCGAAGGTCATCCCAGTTTTCAAGAAGGGACGTCGAACGGATGTGCAGAACTATAGACCTATATCTCTAACGTCGATCAGTTGTAGAATTTTGGAACGCGTATTATGTTCGAGTATAATGACTTTTCTGGAGACAAGAAATCTACTCTGTAGGAATCAGCATGGATTTCGAAAAAGACGATCGTGTGAAACCCAGCTCGCGCTATTCGTCCACGAGACTCAGAGGGCCATAGACACGGGTTCTCAGGTAGATGCCCTGTTTGTTGACTTCCGCAGGGCGTTCGATACAGTTCCCCACAGTCGTTTAATGAACAAAGTAAGAGCATATGGACTATCAGACCAATTGTGTGATTGGATTGAAGAGTTCCTAGATAACAGAACGCAGCATGTCATTCTCAATGGAGAGAAGTCTTCCGAAGTAAGAGAGATTTCAGGTGTGCCGCAGGGGAGTGTCGTAGCACCGCTGCTACTCACGATATACATAAACTACCTTGTAGATAACATCGGAAGTTCACTGAGGCTTTTTGCGGATGATGCTGTAGTATTTCGAGAGGTTGTAACAAGGGAAAATTGTATTGAAATGCAGGAGAATCTGCAACGAATTGACGCATGGTGCAGGGATGGCAATTGAATCTCAATGTAGACAAGTGTAATGTGCTGCGAATACATAGAAAGAAAGATCCTTCATCATTTAGCTACAATATAGCAGGTCAGCAACTGGAAGCAGTTAATTCCATAAATTATCTGGGAGTAGGCATTAGGAGTGATTTAAAATGGAATGATCATATAAAGTTGATCGTCGGTAAAGCAGCTGCCAGACTGAGATTCATTGGAAGAATCCTAAGGAAATGCAATCCGAAAACAAAGTAAGTAGGTTACAGTACACTTTTTCGCCCACTGCTTGAATATTGCTCACCAGCGTGGGATCCGTACCAGATAGGGTTGATAGAAGGGATAGAGAAGATCCAACAGAGAGCAGCGCCCTTCGTTACAGGCTCATTTAGTAATCGCGAAAGATGATAGATAAACTCCAGTGGAAGACTCTGCAGGAGAGACGCTCAGTAGCTCGGTACGGGCTTTTGTTGAAGTTTCGAGAACATACCTTCACCGAGGGGTCAAGCAGTATATTGCTCCCTCCAACGTATATCTCGCGAAGAGACCATGAGGATAAATCAGAGAGATTAGAGCCCACACAGAGGCATATCGGCAATCTTTCTTTACACGAACAATACGAGACTAGAATAGAAGGGAGAACCGATAGAGGTACTCAAAGTACCCTCCGCCACACTCCGTCAGGTGGCTTGCGTAGTATGGATGTAGATGTAGATCAGAAAATTTCAGTTCGAAGGTCGTACAGTCCAGAATCGATATGCCAATCAGGCAAAATCTCCGTGAGCAATCATCCATTATCCGCCCAACTAGGCTGAAAATACCCTTTCTTTTGGTAAAACCCCGTGGCCTGCTGCGTGAAGAAGTCCGTAACTGCCTGCTGCACATCCTCGTCCGACAGCAATCGTCGACCCTTCAAGGCATTTTCACGGCACCGAAGGCTCCGTAATAGAACGGGGAGAGATCAGGACTGTAGGATGGGTGCTCGAGCGTCTCCAACTTAATTTGGTGTAACTTCTGTGTTATGATGTTCGCGATATGGCTACGTGCGTTATCATGAAGCAGCAGCACCTCTTGTTGGACAATTCGACAACGGTGGTTTTCGACAAATGTACTGCTCCCTTCACATTCCTCGTTCTTGGATGGATGTCTGCCGGTGTTTGTCCTTCTGCAGCCAAGAAAAGAATAACAGTACGTTGGTCTTGTTTTGACACATTTGGTAATAACGTCGCCATAGCTTACGTTTCCACATTTAACTCAGGCACGTCGGGAATATTCACACTAATCTCTTGCTTGCATGTCGGTTATTATATACCTGCATCGTAGCCGCACTAAGTTGCATGAACGCTGCAGAAACGCCCTCAAATGGAAACTTTTTGATCGCCCTTATAGAATTACAAAAAGTACATTCTGCAGTATGATTGTCAGATGCTTGGGATCTTAGCCTGGCGAAGGATGCTACAGCACGGTTAATTCTGTCGAATTTCTGGTTGTATATTTGCACTTGATGAGAGGATGCCGCCAAGGTAACCAAAGGAGTTGACTACTTGAGGACTCACTCTGTCGACAATGACATTGATTTTTATCTGTCATTCCCGAGGTGCTAGTTGGTGAAGGGCCTGTGTTTTACTGGTACTCCGTTTGAGAGCAGTCTTTTTGTCAACTACTCCACGAGAAGGCATTCAGGATTGACCCTAGCTCTTATTTGGACTGAGCCACTGCAACTGCAATTAGAAGGAAGGTCAGCGTTGGCCATAATGTTGATGGTTTATTGGTAGCAAAACCGATTTTCAATCACATAGTGATCATCTTCAGTGCTGTGGTGTACAAATTAAACTCATAGGCACTGGTGCCTATGATGATCCCTATGTGATTGAAAATCGGTTCTGCTATCAATAAACCATCAATATTACGGCCAACACTGACCGTTCTTCTAATTTCACGTATACTGTCGTTGTGCCCACAGCACTCCATGGAGTCGCCAATCAACACTGCAACTGCGCTATCATCAGGGTACTGTAATTAAACTAATTCTGGAGAAAATATTGGAGATACTACTTTTAGACGACCCCCATATTAAACATGTCCCATCCATCTCGTAAGCTAACTGCATTCCTGGGGAAAGATAGACTAACTGCATGGCAGTGGCAGATACAAGGATATACGTTCCTGGACGAAGCCACCGTCCGCAGTTCGTGATCGTGCGGTAGCGTTCTCGCTTCCCACGCCCGGGTTCCCGGGTTCGGTTCCCGGCGGGTCAGGGATTTTCTCTGCCTCGTGATGACTGGGTGTTATATGATGTCCTTAGGGCAGTTAGGTTTAAGTAATTCTAAGTTCTAGGGGACTGATGACCATAGATCTTAAGTCCCATAGTGCTCAGAACCATTTGAACGAAGCCACCTTTTGCAGGAAGAGAATCAGTGACATTCTGGAAGGTATAGACAGCGATGCGAATCCACGCTGTGGCCAGCTACGCTAAGTTTCTCAGTTGAAAATCCATGGTGCGAATAGACTGATCGATTGGGCGTATACCCGGGGAGGGGTGTGGCCAGGGAAGTACGATAAATTCATGCTGATGCTCTTTGAACCACGCACGTACACTACGAGCTGTGTGACACGTCGTACTGTCCTGTTTGTAGTTGCCATCATGCAGAGGAAAAACATACTGCATGTAGGGGTGGACATGGTCCCCAAGGATAGACGCATAATTTTGTTGATCCATTGTGTCTTTCACAATGACGATGACACCTAGGCAACGCCACGAGAACATTCCCCAGATATAACGATCCATCCTCCGGCCTGAGTAAACGGCCTTGCCGCAGTGGTAACACCAGTTTCCGTCAAACCACCGAAGTTAAGCGCTGTCGGGCTCGGCTAGCACTTGGATGGGTGACCATCCTGTCTGCCGAACGCTGTTGGCAAGCGGGGTGTACTCAGCGCTTCTGAGGCAAACTGAGAGGCTACTTGATTGAGAAGTAGCGGTTCCGGGAGAGCGGTGTGCTGACCACATGCCCCTCCATATCCGCATCCAGTGACGCCTGTGGGCTGAGGATGACACAGCGGCCGGGTCGATGTCGTTGGGTCTTCCAAAACCTGTTCGGACGGAGTTTAGTTTTAGCCCTCCTGCTTGAATCCTTCCGACGATTGTTGGAGGCTGCTTTCAGATATTTCACGCCGTACGCGCCAACGGCCACCGATGCAATATAAAATACGTGATTCACCTGAAAAAGCCAACTGTCGCTACCTCTATTTGCGGTATTGGTATGCAAGTTCCAACTTTCGTCGCCGATAAACAGCAGTCATCATCGGTCCATGAACCAGGCGCATCTGCGGAGGCCCATATGCAGCAATGTATGTTTGAGGAGGCACTATTGGTAGACCTTGGCTGATCTGTGCGGTCAGTTGTCAACAGTTGTACGTCTGCTCGCCTGTATACATCTGCACAGCCGTCGCTTACACCTGTCATCTACAGCCGGTGGCGAACCACAGATGTCTCGCCGATGGGTTTGCCATGCACCACATATTGTAGCTACGACGGCACTCGAACAATTTACAGATTTAGCCATTTCGGAAATTCTTCCACCTTTCACCCTAAATCCAATGAACACGCTCTTCTGGACGTCAGCTAAATCGTTCGTTGCACCCATTATGACAACAACTGCGGTGTTATCCGCGTCTTCCAGACGCTCTTAAGGAGACCACACCCTGCATCTCTATCCCATGTTAATTTGGGCAAGTATTTGACCCATTTCTGAAAAAACTATTTGATGCAGGACCTTAATATTTTTCCTGTATGTTACATGATGATAATAAGAGTCATCTGTACTAAAATCTACTTCATCCATTTTATAGTTTTTAACAAATACGTTTTTGATTTTATTAACAAAAATATTAAGTTTTTTCTGCAGAAAATATTTTTTGTGGACTTCCTAATGGATGTAGTACCAGAGGTGACTTTTTATGTTATGCAGAGTCTCTGAAAATTTCATTCATTTATCTGTGATAGTTTCTGATATAATGGGGCATATGTACTGAAAATTTTAGTTTTCGGGAAATTGTCTTTAAAGAAAAAACTTTTGAAATTTGTTACTTACAGTTAATTAAAACTGTCCTGTTGCATATTATGGCCCTTCTTTGGCCTCTGGCAGGTCTTCCAGCTTCTTTTTCACCTTCCTGGATGTTTGTCTTTCTTTCTCGGCCATATTAGATGCAGACCTGTCTGCATCGGCTATCCTCATTTTATCGCAATGTTGCAGCCCAGCGATCATATTTTCACCAGGATTAATTCCCAGCTTTTTCAGTACCCAACACTTTCCAATATTACCACAATTGAATATAATAACAGCATCATGAACTTCTAGTTTCATTGTATGCATGCTTACAAATACAGTTTTAGGAAGGCGTTTCCAAGTTATGCTGTTGAAATATTCATTTGGGTTCTGTGTCTGCCCATGCTGACATTGCCTTAGAAGGTCAGGATGAGCGAAGTCTCTGAAAATAGGTTTAATTGCTGTAATAACAGCAGCAGGAAGAGAATGCTGGTGAGAATAAGATTCTCCAGATTCCTGAGCCATATTGTATTTGCACCACGAATTTTCTCCTGATGGACACAACCTATGACATAGCTTATCATCAGTCGCGGAGGTATGGAAGAATATCGTCCAAACATCTCTCTTCATTGCCTCCAAATTTTCTTTATTTCTCCTAATTGCCTGCCCATAGTATACCTGCAAGTTTTCTGTAACAACTACTCGCAATCACACTTGAACAAAACTAACCGCGTGTTTGAACGGGTGTTGTTTACAAACAGCAGAAACAAAAGAATGCCGACCGTTGCATTCCAAGGATAGCCGACATACTCGGAAGTAAAAAAAATCCCTAATGTGCAATGTAGGAGATATAAAGATTTAAAATATATGCAGAAAAGTGGGTGACAGAAAACTGAGCGTGGCACATAAACACACGTGGTAGGAAAATGCTCTTTAAATGCTCGAAAAAAAAAAATTTCAGCAGAATCCTTTTCAGAGTACTTAAATAAAACCTTAATCTATCGAAATATGATGAAAACCAAAAATCGATTTTTTTCGACGTGGACCATGGTGTGACTAATGCACCCTCCGCTGCTACTGCTGCCACCTGCCGTCTGTGAGTGGTTATAGTACGTTAAGATCTAACGCAGGTGGTGGTCACATTAATGTGACTGGACCGAATACTAACGCATTTGTAAACCTAGTCTCAGACATAGGTGACGTATTGTACGGGAAAGCGCCGCAAGCATGTTGGAAAACCACATGGGACACAATGCTGAATGTCTCCGGCTCTTGCCTAAGGCCGAATCGCTGACTACGACAGGCATCCGGCGTGCAGAATGTGAGCGCACGACGTCCGTGCCGGCGCAGCGTCTTCTCGCGAAAGTCAACCAAAGCTCGGCGCTCGCTGTTCTCTCCCCCGTTGCATCACCTGCAGCAAATCCTCCAGCTACTGGACACTGCCGTTGTTTTTACACCCGAATAACAGCATATTGACTGGACACTAAACTTGATTCTCTGCACATTCTTTCGCACAATACGTCACGATTGCCAACGATATTCTGAAGTAGCACAGGGTAAAATCGAATTGCAGCAAACAGTGCTACTCACATATAGTGATTCTCAATTGTTGTCGTTACAACCGAACAGGTAGGAGAGCACTTGCTCTTTCAGTACCGAACTCTGTCCGTAGAGGTCGTAGGAAACTCCCGAATTATCACATTCGTTTACATTGTTGACTTGTGTCGGAGCTATCGTTATTATATGACATCCTGAAAGCCACGGATTAAGGCAGTTGAATAGATGCAGTTTTTCTTGGCTTCGAAAAGCACTTGACTCAGTAATTTACCTGAAGTACGATCGTATCGGGCTTCAAGCTAAATTTGTGACTGGATTGAAGGTTTAGTGGTAGGGAGGATACAGCATGTTACCTTGTATGGAGAGTCATCGAAAGATTTAGAGGTAACTTAAGGTCTTGCGCAGGGAAGTGTTTTGGAACCATTACTGTTCATATAGTAGGCCTATATTAATGACCTTGTGGGCAATATTAATAGTAACCCCAGATTTTTCGCATACGATGCAGTTATCTATAATGAAGTACGAACGGGAAAAAGCTGCACAAATATTCACTCTGATCTTGATAAGATTTAAAAGTGGTGCAGAGTTGGGCAACTTACACTCCTGGAAATTGAAATAAGAACACCGTGAATTCATTGTCCCAGGAAGGGGAAACTTTATTGACACATTCCTGGGGTCAGATACATCACATGATCACACTGACAGAACCACAGGCACATAGGCACAGGCAACAGAGCATGCACAATGTCGGCACTAGTACAGTGTATATCCACCTTTCGCAGCAATGCAGGCTGCTATTCTCCCATGGAGACGATCGTAGAGATGCTGGATGTAGTCCTGTGGAACGGCTTGCCATGCCATTTCCACCTGGCGCCTCAGTTGGACCAGCGTTCGTGCTGGACGTGCAGACCGCGTGAGACGACGCTTCATCCAGTCCCAAACATGCTCAATGGGGGACAGATCCGGAGATCTTGCTGGCCAGGGTAGTTGACTTACACCTTCTAGAGCACGTTGGGTGGCACGGGATACATGCGGACGTGCATTGTCCTGTTGGAACAGCAAGTTCCCTTGCCGGTCTAGGAATGGTAGAACGATGGGTTCGATGACGGTTTGGATGTACCGTGTACTATTCAGTGTCCCCTCGACGATCACCAGTGGTGTACGGCCAGTGTAGGAGATCGCTCCCCACACCATGATGCCGGGTGTTGGCCCTGTGTGCCTCGGTCGTATGCAGTCCTGATTGTGGCGCTCACCTGCACGGCGCCAAACACGCATACGACCATCATTGGCACCAAGGCAGAAGCGACTCTCATCGCTGAAGACGACACGTCTCCATTCGTCCCTTCATTCACGCCTGTCGCGACAGCACTGGAGGCGGGCTGCACGATGTTGGGGCGTGAGCGGAAGACGGCCTAACGGTGTGCGGGACCGTAGCCCAGCTTCATAGAGACGGTTGCGAATGGTCCTCGCCGATACCCCAGGAGCAACAGTGTCCCTAATTTGCTGGGAAGTGGCGGTGCGGTCCCCTACGGCACTGCGTAGGATCCTACGGTCTTGGCGTGCATCCGTGCGTCGCTGCGGTCCGGTCCCAGGTCGACGGGCACGTGCACCTTCCGCCGACCACTGGCGACAACATCGATGTAATGTGGAGACCTCACGCCCCACGTGTTGAGCAATTCGGCGGTACGTCCACCCGGCCTCCCGCATGCCCACTATACGCCCTCGTTCAAAGTCCGTCAACTGCACATACGGTTCACGTCCACGCTGTCGCGGCATGCTACCAGTGTTAAAGACTGCGATGGAGCTCCGTATGCCACGGCAAACTGGCTGTCACTGACGGCGGCGGTGCACAAATGCTGCGCAGCTAGCGCCATTCGACGGCCAACACCGCGGTTCCTGGTGTGTCCGCTGTGCCGTGCGTGTGATCATTGCTTGTACAGCCCTCTCGCAGTGTCCGGAGCAAGTATGGTGGGTCTGACACACCGGTGTCAATGTGTTCTTTTTTCCATTTCCAGGAGTGTATTTTGAATGTACAGAAATCTAAAAATGTGCGCCTCATAAAACGATAAAACGTGGTCTCCTACGATTACAATACCTATACCAATGAGTTACAGTTAAACTCGATCAACTAATACCCACTTGTAAAATTTATTAGGCTGAAATGGGACGATCATGTAGGCTGAGTCGTAGATATAGCGAGTGGCAGACTTCGGTATATTGGTAGGATGATAGTAAAATTCAATTGGCTGATGTAACCCATCCTAGAATGTTGTTAAAGTGTGTGGGACCTGTACTGAAAAGGAGCAACAAGGGATATTACACTTGTACAAAGAAGGACAATACGAATGGTCACAGATTGGTCTGAACCATGCTTGAGCGTCACGGAGATGCTGGAGACACTGAACTGGCAAGGGCTTGAAGATAGGCGCAAACTATCCCGTAAAAGCCTGTTTAAAAAAATTCAAGTACAGCTCTAAGAGAAAGATCTAGACATATACTACAGCCCTCCCGTATCCCTCCCATATTAATCGTGAGGACAGGATTAGACAAATTACAGCGTGCACAGAGAAGTTTAAGCAGTCATTCTTCGGGGCTTCCACACGTAAATGGAATGAGAAGAAGCCATAATTACAGGGGCAGAGGAATGCACTCTCTGCCGTGCACTTCACAGTGGTTTTGCAGAGTGTGGTGTGGATGTAGCTTGTGCATTGTCCGTGGCGATCTAAAAGTCTCATTTACGGAATTCTGCCAGACAGTTGAGAATACATTTACGGAGATCAGCTTATTCACTTTCGATTTTACAACTACTGTTGTTAAAGATTTGAAACGATGATTCCAGCGGAGCTTTAGCTCTCGCAGTGCCAAGAGGAGCAGGGGTACGTATTCCCACCTTTTAAAAATATTGTAGTTTAGTCAGGTAATTTGTAATTTTAAATTTTGAAAAAATGTCACATTCAATATTTTCAGTTTCAGAACCTTACTTACACTTCAGTATATCTTTAAAAAGAATCTTGTTAATACAAATCAACAATAGTTTGCGAATTTTATTTTTTATTTATTTTTAATTTTTTTGGGTGGGCATCAAGTATCCCCTCCTCTTTGGTAATGCACGTTATGGAAAATGCGTTGGTATTTCTAGGATTAAGCTTTTGTCAAAAATTAAAATTTACTCGTACTTTACGACTGCCCGTTTTCCTCTTTCGGGCCCATTTTTAAGTAATGTTAGAAAGCAGGCAAATACATTGTCACAATATCAGGTTTTTATAAATTTTAATTTTTGGCAAAATTTTACTGCCTCTGTGGGTTTAGGTTTATAATTCGTAACGAAATTTACAGAATCGTTTGAAATTTTGAAGTTTACTTGCAGAAATGATGCTCCACGCCGAAAACAGTGTCAAGAATGGTACTGCAGTTTGAGAAAATGCCGCCGCTCAGTTGAAGACCCTCGACAGGAGGGAGGGCTCCAACCTTAGCCGGTGGCATTCACATTCAGAGAATCAGTGATTTCGTATGCATCGTCTGACTGACAGAAGACCTATTGAGAAGTTGAAGTCTCTGTTTTTTGTGTCATGAGATTGCAACCTGGTGATGTTCCAAGCCAGCATGGTCCTGTTTAATCTTCTGCTAAGAAACTTACATTATTATTAACTTATATCTAAGTGTAGATGTATTATTTTTGAGTAGGCTTTGCGTGATGTTTCTGTTACTTGCCTGGTCTTGCTGATGCAATCTTTTTCAACTAAGAGTATTTTTAAGTTCTCTGTAATTTTTGTTAATATGCTAAAATCTCAAGAATAATGGTCAAATAATAATCAACACTAGCAAAATGGTGGCACTCTTTTGGTTTTCGATTGAATTCAATTTATTGCCGTAAATTCTTTTGCCTCTTATCTAGAAACTCTAACATTGGTCACACAAATGGAAAACTCATAACATACAATGCATTACATATTACATTACAAATATAGTGATAAGGAAAATTAAACAGCAACTATTGCATAATGAAGAAACAAAATAGTGTTAACCTGAAGAGACTATATATATATATATATATATATATATATATATATATATATATATATATAATTATGTATATAAAGCAGAGTGTATGTGCATATTTATGGGATCTCCTCCCCAAGCCCTGGATATATTTTAGCCAAATTTGGCACAGAAACAGTAGGCTTTGCGAATATCAGTACTGTGGCATTAATAACCCACTAGCTCCAATAGTGATCGGGTGAAAAAGTGTTTTCCCAGCCCCTGGCATATAGACTGCCCTGTACAATAGGCATGTTGTGTAGGAACACTATCAGCATACCAAATCTATCTGCTTTGCAGGGCAGCCTACATGTCAGGGTTAAGAAATGGTTTTCTGGGCTCCAACATGTAGGCTGCCCTGAATGTCAGTTGTGTTGATTTGGATAGTGTTGGCCTACTTTATCGACTTGCTTTGCATGGCAGCCTGTATGCCAGAGACAAATAAATGATTTTCAACCCCCTGATGTGTAGCCTGCCCACATGAGAGGCCTGTGTTACTGAAGTGTATTTCATGGGCTACATGTGCCAATGAGGAGGAATGAGAGGTACATGAGATGGATGGAGATGTAGAGGGATGATAGGTAGGTGGAAAAGGAAGAGGGGAAGCGGTGGTGGAAAGAGAGAGGGGAAGGATGGTATGGTCAGAGGGAGGGGGAGGAAGACATGGTCAGAGAAAGAAAGTAGTCGAAATGGACAAAGAGATGGGGAGGAGGACATGAAGAGAGAGAAAGAGAGAATGGGGAGGAGGAGAGGTGGGAGGATGAGATGGACAGACAGACAGAGGGAGGAAGTGGTGGACACAGAGGGGGAGAAGGAGGTGTATTCAATATGTGTGTCGAATGCATTGCATTGCATGTATACAAATTGTCCATATTCATTACAAAGTCACAAATAAACATAAACAGGACAAAGTCAAAGTAAAGGTAAAGCATTACTTGTAAGAGAACTGAAAACTACGATTGACACGGAGCGTTGCGGATACATATCCAGACGCTGGCAGTGAAGCTCACAGTACCGCTGAAGATAGCTTCACGACATGGCCGCACGACATTCTTCTGACATCAACTTGAACGCAGGTCTAGCACGGGGGCCGGCCCAACGCCAAAGCAGTGTCTCGCTTAGCACAGACTCGGCGGCTTTCTGCTTAATTAGCCGTGTCACTATCCGGGACAGCGGGCGCAGAGAATCGCGGGAAAGCAGAACAGGCACCGCGAGAACGGAGCTGGGCGCCTACAGCTAATTGTTTTGCTGCGGCGACGGAGAGGGTAATGGCGGTGGCAGACTGCTGGAACGAGAGCCCCCTGGGAACCCAGACTGCATTTACGTGTCTCGTGGAAGCTATTTATGGCACCATTATCTGTTCCTTCTCTTCTTTCCCCTGGGGACTGTGGTAGATAACTTTTGTTTTAGCTG
This sequence comes from Schistocerca piceifrons, assembly GCF_021461385.2. Lineage (NCBI taxonomy): Eukaryota > Metazoa > Arthropoda > Insecta > Orthoptera > Acrididae > Schistocerca > Schistocerca piceifrons. Next base: position 314,605,157 of record NC_060143.1, on the reverse strand, counting down.
TAAGTACTCGGGTTTGGTCATTGCAGTCATTCGCGAGTTTTTTGTGGAAGGAAATAACACGTTACCCGACTCCTTCCGGAACCGAATGCCTCAAAATTTCGTACGTAAACTTCTACGATTCGTCTCTTATATTGCCGGCCGGAGTGGCCGAGCGGTTCTAGGCGCTTCAGTCTGGAACCGCGCGACCGCTACGGCCGCAGGTTCGAATCCTGCCTCGGGCATGGATGTGTGTGATGTCCTTAGGTTAGTTAGGTTTAAGTAGTTCTAAGTGCTAGGGGACTGATGACCTCAGCTGGTAAATCCCATAGTGCTCAGAGCCATTTGAACCATTTTTACCATCTCTTATGTCGATTGCCACTAGAGCAGTGGTTCCCCTGAAAGGTAAAATGTATTTATCTGAGGGGTAAAAACAAAAGCGTCCATTTGTGTTTCGATTACGAAACTAAATCCATTCATATTATAAAAATGGATGTATGTTACACACCTCCTAAACCATTGGAGCAATTTCAACCAAACTTGGTATGCATATTACTTACTGTATGGAAATAATCGATGTGAGGGTGATAGACTGAATTTCTATCACCTACTTTACTCATACTGAGTCTATGTGCTCATACCATTTCATATCTGTACAAAGTGCTACACCCAGGTATTTGTATGGGTTTGCTGGTTCCAGTCGTGGCTCGTTGAGACTGTGTAATCGTAGGATAATACGTTTTTTCGTTTTGTGGAGCGCACAGTTTTACAAATCTGTGAATGACTTTGAAATTTTATCAAGACCTGACTGAATACTTTTTGCAACTTATTTCAGACAGTGCCTCATTGTAGATAACTGCGTCGTATGTGAAATGTCTGAGGTTACTATTAATATTGTCCGCAAGGTTATTAATATACAATGTGAACAGCAAGGGATACAACAAAGTTCCCCTGGGGTACACCTGAAGTTACGTCTACATCTATCAATGACTCTCCATCCGTGACAACTTGCTACATTCTCCCAACCAAAAAATCCCCAATCCAGTCACAAATTTCGCTTGATGACTCACACGACTCTACTTTTGCTAATAAGCTCAGTTGTGGTATTGAGCCAGATGCTTTTTGGAAATCAGAAGTACTGCATCTACGTGATTGCCTTGATCCATGGCTTCGAGTATGTCATGTGAGGACACTCAGTTGCCGAAATTGTTGCTGGCCAAGTGGGCTGGGTACATAGGGCACGTTTTGCAAGTTTATACAGAGTGTTGATGTTGGATGAACGGCCGCAGCCGGGGTGGCGGACCACGCGGCGTCGGCCCGTCGGTCGCGGACGAGCGGTCGGCAGGAAGCCACGCCCGCCCACGCACCACCGTGGCAGCACTCACTCCGGTTTTGCGTAACCTGCGTCCTGCTGCTGGCGTCACCTGCCGGGCCCGGTCGTTGCCGGGATAACTGCTCACTTTCACGGGCGCGGACAAAAGGCTGACACATTGAACCTTCCGATACTACGCGTCAGCTTGGACCCGTGATGTAAAGTAAGACCCATTATGGCAACATTACACGATTCCAGAACTGTCACCAGACGCAGTCACATCCGTAAAATATTTAGGAGTATACATAAGGAGCTGTTTGAAGTAGACCGACTGTGTAAACCTAATACATTTTTCTTAGCTCTTGAGTCACTACGGATGTAATCTTGGTATTCTGTTCTCTCCACAACAGGCATAAAAAATATTCAGTCTTGGCTCAGCGCAGTGCAATGCCTGCCGTAAAACAGCTTCATACAAAGAATGTCACACGACATGGTAGTAAATTGTATTCAAAATAAAGTTTCTCCTTCACCAAATCTAATATAAAACATGGAAGGCTGACAAGGAAACATCACAAACTCGACATCACATTTTAAGGAAAAAAAGCACCCTTGCAAAGTATTATCGCCAGCAATCGATCCCGCGTGGCCGGCTTTCGTTTAAAGCTGTACTTTCGAAAGGTCATAACTGCGTAGTGTTAGAGTTATTTTCGGTACTGTAGACTGCACTAAGGATCGGAAGAAGTAAGAACAGCGACAAACTTAGTATCAAACCTCCAGACTGTATAGTAAATGAAGGAGTGCTGTTACCTTGGAAGCAAGCTAACGCATGATGAACGATCCGAGGCTAATGTAAGAAGGACAGATAAAGAAGTACTCTTTGACAAAAGAAGTCTTTTATCAAAGAGATTTCCTCGAGACTGAAGTAAAATACAGGACCCGCAGTCCTGAACATATTTTAATTCCTCTGAACAGATAATAAGTTCGGGCTTTGCAGCCAGCATCAGATATAAAAAGTTGTAAACTACGCGTCCTCTATGACACCGTTTATCTAAGATTTAATTAGGATTATAAAGACTAAACCAGTTCTCTGTTCAAATAAATAAAAGTGTGCCAGAGAAAGCGTTTTTTTTCTACAGTTTGCTTCTATATCATGTGCGTACATGCAAATGAAGACGTTGTTTATAGGTAATCTGAGATGAAGGGATTGGCGCAAAAAAGGCAATCGTGGCGGGCAGTACCTATTCAGTCGGAAAAAATAAGGAGAATTACTTTTTTCTAAAATCTGATATGGATATGCGATTCGAACTACTTTCTGGTCCCTTCAAAATTAACATAATTCTTGCGTATTCCACTGTTAGGTGGTCCTATTGTTGCCAACTCTCCCAAATTATACGGGAACTCCCGCATTCTTCTGAATTTTTAAGCCTATTCCCGTCCCCCGATTTTTATTTTATACGGGAGATACAATCGCCTGTATCTGAGAAAATGACGCCAAACTGCGCGCGTTCAGATGTGCAGGCCGAGGCTCGGCAGGTTTCGGTATTTTTAGGCTCTTCTCGGAAGTACCTGGTACAGAATGACATTTCATTTACTATTGGCATATTTCAGTCGTTTTCATCTGCCTCGAGATGACTGAGTGTTTGTGTTGTCCTCATCATTTTATCATCATTCCTGAAAAGTCAAATGGTTCAAATGGCTTTGAGCACTATGGGACTCAACTGCTGAGGTCATTAGTCCCCTAGAACTTAGAACTAGTTAAACCTAGCTAACCTAAGGACATCACAAACATCCATGCCCGAGGCAGGATTCGAACCTACGACCGTAGCGGTCTTGCGGTTCCAGACTGCAGCGCCTTTAACCGCAGGGCCACTTCGGCCGGCCCTGAAAAGTCGCGAGATTGTACTGAGCATATGTTAGGAATTTGTACGGGCGGTGATAACCGCGCAGTTGATTGCCCCACAATCCAAACATCATCATAATCGTTTTTCGGTCGGCGTAACTCTTTTTGATTCGGAGGAATTGTGGTGCGAGCGCTGTTTTCCCTTCACCATTTGTTCGTGGTGTGAAGGACGTTCACAGGTCCAGTGGCTGTCTGCATAGAAAGAGGCAGTCTAGCGATTTGTCGTCACAGGCCTAAAGTGAATGGGAATGAGAGAAGAGAGGGATGATAGTTTTGAATATCTATTACGCAGTCGCGTAATCGACGAGGACTGCAAATTTGATATGAACGATAGTACAATACTGTGCAGAAAGACACAAAAATGTATTGGTAGATGCGTATATGAACCACCTTCGGCTGCATATTGGAATGACGACAGTGAAAATTTGTGCTGGACCGGAACACGAACCTGGATTTCCCACTTTATTCGAGCAGTTGCCTTAACCACTTCGGTTGTCCGAGCACGGCACCGATCGAAATGTTCCGGCGTAACGACAAACGCCGGCACGAAGATGAAGAACGCAAGAGCAGAGGAGGCTGTGAGGCGGCGTTAGCCAATAGTCCGCAGACTAGGACCGCACCGCGACAAGAACGGCCTCTGTACGAAGAGAATATGAGCGCCGTTCCTGCCATCCTCGGCGAGACAGTAGAAGACCGGCAGTAGCAGAGTAGACCCGGCCTAGAAGAGAGCACTACGAGAGCCTTTATCAGTGATCATATGAACTGTGTGACAAACTTGCATGGACATTGTACTAGGCGTGTTTTTTAAGTAAGTACCGTTTTGAAATTAAAAAAAGACGTGCTAAGGTATCTCAATAATTTTATTTTTACATGAAAGTCTGTACCTTAATCTACTTTTCTACATAATTTCCGTCTATATTGAGGCACTTCTCATAGCGTTGTTCCAGTTTTTGAATGCCCTCCTCATAGAAGTCTGCCGCCTGACTTGCTAACCACTGCATCACCACTGTTTTGACTTCGTCATCGTCTTGAAGACGCTGACCGCCCAGGTGTTTCTTCAAGTGCAGGGACAGATAGTAGTCACTGGGCGCAAGATCGAGGCTGGGCGAAGGATGATATAGAGGTTCCCATCGAAAAGATGTGAAGAGATCTTTGGTCTGATTCGCCACATGCGGACGGGCATTGTCTTGCAGCAAAACGATGCCCTTGCTCAACTTCCATGTGCTGTTGCTTTGATTCTGGTGTGACGTAGGCCACCCATGTTTCATCGCCCGTAACAATTTGGATTAAGAAATCATCACCGTCGTGGTACCGCTCAAGGAAAGTCAATGCACTATCTAAACGTTTGGTTTTGTGCACATCCGTTAACATTTTCGGTACCCAACGTGCGCACAATTTTCGGTAATTCAAGTGCTCGGTCACAATGCCATACAAAACACTACGAGAAACATTCGGAAAGTCATCCCGCAAGGAGGAAATCGTAAAGCGTCTGCTTTCTCTCACCTTATTGTCCACTTCCTGCACCAAACTTTCGGTAACGAACGAAGGACGCCCACTCCGTTGTTCATCATGCACATTTGTGCGGCCATCTTTAAATACTCTCATCCACTTTCTTACTATTCCATCACTCATAATGTTTTCTCCGTAAACTGCACAGATTTCACGATGAATATCGATCGCTTTTAGGCCTTTAGCACTAAGAAATCTTATAACAGCCCCTACTTCACAGTTGGCGGGACTCACGATTGTCGGAGCCATCTTAAACAGCCGGCCGCAGTGGCGGAGCGGTTCTAGGCGCTATAGTCTGGAACCGCGCGACCGCTACGGTCGCATGTTCGAGTCCCGCCTCGGGCATGGATGTGTGTGATGTCCTTAGGTTAGTTAGGTTTAAGTAGTTCTAAGTTCTAGGGGACTGATGACCTCAGAAGTCCCATAGTGCTCGGAGCCATCTTAAACACTCAGTACACAACGTAAACAGGGAAGAATCAGACTTAATGCCGTCAGTGCGTAGATTAAGGTACAGGCTTTCATGTAAAAATAAAATTATTGAGATATCTTAGCACGTCTTTTTTTAAAGTTTCAAAACGGTACTTACTTAAAAGACACGCCTCGTATATAGTGCATGTCGCCCATCGCTTGCGACGCCATTCTAAACCAATGTATTGCCAAACTACTTAATTGTAATAAAAACCATTAATGTGATTTGCTTGAATTGTTGTATAGCTATCTGAGAAAGCAGTATCCTTTAGGCACCCTATAAGAGACGAGTGCAGGACCCCACACGAAACGTCCATATGTCACCGTGTATCCGTGTCCTGCACTTCCACAGTTGCTGTGATTCCCGCACCGGGAGAGTTATTACTGTCACTGCCTGTCTAAGCATGTAATAGTATTTCGCAGTGTTTGTATTTTACGATGTACTACGCGATATCCTTCAGACATGCTCTGCTACGATCTACAGCTGTGTGAAATAAAAGAAATGTATTCGCAATCGCGAATACGATTACACTTCACCTGCACATTTTATTGATATTATTATGAAAGCTCGTACCGGGACGGGACTCGAACCCAGATTTCCTGCTTTACTCAAGCGGCCACCTAAACCACTTATTTTATACAGCTGTAGATGCTAGCAATGTCTGTTCCTTCAGACGTGCATCGTGTCTGACAGACGTAGCTTATGAAAAAGCTTTGGAAAAGTGAATAAAAGGACGTTGTGAAACACCTTGGGAAAACGACGGTGTCAGAGACATTCAAGTAATTAAGACTTCGTATCAGCGTACAGAAATTATAATAAATACAGGACAAATAAGTATGAACAGAGAAGTGCTACAAAGGTGTAGCTTTTCTTTCACCTACAACATTCACTATATACTTGGGCAACCTGGTTAGACAGTGGAAACGGGAAGTTGAACCGGGTGTCATATTGATAGCAGGACACACACACACACACACAGATAAATACTCGGCTCTTTGCCCATAACAAAATAATTATTCAGAAGACGGGAAATAGCCACATCGCCTAAATCAAATCCGGTTGTAACAGCAGCCATTTAAAAATTTTCAGTACAATAACTGAAATTATGGCCTTCAAAGGGAAATTTCCAGTAGACTGGAAAACAGTACTACGTGAACTATCAGTAGAACTTGTGTCACGTTTTCAGCCGTTAGGCCCCGATATGAATCACGGAAATGAAAACGACGTCACTGATAAATAATTTAAATATCAAATAATATGTGGCGCAATGCTCAGAACACTAGGTGGCAAGGAAGAAAACAAATCTAAAATTTTACTGAGTAATGGCTACCTCTATTCCAATATGTGGAAGCGAATTTTAGACATTAAGTAAGAAAGACAAAAGAAAAATACAGTTGTTTAAAATGAAATTCTGCCTGTAAATTAAATAATATAGTCTTAGAGATTAAATAAAGGACAAAACTATAAGAGCAGAACTTAATATAAACTGTGTAACTGAAAAAAATAGATCAAGAATCGATAAAACGGACGTAACGTATCAATAGAATGAGGAAGATGGGTTAGTTGAACAGGTAATCAATTATCAACCAATAGGAGAGAGAGAGGGACGGAGGACGACCATATTGGGTTTTGATGAGATATATAACTCATGTTTTCAAGACGGGTACATATTTTTGTACGAATTTTACGTCTAAAATCAGTAAAAAATCACCTGAGAGCATTACCACATAAAGAAAACTTTTGCTTGGTGCAGAAAAAATTGACATCTGAAAGGGTTAAGCCAAGTATTAAGGTCTACGGTCCCTTGGTGGTGTGAAATAGTTAAGCCTCTAAGTCAACGCTACCAAAATATAAGGCCATTTATATCCCATATTTTAATACTCGAAACTTCACTCATAAAAACTTACGGGATACTTCCCGTTGACCTGCAATCATGAAAATCGGCAAGAAGCAAAGGTTCACAATACAAATAAGGGGAATAGTCCGAAAATTGTTAATTTGTAATTATATCTCATGAAAAAGTATTTTTTTGTCATTCTTTATCTGACCTTCTGTTAAGAATCCTTTTTTCCAGAAGTAGGCAGACGTATATGTTGCCAGTATCTACATCTACATCTACATCTACATGAACTATCCGTACACATTCAGAAGTAACTGTACACACTTTGTAAGTGGAATGTATGCACCAAAATGACACTAAAAGTTTAAATAAAGATGATGCGTAACGTTTTTTGTGATAGGCATTATATCATGGGTGCTAAGAACATCCTGGAAATCGTAGATAAGGGACCGAGCATACGTACCCGCCGTGTAAGTGCCACTTAGGGATTCCTCAATCAACTTTATGTCATCTGTTTCGGAGACAGCGACTCCACCCATTTCATCTACAAAAGGTACAGGAGACTACCCTAGACGTCAGAATTTGTGTCAGTGGTTATTCGCTCGCCATGCTGCTGATCCATTGTTCCCTCGTCGGGTACTGTTCACGTATGAGAGCCTCTTACGAGTGCGGGTATCGTGAACACTCAGAACATGCACCTATGGGTGTATGAAAATATCCTCGTATCTGTGGTAAGAGAGTATCAACATCGTTTTGAATCGACAGTTTTTGGAACACGAGGTGTGTGATCTGCTTCGTTATCCCGATTAGTGGGGAGGTCGTGCAAGATCAATTGCTTGGTCGGCCAGACCTGTGGACCTTAACTTCCTGGACTTCTACCTTTGGGGCTGTCTCAGGGAGCTCGTGTATCGTGTTGCAACTAAGAAATGTAGCACAACTATAGCAGCGAAATGAAAATGCCTGTGCAACTGTGCAGAATGAAATGAACGGTGCCTGCAACTTTTCGAGAGCGGTAAGGCGTCGAGCACTTCGCTGCCTACATCATTTTGTACAAGCTCTGAGGCAAATTTCGGTTTCCTTCGTGTCGTTGCTTTCTGAGAAGAATTACTTAATTGTGTTTTTTGTATTGCACTTGTGATACCTACTCTAATGAATATCTCGGAAATAACCGATTTCAGACAAAACGTTATTTAACATTCTACTCTTATTTTGATGCATTCAGTACCCCGTGAAGTGTGCAGAGACTTTTTTAAATTTGTGTCCCAGGTACAAACTACCAAATGGAAAGTCGGAGTTAATTACAACTTAAAAGATTTATTCTGAAACCACAAGGTGAAACATAATTCAGCGTAATCACTCGTGTTCAGATCCGTAGCCAAATTGCATCTGCCGTAAACACTACCACAGTAACAGCGCAACGACGAGAGGAGACCTGTTCCGTACTCCAGGAGGCTCACCAGACGACTCCGCGTCCGGGCCGCGACGACACGACTTAATCACGTGGGGCTGCACCCTGATTGGCTCCGTCGGCTCCAGCGGTATGACTGCTGCATCTCTTGTAGCGCCCCCAACTGTGACCACTTTGAAGTATAGCGCGCTGCTGCCTCGGGAGCGTTGGTACACGGTGCTCGAGAAGGCGGAGGCCGCGTCTTACGTGCGGCGAACGCGCTACGTGAACTCACGGCTCAACAAATTTTGTGTCTTCTGTGGTTCACTCGTGATCCCTCTCGGAAATAAAGCATCTGCATCTACGTCATTACTCTGCTATTCACGATAAAGTGCCTGGCAGAGGGTTGAATGAACCACCTTCAAGCTGTCTCTCCACCGTTCCACTCTCGAACGGCACGCGAGAAAAACGAGCACTTAAATTTTTCTGTGCTAGCCCTGATTTCTCTCGTTTTATCGTGGTGATCATTTCTCCCTATGTGGGTGAGTGCCAACAATGTTTTCGCAATCGGAGGAGAAAACTGGTGATTGAAATTTCATGAGAAAATCCCGTCGCAACGAAAAACGTCTTTGTTTTAATGATTGCCACTCCAATTCACGTATCATGTCTGCGACACTGTCTCCCCTGTTTCGCGATAATACAAAACGAGCTGCCCTTCTTTGTACTTTTTCAATGTCATCCGTCAGTCCCACCTGATGCGGATCCCACACAGCACAGCAATACTCCAGAATAGGGCGGACAAGCGTGGTGTAAGCAGTCTCTTTAGCAGACCTGTTGCACCTTCTAAGTGTTCTGCCAATGAATCGCAGTCTTTGGTTTGCTCTACCCACAATTTATCCATGTGATCGTTCCAATTTAGGTTATTTGTAATTGTAATCCCTAAGTATTTAATTTACAGCCTTCAGATTTGTGTGACTTATCGCGTAATCGAAATTTAGCTGATTTCTTTTAGTACTCATGGGAATAACTTCACACTTTTCCTTATTCAGGGTCAATTGCCACTGTTCGCACCGTACAGATATCTTATCTAAATCATTTTGCAAGTCGTTTTGATCATCTGATGACTTTACAAGACAGAAAATCACAGCATCATCGGCAAACAATCTAAGACGGCTACTCAGATTGTCTCCTATGTCGTTAATATAGATCAGGAACAATAGAAGGCCTGTAACACTTCCTTGGGGAACGTCGGATATTACTCGATGACTTTCCGTCTATTACTACGAACTGTGACCTTTCTGGCAGGAAATCACGAATCCAGTCGCACAACTGAGTTTAATTAGAAGACGTTTGTGTATATTCACGGCACAGAGTAAACTGCGATCAAGTCTGGCTTCTTAAAATATTTGCCTCAAGTGAGACCCCAGCTTCTCCTTAATGCGAGACCAGTACCACTTCATTCATTACTCCAGTCGAATGGCAACAAAAAGCCCGCCGAGCGAATTGTAGTGAACGCTCGTTCGCCTGCATTCGTTACTGAGTAAACCTGGCTTGAGACGGCGCTGGCAGTGCTTGGGATCAGGAGCCGAGGACCTCCTAACCGGTGTCGGCCAAACTGGGAGAAGCAGGGCGGCGCGTGCGCAGAATGCACGCCCCTACCTTGTGATCAGGCGTGCCGCGGCGCTCCAATATTCCCGGCCCCAGTAATTATAAAGAGACGCCCTCCTCGGAATACTAAGCCTGGGCGCTCGGCTTTTTACAAGTTTGTCCACCTCGACTGGCGACACCGTGTCCTTTGCCAGCGGTCGATCGTGTCTCCTTCGCCGGCGTATTACCTGTACGACTTCTCCACTTTAAGGCCATGTTGACTGCAGATGACACATTCAAGTTGTACGCTGAAGAGCTAAAGAAACTGGTACACCTGCCTAATATCGTGTATGGCCCCCGCGAGCAGGCAGAAGTGCCGCAACACGACGTGGCACGGACTCGACTAATTTCTGAGGTAGTGCTGGAGGGAATTGACCAGGGCTGTCCATAAATGGGTATGAGTACGAGGGGCGGAGATCTCTTCTGAACAAAACGTTGCAAGGCATCCCAGGTGTGTTCAACAATATTCTTGTCTGGGGAGTTTGGTGGGCAGCGGAAGCGTTTAAACTCAGAAGCGTGTTCTTGGAGCCGCTACGTAGCAATTCTGGACGTGTGGGGTGTCGCATTGTCCTGCTGGAATTGCCCAAGTCCGTCGGGATTCACATTTAACATGACTGGATGCAGGTGATCAGACTGGATGTCTACGTAAATGTCACCTGTAAGAGTCGTATCTAGACGTATCAAGAGTTCCATACCACTCCAACTGTACACACCTCACACCTTTGCAGAGCTTGAGCAGCCCCGTGCTGACATGCAGGGTCCTTGGATTCATGAGGTTGTCTCCATGCCCATACACGTCCACTTTCGACTTTCGCGACGACCCATAAAGACGCCATTCGTTGGACTGGCGTTTCAGTTTTGACTCGTACGATGTGGCCCATGTCTCATCCAGTGTTACGATACGGCCTCTTCTTCGCGTTCATAGCGCTCCAGGTACGTCTGAGCAGCGTCGTAATGTATCCATTTTTGCATTCCCGTCAAGACATGCAATGTTTCGCATGCCCAAGCGTTCGTTCAGGATGTGAAGCACAGACGTATGCGCTAATCCGGTTTCGTGGGCGAGCTCACGAATCGCATGGCGTCGATCATTGTCCACTAACACGGCAACAGCATGCATTTCTTCTTCAGAGACGCTAGTACGACCTGCCCGATGCATGTCTGCCACAGTTTGTCGACCTTCGTTAAAGGCTTTTACCCAACGTGCCACTGTTCTGTACGGCAATGCCGATTCCCCGCACGCCTCTTGAAGACTATGATGACTCTGTCGTGCTGTACGACCTCTGGCACATTGAGTCTTGATCCAACTCCGTTGTTCCTGTTTCGAAAACATAGTGACACCGTTACGTTAGACTGCTCGCTCGCAAGTGACTGTGTTTCCCTCGACTGTGCGCACGCCGGTGACATGTGACGGGCGAGTCCATTTGCTCGGAGGTAAGGTAGGTATGTCAACAACGTATGCTGTCAGCGACAGTAGTAGATTCCATTGCATAGTGTCTCCACAGCAGTGTTGCCACTATTTAATTGCCACTATTTAATTGCCACTATTTAAGTTCCAACCTGCGTATTTAAGAACACAGATATCAGAATCACTTTCGTCACCACCAACTTGTGGAAGAAACTGGCGCATGGCACCTCACAACCAGGTGAAAAGCTGAGCAACGCAGGAATTACCAAACTGACATGCAGTCATTGTAGCAGCTACTACATTGGCCTGATGATGATGATGATGAGGTCCCATACTCCGAGGAGCGTAGGGGACGATGTGGGAGCCCCACACCGCTGTACTAGCCAAGGTCCTAGTGGAGGTGGTTTGCCATTGCCTTCCTCCGACCTTAATGGGGATGAATTGGCCTAAAGGACAGAAATTTTAAAAATCGATGTAAAAAACATATCGATTGTTTGAGATTTGATAAATCTAACAAATTAGGTACAGCGAAGCATATAGAAGAAGAGGACACAGTGTTCCAATAGATGATAACTATCTTAAAGTATTTCACACGTCGGTGAAGAGTTGGAAATGGATGAAATGAAAATATCTAACCGTGATCAAAAGTGGAAAAACGAGATCCTAAACGATATTACAGATTTCAGGAACTCACATTTCTTCATTAACTTGTTCAATACTGTTAAAATAGAAATTACGTAACGATGAAGAATATAAATGAATCTTGAGTTCCAATAGCAATATCTTTCGAAGTCTTTAAAATAATAATTTCTATACATTCGATTTCAGCGTCAAATTGTCACAGTCTCTCTTATTGTCATATACAGGACGATTCATAAGGAAAGAATAGAGAAACTGGAAAGGTAGAAACACATTGCAGATGTCGGGTAGAGGAAGGTTCGAAGTTTTCTGTTCACACAGGCATTCTCAGCATGAGTGCCATGCGTTACTCGAGAAACATCGAAACGGTAGTCCATTTCATTCCACATACATCAACAGGCCCCTGTTTATTGAATCGACAGCTTCAACAATTCGACTTCTCAGATATTGAAGAGTGGCTGCCACAGGTGGGTCAAAGACTCTGTCTTTATGTACCCCCACAGAAAAAAAAAATCGTAATGTGTGAGGTCTGGTGACCTGGGAGACCAAAAACAATGAATAAGATATTCTATCCAACGCTGTAGGATGGTGTTGTTAAGGCAACGCAGCACGTCAAGGTGAAATTGAGGCAGTATACAGTCATGAATAAAAAATAAATCATTAAAATCTTAGTGAAGTTGAAGAAACTACTCGTTTTGCAGCATGTCCAGTTATGTCATTCCTGTCACAGTTTCCTCCGCAAAAAAGAAAGGTCCACAGTCTTTGTGAGCAGAAGCGGCACAAAACGCATGCAGTTCCAGTCAGTTTCTTTCGTGCTCAACGACGGTGCCAGGACATTATGTCCCCCAAATTCTTATATTATAGCGGTTTACGTTACGAAATAGGTGAAACGTCGATACTTCCTAATAGATGAGTCGTTCGGAACAGTGTCCTCTGCCATACCCTTGAGAAATGAAGTGTGAAATTCTTAAGCTTCTGTTATCGTCTCCGCGGTGCAGTTTGTGGTGTCACCGCCAGACACCACACTTGCTAGGTGGTAGCCTTTAAATCGGCCGCGGTCCGTTAGTATACGTCGGACCCGCGTGTCGCCACTATCAGTGATTGCAGACCGAGCGCCACCACACGGCAGGTCTAGAGAGACTTCCTAGCACTCCCCCCAGTTGTACAGCCGACGTTCATAGTAATGGTTCACTGAAAAATTACACTCTCATTTGCCGAGACGATAGTTAGCATAGCCTTCAGCTACGTCATTTGCTACGACCTAGGAAGGCGCCGTATTCAATTGATATTTATTATGTGAAGCATGTACCGTCAAGAGCGATGTACACCAGTTATGGATTAAAGTTAAGTATTCCAGCAACAACGTACCTTATTGGCTATATTAATTACATTTAACTGTTCCAGACCTCACGTCAGTCTGCGTGTAATTAAACGCTTGCATTTCTGCCTCCTCTAGCAACACGGTGTTGGCTCTTCTGCCAACACAGCACAGTTACTGCAATAACTGCAACTTAAGGCTTCATATGCAGGCTTCGTTCCAAAACACGCCACACCATAGTTTGAGGAAGCTGAAGTTCTTGGCCTCCCATCTTGTGGACTTCCGAGGGCTCCGTGCGAACGCATGTCGGATAGGTTCGAGATCTTTATCAGACTTGCTTGCCGGACCAGTGCTCTTCTCGTTGCATAAGAACAATCCAGTGATCCGCGCAATGTGTTTCTACTGACTGTAATAAAAAACTGAAATACAAAAGAGTTGACTGTGATGACTGTTTTGTGTTTCCTCTTCAAGTTTATAAACAGTGGTTAACAAGGTCCAAGAAGCTACAACAGTGAATGTAACTAACACGCACAAGCAGACAGCCATTTCATATGAACAGGGAAAATGATTATTAAAAGAAATAATGTAAAAAATTGCTCGCATTACAAACTAATTATTCGTTGTGTCGTGTTAGTCAGCAGCTGTTTTCCAGTCTCGAAGTCTGCCTTACGTTCTGACTGCTTACGTTCTGACTGGTCAACAAAGTCGATCAAGTCAGAGGCAATTCGTTAGTAATGCGACTAATTTCTTCTTTTTTTTGTCAGCTTTAGTTCTATAACACGAGATTTACTTTAACAGAAATGTAAATAGATATTACTACGAATACACAGTAAAATTTAGTTACAGTCAATAACAAGTTCTGCCAGCAAATATTTTGTGATTGTTAATATTAATTTTTTTTTCAGATATTGCTGCTAAATAGTGAAAAAATTACTAACATGTAGTAAGTGTCTTAGAATAGATTTCCGAAAATAATCGAACTACTTTCACGACGTGTACAGTTTGTTTCCAAATGGCTGCGTTAACTTTTCCTCTTTTTTCATCTTTTATACAGCGTTCGTATCTGTGTCGGCTACGCACGCATCTTATCAGAACTTGCTTACATAAGTAGTAGTTAACATGTTTTTCCAATCTTCAGTGATTCACTACAACCCTTGTGTAGCATTTTGCCTTATCAGCCTATTTCATATTGCTGTCTATCTATTTGTGCTAGATAAAATAATCTTAGTTTTTACTCTCTTTGTTGCAGGTGAGTTGTCAGATACGAGTTTCCTTCTCTCAGATTTCCAAAGTCTTGATGGTAAGTGACGTTAGTGTACGTTACAATGGTAAAAGGTACATGAGTCATTGCATATAAAATGTAGGATTTCAAAATTACGTAAATTTATTATGCTCAGACTATCAACGAAACGCATGTACGATACTCCACGAATCGGTGTTTATATATCATAGTTTTCTTTATATTACAGGTTTGAAGCAAACTTTCGAAACTCATTCTGTACGCGGTAATACACAGGTGTGCAGTCCGCTCCCGGTAGCTGAGTGGTCAGCGCGACAGACTGTCAATCCAAAGGGCCCGGGTTCGGTTCCCGGCTGGGTCGGAGACTTTTTCTGCTCAGGGACTGGATGTTGTGTTGTCCTAATCATCATCATTTCATCCCCATCGACGCGCAAGTCGCCGAAGTGGCGTCAAATCGAAAGACTTGCACCAGGCGAACGGTCTACCCGACGGGAGGCCCTCGTCGCACGACATTTCATTACAGGTGTGCAAAACTTACCGACGAAAGTAGCTTTCGCGTGATATTTCGCGCTCAAGGAACAATGCTGCATGCAACCTCATACGCTGGGAGATGGAAACACTTTATGCACCCATGAACGTTATCTAACATGGTCGTTCTGTAGTCTAGGTGTTATGGTTCGGAGAAGCATAATGTTGCATGGTCGTACTGACCTCCAGATCTTTGAATAGGGTACACTCACTGTTTAACGTTATTGTGACATTGTACTCCTTCCCATGTGCGTCTGCTCAGGGGTGCATTCGGTATTATACTGTGGATGACATTCATGTGAGCTTCCAGGAGACCTGTGGTAGTAATGGAAGGAACCACGACAGCTGTGGGTCATATAAATACACAACTAGCCATTAAAATTGCTACACCACGAAGATGACGTGCTACCGACGCGAAATTTAACCGACAGGAAGAAGATGCTATGATATGCAAATGATTAGCTTTTCAGAGCATTCACACAAGGTTGGCGCCGGTGGCGACACCTAAAACGTGCTGACATGAGGAAAATGTTCGACTGCTGCCCTGGCCAGCACATTCTCCAGATCTCTCACCAACTGAAAACGTCTGGTCAATGGTGGCCGAGCAACACGCCATCCAAGCTCTCTTTGGCTCAATGCCCAGGCGTACCCGGACCGTTATTACGGCCAGAGGTGGTTGTTCTGGGTACTGATTTCTGAGGATCTATGCACCCAAATTGCGTGAAAATGTAATCACATGTCAGTTCTAGTATAATATATTTGTCCAATGAATACCCGTTTATCATCTGCATTTCTTCTTGGTGTAGCAATTTTAATGACCAGTCGTGTATTATTGCGGACAACCTGCATTCCTTCACAACGATGGCATCTTCCAGCAGGATAACTGCCCGTGTCACGAGGCAGAATGGTCCTATAGTTGTTTCTGGAGCATGATAATGAACTCACACTGATGTCTTGTCCAACAAGAACCTGATGGAATATATCTGGGACGCTATTTGGCGACAGCTGCGTGCACAAAAACCAGCACCCATAATTTGCAGGAATTGCGTGACCTGTGCGTATGCATGTGGTGCTACACGCCTCCGGAAACTTACTGAGGACTTGCCGAGTCCATGCCATGCAGAATCGCTGCTCTATCGCGTTCGAACAGTGTCCGAACATTGTATTAAACAGGTGGTCATAATGTTCCGGCTCGTCAGTGTTTGGTAGGCAGGGCAGGTCGAGATGGTGCGGGACATAAATCTCTTCAGGACAGCGTTGCAACTTTTATTGTGTACGTTAAGTGTTTAACGAGGCGGAATGTCTCTGAACTCTCAAGTCGAAAATGAAGGTGGGTTTTTTGTGAACAGTCAGGATGGAATGCTGCATGTAGATACCACGTAGTGGCTCTTTGTGACAACTGGAGAGGTGAAAAGACGCAAATAAGAACAGAAACAGAAGCCAGTGCACCTGCGCGTTACAGATGAACGCTGAGCACCTAACACGCCCCAGCAGCGCTTAGAGGCCCCGACTCCAATTCCCTGTCGGGTCATAAAGAGGCCGCCCACAAAGGCCACTGGCCGTAAAAGCGACGGCCATTCGGTCGCTTTTGTGACCCTCCGGGAGAGAAAAAAGCCCCCGTAAAGCCGCCACTGACGCAAACGCCGGGCATAGTCGCGGCGGAGGAAGGCTCTCGAGGTGCCAGGCGATCGCTTTACATGGCGAGCACACCCACCAGCGTAACACGACGAGCGCGCGAGAATCTTAGGCAGCCGTGTTAATGCAGCCTCGCAGTAAACATCGTTCCGTCGCCAGCAGCGGCGAGGGAGAAGTTGGTGGTCGTAGGCGGCTGTCGTCCGTTTCTCCCACGCGCCCTGTTCAGGTTGCGGTTCACAGATACACTGCTACGGTGCTGTTCGGGTCGCTGACTCCCTTGACCGCCGAGACAGGTGTCTCACTCCCGTGCATAGCTAATTCAGCTTGCGTGACTGTGGGCCGAATCAAATAATCTACTCTACAGCGACAAATTGATCGCTCGCCTTAGGATTACTTGGAAGTTCTCGACGGTTCAGCAATAATATCGTGTATTTACTACCTGAGTTGCACATAACACTAATGATACAAACTGTAAACTAGAAGTTCCTTGGCGAAACATATAGCCGCTTACAGCATGGCAAATTTCCAGGCTTGCTTGCTTGTTCTAGCTGGCGCAGTTTGTAGCTGTTTTGGAATTAGTAATGAAGACGTTAAACAGTTGATGAGTCTCCAACAAATCAGTTTAGCTTGCTACCCTATGTGCTACCGCTTTCTTATCTATACTAATACGTACCTAAAGACAAATCGTTGTTTAAAGATGTTAAAATCTCCAAAACTACTTCACCGATTCACTGCAGAATTTTACATCATACTCTAATGACCAATCAGACGGAGATATTTTCTACTGTACGTAATGTGGAAATATCTATGTAATATATAATAGGGAAACGTTGTTATCAAAAATCTCGAGAAGTTCTAAACCGATTTACTTCAAAATTTACTTCAGTGAACGTTCACATGGACATAGGCTATATATTTTAATATGTATAACGTAGACATATATAATACATAAAGGGGAACCTTTGTTACTAAAACTCTCGATTTATTTCACATTTTTACATGATACTCTAATGGACATTTGGACGCACATAGGTTATATATTTTAATGCTTATAATATATAAATGCAAATAACTACAGAGGTATCTCATTGTTATCAGTGGCCTATAAGATCCTATCCAAGGCACTACAAAACAGGATTGAAAATCAAGTAGAGAAAGAACTGGGTGAATATCAGGCTGGGTTTAGAAAAGGAAGATCATGCAGTGAACAGATATTCAGTCTACTCTCCATAATACAACTTCGCGCACGCACATCGAAAAATCTAGTAATTACATTCATAGACTTCAAAAAAGCATATGATTCTATTGATAGACCAACCCTGATTAACACATTAGAAGAATTTGGGATTGATGATAAAAGCAGAAGTCTAATCCAGGAAACCCTTACGGGAACAAAATCGCAAGTGAAGTTTTTGGGTAGATTGTCACAACCGTTTGTAATTGGAACAGGTGTTAGACAAGGGGATGGGCTCTCCCCACTGTTGTTTAACATTGTCCTTGAAAAAGTGGTCAGGGAATGGAGAAAGAAGATGGCAGAAGCTGGAGTGAAAAATGGGATAACGTTAGGAAGAAATAAAACAAAAATTGAATGTCTGGCATTTGCTGATGACATGGCAATATTGGCAGATGACATCGAAACAGCAAAGATTCAGATAGAAATGCTGCATGAGATTGCTGAGAAGACAGGTCTACAAATATCGTATGAAAAGACAGAACTGATGATACAGGACAAAACAGACCCAACACAGACATTGCAAACTAAATATGGAATAATTAAGAGAGTTCATAAATTTAAGTATCTAGGGGAATGGATTACACCGACAGGGTTACCAAATGTTTCACTACAGGAAAGAGCAATAAAGATGGAAACGGCATACCAGCTATGCCGAAATGTATACAATAAAAAGTCGATCTCCATCAATGCCAAGCTCAGGCACTACAATGCGGTAATAAAACCAGAAAGTTTGTATGCGATTGAATGCATCCCACTGAACAGAAAACGTCTGTTGGAGAAATTGGAAATAAAAGAGAGAAAAATACTGAGAAAGATCTTAGGACCTAAAAAGGATGGACAAGATTATAAATTGCGATCCAATAAAGAGTTATACGAGAAAATTGAAAAACTGACAACATCCTTTAAAAAGAGAAGACTGAGTTTCTATGGGCATGTCAAAAGAATGGCACCAGAAAGAACGGCAAAGAAAATCCTGGAATACATGGAAAGCAGAAAGACACAAATTAACTGGCTGAAAGAAGTAAAAGAAGACATTGCAGAAATGAACATTATACCAGAGACAGTTTACAACAGAATGGAATATAGGAATGCCATCAACAAAATACAGGGATTCAAAGACCGAACGCAATCAAAGAAGACGGGAACAACCTGGTCGCAAGAACGTAAAGAAGCCCACTCAGAAAAAATGAAGAAGTACTGGGAAGAACGCAAGAAAAAGCACAAGAAATGACTGATGCTTAGCGTAGTCCAAAGTTGACTGTAACGAATAATAATAATAATATAAATATAGAACGGGAAACATTATTAACAAAAATCTCAAAAAGTTCTTGACCGATTTACTTAAAATTTGACACGATAAACTGATAAACATGTAGGTAGACATAGGCTGTCTATTTTTTTAAACAATCATGTACAGGTTTCCTGTTGTGAATATTTGCAGTTTCCTTTTCTTTCTTGCAGTCAGTTTTAACTACGATAGCAGAGAATGTAAACCTTTAGACAACATGAGTCTCATATATATCTTCTTTATTTTTTTATACAGTTTAAAAAAAACAGTATGCACAACAGTGTGCTGTTTTCTTCCTTGCCGTCGGTTTTACAGAAAACAGTAAAGTTGTATTTATGGCTTGTCGGCTTATGATTAGAATACTACTACGAAATCTGAATCGTTCGAAACTTCGTATCCTACCCATTCGCAGATTGAAGTTGTGCGCAATAACGCCATTGAGATGGACCAGCTGGAGAGGACTCTCGTATACCCCATATAGCAATGATCCCAACTAATTTACCCATTCATTTAAAGCGATTTCTATTCCATATTAAGGTTTCGTTGGTAATAGCAGTAGACAAAGTTCAATGTCAGAGAAAGAGATTAGAGGACAGAGAGAGGCGGGGAGGAAATGGACATGGGGGGGGGGGTGGAGAATAGGAACAGAGATTGGATGGAGGGGGTGATATCGAGAGAGAGTAAGAGGAGGAGGAGGGGTTGATGGGTAAAGAGAGAATGGAGGAGGAAGCGGGCAGAGAAAGGGGGGAGGAGATTAGGACCCACATTCAATTCCCGACGAGCAAGCTGAAGTGCCGCATCACGACGTGGCATGGACTCGACTAAATCCTGAAGTGGTGCTGCAGGGAATTGACATCATGTATCCTGCATGTCTGTCCATAAATCCGTAAGATTACGAGGCGGTGGAGATCACTTGTGAACGGCGCGTTGCAAGGCATCCCAAATATGCTCAATAAGTTTCATGTCTGGGGGGGTGGGGGGGGGGGGGTTTGGTGGCCAGCGGAAGTGTTTAAAATCGTGGAGCCACTCTGCAGCAATTC
The DNA here is from genome assembly GCF_021461385.2 of Schistocerca piceifrons. Classification (NCBI taxonomy): domain Eukaryota; kingdom Metazoa; phylum Arthropoda; class Insecta; order Orthoptera; family Acrididae; genus Schistocerca; species Schistocerca piceifrons. Next base: position 314,584,790 of record NC_060143.1, on the reverse strand, counting down.
TGGACGTTTGGGGTGTCGCATTGTCCTGCTGGAATTGCCCAACTCCGCCGGAATTCACAATTGACATGAAAGGATTCAGGTAATCAGACAGGGCGCTTACGTACGAGTCACCAGTCAGAGTCGTATCTAGACGTATCAGGGTCCCATATCACTCCAACTTCAAACTCCTCACACCATTACAGAGCCTCCACCAGCTTGAACAGTCCCCTGCTGACATGTAGGATCCATGGATTCATGAGATTGTCTCCATACCCGTGCACGTCCATCTGCTCGATACAATTTGAAACGAGACTCAACCGAACAGGCAACATGTTTCCAGTCATCAAGGGTCCAATGTCGTTGTTGACGCGCCCAGGCAGCCATAAAGCTTTGTGTCGCGCAGTAATCAAGGATACACGAGTGGACCTTCGGCTCCGAAAGCCCATATCGATGATGTTTCGTTGAATGATTCGCACTCTGACACTTGGCCCAGCACTGAGATCTGCGTCGGTTTGCGAAAGGGTTGCACTTCCGTCACGTTGAACGATTCTCTTCAGTCGTCGTTAGTCCCGTACTTGCAGGATCTTTTCCCGACCACAGCGATGTCGGACATTTGATGTTTTACAGGATTCCTGGTATTCACGGTACACTTGTGAAATGACCTTACGGGAAAATCCCCACTTCCTCGCTACCTCGGAGATGCTGTGTCCCATCGCTCGTGCGCCGACTACAACACCTCGTTCAAGCTCACTTAAATGTTGATAACCTGCCATTATAGCACCAGTAACCGATTTAACAACTGCGCCAGACACTTGTTATCTTATTTAGGCTTTGCCGCCCGCAGAGCCGTATTCTGCCTGTTTACACACCCCTGTATTTGAATACGCATGCCTATATGAGTTTTTTTGGCGCTTCAATTTATATTTAGAAATTGCGAAGCATTGTAAGGTTCGCTAATTTCCAGATGAAAGCAATCTTACCTGAAAATCTGCCTCGTCGCCGTGGTAGCATCGGAGATCGAATCTACAATAGGCGATTCAGCCATATCAATTTACAAATGAGCGACAAGGGGAGGCCACAAACACATAACAGAAAAGCAGTTAATGGATGGAATAATTATGTTATAACCATACAAAACACAATAAAACAAACTTATTATGAAAACTCCATATGAGTTTTAGAATAACATAGGCGTTTACAAGTACAGGACTCGAAGAAATAAAGATCTGCGTAACCCTTTAATGAATCTTTGGCACAGAAAAGAGTGAAATATGCAGCTATAAAATGTTCGACAATCTACACAAAAAATAAAATGTCTGGGAGCCAGCGTATGTATTGGATTGGTGCATAGCATAAGTTCATAGCATTTTTCCATAAGTTTTTAATAGATACACATAACAGAGACTTTATTCAACAGTAATATATTCTCCTTCACTATTTAAAACAATCTGCCAGTGCTGAGGTAACCTGTCGATTTCGCAACTGTAATCATGTGGTTTTGGGGTGAAGGACTCGTCGAGCCGTGTTTGAAGCGCATTTTCATCCGAAAACCGCAAGTTCTTTGTAGATTGTTCTATAGAGAGCGGAAAGGGTGAAAATCTGAGGGCGGAAGATAAGGTAAATGAGGTGGGTGCGGAATGACTTCCCAACCCAACCCAAATCCTGTATAGTGTTTTTTGGCAGTCTAGCACAGTGGTTCCCAGCCTGGGAGTAATTACCCCCTGAGGGATAAAATGAAATTTTCTGAGGGGTAGAAACTAAACGATTCGATTTTGTTTCAGTTATGAAACTAAATTGCTTACAAAATATCATCACTATTATCACAATTTTGTAAGACTACTTTTTTTTTTTTGGTCATCAGTCTACTGACTGGTTTGATGCGGCCCGCCACGAATTCCTTTCCTGTGCTAACCTCTTCATCTCAGAGTAGCACTTGCAACCTACGTCCTCAATTATTTGCTTGACGTATTCCAATCTCTGTCTTCCTCTACAGTGTTTGCCCTCTACAGCTCCCTCTAGTACCATGGAAGTCATTCCCTCATGTCTTAGCAGATGTCCTATCATCCTGTCCCTTCTCCTTATCAGTGTTTTCCACATATTCCTTTCCTCTCCGATTCTGCGTAGGACCTCCTCATTCCCTGCCTTATCAGTCCACCTAATTTTCAACATTCGTCTATAGCACCACATCTCAAATGCTTCGATTCTCTTCTGTTCCGGTTTTCCCACAGTCCATGTTTCACTACTATACAATGCTGTACTCCAGACGTACATCCTCAGAAATTTCTTCGTCAAATTAAGGCCGGTATTTGATATTAGTAGACTTCTCTTGGCCAGAAATGCCTTTTTTGCCATAGCGAGTCTGCTTTTGATGTCCTCCTTGCTCCGTCCGTCATTGGTTTTATACTGCCTAGGTAGCAGAATTCCTTAACTTCATTGACTTCGTGACCATCAATCCTGATGTTAAGTTTCTCGCTGTTCTCATTTCTACTACTTCTCATTACCTTCGTCTTTCTCCGATTTACTCTCAAAGCATACTGTGTACTCATTAGACTGTTCATTCCGTTCAGCAGATCATTTAATTCTTCTTCACTTTCACTCAGGATAACAATGTCATCAGCGAATCGTATCATTGATATCCTTTCACCTTGTATTTTAATTCCACTCCTGAACCTTTCTTTTATTTCCATAATTGCTTCCTCGATGTACAGATTGAAGAGTAGGGGCGAAAGGCTACAGCATTGTCTTACACCCTTCTTAATACGAGCACTTCGTTCTTGATCGTGCACTCTTATTATTCCCTCTTGGTTGTTGTACATATTGTATATGACCCGTCTCTCCCTATAGCTTACCCCTACTTTTTTCAGAATCTCGAACAGCTTGCACCATTTTATATTGTCGAACGCTTTTTCCAGGTCGACAAATCCTATGAAAGTGTCTTGATTTTTCTTTAGCCTTGCTTCCATTATTAGCCGTAACGTCAGAATTGCCTCTCTCGTCCCTTTACTTTTCCTAAAGCCAAACTGATCGTCACCTAGCACATTCTCAATTTTCTTTTCCATTCTTCTGTATATTATTCTTGTAAGCAGCTTCGATGCATGAGCTGTTAAGCTGATTGTGCGATAATTCTCGCACTTGTCAGCTCTTGCCGTCTTCGGAATTGTGTGGATGATGCTTTTCCGAAAGTCAGATGGTATATCGCCAGACTCGTATATTCTACACACCAACGTGAATAGTCGTTTTGTTACCACTTCCCCCAATGATTTTAGAAATTCTGATGGAATGTTATCTATCCCTTCTGCATTATTTGACCGCAAGTCCTCCAAAGCTCTTTTAAATTCCGATTCTAATACTGGATCCCGTATCTCTTCTAAATCGACTCCTGTTTCTTCTTCCATCACATCAGACAAATATTCACCCTCGTAGAGGCTTTCAATGTATTCTTTCCACCTATCTGCTCTCTCCTCCGCATTTAACAGTGGAATTCCCGTTGCACTTTTAATGTTACCATCGTTGCTTTTAATGTCACCAAAGGTTGTTTTGACTTTCCTGTATGCTGAGTCTGTCCTTCCGACAATCATATCTTTTTCGATGTGTTCACATTTTTCCTGCAGCCATTTCGTCTTTGCTTCCCTGCACTTCCTATTTATTTCATTCCTCAGCGACTTGTATTGCTGTATTCCTGATTTTCCCGGAACATGTTTATACTTCCTCCTTTCATCAATCAACTGAAGTATTTCTTCTGTTACCCATTGATTATATAAGTTAACAATAATTAATTTTTCTCAGTTATTAGCATTAATCCGTTGGAGATTACAGGTTCTCCACATAGTCCATCCACTACACACGTATGTTGTGCTTTGTCCAGTACATTTCTGAAGATAAAAGTGTGACATATCCACAACAAATGCAAAACACGTGAAGAAAATGTCTTCTCCAAGTTGTAGATGGTACCTGCAGTTGTCCAGAAACGGTTTCATTACGCGTTTCGAAATAGATGTATGAATTAATTGACAGCACGACACAAAAGTAACTACATAAGGCTGTACGCAGTATTATTATTATTATTATTATTGGACTGGTTAGACCAAATCATTGACGACGTGAAATTTTTGTGCCAGATCAGAAGTAAGACATCCAACAATCAAGCGATTCATAAACAGTAAGTTGCAGTTTGCAGGCCAAGCAAGTGCCCCAATGGAGAGGAGTATACAGGGGACATATGTTTTGTTGCAAGTGTCTACCCTAACCGTGGATAGTTAGCTTTCTTATCTGAGAAGTAGTTGTGGGTACTACTTGCGAAACTCCGCAAATTGCTTCATTATTCATTCTAACACACCCACACAAAATACACATTGTGATCAAAAGTATCCGGTCACCTGGCTTAAAATGCCTTAGAAGTTCGTGGCGCCCACCATCGGTAATACTGGAATTCAATATGGTGTTGGTCCACCCTTACCCATGATAACAGCTACCACTCTTACAGGCATACGTTCAATCAGGTGCTTGAAGGTTTCTTGGGGAATGGCAGCCCATTCTTCACGGAGTGCTGCACTGACAGGTATCGATATCGGTCGGTGAGGCCTGGCTCGAAATCGGCGTTCCAAAACATCCCAAAGGTGTTCTGTTGGATTCAGGTCAGGACTCCGTGCTGGCCAGTCCATTGCAGGGATGTTATTGTCGTGTAACCACTCCGCCACAGGCCGTGCATTATGAACAGGTGATCCATCGTGTTGAAACTCTTCAACAGTGGGAAGCAAGAAGGTGCTTAAAACGTGAATGTAGGTCTGTGCTGTGATAGTGCCACGCAAAACAACAACTGGTACAAGCCTCCTCCATGAGAAACACCACACCATAACACCACCACCTCCGAATTTTACTGTTGGCCCTACACACGCCGGCAGATGACGTTCACCAGTCATTCGCCATACCCACTCACTGCCATCGAATCACCACATTGTGTACCGTGACTGGTCACTCCGCACAACGTTTTTCCACTGTTCAATCGTCCAATGTTTACGCTCCTTACACCAAGCGAGGCGTCGTTTTGGATTTACTAGCGTGATGTGTGTCTTTATGTGCAGCCGCTCGACCTTGAAATCCAAGTTTTCTAACTCCCTCCCAACTGTCATGGTACTTGCAGTGGATCCTGATGCAGTTTGGAATTCCTGTGTGATGGTCTGAATAAATGTCTGCCTATTACACATTACGACCCTCTTCCACTGTCGGTGGTCTCTGTCAGTCAACGGACGAGGTCGACCTGTACGCTTTTGTGCTGTATGTGTCCCTTCACGTTTCCACTTCACTATCATGTCGGAAAGTGCACCTAGGAATGTTAAGGAGTGTAGAAATCTCGCGTACAGATGCATAACACAGGTGACACCCAATCAGCTGACCATATTCTAGCCGGCTGCTGTGGCCGAGCGGTTCTAGGCGCTTCAGTCTGGTACCGCGCTGCTGCTACGGTCGCAGGTTCGAATCCTGCCTCGGGGATGGCTGTGTGTGATGTCATTAGATTGGTTAGGTTTAAGTAGTTAGTTAAGTCTAGGGGGCTGATGACCTCAGATGTTAAGTCTCATGGTGCTTAGAGCCATTTGAACCACATTCGAACTCCGTGAGTTCCGCGGAGCGCCGCATTCTGCTCTCTCACGATGTCTAATGACTACTGAGGTCGCTGATATGGAGTACGTGGCAGTAGGTGGCAGCACAACGCATATAATGTGAAAAACGTATGTTTTTGGAGCTGTCCAGATACTTTTGATCACATAGTATATCTTTCATACTTCACATCTTTGGCCGGCCGGTGTGGCCGTGCGGTTCTAGGCGCTTCAGTCTGGAACCGCGTGACCGCTGTGTGATGTCCTTAGATTAGTTAGGTTTAAGTAGTTCTAAGTTCTAGGGGACTGATGACCATAGATGCTCAGAGTCATTTGAACCATTTTTTCACATCTTTCATCATTTTATAAATAAAAGTGTTCCAAGAAAAGTATTTCATTTTACAGTTTTGTTAGGTGCTAAAGTTGGTGGTAATGTGGAGGGGGAGGGGAGGAAGGGGGCAGCAGACAGAAGCGTGTGAGGGGGGGAGGGTACTACTAATGTCTAATTGCGCTCGGGGGTAATGGTCTACGATAGGTTGGAAACCGCAGTTGTGGCAGAATACGGGCGAGCATTATCGTGAAATAACATCACTTCACGCAGTCTTCCTTGACGTTGTTCTTGGATTGCGTCTGCAAGCCGTCTCAACTGATGGCAATAAATGTCAAGAGTGACGGTTACACATCGGGGAAGCAATTCGTAGAACACCACATCGTCCCTGTTCGAACAGATGCATAACATTATCTTTCGTGGATGGGCGCTAGCCTTTTGCTGCTTGGTTTCGGCTCAACCATTCCTTTCCTTTCCTTACAGTAGCCTAAAGACACCGTTTCTTGTCACTGGAAACAATACAGCTTAGGAATGGTCGGTGTTGTTCACGAAGCAAGGAAGACTGGGTTTAATGTCCCGTCGACATCGAGGTCATTGGAGACGGAGCACAAGCTCTGTTTTTGTTAGGGAGAGGCCGTTCCCTTTGAAAGGAACCATCCCGATATTTGCCTGGAGCGATTTAGGGAAATCACGGAAAACCTGAATGTGGATGGCCAGACGCGAGTTTGAACTGTCGTCTTCCCGAATGTGAGTTCAGCGTGCTAACAACTGCACCACCTCGCTCGGTCGTGTGGGTTGTTCCACGAGCCAACTGATGTCAGTTCTCGAGTACAATGATTAGGGTCATTGTGGATTAATACGTTTAAATGATTTTCATCAAACCACGGTCTTCCTGAAAGTGGAAAGTTACTTGTGTAAATTGATCTTCCTTAAAACGAGAAAACGATTGAGTTACTGTCCGCCATCCACGTGGAGCACGTATTGGTCTCACTTCGGACTTCCAGTACTCAACCACACACTATTGATATCATCAAAGTGTACGGGCCTGAAGATGGCGTTGTCGCAACGTCGAAACTAGTAGCCAAATAAATACACTCCTGGAAATGGAAAAAAGAACACATTGACACCGGTGTGTCAGACGCACCATACTTGCTCCGGACACTGCGATAGGGCTGTACAAGCAATGATCACACGCACGGCACAGCGGACACAACAGGAACCGCGGTGTTGGCCGTCGAATGGCGCTAGCTGCGCAGCATTTGTGCACCGCCGCCGTCAGTGTCAGCCAGTTTGCCGTGGCATACGGAGCTCCATCGCAGTCTTTAACACTGGTAGCATGCCGCGACAGCGTGGACGTGAACCGTATGTGCAGTTGACGGACTTTGAGCGAGGGCGTATAGTGGGCATGCGGGAGGCCGGGTGGACGTACCGCCGAATTGCTCAACACGTGGGGCGTGAGGTCTCCACAGTACATCGATGTTGTCGCCAGTGGTCGGCGGAAGGTGCACGTGCCCGTCGACCTGGGACCGGACCGCAGCGACGCACGGATGCACGCCAAGACCGTAGGATCCTACGCAGTGCCGTAGGGGACCGCACCGCCACTTCCCAGCAAATTAGGGACACTGTTGCTCCTGGGGTATCGGCGAGGACCATTCGCAACCGTCTCCATGAAGCTGGGCTACGGTCCCGCACACCGTTAGGCCGTCTTCCACTCACGCCCCAACATCGTGCAGCCGGCCTCCAGTGGTGTCGCGACAGGCGTGAATGGAGGGACGAATGGAGACGTGTCGTCTTCAGCGATGAGAGTCGCTTCTGCCTTGGTGCCAATGATGGTCGTATGCGTGTTTGGCGCCGTGCAGGTTAGCGCCACAATCAGGACTGCATACGACCGAGGCACACAGGGCCAACACCCGGCATCATGGTATGGGGAGCGATCTCCTACACTGGCCGTACACCACTGGTGATCGTCGAGGGGACACTGAATAGTGCACGGTACATCCAAACCGTCATCGAACCCATCGTTCTACCATTCCTAGACCGGCAAGGGAACTTGCTGTTCCAACAGGACAATGCACGTCCGCATGTATCCCGTGCCACCCAACGTGCTCTAGAAGGTGTAAGTCAACTACCCTGGCCAGCAAGATCTCCGGATCTGTCCCCCATTGAGCATGTTTGGGACTGGATGAAGCGTCGTCTCACGCGGTCTGCACGTCCAGCACGAACGCTGGTCCAACTGAGGCGCCAGGTGGAAATGGCATGGCAAGCCGTTCCACAGGACTACATCCAGCATCTCTACGATCGTCTCCATGGGAGAATAGCAGCCTGCATTGCTGCGAAAGGTGGATATACACTGTACTAGTGCCGACATTGTGCATGCTCTGTTGCCTGTGCCTATGTGCCTGTGGTTCTGTCAGTGTGATCATGTGATGTATCTGACCCCAGGAATATGTCAATAAAGTTTCCCCTTCCTGGGACAATGAATTCACGGTGTTCTTATTTCAATTTCCAGGAGTGTATGAAATCGTAAGTACAGCTGGAGGAGTTTCATTTTTAATAAAAAATATACCAGCCGATGTACCACCATCATCCAATTTACATATGAATGTACGAAGATTTTCTTGTCGTGCTCTATTCAGACGTATTCCCCATACAGGGCCGAAATGTTTCTAAGTGGCTCCTCTGCTATCACCCTGTTTGTTGAAGTCAAACAGAAGAAAATGTTGGATATGTTCCGATTTCTCCACGTGGCACTCCATCTTCTAGCGTCCACAGTTTCATTAACTTTTTCCAGATGACAAAATGACAATATGTAAACTCAAATCCTAACAGTGAACTATAAATAAAAAAGACAATCTATAAATAAACCCATAGCAACTGGAATACCAACATGTAAAACAAATTCGCTACGAACTTATGCACCTTCATAATATCTTAAAGGTGTCTCTTCTTAGCAACTTCTTCTATACCGTGGAAGAATTCTTGAATAGAAATATTCAGCCATTTTTAGAGCAAACCTATAAATGGCCAGCATGTAGCCATATACTTTTTCATTTTATGTTTGTTCCGTTGATTTCCACAGCGTAACATGTATCGCGAATATGAGCTATGGAACAAGTAACCGACTATTGGCATTATTGGAGCACAGGTAACCGTTAACAAACTGAATTGATATAAAATCACTGTATTAGCAATTGCCATATTAATCAGACTTTAATTGGTTATCCAGCTAATGGAGCAGTGACTGGGTAGCATTAACTGATTGACAACTAATTTAACATGGATGATACAAAATTAATTTGGCTTATTTTAGGCATAAGACTATATTATCACAGTATTATGCATTTATTTGTTACAGTAAACTTCACTCGACCCCACAAAGTGAAACTGAGCTGTGCCACTAATCTTAGAATCCACACGTTCTTCTTTTTGTGAAATTTTTCTGTCTCGAACGCCGTTAGCGTGTGTCATTTAGTTTAGAGCATTAAAAAGCACATAGTCGCAAAATATTAGTAGATGTGGAGGTTAAGAGTATGAACTACGAGGAAAAATATTCACCCCTTTGCAAACTATCACTTTTCGTAAACCCGGTGTCGATATCTGAGGCCATGCATGATGCATTAGGGATGCACGTATAACTTGAAGAGCGTGCTGTAGGCAATCGGCGTGATACTGTGTTAAGAGGCTGCATCACATTTCTAGGAACAGCATGTGTGCATAATATGTTTGTTAGGTACCCTATAAAATTTGTAATTTACTTGTTTGAGAACAGTTGAAATCTTTGCAGTAGATTAGGTTATACGATCGCCATTTGCAGTTTTGTACAATGAAACACATCTGCATAGCGTGCAAGTAACGACGCTTACCTGCTTTATATGCACGTTCCTGGTCCCGAGAGAGATTCATTGTCGCTAAAACAGCAGAATGTTTCCCTGAATTTCTGTGTCAGGATGTCACGTACGTGGCGTAGAATAATGGGTGCGTGAAGTTACTTTTACGGGCGATATTGCAAGCACGAAAACACGTAAAGAAAACAGGTGGCGGACGCTGGACGTTTAATCTCGCCGCTAGCCGCGTTTCGTCATGCTGTGCAGGAATTCTGGAGAGCGCACGCCCTCTTCTGGATAACAGCGTGAGTCGTAAACTCAGCCAGTGGCACATTACGACAGACGAGAGCATTCAGCGCACGGCTGCATGAAACTGTATCCAGCCTCCGGTAGCCTTTCAGTATCGGAGAACTTATTGCGTGGCACTAAAGCGGTGTTCGTAAAGTTTACAGATACAGTCATTTTCTTTGCATTTATGTTTATCGCTTTCTTTCGCTCTCACTCTCTCTCTCCTCTCCCTCTCAGTCTCTACACAACCACACACACACACACACGCACACACACACAAGCGCGCGCTGACTTACGGTCCTTATCGATGTCACTCCTTACATCTTAACGTCAGAAGAGGTAAATCAATAAAAGGAAAAAGTCTAGTTGGAAGCAAATTACGAAAAAAAAATTGACTTTCCCTTTGTTAATGACATAGAAGGCTCTCACGGACCCTGTATCAAGTTCCTGTCAGTGGTATGGGGCGAATTCAAAAAGTAAGTTACGTACGTCGCTAACAAGGGACCCCTTGAGTGTCAGGTCGCAAGTTCTATCTTTAGTAGTAAGGCTCATTTGAAAGTGTTGTGTTAACAATTATGACAGAAAAAATATGAACTGCTAATGACTCGACCAAAGGGTGACAGAAAACGAGTGTCAGGAAGGTGCACAAATCAACCTTCTATGGGATGTATGTATTGCACTTCACAAAATGGGCATGTCGACATTCAAGAAATGTTCAAAACAAACCAGTAACCTGCACCCCGAATGAAATTGTCGCGCCACAGTGATCACAAAGATTCGCACCGTCAAAAACGAAGGCGAGCTCCTTATGAGTTACAAACCACGGAGGACGTTTAGCTGCGTGTCAACTCGTAAAGAAAGCCTATAGAATCATATTGGTGCAGCGGGGTGATGAGAACTCATTGTGATGGCTTTATAACCGAATGCGAGTCTGTCGTGAAACTGACTGTCCTTAAAGGCGTAGCTCCAGATGGTACGATAATGTGTTTTATAGAAACAAAGATCCAGAGGCTGAAATTGTCCAGTGGTTTCAGTTGGTATGAACTGCAATGTCACACACTTTTCAGGAGGGATAGTTTGCTCTAAAGGAGTATGATTTTTATACGCAGACCATAAATCAAGCAAAAGCAAGTTATTTCGACCAGTTATTGGTCACATGCAGTGTTCATACCAAAGTTGTAGTTCTCTTACACGGATTTTTCCCACGCTTGCTCGCTGTGACGTAAATATTCTCTACTGCCCTTGCAAGGTTACGTGCCCGAGAAAGAATCGTAGGGGTAAAGCACGTCTAGCTTCTCGCAGCACAATAAACAACTTTCCAGCCAATTTACCACCCAGTTTAACAGTCGGCATAATAGTACACGAATGCGTTAAGGCATTGATGTTAGTTGCTCTTGATACGGCAAAGGTCCCGAGTTCGAGTCTGGGTCCGGCACACAGTTTTAATCTGCCAGGAAGTTTGACACAACTCGCTTCGTATGTCCAATTTCCAGGGTTCTTTTCATTTGCATTTCCTCTTTCAAATCCCGATTAGCCGGGATTGAAATCAAGTAGCTGAAGTAGCTGGGACAATGCGATTCCTGCGGACGAAACGTGTGTATTGGACACAGATTCAGTGCGAAATTCTGGCGGTATTTGGTTCAAATGGCCCTAAGCACTATGGGACTTACCATCTGACCTCACTATGGGACTTACCATCTGACATCATCTGTACCCTAGACTTAGAACTATTTAAACCTAACTGACCTAAGGACATCACACACATCCATGCCCGAGGCAGGATTCGAACCTGCGACCGTAGCAGCAGCGCGGCTCCAGATTGATGCGCCTAGAACCGCTCGGCCACAGTGGCTGGCGGCGGTATTTGGACAAAATGCAATGTCGCATCCGGCCGTAGTGAAATGGTGCCCACAATTTGATCGAGGCCGCACAGACATGGATAATGTTTATCGAAAAGGAAGGCCATCATCGACACTGTCCACAGACGATAATGTCCAGGGAGAGGGGGGAGGGGGATGGGGGCGGGAGATTTTCCAACAGTGAGGAACTTCGCACAGCGGATCTCGAATGACACCGCGACCAGGGAACTAATTTCTGTCGGCAAGTTATGGATCGATCGGTAGAACATTCCGACCTATATTTAGAGGGACTTAGTTCAAATGGCTCAGATGGTTCTGAGCACTATGGGACTTAACATCTGAGGTCATCAGTCCCCTTGAACTTAGAACTACTTAAACCTAACTAACCTAAGGACATCACACACATCCATTCCCGAGGCAAGATTCGAACCTGCGACCGTTGCGGTCGCTCGGTTCCGGACTGAAGGGCCTAGAACCGCTCGGCCACACCGGCCGGCAGAGACTTAGTGACTATGTTGAAAAATAGTCTCACGTATCTGTGGCTCGTCGAAATGTAGAGCAGCATTTAATAATAGCTGCATAACCTTGCATAATAAAGTGTAAACTTTCTTATCAAAGTCCCGTGTCTTATGTAAGTTGCATTTGATTAGACGACAGTGCTCTGAGGATGATAATACTGAACCGTGGTACTACTCAATTCTTTAGAGAATCAAAAATTACAATTTCACCACAGTTATTTAAAGGAAATAGGATGCCCGGGATCACTAGTGATGGACAAGCTTGTGATTGTTTTACAATTTTAATTTGACTGAAAACAGACTTTATTGTATTCAATTCGGACATTTGCTCACTTACTGATGCAGTATACAAATCTTCACTTTAATTGAATTACATAAACACGAATAAGAATCATATTTTGCGTACGCAACCAAAATCATAGATAGTAGGCACGGTGAAATAATCAATCATAAACAATCGTTCTTGTTTAACCATATCTCAAAAGACTAGTAACACTATACACTTCCAATCTAAAGTTACACAGCCACATAATGCCACAACTTCATTAAAAAAAACAAAGATCTTAAAGCTTAATAAAACTGTACTGCCCACGTAAAGGTCCACAGTGAAACATGCTCATACTAAAAATGCAAAGTGGGCCAACCAAGGTCGCAAAACTAGCACACAGGAAAAATAACAAGTTGCTTATTCATTAAAGATACACAAATGATTAACATAAGCGTTAAATAATAATGGCTAGTAATAACTCAACCAGTAAAATGACTTACAGAAACGCTAATATTAACAAAGTGGCCTCACGTAATTAACGGACATAATGACTCAGAATGATGCCCAAATTGCATTTAACGTTAGAGAACAGCGTTAAGCCCCACAGTAGTATTTGGAAGCAATAGCGCTACGGCCGGCAGGCAATACGAGCGTTCACTCCCCACGGTTTGTGCACAGGCTCACTAGCAGACGGTATATATTTATATATATAGTCTGCCGGGCCTCACAATGAGCGGTCCTGACAAGAATCCATAACCGCATTGACGCCAGGAAACGAGCAGACTTAACAAATGGCCTGCAGCGCAAACAGATTGCAATGAAAACAAGGTCAAATCACAACCACACTGGAATATATAATAAGCAAGCCCCCAAATTCTTACGGAGCAATACTCTAACATTACCCGTCTCCCAGTAAATTAGCAGGAAACTTAGAAATCACTTCCAGTTGCCTTAAGGCACTTTCAACATTAAAATAAACATATCAAATCCGGCCGCGACAAATGATTAAACCATTAACTCTACGGCTGCCGGGCGCGTACACAACCGCAATCAGTCCCAAAGCGGTCAATATATCCTAAAACAAGTTAAAATCTGCATGAAAACCATTTAGAACACACACTCCACAGATGATGAGAAACGAAATGAGGAACATCAGCCTCCTCAAAATAGCCACTGTGGAACCCAGTTCAGAATTATCTCCAGCAGCTACTCATGCCACAATAAGTTTCAACAATCTTCTTCGTTAAACACAGAATAAAGGTCACACGTAACTTGGAGCTTGCAAATTACGAGCTGGGAAGCTGTTCAGCGTGAGACGTCGAACCCACCACAGTTTTGCACGTAAAGGCGCCCAATGATCGGCACCGTACATCCGGTGCAACGAAAGACAAGGGCGGCGAGCACGGCGATGCCCAAGCACCACAATTAGGGATGCAGGCTTGTTTTCAACACAAGTTGGCTCGTTGAACGCCGACCTGAGACTCGTCACACGTTCACCGGCAAAACCGCCGGGGGGAGCAGTCAAAGATAGCAAGACGGCCGAATATCGATATCAGCGATGCAAGTAGAACATCCTACCGCCAGTCGCCACTACTCAAGTACGAGGGCTGTTCAGAAAGTAATGTAACACATTTCTCTTCTGAACGTGTGTTGGTTTTATTCAGGATTCCAGTACGCCATATTATCCTCCACTCTTCTGGTTACAAAACCCTATTTTTGAACATAATCTCCGTTCAACGCGACGGCCTCAAGCTACCTTACTGGGAGGGTCTGTATGCAAGCTTGAAACCACGCTACTGGTCTACGTCGGAGCCAACGTCTTGCTGCGTCAGTAACTCCCCACCATCCACGTAAGGTGGACGTCGGAAAGTGCACGATCTGGGCTGTAGGGTAGATGAGGAAGAACAGGCCAGTGAAGTTTTGTGAGCTTCTCTAGGGTGGGCAGACTTGTGTGAGGCCTTGCGTTGTCATGGAGGAGGAGTTGTATTATGTTAACCGGGGACCTAGAAACGACGGAGTGGCTCCATCCCTGCCGCAGCCGCAGTGGTCCACAACCCCACGACGACTGCCGCAGTCCACTTCACCCCTCCGCTGCCCCACACCGAACCCGTGGTTATTGTGCGGTTCGGCCGCTAGTAGACCCCCCAGGAAACGTCTAACACCAGACGAGTGTAACCCCTATGTTTGCGTGGTAGAGTAATGGTGATGTACTTGTTTGCGCAGCAATCGCCGACATAGTGTAGCTGAGGCGGAATAAGGGGAACCAGCCCGCATTCGCCGAGGCAAATGGAAAACCGCCTAAAAACCGTCCACAGGCTGGCCGGCACACCGGACCTGGACCCAAATCCGCCGGGCGGATTCGCGCCGGGGACCCGGCGCTCCTTCCCGCTCCGGAAACCCGTGCGTTAGACCGCTCGGCTAACCGGACGGACACGGAGGACTAGTAGTTCGTTTGCATTTTTGTTGCAACGAACTCGCTGAAAACGTTTCTTCAACTTTCTGAGGGAAGCGCAATAGGATTCAGAGTTGGTCGTTCTACCATGAGGGAAGACATCAAACAGAATAACCCTTTCAGAGTCCCAGAAGACCGTCACCACAACTTTACCAGCTGAGGGTGCGGCTTTGAATTTTTTTCTCCGGAGGAGAGATGGTGGGGCGCCACTCCATGGATTGCCGATTTGTTTCCGGTTCGAAGTCAGGAAGCAATGTTTCATCGCCAGTGATGGTGTTTCACAAGTAATTGTCACGATCAGTCTCGTAAGGCGCAAGCAGTGTTGCACAGATATTCCTTCGTTGCTCTTCGTTGTCTCCTTTTAGGCGGCGAGGAATCCAGCAGGCACACCAGTTGGTGGAGGAGTGTGTCAGCACTGCCAGCAGAGACGTCCAGATGAGCAGCGAAGTGTTTGTTTGTGAATCGTCGATCACCTTGAATGAGAGTGTCCGCACGTTCCAACGTTGCAAGAGTCACAGTTGTGTGCGGCCGGCAGGCACGCGGGAGGCCGGACAGCTTTGCGCGACTTCGTTGCAGTGATGACAGACCCCTCGCCCAACGACTCAACGTGCTTCTGTTCGCGTCCAGGCCTCCACAGACATTCTGCAAGCTCCTATGAATGTCTGCGATGCTCTGGTTTTCCGCAAAGGAAACTCAATGACGGCTTTCTTCTTGGAACGCCGGCCGCTGTGATCGAGCGGTTCTAGGTGCTTCAGTCTGGAACCGCGCGACCGCTACGGTCGCAGGTTCGAAGCCTGCCTCGGGCATGGATGTGTGTGATGTCCTTAGATTGGTTAAGTTTAAGTAGTTCTAAGTTCTAGGGGACTGATGACCTCAAATATTTAAGTCCCATAGTGCTCAGAGCCATTTGAACCATTTTTTCTTGGAACGCACCTTCTTTACAGAGGAAGCGGGAGTATTCCACGATGTCTCACAGCAAATTACTCATTTTTTCAACATAAATTGCCCGAGAAAAAAGTGTATTGCATTACTTATTGAGCGCCCCTTGTACATAATGATTTGGCTTATAGGATAGGCAGCAGTCTATGGTTGTTTGCTGATAATGGTGTTGTGTACGGCAACGTGTCGTATTTGAATGGCTGTAGCAGAATACAGCGAGATTGAGACAAAATTTCTGGTTGCTGTGATGAATGATAGCTGGCTCTAAATGTATAAAAATGTAAGTTAATGCGGATGAGTAGGAAAAACAAACTCGTAATGTGTTTGTCACTATCGTATGGGCTCAGCTCATGAATGAAGTTATGAGGTGCCATTTGGTATTTTAAAAACAACACGATAACATCTGATTCGCCTAACAGATAACTTGGACAGCAGGTGTTATGTTTCTGGTGTGTTAAGGCCGGTGACTATGGCTTGTCATCGACATCTCCCTTATGTTATCTTTCAACAAGATGACGCAAGACCGCATGTTACCCATCCTACCCTGACGTAGGGTGTTAGCCTGGTTCCTACTGCCAGAGGCGGTGGCTCTATGTAGTAAATTTCGCATCCTGTATACCCTGAAATCACCAACAAATATCATGCGCTACCTAATATGTTCCAAAACGCCGCGCATAAAAACGGGATTCTTCGGAGGCTCATACCTCAGTTTCTGTTGATGATAGCAAGGTAGGGTCAAGTGTTGGATAGCCCTTGGGCTGGGACCATTTGTGTACCCAATAGAAGAATCATCTTAGTGCAACTATAACGAAATAGTGTGTAAGCATTCGCAAATCTCCATTTCGCATTTTTGTGTAAGTGGGACTTCTCGAGCTTTTCCATTTTTTTCGGCCAAATGTACAAGATCCCTAACATATCTACAAGTTCACGAATTTACTTCCTGGCTGAAAATCAGATATTCTTACGCTTCTCTCACTCAACAATTTTTAACTGTAAACTTCCTTGTTAATGTTTGCTTGTAGTCACACTTAATTTGATTTCGTCACTTTCTTAGTCAAAGGTTGAGTTCTTGGAGGCCTCTGAGGATAAATTTTCCTTGTAATTTACTTTTCTGTTCCCAGAATGAGACTTTCAGTCTGTAGCCGAGTGTGCGCTGATATGAAACTTCCTGGTAGATTAAAGCCGTGTGACGGACCAAGACTCGAACTCGCGACCTATGCCTTTCGCGGGTAAGTACTCTACCGATTGAGCTACCCAAGCACGACTCACGCCCCGTCCTCACAGCTTTACTTTTCTGTTAGCATAAAATAGATTCAACATAGTTCACGTTTACACTGCACGCGAAAGCCTATTCCTACACAGCAAACAACCAACTGCAAACACAAAGTGCCGTTTGTGGAAATGATTAAACTCAAGTAGTAATGCGTACAAACATGATCACCTGACTAGAATTCAAGTGAGGTGATGGCATCCATAAGGGCCTAAAGCACACCTCCGTCCATCCCACGTTTAAGTGAATATCAGTGATACAGCTTTCCGTGAATTTTCATATATACAGTGTGAGCCCACAGCACACATAAATCTGACTCACCAAAAGATCAACATATATCAGAAGCATGAATAAATGCTACAATCTCACAATCGGTGGTGATGTCTTTAAGCCCTCAAATGGACTACTGTATGATAAAATTCGTAACTTAATATAACTCATACAGAAACCCGCAAAATAGGTTTACTGTCAGTACAATTTTAACATATACTGACGTCCGATCTAATTTTACCACTGTATATAGTATGTGAATTAACATATCTGAAGAGTATGTTATCTCCTAGCGGTATTTATGCCGAGCGAACGGGGCTAAAAGTCTGGCGCAGTGTGCTACCACATGGCAGCACAGACGTAAACTTCTAGTTGAGTAGCTGTGCACACCGAGAACCGTGCACATTGTTTACCAGATCCTCAAATCTGTATGTATTTATCCCGTAAGGCAATTACGTCACGCGAGTTACGCATGTGCAAAAACTCCTTAAAACGTGCACAACTGAAGGTGTGCTCGCGACCCTGTTCCTAAGTTTCACAGAGTCTAGAGGGACAGTAGCACAGTAGATTTATGTGCCATATCTTTCAGATTGCAGCATCTGTGTTAAGTTTAACAACATTCAAAGAAAAATAACCAATAAGGTGTCAAAAGTTAGGGTGTTCACATGCCCTTGTGCTCTAACAGAGCAGCCGCCAGTGTATGTACCTAATATCCCACTCTTGAACAATCTTGAAAATTTTATTGATACGTTCATCCGTTTCCGAGTGGCAGATGTTCAAGGTTACCCTACTTCTGGACGTAAAATCCGCTGTGAGGCGAAAATGTAGTTTATAAACTGACATAGCACAGAGAAATATGCTGTCAAGTGTGTCTGTTATCATCAGGAGGGTTCTGGAAACCCCCTTTGTAATACTGAAGCACATGCAGAATTTTTGTGCACGTAAAATCTGGTCTGACGTGTGAAATTAGGCGTGCGCTATTTCAGTTTCATATAAGAAAACTATCAAAATTTTACTGACACATAAAGTTCTTTTCATGTGAGTGACATGCTCTGCTGTGGCAGGGAAAAGAAGGGAACCAGCGGGAAAATACTCCTATCTAAACACAAAAAATACGAGTATGCTCCTCTTTAAAATACTCTCGTTGAAAAGTGGGGTACCAGTTGCCTCATTCTACTTTCCTCAGCACCTTTAAAAGTTTTCACAAAAATTTTGGCATGCGAACTTATTCTCACTTTTTCATGCTGAAAGAGAAAGTGACAGTTGAAAGAGAGGCAAAAGTAATAAATACTGAAGATAGTAGAGAGTGGTTATTCTAGAGAGAGCGGAGAAGACAATTACAGTGTGACAGAATGAGGGGACGCAGTGGCATTGCTACACAGTTGACAGTGACCGAATAGTGCTAGGAAAAGAGTGAAGGAGATAGTGCCAGTGGGACAAGAATAAAGAGAAGGAGAAAGTGGAAGATGGTGAGAGCCAGTGATAACGAGAGACAGAGTATGACAGTGCCAACGAGGAATAGAGGGATAGTGACAGAAGAGACATCAGCAGTGGGAATGAATGAATGATGTGGTAGTAGTAAGAGAGAGCATGAGGGAGATAGTGACCGTGACAGTAGTAGTAGCGTAGAACGAAGGCTGTGGTTGTGAGACAGGTGCCAGTGGCAGTTAGGCACAAAGGGAAAAAGGCAGTGAGTTAGGCTAATGAGTGGTCAGAATAGACAAGTGGATGTGGTTGGGTATGAGCGACTTACAGGGATGATGGAGTAATTGGTGTGAGCCAGTGACAGTTAGGGGAGCCTGTGGGTGTGAGAGGTGAGTTGCGTGTTAAAAAGAGCGCAAATATGTTCGCGTGCCAAACTTGAAGGTTGCTGAGGAAGGTAGCTTGTAGCCCATTTTTCAGTAGGAGTCTCTTAAAAAGCATAGTCGCCTTTTTATGTTCCGATAGCAGCACTTTCCCGCTGGTCATGTATTCTTTCTGCTATACGTACAATAAGTAAAATTTCGAAATTTGGTGTCCTTCTTGGTAATAAAATTTAAATGATCAAATGTATGTTGAGCGTGTTTGTGCGTTGTGCTCTGCATAGTTCCCGTCTAACAGAGAAGCAGTATGGGTTGCATATGCGGTAGGGAGCCACTGTCTCGGCGACGTCGCGTACCGTGTAGGACTTCAGTGGTGACTGAAGAAGATGTCGGGCGCACTGAGCGAGCGTGCGCGGTGAAAGTGCGCGGCGACATTTCTCGCATACAATGGCTGCCTCTGCGGGCCAAGGTCGACCGCGTGGGACGCACGCCTAGCCCCCCAACGGCGTTTCGTCCGTCCCACTCGGAGCGATTTACTGGAGTTACGATTAGACATTAAGGTCTGCCACGTCGATAACACGAATTGCAGGAGATGTCCTTCTAAACGGCAAGTTCAACTCCAAACGTCAGAAAACTAAAATCACACGCCTACTGCCAACGGAAAACACCAACTTCCAGGAACCACTTACCATGAGAGAGTTGAACAATGGCATAAATACCATGAAGAATGGGAAAGCCGCTGGGTTTGATGATATTTGCGTGGAACAGATTAAAAACTTCGGCCTTGGCGCTAGGGAGTGGATACTTGGACTTTTTAACGTGTGCCGTGAAACCTTTCAAATCCCGAAACTGTGGAGGAAGTCAAAAGTGGTGGCTCTCCTTAAACCCGGGAAGGACCCAGAGTCTCCGAAGAGCTATCGACCCATAACCCTTCTCTGCCACCTGTTTAAGCTCTACGAAAGATTGATCCTCAACAGAATAGAGAAGATCGTTGACTCGAAGCTAATTCCACACCAAGCAGGTTTTAGACCTGTAAAGTCGTGTACCAGTCAAATTCTGGCATTGACGGAACATATCGAGGATGGGTTTGAGAATAAACTAATCACCGGGCTGGCACTAGTCGACCTAAGTTCCGCCTGTGATACAGTAGATCACCGGACACTACTGCATAAAACCTACGAGACCCTGAAAGACTACCACCTAGTCAAGATAATCGAATCCGTGCTCCAATATAGGCAGTTCTTCGTAATGTTTGAGGGGAAAAAGAGTCGATGGCGGAATCAGAAAAATGGGCTCGCCAAAGGGAGAGTGTTGGCGCCAGCCCTATTCAACATATATACAAATGACCAACCAACTCCAGACAAAATCAAAGCTTTTGTATATGCAGACGACCTGGCAATAACAATTCAAGGCAACAGGTTTGAAGCCATCGAGGAGAAACTAGAAACCGCCCTTTCTGTAATGTCAACCTACTGCAAAAAGAATTCTCTAAAACCTAATCCCTCCAAAACTCAAGTGAGTGCATTCCATCTGAACTCGAGGCAGGCAAAGTACAGGCTCAATGTTACCTGGGATGGGACATTACTAGAACACACAGATACTCCTACCTACCTTGGCGTCGTGCTGGACAGAATTGACATACAAATATCATTGCGAAAAAACACGCAAAAAAGTAGAAGCACGAAATTTCCTAATAAGAAAGCTGTCCAATAGCAAATGGGGTGCCAAACCTACCGTGGTCAGAACTTCAGCCCAAGCTTTGTGCTTCTCAACTGCCGAATATGCCTGCCCGGTATGGTGCAGATCCGCCCACACAAAAAAGGTAGATATTAGCTTGAATGAAACATACAGGAAAGTGACAGGCTGCATGGAACCAACCCCCATAGAAAATCTTCGCAGGGCCGCAGGTTTCACAAACCCTGACTCACGTAGGAAAGCCCATGAACATACCGAGAAGCTAAAACAAACCTTTGATGCCCGTCACTCAATATTTGGCCTAGAGTGTGGCCCCAGCGGACTCAAATCCAGACGCCGTTTCCTAAGTTGCGCCTTAGTTGAGCCCCCCATCTACTTTCCACTAAGAGAGGACCCACCAAGCGGCGTTTCTGGTGATTGGGAAACCTGGAGAATGCTTAACCGCATCAGAACTGTGGTGGCTCCTGTAAAATCTAATCTGATCAAATGAGGTTTGCTGGACGAAAGGACGACAAATGCGACTGCGGCACTCGACAGGACATGGAACATCTTCTACAATGCCCTGCCTGCCCCCACAGATGCACCCTCGACGATCTATGGCTGGCTAAAGAAGAAGCATTGGACATTGCCCAATACTGGGCAAACAAGTTGTAGTTTCCGGACACAAAAATTAAAAAGTAAGCAGGAGATGTAGGGGAAATATGCCGTACCTGTGTGTTTCTGCGGGGGCTGTGGTGGAAGATCTGAGAGCCCACCAAATTAGAGAGCGGAGCAATTCGATTGGAGCTATAACAAGACGATTCAGTCCATAGAAAAAGTTTCTCATGTGCTTGGTATCAGTAAAGTGCATCTCTCATCCACCTGATACAACACTGATGAGCCAGAACATTATGATGGCCGACCTGCTACCGAAATAAACCCGTGTAGGAGATAGTTGCGTAACCTGGCGAGGAATGATTACTAGTCAGACACATGTAGTATCAGTGAGTGTGCTGTCCGTGTGTAGAATGTGGAAGGCGCGCATTCTATCTGTTTGACCGAGAGCAGATTATAATGGCACTGAGGCTCGGTATGAGCATTTAGGAAACTGCACGACTTGTCGCGTGTTCGAGGAGTGCTGTGGCGAGTGTCTTCAACACATGGCGAAACCATGGTGTAACCACGTCCAGACGTCGTGGGGTTGGATGTCGGACGTCGTAGGCTGGGCAGACTGGTAAAAAGGAACAGGCGGTGAACTGTGGCGGAATTAACATCAGACTTTAATGGTGGACAGAGTACAGGTGTGTCTGAACACACAGTGCACCGAACACTCCTGACGATGGGCCTCCCCAACCGACGACCCATGCATGTGGCAATGTTAACACCACGACACCGGCAGCTACGACTGAAATGGGGATATGACCATCGGCACTGGACGTTGGGATAGTGGCAGAGCGTTGCATGGTGTGATAAATCATGCCGATTGGGGGGCGCGAATCTGTTGACTTCTAAGAGAACAGTCCCTTAACATCTATACTGTGGGACGGAGACAAGTTGGCGACGGCCCCATTATCCTCTGGCGAACATTCACAAGGGCATCCGTGAATCCAGTGGAGCTCGTACAAGATAATGTTTTCCGACGGCAATGGCATTTTTCAACAAGATAATGCGCCATGTAACGAGGCCAGGAGTGCGATGGAATGGTTCGAGAAGCACAGTGGCGAGTTCCAGTTGATGTGCTGGCCCCCCAATTCGCCAGATCTGCCCTCCGCGGAATTTACGGAAATTAGGTGAATTCGTGTGCAGGTGTGGTGCCAACTCCCTCCGGCGATCTATCAGGGTCTCACTGCTTCCATGCCACGACGCGTTGCCACTATTATCCATCCCAAAGATGGACATAATGTTCTAGCTGATCAATGTATAACTACCGGCTGATCAGTGTATAATTGGAGCATGTAGGAAGGTCACGCCAAAAGTAGTGCACAACATTTTTCAAAAATTCAAGTTTTGTTCTACGTCTTTCACATTCACGGACGTCATAGGAACATTCTTCCTGCTTGTATTCAAATTTAATTGTGCTTCTTTCCGCAACGCGCTGTCGTAGCACTGCTTCAAGATGACTACTTCACTTGATATTTGTCTGAAGCAACGTTTACTTATAGTGTTCCTGTGTTGTGACGACGAGACAGTGAAACACATTCACAAAATATTGAAGAAGGTGTATGAGGATGAAGCTGTTGACAGCAGTACAGCATGTGTCCGGGCGAGCAGATTATGTGGTGAAAGTGGGCACGCCAAGACTGGGGACCTCCCGCGCAGAACTACACAGACTGCTGACAGTGCGCAGCGTATTCACAGTAACAGTGAACAAACTGTCAACCCGATTGGCAGTGGTAGAAGCGAGTTGGCTGAGGCAGTTGAAGCTGAAAAAGGTTTGCCCCTGGTGGGTTACGAAAATGTTGACGGATGCCCACGAAGAAACACGGTCGACATTGTGCAGCGTACTTTTGGAACAGTACAAGAATTCTGGAGATGACTTCATTGCATGAATTGTGAAGGAAGATGGAACCTGATTGGATCACTCTGAAGCTGAGACGAAAAGGCGATCTATGGAATAGCTTACAGCAAACTTGCCAAAAAAGAAGAAATACAAAATTGCATTTTCAGTTGGAGGAGTGTTGGCTACTTTGCTCTTTGATTCATAAGGAATGTTGCCTGTGGACATGCCACATGGAACCGCTCTCAGTTCTGACGTGCATGATGGCAACACTTAAAAAGCTCCGTGCTCGAATGTGTCACGTTCGACGTCGGCAAAAACACGATGTTTTGCTGTTGCATGATAACGCCTGGCCACGTGTCAGGTGAAAACCACCAACGAGATAACATAGCTTGCATGGATAACACTGACGCAACTAACAATCAGCTCTGGTCTGGTTTCGTGTGATTACCACCTCTTCAGCAAACTGAAGGAATCCCTCCACAGAACGAAATCTGAAGATGATGTGAAGCCTGCTAAACAGTGACTGAAACTTGCAAAAACAGCTTTGCGCGATATAGAACTCATTCCATACTACCAAAATTTCGTTTAGCATTCTTTTAAAAATCTCAGCTATTTTGCCAGTTGAAGTGCTACACGTTTAACCTAGTGCACTGGCCATTTGACGCAAGAGCGCGCGAGATTTGACAGATGAACGTTGATTTAGTTCCTATCAACTGTCCAGTGAAAAATTCATCCCAGTTAGACCCATACAAAATAATTATAGCTACGAAGATTATAAAACGGTCTGCATAATAGTATTAAATAAAAAGAATTGTTCAAAATATTTATGTTTCGCGTCCTTTT
Organism: Schistocerca piceifrons; assembly: GCF_021461385.2. Classification (NCBI taxonomy): domain Eukaryota; kingdom Metazoa; phylum Arthropoda; class Insecta; order Orthoptera; family Acrididae; genus Schistocerca; species Schistocerca piceifrons. The sequence goes on along the minus strand of NC_060143.1, from coordinate 314,560,382 downwards.
GTGTTTCAGGCTCAAGCCTAGATCAGCTGTGCGTAAATGCAGTCCTCCTTGGAAAGCATTCATAGTTAATATTTCTGATTAACTAAAACTCATTCCTGTTTCGTTTACCAGTTAAAAATGGACCATACAGCTACCGAACAGAGCCGCGTCTGACACTCTTCAATTGTCTATACCAGGTTTTCTCAAACTTTATTCCGCGGGACACTGGTGCTCCATGGTAAGCGAACAAGTGCTCCGCGAAAAACTATTAATAACTCTTCTGTGTTTTTAGTTATGATTTAAAATTGAAGTAATCACAGAATAAACAAATTTTGTGATCAATTTAAAATCTTCTGCGTTATAAGGCCGCGTCATATTTTCTCTAAAATAATCGACATTTCGACCCCTCTGCTGGGATCTCCCTCAGGATCTTTTCGGTGTTCAAATGGTTCTGAGCACTATGGGACTCAACATCTGTGGTCATCAGTCCCCTAGAACTTAGAACTACTTCAACCTGACTAACCTAAGGGCATCACACACATCCATGCCCGAGGCAGGATTCGAACCTGCGACCGTAGCAGCCGCGCGGTTCCGGACTGAGCGCCTAGAACCGCTCGGCCACCACGGCCGGCTTTTTCGGTGTCCACTACTGCTAGAACTCTGTCAGAGACCAGTGTTGCGTTCACTTATAAAGGGGAGTTGTCCGGCGCTTGTGCTGGAGAAGTGGTAGTATTGGTTAAAATTCTTTTTTCTCGCTTCCCTCCTCCCACAAAATAATGAAACCAAAAAAAGTTGATCTCTTACTACATTTTCACTCTTAATGCAGTTAAATTACTGCATCAAGCATGAAGTTTTAATTTATTACTTTTTTACTAACATCTCTATAGACATTAGATTTTCAAAACAGTGTCTACCTGTACACTGAAGGTACCTGGCAAATTATATCACAGTACGGCACACAGTTTAAGAGAGATGATGTTTTATACATGGGAGTTAGATTCTTTCAAGCATCTTGGCCCGAGGTTACTGGGGATAAGGCTCAAGAACTTTTGCTGCGATGGTTCGGTTGACTCTTTCAGGATCCGAATACGATTGTAAACTCTAAGACCTCAGCTTATCCATCTCGCGAATACCCGAGTTGTTAGTAATACGGCGAGGCCCCAAGGCAAACGAAATATCGGCCCACGAGAAGTAAACATCGTGGGCGAGCTGAGCCGGTAGTGATTTCTGATCGCGCTGTGTGTAATTTTGTCGTTAGGACCACTCCACGGATAGGAACCTCAAACAGAAAAGCGCATGCCTGCCTCTAAGAGGCACCAAATAAGGGCGGCAATTTCTGCTTTGATCTTGGATAATCTGTCTTGTTTACGGAGCCAGAAGTCCAGGCAAGATGCGCACGTCTCTCTTACTCCTTTTTTTTTTTCTCGGTTTGCCTGAGGCTGAAGTGGCCGTCAGGTGCATGCCCGCGGCAGTAGATGGACAGATCCACTATGTTCACGTAGCACTGTACATCTGAAGTAACACTGATTTTTATTTTCAGGTAATGAATCTAAAATGAATCTGTTGTATCCCCTCTACCTCGTGTGAATATTTAAAATTGTGTGCTGTTTATTGTACTCTGAAACGTTTGCGTGAGAAGAATGATACATCACAAATTACATCTTTACCATGATAGCATTGCTTAAAACTAATATGTTCGGTGTACTGGGTTATCGAAACCACATGATTTCATTTTTTTCGATAGGTACGTTTAATTATCTGTCACTTCGAAAAAATAAAGTTATGTAATTCATGTCTGCACGCATGGCACACATTGAAATCCTCACGTCATAGTACCGTAGTTTGCCGCTAGAGGAGCGAAAACAAAATAATATGCGCTGTCAGTTAGCACCTTTTTACGACTACTGTTGCGACTGACGCCTTGTTACACTGCTGCGACAGCTGCACCATTCCTTGTAGGCACCCTGGCGAGTCCGCGTTGATACGTCTATGAATCTGTAACCGTGATACAGGGTGTGGTCATGGGCGCATCCAAACAAGGTATCTCTCTTCTGCCATTCTGTCACACTTCCACGTCGGCTCGTCGACCCATGCTTCTGCACTGATTGCTTAAAAGCGATTGGCACAGACACACACCACTTGACTGTCATAACATATCAATGGTGTAGAGGCACGTGATCACCTGGTACCACTTCCACTCCATCTGTAGCGGTCCGTAGGAACCAGTGTGCGCATAAGGGAGTGACTAACACACCACGAAGGAATTATTCGAATCGGACGGAAATCGGTAGATTTGGTGCATATGTACACACAAACAAATGATTCAAATATCAGAAAAATTGTATGATTTATTCCCGAGAAAGCGCTTTACAAATTTAGGAAGTCAATAATACGTTGGTCCACCTCTGGCACTTATGCAAGCAGTTATTCGGTTTGGCACTGATTGACAGAGTTGTTGAATGGCCTCCTGAGGGATATCGTGCCAAATTCTGTCCAATTGGCGCGTTAGATCGTCAAAATCCCAAGATGTTTGGGGGGACCCTGCCGATAATGCTCCATACTTTCCCAAGTGTGGAGAGATGTGGCGGATGTGGCGACCTAGCTGGCCAATCCAGTGTTTGGGAAGCTCATCATTGGGGCTCATTTCGAAGCAGGACTCATTACTGAAGACATTCTACGCCAGTCAATGAGATTTCAGGCCGAGGTCGTGTCTGGAGACGCCCCAGAGAGTGTCGGAATACCTACTTGACTGTCGCCCACCATACGGGCCGACCGTCCGGTAATGTCGGTCTGGAAAGCCTCCTAACACACCGGTACGTCGACGATATTCTACGCCCCGTTTTGTTGCCCTTCATGTTAAACCATCCTGGACTATCGTTTCACCAAGATAATGCCCTCCCGCGCACATTCGGCGAGAGTTTCTACTGCTTGTCTTCGTGCTTGCCAAACCCTACGTTGACGAAGTCGCCGGATTTCTTTCCAATTTAGAACGTTTGGAGCATTATGGACAGGGCCCTCCAACCAGCTTGGGATCTTTACGATCTAACGCGCCAATTGGACAGAATTTGGTACAATACCTGTCAGGTGGACATCTAGCAACTCTGTCAATCAGTGCCATGTCGAATAACTGCTCCCATCTCAGTTTATGAAGGTCTTTCTGCTGAATAAATCATCCAATTGAAATTGTAATCATTTCTCGGTCTGTACATGTGATGTAATCTACAGAACAATAAATGATTACAATTTTAATTGAATGACTTATTTAACAGAAATACCTTCATAAAATGAGATGGGAGCAGTTTTTCGGTTTGGCACTGTACTGATTTCCGTCCCATTCGGATTTTTCTTTAATGACGCATCGTTTTTATTTTTGTTTTATTGTATTTGTAGAGTGTTTTTGTCCTGTGGGATTACTACACCGCCAGTGTTGGACGACAGCGGCAATAACCACTTACAGACAGAAGTGACAGCACTAGCAGTGGAGGATATATGAAGTGTTTGCGAGAGACGCAGGAAACAATAAGATCGTTGTCGTAATGCGGAAATGAACGATTTATCTGACGTCCGAAAGGGGGCATTTCCGAAGCGGCTAGGTTTGTAAGGTGTCTGCGTGCCGCCGCAGTTATATACGATACCGTTTGCGGAAATTGCCACGCAAAGAAGGAAATGCGTGAATTCAATTTATTTAGTTCCACAAGTTAAGTACATGACAAGTAGCAAATGGTTACATTTTCAGATCTGTACATGTTCTTTGAGCGCTACTATTCAGTATGTCGTGTGGTCACCATGCGCTGCAATTAGACCTGCTATGCGCCTCAGGGATTTCCCTCCACACAGTTTGTATCCGAGCCCACAAATCCGTGACACCAGTTACTGGAGGACCGTGACGCACCAGGTGCCGGCCAAACATACCCCATACATATTCGATGGGCGACATGTCTGGCGAACGTGCAGGCCAGGGAAGCAAAGCTACCCGTCGCTCTTCGAAGAAGGCCCGTACATTCCTCATGGCCGGGTATTGTCCTGTTGAAATGTGGCACGTGGAGATGCCTGAAGCAGGGAGACTACCTCAGGCTCCACAACCTCCGTTAGGTCCCGGTTGCTGTTCAAAGTGCCCGCAATACGTACGAGGCGAGATCTGTTGTTGTAACCAATGGCGCCCCAAACCATCACACCTGATGTGTGCCCGCTATGCCGCTCCACAATGCAGCCCTCGAGGTTGCACTCACCACGGTACCGCCGGACACATATGCGGCCATCACTCTTAAGACACGTTGAAGCGGGTCTCATCCGAAAAGATTACAAGTCGCAACTCAGCACCCCAACGTGCCCATTTCAGTATGAGGAGATTGTGTTTTCTGGACAGTGGAAACCGACGTAATGGTATGCGTGCAACCAGTCCAACCTGCAGCAGACGGGACGAACCGTCGATGCAGACAAGTTCACACCTGTCGCAGTGCTCCAACGACGAGCTAACACTGTGGCTGAAGCTGTACGGTCCGTAATGGCCATGCGGACGAGATGACGGTCATCCCGTGCTGTGGTCATGTTCCGTGGTCCAGTACCCGCTCGTCGCTGCGTACGACCTTCCTCTCTATCCACTGCTTCCACATACCCATCACTGTCGTAGCAGCATGCCCCTTGCGAGCTGAAATGTCGCGGTATGACAACCCCGTTCGAACTCGCTCGCATGCCGATATGGTTCCCTTTGACGTCGACGAGGCATACTGGCACTCACTGTATTGGTTCCACCTTGTGTGACAGCCCTGCACCGACTACACTAGGCGCAACACCGACCCTGTCGGACCGACACGAGACGTCTCTGCTCGACCTACGTGTACCCATCTCGCTGCAAAACGTATCACGTGTTGCTTGTACATCCATCGCCACTTCCACCAAGTCTAGCGCTTTTCGGCTAATTCCTTCTCGGTGTTGCACTTTTCACAAACGGCAGTGTAGTACACCGTACATACCGGAATGGAGCTACCCAAAACCGGCGCCGAGGCAACTTCTGTGGAGAACGGTCCATGGATGACAGGGATGAACGGCGGCCCCGGGCATGTGTACGGGCAAATATACGTGCAACTGTTGAGCAGCTAACCGTCCAGATTAACCAAGGGGCTACAAACAATTTCTCCCCATCGATCGTGTAGCGAACTTTGTTGCATATGGTTCTCCGCAGAAGACGCCTGGTTCATGCAGTCATGCTGACTGGGACGAAGGCTGGAATTTGCAAGCTAGCACCGCAACTCTACGTTACCGAGAAGCGACGGATGGCCTTTTCGGGTGAGTCACGTTTTATGCTCCATCGGACAGCTGGCCGTTGACGTGCACTGCGTGAAACGTAACACACTGCAACAGTCGCCTGAAGTGCCCAGCCAGAGGGAGGGAGCCTTGTGATGTACTGAATGTTTTCGTGCCATTCCCTGGACCATCTCGTCGTTCTGGAAGGCACAATGGACCAACACAAGTATGTATTTATCTTTGTGGACCGTGCAACGTGTCATACAATTCGTAGTGTAAGTATGTAGTTCGAAGAATACCAGAACGTGTTTACTATACTCCCCTGGCCACCAAACCCCACTGGATTTAATCCCAATCAAAAATCTGTAGGACTACCAGCCGAGAAGTCCAGCTCAGCTGACTATGGCACTGGAGCCGGTTTGGCTCCACATACCTCTCATTACCTTTGTGAATCTCATTGACTCTCTTCCTGCACGTCTCGCAGCGATCCACGCAGCCAAGGTTGTTATTCAGGCTTTTGACAGTTGGTCACATTAGTGTGACTGGACAGTGCATTTTGTCCTATTTGGTTACTATGTCTTCTCGATAGAGATCTGTAAATCGTCTTTAGCTGGTTGGCTACAGAGTTGGATGGATTAACAAGTTGCCTTTTCTGACAATTCCGATAATATCTCCATGCCTGTGCCTTGATGCCTATCTTCCTCTCTCCCCCCCCCCCCCCCCCAAAAAAAAAAAAAAATTCAAATGGCTCTGAGCGCTATGGGACTTAACTTCTGAGGTCATCAGTCCCCTAGAAATTAGCACTACTTAAGCTTAAATACCTAAGGACATTACACCCGAGGCAGGATTCGAACCTGCGACCGTAGCGGTCGCGCGGTTCCAGACTGTAGCGTCTAGAACCGCTCGGCCACTCCGGCCGGCTCCTCTTCTTCCTCGCCTTTTCCCGCTTTATCACGGGTCGGCATTGTTATATGGATTTTGGCACTGTTGATGACAGTTGTTGGCCAGATGCTCTTCCTGAGGATACTCCTCACCCCTGGGGCGCAATCTGTCTACGTCCAGCGTGCTAGTGTGAGAACGTTTACTAAATGTTTGCGTAGCGTGCATCTGAGATTACACGTGAACACCAGCCCGGTTAGACGTGAACACCAGCCCGGTAGTCACCTATTTGGATGTGAGAAACCGCGAAAAACCCACATCCAGTTTCACTGACTCACCAGTCCCCGTTGTTAATCCGCGAGGCGGATTCGATCCTGGGCAGGTTAATCTTCCCGAATTCCGGTAGCGGCAGTTTATAGCGCGAGACTATCCTGGCGGTTGCAAGGTAGTCTGTGTGTATTCCTTTATTCTTGCATCCCAGTCATCTACAGTCCGGTCCTTTCATTTGCCGTCGCCATTCCAAAATGAGTGAGGATTTGCCTAAATCTCATTTAAATTGAGGGGGGTGCGGCAATGAATCTCACTCAACGTTCTAATTCAGAGAATATATTAATGACATTTCCTGTAATAAAATTAATGCCGAGCGCAGGCAATATTAAAGTGTCCATCAATCGTCGTGACCTCTCGGAACTGAACTGAACTTGAATGCTTTACACCTGTGTATGGCGCGGATTCCGCAGTTTGAAACGATTTCATTCGAGGAGTTCCCTACCGCGTCGCCGAAATGGATGCATGGCAGTCAGTCATGATATTTTGCAATGCATATAAAGCCGGTGTTACTGTGTACAGATAAAATTACATCCGAACTTTCACAGTGCGTATGCTAAGAAGCATGCCGACAAGTTGAAATACAAATGTGAGGAAGTTAATCGTTGGTGGAAGAAAGGCGAGCTGCAGTTTATCGACAAGAATTCTCTTAGTGACTGTATAAAGCAATATTGAAATACTACGTAATTATACGGTTCAAAGGAAGGTAAAAACAATGTTGTCTTTCATGTGCAAAGTAAGTTTTTTTTTCCCCAAACAGTGCTCGTAGTGAGCATTACGTGGTTAGATGCGCCGTTACACGACAATTTCTGGCGAAAGTGCATTATTTTCCACTGGAGAACTATTACGGTTTTCACAAATTGTCTTTCATGACATGTGGAAGAAACCGCTACGTGTGCCGCAAATACGCAACATTTAACATATATAATATATCAGTAAAAGGTCAATGTTGTTACGTCAAAACGGTGAATACTTTTTTCGTGGTGGCTTTTCGTCCGTCAGCCTTTGTTTGTCCGTGCGAATACTAGTCAGGGCTGGCACGTTTAAAGTAAAGCGTTTTTCATCATGTGTTAAAACACTGTTTAATGCACCTACTACGTAAAACAAGTTTTTATTATATCGTATTAAACAATATTTAAAATAAATAAAAAATCATTTTCACGTATTATTACCCGACTACGTATTAAATCTCATGTGATAGGGGAGGGGTTGGACCACATCTCACCAAGGGGGCAGGAAGGGGCTCCAAATTGTAAAAAAAAGTCACGTAATTAATGGACGTCCCCTTATCAAGGATACAGTTAATTAGCAACCGACCGACATGTCATACTGCGTCAGTGGCATCACTGGATGCTGTACGGAGGGGCGTGGTGTCAACAGACAGCTCTCCCGACGATTGTCAGATTTCATGGGCTGGAGCCGCTACTACACGGCCAAGTAGCTCCCCAGTTGGCATCGCGAGGTTAAGTACAACCAAATTGTGCTTGCATCCTGAGGCAGCACTTAGTTTTATTGCTAGAGGGCGAAGCACTGGACGTATGTGGGTCAACGCCTGCTGTTAGTTGCCGACAAGTTGTCAGTCGCTAGCCATAAATGGCAAGGCCACCGAGACCACGGCGTTTCTTTCCCTTCAAGCAGCGCCCGTAGTGAGCATTATGTGGTTAGATGCGCCGTTACACGACAATTTCTGGATAAAGTGCATTATTTTCCACTGGAGAGCTACTGCGGTTTTTACAAATTGTCTTTCACGGCATGTGGAAGTAACCGCTACATGTGCCACAAATAAGCAACACTCGATATTTCCAATGGTGAGCGCCACACTGCCGTTACTCCTGCCAATTATTATTGGTAAAAGGCTTTACGCTAAACTTGTTCCACTTGTTTCTCTCTTCACAGTAGCAGAAAGTATAATTTGGAAATTAATTAAATGCACTGAAATGAACTGAATGGATGAAATCAGTGTAAATGGCAGTGAAAAAAAATGGTTGAAATGACTCTGACCACTATGGCACTTAACATCTGAGGTCATCAGTCCCCTAGAACTTAGAACTACTTAAACCAGCTAACCTAAGGACATCAAACACATCCATGCCCGAGACAGTATTCGAACCTGCGACCGTAGCGGCCGCGCGGTTTCAGACTGAAACGCCTAGAACCGCTCGGCCACAGCGGCCGGCACTGACAGTGACACAAAATGTTATCAGTAGAGCAGTAGAGGCGATCTGCACGCGCATCAAAGGCGCTTCAGCTACGCGGGCGGGGGGGGGGGGGGGGGGGGGGCGTCGCGAGTACTCGTAGCGAAAGGGAAATCGGCGAAGAATGGTAATCGATCACCTGCAGTGAAAACTGCTCTCATGTTAAGTCCATGTTCAATGAATACATTATTTCTTAATGTTAATATTTTGATTTTTACATTTTATTCACTGTTTGCATAATGGAAATCAGCGTTTGGCGTCATTGGCCGGGAGGCCCCTTACTGGGCAGATCCGGCCGTCTTGGTGCAGGTCTTATTACATTCGGCGACCTACGCGCCGGATGGGGATGAAATGATGATGAAGACAACGCAGCCAGGCCTTGAGCGGAGAAAATCCCCGACCGAGCCGGAAATCAAACCTTGATCTGTAGGGCGGCAGTCCGTCACGCTGACCACTCAGCTATCGGGGCGGACCCCATTTACATACAAACACTGTGTGTCAGGAGAGTCACACATTTCTTTTGGTGAGCATGCTATTAGAAGCAATATTTTTGTGTGCTATAATGTACATACACATGTACATCATTACTCTGAAATTCTCAATTAAGTGCCTGGCAGAGGGTTCATCGAACCATCTTCAAGCGACGCTGTCTTAGCTACATTAATGTGGCCACTTGTCAAAAGCCTGAATAACCAACTTCCGCTGCGAGACGAGCAGGTAGAGAGTGACGTACTGGAAGGTATCGACAGGGATGTGGAGTAATGCCGACTTCAGTGCAGCGAACAGCTGCGCCAGGCTTCTCTGTTGAGGATCCATGCCTAATCAGTTCGAGCGAGGTGGTCCCAAAGATTCTTGCTTAGGTTTAAATCCGGGTAAATCCGGGGAGGTGGACAGGTGAGTGCGGCAAACTCATCCTGATGCTCTTCGAACCATTTACGTACAATGCGAGCTGTGACACCCTGCGTTATCATGCTGGTAGATGCCATCATGCCGAGGAAAAACAAAGTGCATATAGGAGTGTACAAGGCCCCCAAAGATAGAAGCATCCATTGTGCCTTCCAGAATGACTAGATCAGCCAGGGAATGCCACGAGAACATTCTCTCCTCCGGCGTGGACCATTCCAGCGATTGTTGCCGGGTATTTGCTTTCAGTTCGGTGGAGCTTGAAACATGATTCATCTGAGAAGACTACCTGTCGCCACACAGTGAACGTCCATTTGCGGTATTATCGTGCAAATTCCAGCCTTCGTCCCGATGAACAACAGTCAGCATGGGTGCGTGAACCATGCTTGCTGCAGGGGCCCACACGCAGGAGCGTTCGTTGAACAGTTGAGGATACACTGCTGGTAGCCCCTTGGTTCATCAGGGTGGGCAGTTGCTCAAGAGCTGCACGTGTATTCGGTCATACACATCTCCGCAGCCGTCTGCAGTGAAGTTCTAAATTCAGATCGGAAAGTACAGCAAATATAGATGGAAGACCGATTGTAGAGACGTGTTTATAACCGAAAAAATTGCAATAATATTTAGTTATGTTAGTACAGATTCCAAATTCGAAATAATTTAGGTTCGAATAAGTTTTACATGTTGAACAAACATTGTAACCGAATGCTGTTATACGCGTCCTGCCTCAGGGCAGTAGTGACGGAACATTTGAGCGAAAATTTGGAGAATATTTCGTGTGAATGTACTTGCCATGCGTAGCATTAGGACTGGGCCGGGTAATATGTCTGATCTGAAAATTATCTTTAGCATTTATACGGAGAACCTCCATGAGAGTAGTAACCCCGACAGACCAGTGATTTTCGACTCATTTAACGCAGAACACTGCATCAGTGATCATTAGGCCACTAGATACAGCTATAAATCCATACATCTCTACATATTATAGTCGTAGATGAGTGTACATTGGGGTGACAAACGTCATGGATTAGGAATATGCACATATACAGATGGCAGTACTTTCGATTACACAAGGTATAAAAGGGTAGTGCATTGGCGGAGCTGTCATTTGTACTCAGTTAGTTGGAGCTAGACGCATGGGACATTTTGTTTCGGAAATCGTCAGGGAATTCAGTACTCCGAGATCAGTGTCAAGAGTGTGCCGAGAATACCACATTTGAGGCATTACCTCTCACCACTGACAACGCAGTGGCCGACGGCCTGCACTTAACGACCAATAGCAGTGGCATTTGGGTAGAGTTGTCAGTGCTAACAGACAAGCAACAACGCCTGAAATAACTGCACAAGTCAATTTGGGATGTACGACGAACGTATCCGTTTGGACAGTGCGGCGAAACGTGAAAAGTTAATGGGCTATGGCATCCGACAAACGACACTAGTGTCTTCGGTAACAGCGCGACATCGCCTGCAGCGGTTATCTTGGGCTCGTGCCGATATCGGTTGGACCATAGACGGCTGGACAGCCGTGGCACGTTCAAATGAGTCCCGATTTCAGTTGGTAATAGCTGAGGGTAGTGTTCGACTCTGGGGCAGACCCCACGAAGCCGTCGACAAGGCACTGCGCAAGCTGGTGGTGGCACCGTAATGGTGTGAGCTGTTTACATGGAATAGAAATGGTCCTCTACTCCAACTGAACCGATAATTGACTGGAAATGGTTGTTCGTCTATTCGGTGACCATTTGCAGCCAGTCATGGACTTCATGTTCCCAAAAATGGAATTTTTATGGATGACTATTCACCATGTCACCGGGCCACAATTGTTCCCGACTGCTCTGAAAAACATTCTGAACAATTCGAGCGAATGATGTGGCTACCCAGATCGCCCCACATGAGTCCCATCTAAGATTTATGGGATGTAATCGAGAGGTCATTTTGTGCACAAAATCGTGCACCGGCAGCTTAGCTCAATATTCCTGAAGAGGACTTCCAACGACTTGGTGAGTCCATGCCACGTCGAGTTGCTGCAGTGCGCTGCGCAAAATAGATCCGACACGATATTAGGAAGTATTCCAGGAGTTACGTCACCTCAGTATATGTTGCACATCTCCTAAACCACTGGAGCAATATCAACCAAATTTGCGACACATATGACTGACAACCTCGAAAGAATAGCTGTGGAGGTAAGTGCCAGTTACCAATGAGAGGAGTGGAGGTAGGGGTGAAAAGCAAGTATAGCCTATGACGCGCGAATCCCGACCATGATTTATCCAGTATTTGAGAATGAGAGCACTAAATGACTTTCAGCAAACTTTATACATAATTTCAAGTCTTTAAGTAACTTTTGCTCACTGACAACCCCCACAGAATTACGAAAGGAAAAAGTTTGTAGCATTTTACATTTTCGCTGTTCGTACAGTAAAAATGCCGTATCAGACATGACGTTTTAATTTATTACTTTTTTAATGCTAAATGTATCCGTGACACATCGCATCGTGGGACTTGATATGCGCTGTATGGTTTGGTTTAGCGGCGAAGCCCACTTTCAATTGGACAAGTTCGTCAGTAACCAAAATTGGCGCCTTGGAGGACTGAGGATCCGCATTTCGCGATCGAGAAGTCTCTTCACTCTCAACCAGTGACTGTGTGGTGTGCAATGTGCAGACACGGAATAATAGGTGCGATATTCCTTGATGGTACGGTGACTACCGAACGGTACATGGAGGTTGTGGAAGGTGATTTCATCTCTATTATCCAAAGCGACTCTGATTTCGACAAGATGTGGTTCATGCAAGACCGAGCTCGACGCCATCGAAGCAGGAGAGTGATGTCATGTAGGATCACTTTGGGGACCGCATTCTGGCTCAGGGGGTACCCAGAGGTCACATGCATGGGCCTCGATTGGCCACCATATTCCCCGGATCTGAACACATGCGGCTCCTTATTGTGGGTCTATATTAAAGACAAGATCTACAGTAATAACCCCAGAACCATTGCTGAGCTAAAAGCAGCCATTCAGGAGGTCATCAACAGCATCGATTTTCCGACACCTCAGCGGGTCATGCAGCATTTCGCTGTTCATCTGCGCCACATCATCGCCAGTGATGGCAGGCATATCGAGAACATGTCATAACCTAAATCCGAATAGCTGTACTGCCGTTTGCACGTTGAATAAGGTGTGTGCACGCCGTAGTTTATAACTAATTTACTTTTTTCCATATAGTTCAATAATTGTCACCCTGTATAAATGAAATCTATGCAACATATGCGTGGAAAACTATGGGTAATAAGGTGCTCCTAATTCCGTGGATATATTTCAACCAATCTTGGCACACACACTACTTACTATCTGGAAAGAAATACTGTTGGTGTAAGAAATAGCAAACTCCTATTGGGGTAGGGGTGATACCTTGGAGAAAGTTTGGAGGAGGAGATGCACAATGGTAAAGGGGACGAGTAGATGGGCACAGAGAGGGAAGGGGAAATGGACGGGACGGGAAGAGGAGGAGAGGCGCAGAGGTAGGCAGAGGAGGAGATGGGCGGAGAAAGGAAAGAGGAGGAGACTGAGGGAGAGAGAGGGATTAGGAAGGGATGGACAGAGAGGGGGGAAGAGGAGATGCGCAGAGGAAGGGGGGGTTGAGATGCACTGAGAAAGGAAAGAGGAGGAGATTGTAAGAGAGTAGGGGGGGGGGGGGAGATGGACAGACAGTTGGGAGAAGCAGATGGAGAGAGAGAGAGGGAGAAGGAGATGAACAGAGAGATGGGGAAGATGAAGATGAACTAGTAGAAGATAGGGTACTCAGCTAGAAAGGATATAAAGAAAGATAGGAAGATATTTCTGCTTGTTAAGTACGGCAGAAAAATTATTTCGTATAATGTAAGTGATCAACATGCATCATCCCCAGGACTGGAAATCTTGAGCGTAAATGGACTAAGTTCAAGGGTACAGTGCAATGCGCTGTAGACAGGTATGCACCTAAAAGAGTTGTGGGTGATGTAAAAGATATGCCGTGGATCGACAGCCATGTTGGAAAGCTACTATGAAAGCAAAGAGAGCTTCACTGACGAATTAAATGTACCCAAATCCTCGCGGACGAAGAAAAACTGAACGAAGCCAAAATTAGCTTGAGGACTGCTCAGTGGGAAGCGTTCAAAGAACTCTAAAGTAAAATTCTAACTACCGATCTGACAGAAAATCCTAAGGCGTTTGGGCCGTACATTAAATCACTGAATGAGTCAAAGCCATCTGTGTAGACGCTCCTTAATCAAAATGGAATCGAAGCAGATGATGGGAGTGAGAAAGCCGAAATAACTAAACTCGTTTTCCAAAACCGTTTCACTGACAAAACCGTACTCGGATTCCTCCTTTGATCGCGGGACAGAAAATCACACGACAGAGGAAAGGCCAATGGACCTTTTCATAGAGTATGCGAAAGAACTTGGCTCCTCTGCTAGCAGCGTTGTACGGAAAGTCTCTGGAGGAGCGAAGCGCAGGTCATTTTCTTTTTCAAAAAGGGTCGTCGAATATATGCCCAACACTATAGGCCTACAACGCTGATACCGGGTCTGTTGTAGAATCTTTGGACATGTTTGACGCTCGCCTCTGACGACATTTCTGAAGACCGAAAATCTCCTTTGTAGGAATCATCATGAATTCCGCAAACAACGATCCTGTAAAGCACAGCTCGCTTTGTGCGTCCACGAGACTCAGAAGGCAGTAGACAAGGTTGATGGCCCTTGAGTTCCAGAAGGCATTCGATAAGTTCCGCGCTGCCGCCTAGTGAACATTATACGATCGAAAGGAGTATCACACCGCCTGTGTGACTGAATTGAAGAGTTTCTAACGGACAGGACAGAAGATGTCATTCTTATCGTAGAGAAATCTTCAGACGTAACAGTAGCTTAGGGAGTTCCTCAAGATCTTTTTTACAGGACCATTACTTTTCACAATATAGGTAATGACGTAATGGATAACGTCAGAGGTCACAAGACTTCTCGTGGATGATGCTGTTGTACACAGAGAAGATGCAACGCCAGATAATTTCGGCGAAATGCAGGTGGATCTGCAGAGGGCCGACGCTTGGTGCCGGGATCGGCAGTTGACCCTCAGCGTAAACAAACGTAGGTGAAGGATCACCATTACTGCCGAGGATTTTTCTTGGTGGTAGGACTGGTACGGGATGCACTCAGCCTCGTGAACCAGCGGAAATTGCTCCTATCGGGGCACAGAAAAGGCGAATATGCTCCTGCTTTTTTAAAAGACTCTGACTTAAGAGTAAGATACCAGCTGCCTCATTACACCTTCCTCCTCAGCTTTAAAAAGTTTCTCAGAAATTTTGGCATGCGAACATACTCACGCTCCTTTTAACCTGTAACTCACCTCCCAATCCCAGAAGCTCCCCTAACTGTAACTCATTGTCATTATTTCTTTGTATTCCTCTAACTGTTTCTCAGAAATTTTGGCATGCGAACATACTCACGCTCCTTTTAACCTGTAACTCACCTCCCAATCCCAGAAGCTCCCCTAACTGTAACTCATTGTCATTATTTCTTTGTATTCCTCTAACTGCCTCTGTCTCGTGTCTCACAGCCACAGTTTGCTTCATTCTGTTCTCCTACTACTGTTTCCTCTCACTTTTACGGATTCCCTCATGTTGTCTCTCTTACTGCTACTACCTCATTTCATTCCTTCGCACTGTCTCTTCTCACTGTCACTATATCTCTCTTCCTCATAATCGTTGTCATAGACTCTGTTTCACATTATCACTGGCTCTTACCCATTTGCACTTTCTCTTTCTCTTTATTTCCTTCCCACTGACACAGACTCCGTCACTCCTTTCCTAGCACGGTTCTTTCTCTACCACTGTGTCCCTCTCTTTCTCTGACACTGCCATTGTCTCCCTCTCTCTTTCCATACCACAGCTACTGTTTGCTACACACATCAAAAAAGTTTTGCATCACCTCAGTTCCGAGAGTTCCGGAACCTGTACAGAAAATTAGAATAGAGATCAACGTAAACATCATTTCCGCCCTTTTTATTGCTCATAAAAACCACAAATTGCATGTTGTACCACCATACAGCGAGATCTTCAGAGGTGATGATCCATGTTGTTGCACACACCGGTACCTCTAATACCCAGTATCACGTCATCTTGCATTGATGCATGCCTGTATTCGTCGTGGCATACTATCCACAAGTTCATCAAGGCACTGTTGATCCAGACTGTACCACTCCTCAACGGCAATTCAGCGTAGATCCCTCAGAGTGGTTGGTGGTTCACGTCGTCCATAAACAGCTCTTTTCAATCTATCACAGGCGTGTGCGATAGGGTTCATGTTGGAGAACATGCAGGCCACTCTAGTCGAGCAATGTCGTTATCCTGAAGGAAGTCATTCACAAGATGCGCATGATGGGAACGCGAATTGTCGTCCATGAAGGCAAACGCCTCGCCAATATGCTGCCGATATGGTTGCACTATCGCTCGGGGGATGGCATTCACAGATCGTACAGCCGTTACGGCGCCTTCCATGACTACTACATTATGCCACCCCAAAACAGCAGGGAACGTCCACCTTGCTGCACTCGGTGGCCAGGGTATCTAAGGCGTTCAGCCTGACCAGGTTGCCTCCAAACACGTCTCCGACGATTGTATGGTTGAAGGCATACGCGACACTCATCGGTGAAGAGAACGTGATGCCAATCCTGAGCAGTCTATTCGGCATGTTGTAGGGCCCATCTGTACCGCGATGCATGGTGACTTTGGTGCAAAGATTGACCTTGCCATGGACGTCGGGAGTGAAGTTGCGCATAATGCAGCCTAACGCACAAAGTTTGAGTCGTAACACGACGTCCTGTGGCTGCACGAAAAGCATTATTCAACATGGTGGCATTGCTGTCAGGGTTCCTCCGAGTCATAGTCCGTAGGTAGCGGTTATCCCCTGCAGTAGTAGCCATTTGGGGGCCTGAACGAGACGTGTCATCGACAGTTCCTGTCTCTCTGTATCTCTTCTATGTTTGAACAACATCGCTTTGGTTCACTCTGAGGCGCCTGGACACTTCCCTTGTTGAGAGTCCGTCCTGGCACAAAGTAACAATGCGGACGTGATCGGACCGCGGTATTGTCCGTCTAGGCATGGTTGAACTACAGACAACACGAGCCGTGTACCTACTGGTGGAATGACTGGAACTGATCGGTTGTCGGACCCCCTCCGTCTAATAGGGGCTGCTCATGCATGCCTTGTTTAGATCTTTGGGCTGGTTTAGTAACATCTCTGAGCAGTCAAAGAGACTGTGTCTGTGATAAAATATTCGCAGTCAACGTGTATCTTCAGGAGTTCTGGGAACCGGAGTGATGCAAAACTTTTTTTTGATGTTTGTAACTTCCAGTATTTATTACTTTTCCGTCTCTTTCCCACTGCCATTGTCTTCTTCTCTCTTAGCACAAAAAAGCGTGAATTTGTTCACATACCAAACCTTTGGGAAAATTTTTAAAGGCAGCTGTGAGTCAGAGACTTTCCTGCTCCGATACTAGCATTTTACTGATGGCTCCCTTCTTTTCACTACTTCAGCTGGGCATGTCACCCACATGGAAAGAATATTATGGATCAGTAAAATTTTGTTGGTTTTCTTATGCGGAATTGAAGTAGCGCAAAACTAATTTTGTACATCAGACCGGATGTATATGCACAAAAATTTTGCATTTGTTGTAGTACTAACTTATTTGGTTGCCAGTACCCTTCTGATGGTAAACGGAAATGTTTTACGCCGTATTTCTGCGTGCTACGTCATTTTATAACTACGTTCTCGCCTCTCACCGAATTTTACGTGCGTGTTTTACCGGTGCAAGTAGGGTAAGGCTGAACCCTGTACCTCGGAAACGGATAAAGATATCAAGAAAATTTTCAAGGTTACTCGAGATCGGGATATAAGAAATATATCGCAAAAAATTTCAGCCATTTGTTGTGCACAGCTGTCTTTAAATCAGCGGCTGGATTTTGGTACCCAAAAACCATGTTTTTCGGGTTTTCTCAGGAACCGCACTTGAACTAAGTGGTACCTTCACAAGCCCCATAAGGCGCACATCTAATGCAAAATGAGTCAACCGAGTTGCTTAATCTGCCTGAGCTGGAGGAAGTGTGTAATATTCAGACTTTGATCTTGTGCTGCAGGGTAGTTACAATAAGATGATCTTTCGTTTGCATATACGGATGGTCCCTAGACCAAGAACTATACAAAACAGTTAATCCTACCTGTCAGTCACCAAAAGAACCCATGGTATGAGGTCCGAAAAACCCCGTTTTTATGTGCGGCATTTTGGAACATTAGTAGGTAGCTCATCCTGTCACAAGCGTACCGATAAGCAGAAAGACCCGTTATTGTATCATTACTCGATTACAGCGTATTAATTTGTTTCGTATAATCTGCTGTTAAACTTGGGCCACAGCTTTCGTACGGAATCTTTACAGGATTTTAGCGGAACCTTTTACTTGAAACAACTTATCGTCGCAGCTGTGACTGTTAACATCATTTTCTCACAGATTTTGAATTACCTTCTTTCTGCCTATATTCTCCCATCACCATCTCCCTCCACCATGTATACACTGTGTGTGTGTGTGTGTGTGTGTGTGTGTGTGTGTGTGTGTGTGTGTGTGTGAGATGGAAAGGGGGGGGGGGGGGAGACAATGCCGGAGCTTACGCGTAACATATTAATTTAAAATTATTTAATGCCAGTGTTTGACCATACATTTGGAACGCAGGTTCGGTGATTTGTTCAGTTGGCAGACCGTTCCGCAGTTGAAGGCTTGGAGCGCAACCTGTAATTAATATGGAGATGGACTGCTTGCACCCAGTGTGCTGTCCGAGGCGGCTACCGAGCTGCTGCCCAAGTTCGTGCTCCCACCCGGATCCTAGGCCGGTTCTTCAATCCGAAGCGTGACGTCTTACTAAAAAACTCCCGAGATCGACCGGCTGGCGTAAAAGGTCTCTAACTTATAAGCAGCTGAAACAATAAAAAACATTAGCTCCTGCATCTTTCATTTAGTAGGAACAGGATGCACGGTTTACTCAAACGATTGTTTTCCATTCGTGGTAGATGGCGCTACAATCTACAAATATCGGGATTGCCTGTTTTTGCAATTAAGAGCCGAGTCATTTGATTCTACGCTTCATTTACGAAGTAAATGTAAACCTTTGTGTTTACGCATTCGTTGTGAATTGCAGCTATTACAATGAAATGAATACCCTTAGCTGCATACAGGCATTGATATAAGTCAACGGGGACAGTTGAAAATGTGTGCCCCGACCAGAACTCGAACCCGGGATCTCTCGCTTACATGGCAGACGCTCTACCCACTTTTGTGTGTGTGTGTGTGTGTGTGTGTGTGTGTGTGTGTGTATGTGTGTGTGTGTGTGTGTGTGTGTGTGTTCGTTGCGTTTGGACGTCACATGACATCCGTTCAAGTTGATCGCTAATTCCTTTACTCAGTTTTTTTATTACAGAGGGCCACCGCCTCTCTGATCGAACACGCTGATGTACCGTGCCGGCCTTATTGTCTGCACTATATTCACAGTGCCCCTGCCCATCATACTCATTACTGGCGGCTTTACCGCCGATTCCCGTGAGAGTTCGGGCACTGTTTGTGCGTCCGCACAGAAGATGGTCAAATGGCCGGTGAGCCTTAAATATATAATTGCAGTTATGGTGAGAGGAAAGGGGATGCACCGGAATCTAGCATCCCGATGGAAATAGAAAGCTATTACATTCACGTCGTCGTTCCTGGATCATGCTAAACTAGCTTCTAACCAGACACTGAAACGGGCCACCATATTGTACTGTACAAGCAAATTTATAACATTAAAGTAAAATTCTAACGTATATCATCTCTTTCAAGTCAAAGGTTTACATTTACATCGTCAATGAAATGTAGAATCAAATGCGTCGGTTCTTAATTGCAGAAACGTGCACACTTGGTATTTGTCGTTTACATCGATATGTACCACGAATAAAAAACAATGTTTTGAGTGAGCCGTACATATTTTTTAGCGTAGAATCCGAATAGGCAACAAAAATGGGGGGGCTACCATTTGAATATATGAAGGTGACCACGCCCACGCAGGATAACCATAGCTAAGTCTGGATCCACAAGCCTCTTGCTGTTACTGTTGATACAGATTATCCATGCGTTTGTCAACACATATATCAGTATTTAATACTCCTCAGAATGAAGAAATAGGACATAAACGTTGAAAACATATATTTAACTTACACTATAACACTGTTTGCTTACAAAATTTCTCACCTGTCATGTTAATAGATATTATTGCACTATTTTCATGCTTTCTGTTTTTAATGTTTACTGCCATGATTAAAAATTAATAAAATGTGCTTGGAAAGCTACATTATTTTATGTTCTGGCGAAATTTAAAGCAGGCAAGCATTCGAGCATCACTCGTGGTTGCCAGGCTGGCTGATGAGTGAGAGGCAGGGTGGTATCACACCGCTGTCCGGGGCGTCTCCAGACACGTTCTCGGCCTGGAATCTCGTTGACTGGAGTAGTATTGTCTTCAGTGATGAGTCCCTCTTAGAACTGAGTCACGACGACCAGCGAAGACGTGTCTGGAGGCTCCCTGGACAGCGGTGGGATACCAACCTGGCTGTCGATCTCTCCAATTAAGAACGTTTGGAGCACTATGTGGAGGGCTCTCCAACCAGTTCGGGATTGTGACGTGCCAATTGGACATAACTTGACGCGATATTCCTTAGGAGGACATCCAACAACTCTGTCAATCAATGCCGAGCCGAACAACTGCTTGTAAAAGGGCCAGTGTTGAACCAACACGTTATTGTCTTGCTCAATTTGTGAAGCTCTTTCTCTTGAATTAATCATCCAAATTCTCTGAATTTGCAATCATTCGTTTGTCTGTATATTTGCATCACATCTGTCCATTTCCGTCCGATTCGGGTAACTCCTTCGTGGTGCGCCGCTTTCTTGTCTTAGAGTGTGTGTGGTAAACTTCCCAAAAGAAATTACCGGGTCAGCCTGGCATAGAAATAAGATGAACCTTATCACCTCCGCCGCCCGTTCCCCATCCCCCCTCCTCCCAGTTCGACAAACTATTTTGCAAAATGTGCAAATGTGTGTGAAATCTTATGGGACTTAACTGCTAAGGTCATCAATCCCTAAGCTTAGACACTACTTAACCTAAATTATCCTAAGGACAAACGCACACACCCATGCCCGAGGGAGGACTCGAACCTCCGTCGGGACCAGCCGCACGGTCCATGACTGCAGCGCCCTACGACTGCTCGGCTAATCCCGCGCGGCAAACTATTTTGCAGCCATGCAACGTGGACTGCTCAGGACTGCTGAATTCAAAATTATATGACTGCACATTGTGTTGCGTTTTACCCCATGGGGTTCGAGAAGACCTGACTTATTCAAGCGGAGGTCTTTTCGACCTCATTTTTTTACACTTTTTCCGCTCTATAATCGAAATATTGAACGTAGTCTCAGCAAGTCGTTACTTGTCATATTTGACCCCAGACAAATCATGTGTTACATTGCGACTGTGAGGGTGTTCGTGTGGCAATCAGGGATGGATTTTGGCCTGGGACTCTGCAGCCATATTTACTTTGCACTGGGAATAGGCGCCTAAATTTGCGCGGCATCGTGCTGGAATGGTGCCTTTCTGGAGATTGATAAGGACTGTTCGGAGAAGGGTCAGAGATTAGTTTGGAGACTGTGCTTTGGGAATGATCTGTAAATCGTCACATCTGCCTTGAATGAAAATAAACGCCGATACTAGTAGCGCACCGGTGAAAGGCGTAATTTGAATATCCTGCGCTAGAATTCTGTACCCAGATTTCAGCAAGGGGCAGGTGCCACCTCTTCCCTTCCACATCCCCCCAACCGCACCCCAGCAGACACCTGTACACATGAAGCGAATTCCGGGGACAGTTCCTTCAATTATGTCTCGGCCCGCTCCGTACCTGAAACCTGATCCAATCCGAGCTACAGCACCATCTCTAATCATTTCTGTACCGATTTTCCTTTCGTGTCTGTGCTTATTAGGCGCTGTCATCGCAGATTGAAGGTTGTGGCAACAGGAAACCGCAGGTACCGTTCTGTTGGCAACTCCCGGTGTAGTTGGCTGCTCATATTCCAAAAGACAGGCCACAGTTGAGGTCCGACAGAGCTTATCTTTATGAGCGTTTGTTCGGCCTTTGCTTACAGCCGGGACGTGAGCTATTTCCTTGGCTGTTTTCGTTATCGGCGCCAAGTTGCGCAATCCTGCTGTTCTCCAAACCGTGACTTACCGTAAGCAGCCGAAACCAGCGTCCTGCTCGTCAGGAACGTGCCGTTTTCGCGAACGAAAGGAGACTCGTTTGCTTAACGGTGCTTGTCGTACGGGGCGAAAGTATCTTGTACGTGGCAGCCTCGCTTCCTGCTTTCCATTCAGACTCAGTTTGATAGGGACACCAGCAGTTCAAAGATTTCATAGAATAGTAGAAACGGGGTTGCAAGTCAAGTTAGATCTTCCAGAATTTGTTTTCCGAGGTTTGCCTGAACCGTTCAACACCTGTTCCAGCATAGGAGCGTCGGACTTGGCTCGCTAGATCATTTATATGTTGTAAAGAGTAGCGGCCTTTAATACTCACTTAGAATACTCCTAAACTTTGTGCAAATCAAAACAATCTTTGATCGCAAAATGCTTATTTTACGACCAATTTCGATGTACTGTGGTGGACAGAGATATGGTAATACCAGCACATTACTATGCCTAATATGCTGTGGGAAAACCGTTTGCAGTTAAAACACCTTCCAGACGCCTTAGTATGGATAAATATAGTAGGTCCTATATGGTTTCAAGGGAACCTTATGCCCTTCTTCCTGCAAAACATTGACAAGTTCAGGTACCGGTGATGAAGATGGACAGTGATCACTGAGACGTAACAATCCATTGAAACCCACTTAAAACACGTATTTTTCGATCCAGTTTGAAATACATAGGAATCACTGATGTAAACAAAAGGTAGTGGTGTAGGTAAAACTATACTTATAAAATTTTTGCAATGAAACTGGTTACTGTATTATAATTGTATTGAAGTATATAGTTCCTGTAATTGGTAGGAATATTTGGGATTAACGTAATTAGGTAAAATCTGGAACAACTGATCGAGTACAATGGTCAAAGTCATTTCTCTGAAACTGAGATGGATTTGTGTTAAAACAGCATCTAAATTAAAGTATGTTGTATTTAAAGGAGAAACCAACTGAGAGAATCAAAACTGATTAGAAAATTAAAATGTAACTAGCGAAAATGTTATAAGTGGCGTGTAAACAAAGGCAGTTCCTTAGGTGTTTTGTCAATAATGAATAAAAGACCTATTTTGCCACATTCAGTGGGAGACTTGGAAACATATACATTGGTAGGAACATTTTCCGAAGCATATATCTTTTGTATTTAATAAAAATAGTGAAAATATTGTTAATACTTCATATTTTGAGCATTTGTACATTCTTAAAATGTTATACGTTTAAAAATTCATCTATGTATTTGCTATATAAGAGCTTGTGCAACTGTTGAAATGAGTCATTAATTTTGAGGTAACAGTTTTAAATGTAATTTGATTAAAAAACCCTTTATGACAATACCGAGGATTGTTCGGAATTGAATATAAATGGGGCTGCCATGTTGGCACAAAAGGTCAGTACTTTATGATCATTCGATGGAGTAAGGTGTACGTCAGTGTCTTATGAGATTTTGTGCAAGAAGCATGTAATTGCTTACGTGAGTACTTTATGTAAATTCGTGCAGTACGCAGGTCAGACTTGGCAAATTGTATGGAATATGTAAGAAGACTGATCTATTATTACACCAGTGTGCATAAAAAGGTTAAAAACTAGGTGATATAATAAAAAGAAGTTCTGAAACATAATGTTCGGTTTAGTCATTCTTGGCATAAAACACCAAGGTACACTGGGCGTATAGTAACTCAGTGACTGTTGCAGCAGCGGATCGACAAAAAGGAACGGATGAGTACACCCCACAATATTATATGAATTTTAATATTTAATTTTGCAGTATTTGGTTTGACAATTCTTTTTGAGATGTATTGAAGTTGCATTTTTAGCAAATAGTAGTCGAAGTGAAAGAACCGGGCAATTTCACATCACGCACCCTCCTCTCCAAAGTAGACCACAAACGCTCAATAATATTGAGATCTGGAGACTGTGGTTCATCTTCGTGCCCACAAGATCAGTCCTGGACGATGTGAGCTGAGAGAACATGACCCTGTCGTATTGGACCACAGTATTACCATTCGGGAACAAACATTGCTCCATGGGATGTATGTGCTCAGCCAAAATGGTCATTTAATCCCTGCCAGTACTGCGATTTTGCAGAGTACCCATGGGGGTCCACGGAATGACACGATACGGCCGACGACATCATCAACGAAACCCCGGACGTAACCACGGCCATAAGTTGACTTATCCGACCAAATGACATTGTTCCATTGCTCAACAGACCAGGTTTTACGGCTTCGGCACCACGTTTCCCAGACCAGGTTTTACGGCTTCGGCACCACGTTTCCCTGTTACGGGCGTTTGCATTACTGATGAGTGGTTTCAGACTTCCAGCTCGTCCTGCAATTCCTTGCTTATGGGGCTACCTTGGTATTATTTTGGTGCTGACGGCGCTCGCGATGCGACATTCAGTTCTGCAGTGATTTTAAAAGCTGTCGCCCTGTTATGTTTCTTCACAGTGCTCTTCACTGACGGTCACTCAACACACACTTTCGCCCGCGGTGTGACTTTTATTTTTCCCTGTATGCGGTGCTTCTTGAAACACCAAACACTTCAGCTCTCTTACTCTCCCAACCACGCAGAACACTGTTCTGACCATGTCAGGCACTTGCAATGTGTTGAGGACATTGCACAGTTGCCGTTCATGGTTAAATAAACCATCGCAACCTGCGGGCTTGGGTAGCATCAGCATTTATGTTCAAGCATGATTTACTTGCAGTGTTTTATCCAACGCTTGTGCGAGATCATTATCATCATCATCATGCCAACGTGCAACACTGTTAATGTATAGGTCTACGTTTATTTCGAAACACTGCAAGCGAAGAGTAATGTACAAAGTTATAAATCGCCCTCGTCTGATTTTATCCTCATTTCAGATACCTAAGTGCTTGTAAGTATAGTTTCGACATCACAGTGCCTCCCGGGTCCCTGACTTGAACGTGTCGGACTTTTGGCGTGTGGATATTTCAAAGCGTTGATATAGTCCACCCCTGTTAGTGTCGATGAACTCCATGAACGCATTGTGGATGGTTGTCAAAGCATTCGGAACGCTCGTCAGATTTTAGAATGTGTGCGGACACCGATGAGCAGACGTGCTCTAGCCTGCCTTCGTATAAACGGTGGCAGTGCGAAACACTTGTAACGTGTATGTTCTCAAATGCATATCTGTAGTTGGGATTCTCGGCAACTCAATTAAAAAGTGTCTTTCCCGGCGCTATGTTTGTCAGGATTGTTTGCTTGGCTCCACCCGGCCCTTTCGTTTCCCCCTATAACAGGAAAAATTGGAAGGACTTAATGGGACCAAACTGCTTAGGTCATCGGTACCTAAGCTTACACACTATTTAATCTAACTTAAACTAACTTAAGCTAAGGACGACACACACACCCATGCCCGAGCGAGAACTCGAACGGGGGGAGCCGCGCGGTCCGTTACATGACGCCTCGGACCGCGCGGCTACCCCGCACGGCTTCCTATAACAGTAGAACAGCCAGTATAACGCCTTCCGGAAGTCAAGTAACACTGCAAGAACCTGGACGCCTTTCTTTACGTTGCTCTGGATTTCTCGCTCGAATAGAGCGACCTACACTCGCCATAATTCTGCGACAGACTGACGACAGCGGCTTGGGCCTATAACAGTGAACAGTGTCATTAGTTCAGCGACTTTCTCGAAAACGGGAACGACCTGCTCTTTGTACCATTCGCTTGGTGGTCGTCCAGCGACTAAGATAAACTACCGCTAGAAGAGGAGCATAATCTCTACAGAATCTCATTCGTATTGTGTAGAGGCGTGGGAAAGTAAATTACACACGTCTTACACGCTAAAACCATTGCGCAACAAGAGTGTTGCGCATTGTCAAGTACCCGCTTCCGACAGACACGGTTCTGCTGCGGTACGGATAACAAATGCAACACGGTGTTCTATTGAAATGGCGGGCAACTGGAAACATACTACCAAATTGAAGTTGACGGGTCAATATGATTGTTGTGGATGATACGTATAAATCGCATACAGATTCAACCTAGCAGTGTACCGACCAAATGCAATGTGACATTGAGCCGTAGTGAAATGGTGTTTACAATTTGACCAAGGCCACAGAGACGTGGGTGACGCTGATCTGGAAGTCCATCTTGCGATTGCCATCTGTTCTGGAAACTGCAAAAGCTTTTGGGTGTGGTCGGGGGGGGGGGGGGGGGGGATGGCTCAGCGGCTAAGAAGCGAATTTCTATTGTCGAGGAATTGAATGATAGGTAGAACGTTCAAATAATTGTTTACATAGACTTGATGACTACTGGAGTCCTATATCTGTGCCACTTTGAAGTAAAATGCAGCAATCAGAAAAAATTATTGGCATAATAAGATGTAACTTACTTATTCAACCCCATGGTACTGAACGACTAAATCAGCCACCCGTCCCATTTTCAGGTTGCCTATCTAACGGCATCCAGGAACAAAAAAATTTTATTTTCATTACTTCATCTGGTTATTGACCAGATTTTAAAAAATTAAAATGCTATCATAATCTATTCATTAAGAGGTAGAATATTACCTTAAACGTTTAACACAGTACTCAGTAAGTCCATGTTTATACAGGATGGTTGCGGGACCTCGGCTGTTGAATATAAAATGCCAAATCAAAACGCCTTCAGCCGTCTAAATTTCCAGTTTTATTTTATTTTTACTACCAGTTTCAGAGTTACACTACACCATCTTGATGCCCACTGATCAACGTGTAGGAAGACTCCCACCTCTTGGACAATCTAAATAGGGGTCAGCATATAGCCAATAATATCTGTAGACTTCCTTTTAGCAAAAGCTATCCCTTCGATCATCACTTGCAGACTTGCACCTGTGCAGCATTCAGTAAAACAGGCAATCTGCAAGTGATGATCGAAGGGATAGCTTTTGCTAAAAAGAAGTCTACAGATACTATTGGCTATATGCTGACCCCTATTTAGATTGTCCAAGAGGTGGGAGTCTTCCTACACGTCGGTCAGTGGGTATGAAGATGGCGTAGTGTAACGCTGAAACTGATTGCAAAAATAAAAGTGGAAATTTAGACGGCTGAAGGTGTTTTTATTTGACATTTAAACACAATATGTTACGCATTACACTTGGAACTCTGTATATTGTTTGAGGCAGTGTAACTCATGGCGCGCAAGTTGCCCGGAGTACATTCATCTATTATTTGAGAATGGGAGCACTTAGCCTCTTACAACTTAACACATAATTTCATTCCTTTTCGACACTTTTCTTCGCTGACATTCCCCAGAAAATACTGAAAGGAAAAAAGTTTATCGCTTAAGTATTTTGGATGTTCATGCAGTAAAATTGCAGTATCATGCATGACGTCATAATTTATTACTTTTTTACTAATAACTCTACACTTTAAGAATGTTACAGGCATTATCCACGTATACCACCCATTATAAGTGTGAAATTATATCGTTGTCGCCACATAGCTCAGGAGATATGACATCATATGCATTTCGATGCGTGAAAAACTAGCGTGAGTCGGACTCTGCGGGAAATGAGAATGTGCGGCGGATGTGACATTGCGTCACAGCAGTTACAATGATTTTCTGCGTTGCTAATCGTATATTTACGGTTCCCGCAAACGGCTGTCATGTATGTAATCTGCTGTAGTTGGTGCTAGATGGTAGAAAAGCTATGAGTGGAAAAATTTGTCGTTTTTGAAACCTTTGTTATCGTCTCTTGTTTCGTAGGCCTTAGCTGACGCTCAAGTTCTCTCAGTTTCGTGCCTTTTATGTGATAAGTAACTTCGCGTTTAAAATGTGCAGTAAAGGGGAGAAATGTCTGGCGAGTCTGCAGATTATGAGAGCAAAACATTTGGTGATTATTCAAATGTTCAAATGTGTGTGGATTCCTAAGGGACCAAACTGCTGAGGTCATCGGTCTCTAGACTTACACACTACTTAAACTAACATGCGAAGAACAGTACACACACCCGTGCCCGAGGGAGGACTCGGACCTCCGTCGCAAGTGGCCGAGCGCTCCGTGACATGGCGCCTCAAACCTCGCGGCGATGATTATTCATATTACTCGTTTACAGTATTATTTTCGCAGACTGGGCTGTTATGAAGGATTTTCCTGCAGATAGATCAGGAAATCAATCTGAATACGTGATTCCAAAGCGTAATGTTGGACTGTGTATCTCTCGATGTTTTAGTTTCTATCACACTATACTCCACTATGAATGCTTTGTTCTTACGTTTTGTTTGTTTCTTTAGATTCAAATGGGCTTAAAAACAAATTTAAGCAGAAAGATCGCTTATCTGTTTATTGGGGTATGTACTTGAATACCAGAACTTTTTTCATTTTTTTCTTGGATAATTCGTATTTAACACTAGCAATGCCAAGATATGTATCTTTAAAGTAGAAAGTCCGATAAACCTAAAAATGTTTCGAAATTCCAGCTACATACCGGATGGTTATAATTAAACTTTTCCTATTTACCACGTTATAACACCGAAACCAATTACCGTACAAGTACCAAACTTGGTAGAATTAATGTTCAGGGTATGTGGTGCACGATTTGCATGCGCCACAGCACCACCGTCCAGTTCCAACTATGACCAACAGGTGCCGTTATAAGAAATCGTTATTCTTAGTCTCAGACACCTGACCAGTCGCAGTGCACTTGTTGACGTGTCAACATGAGCTTGGACAAAAGGAGCAGGGCATTATTGGTGTAGCTCTGTTATCAAAACAACAGTAATGGTGCAGCTACACTTCGAGAATATCGCCGGCTAAAAGAATTACGGAAGGATGCTCTTTCTCCACCTACTGTGCTGAGCGTGATGAAGAAGTTCGAATCAATCGGAGAACTCGGCCTCGCTCTGGGGAGAGGCCAACGACCGTTTGCACCACAGGTGGTTGATGAAATCGCTGTTGGTATGGCAGACAACGCTGCGCGCAGTTCCCGATCGTCAGGTACGTGCTGTGTCACGACAGTTGAATATCCCGTGGTCCATTGTGCGGAAAGTGCTTCGAACCACTCTCAATATCGTATATCAGCTTGAACCACAGGACGCACAATGACGTGTTGTCTTCGCTCTCCACTTTCTCGCAAGGACTGAAGTTGACGAGGGCTAGCGTTGGACCATTCTACGGACAGACGAAGCTCATTTTTCTCTGACGGGTGAGGTGAACAAACAGAACTGCCGAGTGTGGGGATCTTCACCTCCAGTCACTGTGCCTAAAGTTCCTCTGTACGGTGAATTTGTCACCACATGGTGTAGCTTCATCGCTACGTTCATCACTGGCTCATTCTTTTTTGAGCGGTTGGCGCTCAAGGACCAAAGATGTGCAGTGTAACTCGCCAGCGTTACTGCGATTTGCTTCGCCAGCATGTCATACCGCCCTACAAGAGAGAGACGGATTGAACTCAACAGCTTTCATGCAAGATGGGGCCCCACCGCACACTACTCGTGAAGTTCACCTGCTTCTCCAAAACACGTTTGCAAACGATCGAATTATCAGCCACTCGTTTCCAAAAGTTTAGCCAGCACTATCACCTGATTGCATTCCCTGTGATCTCTGGTCGTGGGACTACCTGTAGGACAGGGTTTACCAGGGGAACGTTCACACATGTGCTGACATATGGTTATGCTACGTTCTGCTGTGCAGAATGCAATCCTGCGCTTTCAAACTCTTCTGGACACTGATGGACGCCATATTGAGCCCCTTTTGGGGCAGTAATGGTACAGTTGCATAATAGTTCAAATGGTTCACATGGCTCTGAGCACTATGGGACTTAACATCTGAAGTCTTCAGTCCCCTAGACTTAGCTTAAACCTAACTAACCTAAACACATCACACACATCCATGCCCGAGGCAGGATTCGAACCTGCGACCGTAGCGGTCGCGCGATTCCGGACTGAAGCGCCTAGAACCGCTCGGTCACAACGGCCGGCTGCATAATAATATGATGTACTGTAGCAGCACATTAGACGTGTTTCAGTTGAATTAATTCTGCATTATTTCTCTTCCGCATGTCCTTGACATTAATGCCACCAAGTTTGGTACTCGTACGGTAATTAGTTTCCGTGCTATAACATGACAATAGGGAAAGTTTAATCTTAACCACCCGGTATTTTTACACACGAGTTATAACTTCCACAGGTAATGGCAGGCATGTACCAGATCCGTAAGTGTTAAACCGTTTTTGTATATTTAATTCGGGGATAGTTATTAGCAGGTGCCGGCCAGTGTGGCCGAGCGGTTCTAGGCGCTTCAGTCTGGAACCGCGCGACCGCTTCGGTCGGAGGTTCGAATCCTGCCTCGGGCATGGATGTGTGTGAGGTCTTTAGGTTAGGTTTAAGTAATTCCAAGTTCTAGGGGACTGATGACCTCGGATGTTAAGTCCCATAGTGCTCAGAGCCATTTGAACCATTTTTATTAGTAGGTATCTAATACGGTCCTGATGCCTTCCCACTATTGAGCGATTTTAGCTGATTTTCCATTCCCCGATCACGTAATCTCAATATCTATCAATTCGGCGTTCGTGCTATGATTGAAATGAAGAACCGTATTACGATCTTCTGCGATGGAACAATAATCGGGATCCAGAACGCTCACAAATGAATTCCAGGTACAAAAACGACGTTGTCCCTGTAAATTAGTTGGTGAACTGGAAGAACCGACTGCAATAGCCGTGGGAGCATCTCGTGTTTCGGAGCACCGAGAGCGCACACAGTTAATGGCCCCGGGCGCCCTGGAGCGGGCGCGCGGTTTTGTAAACCATAGCCTCGCTGTGAATCGGGGCGCCTTGTGTGTGCGCGAAGAAAAGGAGTTTCGTTGCAAAAGACGTAATGAGCCGGCAGTGTGGCTGTCAGGACACAATGGCGGCTTGCATAACGACTCGCAGGGGCCAGCAGGCCTCACCTCACCTCACCGTACAGGGCGCCCCAGCTGTCGCCTGTCGGCTGTCGAACCGCGGGGGCGAGATGCGAGGTGCGCCCACTCAATGGAATCGGGGCCAGCGGCACAAGAAATGCCGGCCCGCTTCCCATTGTTCACGCGTAACCAGATAACGCGTTTGTTTGACTGTTTGTTTAACCTAATCACGACTGCGCTGACAGAGCTCTCTATTGCTGTTGGGACAGTGGGCTGGGAGATAAAGATCTCGTTGCGTTCAGTTATTTGAAATGAATGTGGGACGCCTCTCACTTTTAAGTGCTTCCATCGCAGGTGTAGGCTCACCAGGCAAAACATCAGTCGCTCCAATTTGGAAAAAAAAGAAAAAAAACTGATAGGTCTGGAGCACAGTAGATGATGTACAATACGTATGTTTTTGGATAGGGTCCGCCTTTAGCAAAACACAATTTTGTTTTTTTTAACTCAAACATGTTTCACTGCAGTTGCAGCATCTTCAGTGTGCTTTTATTTTATTGCTGTTAAAGATAAAGAATGTTCTTTAGTATTTGTATACATGTAACTATTAGTTTTTAAATCGTAATTACAGATATTTGAAAAAACACACAAAACTATGAATTCATGCATTTTTACCACATGTAGTGGTTTTACTGATGTGTTGTGTTTCTACAGTGACTGTTTTAATCCACAGTTTGTCATCTGCAACCACTTACACCTTGAAGTTGATAAATTGTTTAAGCCAAAATTACGATTTGAAAAGTGTTATTTCTGTGCCTGAAATTAATTAATTCTGTGTGTGTGTGTGTGTGTGTGTGTGTGTGTGTGTGTGTCTGTTTATATTATGTTTCACTTGAGTTTCCTTTTTCCTCATCTTCATCACTGTCAAACACTATATATTGAGTTGCCACTGTCACTGTTTTACTGTTTACCAGCTGTAAAAACAAACACGGCAGGCAGTGGAACAGTTGAAGGTGTAAAAACAAGATGGCTGACAGTGGAACAGTTGAAGGTGTTCCTGGCAGTTGTTCTGAATCTTTCAGAGGTGTCTGTGGTTTCTTTGTGTGTGTGCGTGCGTGTGTGTGTGTGTGTGTGTGTGTGCGAGGTTCAAAAAAATGGCTCTGAGCACTATGGGACTTAACTGCTGAGGTCATCAGTCTCCCAGAACTCAGAACTACTTAAACCTAACTAACCTAAGGACATCACACACAACCATGCCCGAGGCAGGATTCGAACCTGCGACCGTAGCGGTCGCGCGGTTCCAGACTGAAGTGCCTAGAACCGCTCGGCCACTCCGGCCGGCGTGTGGGTGGTGTGTGAAAAGAGAGAGAGAGAGAGAGAGAGTGACAGTAGGTTTTAGGATTTGTTTTGTGTGTTTGTGTGTGTGTGTGTGTGTGTGTGTTTGTTGGAGGGGGGCTGGGGTAGTCGTGGAGGGGCGGGGGGGGGGGGGGTTGAGAGCTCTACAGGTTGGTCTTGTCTAATAATTCTTTGAGGGCAGAGAACAGAGTTCCATTGCAGAGAGCTGTGTATTCATTTATCACTTGTTTTCCTTCCACTATGGCTTTTCGTATCTGATAATTTCCTTCAGTTATTCGTTTTTGTGGGGACTGTTGCTGCATTTGAGAATTTTAAAATCAGTATTGATGTTTGTTGGGTTATGTTTCTTGTCCATGAGGTGTTCGGCAAATGTGGAATGGCAGTTGTTGCTATATAATGCTCCTCTGTGTTCTGTGTATCTGGTATTAAAGTTTCTGCTTGTCTGCCCTATATAAACTGATTTGCAGTCCTGACATGTTAGTTGATGGTATACAACTGGGTAAAACATGTACCAGGTGGAAATGTTACTTTCCAGGGCTGATATAAGTCATGGCCATGAAGTAGTGTGCGCCTACCGAGACGCTGTTCACACACTTGGCTTACTCGGAAGTGACGCCAAAATGACGTGCACGTGTCCAACAGTACACTTAGAGTAAGCAGAGCGTCACACTGACATCAGCTTCTCCCGTGGGCACTGGAAAATCGCAGAAGCGACAGCTAAATATTTCAGTCGCAGCACTTTAAGGTGTCGTTTTAGGGTGCTGCCTAACCAGACCCTCAGAAATCGCGACATATCCGGGATTAAACGGCCAAATATTTGTGACAAACGAAAATAGAATTACGATATGACAGTGCCTGTGTTATTCCGAATTTCGATGCACATTGCATCGTAAATCGGAATAAAACAGGCAGTGAATATCGTAAATATACTGCGATACCGGTCATGCCACTTTCAAGTAAAAATGTCTCCCTTGTACGGGAATATACAGAGTGGTATATTGATCGTGACCGGGCCAAATATCTCACGAAATAAGCGTCAAACGAAAAAACTACAAAGAACGAAACTCGTCTAGCTTGAAGGGGGAAAGCAGATGGCGCTATGGTTGACCCGCTAGACTGCGCTGCCATAGGTCAAACGGATACCAACTGCGTTTTTTTTTACTAGCAACCCCCATTTTTATTACATATGCATGTAGTACGTAAAGAAACGTGAGTGTTTTAGTTGGACCACTTTTTTCGCTTTGTGATAGATGGCGCTGTAATAGACACAAACATATGGCTCACAATTTTAGATGAACAGTTGGTAACAGGCAGGTTTTTTAAATTAAAATACAGAACGTAGGTACGTTTGAACATTTTATTTCGGTTGTTCCAATGTGATACATGTACCTTTGTGAACTTATCATTTCTGAGAACGCATGCTGTTACAGCGTGATTACCTGTAAATACAACATTAATGCAATAAATGCTCAAAATGATGTCCGTCAACTTCAATGCATTTGGCAATACGTGTAACGACATTCCTCTCAACAGAGAGTAGTTCGCCTTCCGTAATGTTCGCACGTGCATTGACAATGCGCTGACGCATGTTGTCAGGCGTTGTCGGTGGATCACGATAGTAAATATCCTTCAACTTTCCCCACAGAAAGAAATTCGGGGACGTTAGATACGGTGAACGTGCGGGCGATGGTATGGTGCTTCGACGACCAGTCCACCTGTCATGAAATATGCTATTTAATACCGCTTCAACCGCACGCGAACTATGTGCCGGACATCCATCATGTTGGAAGTACATCGCCATTCTGTCATGCAGTCAAACATCTTGTAGTAACACCGGTAGAACATTACGTAGGAAATCAACATACACTGCACCATTTAGATCGCCATCGATAAAATGGGGGCTAATTATGCTTCCTCCCATAATGCCGCAAAGGTCGCTGCCGGCTGGCTCTGAAGACTGTGGGACTTAACAGCTAAGGTCATCAATCCCCTAGAACTTAGAACTACTTAAACCTAACTAACCTATCACACACATCGATGCCCGAGGCAGGATTCGAACCTGCGACCGTAGCGGTCACGCGGTTCCAGACTGAAGCGCCTGGAACCGCTTGGCCACACTGACCGGCAAGGTCGCTGATGTGCCACTCGTCGCAGCCATCGTGGATTTTCCGTTGCCCAATAGTGCATATTATGCCGGTTTACGTTATCGCTGTTCATGAATGACGCTTCGTCGCTAAATAGAACGCGTGCAAAAAATCTGTCATCGTCCCGTAATTTCTCTTGTGCCCAGTGGCAGAACTGTACACGACGTTCCAAGTCATCGCCATGCAATTCCTGGTGCATAGAAATATGGTACGGGTGCAATGGTGGTTGACGTTTTTGAGATTCCCGATTCTCGCGCAATTTTTCTACTACTGATGTACGGATTAGCCGCGACAGCAGCTGAAACACCTACTTGGGCATCATCATTTGTTGCAGGTCGTGGTTGACGTTTCACATGTGGCTGAACACTTCCTGTTTCCTTAAATAACGTAACTATCCGGCGAACGGTCCGGACACTTGGATGATGTCGTCCAGGATACCGAGCAGCATACATAGCACACGCCCGTTGGGCATTTTGATCACA
Organism: Schistocerca piceifrons; assembly: GCF_021461385.2. NCBI lineage: Eukaryota > Metazoa > Arthropoda > Insecta > Orthoptera > Acrididae > Schistocerca > Schistocerca piceifrons. The sequence continues at coordinate 314,525,715 of NC_060143.1, read as the reverse complement.
ATAGCCATACATCAACACGATATCGACTTATCCCGCAATTGGTAAACGGTCCATTTTAACACGGGTAATGTATCACGAAGCAAATGCCGTCCGCACTGGCGGAATGTTACGTAATACCACGCACTTATACGTTTGTGACTATTACAGCGCCATCTATCACAAAGTGAAAAAAGTGATCCAATAAAACATTCATATTTCTTTACATACTACACGAATGTGTAATAAAAATGGTGGTTCCTATTTAAGAAAACGCTGTTGATACCAGTTTGACCTATGGCAGCGCCATCTAGCGGGCCAACTTTCCTCCTTCAAGCTAGACGAGTTTCGTTCTTTGTAGTTTTTTCGTTTGATGCTTTAATTCGTGAGATATTGGCCGGGTCAGTATCAGTGGACCACCCTGTATACAAGAGATGTACGACCACTGGTCGTAGACGCGTGGTTAACTATATATGAAAGTTTGGGTGGGGCCGTGATTCGAGCTCAGATAGCCTAATGGTAGGCGACCGCTGGCGATAAGCGGGAAATGCGGGTTCGGGTTCCTGTCCGCACAAATTTTCATTATCGTCATTCCATTATACAACTAATGATTATTCATATTCATAACTGAGAATAGAAATGCCTCTGTTCGTCATTTCACACGCAACAGTTTCATCCTTCGTTCTCTAATCAGAAAGCAGTCACGAAACCGAAGAAACTCATTCCAGAGATAGCACACACTTAGGCACTGTCCAATCACGTTACTGTGACCACCTGTCAAAAGCCTGAGTATGACCCTCAGGGATAGATGTATACTTTTGATGATCCACTATGCCTTCCGGAATGACGAAATCACAGAGGGAACCCCACGAATACATTCCACAGACAGTAGCGATCCCTCCTCTGACATGGACCATTCTAATGATTGTTGCAGGGTGTTGGCTCTCAGACGTTTCACCCAGCACACAAAGGCCATGTCCGATGGAACATACAGCGTGATTCATATGAACAGGCCACCTGTCGCCACTCGGTGGACGTCCATTTGCGGTATTAGCGTGCAAATTCCAGAATTCGTCGCCAATGAACAGCCAATGCATGAACCAGCTCCTGCTGCGGAGCCCCATACGCAGCAACATTCGCTGAACGACCGTTGAGCACAGTGTTGGTAGCCCCTTGGTCCATCTGGGCGGTCAGCTGCTCATCAGTTGCACGTCTGTTCGCCCGTACACATCTCCGCAGCCATCGTTCACCCCCGTCATATGTGAACCGTGGTACGGCACAGTTGCCTCGGCGTCGGTTTTGGATAGCATTATTTTATTGTGTACTGTGCACTTTAATAACAACGGCGGCAAGCGAACAGTTTGCAAACTTAGTCGTTTCGAAAATGCTTCCGCCCTTGAGCCGACAGCCAATGACCATGCTCTTTTGGATGTCACCTAAATCGCTCCGTTTCCATATTACGACAACGACTGCATTGTTATCCGCTCTCCCCCTCCCCCCTACCCCGACAAGCTTGATATACCCTCCACTGCTAGTGCTGCCACCTGTCATCTGTGAGTGGTTATTGCTCGTTGATGTCGAACATAGACAGTGGTTACTGAACCGCGTAAATGTACTGTGGACACTACCGTCTTCCAAGATGACTAGAGCCGTATTCACAGGGCATACGTTCCTTGTCCGACGAACGCTCATATATCTTACCGCATCTGATTTGTCCGGTAAATCACCCAAACTTGACCCCATAGGAAAATTTTGGGACTATCTGGAAGAGCGGGTGAAACGTAGCAATGCACATCTCGCAAGTTAGTGGCTGTACGAGATAGAATCGTCAGTTAGTGGTATCAACCGGATATAACATCCCTGAAGTAACTTGGTTCCTCTCCTGCTGTTATGAAGGCTAGAGGCGGCGTTACGTGTTACTTGCGTGGTGTCTCCTGTGGGTGACAGATGTTCCTTCCGGACCGTGCTTACCTATTTTCTCATGGACATGCATCTACCAGTAACAGGTATTCTATCGCCTAAAGCAAATCGCTAATGACAGAGAAACAAAGAAGCATGACAACAGCTACAGTAATTATGCAAGCTTGTTCTGCCTTCATAAGAAAACACATTCATCAAATTTCTCACTGTACATCAAAGGTGCGCGACGCAGCTGCAAAGCAGTGGTGCTATAAGCAAGCTTCCAATCATGGAATACCCCCCCCCCCCCCCCACACACACACACACAAAACTAGTCAGTGTACAGAATTAGAGAAATTTGAAAAAGATGATGAAAGAAGAAGATGAGAAGGAGGTCGAGGTAAACGAACCCACACTTTTAGCAAGGTTAGACTGTTGCCGAACAAAATTCCCGATTTGGTATCGATCAATAAGCAAAAAAATCGTAAATAAAGATGCGATACCCTCTCCTCCAGACGAACTCAACAATTCTTGTTACCACAGTTAGTGCAAAGATTTGAGGAACTGCTGTTGAAAACCGATCCTAAACCCTTCCTAAAAGGCTGTGTGCAGTATTTATTAATTCCCAGCACCTTTCGAGCCCTTGGGCCCGAACAGGCTCCCACCGATTCTAGCACTATAACGACGGGTTGCGGTAATGACATACATTCATGGACTATGAAACCAGATGACTGTCTCGTAGAGGGTGCTGCAACGATATATGCATAGAATGATACAGGTATGTTTATGTAACACTAGCTTCGATATAAACTTGCCCGGTAACGGTAGGAACTGTAGAATTAGTACTTTTATTGTTTCTCACCCTTAACAGCAACATACAATTTGTTGATAGTAAATATTTAATCAGAATTTGTAGACTGACGTTTTTCAAACATATAAAGTATTGAAAGAGGTGAAAGCTATTTTAGATGGGAGAAAATGATGTAGAACTGACAGGAGTTTGAATCTCACACTTTTGTGCTACTAATCTCAGGCCCAGTCTACAGGGCTCTCGGTCCACACACAGCGTACGAAACAAATGCCAGTCTCAGAATGCCACTAAAAATAATCAGTACGCTGTCGAATGAGATTTCGGTAAACATTATCAATGAGAAAAAACAACTGCCTACAAGGGTTTCTGCTGAAATATGCGACCTCATTGCTGAAAACGTATTATTTGAGTGAGGTGTAACCTGTGTAGTTGCAGATATCAACAAATGATTTCCTCATTTACGAATAATACAGATCCAACTTTAAATACTGCTATTTTAGCTTGGAAGTGGAAACATTCAGGCATCCGCCACTCGCAAAAACGTAGACGAAGATGGCCACAGCCAACAAAGAAGGCTAGCAGGGGATATTTTAAGAACAGTTATACTGAGGAAATAAACAAAGACATGCGCTGTATAAAATCAACTACAATATTCATATTTCAGTAACATCATTTTAGGCCGAAGTTGCGTTATACTGAAATTCTTAAAACATACGTAGCTGTAAATGACGAAGTGTAGAAAAACATATGTAGAATGCAATGGAACTAGCTAAGACTGGAAGCGTGTTCGAGTAGCCGAAGTTGTTAAGATGACCTCTCGCGGCAAGTGGTAAATCCTGGTTCGAACCTCAGTTCGGCACAAATTTGTATGTTTCTAGGAAATTATATAGCTGTTGCGTCTGCAAATATTCACTACAGGAACTGTGATAGCCATACTGAAACTTGTAGAATTTTGTGTTGACGTACGTACATGCTACATAAGTATATAACTACGTGAAGAGGAAAGATGAAAACCAGTTGTTATTTAAGACGACAACTCATTATTTTAAACTTATAACTAAGCGAACGCAGCCATAAAATATAGGCGTTCCAAAACAATCAGAATAGTTTATTATTATTATCAAAGAAATGGCTCGTTGGTTGCTTTGGGGGAGGGGACCAAACAGCGAGGTCATCGGTCCCATAGAATTAGGGAAGGATGGGGAAGGAAATCGGCCGTGCCCTTTCAAAGGAACCATCCCGGCATTTGCCTGAACGATTTAGGGAAATTACAAAACACCTAAATCAGGATGGCCGGACGCGGTTTTGAACCATCTTCCTCCTGAATTCGAGTCCAGTGTGCTAAACACTGCGCCACCCGCTCGGTAAAGAAAGGCGTAACACGAATGCTGACTTGTATTTTATTCACCAACTGGTTTCAGCGCAAGGCCATACTAACGGTTCTGTACGAAATACAAAACAAAGATGAAATACACACATCAAAAAAAGTTTTGCATTACCCCGGTTCCCAGAGCTCTTGAAGATAGACGTTGACTGTGGATATTGTATCACAGACACAGTCCCTTTGGCTGTTCAGAGATGTCACTAAACCCGCCCAAAGATGTAAACAACCATGCATGAGCAGAGCTTATTAGACCGAGGGGGTCCGACACCATCAGTTCCAATCATACCACCAGGAAGGAGGTATACGGCTCGTGTTCTCTGTAGTTCAACCATGCTTAGACCGTCAATACCGCTGTTCGATCGCGTCCGCATTGTTACTTTGTGCCAGGAAGGGCTCTCAAGGGAAGTGTCCAGGCGTCACGGAGTGAACCAAAGCGAAGTTGTTCGGATATGAAGGAAATACAGACAGACAGGAACTGTCGATGAATGCCTCGCTCGGGCCGCCCAAGGGCCACTACTGCAGTGAATGACCGCTACCTACGGATTATGGTTCGAAGGAACCCTGACAGCAACGCCACCATGTTGAACAATGCTTTTCGTGCAGCCACAGGACGTCGTGTTAACGACTCAAACTCTCTGCAATAGGCTGCATGATGCGCAGTTTCACTCCCGACGTCCATGGCGAAGTCCTTCGTTGCAACCACGACGCCGGCCGCGGTGGTCTAGCAGTTCTAGGCGCTCAGTCCGGAGCCGCGCGACTGCTACGGTCGCAGGTTCGAATCCTGCCTCGGGCATGGATGTGTGTGATGTCCTTAGGTTAGTTAGGTTTAAGTAGTTCTAAGTTCTAGGGAACTGATGACCATAGATGTTAAGTCCCATAGTGCTCAGAGCCATTTGAACCATTCTTTTTGCAACCACGACAGCATGCAGCGCGGTGCGGTACAAATGTGCCAAACAACATGCCGAATTGACCGCTCAGGATTGGCATTACGTTCCCTTCGATGAGTGTCGCATATGCCATCAACCAGACAATCGTCGGAGACGTATTTGTAGGCAACACGGTCAGGCTGAACGCCTTAGACACACTGGCCAGCGATTGTAGAAAGGAGGAGGGTCAAAAATGGCTCTAAGCACTATGGGACTTAACATTTGAGGTCATCAGTCCCCTAGACTTAGAACTACTTAAACATAACTAACCTAAGGACATCACACACAGGATTCGAACCTGCGACCGTAGCAGCCGCATGGTTCCGGACTATGGTCCGACGTACGCCGCTGGTTGTCATGTAAGGCGCCGTAACGGCTGTACGATACGTGAATTCCATCCTCCGACCGACAGTGCTACCATAGCGGCAGCATACTGACGCGGCATTCGTCTTCAAGGACAACAATTCGTGCCCCCATCGTGCACATTTTGTGAATGACTTTCTTCAGGGTAACGACATCGCTCGACTAGAGTGGTCATGTATTCCCCAGACATGAACCCTGTCGCACATGCCTGAGATAGGTTGAAAAGGGGTATTTATGGACGACGTGTCCACCAACCACTCTGAGGGATCTATGCCGAATCGCCGTCGAGGAGTGGGACAATCTGGACCAACAGTGCCTTGATGAACTTGTGGATAGTATTCCACGACGAACACAGGCATGCATTAATGTAAGGAGACGTGCTACTGGGTATCAGAGGTACCGGTGTGTATAGCAGTCTGGACCACTAGCTCGGAAGGTCTTGCTGTATGGTGGTACAACATGCAATGTGTGGTTTTCAAGAGCAATAAAAAGGACGGAAATGGTGTTTATGTTGATCTCTATTCCAATTTTCTGTGCAGTTTCCGGAACTCTCGGGACCGAGGTGATGCAAAACTTTTTTGTGTGTGTAAAATACAGTGAGAAATATGACCTACAAGGTCAAAAGTTAGCATACAACATTCGTAAGGAGATACTTAAGTTAAAATGGTATTACAAATCCAACACAACATGTGAAACATCTTTCGAGATTAAGTTCAAATAGTACAGACCCAATGCACGAGTGTGTGAGAAGCACCTGCTGATCAGTTCGAATAAAGACAATAAACTGGCTCAGTAGAGTCAATAACAGAATCACATACGTTCACTAACATGATGGTCAAACTCCGTGGGATACCAAGATATCACAAACGTGGATAATGCTTGGAGAGATCAAAGATTACGAAGTCCTCTCGTAAAATACATGCACTTAAAAATACTGTACAAAATAACGTAATATATCGTGTAAAAATATGTGAAAGACTAATATTAAAAGACTACAAGGGTGCTCGAACAGCCGAAGTCCGGCATGAATTTTCATGTGTTTCTAGGAAACTGTATGGCTGTTGTGTCGCAATTTGCGAGTACATTTTACTGTTTAATACAGCTGTCGATCGCCACTAGTTTCAGCAGTCTTTCGCATATTTTATGTACGATATATTGCTCTATTTTGGGAAGTATTTTATGAACATGTGATTTACAATAGGACTTTGTAGTCTTTTTATTTCCTCACGTGTGATCTATGTTTGCGATATCTTTGTATTCCACGGTGTTTGACTATGATGTCAGTGAACTTAGGTGACTGTCGCTGACTCTCCTGAGCCGTTTTACTGTCTTTATTCGAATTAATCAGTGTCTGCTTCTCATACAGTCATTGTGTATTCGATCTGTACAGTCTGAATTTAATTATCTGTCTTGTGTTTTCACAAAATGTATGACAAGTAACAGCATTTTGACGTAAGTGTGTTCTTGCGAATATTACATATTGATTTTGATCTTGTAGGTCATGTTTGCCACTGCAATTCATTTCATTTTTGTTTTGTATTTCGTTCAGTAAGTGGGCATGGTCCTGGACTGAGACCAGCTGTTGAGTACAGTAAAGTCAGCATTCGTGTTAAGCATGCTGATACCCGTCTGAAAAAGATGTTTGTGTTCAAAATAGTATTTTAGTGTGAAAGTACGTCACTGGCTCCCAAAATTCAAGCGTACTACTAGAACACAGATGTGAAGTAATAACTATAATATGGATGAAGATATGTATAATCTGTTCTTTGTGTTGCAGGTAAGTGGCGGTTCAGAAAAGAAGATTGTGATATCACTGTGACGTTTTCCCTGTAGTGATTCGGTGAGTATATTAAGTTTTAACGTTGTGCTGTTAACATTTTAATAGGGTCAACCACTGCTCACGTTTTTGTCTGCTCTCCTCGTTTCATCGAAGCCTACCACCATTTCTCGCAAGCACAGTTGTTTCGGTAATCTAATTATGATTTAAAACGGTATTTATTACCTCCAGGAACTCATAACCTGCCTTCATAAAATATTCCTTAGTTTTATCTACGTACTGTCTTACGGCAATATCCCATGTTTGTTAAAATATGAATTTTCAATGCGGAACCTGGAAAATGAGTTATGCGTTCCCATGATACTGACATGAAATACCGTTTAGCATATGGAGATATTTTGTGATGCACAGTCCCATGTCTACAGCTTCCTCATTCCTCTGACGTAAAGACGGGCTGCGAAACGAGCGTGCCATGAATCTCACATGAGCTCGCTTCTCCCGTAACTCAGCGGCGTGCATAGTTTCCGAACGTTACTGTATCGTAAACTCAAAATCAATATCTTTATGTAACCATACGTTTCTATGGCTTGTAACGTTTCCGTTCCAGGAATCTGTATGACGAACTTCTCTTAAGGCAGCTTGTGTAACCAGCAAATACTTTGCAGAATCACGATTTCTTCAGGATTACTCGGAACTTCTGCATATTGCCTAGCACTTTGGTGCTCAGAGGTAACATACGCTTTTTTGAAATCAATGAAGGAGATTACATGTGTCTTGGTCCTTGTTTTTTAGTATGTCATAATGTTTTCGAGATTTAGTATTTGTTCCGAGCATGACCTGCCGTTTCCAAAACCCCCTTAGTATTCCCCGATTTGCAGGTCCAGTTGCGGCTCTGCTCTGTTCAAATGGACTTTAGAAAGAATTTTGTATGATATATCTAACAGTGATATTCCTCTGCAATTGGGGATATGGTGGATGAGCGCTGTTCTCCACTCTGCGGGAATCTCTTCTTCTTTCCCGATTTTATCCAAAACACACTGAAGGGACGTAATTGCATTTTTGTCAGCTTTTTTCAATAGTTCGGCCAAATTTGGTTTTCTCCGGACGCTTTGTTATTTCCAGTTCAGTCGTTGTTGATTTTGAATCCGGCTTCTCATTGTTATTTGGGATTTATTTTTCAGTTCAGTCGTTGTTGATTCTGAATCCGGTTTCTCACTGTTATTTGATATGGGTTCAAATGCCGTGTTATTGTGAGCGATTGTCCCATTTACATCTCTAAATGGGAGGGTGGGAGCTTTGCATCTTGATAACATTTATTTGAATGTTCTGTAAAAGCTTCCCGTGTTGTTTTTAGTAAATTGTTCATCAATTTGGAGAAGAGTTTTGTTTTCATGAGCCTTCTTAATACTTTTTACACTTTTATCTACCAGTTTTCTAACTCTAATGAAATTTAATCTGTTTCCTTCTGTTCTCTGTGAGAGCCAAATTTAAATGCCTGTTATAGTGTTTCAATGAGGGCATCACATTCTAGCGACCACCTATTTTTGCTTTTTATGTTGGGTACTGTCCGTTTGGCCGTAATAATGAGGTTTTCCTTGATATCCTGCCAACTTTGGATCTGAATCGTTTCTGTTGCTTTGTGAATTCATCTGATTTTTAATATTTTTTCGCTGTTGTACTTTCGTCTCTTCATTTGTTTCATGCTTCGTTTCTTGTTTGGATGACTTGAAATTAATTTTAGGGAGACAGTGTTCCGAATCCAAGATTGCACCCCTGAGTACCCTAACATTCATGATTTCTTTGCGCGAAATTTTCTTGACCGAATTGAAATTCCCTAGGTTGGGATTTGGGGATGTCCATGTCTTTTGTTTTCGTGGTAGTTTTTTGGAAGCTATAGATTTAAGAACTAGGTGATGTGCTTGGCAAAGTTCTATTAGCCGGATGCCATTTCTGTTTGTTCTTTTGTGGGCAGAATAATATCCAACAATTTTTTTATATTTTTTTCTTTATCAATCCGTGCATTACAGTCTCCTGGAAAATGATGTTTTTATCCGGACTTTTCTGAATAATGCCATCTAGTTGATTCAAAAAAGCTTCCTTTTTCTTTGTTTTTTTGTGATCTTCATTTACAGGGGCTTGGGCGTTGATGATCGTGTAGATTATTTTGCGCTTGCGAATGTCCATTAGGAGCCAGATGGACCCAAGTTTATTTGCGAGGTGTTGCTCCTACCCCTCCTCCTTCGTCACTACTTGCGAGATGAGGCCTCTGACTGGGATCGATAATGGTGGAGTAATGAGCAATAAAACTAGAAGTGATGAAGGAAAGAAATTGCATTCATAATAACTGAAACCTTACAACTTTGCCAGTTACGAAACGTTGATGGCATTTATCATTTTTTTTTTAAATTACATCCTTTAGATGGCGTCCTCCTGTGCGAATTCATTCGCGAAATTTGCTGTTGGGATTTCTCATTGATCACTGCAACATCTCAACTGGGATACTGTGAATTGCATTGCGAATTCTCCATTTTAAATCATTCAGGGTCCTTGGTCGAGTCGTGTAAACTTTGGTCTTGTGGTAGCCCCACAAGAAAAAATCACAAACGGATAAATCTGACGATCTAGAGGGCCAGGGAATGTTACCGAATCGTGAGATCACACGTTTGCCAAACAACTCTCGCACATATACCACTGACTGCCGTACAGTGTGTGATGTCGCTCCGTCCTGTTGAAACCAGGCTTCTTGAACGTTTGGCAAGCTGTTCAATGCATGTGTAACGAGCGTTTGTAACATCTCCACATAACGATTGGAATTGACAGTTATTGTGTTTCCCTGTTCATTTGCGAAAAAATACGATTCGATAATCCTATGTGATGAAACATCACACCATACTGTCACTTTACTAGCGTGTAAATGGCGCTCATGAACGTCATTGAGATCTGTGTTTGCCCATTAACGGTAGTTCTGTTTATGCACATGACCTGTGAGATGAAAATATGCCTCATCTGACATTCCGAACTTGTTTAGAAATTCATCGTCATTGTTTATTTTTGTTATTTGTTGACAGAATCCTAATTGTAACAGGTAATCGTTGTCCTTCAATTGTTGCACCATCTGTAGTTTGTACGGATGAAATTTTAAATCAAGATGAAGAATTCTGCGAACACTCTCCCGGGGCATTCTAACCACTGCTGCTTGCTTACGAATTAAACGCCGTGGGCTCCGTAAGACAGACTCGCGTACAACGTCAGTGTTCGCTGAAGAACGCACACTTCTTTGTCGTCGTGTTGGTTTCTTCTTGAGGGCAGACCCAGTCTCTTCAATGTTATTAACCCAACATTTTATCGCCTGTTTCAACGGAACAGCACCATGACGTACTAGATTATAAAAACGTCGAAACTCCCTCTGCGCCGCTACCAAACTATCATTGTTTTTATAAAACATTTTTATGGCTAACTCACGCTGTAGTCCGTTCCACTGATCCATGATTACTGAAATGGCTGACTGTTTACTAGCTAACTGTCACGATCCCGCAGTGCTGCCACCCGCCCATGGCTGCCGCTACTCATTTCAAACATTCCCATTATTGTGTGTCACCCTAACGTCAGGAACGACAAGGACAATCAGTCCACAAGCACCCTGATTTCAGCAAGATCGTATGGAGAGCTGCATCAAACCCGTCTTCGGACTGAAGATCACAAAAACAACTCTAGATAACAGAAAAGTATTACCTACACTGCCGCCCGGTTATCCGTGCAGTCTAACGCATGGCTTTCCGGATTGGGAAGGAGCGCCTGGTCCCCGGCACGAATCCGCCCGGCGGACTTGTGTCGAGGTCCGGTGAGGCGGCCAGTCTGTAGATGGTTTTTAGGCGGTTTTCCATCTGCCTCGGCGAATGCGGGCTGGTTCCCCTTATTCCGCCTCAGCTACACTATGTGATGCGCTAACAATTTCTCCACGTACGCGTACACCACCATTACTCTACCAAGCAAACAACATGGGGGCTACACTCGTCTGCTGTGAGACGTTCCCTGGGGGGCGGGGGGGGGGGGGGGGGCGGTGTCCACCGGGGGCCGTACCGCACAGTAACCCTGAAAGCGTGGTTCGGGGTGGGGCAGCGGAGGGGTGAAGTGGACTGCGGTAGTCGTCGTGGGGTTGTGGACCGCTGCAGCTGGGACGGAGCCTCTCCGTCGTTTTTAGGCCCCCCGTTAACATACAATACAATCACCTGCACTACTTATTGCAAAAATAACTCGTGTTTCTGCACTGTCCAGTCACTTTAATATGACCGCTTGTCAAAAGCCTTAATCTTTTGCAGCGCGGATCGCTGCGAGAAGTTCATGAAGAGAATCAGTGAGGTTGTGGAAGACACCGACAAGGATGTGGAACCATGCTGACTCCAGTGCCATGGGCAGATGCGCTACGTTTCTCGGTTCAGGATCCATGGCGCGAACAGCCCGGTCGTGGTGGTCCCAAGGATTCTCGATTGGGTTTACATCCGATGTGTTTGTTGGGTAAGGGACTACGGAAAAATGACCTAGTGCTCTCCGAACCACGCAGTACACTGTAAGAATTGTGACACATTGCATTGTCCTGCTGGTAGATGCTATCACGCAGAGCAAAAACATACTTCATGTAGTGTTCGATATGGTCCTCAATGATATATACATTCTCGTTTTCATCCAAAGCGCCTTCCAGAATGAAGAGATCACCCAGGGAATTCCAGAAAAATGTTACCCAGACCATAACGTTCCCACCTCCGATATCAACCTTTCATACGGTTGTTGCACGGTTTGCGCTTTCAGGCGGTTCAGTCCGTGCACTGTAACGGCCATCTGCCTGAAGGAGCATAAAATGTGATTCATCTGAAAAGGCCACCTGTCAGCAATCCAGTATTGGTGTGCACATCCCAACCTTCGTCACCGACGAACAGCAGTCAGTGTGGGCGCATGAATCATGCACCTGTTGTGGAGGCAACGTTCGCTGAACAGACACTGCTGGTAGCCTTTCGGTTCATCTGGGCGGTCAGTTGCTCAATAGATGCACACCTATTCGTCCGTACACATCTCCACAGCCGTCATTCACCACTGTCATCTATGGCACACGGTGCTTCTCAGTTACCTCGGCGTTCTTTTTTTTTTTCTTTTTTTTCCGATACCGCCATTATGCCATACACGGTATACTTTAACCACGTCGGCACGCGAACTTCTAAAAACTTTGTCGCTTCGGAAATGCTTCCACTCTTGGCCTGGAAGCCAGTGATCATGCCCTTTTGGACTTCCGATAAATTGCTCCGGTTACGCATTATGACAACGACTGCACTGTTTTCTGCGTCTCCCCGACCCCCCGACACACTTTATATAACCTCCATTGCCATTGCTATCACCTACCGTCTGTATTTATTGTACGTTGACGTCGAATATAGGCAGTGTCTGGACTGTGAACAATTATTTGTACGTCACGGAAGATGCCTAATACTGTTAATTGAACACATCTGGTTAATAACTATAATGAGAAGTCAGTCACACATAAAGAGTAACGGTTATTACAGTCTACAAGGTAAATAACAATTAATGAAGATACAGGCAATACCCACTGGGAGCCGGATGAATAGCTAACTGGTTCTGCAACAAGATCATCAAATAGAGGAAGATATCAGCCGAGTGTACTTTAGAAAGAACGGTTCGAATTTAGAAACAAAAGGGGAGCGTGGGTAAATACTTCAATTATCGTCCTGTAAGCCTCCTATTACGTACAATGAAAATCTTGGAGAGCACCAAAGACAGCAGAATACCCAAAGTTTTCAATATTATCACTGCTCAGTGTGGTTCTGTGAAAGGCTGTGGATTCACTGATATTATCCACGCGACTCACTTTCTTATTGCCAAACACTGTGAGAACCATTTTCACTTCGCTTTCCTCGACCTGGAAAAGGCTTTTGTACCCCGAGTGCATGAAGTACCTGAAGAACTATAAGGGGCGATCAAAAAGTTTCCGTTTGAGCGCGTTGCTACAACGTAGCGCGACTCCGATGCGGGTATATCAGGACCGACATATAGGCAAATGGTTATTGTGGCATATAGGCAAAGGATTATTGTGGCATTCGTGTCTTCCCGTTAGAGTTCCTCTTCTCTTGGGTGCTGAAAGCCAAACACTGGTAGACATCCATCGGAGAGAGAAGACTGTGTACAGGGCAGCATTTCCGTCGAAAACCACTGTTGTGGTATGGAGTGCAAAGTTCGGTGCTGGTCGCGATTCGGCACAACACGCCGGTCGATCAGGGAAGCCAGCCTCATCCATAACGAACAGCCTGGTGCCTCCCATCACTGGGGAACAGTACTGCGTAACGCTGGAAAAATTGGGGCCTGCAGTTGAGGCGAAATGCCAGAGAAAAACTGCGACATGGGGTGCTGCTGTTTCATGACGACGCACGTACACGTATCGCAAATATCGTAACGCAAAAGTTACGCCAACGCAAGTGAGAGACACTTGAGCACCCATCCTGTAATCCTGATCTCTCCCCAATGCAATTATCACACGCCATCGGTCCTTAAGAAAAGCCTTCACGGATCGAATGTTTCCTGTCGGGCGGACTTATACACGCAGGAGGACACAGTGTCCTCAGTCTGGTGCGTTGGTTTAATGACCGCCTCAGTGTTCATGGCGATTTTGTCAGATTGGCATACTGATTCTGGTCTGTACAGCCTTCGAACTGAAACTTTTTGACCACCCCTTATAATTGAATGGTTCCGGTAACTCTTATCACAATGCTCAAAGTCGAGTACATTCTGCTGTCGTGTATCAGGTGACTTTCCTGTTTCTGTGTACGTCCACTAGGGGTGTGCTCTTTCTCCCCTTCCCTTCATAGTCATAACTGACAAAGTCCCATCTTCAGAAATTAGCATCTTGCACACTGCTGTATGCTGATTATATTGTCCTGGCTGCTGAAGACAATGACTACATTCAACGAGAAGTCGTGTCCTAGAATGGAAGAACCGCCATGAAGTCTGGACTACACGTCAGTATAAAAAAGACTGAGTAGCTGTCAACAAAAGCAAAATAATTCGGGCATAGCCGAGACCCACGGTATAGATCTGCCAAAGAAATACTGTCAAATACTATGGCTCAAAAATTGCTGCCGACGGCTCGCTCGTTCCTGAAATCATAAACCGCGTTGGCAGTGCATGGCCTGTATGCCGGAGAACGACTGCTGAACCTTGTGATAAGAAGTCTCCGGACCGCCTCTGCAATCCACCCAGTTCCCTTGTACGGTGCAAAATGTTGTCGTGCAACAAAAGAAGCGGAATCACGACTTCCTAAAAGGGAAACCAAAATGCCTCGGCGAACGTTTCGCCTTACATTCCACGATCATGTGACCAATGATGGAACTCGCAGGCGGTGCAGAGTACCACCAATAGTTGAAAAAGATTAGGGGATGTCGTCTGCAGTGGTATGAACGCGTTCAGCAAGGATGCCAACACACTTCGCCAGTTTTTCCACAGGAAAGTATATCGGACCCTTGTTGTTCATGTTGCTTATTAATGACCTTGCGGATAGTAGTAATAGTAATCTCAGCCTTTTCGGAGGTGACGACTATCTCCGATGAAGTATGGACTGTCTGAAAGAAGCGGCAGCAGCATTCAGTCAGATCTTGATAAGATTTCAAAGTGATGCAAAGATTGGCAACTTGTTTTAAATGTTCAGAAATGTAAAACTGTGCATTTCACGACACGAAAACTGGTAGTGTACTGTAACTGTAGCATCAGTGAGTCGCAGCTTGAATCGATGAACACCTACAAATACTTGGGTGTAACATCTGCGAGGATATGAAATCGAATGATCACACAGTCTCAGTCGTATGTAAAGCAGGTTACACGCTAATTAGTAAGTTTCTAGTACGAACTTTACGTGATGAATCTGTACATATCACAAAAGTGTTTGCATGTATGTTATACACCTCCTCCTAAGCCACTGGATCGATTTCAACCAAACGTGGTTCTCATATTACTTACTGTTTGGGAAGAACAAACTACCTCTCAAACGGATGGTGGTGAGAAAGAAGCTTATCTCACGACTCACAAATAGCTACACTATATTCACCCCGTATTTGGGGATGAGAGCACTGAGAGACTTGCAACCAACTTTACACATAATTTCAAACCCCTACGAGGTTTTCTCTCGTCACGGGGTGTGGTTACATGCATATATGCACTCCCAATCGTATCCACTCGTCCGGGCCACTTTTATTTGCCCAACCCTGTAGCACTGAATGTAATCCCAAAAGTAAGGTCTTCCATTTTTTTAATAAGTACATAGACCTGTTTGTTTCTACAATGGTTTACATCAGTTTCCAGCTTGAACATTTACTATTTTTTTGACATAATCACCATTTCTGTCGATGCATTTTTGTAGACGCTGTGGCAGTTTTTGTATGCACATGTCATACCAACTCGCCGTCATGCTGTTCAGAAAGTTCTGAGCCTCTTCTTTCACCTCGTCGTCGGAGCTGAATAGCTGGGACCATAATTAACGCTGACAGGTACTCAGAGACTCTGAAAAAACTCAAGTGGGCAATTCGGAACCGGAGAGGAGGAATGTTGAGCAAAAGCGTACACATTCTCCATGACAACGCTCGCCCACACATCGCTCGGCAAACCGTTGCTCTCCTGCAACAGTTTCAGTAGAACATAATCAGCCAACCACCCTATAGTCCTGACTTGGCGCCCAGTGACTATCACCTGTTCCCTAGGTTAAAAGAAAGCGATTCAGCTCCGACGACGAGGTGAAAGAAGAGGTTCATAACTTTCTGAACAGCATGACGGCGAGATGGTGTGAGAGGGGCATTCCAAAACTGCCACAGCGTCTACAAAAATGCATAGACAGAACTGGTGATTATGTCGAAAAACAGCTAAATGTTCAAGCTGTAAACTGATATAAACCATTGTAGAAATAAACAGGTCTATGTTTTTATAAAAAAAATAGGAGACCTTACTTTTGGGATTACCCTCGTACTTACTAAATATAACTTTTTTATTACTTATAGTTCAGGAGATACGACGTCACAAACATTGAGCTGCTTGGAATCGAAAGTCCAGGGCGAAATTCGCAAGACACATAGGTGAAATATGTGTGAAATATGTTAAATATAGTTGTATGAAATATATCTGTCATGTGTGTACGCTGGAAAAGCCATGGGCAAAAAGCTTCTCCTAAATCTTTGGATCTATTTCAACTAAACTTGGTACACATATGACCGAAAGAAACACTGTGGGATAAGAACTAACAACTTCCTACTGGGGTGGGGGTGATAATGTGGAGAGAGAAGAGAGCAGAAGGAGATGGACAGATAGAGAGGAGGAAGGAGCAGATGGTCAGAAAGAGGGGGAATGAGCAGATGAACAGAAAGAGGTGGCAGGAGCGTATGGATAGAGAGGCGCAGGAGGAGATAGACGGAGAGTAGTGGCGCTGGAAGAGGTGGACAGAGACAGTGGGAGAAGGAGATGAACAAGTAGAAGGTGTAGGAGATGGACCGAGGGGGTGGGAAGAAATGGACAAGAGAGGGAAAAGAGGAGATGGACTAATAGAAGACTGGAAACGCTGGGTACTAAGCTATTCTAGACATATATTACAAGCCCATACAAATCGCTCCTAGTAAGAACACGAGCCGGCCGGTGTGGTCGAGCGGTTCTAGGCGCTTCAGTCTGGAACCGCGCGACCGCTACGGTCGCAGGTTCGAATCCTGCCTCGGGCATGGATGTGCATGATGTTCTTAGGTTAGTTAGGTTTAAGTAGTTCCAAGTTCTAGGGGACTGATGACCTCAGATGTTAAGTTCCATAATGCTCAGTGCTATTTGAACCATTTAAGATCACGAAGACAATAGACTAACTGCAGCACGCGCAGAGTCATTCAGGCGACCATTCTTCCTAAGTTCTGTATGTAAATGGAACGGGAAAAAGCCGTAATAACTGGTAGTGTGTGACCTACCCACTACCATGCACTTCACAGGGGTTTGCAGAGTATGGATGAAGATGTAGATCGAGATGGTCAAGAAACAATAGCGAAAGGCGGGTTTCCGTTGAAAGTCGAAGTTTAAACGGTCTGTCGGCAGATCGGGGCAACGTTGGATAGATTCCCACCAAACAGACCACAAGATAGCAAACAGACCACAGGGTAGCGGAACTCCACCCTGACCAAGCACAAGATCACGCCAAGCCAGTGAACCAGACGGGCGGGCCACGCTAGTGTGTGGGCTAAATGCTGAGGAAAGAAGTCGATGTTTGCAGTATTCTCAAGAAACACTATTAAAAAATCACCGATCTCTTTAGAGAGGGATTGTATAACGCGTTAAAAATTAGGGTAAACCCTCAAAAAGGTAGACGACGCGCCCTACCAGCTTCTCCTACAGGTCGAGCGGAGTATCTTCAGCTATAGCGGTTGATTTGCTCCTTTGCTGGCTGCAGCATGCATGATGGATGAGCTGTCAGCGGCCACACGCATCTCATCTTCTGCGACCGCACCTCGGCGAATGGTACTTCATGGCTATCAAGCTCCACTGCCTGCCTGCGGGGCTAATTTTGTTTCAGTCTGTAGACGCCCCTATTTGTCAGTTATGTGCAGGAATTCGTGCCAGTCTTTCAGAAATTGAACTTGAAGGATTCCTTAATCTGACTACTGCAGAATCCGACGAGATATCCCTGCAGAGGGCAGAATGTTGCTGCGCTGCACGGCTTCTTCGCCGTTGCGTTTCGTAGCAACTTCTTTTTACCGCGTCCAAGGAATGCTCACCCTAAGTAGCTCTTTTCTGCACTGCTGGAAATTAAAAGTGCAGTGCCAGGTAGGTTACAAAATAATGAAAGTTTACTTATTGTGTGTAAATATTATACACTGTCCGGTCACATTGATGTGATCGCCTGTCAAAAGCCTAAACAGCCACGTTTTGCTGCGCGGACTGCAGGCAAAACGTGCAGGGAGAGAGGCTTGAGGATCTGGGATGTTGAGCCATTCCGACTCCGGAGCCGTGGCCAGCTGCGCTGAGGTTTTCGGTTGAGGATTCAAGGCGCGAACGATCCAGGTGGTTCCACGGATTGCATTTAAATCCTGGAAGACTGGTGGTCTGGGGAGAAGGGTAAACTGATCCTGATGCTCTTCGAACTATGCAAGTACACTATGAGCTGTGTGACAGTTGCATTGTCCTGCTGGTAGATGCCATCGTGCTGAGGAAAAACAAGCTACATGTAGGGGTGGACTTGGTTCCCTAGGATACATGCATACTTGTGTCGATACTTTGCGCCTTCCAGAATGATGGGATCATCCGGGGACTGCCACGAAAATATTCTGGAGACCATAGCGCTCCCTTCTCAGGCCAGACACTTCCAACGATTGCTGCCGCATGTTCGCTTTCTGATCGAGGAGCATAAAACGCAATTCATCTGAAAACGCCAGCTGTCGCCACTCTCTGCACGTCCAGTTGCGGTGCTGACGTGCAAATTCCAATTTTCGTCGCCGATAAACAACAGTCTATGGGTGCATGAACCTGGCGCCTACTGCGGAGACCCATACGCAGCAACACTCCGTGAATTGTCGTTGAGGAGTCACTGTTAGTACCCCCTTCGTTCACCTCCACGATCAGTTGCTCAACTGTTACACGTCTGTACGACTGCATACATCTCGGCAGCCGTCTTTCATCCCATTATCTATGGCCCTCTGTGCACCACGATTGCCTCGGCGCCAGTTTTGAATAGCGCCATTTTGCCACACAAGTTATACTTTAACCATGGTAGCACACGAGTAGTGTACAGACTTAATCGTTTCAGAAATGCTTTCACCCTTGGCCCGAAACCCAATGGCCATATCCTTTTGAACGTCAGATAAATCGTTTCGCTTACGCAATATGTCAACGACTGCACTGTTTTCCGCGTCCCTCTGACACACTTTATACGAGGGTTGGAACTTTAATAGTGGCAACTATTCATTTACAGATCGTACAAAACAGATACGTGTTTCAAAGTTTTACTGACCTTCAAAGTAGTCACCAGCATTGTGTATAACCCGTTGCCAGCAATGGGGAAGTCGTAGGATACTCTTAGCAGAGCCAGTTGTGATGACAGTTCGATCAGCGCGGTCTATTGCCCGACGAATTTCTAGCAGTTGTGAAGCGAATGCCGTGAACTGTTTCCTTCAGTTTAGAAATCGAGTTGAACTCACGAGGGCTTAAGTCAGGGGAATGCAGTAGGTGGTATAGCACTTAGCAGCCCCATCAGTCAAACAAATCAGTAACAGCTTGCACTGTACGTGCTAGAGCATGGTCCTGCAAAATGGTGGTCAGGTCCTGCAGAAAGTGTCATCACTTCTGACTCTATGCTGTTCATTTTTGGAACACAACCTACGACACAACGTACGACACAACGTACGGCACAACTATATGGAGATGGTATCTGTTCTTGGACATGTCCGAAAAAACAGATATCTTCTTCATATAGTTAAGGCTAAGCGGCCATTCACCTTCTTCTTCTGTGCTGGATGCACATGCATTGCCCGAACTCTTACGGGACTCAGGAAGATTGTATGCCGCGAGTAATGAGTATAATGGGCAGGGGCACTACGAATGTAGTGTGTGGAAATTAAGTTTTGGATGTGGGTCTCACGGGGAGCGTGCAAGGGATAAATCCCTGCAGTCGCACTATCCTCTGTGCCCTCGGTGGCTCAGATGGATAGAGCGTCTGCCATGTAAGCAGGATATCCCGGCAACTGCCCCCGTTGATGTATATCAACGCCTGTCGACTGCTTACGGTCTTAGATTTAATTATCATTTCAGTCAACACATCTGGCACTGCTAAGAGTATCCTACAACTTCCACATCACTGTCATCGAGTTATACACAATTCTGGTGACTGCTTTCAAAGGCAGTAAAACTTTGAAACACGTATCTGTTTTGTAAGAACTGTAAATAAATAATTTCCACTATTAAAGTTCCAACCCTCGTATACCTTCCGTTGTTAGTGCTGCCATCTGTTCTCTCGTTACTGGAGGTTGTCGGAGGCGGTGGTTACTTTCATGTGACTGGACTGTGTAGTAGAAAGAAGAATACATTACTAAATTTGTAAGTGATGGGGTGTTACACAGGCTGCGAAATTTATTACTCAGATCTGACACCTCTGGAAGTAACAGTGGGTCTAGTCCGGCTGAACATGCAGTAGAACTGGGCTTCGATGACAGACATAGGTATGACATTGCATGCTGCTTCATAGTACATCAGTTGTAGTGGCTGGTGAGTGCGGCCGTGGCAGTCTCTCGACAAGTCGTAAGCAGGTAATTTTTTCAGTTGCTGCGACGCAGGGGCTCGAAGTAAGTATCTAAACACTGCGATAAATGCATGTTTGAACACAAAATCTGATACTAGCCAACAGATGAGCTCTTGTATTTGAATATGAACGACACCTGTGTTATGTCCTCAATGCGTTGCAAGTGTCAGTCGTGGTCAGAACAGTGTTCTGTGTAACTATGAGCGCATTATGTCGGACTTAAGTGAATTCGAACGTGGGCAAATTGTTGGTGCTCATATGGTGGGTGTTTCCGTAACCAAGGTTGCCGAAGTCTTTGGTATTTCGAGAGAATAGCATTGAAGATTTATACCGCAGACAGGGAAAATCGGAAAATCATCATCCGTTAAGTCACAACGCGGACGAAACTGTGTGATGAGTGGTTGTGACAGACAGTCTGAAGAGGACTGTGGTGAAAAATAACAGACAAAAGCTGATAAAGTCACTGTAAAACCGAATGTCGCATTCGCAAACCATGTTAGGACCAAAATAATGCGAAGGAGAAGCATCCATAAAAATGTCATCATTGTTTGGGAACGTGAAGTCCATGAATGGCTACAAATGGTCTCCAAGTAGCCGAGCGTAACCATTTCCAGCCAGTGGTCGGTTCAGTTCGAGCAAAGGACCCAATCCGTTGTATGTACACACAGCACACACCTATACGGTGCGACTACCAACTTGCACAGTGCCTTATTGACAACTTGGGTCCGTGGCTTCACAAGGTCTGCGTCAGACTTGAACCCTACCATGAGCTCGTACCAACTGAAATCAAGACTCATCCAACAACACCACAGTTTTCCAGTCGTCTAAGCTCCAACGGATATGGTCACGAGCTCCGCTATAGGCGGTGTCATCCTGTTAGCAAAGGCACCCGCGTCAGTCGTCTGCTGCCATAGCTGAGCCAATCCGCCGAACTGTCCAAATAGACACGTTCGTCGAACGTCCTACACTGATTTCTGCGATTATTTCAGGCAGTATTAGTTGACTCTTAGCACTGACAACTCTTAGGCAAACACCGCTGCCTCGGTCGTTAAGTGAAGGCCGTCGGCCACCGAGCTATCCGTGATGAGAAATAATGCCTGAAGTGTGCTAATCTCGACACACCCTTGAAGCTGTGGATCTCTGATTATTGAATCCCTAACGATTTCCGAAATGGAATGTCCCACGCGTGTTGCTCGAATTACCATTCCGCGTTCGAAGTATATAGATTTCCGTCGTGCGGCCATAATCACGTCGGAAATTTCTTCGTATGTGTCACCTGAGTACAAATGACAACTCCGTCAATGCACTGTCCTTTTATACCTTGTGTACACGATACTACCGCCACCTGTATATGTGCACATCACTATTCAGTGATTTTTGTCACATCAGTGTAGTGCACGTGCCAGAATGTGAAACCTATAAATGTTTAACACAAGTAGACGACGAATGGGTGGCAGAGAAGTACATACCACATAAGTCGTCGCCACGTTTCATGATTTATTATCTATAAGACCATTTCATACACGTTTTCGCGAAGTAGAAAAAAAGTTTCTCGTAAGTTTACTGAATTTTGGACAAACATCTTATTGTGTATATAAGTGCAGAAACTGATAATCATTAAAAAACAAGGCTCTAACAAGAAAGCAAAAAATTCGTTAAGAGTCATTTGAAGACAGACTTATAACAAATCCGATAGGTTATGATTTGATTTTAATAGACTTTCTTGAGCCGTAATTGTGGCTGGTTACTGTTTTAGTTTATAATCTTTATAATTACTGTATTGCATTTAATGCCTTTTTGACAGCGACATTCACAGATAGCTATGCTCAACAGGTTTGTATAAAAGTATTAGTGGTGACTTTAATTACTCTGCGGTGCTGTCTAGCACCTCGCCTTAGCAGAGGTGCGCCGGCCGCTGTGACCGAGCGATTCTAGGCGCTTGAGTCCGGAACCGCGCTGCTGCTACTGTCCCAGGTTCGACTTCTGCCTCGGGCGTGGATGTGTGTGATGTCCTTAGGTTAGTTAGGTTTAAGTAGTTCTAAGTCCAGGGGACTGATGACCTCAGATGTTAAGTCCTATAGTGCTTAGGCCGGTATTACACTATCAATTTCTTTGTCAAAGATTTGATCAAAGATGTGATCAAATATTCGTCAAATATATTTGACAAAGATCTTTGACGTGGCGCTAAAAAGGGGTATTACACTGTCATAATATTTTTCGTCAAAGTTCAAGATGGCTGACAACAACAACTTGTTATTAATCGCAGCAGTTGCATGTACCACAATTGCACTGTCTGCACATGCGGAAGAAAATCGGGGCAAAAAAAAGGAAACATACCTGGGTGAAGCCGTGGGTTTTACGACGACACGATAGAAGCATTCTACAAAACTTGTTACGTGAGCTTATAGTGGAGGACGTCAAGTCGTACATCAATTACTTAAGAATGGATGAGCATACATTTCTGTATGTGCTCAGTGAAGTGTATCCTCATATCACAAAGCACAATACTCACTTAATAACTGCTATATTTGCGGGCTGACTGCAACACTCCGATTCCTTGCTACAGGAGAGAGTTATTGTAGGGTAGGTTAGGTTAGGTTAGGTCTCCAATCTTCTTAATCTATTTTTGTTTTCAGGGTGTCTCACGTTGTAAAGCGCCTCATCAGCTTCATACATCTCTATTAATTTTGTAGTTGTCGGCACACCAGTTGTATTTACCAGCAATGTTTATAAAAACACTGCAGATGACAGAACGCTGCAGCGATGCTAGCGCTCCACGTGCTAACATGTCACATTGCAGTGAACAGAAGACAAGCGACTTCTTTGATCAAATCTACAGCGAGGCCCTAGATTTGATCAAATATTTGACGACATTTGACAAAGTTCTCTATTACACCATTAAATTTCTTTGACAAAAATATTGGACAAAGAAATTTGATAGTGTAATACCGGCCTTAGAGCCATATGAATTTGAACAGAGGTGCTCGCCACTGCCGGGCTTAAGGCAGTGCAAGGACTTCCAGTGTGTGCGCGCAGTTATTACTGGCTGGAAGACGCGCAGCTAGCAGCGGGCACCCTGAAGGAAGCGTGAGGCCGGCTCACGACTCTGCGACGCCTGCGTGTGTTCCCCCTGACAGCTCAGCGCGGACTGCCCGTCCCAGACACCCGAGAGCCGCCACCCAGCCGACGCACTCTATTTTCCGCGACGTGGCCTTGTCGTGTCTAACGAACGCCGCTTCCTCCGCCATAGTTGCTCGTATATTCTTAGTGAGGCTCACCATTCTTAGCTACACACGTCATCGTAATTCAGATTTTCACCGACGTATTTACTGCCTCTTTTTGTCTCCTTCATATATCTGCCTGAATTAGTAGACTGTTGGTTACTCTTGTGAGAACACTAGCTTTCAGAGAACACCGCTAACAGATTGCAGCCAATCTATATTGAAGTTAGAAATGCGTTCAAGCTGTACCGACCGGTATCGTTCACTGGTTAAAACATGAATAAACCTTCAACGAAAAATACGCAGAATTATAATTTTTCCCAAAAATCTTTCTCTGTTCACCTGTATTAATCTTGCCCACTTCAGTGTACTCCACGTGAAATACAGTGTTGTGATCTGGCGAAAGTACTTTCGTCTGGTTACAACTGTGGATTCTTCGATTGTTCTGGAAAAAGGCTCGTCATACTGGAACACATGAAGTATTAGATCACTTTATTGCACAAATAAATAAAAGAGTTACTTACCTTGACACGCTTCTTTGCCACAGGAGTGCTGGATAATTTAAACTGTCATGGACTAGAAATGAATTACTTGATGAACAAATTAACAAACTGTTCTGATGTTCGACATTAATAACACTACAAGTTCATCTGAAACTTTAGCTACTAGGAGGTCCTAAATGGTTCAAATGGCTCTGAGCACTATGGGACTTAACATCTGAGGTCATCAGTCCCTTAGAACTACTTAAACCTAACTAATATAAGGACATCACAGACATCCATGCCCGAGGCAGGATTCGAACCTGCGACCGTAGCACTCGCGCGGTTCCGGACTTAAGCGCCTAGAACCGCTCGGCCATCGCGGCCGGCACAGGTCCTAGATGGTGATGTTGACTGCTGTAGCTGAGGACTCGAACTGGGCAGAGCTCTTGCTAGCACGA
The DNA here is from genome assembly GCF_021461385.2 of Schistocerca piceifrons. Classification (NCBI taxonomy): domain Eukaryota; kingdom Metazoa; phylum Arthropoda; class Insecta; order Orthoptera; family Acrididae; genus Schistocerca; species Schistocerca piceifrons. The sequence continues at coordinate 314,501,115 of NC_060143.1, read as the reverse complement.
CACATACTGACCTCAGTGTGAGGGCGCTGGCGTGATCTTCAGAGGCACCTCCTGTACGTCGTTGCGGATTGCAACGAGCCCTCACTAATGTCTGTGGTATTGATTCGCGTTGCAAACTTTGTTGTGGCAACACAATCTCCTTACAGCACCCCATATAGTACATCTCAACAGTACGCTTTCAGTCTTTGAAGCATTACTTAACGCAATCCTCCGTATGACATTTACGTGATTCAACGATTCTGTCTGTACCTCTTCGATGTTGCCAAAGCGTCGGCCTTAACGGTTATTTTACCTGCATCTGTAGGAGACGTCGCCAGTGCATACGGTTTGGTGCCCCAGGTTCAAATGCTAGCAGTTCATATTCTTTTTTCGCTCACGTTAGCACCTTTCCCTCACAAATGTATGTGAGTGTATGCGTTCAGGTTTAGTGTTTGTCGTATGCGTTTTGCCGAGTGTAGATGACTGTAATGGGGGTGTCTACAGCGCAGTGTAATGTTTGTGTTCTGTGGTGATGAGAGACGGAGGTAGTTAATCCCACTGCCTGTACACACCTTTTTCCTTTCATATAGCACAAAGGGGCCCTCCATCTGACAGCATATAGCCACTGGCAGTACCACATTCTCTTACTGCATGAAACAGTATAGAAATCTTGGGAAATCAACTCAGGCGACTGAGACAAATTCCAGTGAACAGAAATTATATGCCGCCATCTCTCGTCCCATGATGATGGCATAGTAGGGGAGGTGGCAGTGGTAGTGGTTACAGTGAGATGTTCCGCTCACTGCGTCATGTCGGCACAAAGAAATGGCCTGTAAGAGTCTTCTCCCATTTCGTTGACTAAGCGGTTGTGAACTCGTGGACTGCGGAAGAAAGGATCAACATGCACTAGGTGCTAGCAATAAATCAATCATAGCTCTATTGCATTTTAACCCTTTCAGACCTGATTTTTTTTTCTGGAGGACAGAAAAGTCACTTTATGTTGTAATGATCGTAGGCGATTTTTTAATGATTTTAGGTGCAAGATCTATACAAAAATATAAGTCCGTTTTGAAAACATACTTTGTACACTTTCATTTTAAGGGCTAAAATAACTAATTACAATATATTCTTTTTTGTAATAAATAGTAAAATGATCATTCAATAGCTAGCATGCAAAACAACAATAAAAATAATAAAAAAATGGTTCAAATGGCTCTGAGCACTATGGGACTTAACATCTGTGGTCATCAGTCCCCTAGAACTTAGAACTACTTAAACCTAACTAACCTAAGGACATCACACACATCCATGCCCGAGGCAGGATTCGAACCTGCGACCGTAGCGGTCACAACAATAATCAGTTGTACGGTGGAATATAGCGAACCAACCACATTCGTGTATTTTGGTGGTCACGAGCTGCCGCGTAATGCTACATTGACTTGCTGACGTTTACTCAGTGATGCCTAACAGTTGGCAGCACTTGATGAAAAGGTTCAATATTCACAGATGTGTACCTCTAGTTTCCAGTGGGAAAAAATACTTCTGCTGCAGCAAAGACACAGTAAAAGTTAATGTACACAGCTGTAAGCAGAGAAAGGGTTAACATTTATGTTGTTGGATCCCTGCCGGCCGCGGTGGTCTCGCGGTTCTAGGCGCGCAGTCCGGAACCGCGCGACTGCTACGGTTGCAGGTTTGAATCCTGCCTCGGGCATGGATGTATGTGATGTCTTTAGGTTAGTTAGGTTTAAGTAGTTCTAAGTTCTAGGGGACTGATGACCACAGCTGTTAAGTCCCATAGTGCTCAGAGCCATTTTTTTGTTGGATCCCTGAGTTGTGCTACAATTGCAGCACGATACTACGTTTACTCTTCAGACTCTGAATGTTATGAAGTAGTCTTAGGAAACGCTCAAAGACAATTCAGTTTCCAAACAAAGATGTTAGGAAAAGTGAGAGTAGACATTTGCCTCTTTGCCCAGTTATAGACAAAAATAAATGGAAGAAATGCCGAAACAAGCGTTGCGAAGCTAAATTTCAAGTAGATATGCTCCGAATGGCAAGTACATCTTTGTATCACTGACGATAGAAAATGTTTCTTTGACTTCCACAACTGAAGAGTGTTTGAGTTGTACTTCCAGAATAAAACTGCTTTTCTTGTGTTGTACTTTTGCAATACTCTGTAAATAAAGTAGCTAAATGTTAGAAAGCATAAATTTATCTTATTACTTTCATGGCCATACATCATGAATAGTCGCTTTGAGACGCTGTGTCCAGCCGACTGGACGTAGAAAAATCTCTGGATGAGCGGAAACAACAAACTACCATTACTGTGCTCATTTATGACATCCATATGCTACATCCTTATCAGAATATAATTGAAATAATAGAAAAATGTTGCTCGGTGTCCGCAGCTCGTGGTCGTGCGGTAGCGTTCTCGCTTCCAGCGCCCGGGTTCCCGGGTTCGATTCCCGGCGGGGTTAGGGATTTTCTCTGCCTCGTGATGACTGGGTGTTGTGTGCTGTCCTTAGGTTAGTTAGGTTTAAGTAGTTCTAAGTTCTAGGGGACTGATGACCATAGATGTTAAGTCCCATAGTGCTCAGAGCCATTTGAGCCATTAGGAGCGACTTGATGACAGGAACACGACCATCAGCAGGTTTTGTCAGCTGAGGGCGACCTCTGGAGCGCCGTACTCTCTTCCGTGGGCCAGTGCGCGCCCTTGCTGGCCCCACCTGCGCACTTCCGGCAGACAACTTCCGCTGCACGGAAGCGTCTGTCCGCCGAGTCTTCCGCACCAGTCCAGTCCACGCTTTCGGCGCCTGCCGTGTGTGGCGAGGTGCGCCATCTGCGAGGATACCACTCCACTTCGAAAGGCTAAAACCGAATAAAATGCTTTTAAAGTACGAAAAATATGCCTTTGTTACCACTCGCCAAAGTCATCGACACAGCTAGCTATTATAATTACAGTGATTTACTCTGGAGTACAGCTAAAGCGTAAGAGCCAAAGGCAGACAGCCTACAGCCGTGTGTCGTGGAGCACGAACAATACACGAGAGAGTGATATTCACGTCTCCGTGCGGGTGATAATCGCATGGCCCTCCTCCCAAGGCTCTTAGTTAGTCATTAAAATAAATCTGGGCTACGGTAGGTCTTAGTACGGGCCCTCTACTGCTCTGAGAGTTTGGTGCACCCTTTCAACACTAATACGCTGAGGTCACAAAAGTCATGGGATGTCTCATAATATCGGCTTAGTGCAGCACCTCCACGTGGCACGGAATCAACAAGTCGTTGGAAGTGCCTTGCAGAAATATTGAGCCATATTGTCTCTACAGCCGTCCATAATTGCGAAAGTGTTCTCGGTGCAGGATTTTGTGTATGAACTGACCTCTCGATTATGTCACGTAAATGTTCGATGGGATTATTGGTTCAAATGGCTCTGAGCACTATGCGACTTAACTTCTGAGGTCATCAGTCGCCTACAACTTAGAACTAATTAAACCTAACTAACCTAAGGATATCACAAACATCCATGCCCGAGGCAGGATTCGAACCTGTGATTGTAGCGGTCGCTCGGTTCCAGACTGTAGTGCCTAGAACCCCACGGCCACTCCGTCCGGCGATGGGATTATTGCTGGGCGATATTGGTGGCCAAATCATTCGCTCGAATTGTTTAGAATGTTCTTCTAACCAATCGCGAATAGTTACGGCCCGTTGACAGGGCCCATTTTCTTCCATAAAAACTCCATGGTTGTTTCGGAACATGAAATTCATAAATCGCTGCAAATGGTCTCCAGGTAGCTGAAGGCAACCATTTCCAGGTACCTGAAAGCAATGATGGGTTCAGTTGGACCAGAGCACCAGCCCATTCCATGTACACGTAGCTGACGCCATTACGGAGCCACCATAAACTTGCGCAGTGCCTTGTTGACAACTTGGGTACATGTCTTCGCGGGGTCTGCACCTCACTCGAAGCCGACCACCAACTCCTACCAACTGAAATCGGGACTCATCTGACCGGACCACGGTTTTCCAGACGTCTAGGGTCCAATCGATATGGCCATGAACCCACTTGAGGCGTTGCAGGCGATGTCGTGCTGTTAGCAAAGTCACTCGCGTCGGTTGTCTGCTGTCACAGCCTTTGAACACAAAATTTCGCCACACTGTCCTAACATATACGTTCGTCGTACATTCCACACTGGTTTCTACGGTTATTTCGCGCAGTATTGCTTGTCTGTTAGCACTGACAAGTCTCTGCAAACGCCGCTGTTCTCGGTCGTTAGGTGAAGGTCCTCGGTCATTGCGTTGTCTGTGTCAGGAGGTAATGCTTGAAATTTGTTATTCCTGGCACACTCCTGACACGGTGTGTCTCGGAATATTGAATTTCGTAACGATTTCCGGAATGGAATGTCCCATGCGTCTAGCTCCAACTACCATTAATTCCCGTCGTGCCGCCATAATCACGTTGGAAGACTTTTCACGTGAATCACGTGAGTACAAATGACAGCTGCACCAATGCGCTGCTTTTTTATACCTTGTGCACGCGATACTACCACCATTGTATATATATGGATATCGCCATCTCAACTTTTGTCACGTTAGTGTATATCAGCACGTTTAGGTAGCTAGAATGAACTGTTAATGTATGTAATATCTTAAAGAAATAGAAAGACAATAAAATTAATTTGTAGGACTCTGCGCTGCGACTGACAATGGAGAGTGTACAAGAAAACGTGAACAAGTTTACAAACTTTACAGACTTTAGTGCGGATTACCAAAAGTATTACTTTACACCAAAAGTGGTGGGATAACAAGTTTGAAAGATCGGTACATAAAAGAGTCTCAGCCACATGTAAGTTATTTCTTTAAGCCATTATCAAGCGATTTTGTGGAGAAGATATTATTATGGAATCGGCATCAGGCAGTGTAGTAGCATCTCTTTGCCCAAGTCCGTCGGAATGCATAATGGACAGAAATTGATGCAGGTGATCATACAGAATGCTTACATACGTGTCACATGTCAGAGTCGAACCTAGACGTATTAGGGGTCCCATATCACTCCAACTGCACACGCGCGTCACCATTACAGAGACTCTACCAGCCGGAACAGTCCCCTGCTGACAGGAAGGGTCCATGGATTCATGACGTTGTCTCCACACCCGTACACATCCATCCGCTCGATACAATTTGAAACGAGGTTCGTCCGACCAGGCAACAAGTGTCCTGTCATCAACAGTCCAATGTCGATGTTGACTGGCCCAGGCGAGGCGTAAAGCTTTGCGTCGTGCAGTCAGCAAGGGTACATGGGTGGGACTTCGGCTCCGAAAGCCCATATCGATGATGATTCGTTGAATGGTTCGCACGCTGACTTGTTGATGGCCCAACACTGAAATCTGCAGCAATTTGCGGAAGGGCTGCACTTCTGTCTCGTTGAACGATTTTTTTCCGGCCGCAGCGATGTCGAAGATTTGATGTACAGGATTCCTGATATTCACGGTACACTCGCGAAATGGTCGTACGGGAAAATCCCCACTTCATTGCTACCTCGGAGATGCTGTGTCCCATCTCTCGCGCGCCGGCTATAACACCGCGTCGCCGACCGCTGCACCGTATACTGCCTATTTACATATCCCTGTATTTGAATACGCATGCCTATACCATTTTCTTTGGCGCTTCAGTGTATTTTCACTTTTGGAAAAACCTTAGTTTTCTGGAGTAATTTTTGTAATTTTCCAAAAAAAAAAAAAAAAAAAAAAAAGCGTACGGCAACAAAAAGTAAAGGCCATCATTTCAAAATGTGATAAGAAAATATATTAAACTTCTGTCACATAAATGGGCTGTCTGGAAGGCCCCACCACTGTTTTTTTGTATTCCTACTTATATTTTGAGATAACTGTTTGAGAAAACATTTCTATAATTTTGGCTTTCACATATTCCGACTGGGACTCGTCCGAGTTAGTGAGGTTTCACAGTAAAGCTGTCCACATGACTGAAGCACGCGCTATCCGTAGGAGCTTGGCTGTTCCCGATAATGGTATGGATTCTCGGTTACGCAGAAATTCCTTTCGGTTCTCGAGAATGGAGTCCTCGATTCGTTGAAGTTGTCGACCCTGCCCAGAGCTACCGCCTCTGCCAGGCAGCTGTAGGCGCGAGCGTCTTCTCCGCCTGCAGTCCTGAGCATACAATTTCCATTGTGCTGTTGTTCCGCCGTTAATGACTCCTATCACTGCCACACGCCCTTGTCGCTGCACATGTTGCCTCCATAAGCGGATTACGCGCTGGGACGTTTCATCTTTAGCATCGTTAATTGTATTCGTAATTAGAGGTTTCTTTGTTCGTCCCAAACAGCATGAATCACGGCTGGAGGTTGGAAAGAAACCCACTCGATCACGAGAGCGGTTAGCGACGATGTTAGAGGGGACTTTCTTGTAATGATGGAAATTCTCTGTGCAAATCACGTTCCAAGATGTTATTTTTATTTCGTTGTTGACGGCGAGTCTGTTGAAAAAGAATACGGAAAAGGAATATCCCATCTCATAACATACGTATACTGGTACAGTATAAAACAGAAGTTTTGCTATTTGGAGAGCAAAATAACTAATGATGGTCGAAGTAGAGAGGATATAAAATGTAGACTGGCAATGGCAAGGAAAGCATTTCTGAAGAAGAGAAATTTGTTAACATCGACTATTGATTTAAGTGTCAGGAAGTTGTTTCTGAAAGTATTTGTATGGAGTGTAGCCATGTATGGAAGTGAAACATGGACGATAAATAGTTTGGACAAGAAGAGAATAGAAGCTTTCGAAATGTGGTGCTACAGAAGAATGCTGAAGATTAGATGGGTAGATCACATAACTAATGAGGAGGTATTGAATAGAATTGGGGAGAAGAGGAGTTTGTGGCACAACTTGACAAGAAGAAGGGACCGGTTGGTAGGACATGTTCTGAGGCATCAAGGGATCACAAATTTAGCATTGGAGGGCAGCGTGGAGGGTAAAAATCGTAGAGGGGGACCAAGAGATGAATACACTAAGCAGATTCAGAAGGATGTAGGTTGCAGTAAGTACTGGGAGATGAAGAAGCTTGCACAGGATAGAGTAGCATGGAGAGCTGCATCAAACCAGTCTCAGGACTGAAGACAACAACAACAACAACTGTTACAGTAACGATTTACTCCAAAGCACGCTTTTCTCATTTACTAAAATATCAAGATATCACTTTAAGTGACGTCACCGATCATTTAGCGTGTGCATATGGAAGCCGAGGAAATTATTCTTCTGTCCGAATAATTAAATGAACAGTGTTAATTGCTAATAGAAAATGATTGTAATTTTCATTTCATGATTCCACCATACTTTTAAAGCATTGCACCTCCATTGTCAGGTTGATTTAATTACTATTAATATGTTTGAAGAACATCATCATTAACCACCAAAAAGTTGCTGTAAGGATTCATTCTTTATTTTCTAGACTACTTTCGATCGAATAATCATCATCAGTAGATATGTTCATGTAGAGAATCGTACGAGATAAAGTTGTCTGAAAGGTTATGCAACCGAGTTCTTCATGTCAGAAATACACACGAAAATTATCGCAGGCCGGCCCTTGTGGCCGAGCGGTTCTAGGCGCTTCAGTCGGGAACCGCGCTGCTGCTACGGTCGTAGGTTCGAATCCTGCCTCGGGCATGGATGTATGTGATGTCCTTAGGTTAGTTAGGTTTAAGTAGTTCTAAGTCTAGGGGACTGATGACCTCAGATGTTAAGTCCCATTTTGCTTAGAGCCATTTGAAGTTGTCGCAACAGAAAACACAAAGAAGGTGGCTTGGAAACAAAAATCATAAAATATACTATTGTGAACTGAAAATTTTTTTATCAGAACAAACGTAGGCATTGCCAGATGGAAACAAAGTGGCTTTTACTACTAATGCTTAGTTCTGTCTTCAGATGTCGAAGGCAAAAAGTGTAAAAGCAAAATACTTGCTTGCGATGACAGACTAATCGATAGCTTAACCCGAGGTCTAAGTGACGTTTGAATGTAACAGTTTGGTTGTGAATTGGCGAGGACAATGAACATGAAAGTAATAAGCTTGGTTGTGGTGACAAAGTGATCTGAATGTTAGCCAGATGTCTAGATTAGGTTGCAGTGCGAATCGAAGTAATGTGAAAGCAAAAACTCTGGTTGTGGTTACAAACTGATCTGTAGCGTATTCAAATGACTAGGTTACGTTGAAATGTGTGGTCGTGAGGTGGCGATAGGCTGATCTGTAGCTTAACTGAGGCTGTGGTGATTGAGCTGCTGTTTACCCGAGGTCTAAGTTAGGTTGGAATGTTACAGCTTGATTGTGTACTGACGAAGGCAATGAATGTTAAAGCATTGAACCTGGTTGTGGTGACAAACTGTGGGTTAGCCCAAGATATGGGTTAGGGTGGACTGTGACGTGAGGCAGCGAAACCAACTAACGTGAAAGCCAAAACGCTGGTTGTGGTGACAGATTGATGTGTAGCTTAGCCCGAGGTCTAGGCTAGGTTGGAATGTGACAGTTTGGGTGTGAGCCGGCGAAGCCAACGTATGTGAAAGGAAAAAAAAAACTGGTTGGAATGTCTTGGACTCCACAGAAACGTCCACACAGTGTATCTACGTACAAGTGTCGCTCCGCACAACCCTTACAAACTCCTGAGAAACTGCAGAGACGTTTGCAATGTAAAGCACAACAATGGCGTAAAATCTTTGTGCCACCACTTCTCTTATCGGCCAAATACTGTTGATAAAGATATATTCTCTCTGATTTTTAATTTCTCCTCGTATGTGAAATGTTCTGTCGTCTGCATCTACATCAGTATTCTGCAAGCCATCTTATGGTATGTGGCGGAGAGTATGTTTGGTACCGCCATCATTTCTTCCCTTCACTGTTCCATTTGGAATGGCGCGTGGGAAAAATGATTGTCGGTAAACCTTAATATTAGCTTTAATTTCTCGCATTTTCTCTTCGTCATTGCGTGTGCCGTATTTGGGAGGAAATCCTAGAACGTTCTCAACCAGAATTTCAACAGTAAACGTCTCCGTGATGCACAGCGCCTCTCTTGTAGCATCTACCATTGGAGTTTGATGAGCATTTTTATGATGCTTTCGCACCGACTAAATGACTCCGTGACGAAATGCGGCACTCTTCTTTGGATTTCGTTATCTCTTCTATTAATCAAACGAGATGGAAATGGAAATGCCTTGTGGCTAGGGCCTCCCGTCGGGTAGACCGTTCGCCTGGTGTAAGTCTTTCGAGTTAACGCCACTTCGGCGACTTGCGTGTCGATGGGGATACAATGATGATGATGATAAGGACAACACAACACCCAGTCCCTGAGCGGAGAAAATCTCCGACTCAGGCGGGAATCGAATCGATCCCGGGCCGTTATGTATGACACTCCGTCCCGCTGACGACTCAGCTACCAGGGGCGAACATCCAACCAGATAAGGGTCCCAGACAAATGGCTAGTACTTAAGAATCAGTCGATCATGTGCGTTGAAAGTCGCTTCTTTTATAAATGAACTAAATTTCCTTAAGATTCATGCTATGAATCTTTGATTGGATCTATTGTTCCTGCAGTTAATATATCATTTATACGAAAGCGTAAGGAAACGAAATGGCTCCGAATTTTTCATTCTGTTCTTAATTACGTGTCATCTACTAGGTCGACTTCCCGCTTCGCTGCCGCAGGTCGCAACCCTGTGTCGGTAGAGGGCTCGTCCGCAGCTCGTGACTAGCGTAGCTGCCTCTGGATCACAGGGTCCCGGGTTCGATTCTCGGCCGGGTTGGGGATTTTCTCTGCCCGGGGACTGGGTGTTTGTGTTGTCCTCATGATTTCATCATCATCATTCGTGACAGTAGCTAGATTGGATTGTGTTAAAAATTGGGACTTTGTACGGGCGCTGGTAGCCACGCAGTTGAGCGCCCCCACAAACCAAACATCATCGCTAGAGGGCTCCGAATTGTACGGTGTAACATGGCGGTGTGTAACACTGCCGGCCGCAGTGGCCGAGCGGTTTTAGGCGCTTCGATCTGGAACCGCGCGACCGATGCTGTCGAAGGTTCGAATCCTGCCTCGGGCATGGATGTGTGTGATGTCCTTAGGTTATTTAGGTTAAGTAGTTCTAAGTTCTAGGGGACTGATGACCTCAGATGTTAAGTCCCATAGTGCTCAGAGCCATTTGAACCATTTGTGTAACACTACGTCGGTGCGTGAGAAACAGCCTGCTGTAATAGAGTTTCTAACCTAGAAAACGTGCCTCCAATTGAATTATATACAAGAATGAAAGCAGTGTACATTGATGATTGTATCGTCATCAGTAATGTGCGATGTTGGATTGTTCGTGGTCTCAATGAAGGGCACGGTTTTGCTAACATCAGCGTGTATGACAGAGCTCAGAGTGTTTCCAAATCTTGAAAAAAAAAAGTTATCTGCTAAGGTCATCAGTCCGCAAGCTTACACACTACTTAACCTAAATTATCCTAAGGACAAACATACACACCCATGCCCGAGGGAGAAGTCGAACCTCCGCCAGGACCAGCCGCACAGTCCAAATCTTAAAGAACACCTTGGTGTTCAGTTTTATAGTGATAAAGCGGTGCAGACAGAGATGAGGTTGTGACTCCATCACTAAACTCAATCGTTCTAAAGTAACGCTATCAACAAACTGGTCTCTCGTTGGAGGCAATATATTCCTCGCCAGGGTTGACTGTTGAGAAATAAGTATGTAGAAATCAAGAATAGATATGAAGAATGTTAGAAAGGTTTGTTTTCTTTAAAAAAATTTAAGAGTTTTCACATAAAAATTCGGAGGCGCTACTTTTCAGCACGCCCGCGTGTATAATGGAAACTCAACGGTCCTGCCACACTTCCTCGGGGTACTCCTGATGTTACATTTACATCTGTCTACTTTGTTCCGTTAAGAGCGAGTTGCTGAGTTCTATCCGCAAAGAAGTTCTCGTCCGATTTTCGTTAAGTTCCTGTTTTGTTCACTAAACGACATTTCGGAACTTTATAAAGAAAATCCCATTCGTGAGCATTGTTCTACTCCAGTATTTTTTTAGTCGTTGTTATTGTCAATACTATACTAATGAATTTTGTAAATGCTGTCCTAAAGAACTTTTTAAATTGTCATCAGAGTTTATGTCAATAATTGATAGCTTTAAAAAGTTGCTTGGTTCTCCTCTTCGGGATCAGTTACGTTCTAGAAAATGGACTTATGACCCGAAACCTAGATTGTACAGTATTGATAATGTTTGTGAAACAAGATTCAAAAAAGTGTTTCTTTTAGTTAATTAAGTATACAGTGTTTCACCGAGAACCCACTGTTGAATCAACTAAAATGTATCAAATCTATTCCTGAAGTCAACGAACAAAGCATCAACCTGCGGCGGCCTGGATCTCACGTACACGAGCAGAGCGAGTTGAGTCTTGCAATAGCTCTGTTTGTAGATTCGATTTCGATTTTTGTAGAGAGGGTTTACACAATATCATTTCTTCCGTTTTATGCCAGATTACTGATTTCGCTTTCAAGACATGTTCTTGCTGTCAAGCAGTTCTTGCTGTTTCGGTGTTTTACTTGTGCTTTTAATCTCCTGAATGCAACCTGCCGCCATGTTCCGTGAGACACTGTGTACCGGGAAACACCATAGCGGCCTGAGGCGCGCTTGTAGCGTTACTAAGCGGCAGACAGTAAACATGAAGAAATGTTTGTAGACCGCCGCACGTGCCGTGGCGCAACCACCCGGCAGATAACGCTGATCTTTATAACGCTTTTAATTTAACGCAGCTTGCCGCAATACCGTATTGTCTTCCAGGTAGACGCAAAGCAAATACTGGCAGCCTCCTGTGTCCGAACAACCAGAAAGACTGCGATCACATTGATATGCTCACAATTGCTAGAAGATTCGAGAACTGTGTATGTATTATTTTTACGTGTTCCAGCATCTGAATTTCTCCCGCAGCAGTGGTTACCAAATGTGTGAGACGTTAATTTTTTTTTTTCGCAGGAGGGATAGAGAAATTCTACATATACTGTCAAATTACGTGCTCCCCTAACTAGCAGCAGTTTCATCATCGGTCACCCTAACAACGAAGCGTCCCAGCGTCCTTCCATTTTGAAGAAGGATCATCGAATAGATGCACATAGCTATGCCCTATGTAGCTGACTAAGTGTTACGCAAATGTGACGTTTTTGAAGAAAAATTCTCCGCAGTACCAATCAAGAATTCCATTATGCTTTTAAAAATTTTGTTAGGCTGAAGTTATAGTGCTAAAACATACCCATTTTTCAGTTTTTTTTTTAATTGGAGAAATTTGCCGTTCCTTCTATGCATTGTATGTTGGTAAGCATGAATTTTAAAACTACATTCACCCAGTGTCATGCACAGGAAATTTAACGCTCTCTAAAAAGGTCGAAGTCCATTTAGTCGTAGAATGCATGGGGGAAATCTGTTCCAAAACCACAAAAAAGTCCAAAATTTCGCGGTGTTTCGGTTCCCCCCTCACGAGTTAGAGTTCTCTTTGTCAGAAACTTGATTTCTATACTACAGACCTATCATAAGAGGCGACCAAATATTTTCCGCTTGAGGGCGTTGCTGCAACATATATGCAATTTAGCGCGACTTCGATGCGGGTATACAAGCACCGACGTGCAGGCAAGGGATTAGTGTAGCATTCGAGTATTTCCGACGCCCGTACGATAAATACAGAAACGTGAACTACGGCGACGTTGTTTCGAAATGCACCCAAAAAGCACCAGCGTGCTGATGTTCTTTTCTTGGCTGCCGAAGGACAAATCTCGGTAGACATCCATCGGAGAATGAAGAATATATATGAGGCAGCATGTCTTTGGAAAGCAACCGTTACGAAATGGTGCTTCAAGGGGTGCTGCTGCTTCATGATTACCCACGTCCCCATACCGCAAATTTCGTAACTCAGAAGTTAACCCCAACTGAAGTGCGAAACACTCGAGCACCCATCCTATAGCCCTGCTCTTTCTGTGAATATCACGCCTTCGATCCATTTTGAAAGGCCTTCAAAGGACGACAATTCCTGCTGAGTGAGGACGTGCAGCTGAGAGTTACGGAGTTCTTCACACAGCAGGACACGATGTTTTACCAAGTGGATATTTTCAACCTATTGTGTCGGTGGAATGACTGCCTCAGCTCTCACGGTCTACCGATTCCCGACTGTACGGCCTTCGAATGAAAATTTTGTTTATTTCATACTACATTAGTGAAGCCATAGTAACAGTACATAAAATTTTTCTTAAAAAAAAAAGGGAATTACATTACCGTATTCAACGAACTATAACGTCATTTTCAAATGTAAAACATCAGCTGGAGAATATATAATGGGAATTATAATCATTCATCTGACAACAATTACAAGAAGTAATGAGACCAGGCAACCGAGGCGTTGGGGGCACAACCATGCCGCTTCAAGACATGACCATCCTTGCTTAACCGATCATTCCATGTCCTAGTGTAGAATAGATAAAAACTACAGCAGGGTAAAAATGTCAAAGGATTCTTGAAATGTGTCGTGCTGTGATACAATGATCATATGGGTGATATAAATTTAGAAGTCTGAAAATTGATTTTTTTTTTCTTTATTGTAATTTCATTCCCCTGCCCATGAGGGGCAGGGGAGGTCTGGCAGCGGCACAATCCGCCGATCTTCAGCCGATTGGCATACAAATAATAAAAGAACAAACTGATACATAAAAAAGGGAGAAAAAAGGGGAAATAAAAACACAGTAAATGGAGACAATGGAAGTTAAAATATACACTAACACAGTGACTTTCATTGGGGGACAGTTAAAAAATCGACATACAGTTAAAATAACACAGTTGTCAATCTGTGGGACGCTTAAAATACACTGAAGTCTCACAAGTTAAAATCCAGCCACAGTATAAAAACAGAAAGAGCGAGAGACAGTTGAAAAACCATTGTTAGTGATGGAGCACACACAAAGAATAAAATCCGCCGAAAGGGACCTGTCGAAGGATGGTAGGCCTGATAGGATGGAAAAAGGGGGGAGGGGAAGGTGAAGGTGCAGTGGGGGTCGGGCTGGATGGGGTGCGAGAGAAAAAGTGGGGGGGGGGGGGTGCACCATGAGGCAGGAGATGGGCAGGGTGGGGTAGAAAGAGGGTAGGCAAGGCAGGAAGAAATGCAGAGACACAGAAGGGGGCCACGGGAAAGATGGGGCCATAGGAGGTAGGGAAACTGCTCAGGGAAAGAGGAGGGGAGAGGGAGGCCTGTGGAGGAGGAGGGGATACGTGAGGTTATAGTTGGTAGGAGGGGTAGATGTCACGGTGAAGCTCATCATCCGGGAGGGATAGGTGCTGGAAGTTGTGTTGGTAAAGCAGATGGAGGGTGTGGAGATGGAGAGAGGGCAGGACACAACAGTAAAGACGCAGTAACAGGCTGGGGGTGGAGAGGAAGGGGGACACCAGGAGGTGGCAGGGATCGAGGCAGCAGACGATGTACAGGGTGCTGATATGTTCAAGGAAAAGAAGAAGGCGGGGAAAGGGGATGAGATCATAGAGGTTGCGTGTCGGTGACGGAAGGCGGATACAGCAAGCGAGGCGGAGTGCATGGCATTCTAGGATTTGGAGGGCTTTATAGAATCTGGTAGGGATGGAAATCCAAGCGATGCTTGCATAACAAAGGATGGAGTGGATCAAGGATTTGTCGGTGTTAAGGATGGTGGAAGGATGCAGTCCCCATGTGCAGCTGGACAGGAGTTTCAGGAGACTGAGTCTATTGTAGGCTTTGTGTCGTTAAAACATGACTGTGGCGCCACGTAGGGCGTGTTACCTTATATTATGAAGGTCCTGTTTTATTTATTGTGTTTCTATACTGTGTTCACGGCCTCTAGTGACAGAATGGGTTACTAGGCAAATGGAGCAATGTGTTGTTAGCAAGTTAGTAGTGCATCAGTCCTTCATGAGAGTACAGTGTGTTTTGAGATTCTTTTTTGGTACATAGTAAAATTTTGTGCTGCATTCCATATGGAAGCTTGCTGCACTTGATACACTTATAGTGAGGTTATTGTATGTTTTTATCTCATGGGAGTTTGCGCCTTGACAATTAAATATACACATATGTGTTTTATTTGCCCCCCCTCCTGACGCCCCCCTTTCCTGTCCCCTCCTTCCCCCAGAGTGCCATTTCCTCGTCCTCCCCCCCACCGTGAGTCTCTGCACTCCCTCCTAAGCTGTTTTCCTCTCCTGTCCTTCCCTCCTCGGCCCCTTTCGGCGACCCCACCCTCTCCCTCCTCTCCACCCCCTTCTAGCACTGCCTCTTGCCCCCCTTTCTTCCCTTCTCTCTCGTATCCCTATCCTTGGCAGATTCTCCCAGCTGGTCCTTCATCATCAGAGTGCTACATCAGTGTTGTGTTCGGTGTCATTCTACAGTGACGTCAAGTGCTGTGGTTTTAATCTTGCACTAGGCTTGCACATAGTTTCGCTGTCCGTGATTGTTCTGTGTTATGCCGCCCATCGCGTGGCTGTTTTACTCATTCTGCAACTTTTATGCTCCGCCCTTACTTCACCTTGTGTTCTTTTACTCCTTAAAGTGAGTGGTTTTTTGTGTAAAATACTTTTTTAGATTTTTATCTCCGTTTTTATTGTCACCCCATTTTTTGTGCTCTCTTCCATTATGTTCCGCTATATTTTTTTCCTTTATGTTGTTTAAAATGGCTTCCTGTTATGTATTTAATGTCTCTCGGCTGAAGAGCAGCGCCTATGCTGCTGCCATGCACGATATACTTTAACCATGGCGAAACGCGAACAGTTCACAGGCATAGGCTATGCTTCCACCCTTGGCACGAAAGCGAATGACTTTGTCCCTTTGGACGTCAAGTAAAGCGTTCCGCTTCTGCATTAGGACTATGACTGTACTGTTGTAGGCCGAGACGTGATGTTCGATGCCGAAATGTTACTAACGTGGCATTTAATTAGTCCTACACAAGTTTTGTAGCACAGATACCTTGCAATACAATTTAAAAATAGAAATACGGCTACAGAGTTCAGGTATAACACGAGAGCGAGTTTGTTGCAAGTCAGTTGTAGTTGCAAGTAACTAAATAATACGTCGTGGGTGCTGTGTGGTGCAACGGAGAATCAGCCGGACATTGAGGTGGGGCCGGTGATGGGAATGCACAACAAAGCTACGCAAGACAAAACAAGCGGCGGCACACCACCCCGCTAACATGACTACGGGCTGGCAGACACGCGTAATGCTACGCGAGTCTGCAGCCGCTGGTATCACATACGGGGTGTGGCTTTCACTGATCCTTTCACAAAATACGTATGCGCCAAAGATGAATGACCAATAGCTGTGAAGCGTGATTTGTTCCCTGTAACAAACGTCGAAACATTTTGGCTTCGTCAGTTTCAAGATTCATGAAATCAAAATATTAAATTAAATAGGCAAATAAAAGAAAACGCAGGTCATTCACCATGCGCTCCATTTCTCGAAAAAAAAAAAATCACCGGTTTTATTGTACGGATTCTAAATTTGTGAAACTCTGCTCAAAAATTATACTGTAATCGAAGATCATAGTGCTTGGGCATTACTAATCAGTGATACAGGCTGAAAACTGAGGATGAAGAACTTTTTTTTACGTGTTAATTTGTTCGTTTTAAAGGGCTACAAGCAGATCAAGGCATTTTATGTAGTCACAGGCAACAGGTCAGCTACTTTCTATTGTTATTGTAAACTAGTTTCCTCCTCGTATGATGTCGCAAGTTTGTTGTGGCCCGTGCAGTTTTTAATCTTTTAAAGCAAGTGGAGCGCTGTACTTCATCGATACCGCACTTCGTAAAATACTTCCAAATTAGTGATGGTACCATTCGGTAACGCAACTGACGTAGGATGACGACAGCAAGAAACTACCATTTAGACCAGTTGCGGCAAGTCTTCCACACTCAAGTATCAAATGGGCCACACCACGTGGAAACACATACATTATTGTCTCAGACATGCTGTACCAATTCCCATGCCATGTGTTTGTTCTGGTTTCTATCGGCATTCTTATTAAAACGGTACTGGCCGCTTTTTCCATTTTCTATAATAACGCAACATTTTAAAACAATGTAAATTCAGGCATAAAAATTACTGTTTTTTTTAAATGGTTTATTTAAAATCCAAAAATTTTAGCATAGCTGCTATGGCTTTTCGATTTTTTTACCCGGTTTTGGTAAGAACTAAGAACACGTGTTATAATCGAGACAA
Organism: Schistocerca piceifrons; assembly: GCF_021461385.2. Taxonomy (NCBI): domain Eukaryota; kingdom Metazoa; phylum Arthropoda; class Insecta; order Orthoptera; family Acrididae; genus Schistocerca; species Schistocerca piceifrons. Next base: position 314,483,878 of record NC_060143.1, on the reverse strand, counting down.
AACAGATACCGAAAAATTCCGGTTATTCAGAACTAAAATACCGGTATCTGTTTTAACCCGTCGGTTTTTCCCATCCGTAGTCTGTAGACAATCTTTGGATTGACCACTACAGAAGAAGAAGTCTGTAGACAATCAGTGTGGCCGTAGCCTTCAAAATGTTCAAATGCGTGTGAATTCCTAAGGGACCAAACTGCTGAGGTCATCGGTACCTAGATGTACACACTACTTAAACTAACTCATCCTAAGAACGACACACACATCCATGCCCCGAGAGAGGACTCGAACCTCCGGCGGTAGGGGCCGCGCAGTCAGTGACATGGCGCCTCTAACCGCGCGTCCGTAGCCTTCTTTTGTACTCGTGTTTTGGTTCAAATGGCTCTAAGCACTATGAGACTTAACATCTGAGGTAATCAGTCCCCTAGACTTAGAACTACGTAAACCTAACTAACCTAAGGACATCACACACATCCATGCCCGAGGCAGGATTCGAACCTGCGACCGTAGCAGCAGCGCGGATCCGGACTGCAGTGCCTAGAAGCGCTCGTCCACAGCGGCCGGCTCTTTTGTACTCGTATAAGAGCTGTTTTTTTGCTTTGTCAGAAGTGATAAGTGTAATAATAGAGCAACGAATTGTGAAGCTTTACATCAAACTTGGAATAGTTGCTACTGAAAACTATCTTTTACTAAAGGAAGTGTATGACGAAGACTATTCGTTACGTACACGAGTTTCTGAGGCGCTCAAGCATTGGCAAGATGGTCGAGATGAAGTTGAAGATGACTCACGTACGCTCTTTAATATCGAAAATGGTTGAAAATATGAAAAATAGGTAATCTGATTGGATCTGACCGTCAGTTGACTATCTTATTAGTTGCTTCAGTTGACTATCTTATTAGTTGCTGAAACTGTAGGAATTTAGAAAGAATGCGTAAGACAGATTTTTACGTAACCAATTAAACATAAAAAAGAGTGTGCGAAACTGGTGCCGAAAACTCTCACGATCCAAAATTGTTAAGGCTTTCGTGGCCACTTGTTGGCAAACTGCCTATTAGCTTCTGTCTCGGGTTCTTCGTGCGACGTTCATCTAATGATTTTACAGACGTTTAGCTAGCACGAGTGGCTGGCATTGTCAAAGCTTCACCCTCCGTTGCCGGTGGTGAACTTTTTTTTTTTTTTTTTTGATCGTTGTGTTTGGTCATTGCGGACATCACATGACATCCGTTCAAGTTCGTTGCTGATTCTTTCATTCAGTTTTTTATTACAAACGCCAACCAGGACCAGCTCTCTGACCGAACACGTTGAACTACCGTGCCGGCTGAGACAGGAGACAATAGGCAGTTTTTCACTCTCACGATCGTTCAAAAAGAAGCTGGTGAAAATATTTGTATTTACACTTTAAAGAGCAATGAAATTTATACTAATTTCTCGTAAAGAATGATAACGTTTGTCGAATCTTTGTTCTTCATTTACTCATGTGATCCAGAAACTAAGCACCAATCCGTGCGTTGGAAGTGCCTAACTTAGCAGAGAGCAAATAAAGCTCATATGAGCAAATCAAGATTCAAATCGATGATGATTGGTTCTTTCGATATTCATGAAACTGTGTATTGTCACTGGGTTCCTGAAGGTCAAACCATTAATCAACGATACTACCTTGAAGAATGCTCAACTTAGTGAAAAAATAAGCAAAAGCAACACACATTGCTTAAGTGATGGGTTCTGCATAAAGACATCGCACCGGCTCATACCGCATTGTCTGTAAAGACATTTCTAGTGAAGTGCAGCATTCCAGTGTCAGACCAACCACCTTATTCCCCTGACGTAGCACCATGTGACTTTTATCTATTCTCGAAGATCAAATCTGGATTAAAAGGAACAAGATTTCAGTCTGTTGAAAGCGTGAAAGAAAAAGCGGCACGTGACATCAAGGAACTCACAGAGGAAGATTTTTCCATCAATGGAAAATCCCCGTGAATCGTTGTAGGGATAAAGGAGGGGAATATACTGAGGGTGCCATTAACTAAATGTATAAGTTTTCTAAATAAAATGCTTTACAGAAATATTCCCTGAATAGTGGCTGAATAGGGGAGGGGGCATAAAATATAATATTTAATGGAAAATGATTAAAAATTGCTGCTTGACTAATTTAAAAAAATTGGAAAGAATAATTGAAAGAAATTGGAAGGTACAAATATCCTGAGTAAACTTTAACTGGCACTAATATCAACAGACCTTCAATATTCAATACATTTAAGATCAACATTCATGTTTCAAATTTACGTACTTCTCGTTATCGCCTTTGTGCATTTGATCGCCGCTTCTCTGCTCACACAAATTCCTTTTGTCTGCTTCGATCCTCTTGATGTGGGATTGTCGGTGCGGTGCAGATGATGAACAGATATATATCCATATATAAACGTCGTCTCTCTAATAACTTGTATAACACTTCTTTAATGTACAGTCAGAATACACATTTTGCACAATACTAAAATGGCGGAACCTCCCTTACTACCTCTTATAGAGACAAACAGGTGAAGATACAGAAATTAATCAATTGAAGAGCGTATCTCTACTCTTTGAAAATATTATCTTTGCCACAAAATATCTTATACAGGGTGTTACAAAAAGGTACGGCCAAACTTTCAGGAAACATTCCTCACACACAAAGAAAGAAAACATGTTATGTGGACATGTGTCCGGAAACGCTTACTTTCCATGTTAGAGCTCATTTTATTACTTTTCTTCAAATCACATTAATCATGGAATGGAAACACACAGCAACAGAACGTACCAGCCTGACTTCAAACACTTTGTGACAGGAAATGTTCAAAATGTCCTCCGTTAGCGAGGATACATGCATCCACCCTCCGTCGCTTCGAATCCCTGATGCGCTGATGCAGCCCTGGAGAACGGCGTATTGTATCACAGCCGTCCACAATACGAGCGCGAAGAGTCTCTACATTTGGTACCGGGGTTGCGTAGACAAGAGCTTTCAAATGCTCTATGAATGAAAGTCAAGAGGGCTGAGGTCAGGAGAGCGTGGAGACCATGGAATTGGTCCGCCTCTACCAATCCATCGGTCACCGAATCAGTTGTTGAGAAGCGTACGAACACTTCGACTGAAATGTGCAGGAGCTCCATCGTGCATGAACCACATGTTGTGTCGTACTTGTAAAGGCACATGTTCTAGCAGTACAGGTAGAGTATCCCGTATGAAATCATGATAACGTGCTCCATTGAGCGTAGGTGGAAGAACATGAGGCCCAATCAAGACATCACCAACAATGTCTGCCCAAACGTTCACAGAAAATCTGTGTTGATGACGTTATTGCACAATTGCGTGCGGATTCTCGTCAGCCCATACATGTTGATTGTGAAAATTTAGAATTTGATCACGTTGGAATGAAGCCTCATCCGTAAAGAGAACATTTGCACTGAAATGAGGATTGACACATTGTTGGATGAAGCATTCGCAGAAGTGTACCCGTGGAGGCCAATCAGCTGCTGATAGTGCCTGCACACGCTGTACATGGTACGGAAACAACTGCTTCTCCCGTAGCACTCTCCGTACAGTGACGTGGTCAACGTTACCTTGTACAGCAGCAACTTCTCTGACGCTGACATTAGGGTTATCGTCAACTGCACGAAGAATTGCCTCGTCCATTGCAGGTGTCCTCGTCGTTCTAGGCCTTCTCCAGTCGCGAGTCATAGGCTGGAATGTTCCGTGCTCCCTAAGACGCCGATCAATTGCTTCGAACGTCTTCCTGTCGGGACACCTTCGTTATGGAAATCTGTCTCGATACAAACGTACCGCGCCACGGCTATTGCCCCGTGCTAATCCATACATCAAATGGGCATCTGCCAACTCCGCATTTGTAAACATTGCACTGCCTGCAAAACCACGTTCATGATGAACACTAACCTGTTGATGCTACGTACTGATGTGCTTGATGCTAGTACTGTAGAGCAATGAGTCGCATGTCAACACAAGCACCGAATTCAACATTACGTTCCTTCAATTGGGCCAACTGGCGGTGAATCGAGGAAGTACAGTACATCCTGACGAAACTAAAATGAGCTCTAACATGGAAATTAAACGTTTCCGGACACATGTCCACATAACATCTTTTCTTTATTTGTGTGTGAGGAATGTTTCCTGAAAGTTTGGCCGTACCTTTTTGTAACACCCTGTATGTATAAAATAGAAAAGAACGAGAGAAAAACTAATATGATGCACTACATCCCGTTCTTTTATAGTCAGACTTCGTATTACTCACAGCTGCCAATCACTGCTGAACGTGAGCTACCAGGAGGCACATTTGTAATGCAGATTTCGTCAGAACTAGACAGAATGGGCAATTGGAAAGAAAGATGGTTCAAATGGCTCCGGGCACTATGGGACTTAACGTCTATGGTCATCAGTCCCCTAGAACTTAGAACTACTTAAACCTAACTAACCTAAGGACAGCACACAACACCCAGCCATCACGAGGCAGAGAAAATCCCTGACCCCGCCGGGAATCGAACCCGGGAACCCGGGCGTGGGAAGCGAGAACGCTACCGCACGACCACGAGATGCGGGCGGAAAGAAAGAAAAAGGCAGAAAGGCAAAGAGAATAAGTACGAGTTGGCCTTCTAAGGTTTTGCTAACCTCCATTACTACTGTTTAAAGATGCCCGCCCGGTTAGCCTTTCGATCTAACGTACGGCTTTCCGTATTGGGAAGAGCGCCTGGTCCCCGGCACGAATCCTCCCGGCGGACTTGCGTCGACGTCCGGTGAGCTGGCCAGTCTGTGGAAGGTTTTTAGGCGGTTTTCCGTCTGCCTCGGCGAATGCGGGCTGGTCCCAATTATTCCGCCTCAGCTACACTAAGTCGGCGATTGCTGCGCAAAGTTCTCCACTTACGCGTACACCACCATGAAGAGTGAAGTGGACTGCAGTAATCGTCGTGGGGTTGTGGACCACTGCGACTGCGGCAGGGACGGAGCCTCTCCGTCGTTTATAGGCCTCCGGTTAACATACAATACAATACTGTTTAAAGATTCTCATTTATTACTTCGAAACCAATGACAACACAAGAATTGGCCGAATAGTTTGTTTACAGTGAGCGTTTAAAGAAACAGTGTAGTGAAAAAATTGAAATTTTGCCTCATTATTTTCGTTGGATGATTAGTTTACGATAATTTAACTACAATGTTTGAATCGCTTCGTTTAACTTTTTGTAACCAGTCACATTCAATAAGACTGTTGCGAAACGCCGAAAGTACGAAATATCGATATGTAAGAAAACAGGAAAAGAATTGACAGATTAACATCACAAATCATTTTATTCGAAGGAATGCAATTTTATGATAGTTTCACGCCATTCGTAACGTCTAACAGAAGTGTGTTGCGGATGTGCGATAATTTTGGAATTATATAATAAAAAAATATGAAAATGAAAATTTAAGTCTAGAGATAAGCGCTATCTATGCTTCACTTCCAAGGAATCAAATATGCGCGTGACGTCACCTCACTTACACTTCAGAGTTGATCGTGGCACCACGGAGGAGGACATCAAGACACAATCAATACCTTCACTGCGCCATAACAACGGTGAAGTCACAGTGTCACTGTGCCACTAAAGCAGAGCTTTTAAACGCGGTTTTCCGAAACTCCTTCACCAAAGAAGACGAAGTAAATATTCATGAATTCCAATCAAGAACAACTGCCAAGATGAGAAACGTAGAAACAGATATCCTCGGTGTAACAAAGCAGCTTAAATCACTTAATAAATGCAAGGCCTCCGGTCCAGATTGTATACCAGTCAGGTTCCTCTCACAGTATGTTGATAAAATAGCTTCATATCTCGCAATTATATACACCCACTCGCTCACAGAAAGGTACGTACCCAAAGACTGGAAAATTGCTCAAGTCACACCAATACCCAAAAAGGAAAGTAGGAATAATCCGCTGAATTACAGGCCTATATCACTAACGTCGATTTTTATTGACATATAGTCAGCACGCATTCAGAAACTATTGTTCTTGTGAAACACAACTAGCTCTTTATACTCATGAAGTGCTATCGACAGCGGATGTCAAATTGATTCCATATGCTTAGACTTCCAAAGGGCTTTCGACACCGTTCCTCACAATCGTCTTCTACCCAAACTGCGTGCCTACGGAGTATCGCCTCAGTTGTGCGACTGGATTCGTGATTTCCTGTCAGAAAGGTCACAGATCGTAGTAACAGACGGAAAGTCATCGCGTAAGACAGAAGTAATATCCGGCGTTCCCCAAGGAAGTGTTGTAGGCCCTCTATTGTTCCTGATCTATATTAAGAACATAGGAGACAATCTGAGTAGCCGTCTTAGATTGTTTGCAGATGATGCTGTGATTTACCGTCCTGTAAAGTCATCAGATGATCAAATCGAGTTGCAAAATGATTTAGATAAGATGTCTGTATGGTGCAAAAACTGGCAATTGACCCTGAATAAAGAAACGTGCGACGTTATTCTCATGAGTACTAAAAGAAATCAGCTAAATTTCGATTACGCGATAAGTCACACAAACCTGAGGGCTGTAAATTCAACTAAATACTTAGGCATTACAGTTACAAATAACCTAAATTGGAACGATCACATAGATAATATTGTGGGTAGAGAAAACCAAAGACTGCGATTCATTAGCAGAACACTTAGAAGGTGCAACAGGTGTACCAAAGAGACTGCATACACTACGCTTGTCCGACCTATTCTGGAGTACTGCTATGCGGTGTGGGATCCGCATCAGGTGGGACTGACGGATGACATCGAAAAAGTACAAAGAAGGGAAGCTCGTTTTGTATTATTACGAAATAGGGGAGATAGTGTCACAGACATGTTACGTGAATTGGAGTGGCAATCATTAAAACGAAGTCTTTTTTCGTTGCGACGGGATCTTCTCATGAAATTTCAATCACCAGTTTTCTCCTCCGATTGCGAAAACATTCTGTTGGCCCCCACCTACATAGGGAGAAATGATCATCACGATAAAATAAGAGAAATCAGGGCTCGCACAGAAAAATTTAAGTGCTCGTTTTTCCGCGTGCTGCTCGAGAGTGGAACGATAGAGAGACAGCATGAAGGTGGTTCATTGAACCCCCCGCCATGACTTTACCGACTGAGAGTGCGGCTATGAACTTTTCTTCGTACGAGACGTGGTATAGCGCCATTCCGTGGATTGTTCTTTTGTTTCCAGTTCAAAGTGATGAACCCATGTTTCATCATCTGAGACAATTTTCGAAAAAAATTGTCACGATCAGCCTCGTAACGAGGAAGCAATTCTGCACAGAATTCTTTGCGCTTTATGGTCTTCCGTTAGGGGGCGAGGAACTCAGCAGTCACACACCTTTGAGTACACCGACTGGTGGACGAGTGTGTCAGCACTACAAACGTGCGGATGTACAGCGAGGTGTTTGATTGTGATTAGTCGATCACCTCGAATAAGAGTGTCCGCTCGTCCCATAACTGCAGCAATAGCAGTGTGCGGCCGGGTGGCACGCGAGAGAGACAGGTTGGCGTGACCTTTTTGCGATGATGACAGACTCCTCGCCCAAAGACTCACCGTGCTTTTGTTCTCCGTAGACATTCTGCAAGCGCTTATGAATGTCCGCGATACTCGGGTTTTCCGCCAAAAGAAACTCAGCTGTGTGTTTGGAACGCACCTCCGTTACTGACGCCATTTTGGAGTCTATGTATAGCGCCGCCACCTATTGGAACTTCATGAAGCGATAGGGGATGAGGCGCAGATATGTTCCACAACAAATTGCGCATTTTTTCAACCTAAACTGGCCGAGAAAAACAATGTGCTGCGTTACTTATTGATAGCCCTTCTAGTATTGAACTGAAACTGTAAGGTCACTATAATTTCGCACCTTAAAAGCACCCATCCACATGCTTTGCCGTGACCTACAAGCACAATAAGGTATCATGTGATAGATTGTACATCGTATATATGAATATATAAAGGAGACTGACATTGTCAAGTACGCCTTTTAAATAATTGTTAACGCTTATTGCATGAAAGGTGACGGAGTGTCTTTATTATCATACTAGTAGAGGTTGGAACGACAGTGGAAATGAAATGGCAGGCGGAACTCAGGTCCTGGGTGGAAGGACCACACAGGTGTGTTGGTCCTGCTTAACACAGGAACTAGGAGACGGACATTGGGACACCTGAGCGCTGGGGCTGTCGGACGGGAAGGATTATACTTTGGAAATTACGAAAATCTTGGGCGCAGCTGAGAGGAACGAGGAAGCGTCACCTCAGAAACCACGCAGGCTGGGTTATTTCCAAGGATTTTTACTCAGAAGCGTACCATTGTCGGAGTATAGGTTCTTCCTCGCAAACTTTCCGTGCTGGACGACAGAAGACTAAAATATGGATGGTCGGCATTCAGAAGAAGCTGTAGAGAGGGAGAATATTCCGTGGTTTCGGGAATATGATTCGTTTTCGGAATTATGAGGGTGGGGAGCCGAACCTTGCTGGGGGGCCAGCGGTAGAGAGACGTGGTCTTCCGTTGTGAGCACCCGTGTGACGGTCGCTCGATATCAGCTTTGTTGGTACAGACGGACTTGCTGTCTTTGCTCTCAGGAGAGTTTATAGTTGGAACAGTTAGGCACTATACTTTTGCGAACCTATATGGTTCTGGACTTCACCTCCGGGTTGGAAGTCGTCATTGAGTACGCAGCGTTCAGTAATTGAGAGCACTTCCTCTGCCTATACTTACGTTGAGACGTTATCTGAACTCCGTCCTTGTGGCTGGGAGTTCGCGTTTCTTGCCTGTAGAACACAGAGACGAGAAGACAGTATTAGAGTATATTAGTCAGAAGACCGCCTTCTGCCGTCCTAGCGTTTGAAAGAGTTTATTTGTGGCTGGAGTTCTTCCATTGTCGCAGGCGATTACGAGAACCATCACTTCGACGCACCGGACGCAGTACATACGGTGATATCGCAGATTGCTTAGGCTTGTTAGGGCTATTAAAGCTAAACAGGTGTGATCACGCTGGTTTATTCCCACTGAAGTTCCACACCACCGTAGATCATCTTTGAAGATAGTGTCTTCTAGTGTTTGGTGCGTAGATGATGTCAGTCATTTTGTGTTATTGATATTAGATAATAAGGTGCAGAGTTGGGCAGTTGATTAGTAATTTTACTTAGGAAATGTGAACTCTATATTATAAAGGTTTTTTTTTAATCTGCAATAAATATATAAGCAGGAACAACATTTATCATTTAGTAGTACTAATTGTCTTATTCATTTATCTTTAGGTTGTAATTTATATGTTAAAGTCCATTAAGAGATCCTAAGATCTGCTTCAGGGGATAGTCAGACAGAACCAAATCTTCATTTAGCCTTTATTATCTTCTGTTGCGCACATTCATTTTTACACCCGCTTGGAGTAGCATCTTGGAAAACGATACCAGATCAGGAAGGTAGAGTCGTTTACAATATTGATCTTACCGAACACATAGTAGTTTTCGAGGAAAAGATTGAAACTGATCAAATGGAGAACGCTATATTCCATAATGAGCGGCATCGATATGCATCCTTTCCTAAACGTACCTCCCATTAGCTGAAGTCCTTCTGAGATGTACCTTGAGCTAGTTGCATTGACTACGCTGGAACACTTTCATTCGCTGACATTTCTGTGATGCCTCGGAACATAATCGGAAAGTGCCGAGGAATTACAGGGCAGCTGTCTGGAACAGTGCACTTTTAGTTCTCTTCGGCCGCAATTGTGAATCCTAACAGTTCCATTCGTAAGCAGGGAAACAGCGTAACTGACCACGGGGTTCGTGAAACACGTTTCACAATTGCTGCCTACCGAATAGGGAGAGGAAGAACACTGACCTTCATACAGGCACTGATGCAGGCTCCGGTAATTTTGGGCTGATCTTCAAAATATATTTCATCTTTGACGTGTCTGTTGGGAGGCGGGGGGGGGGGGGGGGGGGGGGTAGTGGCTATAAGCGTAATCTAATACATACAGTCGCTACACACACTGCTGCGAAAGCTGTTACTGTTACCGTTTGACAGCGACACTAGCGCTCCAAGCGGTGAGAAAGCAGGCACAGTCGCGTAGTGAGGATGATGTTTCTTTTTAAATATTTTTCTGCTTAATTAAGTAAGTAGTTAATATATTTGTGCGTTCCGTGCATTCGTAAATTACCAAGAGATACGAATTATCCGTGAAATAAAAGTAAAAACAGCCGAGTCTCACTGATTGAATGATACAAGCGACAACTTGCTTCTGAAGAAATGCCTTCAAATATGGGTATAACTGTAGCTTACTGTGCTGAAAGCAAGAGAATATAAGCACACACTTCACGCATGATAAGATACCTCTCGCTGTCTGTTCTTATTCTGGTATACGCTTCCCTGACACGTGAAAAGTTTTTCATGGAGTTTAATGATCCCCATTCTCACACTTTACTGGACTTTTTAATACACTAACATTTTTTTAGAAATGTAATTACTTTTGCTTCGAAAGCGAATCTGTTGAAGATTCTTGTCGTTTGTGGCACAGATGTAGCCATAGTTGTGGAAATGGTTTCTTCTGTGTTAGGAAATAGTTTTATTGCTTTTGACCTCTTTATTATCACGTCTGTGTGACTTTCCCGTCTGCTCCAGGTGTAGTGACATATGGTACGGTACGTGAAATTACATACCACACAAGTTTCCTACGTTCCACTTTCACTGATTTATCCGTAAGTGTAGAGAACATAACATCGCGTTGTTGAGTAGATATACGACATCTTTCCGTAAAAGGTCATTTCTTCTGGTGTTCACTAGTAATTTTTGTTCTTAAAGAAAAACGACGTTCTTCAGTAAATAGAGTCTAAGACAAAAAGAGACGCATCGCGAACTATCCGAATAAGAAGGAAAGCAGTAGATGTGACGTACGTGTGTAGGCAATCAAATAATTACAACTTCAGAAAATTGGATGATTTACTCGATGCGGAACCGCGCTGCTACTACGGTCGCAGGTTCGAATCCTGCCTCGGGCATGTGTGATGTCCTTAGGTTAGTTAGGTTTAAGTAGTTCTAAGTTGTAGGGGACTGATGACCTCAGATGTTAAGTCCCATAGTGCTCAGAGCAATTTGAACCTTTTTTTTTTTTTTTTGTTTTTTTTTGAGGAGATGGAGAGAGAGCTGGATGGGGGTACGGTCAGGTGCCTATGGACAGAGAATGACAGGAGAAGATCGACAGAGAATTGGGGGGGGGGGGAGGTGGACACTTAAGAGGGTGGAGGAGCAAATGGAAAGAGAGGAGGAGGTGTATAGCAGGAGGGGGAAGGAGGACATGAAGTAATAGAAGGTATACATCCGAGAAATGCCGGATATGTATGGATCATGTTGAATGGTGTGTTGTGTAGCAACAAAGGCTCTGTAATGTACTAAATGCCAAATACCAAATAAGCCAAGGAAAATAATGTGAACTGAGGTACACTGTGTTTACGTAGCATATACGATGTACTTTATAATAAATCGAAACGTAGGATATATTTTGTAATAATCTCACATCTTGATGCGTACTGAATCAATTCCTCCAGTTTTTCAGCCTGCACACCGAACGCTTTAGTTAAAAAAAACTGATATTTTATACAGATCTTGAAAATTTCGGGTGCATACTTTCTTAATTGAAAATGAAAAACATCAAAAGTGAAAACAGGATAATGATTTTATAAAAGCTGAAATACATGCTGAAACTACAGGGTGGCGCAGAATGGGTGTTAGAAAGTTTTTGCCTTCTACAACATAAGATCGAGTTATAAATTCTTGTTTGTTATTTGTGCTATAGCGGACAACCTAAAATTTAATACAGAATAGTTTCAAAGTTATTTCCTTCTGCAGCATTAGGTGTGTAGAGCCTTGCATTCAATTCCATGATAACGTTCTGAAGACATTATTTTATACTGCATGAATCTCTCTGGAAAGTGCAGCACCAAAATTCTGAAGCCTTGCAGATGCGTCTTCGATCGCTCTGTCCTTAAGATAATCCCATTAGAACTAGTCACACGGGTTGAGATAGGTACTGCAAGGGGGCAATTCCACACCATCTCCAGTGAATGCTAAGGTGTCCAGGACAACGATCTGATCTCCGAACGTCTCCTGAAAGAAATCGAAGGCTCTCGCGCTGCGGTGTGTACGTGCTCCATCCTCAATGAACCGGTAGTTTCAGAGCGTTCGGCAGCGTCGTCCAAGCGGTGCAAAGCCCTGTTCCAGTAACTGTCTCTTTTGTCTGCTATGACAGGACCGTCAATAAAAATGGGCCCAATAACGCACTATGCACTGATTGCGTACCAGACAGGGATCTATTCTTGATGAAGTGGAGCAGCAGCTTGAACATGTGGACTGTCAGTAGCCCAGTGGCGTTAGTTCCGTTTCTTTACACATACGTGGAGATGTGCCTCATCAGCAAATCACATCTGATCCATATATGTTGTTTCATTTTAAAAGATCTCAATCAGCTCATTTCCAAATAAATATCGCCACTCCTAATCCCTGTCACTGTCCTTGACAGACCGTCGTGACATCCTTAGTTGCTATGCTGCATATCTGGTTGATGTAGTGAGCTCTTCATTGAACAAGGTACGCACTCGTCCCACGTTCTCCAGAGTTACTGTACAACTGAGACTGGCCGTCCTGGCTGAATCTTCCTGGAATCATATAGGGATATGGTTTTTTAAAAAACATTTCAACAAGCTGAATCAGATTTTTACTCTGCAGCGGAGTGTGCGCTGATATGAAACTTCCTGGCAGATTAAAACTGTGTGCCGGACTGAGACTCGAACTCGGGACCTTTGCCTTTCGCGGGCAAGTGCTCTACCAACTGAGCTACCCAAACACGACTCACGCCCCGTCCTCACAGCTTTACTTCTGCCAGTACCTCGTGTCCTACCTTCCAAACTTTACAGAGACGAGGTAGTGGCAGAAGTAAAGCTGTGAGGACGCGGTGTGAGTCGTCCTTGGGTAGCTCAGTTGGTAGAGCACTTGTCCGCAAAAGGCAAAGGTCCGAGTTCGAGTCTCGGTCCGACACACGGTTTTAATCTGCCAGGAAATTTCATTTCAACAAGCTGATAAAAAACAAGGAAAACGTCACATTATCTGTATCAGGGGATACTTAAAATTTATCATTCCATTTGACTTCAGTTCTGTGATATAACCTGACCGAGATTTGCTCGTTGCGGATGCTGCTAATCTTGGACCAAATGTTCTGTTGAATACGTGTCTTACCACAACGATACGTGCAAAAATTTTGGAAAATGTCTACTATCAACGAGCACCGTTCTAATGTTAGTGCTTTCGTACTGAAATATGAATTGAGTCATCTGTGAGTGAACTATAGAATTATCAGACCTATGTACAAGGATATCACAAGCTGAATCTTTTACGGCATGCAATTAAACCACAGCAAACAAATGCTTTCTAATACTTGCCTTGTGCCACCCTGTACCGCCGTACTGTCGGACATCACTCCCTTTACCACACCGGATTTTCTCATAAGCAGTGAGATTGCGATTTCGTGCGTGGTTCGGTGAGATACGGAGAAGTATTGAAATTGACGCTCCCAGACGATTATTAACGGTTGGTTGGCGAAATGAGTTGTGAATATTTTAATTTTCACTATCGGAATACATACTATTCCGAATACATGAAAAAACAACCTCCTGGCAACGCCTAAGCTCTTTCCATCTTCCTGAGCCGCACGCTGCTGGTTGGTGTTCTTCTGAATGCAGATCATTATCAGCTGTAATTCTGCTGTCTCAGAACGTAATGGCGATGAAATCACCAACAGAAACTATAGCTGGGCCCGACGTCAGCCTTGATGACATCACTGCGGGATTTCGACGTAAGCCGCTAAAACTGACGTAGCAGCAGGAGTTGGGACGCCGGCCGGGTTGTCCCAGCAGGAGGGCTTCGCCGCCTGTCCCGATCGGCGGCCGTAATGTAGATCTCGTGCGGATAACACGGACGCGAGCAGCTGCGATCCATCTGCTATTCGCTCCAGCAGCCGTCCACCTGTTTTCGAAAAGCGTCTAGCTTGATGTAATCCTAATTAACTGAAAGTATCAGGTCCAGTCACATTATTGTCCCTACCGCCTATGTACAACGTAACGTGCAATAACCATTCACGGACGACAGGTGGCAGCAATAGCAGTGGGGGTACACAGATTGTCTCAGACCTTCTGGGTCAAAATGAAACAGGTGATACTGGTTCCACACCCGATTGTATTACGAGGTGCATTCAAGTTCTAAGGTCTCCGATTTTTTTCTCCGGACTGGAAAGAGATAGAAACATGCGCATTGTTTTAAAATAAGGCCGCGTTCATTATCAATACGTCCCAGAGATGGCAGCACCGTACGGCAGATGGAATTTTACCGCCAGCGGCGAGAATGAGAACTGTTTTAAATACTTAAAATGGCGACGTTTTCCTTACTTGAACAGCGTGCAATCATTCGTTTTCTGAATTTGCGTGGTGTGAAACCAATTGAAATTCATCGATAGTTGAAGGAGACATGTGGTGATGGAGTTATTGATGTGTCGAAAGTGCATTCGTGGGTGCGACAGTTTAATGAAGGCAGAACATCGTGTGACAACAAACCGAAACAACCTCGGGCTCGCACAAGCCGGTCTGATGACATGATCGAGAAAGTGGAGAGAATTGTTTTGGGGGATCGCTGAATGACTGTTGAACAGATCGCCTCCAGAGTTGGCATTTCTGTGGGTTCTGTGCACACAATCCTGCATGACGACCTGAAAATGCGAAAAGTATCATCCAGGTGGGTGCCACGAATGCTGACGGACGACCACATGGCTGCCCGTGTGGCATGTTGCCAAGCAATATTGACGCGCAACGACAGCATGAATGGGACTTTCTTTTAGTCGGTTGTGAGAATGGATGAGACGTGGATGCCATTTTTCAATCCAGAAACAAAGCGCCAGTCAGCTCAATGGAAGCACACAGATTCACCGCCACCAAAAAAATTTGGGTACCCGCCAGTACTGAAAAAATGATGGTGTCCATGTTCTGGGACAGTGGGGGCGTAATCCTCACCCATTGCGTTCCAAAGGGCACTACGGTAACAGGTGCATCCTACGAAAATGTTTTGAAGAACAAATTCCTTCCTGCACTGCAACAAAAACGTCCGGGAAGGGCTGCACGTGTGCTGTTTCACCAAGACAACGCACCTGCACATCGAGCTAACGTTACGCAACAGTTTCTTCGTGATAACAACTTTGAAGTGATTCCTCATGTTCCCTATTCACCTGACCTGGCACCTAGTGACTTTTGGCTTTTCCAACAATGAAAGACACTCTCCGTGGCCGCACATTCACCAGCCATGCTGCTATTGCCTCAGCAATTTTCCAGTGGTCAAAACAGACTCCTAAAGAAGCCTTCGCCGCTGCCATGGAATCATGGCGTCAGCGTTGTGAAAAATGTGTACGTCTGCAGGGCGATTACGTCGAGAAGTAACGCCAGTTTTATCGATTTCGGGTGAGTAGTTAATCGGAGGCCGTAGAACTTGAATGCACCTTGTAAGATGGGGACGACCAGTCTTAGGCGCTGCAGTCATGGACTGTGCGGCTGGTCCCGATGGAGGTTCGAGTTCTCCCTCGGGCATGGATGTGTGTGTTTGTCCTTAGGATAATTTAGGTTAAGTAGCGTGTAAGCTTAGGTACTGATGACCTTAGCAGTTTAGTCCCATAAGTTTTCTTTTCTTTAATTTTTTAATTGAGATGGGGAACCAATGGTCGGAAATAAATATTTATTGTGTTATGGACATTCACAGTGTACACCGCATAACAATAAGTTAACTCATAATACAAGTAGTTGTTCAAAGCAACGACTGCCAATCTCAGTGCATGTACAGCCATGTCTGGAGTGAGAACGGACCCCACGCCACCCACATCGGTGGCCACCAGCAATGATTCTCGGTCAACGTATGGGCTGGCATTGCCCGAGATCAACTAACAGGAAGTTATTTGCTGTCTTCCCGTTTGTCTACGTTACCGGGTATTCCTGCGAGATGTGCTGCCGCAGTTCTTGGAGATTGTACCCCATGTTGTCCGCGAAAGGATGTGGTTTCAACACGACGATGCACCATCCCAGTTCAGTGTTGATGTCGACGAGCACCTCAACAACACGTACCCTCATCGTTGGATTGGAAGGAGGGGGGGGGGTTGGGTTGTGGGGTCGCACTGCCTGCTGCTAAGAAAGTGATATGACTTGCTGTAACGACTGCGGGAAACGCCGCTATCTCGTTCAGGATGCTACGGCAGACACCCTCTCGAGCACCCCGAAGACTTCTTGAGCCCTCGGCTGTGATGGGTTTCAGGTAGTCAAAAGAACTATCGTGTGTGCATGCGCGGGCGGGAGAAAGGCTGAGGCAACTTCGAGTCCACAAGGATGGACTCATCGTGTCAGTCGTTTCCGTAGTGTAGCGGTTATCACATGTGCTTCACACGCAGAAGGTCCCCGGTTCGATCCCGGGCTTGAACAGTATTTTTCTGCCTATGTCGGATTCTACTCCAGCGCATTCCCCGAATCTCACATCCCTGAAATTTTTCCTGTGATGTTTACGTCAGGACGGTGGTGTATGAAACTCCCGTAGAAACAGATGAAGACCAGCTAGCTAGGGTCCAAACTGTCTGTCTCCTGGTACAACAGACACCAGAGATCTTTGAACTGCATGCGGCGTTGCCTGCAGACATTGAGACTGGCGGTCGTCACTTTGAACAATTGCTACGAGCTATGTTGTTGTTGCGCGTTGTACACTATATATACCCATAACACAGTAAATATGCATTTCGTATCATTGGTTCTCTATCTCAATATAATCGTCTGTTTCAATTTGACCCAAAAACGTTTGATACACCCTGTATATAAGCTTGTCGGGGAGATACGGAAAACAGTGCAGTCGTTGTTGTAATGCGAAAACGGAGCGATTTATCTGGCGGGGAAGAGGCGTGATCATTGGCTTTCGGGCCAAGGGTGGAAGCGTTTTTGAAACGGTTAAGTTTGGAATCTGTTCCCATGCCGCCGCGGTTAAACACCCTGCAAGCAGGAGGAAGCTTGATGGTCTGGGAAATGTTTGCATGACATTCACTGGGTGGTCTCATCATTCTGGAAGAAACAATGGATCAAATAAAGTATGCATTTATGCTTGGGGACCATGTACACTTCTACATGCAGTTTGCTTTTCCTCGGCACGATGGTATCTACCAACAGGACAATGCAACGTGTCAGGCAGCTCGCGGTGTACTTGCGTGGTTCGAAGAGCGCCACCAAACTCCCGGATTTAAACCTTACCGAGATTCTGTGAGATCATTTCAATCGGGCTGTTCGCACCATGGCTCCTCAACCGATAAACCTAGCGCAGCTGGCTGCCGCACTGGAATCGACGTGGCTCCACCTTCCAGAACATCATTGACTCTCTTCTTCCATGTGTCGCACTGGTCCGCGCTGCACAAGATAGTTATTCTGGCGTTTGACGGGTGGTCACATTAATGTGGCTGCATAGTGTACAGTCACTTTTAAATGTTCTTTGTTCATGATCTAACCAATTTTCTGTCACAGAATACATTCTGGAGACGGCAGGATGAAAATCCTACGCAGGCGGTGATCAAATAGTCGTGTCCATTAGTCAAGCGGAATATAGCTAGTGCTTCTCTTCCTTATCCATCATATATTACTGAGTCTTCCATGACGTTTTTCCAAATCTTTCCCTCACATGAAATTTTTTTGAAGCTTTTAATTGTTTTTCAAACATGTTGTTAATAGTGCTGTTCACTGCAAAATACGAGATTTAGTCTTTCGAATCTGTTTAATTTATATTTCCTTTTTGGCAGGAAAATCTGCTTTTCCGCTACCATACAAGCTACTGTGCGGTGATATCTACTGAATTTCAACTGTCTTGTTCTTCTGTTACAGAGATTTAATTAATTCTTGGACTTCTCTAACCTGAATGATTTTTGAGTCTTGTATTGTGATAACTGCTGATATTGCTGCTCTGTAAACACAAAATCTACTTCGTCGAATGTGTGTGAAGTTGTTTAGATGACTGGCTGCTGTTGTGATGGCTTCAAATTCAACTTCAAAATTTGAGCTGTGTTGGTAGAAAAAGAAAACGTTGCTGTCTTTTCCTACGCCACCGTTTCCTTCTTTTTCCGTTAACGAGCCATTTACACCACATTCTCCTCGTTAGAGTGGCGTGGTCCGTTGTATCTCGGTACATCAGGCAGATCTCGTAGTTTTTGTATAGCTCTCCTACCGGGCGGCTTCTAAAGACGTGTCCCTCTCGCTGCAAGGATGACAGCTCATTCGTGACTTCGTTGAAGATGTGATGCTATAACTACGAGAATTGTAGGAAAATCTGGTACTGCCGTACAATAAAGAAACGTTTCAGGAATTACTGCAACCAATCGCCGTTTTTTCTTCAATTTTTATTTATTCATGACCGGTTTCGAATCGCCTGGCGATTCATCATCAGCTGACACAATTTAGTTTGGAGTATTGTAGGGGTCGTGCATCCGTGGCAAATACTACAGAGACGAAAAAGTGAGCACTGTATGTGGAAAGAATTTTAAGATTGTAAGATTAATTTGATGGTATTACTCACTGTTTTTAGTCTTGTGGCAGGTAGTGCTCTGGAAAACACAATGTATGCTTGCCAGTATCGTTAAATATCAAGTGAAACAGGCACTTTTCCACCCATTGCGTCTCCCACATACCTTAGAAAATATAAACAAACCAAAGAGTATGGCTGTTGTTGTCTCCAAAGGGTTTTGTGGAGGCAGAGATTTTCATTGCTCATTTTCCGTTTTGTGTGACATTCGTAATAAAACAAATATTTAGTACATTACTTTCTTTATAAAATTTATTATGTTTTTACGTTGAAAAAAAAAAGTATACTATTTACAAACTCTACAAAAAGGTGTTTAGGACAATATTCCTGGTAGTGAAGTTATGTTTGGTATGTTTCTCATTGCTCAATAAACAGGATAGTATACATATGGGGCGGGGAGGGGGGGAAGGGGGGAGAAGGGAGATAGGGATGGGAGGGGGGGAAGGGCGAGAGGAGGACAGAGAGAGAGAGAGAGAAACAGAGAGGGAGAATGTGTGTGTGTAAAAGAGGTAGAGAGGATGGTGTTTGGTGTGGTATGAGCAAGGTGGGGAAAGGGTATGGGAGTCGATGAGTACAATATTTATTAGTTTTTCAAATTTAAGGAGTCTTCAAAATTTTGGAAGAATGGGTTGTTTACTAAATCAATTTGTTCATTTAAGATGGTGTGGGGTGTTTTATTGTTATATATGAAAATTTCTAATTGTTCCAAGACGTCCATTTTTATTCTTTTGTCTACAGTGTGTAGAATGTGGAGGTTAGTTTTTATATCTGTGATTGAAAGACTATTCTGGGCTAGATGGGCTGCAAAAGTTGTTCAAAACGGGATGCCATTTATTTTGTGCTGTAATTCGTAACACAGCACTGTTAACTTTACACAAGAGTTATTGCACAACATGCAGTACGTGACACTCGTTAATAAGCCTTACATGTTATAAAAATGTACTGTATGTATGTGTTTGTGTATATATGTATGTAAGTATCTGATTTCATTCAAACTTGTACACACATCCCTTACTGTCAAGCAACAATCGCTGTGGGGGTAACAACTATCTGCCTCTCACAATTCAGGAGATACGAGGTCATAAACAATGACATGCGTGAAGAGCTGCCGCATCACGCGTGACGTTTAAATTTATTACTTCTTTGCTACTAATTCTGTTTGCAACATATTTCGCAGACAGTATCGACATAAGCCGCTCAATGTACCTCCGCAAATATATCATTGTACGACCCATAGTTCTCGAGATATGACGTTACAAACACTGAGAGACGTGAAAAAATGCTGCATCGTGCATGAAGTTATAATACATTTATTCGTTACTGCTAAGACAGTACTGCAATCGAATCAGCTTAAGGGAATCCCCGATACATGGCAACGCTTTTGACTGTTTTTAACTGCGAAGGCCAAAAGGCTGTAGACGAAAACACTAGCCGTCTACGTAGGTATGAAGAAACGTTGGCATAGAGACGTTGCAGAAACGCGAAGCAACTGCGCCCAGCGTGCAGGAACAGCCCGGGTTCATGTTTCTTAATTTCTGTACTGTTCTTATACATCTGTACGTTATGGGTATTTGTTTGTACAACTGTTTCACAATTTCAAAGGTATTCTCGATTTTTTAGTTTTTTATTTTTTATTTTATTTTATTTATTTATTTATTTTATTTTTTTATTTTTATTTTATTTTTTTTTCAAAATGAATACTCGGGCAATACTCACACGCGACAGCACTCAGCCTCATCCTACACCTGAATATGTTTCTAACGAAAAATGAAATAATTAACGCTTTCAGTAAACTTATTTACAGTGACATGCCATGGGTGACCATTCTCTTTGACCTCTGCCAATGAACCTTCGTGATGCAATTAACAATTAGCATGATATAATTAAAGCATGTAGCGAACTTCTTTACAATTGCATTATGTGCACAATCGCTTACTGCTGCCGCCACCGATCGACTCCCTCCAGTAATGACTTCGGAGTTTCTGCCTCTAGCTTCTCAGCCAGTCAGGGGCCAGGAGATAGCTTGCTACCAAATAAGGGTCTCATTCACTCACCCACAGAGACAACTACACCTCGTGAAAGGCTCCTCCAACAGTAATCCATGCTACATATTGCACCATATTACACTTGAATTGACTGTAATTTACCATAATTGTTGTTCAGAGTTTCTCAGATTTATTCTTTTCCAGTGTCATAGCTCTCATTATTAGTTTATCTATTTCACCTTTTCTGTTATTATCCTTTGTGTCTAGTTTGTATTGTAACTGAAGAAGCCTAACTGGAGGGATTGGGAAAACTAATGCTGCAGCATCAACTTTCGGTAGCGTATATCACTTCTACTTGTTTAATGGAGCCAATCTGTCTACTACTATTATTATTAGTAGTAGTAGTAGTAGCAGTAGTAGTTGTATGTGGATCTTTATATTTCAGGGTGACAATTATTGAACTATATAAAAAAACGTAAATTAGTTACAAACTACAGCATGCACACACTTTATTCAACATGTACAGTAAACGTCACTGCTGATATTCGGATTTAGGTTATGATACAATATGTTAAATATGACTACCATCATTGGCGATGATGTGGCGCAGACGAATAATGAAATTCTGCATGACCCGCTGATGTGTTGGGAAATCGATGCTGTCGATGACCTCCTGAGTGGCCGTTTTCAGCTCAGCAATGGTTTTGGAGTTATTGCTGTACGCCTTGTCTTTAATGCAGCTCCACAGGAAGGAGTCGCATGTGTTCAGATCCGGAGAATATGGCGGCCAATCGAGGCCCATGCCAGTGACCTCTGAGTACCCCGGAGCCAAAATGCGGTCCCCAAGTGCTCCTGCAGGACTTCAAACACTCCCATGCTTCGACAGGGTCGAGCTGCGTCTTGCGTGAACCACATCTTGTCGAAATCAGTGTCACTTTGGATAATGGGGATGAAATCATATTCCAAAACTTTCACGTAGCGTTCGGTAGTCACTGTGGCATCAAGGAATATCGCACCGTTTATTCCGCGACTGGACATTGCACACCACACAGTCGCACCTTGAAAATGACGAGACATTTCTATCGCGCAATGCGGATCAAAAAAAAAATGGTTCAAATGGCTCTGAGCACTATGGGACTTAACAGCTGTGGTCATCAGTCCCCTAGAACTTAGAACTACTTAAACCTAACTAACCTAAGGACATCACACACATCCATGCCCGAGGCAGGATTTGAACCTGCGACCGTAACAGTCGCGCGGCTCCGGACTGCGCGCCTAGAACCGCGAGACCACCGCGGCCGGCCGCAATGCGGATCCTCAGTCCCCAAATGCGCCAATTTTGTTGACGAACCCATCCGACCGAAAGTGGTCTTCGCCGCTAAACCAAACCATGCATGCGCATACTACCCATCATGTCCGGCGGCCAACCGTGCTGTTTGAACGTCCTGACGCAAACCGTTCGGAAGTTATGGCGATTTTATTCCATATACTTCAATAATTGTCACCCTGTATGATTGGGTAGACGTACCAGTTTCCCACACTAAAGCAAATCTTGGATTACTTATTTCAACGGGTTCTAACCCAATTAGTATTTTGAAGGATGCCAAAGGTGATAATTTTTTTCATTTACTGCTGTTTCATCCCCCTCTCCCCATATGGGCTGTTAGCGGCACAATATTCTGCTCAAAAAAAAAAAAAAAAAAAAAAAAAAAAAAAAAAAAAAAAAAAAAAAAAAAAAAAAAAAAAAAGCGATTACAAAACGTTGTTTCTCACGCACCGACATGGTTACACACCGCCATGTTACATGCTACAATACAGAACCCTCTAGCGGCAGAGCGCTGCATGCTGCATATATGTAGACACGAAGAATATAGATATGGAATGTTAAAAACGTTTGTTTTATTTAAAAAGCTTTAAGAGTTGTCACATAACGATTCGGAGCATTTACTTTTCAGCACGTCCTCGTACAAGACCTGTATAAAACCAATTTTAACATATGCTAATGAAGTGCTTGTTACGGATGCTACCGGAATCATCGACAGGTTAGGGATAGTCAGAACGAGGCATTGAGAATTACAACTGATGGAGTAAAATTAACACCTTTTTCCGTATTCTCACTGTTCACCACAATTCCTACATTCATCTCCATAGTTTTGTAAAAGACATCTATCTTTTCTACCCACACCCTCAACCCTATGGAACATATTCTGTCCTCCCGAAATACTTCTCGCCCAGATTTCACGTGATGGGGCTACGCTTCAGTGTTTTTATCAGAAGATTTTCACCATTCCGCAATGTGTTTTTAAAATGTATATATTTTCATCTTCGAGCTTTCTTTGATTTTTCATTTAAAGTAGAAAAACAGTCCCAATGTGTTTTCCTCATTGTTGTCATATTTTTCAATTTCCTTGGCTGAAGATAAGAAGCCAGCCGGGGTGGCCGAGCGGTTCTAGGCGCTACAGTCTGGAGCAGCGAGACCGCTATGGTAACAGGTTCGAATCCTGCCTCGGGCATGGATGTGTGTGACGTCCTTAGGTTAGTTAGGTTTAAGTAGTTCTAAGTCTAGGGGACTGATGACCTCAGATGTTAAGTCCCATAGTGCTTAGAGCCATTTGAAGCATTTTTGTAGCTTACGTCGGTGCTTGAGAAACGACGTGCTGTAATCGAGTTTGGAATCGAGGAGTTCGTCCGGGCATGGAGCACCCTCTCTTTCAGCTTGACAATGCCAGACTACACACGAGCGCTGTGACATCTGCAAAAATGCGACTCCTTGTATTCACTCTCATCAGTCATCCTCCATACAGCCCAGACTTGACGTCATCCGATTTTCATACTTTTCCAAAACTTAAGGAACACATTCGAGGACTTCACTTTGATAGCGATGAAGCGGTGCAAGCAGAAGTAAGGTTACGAGAACTGTGTTCGTCGGCAGGTTGACTGTGTTCAGAAATATATATTTAGACATGAAGAATAAAGAGGTAAATGTTAATAACGTTTGTTTTATTAAAAAACCTTTAAGGGTTTTCTGGCAAACAATTCGGAGACATTACTTTTCAGCACGCTGTCGTAGGTGTTGTTGAGAACTGTTCTTGAACACTCTCATTTACTGCCGGCTGATCTCTTCAGTGCGTTAAGTCCGTTTTTCGCGTTCTCAGCACTTTTGTTTATTTGAGTGTGGCAGTTTAATTTTTGATCCATATACACCCGCAAATTAGGGTTTTCGTTCTGCTGTATGTTTTATGTCCCCCCCCCCCCCCCTAATTTTAGAGTTATGAGGGCTGGCCAACAAAAATTGAGACTGTTTTTACCAGTGGCTTCCGTGATAGTTTCCTATCTGTACCAGGAATATTTTAAAAGAACGTGTTGTACGTATAATGCCTATCGTCGGCAGCATTCTCATTTCAGTAGATCGGTAGTAATGCTCTATTTTGTAGACTGTTTGCGTTTCGCATACCAAACAGTGGAGATGCCGAGATAGGAGCAGTACAGCGCAATAAAATTTTGTGTTCGTGTAAGCCATACAGTCACTGCAACGTGCGAAAAGCTGCAGTAAGCGTACGGTGAATGTGCTCTAGCCCGTGCAACAGCGTTGCGGTGGTCGAAAAACTTCAAAGAAAGCCGACTTGTCAGTACTAAGCAAAGTTGGCCAGGTGTTTCGGCTTCTGTTGTGGCTGAAGTCAACATCAACACAGCTACTGCGATTTTTCGTGAGGATTGGCGGATAACATTACGTTAAGTGAAGTGTTGAGAATTTCATATGGCATTGTCTTAGAGTTAAGTGCGATTATCTCAATATGTCCCGCATTTTGTACCCGTAGGGTACCACGTCTATTAAGTCCTGAACAAAAGGTACTGCGAGAGGAGACAAGCCGTGAGGCGCTGCGCCTCTTTCCTGTTGGACGGCATGCGTTTCTGGGATCGATTATCACCGGTGACGACTCATGGCTGCATCATTATGGCCATGAAGGGAAACGAGCTAGTGCAGTGTGGAAATCGCCAGATCCTCCAACACCAGAAAAGCAGAAAGTTGTTCCGTCTTCAGAGAAAGTGATGGTGATCAAGTTGTTTGGTGGTCATGGAATGTTTTACCAGCATGCATTTACCACTAACACTACTTTTACAGCAGCACACGACATGTCAGTATTGGGGAAACTGAGGAAGCACATTGCAAAGAAACGACCAGATTTTTTTCGAACTGGGTGGCGACGTCACCATGGCAGTGCGCGGCCTCACGTCGCAAATCAAGTCCTGAAGTTGCTGGGTCAATTCAACGTTACCTGTCTACCGTATCCCCCTTATAGCCCTAATCTTGCATCCTGTGGATTTGTATTATTTCCGTCGCTAGAGACAAAGATTCGGAGCATTCGATTTGAGAACTCTTCAGCAGTACACAAGGAAAATGAGGCGATTCTCAAGGACCTGACAAAGAATGGCGCACCATGTGATCGAGGACTGGCAGAGATGCTATAAAACGTGCATTCATGTAGGAGGGGACTACTTTGAAGAAGGCCGTGCAAACATTGAAACAGAGTAACAAACCTGTGAAAAAAAATCTGTCTCAGTCTTTGTTGATCAGCCCTCGTAAAATTCTGCGTTGGTCCGTCTAGGGCCAATCGGTCGCGACCGACCGCTGTGTCATCCTCAGCCATTAGCGTCGTGGTTGTGTTACGGAGGGGCATTTGGTCAGCATCCTGCTCTTTCAGCCTTTGTCACGTTTCTTGACGTTGAAACTGCTACTACTCGCTCAAGTTGCTCCTCAGTTGGCCTGGCAATGCTGAGTGCGCCCCGTGCCAGTCTTCCCACTTAGGAAAAAATCTTTGGCAATGGCGGGAATCGAACCCGGGTCCTCCGCTTGGCAGTTAGCAGTGCTGATTTTTCACTCGCCTATGGAGGCGGACTTGGATGAGGGTGACGCAAAGAACGTATATCACTCACATGTGAAACTAACTCTTAAAAACGGGCGGGGCTGATGTATTGGGTTGGTGCATAATTTCGTGGGGTTTTCCATAACTGTAATAATAATAATAATAATAATAATAAACACGACAGATACAGATCACAGAGACTTTAGTCACCGGTAATATGTTCTCCATCACGATTTACAACAGTCCGCCAATGCTGGAGTAACTTTTCGATTCCGCGACTGTAGAAATCAGTTGGTTTTGAGGCAATGAACTCGTCGAACGATGTACAGAGTCGTTTTCATACGGAAAGGAAGTTCCTTGAAGGTTATTCGAGCGAGAGCGAGAGCGGAAAAGGCGAAAATCAAAGGACCAAGATGTGTTTTATAAGGCGTGTGAGGAATGACTTCCCAACGCAACTCCTGTACAGTGTTTCTGTCAGTCTAGAAGAATATGGGCGGGTGTTATCGTTGAGTAGCACCACGTCGCGCAGTTTTCCAGTCGTTGTTATTGGATTGCGTCTGGAAGAAGTCTCAGTTGTTGAACAATAAATGTCAGCAGTGATGTTTACCCCTCGGGGAAGCAAACCGTCGCTGTTCCACCTAATGCATAACATTACCTTTTGTGAATGCGCACAGGTTTTGAATGGTAAGTTGCTGCTTTGTTTCAGCCCAGCATTTCCATTATTCTCATTATGTTAACATAAAGACGCCATTTCTACTCACCGGTAACGATACAGGATAGGTATGGTCGGTGTTGTTCGCGATTCAGTTGATGAAGAGCAAGCAGAGTTTGCAGCCAATTCATGAAAGCAAGCAGAGATGCACATATGGCGGCTGGCTGATCTTTGTGATTTTGGCTTAGAGCATGCGGTACCCATACACTCGATTTTTGAAACTTCCCCAATGCAGGTAAATGTGGCACAGTGCTGGAATGCTCACAGTTCATCAATTTTATAGTACACTGACGTGGTTCGTTGTGGTTTAATGCGTTTCAACGACCCTCACAAAACCCCGAAGCTATTCCTGAACGTGGAGAGTCACTAATGTCGAAACGAGAAAACCAATTTATTGCCGTGCTTTGTCCATTGACATTACCCCCATACACTGCGCAAATGTTTTTGGCTGCCTCCGCTGCTGTCACCCCTCTATTTAACAGAAGAATATGTCAGAAATGTTCCGATTTCTTCGCTTGGCACTCCATTTTCTAGTCTCCACAACTCCACTCACTATCCTCAAATGACAATATGTAAACTCAAACAGCAACAGTGAACAACAAATACAAATCCAGTCGTTAAATAAACCCCTAGCAACCGGAATACCAGCAAGAAAAACAAAAACGCTACGAACTTTTGGACCAACCTAATAGTTGTGGAGGTGACGTATCCGAGTAAGTCTCTCTAAGAGTTTTAGTAAGTCGTCACCGGCGGAGGGGAGTTTGAGAGGCCGGAAATTTTCGCGATCGCTGGTACGTGACGCAGGGTGGAGTCATCCTTTCTGGAGAAGAGATCGCGCCTCCTGTCATTGTTAGGCGCTTTACGGGATGTTCCCGGGAAACCGTCGTGCCGCCTTTATTGTTGAAGCGCATAGCGTCGGTGGATGCGTCAGCGGCGCGCTCAGGTTGCTGGGGGTGACGCGGCCGGTGGATCGGTGCGTAGGTAGGCCTGTGAACGGCGGAGCCTCGCGTGCTTCCAGAGGAAGGAAGCGCCGAGGGAAGGGAAACGGGCAGGCCTGCCCGCCGCCGCGTGGCGTGGCCAGCCGGCGCTGACTCAGTCCGTGGAGTCTCGCGCGCCAGGAAGCACGCCGCCACAGCATGCTGCTCCAGGTCGACATACCAGAGGTAAGCTTGTCCACTAAAGTGCACCGACCTATGGTAGTGCCACGACGTTTACATGCGGCACATCTTCCGAAAGACGAAAACCGAATTTCGGACACTGTTTTTCACTGTAATGTTTACATGTTAAGTTCTGATGCAGCTTTACAAGCCCAGTTAAATATGGCGTCTGGAAAACAGCTGTTCGAGTGCCTGATTTAGTCAGACAACCGCTATTTTTCTTCACGTAAATATTAGACAGCTTCATGATATAGTCTAATGCTCCTTCACCGCACACAGTAAGTCATTTCATCCGGATTAGCCGAATATTTTGGAAAAAGATGTAACGTGACACCCCAAACACGATTCAGAAACGTCTGTGCGTTCACAGGGGGGAGGGAGCGGAAATCTAATGTGGAAATGGAAAACCAGCAATTAGAAACGAATTTCTGGAATCGGTTTTAGACATCTGTCCAGGTTTCCCCCACCTGTCCTCGGCTGTGGTATGCCATATTTGCCAACTTTTTAGTGCAGTGTTCAAGTGAATGTTTAGTGTTGTTCGTCTTTCCAAAGTGTTGCGAACAGAAATCGTGCTGTCGCTGTGAATTTCATGTCTGTTGCGAACAGAAACCAGACTGTCGTCGTGTTTTTTAATTTTATTTTACTTGTCTGCTTCATATGTATTTTATTAGCATCATCATCCCTTTGTTTCTATGTTTTAAGTTCCACGATTTTTTTCCGCCATGTTACCTTTTACGTCTCCGATTTTATCGCCTGTTTTTATTATTTATCATCTTCGTCCTTTTAAAACAAATTCTGTAGGCTGAAGAGCGGCATACTACGCTGCTGCTAGCTCGCCCCCTTCGGCGGGAATCGAAACTATAAAAAATTAATTAATTAATTAATTGGTTTCAGAGTGTTTACTTGAGCAACCAGAAACAGTATTGTGAAACCGGTTTATGATATCCGGTTTTGGAAGTCCCATGTAAACATAACATGATGTGAAAATCCTGGTGTAAATATCTCACTTCTAATGCCTGGTTTCTCCTTTATCTGTAACGCGCTGTCGTTTCCTTTCGTGTTGTACGATGTAGGCTGTCCCAAAACTTAAGTGTTCAAATTATACACACTTTCCTAAGTGGAGCGTAGTCGGAACTGGTAACTCAGGCGGTAAGAGGTTTTAAATGAGCAGTGCTTAAGAGCCTCTATAAACTGTTTTTCCAGCATCGATGATGTGTCGCTATCGTGAAAAACAGTACGAGGTAGAGTACATCAAAATACTCGCAGGAGTGTAAGTTTTCTAAATTTTCTTCGCAGTGCCAGTTTTTATGATAATACGGAAACTGCGTGAAGTATAACGCGAACGTTAACATTAAGTTACGCTACAGGTGAATCTGTAACAGTAACCTTTATTTAGCATTCAGATTCATTGGCTTCGACAACTCACTACATTATCGGCTTGCAACTTAACCTACACCGTAGATATGTCTGCCGCAACGAAAGATTTCGGGAGAGGGGGGGGGGGAGGAGGAGGGGGGGAGAGGGTTGTACAGTATCATACACTGGCCGAAATGGCGATACTGCCATTCTCCTTTGATCATAGTCGTCACATTGGTACTTAATGTGGGTTTTGGGGTCGACAGAAGCGTCCGATCCAACGCGTCGGCTTTGACCCGTGACGTAAGGGTGTTGTCGTGTGTGACGTCATGACGGCGCGGAGTTTGGTTTGACTGTGGCTGTCTCCAGTTGTTTTATCTTATTTTATTTACTTTTCTGATCTGTTCGTTCTATCTCGTGAGATTTTTTTAAATTTAAAAACACTTATTACTTATTTTAATTATGTTTCCTCGAATTTCTGTTTTAGTGTATTATATTTATCTTTCTGATCTGTTCGTTCTATCCCGTGAGATTTTTTTTAAAAGACAAAAAACACTAATCAGCTACTGAAGCATCTTTATCTTCTATGGGTTGCAGGGGTTACGACCCCTGGGGAGGTGGGTGGGTATTCATGTCTTCACTTACACGTTGTAGCTACGCAAGGCGTCTAAATTTGTTTATATTTAGTTTGCCCCCTACCCAAAACACCCCATTTCCCGCGCTTGTCCCGTTAGTGTCATTAGGCTTCTTGTGGAAAGTGTGTGTGTGTGTGTGTGTGTGTGTGTGTGTGTGTGTTTGTTTCCGCCATATTTGTGACGTCATGGGTCAAAGCAGACGGGTGGGATCGGACGCTTCCGTATTTCCGGGTTTTGGTGATGCTGGTACGCAGCGTACCTAGAGGTCAAAATAAAGACTGGAAGATGGACAGTTTGGTTGTAAGTTGGCACTGCCAACGAAAGTGCTAAGACAGCTAGCTACTTTCAGAAAATTAAGTTTGTCGCAGCGTTTCGATCTGTAGCGTATCCTCAGATCTGTATTAAATTGGGAGGCATTAGTTGGTTTGTGGTGTGGCAAATCCAACAAATACGCCTTGACAAATGTTATTGTAAGTGGCCTGTAGCGTAGCTCCCATGAAAATTCCTGCGTCCTCACTGTTGTGTGCTGTTTCCGAAGTTTAACCTGTTTAGACGTTCATAAAAATAGCATTCTCGCCTAAAACCCCAGCTTTCCTTGGTGGTTAACAAAATGAAAATACACGTGAGTGGGTTACAGTCACATCGTTTCGTTGCGTTACTGTCGAAGCAGTTCGTACACTGATGGTGTTGCGAAATAGACTAGTAAGTGAAAAGAAGATTTGTGTTGATTTAAAGACAGTTTCTCAGCTTCACTGCCTTATTGCAATGCATTCCTGCGCTCCCGAAACGCGCCATGAGGTGATAAACGAAATTATTTTGGCAGTAAAGGCAAGGATTTTATCATTTAGTTCAAATAGGGTCACAAATATCTTTAAAGGTTTTTCGTGTAAAGTTAAGATTCTTTTCTCTGATGAACGTTGTAAGACTGCCGAATCTGTAGCTTGCGCAGGGTCAAAGTTAGGCTGTAGGATTACAGTTTGGTTCTGAGAAATTCTTTTGTCGTCTGCTATAAAAACAGATTTTCTCATTCTCGTATGAGATTTCAAAGTTTTCAGTATATTGACAGCTGTCAAAAAAATTGTCCAATCCGTCCCGTCTCCCCATTTCACCATATTCCCTCGGAGCTCCCGGTACTTCGGTACACGTGAGTGTATAAAAACATAATTCGTAGTACTGGTTTATAGTCACTAGCCTTCATTATTTCTCTTCGTGTTTGGTCCCTCCTCGTATATTAGCATAAAGCTTTCGGGATTTCAGATTATTTTGAGGTTCTGGTCGTAAATGAATAGACAGAACTTTGGCGGTACACTCAGGTCAATGAGCTATGCCTTTGAAGCACGTGTTAATAAACTGCTTAGGTTTCTGCATTGAGGTTTGAACGCTTCCTTGGAAAGCAATTCTCTATCGTCTGTTGTGTGTCCACCTTGCTTTTCTTGTTCTAAGGGGATTGCATGAAGTCGTAGGTGTATAAAGACCCAGTGGAAATGGAAGTGAGAGAGTTTGGTAGTGTGCTAGCTGCAGGTCTTTGCAAGGCAGGCAACAGGGATATTAGACAGTGCAGCTGAATTTTATGCGCTGCTGTAACACATTCATTGAGTGGAGATACTTATTTTGAACATTTGTTAAGAGCGTAAATTGTTTTATTCCATTAAACATTAAGGATTCGTTACCGACAATCAGTTACTTAAAGTAGCTAGTTTATAGACCTCTACAATCAGCATATGTTGGGTCTTAAAAGGTTTTAAGCTAGTGAATGGGAGTGCTATGAACTGAACTGCCAGTACGTCTGTAATCGTCGTGATGGTGTGCTCGTACACCGTCGTATCTGACAATACACATCCGGTTCAGGCGCGATAGTTCTTTCTCCCCCCCCCCCCCCCCCCCCCCCATCTCCTTCGAATTCGAAAGTATTTCTGGTGACTGGCCTTTGCAAAACGAAGGATTGTGCATACCTGATACATGTAATGTTAAGACAGATGTGTAGCATAGCCCTAGGTCTTTCATCGTTAGCAACATTTGCTCCACCCTGAATTCGTCGTAGCCAAAATTTGCTTCATATTAGAGCACTTCATAGTTCCATTTAACTACAACATAAATTCAGGTGTTCTATGTTACATAGAATACAAACTTTGCGTGTTTTTGTTTGGGTTATGTAAGTTTATCAACTATAGAAGTAAAAGTATAGGGGGATGTAAAATACGTGTCTCACTGTAATACACATGGTGTGCCAAGCCTGTATAGCCAAAATGAAACACTTTATAGAAGCAAAAATTGCGCGTTTCGAGTTGAGAAACCGATGTATATTGACCTGTATCATCGGCCAAAGTATAGGGTAAGCTAGAACGTATTAGTTTGACAAGACGAATCTAACGTGCACGTCTTAACAATATTTTTGATGCTGAATGATGGTCACTGGTCATAGCTGCTTGGTTGTATCGTATTCTCGATCACTTCCCTTTGGGTATTGGCTTCTCCTCGTACTGGAATATACATTGGTCCTAAAACAAAATTATTCAAGCAGTAAGAGATCCTTAAATTATTTTGTGATACTGGTCAAATGTGAAAAATTTAAACCATAAGAGGTCTTGAAAGAGCGATGTGTCTGACGCATGTGTTTGTAATTTGCTTATATTTCTGCATCGACATTTGTGATGCTACCGTGAAAACCAGTACGCTACAACGTGTGTGTTCACGGTGTTTTTTCTTCACTAAGACCTTGGTGCATAACACCCCAGTAGAAAGTGAGCAATAGGTTGGTGTCCTAATTGTCCAATTGTACATTAGACATCAATATTTGAGGGAGCGCAGCAAAATTTTCTGCTTCATCTGAATGTATGTACAGAGACTGGCAGTTGTAACTTTGAACATTAGCTACGAGCCAAAGTCGTTGCTTTAAGGTGTAAGTTGCTAGTAGAAATCTGACTATTTATTACCGACCATTAGCTAGTCATTTAACTCACACAGTTTCGAAATCTCTGCTGTCTTCATAAACTTGGCTCTAAAGGTGTGTGATACCCTGTATGTGAGAGTTACCAATTGTCAGTGTCTCTTGCCATGTGTTAATCTGACGTTACTCCCAGCTCGGGTCCCCCATCCCCCTTCTCTCTCTCTCTCTCTCTCTCTCTCTCTCTCTCTCACACACACACACACACACACACACACACACACACACACACACACACACACACACACACACACACACACAAAATAGTCGTCGTGATACGCTAAAAGTGAATACGTAGTGAAGGTTGTGGTAACATGTTACTTTCTAGCATAGCCTGAACTCCATCTTCGTCGTCGCTCCGTATTTAACACGCATTACGAGGACGTGTGAACTGTTATTGATTGTACCATCTGAGAATCTGTCGGTATTTCGTAGTCTACATTTGTTGCATATTTAACGTTTGTGTTTTTATAAATAACTGAAACTGGAGGGTAAATACAGAAATACTGTTATATAGTAGACAAATATCAGATGAGTGTTTGGTGCAGATGTATATATGTCGGACTTAAACTACAAAAAAATGCAGGAAGGACAATGCGTACCTCTTACCATAATATGCCTGGCGTGGCAAACTCCTAGTCAAAGTAAGTCGGTACAGGAACCTAAACTGCATATTTTGAGGTAAGGAAACATTGACCAGAAATATTTTAGGCTTAGATGAGCAAGGCCTTTGAGGCAAGCGTTGGTAAAACGCTTATGTCTGTGCATAAACGTTGGTGGTGTTCCCTTCACAACCAAAAGATCGTCTGCGTGCGCGCGGTGGATTCTTCAGTGTGCAGAAGATCGGTATACTGCCGTTCGGATTTTCCTACTGTCAGCACCTTTGGTAGCATTTTTTAAATGTAGGTTGTGTTGGGAATGATCTGTACCGTCCCCCGAGGTCTAGATTACGTTGGAAGGTGACCGTGTTTTAGTTGTCGAAGCGAACGAATAACGACGGCAGTCTACATTTTGTGCACGTTCTGGATGAAGTAAAAGCTGGAGACGAACTGCGTCACTGCACATAAGCAAAATACAGTTAAATATGACAATTTCATGTGCCGTAGTAATGCAAGGATTCAAAATGGCATTCGTCTCTTTGAACAGCTTCTTGGGGCTTAAGTTGTTGCGTTAAGGTGTATCATGTTCGTCAATAAAAAATTAAATATCCATTGCCAAGCACTAATGACTCAAAGTACTCAATTCGGAAACTTCTGCCGTCTATATAATTTTGATCTTACAGATTTCAGGCGTATACTATGTGGAAGTGTTATGAACTGTCAGTACGTCTATGATCGTAATGGTGTTGTCCTAAACTACAGTCGTATATGAGAATCGACGAAATCCAAGTTTCCTGCGACAACATTCTCGGTATACTTGCCGCATCACACCTGGGTAAAATGCGGACCTTTCGACGAAATCCTCCGTCTGTGCCGGGAACAACACTGTCGTGGCTGCTACTCGTATTATTATTATTATTATTATTATTATTATTATTATTATTATTATTATTATTATTATTTATTTACCTCCCATCGGCCCATATGGGTGGGAGCTGCCAGCATTACAATATCCCTTTCTTCAGGCTAGAGCATTTTCAGATATTAAAGGAGAAATGACAAAACAGTTATGGATGCGTAATTTAAAAATACTTTAAAAACATATTAAACGTAGTGGTGAAGTTCTAAAAAGGAAATAAAAAGACTGACAGCTACAGAAAAGAAAGCAAAAACTTTAAAATATACAGTTCAGCACATTTCTCAGTATCTTCTTAGCATCGAGAGCTCGCCTCCATGCACTAAGAATATTATAGCTGCTGTATCAGTCGTAGTTCTCGCACATTGATTTCTATTGCTTCTTTAATGATGGAATGCCAATATGGTACGGATGACCGATTTAGTTGCTTCTGCAAACTGTATACTACAGCCTGACACAGTTGCAACGTTTCGCTGCTGCCTCAGCCGGCGGGCCTATTCAGTGGATAGGAGCAGTTCCGGAATTCAGCGGGCAGCGACGTTTGTCGTGTTCAAAATGTCGTTGCAAGATGAAAACTGATCCATGATCGATTTTCACTTTTATAGCTATCGCGTTGACAGTGATACGCTGGTCTTCAGAGAACCAATGCCTCAACTTCTCGCGATTTCCGGGTGTTCACAGAAATATGGTGTGCACTCCGTTCTTCGCCATTCAGACTTGTTTGACCACGCTGGAAGCATCGTCGTCACCTGATCACTTTAATATGATAGTACATTTTTGCCCTACATTTTCAACAACTCAGCATGGATTTTTGCAGTGTTGTTACCTTACCGTTCCACATTATCAATGTATTGCGGCATTATTTATTTATTTTTGCTCCTCTGGTGGCGTGCTACGAAATTGCGGCTCGAGGGATTTAAATGTATGACGATTGCAGGTACGTACTTGTAAAGATATAAAAATGACGTTAAGAGGATGACCTGATAAGTCTGGTAAAAAAGCCAGAAAAATGTGAATCTTCAGGTTTTGGCGGCGCAAAGGCTGCACACCCGGAACTTAATGGAAAAGCCAGAAAAAATGTTTGGTAAAAAACTCACGTCAGTTCTCGACATAGTCTCCTTTGTGGGATATACATTGGTCCAGCTATCCTCCAGCCTTTTCAGCCCATCGGAAAAATAGCTTCTGTCAAACTCCGCAAAATACTAGTTGGCTGCAACTATCACTTCATTTGATGAAAATTTCTTCCCATCCGGTCACAGTTTCAAATTATGGAGCAGGAAGACGTCACTTGGAGCTAAATCCAGTGAATAGGCTGGATGAAGAACAGATTCAAAGCCCAGTTCATGCACTTTCGCCATTGTTATCGCTGATGTGTGGCATGCTGCATTATCCTGACGAAAGAACCCTTTTTGGCGTGTCAACCTTGGTCACTTTTCAGCCAACGCAAGTTTCATACGATCCAGCGATGAAGCAGGATAGGGACCATTTACGGTTTCGCCTTTTCTCAAGTAATGTGTGAGGATTATTCTTCGGGAATAAAAAAAAGTGGCTGTTACCTTAGTAGCTGACAAAGTGGTCTACGCCTTGTTAGGCGACCTTTCACTATGCGTTATACTTTATTTTGACTCGGGTGTGTAATGACGGATCAAGGTTTCATCAACAGTCACAAAACGGCACAAAAAGTTTTGCGGATTGCGAGTAAACATTGCCAGGCATGTTGTGCCGGATGCCCTTTCGGTTGTCTGTGAGCAATCGCTGCACCGACCCCGCACACAGCTGCTTCCGCGCAGGACAGCTGGACATAATGCACTCGCACACCTGAGCTGTCCACGGTCTCAGCAAGCTGTCGAATTTCTATTCGGCTATCTTCCATTAGCATATCATGGATCTTGTAAATAGTTTCCTTTGCGGCGATCCCAATTGGCCGGCCGGAAAGCGAATAGTATTGTCTGTCCGACCACTTTCAAATTCTTTAATCCAAAAGTAAATGGTCTTCAGTGATGGTACAGAGTTCACGTAAACTTCTTATAGCTCTGTTTGATTTGTTCAACAGTCCAACCCTTCACATGAAAAGGTTTAACTGCACGAAACTCGGTTTTCTCCATTTTCAGTCGCAGTCGACACACTGCCGATTCGAACGGCTGTACATTGTTGAAATACGATCCCTTGAATATTCAAGCTTACCAACCATTAAGGCGCAACAAAAATGTTCCACACTTTCATAACAATTTACCACACTTATCAAACCACCCTCATGCTTCATTTGTTCAAGGGGATATTTAAAACTTTTACTACCTCTCGCATAAAAAGATAATCGTAGAGGAGGATGCGTATCACAGCAGGTAGTCAGCTTCCGTCGGAACTTGTACGGTGAAATAATGGATAAAATCCACGGATGAGCCACGGCACGGAGGAAGGCGAATGACAGAAAAGGAAGTCTGTTGCATGTTCTCTATACATTGACCGAGAATCTGTGTGATTAGAACATGTCCTCTGACATTGTAATAACCGGAAGAAAGTGACGCAAGGATCTGTGGGACTGTCTCTTGTTTCTGCAGGCACGATAGCGTATGTATATGTAGTAATTAACGGGCAGCACGCTAGAAAGTAAGCGGCAAAAGTGCGTTTAACAAGTATCTCACGCCGAGTGCTTCATAATAAGCCCTGTCTTCGTCTCATGCGTGTCTTTAAGTGGCTTCATTTAAACTCGCACGGGAAAAACCAGTACAGTTTATTTTGTTTTGCAGAGATTAAATGTACATCAGTCACAGGCACCGCAAACAAGAAGTCGCGTGGGAGCTTCACTTCTTTTGGGCTAACGGTATGTTCCTTCGAATGCGCTCTACTCCCTTGATAGAACAGTTACCCAAGACTAAATCTTGTAAGCACCGATAGTTGAGAAGAAAGAATGAACTGGAAGTAGGGAAATTTTTACGTTCTCTGCATATTTTGTCGTTCCATTTCAAATGTTTCATTCTGTTAGCTGTAGTCAGTCTCTCTCCCGGTTACCTGAATCAGCTCAAAAAATTGTCGAATAGGTTGTTATCGTATATGAACGCATAATATATGTTCTACAATATGTCTCCTTCGAAACAACGCTGTGGCAGGGGCGATATTCCTTACATGCCAGAAGTACAAAATGTCTCTGATGAAATGTTAGCTCGGCGTATCTTCAGTAGAAGTTGGACGTAAAACTATTTTGAAA
This sequence comes from Schistocerca piceifrons, assembly GCF_021461385.2. NCBI lineage: Eukaryota > Metazoa > Arthropoda > Insecta > Orthoptera > Acrididae > Schistocerca > Schistocerca piceifrons. Next base: position 314,446,849 of record NC_060143.1, on the reverse strand, counting down.
CACTGTTGTCACATGCACGATGAGTATCATCATTCAGTAACGAATAAGTGTGTTGCCAAGTGAGAGCAGTGGCTAGAGTCTTGCGTTGGGATACTACAGTTGCAGACCCCGATGCACTTTATTTCCTATTTTTAAGGAGCTTGGTATGTTACCTGGTCGTTGTACAGCAACTGCAGCATGTTTTATACAAAACACGTGCAATTACACTCTTCAGAAAAAGTTTTGCATAGGCCTATTCCGTGTAGGTGTTGCCGTTGACTGTTGCTGTACAGGTGGGAAGTCATCGCTGACGTTGTTTGTAAACATACACGCAGTTGCCATAGCGTTACCTGCGTGTAGAATGCCGGGTTCAAATGACTGCAGAATTTAATTTCAGCGTGAAGCACCAGTAGGAAAGCATTACAGATGTCTGTGGAACAGTAATGAACAGCCATCATGCTACGGAGGATATTCGCGACCAATGATCGGGTCTGTATCACTATGTTACGCGCGGAAGCGTTACCAAGTAGGGAAGTTGATCATGTGCACTAGAGCCAAAGTGATGTGGTCAGACATGGAATCGGTTCCATTGACAGGTAGTGTTGAGGTCTTGAACCGCTCAGGCTGTCCACGTTCGACAGGTGCACAGGGTAAGATATCTAAGACTTCTGAGCCAAAGGAACCGTCGGCTGAATGCTCCAGAATTTAATTCGGCGTTGGAAGAGACTACACGTCGTCATGTATCGCTGCGAACTGTGAGGAGACGACTGCATGATGCGAATCTGCATTCTCTACGACCTGGAAAGCACAAAGTCTTTCACCACACCACCATGGACTCCGTTACAGATCAAGAAATTACGCAGAATGGGCGCCCAGGATTATTTTCGGGCTTTGTTTGCGGTCGAAAACGGATCTGATAGTCGGAGATACCGTGTTTGGAGACAACCAGTCAATGTCGAACGCCCCCAATGTGTCCCACAGGTACAAACAAGTATGTGGTGGAAGTGATGTTCTGGTGCGGCATTACATGGGGCCATTGTACATTTCTTGTAGTTGTTGACAATATCACTGTTCTACAGTGCAGGGGCGATATTCTGCGTCCAATAGTGGGACGATATCGCCAACATTTTGCTGTTAATTTCATCTTGATGGATGGCAACTCGTATTCTCATGGTGCTGTTCCCGTGAACGCGTTCCTTCAGCACGCTAAGACTTGAGTGATCCGCCTGTTCCTCAGACATGAGCCTAATGCAATATGTGTGGAATCGTTTGAAACGAGCTGTTTTTGGAAGTTGACAACTACTGCGTACTCTGTGCGACGTACGCACAATCGCTATCGAAGAGCAGGCAAACTTCTACCAGTGCTGGCTATGGTCTCATCGATGTTACGCCACGGCGGATTGAAGCCTGCACCCGTGCAAGGGGACCATCCACCATATAATGACGTTGTTCAGCAGTCCTGTGGGAAAAAAAACCAGGGGGAACAGACGGTTTTCTCTATGCCATCAGTTCCGAAATAAAGATGCGATGCAAAACTTTTGTTGATGTATGTATTTAGTACGAACACAAACTGTTACCTTTTCTGATACGCCTTTTTTAAAAGAAAGCAACGTTGACAGTTGATCGAAAAGCATGGAGTGCAACAGAACAGTATTAATAATTGCACATGTTTTGTATAATATCTGCTGTACGAAGTGCATTCAAGTTCTAAGGCCTCCGATTTTTTTTTCTCCGGACTGGAAAGAGATAGAAACATGCATATTGTTTTAAAATGAGGCCACATTCATTGTCAATACATCCCAGAGATGGTAGCACCGTATGGCAGATGAAATTTTACCGCCAGCGGCGAGAATGAGCACTGTTTTAAATACTTAAAATGGCGACGTTTTCCTTACTTGAACAGCGTGCAATCATTCGTTTTCTGAATTTGCGTGGTGTGAAACCAATTGAAATTCATCGACAGTTGGAGACATGTGGTGATGGAGTTATGGATGTGTCGAAAGTGCATTCGTGGGTGCGACAGTTTAATGAAGGCAGAACATCGTGTGACAACAAACCGAAACAACCTCGGGCTCGCACAAGCCGGTCTGACGACATGATCGAGAATTGTTTTGGGCATCGCCGAATGACTGTTGAACAGATCGCCTCCAGAGTTGGCATTTCTGTGGGTTCTGTGCACACAATCCTGCATGGCGACCTGAAAATGCAAAAAGTGTCATCCAGGTGGGTGCCACGAATGCTGACGGACGACCACATGGCTGCCCATTTGGCACGTTGCCTAGCAATGTTGACTCGCAACGACAGCATGAATGGGACTTCCTTTTCACCGTTTGTGACAATGGATGAGACGTGGATGCCATTTTTGAATCCAGAAACAAAGCGCCAGTCAGCTCAATGGAAGCACACAGATTCACCGCCACCAAAAAAATTTCGGGTAACAGCCAGTGCTGAAAAAATGGTGTCCATGTTCTAGGACAGCGAGGGCGTAATCCTTACCCATTGCGTTCCAAAGGGCACTACGGCAACAGGTGCATCCTACGAAAATGTTTTGAAGAACAAATTCCTTCCTGCACTGCAACAAAAACGTCCGGGAAGGTCTGCACGTGTGCTGTTTCACCAAGACAACGCACCCGCACATCGAGCTAACGTTACGCAACAGTTTCTTCGTGATAACAACTTTGAAGTGATTCCTCATGCTCCCTATTCACCTGACCTGGCTCCTAGTGACTTTTGGCTTATTCCAACAATGAAAGACACTCTCCGTGGCCGCACATGCACCAGCCGTGCCGCTATTGCCTCAGCGATTTTCCAGTGGTCAAAACAGACTATTAAAGAAGCCTTCGCCGCTGCCATGGGATCATGGCGTCAGCGTTGTGAAAAATGTGTACGTCTGCAGGGCGATTACGTCGAGAAGTAACGCCAGTTTCATCGATTTCGGGTGAGTAGTTAATCAGAAAAAAAATCTGAGGCCTTAGAACGTGAATGCACCTCGTATAACAATTAAGAAGCCAGACACTATCACGCAAGCCAAAATTAGAAAATTAAACAAAATGCACCTCGACCCTGAATCGAAATAGAGTATTCTAACGCTAATCTGTGTCTGCGAAACACTGTGTGGGGAAATATGCCTAAAAATTGTTAATAGAATATGCTTCTCCTGCATCTGTAGAGTAGAAATTGCAAACTAACTCATATTAACTGTTGTTGTCGTCGTCGTTGTTGTTGTTGTTGTTGTAGTCTTCAGTCCTGAGACTGGTTTGATGCAGCTCTCCATGCTACTCTATCCTGTGCAAGCTGCTTCATCTCCCAGTACCTACTGCAACCTTTATCCTTCTGAATCTGTTTAGTGTATGCATCTCTTGGTCTCCCTCTACGATTTTTACGCTCCACGCTGCCATCCAATACTAAATTGGTGATCCCTTGATGCCCCAGAACTTGTCCTACCAACCGATCCCTTCTTCTAGTCAAGTTGTGCCACAAGCTCCTCTTCTCCCCAATTCTATTCAATATCTCCTCATTAGTTATGTGATCTACCCATCAAATCTTCAGCATTCTTCTGTAGCACCACATTTCAAAAGCTTCTATCCTCTTCTTGTCCATACTAGTTATCGTCCATGTTTCACTTCCAGACATGGCTACACTCCATACAAATACTTTCAGAAACGACTTCCTGACACTTAAATCTATACTCAATGTTAACAAATTTCTCTTCTTCAGAAACGCTTTCCTTGCCATTGCCAGTCTACATTTGATATCTTCTCTACTTCAACCATCATCAGTTATTTTGCTCCCCAAACAGCAAATCTCCTTAACTACTTTGTCTCATTTCCTAATCTAATTCCCTCAGCATCACCCGACTTAATTCGACTACATTCCATTATCTTCGTTTTGCTTTTGTTGACGTTCATTTTGTACCCTACTTTCAAGACACTGTCCATTCCGTTCAACTGCTCTTCCAAGTCCTTTGATGTCTCTGACAGAATTAGAATGTCATCGGCGAACCTCAAAGTTTTTATTTCTTCTCCATGGATTATAATACCTACTCCGAATTTTTCTTTTGTTTCCTTCGCTGCTTGCTCAATATACAGATTGAATAACATCGGGGAGAGACTACAACCCTGTCTCACTCCCTTCCCAACCACTGCTTCCCTTTCATACCCCTCGACTCTTATAACTGCCATCTGGTTTCTGTACAAATTGTAAATAGCCTTTTGCTCCCTGTATTTTACCCCCGCCAACATCAGAATTTGAAAGAGAGTATTCCAGTCAACATTGTCAAAAGCTTTCTCCAAGTCTACAAGTGCTAGAAATGTAGGTTTGCCTTTCCTTAATCTAGCTTCTAAGATAAGTCGTAGGGTCAGTATTGCCTCACGTGTTCCAATATTTCTACGGAATCCAAACCGGTCTTCCCCGAGGTCGGCTTCTACCAGTTTTTCCATTTGTCTGTAAAGAATTCGCGTTAGTATTTTGCATCCGTGACTTACTAAACTGATTGTTCGGTAATTTTCACATCTGTCAGAACCTGCTTTCTTTGGGATTGGAATTATTATATTCTTCTTGAAGTCTGAGGGTATTTCGCCTGTCCCATACATCTTGCTCACCAGATTGTAGAGTTTTGTATAACGCTGAATGACGAAATAGTTTCAGGATTTCACGATAAAAGAGTCTGCACACACTTGCTACTATTCAGTATCCATTAATGTTTTTTCAAACCGCCGCTGAATTGAATACGCCTGTGTGCCGCAGCAGAATTTAAGAGCAATTTGTGAAGATCAGTTTTACTAGCGGGGACAGAGGCTTCCCGCCCCCCCCCCCCCCCCCTCTCTCTCTCTCTCTCTCTCTCTCTCTCTCTCTCTCTCTCTCCAAATGTGTATGCAAGTATAGGTGACACCCATTTTCGTGAGAGATTATTGAAGAGTGTGGTTTGGAAACAAGTTCCGTAAACTTCATTTGAAGGGCGTCGCAAGGTGGTCACCAAAAGCGAGACGCGAGCGTTCCGCAACGTACGGACGTGCCGTGCCGTAATGCTAAAGCGTGCGCCGTCAGCGCATCGCAGCCCACTGCCCGTCTTGTTTTCCTAGCGCCGCCGCTACCGAGAACTTAATGGCGCTTTCGTAAAGCTATCCCCCAACTTAATGAACACAGACGACTACCAAACAGCTCGGTATCGTGTGCGTATTTGTTCACTTCTTGTGTGTCTTACACTATATTTCTCGTGGTTCTTTGTTTACTATGCTGGCCATCATGCCTCGCGAAAAAGGCAGTGACATAAAAATCTTGTCTGCATGGTGTTTCGTAACGTGTGTTTAAGACATAGTCGGTTGCGGGTTAAGGGACTAAGCAGTGTTAAATTTTGCTGCATGTGAAAATATGTAGCAGCGAGATCGGTACTCCTGGATACAACCCAACATCAGTGACATCTGATACAGAGGACAAATTTATACATATAAATGTATAAAAGATATTTTTTATACGTTACAGCAGAACTATAGGATTACATACATAGTGTGCGCGTCTCTATAAAATGATCAGTCTGTCAAGTATGAAATATTTGTAATGTTAAAATTGACTTTGCCCTGACCACTAATGTTTCCAGCCGGTCGTTGTGGCCGAGCGGTTCGAGGCGCATTTGGGAATACATTTTATGAGAGTCTTACGACACTGCACGTGAGGCAGGCCTCCTACGATAGGCTTTGCCTGAAACAACTTTAGCTTCTAAAAGGGAGATGAGAGCTTATGGTGGATAAGGTGAGTAAAGACAGTGTTACCGTGTTGAACTGTGCTAACTCTACAGGATACCACTAAATACACTTCTGTTTATAGGAAAATGGAAAAACCCCCACGCTTTCAAAAATGTTAAACTTCCCATATTTTACAAGAATCAACCAAAGGTTTGGATGGCCGGCCGGAGTGGCCGAGCGGTTCTAGTCACTTCAGTCTGGAACCGCGCGACCGCTACGGTCGCAGGTTCGAATCCTGCCTCGGGCATGGATGTGTGTGATGTCCTTAGGTTAGTTAGGTTTAAGTAGTTCTAAGTTCTAGGGGACTGATGACCTCAGAAGTTAAGTCCCATAGTGCTCAGAGCCATTCGAACCATTTGAACTAATCTTTCCACCCTGTGACAGTAATATCTTTGTCTATAATAGCTATACGTTGTATACATGACAACCTGTTCACCACAGAGATAAGGCAAATGACGGTCCCTATCGTGATCAGACATGATTATAATTAGGTTGTAAATATCACAGGGTTTTGTGTTTCCTACATCCACACTATTTTAACATCATAAACATTTCATACTTAACACAGTTGTCATTTCATACAGATGCAGACAACATGTAAGGTCAGTGATGGCGGGCTGTATGCCTGAATTGTGGTCTGAAAATTAAAAAGTTTTACATGCAGCTCACGGCGTACATCAAGATGTGCTTAGGCGAGATGCAACAATCGTGTAATTGGCGTCCTTCGATACTCAAATGATGAGCATTTCTTCGGTAAGCTGAAGAGTGAGGAAGTCCCCACTCCCTGCGTCCAGCTACATCAGAAGGAGCACGTATAGGCTCCTTCCCAAGGTCGCATCAGCCCTTCTGCAGTACTCTCTTCAAGTCACTGGCGACGCAGTGCTCAGACACGGATGGGAGTGTTTATTTCTATGAAATGTGTTACCACAATACGGAATACGGAATTTAGTGACTATATACCCATCGCGAGAAACACAGATGGTCTCCGTAAACCACCGCACAGTACAATGCAGTGCTAGAGGGAAGCTGATTCTTAATCATCTTGTACGGCAGGTAAAGCCTTCTTCCGGAAAAGGCAGGTTGCCTCATCACAAGCTGAAGCGTTTCCTTTTATTTTTATCTAATTACCTGATGTCTGTAAATGTCGATTATGAAAGGTGGATAACGTACAACGAAATATATCTAATAAAACGTAGCTATTTATAAACCATTGAACACTTCGGTAAACCCAATGAATATTTACATTTGGACAATTTCCCCCAGCTGTAACATACGTTAAGGCAACGTCGCTGAGAAAAAAGGTAGATTATTCCCCTTCTCTTCGCACATCCATTTTTCTCGTTCGTTCATGGTAGCTTGTACAGAACAGATGTAAGCGGAGTTCAATTTTGATGGCTTAATGATTATCTACTTCACATTAATTAGTGGACTTCATTATTTTACAAGGACAACCATCCTGTCTCCATGTTATTTACTCAGTCTGTATTGCATTTTAAATACTATTCAGTGGAAAAATTAGGAGAGGCTGGTGGCAGATTGTGGGGAGGCGGACGACTGGACACTCCACGCATTCCGTTATCTGCTTCACAATAGAAACCCAGAACCCCCATGCGATACTCAATCCGATAATTTCCCTTCATGTACGTAACATTTTATTGCGAGAACAGCATGGGTCTGATCGGTTACCGCTTTCGAACATTGACACCGGCCAACTTGCTCATCGGCATGATGCAGTCCTAATTACAAGAGAAAGCATTCTGATGGACTATAGTAATATCTGAACAGATTGTTGGTAAGCAATTTGGGTTGCCTCTACGTCCCGACCGACTGACATACGCAAAATTACGCATATTATTAACTGTCAATTAATGAGGCCCCCTCCTCTCAGCCCTCCACCCCGTTGAATTTTTTAACACCGAGACACAGGAGGGAAAGCGACAGTCACAACGCGCTGCTAACTCTTCAGTTTACAGCCTGACTGTAGGAGTAACGCCATGTGAATTCTGTATGCAAAGAAAGATTACGCGACGGGTTTCCCATTAAAAGTAGTTTTAAATTTTGGTTGTACGTGGGAACAGTGTTACGCACCGTGTAGGGGGTAAAAAACATCACCCATCAGGTGTCTGAATGCGACTGCAGCACGACTTTGGCATATGGAGACGGCGTTCAATTTCGCCTTTATATTGTTGTCAGCGTTGGTCTGCATCTCATGACCGTAGTCTATGGAGTCGATGGGTTCAGGAGGACCGAACTCGACGTCATTTAGAACCTGGGTGACCAAAGCGACTTGCGCCCTAGAGGACAGATAAATACACTGCCCAGTCACATTCTGACCACCTGTCAAAAGCCTCAGTAATCGCCTTTCGCAGCGTGGACGTGCGACATATGCAGTATTAATGTCAACGAGGTTCTGGAAGGTACCAACAGCAGTGTGGAGCCATGCCGACTCCTGTGTCGTGGTCAGTTGCACTAGGTTTATCGGTTGAGGATCCATGGCGCAAACAGGCCGATCGAAGCTGTCCCACAGATCATCGATAGGGTTTAAATCCAAAGAGTCCGATGACCGGGGAATAAGGTAAACTATTCCTGGTGCATCATGGATGCATGAACCAGACGCCTGCTGCGAAGGCTTATAAGCAGGAACGTTCGCTGAATGGTCATTGAGGAGACACCGTTGGTAGCCTCTTGGTTCAGCTGCTCAGCAGTTGCACGTCTATTCGCCTGTACACATCCCGCAGCCGTCGTTCACCAGTCACCTATGGCCCGTGGTGCACCATAGATGCTCTGTGCCAGTGTTGAATAGCCCCCATTTTGCCGTGCAAGGCATACTTTACCCACAGCGGTACGTGAACTTTTTACAAATACAGCCGTTTCGGAAATGCTTTCACGCTTGGCACGAAAGCCAGTGGCCATTCCCTTCTGGATGTAAGATAAATTGCTTCATTTCCGTATAACGACATTGACTGCACTGTTTTCCACGTCGTCCTGAAATGCTTTATATTTCCTTACATTGCTAGTTCCGCCACTTGCGGTCAGCGGTTGTTGATCGTTGACGTCGAACATAGCCTGTGGTCACATTAATTTAACTGGACTGTGTATCTGCCGGTACGTAACGAACTTACATCATGTTCATACGCGAAATTGTTTGGAGTACGTGGTAATTGCGTGGCTTTTATTGGTACAGTACGTCTACTTTTACTGTGTCTTCCGCTTCTTTGAAATTTTTCTTTAAAATACAAGAACAATCCACAACAGGCGATTTGTTAGTCGTAAAGTAAATAAGACAGATGACGAATGTGATTAGTCGTAATGACTTGGTGATGCATAATGCGGTGATTATTTCAGGGTGGGTTGTGTCGCTAAGTGAATGTCAGACTTCAAATCAATTAGATTCGGAGTTCAATTTCTACCACTTATCGCTTGTATCACTTACCTGAATGATTGGTATGTATTAAAAATGCCAGTGTGTGCCATGATGTCACGTGCCCTTTAACTGACTGTCAGTTCATAGGTCAGAGGAAGGTCACGGCGCACAACTTCGTCAATGACAGCTTTACCTTACTAACGCAGGAAGTGTTACTCGTTGTTCCAGCACCAGGTTAATAATCCAAACTGATGTTCATTTTGCCGGCCGCTGTGGCCGAGCGGTTCTAGGCGCTTCAGTCCGGAACCGCGCTGCTGCTGCGGTCGCAGGTTCGAATCCTGCCTCGGGCATGGATGTGTGTGATGTCCTTAGGTTAGTTAGCTTCAAGTAGTTCTAAGTCTAGGGGACTGATGACATCAGATGTTAAATCCCATAGTGCTTAGAGCCAATTGAACCATTTTTGATGATTTTTTTTTTCTCTTGTAAGATTTTCCTCACCTTTTCTATCTCTGTAAAATCTGTGCGTAAGTGGTGAAGGACACACAGTCCATTGGTCTGGGTTCCTTCTTAAAATGCAACCCCTACCATACAGCTGGATGATACGGTTGTCAGGCCTAGTTAGTCAAGGGCATCGTGTCCATATACCCGATAATGAACAGTGGTGTTCGAGCGAACTTCTTCCTAGGCTCAGAAAGTGAATCGTAACTGAGGAAAGAGGCAAACTGGTAGAGGCAGTGACAGCCGTCACTGTAATGAACTCACTGATGGGAGTGTTTGGAATATTGCAGACAGTATGCGGCGCTGATGATAGTAATTTTCGCTGTTTCGCACCATCCCATCTTAATTGTCTCGACGAAGAAATATTCCACTGCGGCGTATCTCCTGTCAATTCGTTAGCGGAAACATCGGATGCTTTGTGCCGGCGCTAAGACGGCAGGATTTCCGCTCCGCGACTCGCCAAAAGTAAACTGATACGTATCTTCCAGCAGTAGCAGGAGATGACTGAAGCTCGCTATTTCAAGGTTTATGAAAGTTCAAGGACCGGCGGGAAGCAAGGGCAGTATTCAAGGTGCAGTGAAGACGTAGCAACGTGCAGCGAGCGAAGTAATTACCCTGGGACTCTTTGTTTGTCTGACATTGTCGTTACGCCTGCGAGCCCGTGACGGCTTCTTATTTTCGTCTCAAGGAAAGAGCAGCGTTTCGTATGGGGTTGTTTAAAACACTTCTGTGACGGCCTTCATGTGCTTCCCTTGCCGACCACGTAACGTGCTCTGTGTTCACCACCACCATATCTTCTCCTGTATTTCTTGCCCTTTTCCCACTGAGGAGGAGCTGAGTGTTTCATACAATGTAGGCTTCCACGCCAGCCGGTGTTTACTTCATCGAAATCTACCAGGTTGAAGGGCCATGAGCGGTGTATAAAACTGCAAGGTGCCCACATGAAAGCTCAAATGTATTTTTAAAAAATGAGGCATTAATTCTTGCGCCAAGTTTTGTTCAAAAAATTTAATACACTTCTCCGTGGGCTCCTTCCGACACCAGTGAAATGTCAAGCGATAGTATTTCTCAACCCATGTGCGTACAAGCATGCCTTACGTGATGGAGGCTGTTTCATCCACAGGTTCTTCTTCAGGGATCGTCAAGGTCTTGTCGCCAGCTGATAAATTTTTCTCCTGCATTTCCATTACTGCATCACGATTCAGGTATGGAGGTGGCTTAGCTGACCAGTCTTGGCATGAAACAAGAGGCCACATACATACCTAATAGAGGGTGGAGGGTGTGTCTGAGCCTGGCGAAGTTCGCATATCTGACATTTTAAATTTTCCTGCTTCGAACGTTCCTGCTCAAAATAAGACTTCAGGTGGAGCAGTTGTGCGCCAGTGTTCATCTTCTGTTGCGGCGCGCCAGTTATTCGAATCAATGTTTAGACTCTTTAGATTCTTCTTGAATTAGTGAATACAGCGTTTCACAAGAATACCACGGATTCTTCTACCTGTAGTCACTTTACTACCCGAAATTTGTTGAAGTCCGTTGGTTCTCATCCGCGGGATACGTCCAATCCATCTGAGTTGGTCACCAGTAGCGATGGTTTCTATACTATACATATTTGCCTTCTAAAGAACATTAGTGTGTGATACAAAGTCGTCCCATTTCATGTTCATAAAATATCTAAGTTTCTGTTGGTTGAAGCGTTCTAGTTCCTTAAAATTACGGTGATACAGCGTCCAAGTTTCGCAACCACAGAGCAAGGTAGTAGCAAAAAGGTCACGTAGAGGAAAGGCATACACACTGTCGTTCACATAACCCCATCGGAAGAAATTCATAGGGGTTGGGTCCAGACATCACGGTAACCCCGTCGTTGGTCCATCATGTCATGTCCACCTTAGTGGAAATGTCCGGTCCAGGAAGTCACGAGCATACTCGTACAAGCCCAGTGCTGTCGTGCACCATCCTTCTGGAAGACCACATTGGGCTGAAGGCGAAATCTGAGAGTTTTCAGTATTCCAGATGCGAGTGTTATGCCGATTAACCTTCCCACATGTGTGGAGGGTTGCTTCGTCATGGAAAACGCCTTTTCCTAGATGGTAGGGGTCCTGTCCCATCCCGTCCAACGTCTCAAAAGCAAATTCGTGACGAAGCTGCAAGTCGCTTTGCTTCAATTCCCGCACAATTGGAACTTTGTAAGGGTGCAAGCTAAGTCGTTCATAGCAACTTGTTAACTGCTCAGCCGAGGACGTTTGGCTCTCGTGATGGTGGCGAGCTGGAAGCTCTCTCTGACCACATCCATCACTTCAGCAGATGTACATTATCTGCTAGAACCTGAAAGTCTCTCGAAACCCCCATTGGTTAGGAACTTGGCATACCAAGCCTTAAGCCGGCTGGGGTGGCCGAGCGGCTCTAGGTGCTTCAGTCCGGAACCGCGCGACTACTACGGTCGCAGGTTCGAATCCTGCCTCGGGCATGGATGTGTGTGATGTCCTTAGATTAGTTAGGTTTAAGTAGTTCTAAGTTCTAGGGGACTGATGATCTCAGATCTTCGTTGATCCATTATGGACCGTGGGACAACGGCTGGCATGTATGTCTTGATGCAATAATTTACCAACAGCGATTTTATGACTATGACGTGTGGGGCCTGAAGATGGCATCAATGTAATGCCGAAACTGGTAGCACATAAGAAGTTTATAAAATAAATTTCTACAATACATACAGCTGTTGGTAAATTATTGCATCAAGAAAGAGATGACTTCAGATGTTAAGTCCCATAGTACTAAGAGCCATTTGAATCAAGTCTTAATCTTCTTAATGTCTGGTGGCTCCCTTGGAAATCCAAGTCGCAAATTATTTGGACAACAAACGTTCAACTGTACAAACGTTGAAGTATCCAACTTCCGTTAAACTTACAGATTGAGGAGTATGTAATGTACCTTTCCATTCTGGCAGATAAAAGTAAGAGAAATATTTAAATCTCGCTGATTTATGCAATGCATGAGTAAGGGTTTGCGAGACAAACCACAAATGTCATGGCGCGATGTGTTTAATAATGTGACACATTGCAAAGTACAACCAAATTTGCTATTATACTGAATTCCTCTCATTAAATACTATTCCATCGCTCATGTTGATCTTTTGATGTATCTGTGGTTTTTGATCACCAGTATTGTTGGAAGGCCTGGCCGTGAAAGTAGTATGTGGACTTCCACGTCAGAAATGCCAACGAATATCAATTCGGAATTCATAAAAATAAATCTGTAGATTCGTCTTCTTGGGATTACAATGCTTAAACGACGCGGTGCGATAAGCAGTCGGTCGTCCTGCCTTCTAACAATGTGTTCACAATTTCCTGATAAATCTCCTGGAATACATGAAATCATCAGAATAAAATTAATGTGTTGGTGATAGGTTTCTACAATGAATGCTGAAATCAGAAACTATTATTACACAATGATCCAGCTATTATCCACAGAGGACAAGACGTATCTTCTAATGAGGAGAAGACAGAACAAAGCGTAAGCAGCCATAAGAGGAATTCCTCGCTTCCTAAAGCGTTGTTTGATAAAAAAAAATGGAGGTTGCTTGTTATGCCTTAAGCATACTATTTGTGAGTTCTAATCAACATCGATATTTCAGTCTTCGATATAACATTTACATTTTGCGACATAAAAGTTCTTACAGGATGATGGTTTCGTCGTACAAATAATACAACTTCAGCAGAACACGTTTCAGCCAGTATTCTATATACATAACACTATTCCCTGACTTTTTGCCTTCAACTGCGGGAAACACCTTCGGAGGTAAAACAGCAACGTCAACAAGGGTTTGAGGAGCCCCCGAATGTATAGAGCTTGTAGTGGGCACCATCATTCGACATGTGACGCCGCATGCATGATTATAACTCTGGTTGGCAACACAGTTCTCGACTAAAAGTAATCGATCATCGTTCTAGTGGCTCAATGTCGGCATTCATATTTAACTGAACTTGATTCCCTCGCTCGAATTTCAAGAAGAAAATGTTAGTATCGTAGGCTATTAGATCGAGCACTCCGTTCGGGTAGAGAACGCCAGCACTTGAGAGGAACAACGGTCGCTAAAGGAAAGTTTTCCTTCATTTTATAAGATTGTGGCTGAAGTAAACAGTTGAACCTACCTGTACATCCACGAAGAAACTAAAAGAATGGCGAAAGATATGTGGCATCCACTACCGACACCTGAGGTCCAGAAAAAATTCTGTAGTTGAGGGCACGTGTGCATTGGAACACCAAAGAGGTTTTACAGCAGTTCAGCAGAACACAGAATGAACTGCTGCCTGGGACAGGAATGATAAATCGCCGTAGCCGAATATGCTGTTAGATGTAAACCACTAAATACTATTGTGTGAGACTGGCAAGGATAAAGCATTATCACGCCCGCATTTATTTACGGCTACAAGTTACGACAATTATGTCTTTGTAACTAAATGAAAGACAGTTTGTTTTTTGACATAAACAAACTGGATTGTGAAGCAACTAAGGAATGGCGGAAAACGAAAAATGAAAATATATCGAAGTTCACGTAACTTCAACTTCTAATAGCGTTGCCGACTTACCAACAAGGGGGGAAATCTCTTCGTTATTGGATTCAGGTGCTCGCTGTATGCGAACGAAATCTTAAGACTACATCAAATTTTCATGTATTCCAAATTGTAACTCTCTCAACGCTACTCTCGCGCGTCAGGCGCTGAGCTGTCGTCATTTTGGTTTCATTACAGGAGCGGATAGCTGCTTTTGTCGTTTACCTATTATGATGTTTCTTGATCAGCTTTCGTATGACGTTGTAAATTAAGTTGTAAGCTTTTTCCACCTCGATTACCAAGCAAGCCTACTGATGTTTGGAGGAAGAAGAAAAGTGGATAGCAAGCGAGCAAGGCCACTTGAAGGGTGCAGCAGGAAAAGTTGTGTGTACTGAAGTGCATGCACGAGTAAGTAATAAGGCAGTTGGAGAAAAATATGGAAACACCAAAGACACAACACATTACTATGCCTCATACGGTGTGAGAAATCCGTTGGCATTAGAGACTGCCCCCTGTCGTCTCTGAATGTATAAATACAGGTCCTTCATGTGATACATGAGTTTCTCCTGGTGTATACAACTTTCAAATAACTTCCGGGAATTCAGCCAGGTATCACTTTCAGCGACCGCCGATATTTTGGCGGGAGAACACTCAGCCATTTTCAAGGCAAACTGCAACGGACAGGCGGCGTACATGCAAATTTAAAACCTCGGTTCTCGGACTGAAGCAGGAAAGATAACACACACACTGAACACTAGTGCCACCAAAGATGACCAGAGTCAGAGCTATCGATAGTGACTACGAATTCGCAAGTGAGGTAGCATTGAGTCTGTCCCTCTGTTTTTTGACAAGGGAGAGAGCCGGATTCCAAACAGAGTTTAAACAGAAGCCTCCCTGATACACCCGCCTTACGCAGACCAAGATCATCCTTAACGGAACTATGGGTTCCGTGAAGGATGATCTTGGTCTGCGTAAGGCGGGTCTATATCGTATTCCTTGTAACTGCGGCATGGCATATATTGGTCAAGCTATCAGGACCGTGGAGGACCGATGTACTGAGCATAAACGGCACACACGATTACAGCAGCCAAGTAGATCTGCTATTGCCGAACATTGCTTGGATACTGGTCACCCCATGTTATTATGTAACACGAAGATATTGGCATGCGCGTCGAGCTATTGGGACAGTGTTATTAAGAAGGCAATTGGGATTAAATTAGCGAGCAACCTCGTTAACTGGAATGGAGGTTTCTGTTTAAACTCTGTTTGGGATCCGGCTCTCTCCCTTGTCAAAAAACAGAGGGACAGACTCAATGCTACCTCACTTGCGAATTCGTAGTCACTATCGATAGCTCTGACTCTGGTCATCTTTGGTGGCACTAGTGTTCAGTGTGTGTGTGTGTTATCTTTCCTGCTTCAGTCCGAGAACCGAGGTTTTAAATTTGCATGTACGCCGCCTGTCCGTTGCAGTTTGCCTTGAAAATGGTGGCGTGTTCTCCCGCCGAAATATCGGCGGTCGCTGAAAGTGTTACCTGGCTGAATTCCCGGAAGTTACTTGAAAGGTCGTTCATGGTTTTCAGGAAAATCTTACACCATTTTTCCCGCAAAATAGTGGCAAGTTCAGGTAATGATGATGGAAATGGATAGGGATCACGCGCTGTTCTCTCTAATACAGACAGCAAAGGCTCGACGATATTGAGGTATGGTAACTATGGTAATCAGGACAGATGCGACGATCCATCTTCGTGCTCGCAAAACCAGGACTGGGTGATGCGAGGTGTGTGAATGGGGGTCCTGTCATCTTAGAATACAGCATCACCTTTGGGAACATGGTACTATGGTATGGACAAGATCAGCGAAGATGGTCATATAATACTTCGCAGTAATACTACCTTCTAGAGAACTATGGCGCCCGTGTTACATCACGATATGGCTGTCCATATCGTCACCGAACCCTTGCTATATATATATCTTGGGATATAATCTTGACCAGAAGTCGGAAACAGTGTGAAACAAGATTCATCTGACCATATGACTTTCTTTGCTCGACAGTCCAAATTTGATGGGTTCAGCACCACGTTTTCCTGTCCCTGAACATTTGGATAACTGATTTTGGAATTCCAGTTCTCCCTGCAATTCGGGAGCTCCCTTAGTGTTATTTTGATGCTCACAAACATTTCGGCTCCCTTGGTTACGGAAGCACACACTACATGAGCACCAACAATCTGCCCACGTCCGACTTCACTTTGCTCCAGATGCTGCTCTTGTAACTATGCAGAGCACTGTTATGACAACGGCTGATACTTGAAACGTATTGAGGACATCGCACAGTTGCTCTACGTGGTCAAATACAGCACCACAACGTGCAGGTTTGACTAGCATCTGCATTTACGTTAAAGATTTATTTCTCGCGGTGTTTTTGTGTCCAGTTCCTGTACTATCAGTTGGAAACCTATACAGTGTGCATCTAGTGGCTACAGATCTAATGGACACGCGAAAAGAATGGAAAAATTAAAGTAATAAATTACAAAGATGTATTTGTAAATAGTTCATTTAAATTTGCTGCTGAGGAACTAAAGAGAAAGCACACGTTTCTAATATATATGGAAATTGGATATACGTCTTAACCTCTTCCTCCCCCTGTCGCTGTTCATCTCCTCCTCCCCGCATTCCTTGCCCACCTCCTCCTTTCCCCCTCCCCTCCCTTTACCCATAACTTCCTCCCTCCTTTCTGTGTTCATCCTCTCCTTCCCCTATGTCCCTTCCCCCTACGTCCATCACTCAATCTGAGGGTGGGCGTGTGGCCTTCTCTCTCAGGCCTTCATCCTAACCCCATTTTAACTCTTCCTCGCTCCCTCTGGTGCTGCTGTTCGACTTCGTGTTCGTCTTTTCACCATCCGTGTTTCTCTTGCCTTGCGTTTTTAGGTTGGAGATCCGCAAACGATGGCGGTTCGCGCATGTCGAGGCATGGACGGGGATTGCATTGTTGACGATTCCAAGCCACACATGCGGTATGCGCATGCGCTTGTTTTCCGCCTGAAGAAAGCGTATGTTCTGCGAATTAAGACTCTCGCTTGCTTATGCAGAATTTATCACTTACCCCCACAATCAGCGAAGACGACAAGCAACAAATGGAATCGAAATTCACTAAACAACTCCCTACGATCACGTTTAATGCTCACGTTAGCCACGGCATTCACAGCAGAGCTCTCTAAACACCATTGAACGCTCGTTGGCTGTCGGAGAATACGTAAGAGCGCAGGCCAAACCTAAACTCGACTCAAACTATAGTGTGTTGCAGAGCGGCTGTCTCATCCTTTTTTATTCTTGCGATCAGCCAGCCCAGGCTATCTGTTGTATTGTTTTAACGCCTTCTACTGCTTTTCCTATTTTAGTTAATGTCTTCGCTTTTGGCCTGCTTCTTTAGTTATCTGTTTCTGTGTGGTTACACAGTTCGTTCTACGCATTTTTTTCCTTTGCAGATTTTAGGCGATAGGATTCTTTTCGGGTACGCTTTAACCAAGCAGTTTAGTCCCTTTGCTTCCCAGAACAACCAACCAAACCGTACGTCCATCTCTTTTATGTCCATTTTCTCCCATTCCTCTGTGCATCTCATCATCCTCCTCCTCCTCCTCCTCCTCTCCTCCTCCCCCCCCTCCCCCCTTGATCTTCAGCCTTATTTATTGTTACTGCAAATTCTAATTCTGTAGAAACATTGTAGCCATCAGCCGATAAGCCAGAAATGCAGCTTTTCAGTTTTCAGTGAAAACCATTAATGAGGAAGAAGACATAACAGCACAGTCCTGTGAATACAGTTTATGTTCAAAAATATATGTAATGAGAGAGAATATGCATGGGAGAACCTTTTTTAATGATTTAAATGCCCTCCAGTCTTAGTTAAAACTGCCTGCGATAGAGTAAACCAAACAACCCATTTTTAGAGCAGAGAATATTCTTTCTTGTAGTCGGTGTTAACACAAAACTTGTACATTGTTTTAAAAAGGAAATAGTCCATGTTCATCTGAATGTTTAATAGTGTGTCGTTTGAGTTTTGAAGTAAATTGGTAAACTACGTTTCGTGATTTTTGGGAACAATGTTTCCCCATTAGATATTATACAGGGTGGTCCATTGATAGTGACCAGGCCAAATATCTCACAAAGTGGTCCAAATAAAACATTCATATTTCTCTACGTACTACACCAATATGTAATAAAAAATGGGGGTTCCTATTTAAAAACGCAGTTGATATCCATTTGACCTATGGTAGCGTCATCTAGCGGGCCAACCATAGCGCCATCTGGTTTCCCCCTCCAAGCTAGACAAGTTTCGTTCTTTGTACTTCTTTCGTTTGACGCTTATTTCGTGAGATATTTGGCCCGGTCACGATCAATGGAACACACACACGCACACGCACACGCACACGCACACGCACACGCACACGCACACACACACACACACACACACACACACACACACGTATTTGTTAAAATTTCACAGCAATCCACCGACTACTTTCAGTTTTGCTAGCACAATGAATCACATGCTGGGTTTTGATACATAAAGATGAAATAATCTTATTTTACAGAAAACTGATGCTTAATAACAATAAGAGCAACAAGCTTGGTAAAAACAAAATAAGCGTTCATCTGCAAAAATCGGATTTGGTCTTATCTACACAGTAAACATAAAATAAAGAACAACCGCCTTCAGTCACAACCGTGATTTTATTTCAATGCACTATACATTTCGAACCCTGTGCGCTCATGCTCAGATGCTTTGATAGTCTACATAGATTATTTTTCCAGATTTAAGTTAATTCTAGTTTTGGTTAGGTTACAGTGGTGTATTACAAGGTGGCTCGTTGTAAATGTAAGTTTACAAATCAAAACGTAATAGTCACGGAAAAACTGACAAATGGATAAAATTAAACAATAAATGTAGTTGAAGTAGGAAGTATGGAAGAATTCTATCAAATATTAACAATATTAATACTATAAACAGGTAATTTCTTTTGTATGGTAAAGACTGATACCGAGATGAACTGCATTTGGACTCGGTTGCTATTAATGAACTTACTACTAAAACCTTGCCAAGTTCTTCTTTACATCTTAAATTTCAACATTTCATTCGATCAACTTGTTAGCGGAAAGAATGGGGCCACTGGCCAACAGAGTGACATCGAAGTTTTCCACTCATAATATTTGACGTTAGGTACTGGAATAGTCCTAAACTTAATTGAGGACTAGTTCTTTTTCGTCTTCTGCGTTTCATCATACCACCTGCAGCAACTATACTTCCTGTACGGCAAACAATTTGCAATTGAGAAGCTCAACACGACCAATGGCGGCAGTTCAGCTACTTCTATGACGGCCTGGCCTCTATGCACCGAAGACCGGCTGTAGGAGATGGCTCGCTTCTTCCAGATGCAAGGCCTGTCCTGTGAAAGGGCACCTAAGAGTCGAAATTCAGGGTTTCCATAAATTACGTTAAGACTTACAAAACTGTGCTAGATAAAGATAGATCGTTTCCAACACGTGGTAATATAACCCATAAAGTTTGGTTTCCTCATTCATACACATCAGTGTGTGAATCCTTAGTGCTATGGATGATGTCTAGTGATAAATCCATTTTTCTCGAGGTATGGTTAAAGATGTCCACTGTGACATATCCAAAATGCGTTACGAATGTGTGCATTAAAGTTCTGTAGGCCTCTAACCGTTGTCTGTTACACCAGATCCTTTACAAAACCCCGTAGGAAGAAGTCAGGTGATGTGAGGTCGAGGGATCGTGGTGGTCATCGAATTGGACCATCTCGTCCAATCTGCCTATCCCTATCCGGAACCTTTCCACCTGGAAACTGACGTACGTTTAGGGATCAGTGGGGCAGTGTCCTATACTGCTGGAATATGAAATCAGTTGCAAAGTCTTGTAACATCTTCAGAGAAACACCACCATTGATGGCAGACTCGATGAAAAAGAATGAGCCTATGAGGCAAAACACAAAACATTGACCTTGGGACTCTGTCTTTCCGTTTGTGTAACACGAGGATGCTGTGAACCCCATATACGAACGGTACGATTTAGTTTGCCGGATACATGAAAAGCTGCCTCATCGGATAAACAAGTCTCTTCCAAATAGTCATTGTATGCATCAGTATTGCCTAGCATATCCACTACAAACTATTCTCACTGAGGAGTGTCAATAGGCTTTAATGCGTGAAGCAGCTACACCTTGTAGGGATAATTTCTTATGCAGTACACCTTGCACTGTTGATCGTCTCATTTCCAACACTCTGGCCGCCGTATGCACCGATATTGTCGGACTCTATGCAAAAGCTTCCCGTAAGTAGTCCACGTTGGCGTCTGAACAGATGGGCCACCCACTCATTTTTATAGAGAACACCACTTGTTTCCATAAATGACGCATGCCAAGCTCGAATACTTGGTTGGGACGGTGGTTGCCTTCCTTGCCGTGTACAGAAGTTTCGCTGCACTGGGGTGTCGGACGCCGTCTGTGTGAACCAGACTGCACTCTGAGCGATCTTCTGTGGAGTCCACACTTTAGCAGGCTTTTCAAGTTCAGTTTTGCGTCAAAATATCGTCACCTGGAAGGTACAAAAAAAAAACTTGAGTTATCACATCTTGAAAAACTTTAATTACTATAATAGTTATAAAGTTAAAGTTTTAAGCTGTAAAGATAATTTGTGGACAATCTGCACAATGTCAAGGCTTCCATACTAGCTCTTCGGAACTGTCACATGCTGATTTGGGATTTTGAAGTCTACGAGGAATAGAGGCACTTGCTTCTACGTTTTCACATCGTTTGATGGTTTTCTTTGGCTGAGCTAGCTGCATACTGAGAAACCAGTCACATTTTACACACTTTGTGGGTTGTCGCAGCTCATAAGACACTGGACTAGCATTTCGGAGAAGGTTCAAATTCCCGTCCCGCCATCCAGATTTAGGTTATCTGAGCTTTTATACTACAGGACATTAAACTCTTAACGTTTCTTCTTTCTTTAAGTACACGAGTACACTCTGGGACCTACACGTGCGCCGTTTGCGCTGCGAATCACTTACTGCTGCTACGCATTTCTACATAGCCTCTCCGTCTTGATTAATTCCGATCTTTGTCGGATTACACCCAATAAACTCCGTGCCATTAAGGAGACGACGACTGTGTGGCGGTCATCCATGCGAGCCAACCGCAGGGACTCCGTCGTCCTTTGTCGGCTCCGCATTGGCCACTCCCGGCTAACACACAGTTATTTACTGCGCCGGGAGGACCCTCCTGTATGTCGCTGCGGGGCGGCTTTGACAGTGGCCCACATTCTGTTGGCCTGCCCCCTTTTAGCTGTGGTCAGGCAGACATTTGCGCTGCCTGATACGCTCCCTGCCCTTTTAACAGACGACTCCACTATTTCTGACTTAGTTTTACGTTTTATTCGGACAGGGGGATTTTATCATTTAATCTGAGTGTTTCTGTTTTATTTTATTGTTTTGTGTTGATTCTGGCCTTTGGCCTATGATTTTCAACTGATTTTTTTTTTAAATGTGTTTCTAAGTGGTTGGCTTTCCCTTTTTTATTTCTATGGTCGGCCAACCACCATCACACTCTGTGTGGTTTTAGTTCGTTTTGTCTTGTCTTTGTCTCAGTTTCTCTTGTTCTGTATCGTCTGTGATCTCTTCTGTTCCTCGTTTTTATTCTCTGTGGGTGTTCTTTGTTTTTGGAAAAAGGGACCGATGACCATAGCAGTCTGGTCCCTTTAATCCCCCAAACCAACCAACCAACCAACCAACCAAATTCCGATCTTTGTCTGTGGGTGCCCCAGTATACGCAAGTCTTGATCTCATGTCGAAACTAAGTTACAGCTGTGTCTGGCGATTCGCGCTATCTGAAAGTCGGTATGCCGTACAAGGGAAAGAACGTTATAAAACTTGAGGGTATTTTTGTTCTGTCGTTGCAACTACAAAAACGCTGATTTTTTTCACCAGACTTTATATAGAATAATTCATGAAATTAGATGAAAAAGAGAAGAGCCTTTTGCATCCCCCCTCCCCCCCCCCTACTGTTTCATTTCACTTCTCGCTCCCTCGCTCCTCACGTTCTCCTCTAACCCACTCTCCATCACACTGCTACAATATTTAGGTCCACTCATCATGGTTTCCCCTCCCCTAAAAAAACCTCCATCGGTATTCCTTCTCTGCTCTTACACAGTACATAAATACACAGCAACATAATTAAATAGAATTACACATGTACAATAACCTAAGTTAAAAAAAAATGTTTTAGGTCAAAGTCAAAGTAATGCAAAGGTTATGCTGGCAACACTACAAAAACACAGACCACAACACATACTGAAGGATAAACACAAACAGAATACAGTGGTGTGCATGAAAGTTAGTTGTGAAAAACAGAAGAAATGCATAGTGCTGCAGAACATCTACAAATTAGACCAAAATTATCACCGTCTAACGCAGACAATCAACGATGTGCTAGCACACGGCATTTCCTAATGTAACCGAGAAATCAACTGAAAGTCACCATAAGTACAAATCAATTTATTCTTAACGAACTGTTTTTCTATCTAAAAGCAAATCAAAATGTAAAAAACTTAATCACAGACCACTGATGATGCTTTACCTCAATAAAACGAAAGGCGTCTGGTGAAAAAAATCACGCATTTTTGTAGTTGCAACGACAATAAAAATACGTTCTAGAATTATAAAGCAACTACGAACTCTATGGCCACAAAAATGAAGAATTTAACGTTATAAAACTTTCGATAAGAGGGAGAATGACCCCACAGTGCTAATTTTATTCCCGTTTCGCATTGATGGCTCATTGTCTGCAATCAATCCATTAATCCATTACAGGGTCTGCAGCAGCAGTTACAAGGGATCAAAATGTTTCCGTTCGAAGCCCGTACAGTCAGAATCGGTATGCCAATCAAGCAACTTCACCGTGAGCGCTGACGAACCAGGTTGAAGGACCCGTTTGTCCTAGTGCGTGAAGAATTCTGTAACTGCCTACTGCACATCTTCGTCCCTGAGGGATCATATGCCCTTAAACGCCATTATCAAGGGGTCGAAGGCGCGATAATCACATGGAAAGAGATCAGGACTACAGGTTGGGTGCTCGAGTGACTGAGTTGGTGTAAACTACTGCGGTTCAGTAGGGACCGATGAAGTGGAAGATCCCACTTATGCTACGTGCAGGTCACTTGCCGTTTATACAGATAGCATCATGGCTAGTAAGACGCACGGACACCTGCGTATACTGTGTTTAAAGGTGCATTCAGAGATACATATATGTACAACGTGAAAAGCACAAATTACCACAGTATACATTATCATGTTTCGCATTTATAAAATTCACGTGTAGTTGAAGCGCGGCACCAATAAGCAACAGTTGTCACTGCAGCGTGCCGTGGTCGCATAAAACAACATCGCAGCATATGTACCATACGAACAAGGAAGAAGCCAGTGACAAAAGAAATGTATTGTGGAGTGAGGTCAAAATGGCGTGTCATTCGATGCGACCACGAAAGTCGATAGCGGTCGACAAGTGAGGAGCTTTGGAGACTCCACGACGGATTTCGTCGTATTTCGTTGTTTTCGTATAGTAGCTTGAATTTTATGATGGTATGCCGTCTCAGGGCAACAGGGCATCGAAAATTTATCAAAGACGCTCCACTCTCGGTAAGATTTGTTACAGGTGAATGCGAGTTTGGTTCTAAAAGCCATGAGGGAATCCGAAGAAGAAAGACACTGTTGTTGGAAGCTGTACGTGATAACTGTGGACAGACGTGGAGTTACGGAGTCGAAGGAAATCTGTATCCTGCTGTGTTGTTTTTTCATCTTCGCGTTTATAGCAGATTCGGGGTCTTTCTCTTTAATGTAATAGTACATTCTGCAATATTCGATGATACTGAGAAGTGCCTTTCTGGAATGAGTTTGTGACTTCAGTCTGGTCAAAAAACGAAAGATAAAAATTGCTTCTAGTGAAAGGAGCAGCAATGGCAGTTATATTTCTGCATGACATAGGCAGAAGCATATGTGCCCTAATGTTACATATAGTTTTATGATATACAATATATCTCTTTGAACCGCTTACATAGTCAACATGATACCTGTCTATTGTTAACGTATGTTCTATGTTTTTAATAATTTTTATAGTAGTACATTTCTTCTACTCGTTGTACAGGGGCGTGAAGATAGCATCAATGTAATGCCGAAACTGGTAGCACATAGAAATTCATAAAATAAAACAAATTTCTACAATACATGCGGCTGTTGGTAAATTAGTGCATCAAGAAATTTTTGTATGTTGTCGACAGTGATACTGATAAGTCATTGTTCCTGGGGATTCCAAGGTTTTAGGGAAAGTTTTAACTTTACATTTGATGGATAACAAACAAATGTCTAAAATACTTTTTCGTGACACACAGTTACAAAGTAATAATTTTTTTTCTTTATTTGCACTGTGAAACCTGTCTTCATGTCAATTTTTATGATTCTACGTCAAGGGGAAGTGCCGCTTTGGTTTTTATGAGTTAGCAAGAATCAAAGTATGTGACAGAAAAGGCCAATGTTTTGATTGTATTGACCTAGTAGCTAAAGTTTATTGTACAGCCAAGGGGTGGTAGACCTCAGTTTGTGACGTAAGTTTCAACTTGATACCTCCACTCATTCCTGAGAAGGAGAATACTGAATAGACGGACGGACAGGTACGCGGACAACACAGTGGTCCTATGAGGGTTCTGTTTCGATTGAGGTAACCCACAGACTAAAAAGGAAAAAGACCTTCACTTCTGCCTCCTAATTGGTTGCCATTAATTTGACCATCAGTCTGTATTTTTCTACAGCATTTGTGTCAACGTAATGTTGATATCTGAAGCGAAATTATTTTGTAGCACCGTGTACGACGTACGGTATCACTGGATTATGCACTGGAGAGTGGGTGCGAGGGAACTAGCCCAGAGGCGAGGAGCCTTCTACTAGCGCCCACTCCCTCCCCACGCGTGGCGGCATCGTTTTTCCCGCCAGAGTTTTATTACTCTCCTCATCTTTCCTGGCCGGAAACGTGTGAGCGCGCGGTGGCTGGGCGATAAACACAAGTAGGGCCTGGCCCTGCCTTCAAGGCACGTTATGCCGCCCGCTGCAGTGACAGCCGAGCATTCCTGCCGCTTATCTGCCGCGGGTGGCTGGCCCATTAGACCGGCCGATGGGAACTTGCCACGTGTAGAGTTACGGCAGCACGGTCGAGGAGCGAGGCGTGCGTTGCCTTTACCAGACACTAATCCACAGCCGGTACAAATTATTTCTCCATTTCGGAGGCCACATTTTCATTACCAACCAACGAAAATCATTATCTTAGCACCACCTCTAATAGGGAAAACTGAAGTTTTCCATCGATCTTCTGATGCACCTGACGTGAGCCAAATGATGTCTAGGCATCAGACGGGTTCGAAGTTCCGAGGTTTTCGCGACAAGTACAAGGCGCGATCAGAAAGTCGCCATTTGAGCGTGTTACTGTAGCGTTGTCATTGACACAATTGACTGGAATACTCTTTCAAATTCTGAAGGTGGCAAGGGTAAAATACAGGGAGCGAAAGGGTATTTATAATTTGTACAGAAACCAGATGGCAGTTACAAGAGTCAAGGGGCAAGAAAGGGAAGCAGTGGTTGGCAAGGGAGTGAGACATGTTTGTAGCCTATCACCGACGTTAATAAATCTGTATATTGAGCAAGCAGTAAAGGAAGCAAAAGACAAATTTGGAGTAGGAATTAAAATCCACGGAGAAGAAATAAAAACTTTGAGGTTCGCCGATGACATTGTAATTCTATCAGAGACAGCAAAGGACCTGGAAGAGCAGCTGAACGGAATGGACAGTGTCTTGAAAGGAGGATATAAGATGAACATCAACAAAAGCAAAACGAGGATAATGGAATGTAGTCGAATTAAATCGGGTGATGCTGGGGAAATTAGATTAGGAAATGAGACGCTTGAAGTAGTAAATGAGTTTCGCTATTTGAGGAGCAAAATAAGTGATGATGGTCGAAGTAGAGAGGATATAAGATGTAGACTAGCAATGGCAAGGAAAGCGTTTCTGAAGAAGAGAAATTTGTTAACATCGAGTATAGATTTGTCAGGAAGGCTATTCTGAAAGTATTTGTATGGTAAATAGTTTGGACAACAAGAGAATAGCTTTCGAAATGTGGTGCTACAGAAGAATGCTGTAGATCAGATGGGTAGATCACATAACAAATGAGGAAGTATTGAATAAAATTGAGGAGAAGAGGAGTTTGTGGCGCAACTTGACTAGGAGAAGGGACTGGTTGGTAGGGCATATTCTGAGGCATCAAGGGATCACCAATTTAGTATTGAAGGGCAAGGTGGAGGGTAAAATAAATGCACATAAAACATGAATACACTAACATTTAGGATGCCCACATCACCAAAACACCACTGCATGTGAAAAACGTTGAGTACTAACGTGTAAGACACAAAACTATAAAGTATTAATATTATACTGCATAAAAAGATGAAAATCAATACTAACAGCAGTTAGTCCACAAGAAATACCCACAGCTTCCCAAGCTGATCTTATGAATTATGAGGTTGTTCCAGCAAATGGCAATTTGGCAGTGGCCCTGTATCATATACCACTACACAGATCTGAGGGAATACTTAACTGATTCACTTCTTAGGCAGGGGACACAATTTTACTATAGCCCTCTTAATCTACCCAGTAGCAAACACTTATCAGGACCGGGAAACAGCTGGTCAATGACACCCAGCCTCCACACCAAGGGAGGCAAGTTATCCTCCTTGACCAGTATATGATCGCCAATGTAGGGTTGCCATGCTGCTTCCAATGTCTATTTTTTGCCTTGCTGCAGATCATGTTTGTATTCTGTGGACCACCTCTTCCAAAAGGACAGATGCAACTGCTGTACAAGTTGCCATCTGTGCAACCTGTTGGTGGGAACCTCAAGGACAGAGGGTTCAAGATGAGCAGAAAGGGGCTGTCCGATTAGGAAATGACTAGGAGTGAGAGCAGCAGGAGAATCTAGGTCATCAGAGAGAAGACACAATGGCCTTGAATTCAAGCATGCTTCTATCTGAAGTAACACAGTAGTCAGTTCTTCAAATGTCAGTACTGCATTGCCGATGACGCGTTTGAGATGAGACTTCATGCATTTGATTCCTACCTCCCAGAGTCCACCAAAGTAAGGGGTCACGAGGTGGAGTGAACCTCCAACTGGTTCCCTCTGAGGTCGAAAGATTCACCACACCTTCAACAGTAGTATCATCAAAGAGAAAACGTTTAAGCTCATTGTCTGCACCTACAAATATGGTGCCATTGTCGCTGTACATGTGAGGTGATTTCCCTCTTCTTGCAATTAATCTCCTGAGGGCGGCCGAAAATGAACTTGTTACCATGTCACTAACTAATTCTAAGTGGTTGCCATGCAAATGAATAAAGCAATATAAGCCTTGGAGATAACTTTACTCCGTCTACCACCATGCTTTACAGCAATAGGACCTACATAATCTACTCCACAGTGCTGGAATGGATGAGACTGGTTTACTCTAGCTGGAGGTAGCTGATGTATGAGTTGAATTGCTGTCTTGGGCTTCAGCTTAAAGCATTTTAAACATTTCCTAATAAGTCCTTTGACTGTGTTACGCCCATTGGGGATCCAAAACCTCGCATGCAACATAGCCAACAAAAGTTGTGACCCAGCATGCAACAGATTTTCATGTTCATCTGTTACGAGAATTTTTGTCAAATGATGTTTGGGCTGTACGATAATAGAATGACGCTCATCATATGGTACACCAGCATTCATTTATCTCCCTCCCACTCGTAAAATAACTTCGGCATCAACAAACAGGTGTAAATCCCTTAATTTGCTGTTATGTAGAATAGGGGAACTGGCCTTAAACAAAGCGATCTCATTACCATATTCACTATGTTGAGCTGCGCCAAACGCCATTTTGATAGCGTTGTGGCATTCCAGTGGAGTGGCCCAGTTATCCTGTCTGATTGCTGAAGCCTAGTGTTATTAGCAAACCTCAGTGTATAGGCCAAAACTCTGTAAGTTTTCTTGAATGATGAATATTTGCACAGCAGTTCATAATCAAGTTTAATGACTTGACACCAAGGATACTTGTGTACACCTTCTGTCGGGCGCATCTTCTACGCTAAGTGTAGTGCAGGTGTTGCAGTCGAGGTCGCAAACGGATAGCCATGACGGGCCATACTGCCACTGTACAAGTGAACTCAAAGCAGCTGGATTAATACCAAGTTTTTGCGGAGTCCGTCCACAAATGAATGTCGCCACTATCTATGATGTCTAAGGCATTGGCCACCTTGTGAATGAGTCGGGCAAGAAGCAGCACACGACATAATTCCAGTCTTGAAAGAGACTGTTGTTTTACAGGGGCAACCCGAGATTAGGCTGCAGCCAATGAGACCAACACACTGTTAATTGGAAGAACACATCTGACGTATACACAGGCACCATATGCCAACTGTGAAGCATCACAAAAACCATGAATTTCTAATTTAACATGCTGGGGGCGAGGAATGATCTTATTACTGCTGGACCTAGAAGCCCCAGCAGGTCATAGATTGGTGCTAGTGTAGACAGGACATTGCATTTGGTAACCTTTGAGAGCCGATGACTACTCTTCAGCTACACGTGGCACTGGAATGTGTCCGAGCCAGGGTGCCATAATATCCCTAATGTTTTTATGGCTTGTTCACCAGTAAGATGAGGCAAGTACGTTTCTCTGTCTTGCACTGGAATTTTTTCCATGACCTTGTGACTATTGGAACACCATTTCCTCAGTGGAAACCTCCCAGAAGTCAGTAGTTGAGGCAGCTGGATTTGAAGTTCCTGATCTTCACTTTCTGTAGCTGAGCCACCTAAGAAGTCATCCACATAAAAGTTAGACATCAAGGCTTGCGATGTCATTGGAGACCTGTTTTGATTTTCCAAAGCCAACTGTTGAAGACATTTGGTAGCTAGAAAGACAGCAGGAGCGGTTCCATAAGTGAGTGAACAGTCTATATTCTTGCGTCGCTTCAGACGGTGATTACCGCCACAGACTTCTCTGGAAGTTCCTTTCATCAGGATGGAGAGACACTTGGCGATTCATTATTGCTATGTTAGCTGACAGAGCCACATTAAAGGAGCGAAATTTTGTAACAATGGAAAATAAATCTGGCTGGACAGTGGGATCAACCATAAAGATACCATTGAGAGATACTCCATAAGAAGTGGCAGCAGAGCCATCAAATACTACCCTCAACTTAGTAGTGGAGCTGCATTCTTTGAAGACAGCATGATGTGGAAGGTAACATCTTGGACCAATAATACCTTGAGAATTAGAGATCTCAGTGTGTCCTAGTTCGACATATTCCCGCCTGAATGCAGCATATTTCTTCAGCAGATTCGGTTGCATTTTAAATCTCCTCTCAAGATGCTCCAGTCTCAGAGAGACTTGTTGTCGTGATTCACCTAAGGATTTGCAGTCAGGTTTCACTGGTAGTCGAACCACAAATCTCCCTTCTCCATCTCGTGCCGTGTGACGCTGAAAGCGAGCCTCACATAATTTATCCTGCTTACTCATCGTTTTCGTAGACAGTTCCTCTAACTCTCAAAACCTTTGCAGTTTGGCATCTAAATTGTCACCTCTAACAAAGCGACGAGGTCACTGTAGAACGAGGCATGTTGCATGCAGCTGAAGGCATCCTACCAGACAAAATCCAGCCAAATCTTGTTTCGACCAGTGAAGGATCACTTGGTTTCACCAGCCTTTCCTTCCAAACAACGTCAAAGAAAACCTCAGCACAAAGAATTAAATCTACTGTGGCAGGCTCGTTGAACTCTGGATCAGCGGAAGATTACATGCGACACTCAAGGACGTGACATGATCTACGATAACACAAGTGTTTCTGACATGAAAGTCGTTGAGCCTAGACGACAGTTCAACATTACAGGTGTAAGACACTGAGGCTGCAAGGGCATTGTTTATGCCTTTCACAGGAAACGAATGTTTGCTTCCTTTCAGTTTTAATTTCTCTGCCATGCCCTTAGATATAAAGGATAGCTGACTAGCACTATCTACCAGAACTCTGCAAACCTGCTGTCTTTAATGTTGACAATAGCTGTTGCCAACAAAACATTACAATGGATATTTTCTTTCCCGTTCGTAGCTTGATGGGCCAATGAATGGCCTCCTGGTTCACTATTCTGCCCATTCCTTGGTTCAGCAGGCTTGTGGAGCAATATGTTGTGCCTTCCTTTACTGGTCTTACAAGGAGAAATCCTGCATTTAGTCGAGAAATGACCAGAGCGGATGCACAAAAAACAAAGCTAATTTTTGTCACATGCCCGCCGCTCATCGACATTTAGTGATTGAAACCCTTTGCATTTAGTGATAGTATGAGTTTCACTACAAAAATTACATGACTCCTCAGCATCAGCATTAGCGAGATGAGCCCTCCTCACATGCCTCGTTTCAAAAAATCTATTAGCTGATTTAATGTGGTGAATGTTGACCCAGACATCTTTACCTCCCACTCATGACGATCTGTGGGTCGCATACTAGACAGAATCTCTTCCGAAAGAATAACTTCATGAAGTGGAACATCAAGTTTGAGAGCTTGTAAGGCCTTAAAATGGCTGCATACGTGATTAGTTAATTGCCTATTATCGCTTGCTGCGCCATGGCCGACTGTAGGTGAGGCCAACAAAGCCTTAGCATGTCCGGCTGCAATTATTTTTGGGTTATTATACCTCTGCGTAATAAGTCCCGGGATATCGATAGGTTTCCTGCTGTGGCAGGTATATGTTTCAATAGGTCTTTAGCTTCACCTCACAAAGACGAATTAGGGTAATGAAGTTAAATTGTTATTCCTAATGATACTCAAAAACGTATCCCTGTATGATGACCACTTAAGGTAGTCACCTTCAAAATTTGGCAAGTTAATAGCGGGTAGTATCAAAGAACTGACACTGCCTGATGGATTCGAGCCCAAAGGCTGCGGAAGCTGGGTGTACCTCTTCATTGAACCCTTGATAGTGGATTCAACAAAGTCCCACAAATCCTCGAATTCTGCTCTGTCCTTACTATGATCTGCTGATTCGCCTTCAATTTCCAGCCGTGTTTGAGACGACTCAAAATCAGTCTGAATTAGTCAATCGACCTAATTTTGATTCCAACATTTCGATGCTGGCACTATCTGCAGACTGCACAAAGCTCGCCAAGCGCGCGAGAGCGGCCTTTGCTACACCTCTCTGCTTGACTAATTTTGTTTTCTCTGAGGGTATCCATTTTAGGACCGGGAAGATGACAGCAGGAAGCCAACACTTGCACTTGCCAGGCTGCAGCGGCAATACGAGGCAATAGAGGAAAGGTGTCTATTATGCGATAGTTCCCTGATATGAGACACCAACTGTGCTCATGGTTAGGGATGCATTCTGTTGGAGAGTTTCTTAAACACGTCTATTGCTTGCCAGACGAAGACACAGCGAGTAGGACGTCATAGTTGAGCCGGACAAATTACGTAGACGTTGATACAAAATTTCTTGTGTTTCGAGATTTTGCGAAATCGGTGTTAAGACAATGTCAGCTTAAAGGTGGGTGGATATTACTGCACTCTTTTATTGTTGTTATTTGTGACGGTATTACCTATAATTATTGACAGTTACGTTCGTTTTCCAACGAACGTTGTTAGCAAGTGCGTGATTCTTTGTGCAAGATGGTATAATATGCGATAGTATGGGGATGCAAATACGCTACAGTGTCGCATATTACGATACCTATCGCACATTGGGGGAACTCGTTCTCTCACTGTTTGTCATATGTAATTTACGCAATACTATCATGAGCTAACAATATCTTATCATTTATTGTAGTAAAATTTTGGTAACTGCGTTTATTTTAATTCGAATAAATTATCATAAACAGGGATTAGTTTGACTAGTCTTACGATTAGAAATTGGAATGTTTTCTGGAACTTTATTTCAAGGCAGTATTTTGCTCAGAAGTTGATCTATATTACTCCAGATTCAAAGTACTCCGTTCACAGTACTTATAAAAAATAATCCAACAAACCAAATCATCGAAGTTGAAGTCCTTTAACAAGTATGTCTGATCGTTGTATTTATTCTTTGTAGGTGGCATTGACGCCTGAAAGGAAAACGTGGGATAAAGACGCCATGGTTCGTGCCATTACATGTGTGAGAAATGGCGAGACGGGGTACTTAAGATTCAGAAGTTTTTGCTGCACCAAAACGTAGTTTAGAAAGGTTTGTGAAGGATAAAACTCGTACACCCGAAAAGCTGGTTGGTGTTAATCTTGGCAGAAGGCATGTTCTCTCATCTGAACTGGAACTGAAATAGTGAAATACTGCCTTGTAATGGAAGAGCGATTTTATGCTCTTATTTGTAAGGACTTACGAAGCATGGCCTTAAGAGTTAGCTGTCAGGAATAGGCTAAAGAATCTCTTCAATTCAGAAAACGCTTCAGCAGGAAAGAAATGGCTCCGAGCTTTCCTTAAGAGACATCCCATTTTATCAATGAGAACTCCTCATGGTCTTGGAGCAGCAAGAGTGAAAGCTTTCACTCCAGAAAATGTGGGGAGATTTTTGATATTTACGAATCTGTGCTATCTAAAGTCAACCATAACCCGCATCGAGTCTTCAATGTTGACGAAACTGGGGTGACATCTGTGCAGCACAAACACAGCAGGGTTATTGCTATGAAAGGGAAGGGACAAGTTGCTGCCTTAAATTTAGCTGAAAGGGGAAATGTCATCACAGTTGTAACGTGTATGAACGCACCTTGCACTTACGTTCCATCACTAATCGTCTTCCCAAGGAAGAATATGAAGCAGGAATTGATGGACGGTGCACCTGCAGGATCAATATCCACTTGTCATCCAAGTGGCTGGATACAAACTCACATTTTTACTCAGTAGTTTGATCATTATGAGAGTCATGTAAAGCCATCTTCAAATGAGCCTGTCATTTTGATTCTTGATGGGCATTATTCCCACACAAAGAATCTCGATGTGTTAGATAAAGCACTTTAAAAACAATGTTCATATTGTATGTTTGCCACCTCACTCAACGCATAAAATGCAGCCACTAGAAGTCGGATTTATGGGGCCTTTGAAAACCTACTATGCCCGCCCTAGAGATTGAAACGTGGTTGGCAAGTAACCCAGGTCGTGTTATCACACTATTATTAATAGCCAGGTTATTAGGGCAGCTTACAACCGAGCAGCAACAATGGAAGTATCTGTGAATGCCTTCAGAAAAACAGGTCTCATCCCACGCAACAGAAACATCTTTAGGAAACATGAATTTTCAATTCATCGCCGTGTTGACGCTCTTCAAGAAAGAGATACCAAAAACGAAAATGAAACTACTGATGGTGATGGTAAGGCTGTCGGCCCGGCAGACATCAGACCTCTCCCACCCATCGCATAACTGCCTGGAGATAGTCAAATAGGTCAAACATCGCGTTCGTGCTCTGCTGCGTTACTAACTTCAACTCCTTATGTGAAGCAATTACAAGAATCTAAACAGAAGAAATCAGAGATGAAGCTAAGAAAGCAGCCAGAAAGTTATTTGGGGAAAAGAGTGGAAAATCTTCAAATCGTAGACCTAAAGCAGAAGTGACTCGGCATCCGATGTCCATCTTGATGACAGTGGGGATTCAGACAGCAGTGATGACGATGAGGCAGGGTGTCTGTTCTGTACTGGGCGCTTTTCTGAAGACAAACACGGGGAGAAATGGGCACAGTGCACGAAATGTTATCGCTGGGCTCATGAAGATTGCGGTGTCACAGAAGACAATTTTGTTTGCCCCGGATGTCGTAAATATAAACCTAAGTAGTGTGAAATGAGTGAGGGATAACCGAAATGAATTAACATGTAAAAATTGTATATTCATATGTCATTCTGTAATAAAATAAAGCAAAATATTATTACTGTCTCATATTAGGAAACCTTGATCTCATTTCTACGAAATGCCTTGTTTGTGAAGATTTAATAACTACTCTGAAAGATTATTATTGCAAATACGATAATTGTATGATGAAATCAGATAATGCAAGATATTATTACCATCATAAAAAATACAATTGCACTTACTTTTAGGTCTTTCAAATGGGTTTACAAAAGTGTCTCATATCAGGAATTTTTCCTCTACGGACTGGAACAGCAGCGGTTACTGGCAGCTGGCGTGGCAGTCTCCGTAGGCGCGAAGTTTCGGCGGGAGCAGGAGGTGACGTCACCAATGATGCTGGCACTGACACGTTTCTGTGATTCTCGCGTTTGAATTAGACACACATTAAACGTTCAAAAATGTCCCCGATCGCCGTTATTAAGGCTGTTGTTGCCGAAGTCCCGAACAGGCCTTGGGACACTCGATAGCGGTCAACAACGAAATGGATAACGTGCGCAGCTCACAAGTGATTTTTTAGAAGTTCACAAATACCGGAAAACAAATCCGCGCGAACGTAAATTCCGCGTGGTCACTATCCGAACCGGAGGACCAAAAAACGTGCGCGCTGGCTCCTCCTTCCGTGGTGGCACATTGGAGGGGGAGTGTATAGTGCGAGATGACTCACTGTCCTCCCCTTATTTCCACTCACAACAACGGGACGGAACAAGTTGTCTGGTATAAGTGTTTATTACATTAAACTTTACAACTTGCACAGGCAGCCCGCCAACTGCGGCTGCTGGCTTAGCTGGAAGACATACATGCCCGTCCGCTACGGGGTCCCGCAGCTACCTGCTCGGCCGTTACAACGGCTAATCCTACCTGCGCGCACAAAGGACCTAAGAGATCCACTTCTGCACGTAGGTTGCAAAGTCTCCCGACAGGGAGCAGACTATACTGGACAGTCTGACATGCCCGGTTTGAAGCTGCCAATAGATGGCAGTTGGAGTAGTAGAGTCCAAACACTAATTGTAATATGCACAATACAGCCACCAAGCTATAATGAATACAGATATTGTCTGGTGATTTCTAGATAGCAGTCTCAAACGAGTCACGTCTGGTAATATTTATTTCCATGTCTAGAATAGCAGTCAGTCAATAGCTGAAAATAATAATAGTAACCAAAGCATTAAAAATGGTGCAACTTGACACCGAAGTCATACAAGCAATCGATAACTTTCATACCTTTTTTATTACACGTTGCTTTCTTGTCTGTCTGCCTGCCTGCCTGCCTGCCTGCCCGCCTTTGTCTGTCCACTATAAATTTCGCCATCGATTTTGGAGTAACCTAGTTAGCTAGAGACTATAACTGAACATAGTTCAGAACTGGATGACACTCCCGCGTTCTGTTGCCAGTCTTTTCGACAAGGGTGAGAGTGGGGTGGAAAATTTTGCTAATATCTGACATCTTGACTGCCCTGTAGGACTGGTGTGTTGTGCAGATAGTATCGGTATGCATTTCAGGTGGTATGCGAGCGGAAGGGAACGTCTGAGGAGGGAGGGAGGGTGTAAAAAGCTCATATATGTAAATTATTATGTAAATAAAAAATTTAATCTGGTACTTTTTAAAAATTCGTTGACCAATTTCATGCACATGAGACAAACAGAAAATGATTACTTAACTAAAAATACATTTTTAATATAACGTTTTGAAATCAAAATAAAAATAATTTCTCCCAGCCCCATACAGAACTCTAAACCCGTATAGATAGTGCTGAAAATCTGTACTTCAGGAAATTTTAATAGCTATGACAATAGTCACAAGATTTATAACGAAAAACGGAGCATGCAACAGATAGTAGTTAATAGGTGAACTATTCGTGCATCAATTATGTATTGCATGTGCCCCACGTTTTTCGTTACAAAACGTAAAAGTATTGTTAAATCTATTAAAAATTCACAAGCACAATTTCAGAACTATCTGGGCGGAGTTGGGGGCCTAGTAGAAATTATATTATACTTTGTAGCCTGATTTGAAAAAAGTTGCATTAAAATTTATTTTTAAATTATTTGTATTCAGTACAGTTTAAGAGAACTGCCAGATGGGCAGCAAACATGAGCGCAAATGGCCTGTGTGTTATAATGGAAAAAATTAGAGTATATTACAACTGAGTTATTAGGAATGTTGCGCATGTACGATTTTTGGCAAATCGGACTCTCTCTCTCTCTCTCTCTCTCTCTCTCTCTCTCTCTCTCTCTCTCTCTCTTACATTGCATTGAAGAAGCAGGCAGCAAACTTAAAGGACTCCAGTGCGTGTCAAAAATGAGAAAATCCTCCTTACTTAGTTCCACTTCACTTGAATTAAAAATACTTAATACTGATATCAATTTTTATTTCAGAACGTATGTGATACAAAGCACTCGTAGCCCGTCCAAGCCGCACTTCTCAACAGAAATATATAAGAGAGATTGAGAAACAAAATCACGTATAAAGAAGAATGAATGATGATTTTTTTCGTTTGTCCGCGCCTTACCGCGCATTCGTAATTAATTCCTTTTCCGACGCTTGTGGTCGATCGGTGTTTCATTTTTGTTTTTAATAAATTTTAACTTCACAATATCTTGGGGGTCTTTCACTATGTACCTACACATCTGTTGCGCTTTTGGTAAATTAAACAGGGATTTCACAAACTAAGTTACTGAGTTCGGGAAGAGGAAGTTTATAATCAATGTGTATTGCCAGTTTTGACTTATCGGCAGTGAGACATGGACTCGAAACGCTAAAACCGTAGAAAAACTGCGTGTCACCTAGCAGTGGAGACACACATGTTAGGAAATTTAGGGAGAGACAATGCATACTAACAAATGGATCAGGGAACACATTGAGTTGATCAAGTAATTGACAATTTATTCCCGAGCTATTTCGATGAGTCAGAGAGGTGGGGTGGTGGTTCCATGGTTCTCTCCATATCACTGCTGGCACGCGAAGTTTAAGCTTCTGTTCGTCACCTTTGTCCAATATCGAACGTCGAGACAGGATTTGCGAACCTTATGGGGAGTTCAAGGCTTACCTTGATCCCCCAGACGAATACCGAAATGTGCCGAATACGTATGTTTGGTTCACAAACTCCGTGGAGTTTATTTACAACAAACATAACAGAACTTACCAGGGGACGGCAAGCATCCAAGCTATGAAGAAATCACATTTCACTGCAATAAAATGTAGAAAACATGTACTTAATGTATGACAGTGTTACTTGACGATAATCAGCCGCCGGCCAGTGTGGCCGAGCGGTTCTAGGCGCTTCAGTCTGGAACCGCGCGACCGCTACAGTCGCAGGTTCGAATCCTACCTCGGGCATGGATGTGTGTGATGTCCTTAGGTTGGTTAGTTTTAAGTAGTTCTAAGTTCTAGGGGACTGATGACCTCAGATGTTAAGTCCCATAATGCTCAGAGCCACTTTTTTTATATTCAGCCAAACATAAATTTAGAATACTGAAAGATAATCCTACATAAGTGAACGAAGACAAATCTGACTACAAAGTTTGTTTGATGTACACCTCTGTATCTTAAAAATTAAAACCAGTTTGAAAAAAGCAATGAAGATTCTGATTCACCGACACCAAAATACCCAATATTCGTGGGAACTTCGGTGGTACGTTGAATTTTTGTTGTTCTTCTTCTGTGTTATTCATACATTGATTATTTTGTATAATGGTACCAAGACACTTGGGAAGCATGTAGATAACGTAACATGGAACATTTCGTCTTTATAATATACAGATACACGCAATGGGCTCCAAAGCTCACTTCTCAGGGTTCCGTCCGCAAGTCGGTAGAAACGGAACCGTTACAGAATCACTTCGTTCTTCGTCTGTGTGTCTGACTGTTGAAAATCCTTTTTCTCAGGAACAGCTTGACGTATGAAGTCGAAATTCGTCATATACTACGCTGTATGGTCCGTTCCAGGGAAAAACTTCAGCTTCTAACTCAGTTCCATCAGAAAAAATTTCCATTTAAGCCACATTTTAACTCACTCATCAAAACCTGTGGAATGATTTCCGTTGACCTAGAAACATAAAATTCAGCAAGAAGTAGGATGTCACAGTACAACTAAAGGAAAAAAAATCCGAAAATTGTTGATTCTCGAAAGTCTAGGAATTCCCGGGACCTGTATCTACTAGTCTCGATATCGAAAACAGCAAAAATCGTATATATTCTCGATACCCGGGGCGTTTGGTTTGTTGTTTCAAGAAGGGGCTAGACGGCGAGGTCATCGCTCCCACCGCATTATGGAAGGGTGGGGAAGGAAATCGGCCATGCTCTTTCAAAGGAACCATCCCAGCATTTGCCAGACACGATTTAGGGAAGCCACGGGAAACCTAAATCAGGATGGCCGGATGCGGATTTGAATCGATACCTGAATTGGATTAACTGTTTATTGACATAGTTAGGTTTGTCCGGCATCCTAGGTACGCGAATCCTACCAGTACTTACTCTTTTTTAGTTTTATTTATTGGCTGCAGACTGGAAGTAGCTCAGCCACGGTCCTTCGGTGCGTGCGAGTTCGTATTTGACACGCGTAGGGCAGCGGCGCGGCACGTCAGCATAGCACGCACTGCTGCGCCTGCCTCACCTCCTCAAGTTTGTTGACCTTTCCTTCTCTTCCTGCACTCCCACGCCTCCACACTCTCATTCAGCGGCACTGTCTGCATCTTCGCAACACTGTTTTTGCCGTGAATCTGCGACGCGTTTGAGAGCTGTGCATCGGAAATGGAGAAATTTTCTTGGCAGCACCAACTCAGTTTGCTATGACTGCAGTATCTGGACCATAAACAGTCGTACAGTTTTACTTGTCTTTTATGGACAAAATAGCAGAAATTGTTTCAAATAGCAGACTAAAATTACGTTAAGGACCACTTGACATATTTTACGAACTTAAGTCCACCTACACCGGTCTTTAGTTTTTCAACGTTTTTATTTCTGATGAGTGTTTCGGATGGGAAACTCCATCGTGAGACGCTTTCCGACATGACCATGAGCAGACCCAGTGGTCCATTGTGGAGCGGTAACAGTTTTTCACTGTGTCTGATTCCCTCTCCGTCTCAAAATACACGGCATCACCCCCACATTTGAAGTGTCGCTAATGCTATAGATTTGAATAAATGGCGATGACGATGGTGGTGGTGGTGATGCTGATGGTGTGTAAGAAATGCAGATGATAAATGGGTATTCATTGGACAAATATATTACACCAGAACTGACACGTTATTACATTTTCACGCACTTTGGGTGCATAGATCCTGAGAAATCAATACCCAGAACAACAATCTCTGGCCGCAATAACTGCCTTGATACGCCTGGGCATTGAGTCAAACAGAGCTTGGAAGGCGTGTACAGGTACAGCTGCCCATGCAGCTTCAACACGATACCACAGTTCAAGAGTAGTGACTGGCGTATTGTGACGAGCCAGTTGCTCGGCCACCATTGACCAGACGTTTTCAGTTGATGAGAAATCTGGAGAATGTGCTGAGCAGGGCAACAGTCGAACATTTTCTGTATCCAGAAAGGCCCGTACAGGACCTGCAGCATGCGCTCGTGCATTATCCTGCTGAAATGTAGGGTTTCGCAGGAATCGAATGAAGGGTAAAGCCACGGGTTGTAACACACCTGAAATGTAACGTCCACTGTTCAAAGTGCCGCCAATGCGAACAAGAGGTGACCGAGGCGTGTAACAAATGGCACCCCGTACCATCACGCCGGGTGATAATCCAGTATGGCGATGACGAATACACGCTTCCAATGTGCGTTCACCGCGATGTCGCCAAACACGGATGCGACCATCATGATGCTGTAAACAGAACCTGGATTCATCCGAAAAAATGACGTTTTGCCATTCGTGCATCCAGGTTCGTCGTTGAGTACACCATCGTAGGCGCTCCTGTCTGTGATGCAGCGTCAAGGGTAACGGCAGCCATGGTCTCCGAGCTGATAGTCCACGCTGTTGCAAACGTCGTCGAACTGTTGGTGCAGATGGTTGTTGTCTTGAAAACGTCCCCATCTGTTGACTCAGGGATCGAGACGTGGATGCACGATCAGCTACAGCCATGCCGATAAGATGCCTGTCATCTCGACTGCTAGTGATACGAGGCCGTTGGGATCCAGCACGGCGTTCCGTATTACCCTCCTGAACCCACCGATTCCATATTCTGCTAACAGCCATTGGATCTCGACCAATGCGAGCAGCAATGTCACGATACGATAAACAGCAATCGCGATAGGCTACAATCCGACATTTATCAAAGTCGAAAACGTGATGGTACGCATTTCTCCTCTTTACACGAGACATCACAACGTCGTTTCACCAGGCAACGCCGGTCAACTGCTATTTGTGTATGAGAAATCGGTTGGAAACTTTCCTCATGTCAGCACGTTGTAGGTGTCGCCAGCGACGCCAACCTTGTGTGAATGCTCTGAAAAGCTAATAATTTGCATATCACAGCATCTTCTTCCTGTCGGTTAAATTTCGCGTCTGTAGCACGTCATCTTCGTGGTGTAGCAATTTTAATGGCCAGTAGTGTACAAATAAATTTTCAGATGTCTTTCCGTTAATTGTACTGTGAAACCCTACTTCTTGCTGAATTTCATGTTCCTGGGCCAAGTTGTCCCACAATTTTTGATGAGTGAATTTGCGACTGTTAAAATGTGGCTTAAATTGCCGTAGTTTGCGATATAACTGAGTTAGGTTAAAATTTTTATACCGGTAGGGGGCCATACACCTTAGAATTTCAACTATATGTGTCTACCCGTTCCTGAGAAAAAAGGGTTTTTAATAGACGGATGGACAACGAAGTGATCCTGTAATGTTTCCATTTTTGGGGAGGGTAAGAACCAAAGGAACTCATGAGCGCAAGTAAAAGAGCCCTGCAGCACAACCTAATATCTGCATATGCTAGACGCAGCTGGGATCTTTTTTTTTTGCTAATGCACGCATACTTTTCCGTTCATGTAACATAACACACCTCAGGTGCGACTGCTGCAGGAGGTTACGGAAAAAATCTTGGAACCCTGAGAGATTGCGCTCCACAATACGTTTCGGGAATAAAAATCAACACACAGTCGATGGACTTCACTTATTCAGGAAAATACCAATCTTTCATTGTCTGTGTGTACCACATGAAATTATTACGGATTTAAAAAAAAATAGCTTATTCAATTTTATACGTCAAGGGTTGCGAAATCAGAAGCAAATATATTCCTGTATCGGCAACAAAGTTTCGAAATAGCGGTTCAAGTCCTGGTCGAAAACGTAGTTCGTGTGCCAGGAAGTATCAGATTTAGCCATGTGCATAAACTTCGTCACTTTTACATCTCTTACACTGCCTACAGTCATTCGAAGAAAAATACAAAGCGTATGAAAATCAAATAACACAAATCTACGAGGAGCGTTCAATAAGTACTGCAATACATTCTTTTCCTCGACCAGTTTCGGTTGAAAAAATGTGGAATTTATTGTGGGACACCGTGGAATATTCCCGCTTCAACCCCTATAGTTTCATAAAGTTCCTGTAAGTGGCGGAGCTGTAGATAACCTTCAGAATGGCGTCTGTAACGAAAAGTTGTTGATAGGAACAAATTTCATTACAATGCTGTAAAACATATTACGTACAGTTCAAACCAGTGAGAGAACCTTATTCACGAATTCGTTGCCAGATTTGGAGATTTCTGTAAATACAAGTTATCCCATGAAAGCTTGCAGTTGAACATCAATATACTGTAAAAAAGTTATTTGCAGAGTACTTTCATTTCATCAATTTTGTTATTCGAATATTGTAGAATCTCGTTTAAAATGTTCTACTTGTTAAACATCTGCTTTCCTGTTCAAGGCATTAGTCCCAAAGTCGCAGAACAAGAATCTGCTACACAGTGTTATGTTTTACTCCGACATTAGATGGTGGTTATGCTTTTCTGCGTTTGAAACAGTTTTCCGTACCATAAAAATAGGAATCACGGCGAAACAACTGTTCTAAATGTACAGCACCTTCACTTGTTTCTGTGTGCTCCAATACCACCACCACCGACTTGCTCTTCCCAATTCGTGCCATCAGCACTTCCTATCGCGTAATTTCTATCACTATCGCCGTCGTCCACAACTTCACTAAGGTTAATGATTAATGAAAACCACCTCAACTGTATTATTACACATTTGTGTTGCGACCGATTTCGTTCATGGAACATCTTCGGGTTGCCGAGTTGTGCTAGAGAAATCTGTAAATGTACAAATGAAACTGGTTGTAATGCAATGAGTGTATAATAATATAGCTGAAGTGATTTTCATTAACATTAATATCAGTGCTGTGCTCTGCATGATCAACATTACTTCATTGTTTCTTCCAATGCGTTTCGAAGT
Organism: Schistocerca piceifrons; assembly: GCF_021461385.2. Lineage (NCBI taxonomy): Eukaryota > Metazoa > Arthropoda > Insecta > Orthoptera > Acrididae > Schistocerca > Schistocerca piceifrons. The sequence continues at coordinate 314,404,329 of NC_060143.1, read as the reverse complement.
TTGGTCCATTTACTCTCGGAATGGCCAGTCCGTTCAGGTTGTTCTGAATGGTGAGATGGACCTGATAGGAGCTCCATACTTCGCAAACTGAGAGACACTGTCGCTAATAACCATACAACATTACACCATAATTATCGCAATAAAAAGGAAATGTTGATCACACGTCTGTGAAACAATAATCAGTCTGCGATTCGTCAAAGTGACATTACTGTGCATTTACTAAATTTCAGATAGGGCGAACGGCACCCAAACTTCACTGCAAGTGGGTAACACCTCAGCCGAAAGGTACATGGAGGGAAAAAGGGAAACGACCCCAGAACACGAGTGGATGACCAGTAGGAAGTTAGACAGCCATCTCACAGATGTACGATACCAGTTAGTGGTTAAGTGGAAACACTGTTCCACTCTCTCTCTCTCTCTCTCTCTCTCTCTCTCTCTCTCTCTCTCTCTCTAAGCATTAATCCCGACTTGCGGTGTCTGCTTTGTAAATACCGATGTAGCATGGTTAATATTTGTATGGGTTGCTGGATGCCTTTCCTGTCGCCACCCTGTACCTCCATGGGATGGAAGTGTAACTGAGGCGGGGCGTGGGGACCAGCCCAGTATTCACCTAGAGGAATGTGGAAAACCGCCTAAAAATCACATCCAGGCTGGTTGGCACACCTGCCCTTCGTCGTTAATCCGCTGGGCGGATTCGATGCGGAGCCGGCGCGCCTACCCGAGTCCAGGAAGCAGCGCGTTAGCGCTCTCGGCTATCCTGGCGGGTTGGAAACAATGTTCCACTAGTTCCTTTTTTTTTTTAGAGGAAGTAATTTTCTTAAAACAGCTTGTGTGTGTGTGTGTGTGTGTGTGTGTGTGTGTGTGTGTGTGTGTGTGTCGTTCGCGGCTCGGCAGCTGAGCCGGCGTTTACTTTCGCTGCACGCCGTTCGGAGTTTTCGTCGCACTGCGCGGCTGCTTGCGTTGCGCCAGTGCGTGCGCGAGGTCGCTCAGCAGTCGGGTCACACTTGGGGGAACACGGGACGTGCGCCTCAGCTTAAAGACGCCATCAGGATGCGCAGCTAGCGCGTGCACACTGCCACTGTTTACCCGGCAGCCATTGTGTTATTGTCGGACAATCCATTCCCTGCGCGTGCAAGTTTTGAATATCGACTGCTACTCTAGTTTAGCAATTTGAGGGGTTAAATATGTGTCGAATGGTAGAAATTTTACGCAAGGAAGAGTATTATATTGGTACCCGTGCGATAGCAGGTGCTACCTAATACGTTTCAAAACGCTGCTCATTTGGAGCTCATACCTCGGATTGTAATGCTGGTAGAAAGGTTGGTTCAAGTGTTTCGGATAGACCTTAAGTGAGGGACCATTTGTGTACCAGACAGAACGACCGTCTTACTGTAACTATCCTACAGTACAGGGGCGAAGTATGAATATTACATACTCCCTTCAGCTTAGGCAAGCGTAGCAAATCGTTTGGTTCTTTTTGCGTTAGATCTGGTCTATGACGAGCCTTAAGTGGCTTACAGGGCACCATTAGTTCGTAGGTGGTTCCTTAGAAACTTTTTTTTTTTTACCAAAACCGACCCGCAGATTCCAAGATGGCTATGCACAGCAAATGGCTGAACTTTTTACGATATTTTCCTAAGATATCCATCTAGAAAGACCTTGAAAATTTTATTTTTATTCGTATCCTACATACAGATTTTCAGTTATTCTACCTGTATACGCAAAATACACACGTAAAATCCGGTGTGCGGCGAAAACTTAGTTCATAAAGTGACGTAGCACAGAGAAATACGCTATATAGTGTCTCCGTAATCACCTGGGAACCCAATGTTGTAGCACTGAAGCACGTGTTAAAATTTTTTTACTCAAAATCCGGTGACGTGTAAAATTGATTTTGCATTTTTCAGTTTCGCGTAAGTAAACTATCAGAATTTACTGACCCATAAATGTCTTTTCGTATAAGTTACGTGCCGTGCTGTGGCAGGGTAAAGAAGGAAAGCAACGGAAAAATGCTCCTACCGGATCACAAAAGAGACGAATATGTGAAAGGAGACAGCAGCGGCTGTAGTAAGTAGTTGGGTTGTGGTTGATTTGGGGGAAGAGACCAAACAGCGAGGTCATCGACCTCATCGGATTACGGAGGGATGGGGAAGGAAGTCGGCCGTGCCTTGTCAAAGGAACCATCCCGGCGTTTGCCTGAAGCGATTTTGGGAAATCACAGAAAACCTAAATCGGGAAGGCAGCACGCGGGATTGAACCGTGTCGTCCTCCCGAATGCGAGACCAGTGTGCTAACCACTGCGCCACCTCGCTCATTTGGAAGAATTAGTAGTAGGAAGAGGACAGGACAGGGACGCTAGACGCCTAGATTGATCTGTTTGACAGATTAGTCGTCCTATAGGTGCAGGTTAGTGGGAAGTCCTACATATAATCGTTCGCGTGTCTACACGCCATCACAATGTGGCGATAATCATTTTCGTGTTATTCCATAAGTTTTACCCTAATTTTCCTGGAATTTAAACCTTTTTTGGCAGGTCAAGATAATGCTGGCGACCCTAATTTTAAAGTTGTGAGAGTGGAGAGGATGAAAACTGGTCCACGAGTAAAAACCCTCTCCCAAAAAGTTCAGAGACCGATTTTATTCCTGGCGTAGAAGCGAAGTTAACATAGTAACTATAGTAGAAGCTCGAACTACTAACATATTCAGAATGTTTTGAAGAAGAGAAAAATGAATGTAAAGTTTCTCCCGCACACCTGTGGTGTGGCTCGGTATTGTCTATACTGAGCCTACCACTAAACGACTAAGTGTAGAATGTGTTTCTGATGGCTCACCAAGCCCGAAGAAGGCGCGAATGTTACGCGCCAGTTAAACAGCATCGCAAAGGACGACGTTCTGCCAGTTTCACGTGGTTGTTTCAATATCCCGTGATTTTTACTCTTGCAGAAGAAGCTGTGTAGAACACCTGAAGCGTTAAGACAACCATCTTCACTAGTATCTGTTTTATTAAGCCAGGTTCAAAACTTTTCGGAGCGATGGATATATCTGCGTGGCATTAATCCTAGGTCTCGTAATTGGTCTAGAGATGCTCACGTTGCCAAGTTGAGTGTAGATCCCGTTGGGTCTTGAATGAGTGAGATTAACCACGGATTATCAGATGACGACGAAGGAAAAGTTTCAAGTCACTGGGTTATGCTAAAAAAGCAACATACAAATTTTATTTTCTCTCTATTGACAAATCCAGGAAAAGTCAGTGACCCATTGGCGTAACAGGTGTAAATTGGTTCCTTTGAAAGAAAAAACAGAAAAAGTGACTTGTCCCAGAGCGCGACCGATCGTTACGGAACGGACTTTCTTGACTAAGGTGGCCAGGTGTTCAGTGAAAGGAGGGCGTAGCCAATATGTAGTTCGGTGCCGTAGCTTTGATTTGGTTTCTCGAGTTTATTGCTCTCGCAGGTCGATTTAACGAGTGGCACTAAACCTCAAATATGGCCCGCAGACGTGCGGAGGCTTTCCCTTTCGCAGATTCGTACGGCACTTACTGCTACGGATTAGTGTCTGGAGGACCACGTAAAAACACAGAAAGTGTATTCGGTGACCGACGCAACTATCCGCTTCTCTCCCCTCGTGTCCTCGACGGTGCGTGCCGGAAATGTCGGATGTTTGCGAAATATAAGCTGCTCAGCATCCCAACCACCCTGTAACTTGTCGAACCACCTAGAGAGCGCCCAATAGTTTCATTTTATGTTGACATAGGTTGTAAAAGTATTTGACACTAGGGCTGTAAACATAATGACTATTGAGCGACTTTTTCACAGTATGTTTTCGATATTGTCAAGACATACACCCGTTACAAAGTATTCGTTACAAATAACTTTCGTTACAGAACGTAATTACTGATACACATATTACAAATACTTTTCTGCTTACTTGTCAAGCTGCGAATATAACCATGCTCGGGAATGCGCCATTTCAGTGGTTTCCTTAACCGAAAAGATTTTTCTCTTCTGTGCACTAATGAACAGCCCTCACAGCTGTTCTGGCATTAAGGGTCCATTTTCCTCAGCCAGCCTATAAAATAAGCGATTTTTACGATTTTTTAAAACTATTGAAGCAATGAACGTAAATCTTTTTGCACGTTTATTGATTTTTGGACAACATTTATTAAAGAACTTCACTCAGCGTTAAGCCCTCCACCCAAGAAGTTAAAGTTGATCTGTCCAAAATGAGATGTGTTCATGACGGAAGTCCTGAGGCCTGCAATTGCTTATCAGGAATCAAAAAACAATTTTCTTAATCTATAGGATACTGGAAGTTGAGTATTAAGTTTTTTGAAATTTGAAAAAATAAAGGTGGAAGTTCGAGAAAAAGATGTAGTTTTGTCGTGTGGCTTTGGTAAAGTTTTTTTGCAATAACTAATGAATAAACTAAAATAAAAAGTTAGCCTATTACTTCTTGCGAGCATGCCAGAGGAGTAATTCAGCAGAATTTCAGAAAGGTACTTACCTTCATTGCTGTGTTCGCAATCCAATCCGTCAAATTGAAATAAACTGTATCTCACTGTTTTAAGACACTATATCTCAAGCTGACGGTATGGATTGCGGGCATATTTCTGAAATTTAGCTGAATCAGTCCTCGGGCATGTCCGCAAGGAGTAATAGGCTAATTTTTTATCTTACTTTATTTTATTCGTTAGCTACTGCAAAAAATGTGACCAAAAACACACGACAGAATATCTTCGCATTATAACTCCGCAGTTTTATTATCTTTATCAAATTTCAGAAGACTGAGCTATTACTCCGTACGTAATGCTTATTTTTTTTCATTTGTGATATGATCTGCAGACTGCAGACTTTCACCATGGAAATGCCTCATTTTGGACAGAGCAACTATAGCTCCTCGGATGCGGATCTTCTTAAATAGAACGTTGTCCAAGAATCAATAATGTGCAAAAAGATTTACGTTGATTGTTTCATTTGTTTTAAAAAATCGTAAAAATTGGCTTATTTTACAGGGTGACTAAGGGGTATGGATCCTTAATACCAATTATTGGCATTGCTAGCGTTGAAGTGTAGCACCAAAATAATTCTAAACTGAATCGCCACGCCACTCCCTCATGCAGTCCACTACACGCATGCACGGCAGTTCTACCGATACATCGGCCGGCCCCTGCAGTGTCCAAATACGCCCGCACACTGCAAGGTCACATTGTGTTCTGCGCACTTGCCGCAGCCCTGTTAGGAATCCCCTTTTAAGAGAATGGAAAATGGAAAAGAAAAAAAATGTTTTTGACATTTCCGGACTTCTATGGCATTCTAAAATTTGCAATATTTTTAATAAAATGATATATAAATCACAAACTTCGCACAGGAAGTAATTTTTAATGTTGTCGGAAAACGTTTAAAGTACTATAAATTATACATGCTGTACTTAGAGATCAAGTAAAGTCAATAACTTTTTATATACAGTATGTTACATCCAGAAACACTTTAAAAACGTGATTGTACCTGAATGAGCAACATACAAAGTAACAACATACATAATTTGAAATAGTAAACGTGTAAGTTCTTTCCCGAACAACATCGTATTTTACATATACTCAATGTGGGAACCTGGTGTGATCTTACAAACGTAGATGTGGTAATCGAACTCTTGACCCACACGGGCCAACGTGTCTTCCGAGACACGGGATGTTGCTTGTTTAGTTCTCCTCTTCAGTTTCACCTAACCACCTGGAAGAAGTGGAACAATAACGAAGTCATTCACATAACTCAATAAAAGGAAATTGCTAGGGGTAATATCCGGGAACCAAGGAAGCAATTTTAGCACGTAGTGGTCTGTTGCTCCACTGCGGCTAATCCATTCTGTAGCACTGTGTTCAAATATGGCGTATAACATCACGGTGAAAATGTGGGGGTGCACCATCTAACTGAAGGACCAAGTTCTCTGAATCTGGTCCGCAGCTTGTGGTCTAGTGGCTAGCGTTGCTGCCCCTGGATCACGGGGTCCCTGGTTCGATTCTCGGCCGGGTTGGGGATTTTCTCTGCCCGATGACTCGGTGTTTGTCTTATCATTTCATCATCATCGTTCGTGATAATGGCTGGACTGGACTGCGTAAAAAATTGGAGTGTGAAAAATTTGGGGCTTTGTACGGGCGCTGATGACCGTGCAGTTGAGCGCCCCACAAACCAATAATCTCGGAAAATCTCGCTTTTGTTCAGGAATGTTATACGGGTTTTCTGTTCCCCAAATCCGACAGTTGAGCTTGTTTACTTTCTGTGTGTGTGTGAAATGTTGCCTCGTCCAAAAAAATTATCAAATTCACAAAACCACCACATCATCATCATCATCATCATCATCATCATCATCATCATCGATCTGCAATGCACAGCAAAACTAGAATCGCTGGTCTTTTCACGATATAACTTTAGCACTGACTGTGGTCCTACGGTCTTACCTTGAATCTTGTACACAATCGTTGTTGACATTTCCAACTCGTGTGAAGCTCTGCGTAGAGATTTTGCCGGGCTTCTCTCTATAGTCATTTACATTCACAGCTGGCCGAAGAATTCTCTTCTTGTCACACAAGCACTCAGTTTCGACGAACTTTCCATGCCAGCTGTAGATAGCCTTTGTTGGTACTGCTTTTCCGACCGTAGTCCTAAATTTTTGTTGGACATGGGTTGCACTTTTTGTCAAATTATAGAAAGCAGAAAGCCTTCTCAGCTCAAGAAAGCGCCACATTGATTGTGATTCCACCTAGCGACCATACATGGATCTACAAATCGCACCTGCAATGAGAAAAAACTTAGATTCCACTTTCAAATTATGTATATTGTTATTTTGTAATGCTACTCATTCGGCTATAATAAATTTTTTAAAATGTTCCTGGGCTTTCCAAACACACTGTAGAAGTCTGTGGTTTGCAGTGTTACCAAGGCGAAAGCACGTTGTTTCTATTGGTAGCACTGTCAAAAGCTTTCCATAATATACAGTGTGAACAATGAGCACGTGAAGATGCGTAGGAGTAGCGTTTCCCGTCATGTATGAGGGCCTGGTTAGAGGTTTCGCCTGTGTCATGCAGCCCACATAACACAACTGTCGAGCAGTTCCTTCTTCATGCCAATTCTCGGCCGCACACTGCAGGGGCAATGAATACGCTCCTGCAGCGTTTTCGATGAGAAGAGTTTGATCACCCACAATAGTCTGTAATTGGCTCCCCCTGAGTTTCATCTCTGCTCACAAGAGCTGCAGGCTATGAAGACAAAACTTTCCCACAAAGAGCTGCAGACCAGTACAGATACTAGCCGAAAGCACAGGCGGCTGCTTTCTATGATTATAATATTGGAAAGTTCATACAACACTGTGACAAAACTCGGAAGTTGGAGCGGGGACTATGTAGAGAAGTAGGTGGAAGGTGTACCTAACTGTTGCAAATACAGGGTGTTTCAAAAATGACCGGTATATTGGAAACGGCAATAAAAACTAAACGAGCAGCGATAGAAATACACCGTTTGTTGCAATATGCTTGGGACAACAGTAAATTTTCAGGCAGACAAACTTTCGAAATTACAGTAGTTACAATTTTCAACAACAGATGGCGCTGCGGTCTGGGAAACTATTGTACGATATTTTCCACATATCCACCATGCGTAGCAATAATATGGCGTAGTCTCTGAATGAAATCTTTGACAACGTGTATGGCGGAATGGCTTCACATGCAGATGAGATGTACTGCTTCAGCTGTTCAATTGTTTCTGGATTCTGGCGGTACACCTGGTCTTTCAAGTGTCCCCACAGAAGGAAGTCACAGGGGTTCACGTCTGGCGAATAGGGAGGCCAATCCACGCCGCCTCCTGTATGTTTCGGATAGCCCAAAGCAATCACACGAGCACCGAAATATTCATTCAGGAAATTAAAGACGTCGGCCGTGCGATGTGGCCGGGCACCATCTTGCATAAACCACGAGGTGTTCGCAGTGTCGTCTAAGGCAGTTTGTACCGCCACAAATTCACGAAGAATGTCCAGATAGCGTGATGCAGTAATCGTTTCTGATCTGAAAAATGGGCCAATGATTCCTTTGGAAGAAATGGCGGCCCAGACCAGTACTTTTTGAGGATGCAGGGACGATGGGACTGCAACATGGGGCTTTTCGGTTCCCCATATGCGCCAGTTCTGTTTATTGACGAAGCCGTCCAGGTAAAAATAAGCTTCGTCAGTAAACCAAATGCTGCCCACATGCATATCGCCGTCATCAATCCTGTGCACTATATCGTTAGCGAATGTCTCTCGTGCAGCAATGGTAGCGGCGCTGAGGGGTTGCCGCGTTTGAATTTTGTATGGACAGAGGTGTAAACTCTGGCGCATGAGACGATACGTGGACGTTGGCGTCATTTGGACTGCAGCTGCAACACGGCGAACGGAAACCAGAGGCCGCCGTTGGATCACCTGCTGCACTAGCTGTGCGTTGCCCTCTGTGGTTGCCGTACACGGTCGCCCTACCTTTCCAGCACGTTCATCCGTCACGTTCCCAGTCCGTTGAAATTTTTCAAACAGATCCTTTATTGTATCGCTTTTCGGTCCTTTGGTTACATTAAACCTCCGTTGAAAACGTCGTCTTGTTGCAAAAACACTGTGTTCTAGGCGGTGGAATTCCAACACCAGAAAAATCCTCTGTTCTAAGGAGTAAACCATGTTGTCTACAGCACGTTGTGAACAGCACACGCTTACAGCAGAAAGACGACGTACAGAATGGCGCACCCACAGACTGCGTTGTCTTCTATATCTTTCACATCACATGCAGCGCCATCTGTTGTTGAAAATTGTAACTACTGTAATTTCGAAAGTTTGTCCTCCTGAAAATGTACTGTTGTCCCAAGCATATTGCAACAAACGGCCTATTTCTATCGCTGCTCGTTTAGTTTTTATTGCCGTTTCAAATATACCGGTCATTTTTGAAACATCCTGTACAAGGTTTCTGATTTTCACTGTTTCCATTTCGCGACCGATCGGAACTTACTTTCTGGACAACCTTCGTATAAAGGAACAAGTGGTGGAACAGAAGTTTCTGCACATATTGAAATTTCCCTTCGATCCGATAATGAAACATGTTTTCGTTACTCTTAAGTTCTTTGGCAATGAAGTCTCAAAAGTGTAGAACAGTGTAATGGCAGCTAGGCCTTACGGAATGTGTGCTTCATGTCCACAAGAGGATGGGCACCAGGCTGAGGAATTTGAAACTAAGTTTGACAAACAAGAAACTCCAAGGTGAAGCCATTAGGGATAGGCTAGCAGACAAAATTAGCAACGAATTAAAACAGTACTACGGGGCTGTTATTGGGACGAAACACACGATTTGTTCAGAATGAGGTAGTCAGCATGGCTGTAAGGGCTTCCTTCTTTCACAATCTGTCAACAAGTGATAGACAAGTACATCAGCTTTGCCCACCTGGTATGGTGTATCACAGCGTCCAACACTCAAGTTTCACACAACCAGAAACATTCCATGCCAGCAGCAGTCATGCCAATTTACAGAGACTTGGAACATCTTTACTTAGTGTTGGCATAGGCAGACTGAGGATCCAAGTAAGTCTTTCAACAATCTATCTGCATCACAGAACTTGAACATTTGGACCGGTCCAAAAGGGAGAAAAGGAATGAGATCCCTAGAAAATAAGACGATGGCACACTTTATAGTGCAGGGTACTTCTGAGTGAGAAAAATGGAAATAAAACAAATGTTAAGCAAATTTTAGTCATTTCAAGCCTTACGAGATGTCACTGCAAATTTACGTTTTCTGAGTCTACTGAACTGAAATAAAACCATAATGTTAAGTACAATTAACAGTATTTTGGAGAAAGTACAAAAACTGCACTAAATTTTAACCACATAGTTAACAAAATTATATTTCGTAAACCACTGGATGTCTTCTGCTACAGTGGTTTCTGAAATACAGAGAAGATAACTTACAATATTTAACATAGTCGATATAGAGCGTTCCAAATCCCATTCGCAGCGGCTTGCCGAAAAGTGGAGAGAAATATAAACGTTCGACAAAATGTATTCCGTGTCTGTTTCGCTGACAGCTTGCTGCACTAAGTATAGGATATTGGAGGAATACGAAAACTACCCATCTGGACCGAGTTGCGGACAAACTGCTCGCAGGGAAGAAGCGTGCGCAACAGATAGCAAGGAAACGGTACTCTCGTATAATATTCGTTACTCGGTGATATATGCAGCAGCCCTGTTTACGACTATGACAGATGTAGTCGGTATCATACACGGGCTGTATTTGCAAAAACACTGTCGATTATGGTTTGTCAAGAAAATGAAGACAAATGTTGTTTCCAAAAGCCCTATCGGATTAGGGCAATGAAAATAATTTAGATGACGTATTGTAAGAAATAAATCACTATTTTAAAAAATAGGACTGTGATTATTCGTGTTTTCGCTGGATGATGAATGGTTTGATAGATTTTTCCAGCTGATATTTCGTCCTTACATTTTTCGAGCATCTTCAGAGTGAGCTGATACTGAAACTACAGCGCTCGCTTCCGTTATTTTGAACAAAAGAGCTTTGTCAGTAGGGTTGGGCAAACGGTAGGCGTCTTCGAACGCGCTCGAGATTTCCCGATGCTGCGAAGAGCTCGATACAGTATCGAGCCTGCTCCAATAACCACGTGACGTCATTTGAATAGCGCGGTGCGAGTAGAAGGGACCCGCCTACGTGAGAAACTATGACTAGCAACAAGAAGCAGCTATACCTCTTGCAACCTCACGCTTTCGTGAAACACACAAGCAAATAGCATTAAATCCTACCGTCTTACAAACTGTTGCTGAATTCGAAGAAAATAGCGCTAAGAATCCTTGTACGGTACCGGTATGTATAACTACACAAACATTTATGCTGCTTTCTAAGTAAAGGAAATAAAGGCGAAAATGCTGTTCTTCAAAAAAATACTAGTTGACTCTGAACCAAGTACAATATTTTATTTGGTTGTAAAACAGTAGTGATTTACCAAGTGGGTTGCAAATGTGAATCTCGGCCCCTGTTCACGTCTTACACTGCCCACTCACATTGTTGCCGCTTGTCAATAGCCTTCTGCAACGTGGACGCGCAGGAAGAATCAGTGAGGTTGTGGAGGATACCGACAGGGATTTGAAGCCATGCCGACTCCAGATTTCAGGATCTGTGGCGCGAACAATCGATGGATGTGGTCACACATATTCTCGATTGGATTTAAATACGAATAGTTTGGTGGGCAGGAGAGTAAGGTAATCTGATCCTAGTTCTCTTAAAACCCCACACACACACACACACACACACACACACACACACACACACTGCATGCGTTGTGACACATTGCATTGTCCTGCTGGTAGATGCCATCGCGCCGAGGAAAAACAAACTGCATGCAGGGTGGACATGGTCACAAAATATAGATGCATACTTGTGTTGACCCATTGTAACTTCCAGAGTGACTAGATCGCCAAGGGAATGCCACGAAAATAGTCTCCAGACCGTAAAGCGTGCGGGCCATACACGCCAAAGGAGCATAAAACATGATTTATAGGGAAAGGCCATCTGTAACCACTCTGTGGTCGTCCAGTTGCGGTAATGGTGTGCAAATTTCAGATTTAGTCGCTGACAAACAGCAGTCATCATGCATGAACGAGGCGCCTGCTGCGGAGACCCAGACGCAGCAACGTTCACTGGACGGTCGTTCGAACAGTTGAACGTCAGTTCGCCCGCACACATCTCCGCAGCCCTTGTTCACCACTGTCATGTATGGCCCGTGGTGCACCTCAGATCTCGCGTCGCTGGTTTTGGTAGCGCCATTTTGCTACGCACGGTATTCTTCAAACACGGCGGCACGTCCCCCTGCGGGTCCGAGGGTTAGAATAGGCCCGAGGTATTCCTGCCAATCGAAAGAGGCGACTATAGGGAGTCTCGCACGTTTCGGCCCTGTGAGTTCAGGTTCCATTCTATGGTTTGACCTGCCACTTCCAAATTCTACAAAAGTGCGGGCTATATGGGAAAGGACGCCTTACGTCGTGCACGAGTTATCCATAGTGCCCTTGGATTCCATCTCTTGTCATGGCTTTGCATCTCCACCTGCGATTCAACTATCTGGGCGAGGACACTTTCTGGGTTATATCATCTTCTTCAGTTGTCTCCTGCCCTCTTTCGCCCCCATGACAATATTGGATTTCTCTGCGCCCAATATCAAGCAACGTAGCAGTCCGTTGTTGTGGGGCCGTCATGTACCCATTTGGTGGTAACCCCCCTGACAACACAGGGATCGCACAGCTGATGGATGAGCTGTAAACTCCCCACGTATGCCAAGGAGTAGATGCCTGTCTTCTTGGGGCTCAGGACTCCCGGCAACGGCCATCATGCCAGTAGGTCTTTGCTGTGGCTGGGTGCCATCCATGGGGAGAGCCTCTGATCGGAGTGGATGGCACCAGGTCGGATGACCCGCAATCAAGCGGACTAAGTCACGTCTTGCTGGTGACCGTACGGCACCAGCAGTCTCTAAGAAGCGCAAGATCGAATACAATGCCGACAGGTGTGACCCTAAATTGTTTCCCCCCCTCGCTCCACCATAGGAGGAACGTAGGACTACAGAACAGCGAGAGGCGTATTCTCCTCGGTTTTAAGTGTGTAGCAGAATTGATGGGGAGTCCTTTCTACCTACGAAGCCTCAGTTTTTCGTTGGACACCTTAAGGATAAGTTTGGAGAAGCGACAGCGCTGTCCAAGATACGAAACGGCGGTCTTGATTCAAACAGCATCCCCAGCCAATCCCGAGCGTTACTCACCTGTGACAAGCTGGGTGATATTCCTGTTTCCGTCACTCCCCATAAAAGCCTAAACATGGTCCATCGGCATTCCAATAAATGACCTGCGTTCGTTTCTACGCCGCCATGTTTAAGGAGACTACGAATGTGCGGCAGTCCTCCATGCGGGCCTTTCGCAGGGAATCAGTTGTCCTCTGCCGGTTCCGCATTGGCCACGATTTGGCGACCCACGGCTACTTCCTGTGCCCTGAAGACCCGCCTCTGTGTCGATGCTGTGCCCGGTTGACGGCCCATATTCTGGTGCACTGTCCCACTTTGACTGCCCAGCGACGAAATCTTGGGTTACCGGACTCGTTACCGCTAATTTTATCTGACAACGCCTCATCAGCTGATTTAGTTCTACATTTTATTCGTGAGAGTGGATTTTATCATTTGATGTAAGTTTTAGCGCATGCCCTTTGTCCCTTTGTGTCCTCCACCCTAATGTGTTGCAGAGTGTCTGGCTTTTCTTTTTTATTCTCATGGTCAGCCATGGTAATCTGTTTCGTCGTTTTAATCTCTTCTACCTGATTCTTGGATTTCTGTGGTTTTCTTCTCTCCTTTTGTCCATTTAAGTGTTCGTTGCCCTTCCGCCGTCTTTTTGCTTTTTCCTTTCTCTCCGTTTTGGGTTGTCAGTCTCGCATGTTTTATTCTCACTATTGTCACTGTTTTATTCGGAACAAGGGACCGATGACCTAGCAGTTTGGTCTCTTCCCCCCTCTTTTAAACCAACCAACCAACCACGGCGGCACGCGAACAATTCACAAACATAGCCGTTTCGGATATGCTTCCACCCTTCACACGGAAGCCAATGATCAAGCTCTTTTGGATGTCAGACAAACCGCTCCGATGCCGCATTACGATTACAACGACTGCAATATTTTTCACGTTGTCCGACATGCTTTGTGTACCCTCCGCTGCTAGTGTTCCAACTGCCGTCTGTGAGTCGTCATTGCACGGATATATGCGGTGGTCGTATTGATGTGACTGTACATGTAGGTTTGATACGATGTAAACTGTCCTGGCATGCTGTTGCCACTGCCCCAAACTGTACTGTAACACTCCACAAATAATCCCACAGGTCTAATACCGCTCCGCCAGAAAAATCTGGAGACACTGGCTCAGTTTGCAGGCAGCTACACTTGAGCATGCGTTCGGAACTTCCTTGTGAGCTGAGCCACCCGCTGCTTTCATAGGTTTCATTAGTTCTGGAATGCTATTGTTCACAGTATGCCGACCCTTTTGTGAAGTCTTTCCTGCACGCCGACGAAAGAAGACAGAATATTCAGACAGACTGACGTCTTTCATTTGCACCATAGAGCGTCCTCTTCTTTCAGTGGTAGGTCAGGCCGCTGATGCTACTGGGCGGAGCTACGGTTGAATAGCAGCTGCAGATAAGACCGTGCCGCAGATGTATTGTCCTCGAAAGGGAACACGGCGTGGATCCTCCTGCTGTTGTGGCAACTCCATGCTCAGATGAAATCGATGCGCGGTGATTCATTCGTCCTCTGCCCTATTATAACACTTCTTTTCCTGTACAGGACAATTAAGTACCACGTGTAAGAAGCTAATTCAGCTTAACGTTTCATCCATCAGCTCTTCCTAATTTATTGCGAAAGTTGAAAATTTGTACTAGACTGTGACTCGAAAGCGCATCTCCTGCGTATAGCACGCAGTTGCCTTAACCAGATTCGGTCTGTTGTTATAGATTAATAGTCAATAACTCAGCCTCCTCGACTCTTTGAAGAATCGAACTCCCGTGTATAAAACTACTTGAAACGTCGAATTACGTACCAAAGGAGTTAATGTATTCAGTATTTGGTGTTCAGCATGTAAAACCTTTGTGCTTAAAATGGGAAATCCTAATGATGTTTTTATTAGTGTTCGATAATTCACCCATAGGCTAATGAAAAAGCCAAAATCAAATCTGGTAAACGTTGGGTGTTGCAAGCCTTTCCTATGTTCGTGTAAGACCTTCGTGAAAAACTGTTAATGTATGTTTCCTTTCTGGCAAACGTAAGTTACAGAAAAATTTAAATTTTAATAAAAATACGCAATGCATAAATAAAGGCTTGCTTCGGGAAAGACCTGATGGTACGATGTGTTCAGTAACATTACACACACGGCATTGGTATAAAATCAAACTTATTACCGTCGTTTAAATGCTTAAAGCGTCGCACATCATGAGCTTCTGATGTATCAGGTACTGTTGGCTATTTGACCATCATTGTTTAAAGGCTCGTTAACAGTGAAAATACTACATGGATTTCCACGTAAAAAGTGGTAATGAAAATTAATTCGGACTTCGGAAGAACTGATCCGCATGTTCGACTTCAGGAGAATAAAATACTTAAACGACACGACGCGGTGAGCAATCGGTCGTTGTGCCTTCAAACAACATGCACACAATTTCCTGCCACATATACACGAAAAGTATAAGATCGTCAAATAAAATCAGTCTGGTAGTAGCAAAAGGGTTCTACAATAACTGCAGACACCACTATCCACGGATAAAATTACTATCAATAAATCAGATATTACAGAGAGTGACAACACATACCTCGTAATCCATCGAGTGATAGAACAAATGTGAGTAGCCAGAAGAGGAACCCTCAGGTTCCTTATAGTTCGTTTCTAAAAAAAAGTGAATTCAATACAGAGGTTACTATTATACCTTATTCATACTGTCTGTGAGATAATTGTAACATCTGTTCTTCAATCATTGATATTACATTCACATTTAGTGATAGAAGAGTTTATTACAGGTTGATGATTTCTTCATAAAACTAATGAAAAATTAATCTTCCATATAATACTTTTATGATCAAGCCCTAAAAATGGTTTGGTACTATGCACTACAAAGTGTAAGTTATGGAAGCAGGGTCATTAAATTGTTGAAATTATGTGTGAAGTTTGTTGGTAGTCGCAGAGTGCTTTCAAATGTAATGACATTTACACAGTTCCCAAAGTTAATACTTGGCTCATTGTGTTAAACCTAAGATAATACCTCTTAATGAGTGAATTGACAGCATTTTTAATTTCTAAGTTGGATCGTCAATTACCTAAGATACTGGAAATAAAAATTTTATTGCCCCCTGAAAGCCGTTTGGTAGGCAACCTGTAAGAGATCAGTGCAGCGCTTTAGCCGCTTAATGATACAGATTACAAGACTAGTGCTGAAATTGTACGGTCTGGAATCGATTAAATATTGAGAGACAACACTACAAATAATACGGAATGCAAGAAAAATGTGAAATACATAGCAGGGAAGGCCAATGGAAAACTTCCATCCGGTGGGCAGATTTTCTGGAATGTTCTGTGAAGATGTGATGGAAACAGTGTTAAAGATTGTAATGTGACTGTTCGAATGATTAGGTTCCGTATCAAGTAATCTGGCAGCAGTCGCCAAAAGAAGTCAGAGACGAGCTGGTCGATGAAGATGTGAGCACAACTTATTGTTCCTGTTGAGATACTCATTCTTTGCCAAGATAGAGCAGCTCGGTATAATTATTGTTATGACAGTAAACGAATCAGATGAGATTACCATTACAGATTTCGTGTTTTGTAACTAGTCGGACATCTCCCAAAGGTCTAGGATTATATGGGGTGTCGACGGGTTAATTCGTGCAGATTCCAGTAAAGTGACTTTCTGTAGTTGGCGGGTGGATACCTTATCAGTGTCAATGGTTCTCAAATACCCACTAGGATCTTCTGGCAGTGATCACAGTGTGCCGAGAACCACTGGGACAACTTCCTCTAGTTTTACACCAAAGTCGGTTTAGTTCGCTTTTCAAATCCTCCTTTCTGTTAATTTTTCCATTAATTTCTCAGTGTGATCTGGGTTCGCAATCATCTATACTTTTCCTCTACTGTTGTTGATGTCTTGTGTATTGTGTTCCAGAATTATCTCGGAAGTCGGACAGTAGTGTGATGTATGCGTTTAAAACTACTACTTCTGGCGTGTGGTCCGCCAGTTCTTTGCCATTGGTGAATGGCGCTTTTGGCTTGAGTTCCAGTGAGTGTTTCGTGACACAGCTTCTGTGCAGAAAAAAAAATCCGTTCTTAAATTTCCTTCTGTAGAGTTCCTGTTGGTTGGCCGTACCAGGTCTTTTCATTATCTGTTTTGCCTTAGATCTTCTCCAGAATTTAAAAATGTGATATTTTACTGCGCGAGCAGTTATTCTTTTGGGGAGCAGCTTTGTCACAGTGCTTGCTAGATAAGACACAGTAAAAAACTGGAAAACAACGTAGGAGGCACCAAACAGGCTTCAGACTGGGAAGATCCTATTCCGAACAAATATTCAATTTAAAGACAGTCTTGAGGTACCAAGTGATGAGAAGCAGAGAGACCGTATGCTGATTTCAAAAAGATGTTACCAGTCGATTGAGAGACCGTCTCTGACTCATGATCTCGAGGACAGGACCTCGGCGAGACACTAACAAACACCAAATGCGAAATAAAATTAACGGGAGAGCTCTCTGAGTCCCTAGAGATCAGAAGGGAGACACGGCGATGGTATTTCATCACTGTTGTTCAATATACACTGCTCGAGAAACGCTAAGGAAAAACTACCAGTTAATACGGAACACTCGACAAATTATAATAAAAAGAAATATAGAGGGCCTGTGTTGGGACACAACACCTAGGCAGATAGCTGCAGACCTAGCAACCACTACCGGAACATGTCCCTGCCAGAATCGTTTCGAGGCGTTCAAATCGGGAAGCCTGTTAAATGCATTCCGTTTCAACCACGCCTTCGTCAAGAAAGAATTTGGTGTGTAGGGAGCATGTTTGTTGGGGTCAACAACAGCAATCAGTAGTGATGTTCCCCTATCCCGCTTTACTGTATCAAGTGATTTTGGCCACCAGTTGTGTGGAGACGGAGAGTAATACGTTAAACGCCACAGAATGTTCATGAACGTCATCGGTATGACGTGGACGGTATTGGCCGAACACAGCTGCATATCTTTGCGCGAGGTACCGTAACAGCACAGAGCTGGAGATTATTCTGGATCGTGTCCGCGTGTTCAGAGGTGCAGCTGGCCCCGACTTTGTTCATCGACGACAGTGCCGGCCCACAGAGGACCGCTGAGGTGTCTGAATGTGAACGTTTTGAACATATGGAATGGCCTGTCTACTCCCTGGGCCTAAACCGTACAGACGATGCCTACGATGCTCTCAGCAATGGTGTTTCTCAATAAGCACCCCGTCCCCGAACCGAGCAAGATCAGAAAGCCGCGCTGAGAGAAGTATGGGACAGTCTCCCTTAAGGACTCTTTCAACGGTTTGGTAGCCAGCATGAACTACTGTACAGTAATGCTTGAGGAGGGGCTATTCCGCACTGAGAGCCCGATATCGACCTTTATTGGGAGTCCGACCTGCGTCAAACATGAACGTTACTTACATCTGTTATCGTGCTTTCCCATGTGGTGAAATGTGTACCACTTTTAGACAGAAATATAGCATTCCACGTCTTTCACGTTTGCCATGTATCGTCCATCATTGCCTTTGATTATTCCTATCCAAAAAGTCTATGTTCCTTAGCAATTGTCAGGCTGTGTACTATTAGACAAAGTTGTCAGCGAATGGGAAAAAGATTGAAGATGCACCATGAACTTTATAATCCCATCAGGCTAGGAAGGAAAACAGAAGTACAACATATTGCCTGTCTGGCATATTGATACAGAGAGAGAAGGCTGAAAGCGGCAGAGTACAGATGTCCTTCGATAAAACAGAATTCATGTTAACCCAAAAGATGCATCACAAAAGACAGTACAGTGAGATCGAAAAGATGCTTTGGTAAACATCAAGAAACCATAGAGAGGAATATTCAGAAAAATTCCAGGGCCCAATAAGACAGGAAGAAGCTAGA
Organism: Schistocerca piceifrons; assembly: GCF_021461385.2. Lineage (NCBI taxonomy): Eukaryota > Metazoa > Arthropoda > Insecta > Orthoptera > Acrididae > Schistocerca > Schistocerca piceifrons. Next base: position 314,385,620 of record NC_060143.1, on the reverse strand, counting down.
GATCGCGAAATAGACAAGAGATCGAACAGAGATGTAATATAGAAAGATTTGTCAAAAGAATGCCAGACAGCTGACAAACTAAACAGATCTTAGAGCACACAGAAAGCATTAAGAACATGAAGTGGACCATCGAAGTCGGGAAAGACCCGAAGGATGCTCGCATAACAGACTCATATAAACGAGACAGACGAACATTCAACCACAAAAAACTCACTTGAAGAAAATTAATAACGGCAGCCGTAATTTTATCATTTTATTTGACTATCAGTTTCTGTGTCTCATTGGCACCATCTTCAGGCCCAAAGAGGCACAGAAACTGGTAGTCAAATTAAATTATTAATAAAATTTCGCCGGCCGGGGTGGCGGAGCGGTTCTAGGCGCTACAGTCTGGAACCGCGCGACTGCTACGCTCGCAGGTTCGAACCCTGCCTCGGGCATGGATGTGTGTGAAGTCCTTAGGTTAGTTAGGTTTAAGTAGTTCTAAGTTCTAGGGGACTGATGACCACAGAAGTCCCATAGCGCTCAGAGCCATTTTTTGAATAAAATTTCGGCTGCTGCTATTCATTTTCTTCAAATATTTGACCAGATGGAACTACAGCAAAAAAACTACACAAGCAAAAGTGAGCCAGCGGTCAAGAAAGTCAAGACATGAACAACGTGACAGGAAGGAAGGAAGATTATTATTATTATTATTATTATTATTCAAACTTGGAGCCTACCGATCGCGCAAGGTACGTCCAGACTTCATTGTTAGCCTTTCTTTCTGCACATTTTGCTTTATTCTCTCAGGACGGAGTCTTTCCTATTCTGATACGTGTTTCCGGTCTTTTTGGACATTTTGTGTGAATTTTCTGTCTGCAAAGTACATGATCTCTTACTTAGTGTAATTACTGTTTCTTTAAAGTCGTCTTTGACTGTTGCAATCGATGTTTGTCTCAATATAAGCTGTCTCGCGAATTTTGAACTCTATTCAAAGACACCCATTCGCTTAATTTTAAGTTTTTTAAACCTCTGAATAAATAATGGTACGCTCTTGAAATTCCTTATTTGCTTTGTCTGAAATTCCTTGTTTAATATATTCTGGTACTAACGTTTTCGTAATTACTTCCCATTGACTCTTATGGAATTTTCTGGTGTCTTTCTGTTTAAAATGAGTGTTCTAGCATCATAAACACGCAGATTTGACAAGTGTGTTGTAGTGTTTCAATTTGGAATATTTCGAAAAGCACGCTTTTACAAACATGTTAAGCAAGCGTGTACGCTGTTCCCATTTTATGTGAACTAACTTCGTGATCATTGTTTCTAGGTCGGGCTCTAGAACGGCTTGTCCTTAACATACGAAATGAAAAATTCTCCTTTTCAGCGTATTTAGTATCCTGAGGCAAATTATAACTAAACATTTACTTTATTCTTAATGAGGTTTGGAGATAGTCTTTCAACTATTTCTTTAAAATTTACGTTTGCTTTTGTGGAGTTTTTCCTTACACAGTCACCAGATTGTCTTCAAAGGCTATACAGTCTGTTCTGATATTAGCTGTTCCTAAAGTGTTTGATTAGTCAATTTTAAAATTTGATTCTAGTTTGCGCCGCTTTCCTTTTCCTCAAAATGACGCACCAGAACGGTGTATTAAGGAGCAGTTGCGCAACGGGGACTATGTACTCCTCAGAAATGACTCTATGCAGCTTGCTGGTGCGGCTTTTCGCAATGAATCGGTACGACCTTTCCAAGTAGGAAGTCAACATGTTTCGAAACTGTATTTCGTAATCATGCTGATATGTCGTCATTGTCAACTGACCCTCGCCAGCTACCGACTGCCGGACATGAATAATGACGCATTTCCTCCAACAGTCAGCTCTGCATGCGCGAGGTAGTTTGCTTTCGAAACATCGTTACGGAAACAAGCGGTTCGCTTGGTCAAGAACTCGAGAGGTTCAGTAAGTTACATTGTCTTTATATGTGCGTAGGGTACAGCTGTTTCAATTGCGCGGTGTTAGGACAAAGAATAGTCAACTATTATTGCGTTACCCTACGTGTGGAGATTTTATATAAACCTTTTCGACAAAACTGGGCATCCTTGCCCGTAGGGAGTTACCCGCAATCCATGTCTAGAAATCTACATTTATTTTCAGTCTGTCGACAGCTAGTTTTGTGTTGTCTCAAACGGACCTGTTTCTGATAGTGTCGCCTGTCTGCAGATCGTTTTTCGTATTTACAGAGTAACCAGTCTTACCGGAACACTATCAGTTTCACTGCCGTGTGTATTCACGGAGTGCATAACAGTGAAAGAGTATATGATAATGTTCCATTAAGACTGGTTTCTCCGTAATTACGAGAAATTATCTGAAGATGGCCGAAATGACCCGAAATCGTTGAATTTGCGACAAAGAGCTCAGAAACCTCGAACGTGGACTTGTCATTGGATGCTACATGAGTAACAAATCCATCGGACATTTCATCCCTTCTGTCGTCCGCAGCTCATGGTGTAGTGGCTAGCGTTGCTGCCTCTGGATCACGGAGTCGCGGGTTCGATTCCCGGCCGGATTGGGAGTTTCTCTGTCCGAGGACTGGGTATTTCTGTTATCTTCATCATTTCATCATCATCATTCGTGACAGTGGATAGATTGGGCGTGTAAAAAGGAACTGTGTAAAAATTGGGACTTTGTACGGGCGCTGATGACCGCGCAGTTGAGCGCGCCACAAACCAGTCATCATCATCCCTTCTGAAACTGTCCAAGTCAACTGTTGATGATACAATTGCGAAGTGAAAACCCGAAGGAACAAGAACAGCTAAATCCAGACCACGTAGACGATATGCTGATAATCCATCTTTGGAACGAAATACGTCACTGGTTCTGCGTATCAGTGATTCGACAGTTTGTTGGTAGGTTTGTGGATGTATGTGGCATTAGATGTTCATGCACAGGTCATGTAATTCACGTAAATAACGGGCCGCTGATTTGCTTACGCGTTGACGAGGCCCGATAGACCCAAATGTGTTCCATAGGGTTTACATCAGGCGAATTTGGTCGCCGAGACATCAAGATGAGTTCACTACAATGCTCCTTAAACCACTGTATCATGGTTCTGGCTCAGAGACACGGAAAATTATAGTGCCGAAAAAATGACATCGCCGTCGGGGAAGATATCAAGCATGAAGGGATGCATGTGGTTCGCAGCTGTTAGCGTGTCTTCGATTACTATTACAGGTCCCACGCAAGCGTCCGTGGCAAGCTGCACCTTTTGAGGTTCCGTTCCCTTGGATGACGTCGTTCGTGGAAACGATCATCTACCTAGTGTAGGAAAAGTGTGGTTCACCCGAGAGCAGACACGTTTCAATTTATAAACGCGTGAATACCGATGGTCCATTCCCACTGCAATCGTAATTGAATGAGTCGTTCGATCAACGTGAGATCACTTATGGGCGGTCTGCTGCGGAGCTCCAGTTCAGCAATGAATGGCGTGGCCGGAAAAACACTTGGGCGTGCACCCGTATTGTGCTCTTTTCGCAGAGATGCCACAGATCACCATCGACCCTACTTCACAGGGTAGACACGCCTACGATCCCCAGGTTCTGTGAAGAGTCGCGAACGTCCAATCATTTAGCGCCTAGTGGTAGTTTTACGTCGTCATGCCTCTTTCCGTAGATGCTCACGACAATTCACGTGAACATTCGACCAGCTTCCGGGTTTCCGAGATACTCGTTCACAAGCTCGGAGTAGTAATAATCTGCCCCGCTTATCTCAATGGATTTCCCCATTTGCAGGCCATACCTTCGCTAGGGCGATCCACCAAAAAAAAAAGAGATTGGGCCCCTTCACGTCCACACCAACGTGGTGACCAAACCAAAAGTTCTACTGCCACCTCCGTCAACATGTTAGTTATCTAATAGATGGATCACAGGATGCTGGGCTGTGGTGTTATCCGTGCATCTGGGTAAGACTACGCATTAGCACGGTCCATTAGGTGATCGTGGACGAAACGCGAATGAGGGTAGCAATTTGAAGACCAGAGGGGAAAAAAGTGCCAAGGTCCCGTCCGTGTCTGCTTCCCTTACATACTTCTGTTGCCGCGTCACTTGCCCACAGCGCTCCCAGGCGGCATCCGACGTCACGCTGGACTGTGGTCATAATGTTTCGGCCGAAATGTGTATATGCTGACGGACATAAAGCGTCGAGCATTGACGATTGGGGTTGTAAAAAATCGCGAAATCGGGAGAAGGAATGACTTGTGAGTTACAAAGTGCTAGCAGCAATTCATAGTGCAGTGTGTGCATAGTGTGTTCAAAATGAAGTGGTGCAGTGGTCGACCAGCTCCTCATAAACCTCACTTTTCTATGGTCAACGCTAAGCACTGATTGGTGTAAAGAGTGGCGCAACTGGACAGTGGATGACTGGAAACTAGTGATTTGGAGTGATGAAACATCTATACCCTGCGGCAATGCAGTGGAAGTGTATGGATTTGGTGAATGCCTGGAGAACGTTACCTGGCCTTGTGTGCAGTGACAACAGCGAAGAAAGGAGTTGGTGTTACGGTATGGGGGTGTTTCTAGTAGACTCTTCTCCGATTTCGGCTCTTGAGACAGAATGGGCTGCCATACCTCCACAGACATACGTACACCTCATTGAACGTTTTCGCTGCAGAGTTCAGACCGTCATAAAGGCGAAATGCGGACACACACCTTGTTAATGGCCACTAGTGGGTGTCTAGATATTTTTGTCTAGATAGCGTATGTAATTTTTTTCTAGTTACGTACAGATAATGCCGCTTCTTGCTCCTGAGCCTCCATAGTACACGGTCTTCCTAGTTCGCCACTCAGAGATTCCCAGAGTCAATAGAATAGTTTCCTTTGCATGTCGCTCATCTTAAAGGAGATCGAAATTAGTTTCTGTTCTCCTTATGGGATCCACCAATTCGTTCTGAATGGCCATGACGTAGTAAAACCTTCTTGTTGTTGCCTTCCCCTTCCGTACTTTGATTTCTTCATTTCTGCTATGGTCTATCCTTAAAGATTCCAGCACTTAATCTCCAGTAATTGCAGTTCTTGCATAACAGTTAAAATTTTTCTCACTCTGATTTTCCAAACTGTTACGGCACATGTATGCATATGCTTTATAGTTTTATACTATTGTGTCCTAGGTGACTGCAGACGAGCTGTTGGTAGATGTTGTAGGTCACAGTAAAATGGAGTGTTCTTCCGGTTCGAGATCATCTTGAGCTAGTTTATCTTAGCCGCTTACCTCCTTACCTCCATAGATCTTGTGGGCCAGTATTAGCTAGAACGGGTAAGCACTGAATGGGGATAGATTTAACAGACCCAGTGATAAATCTCATGGCTTGATTAAGCACCGTATCAGTCTTCGTTGCGTGGGTGGTGTTTCCCCACACAGAAGTGAAGTATTTGCCAGCAGACTACACAAAAGCCAGCACACTTCGCAAACCAACTCCTATCTTGCGAAGTAGTTTCACTCTTGAGCCAAGTTTCCTAGTTGAACTTGATGCACTGTTGTTGGAGTCAAGGTAGCCCACTCACCCCCGAAGATTGTGATTACTGTAATCGGGCAATCTCCAGCCAACGGCTAAACACCGGCTAGTTCTTAGACAGTGGTAGTACCACACATCAACAAGTATGCAAGAGAACTTATTTATGAATAGTCGTCCTCCTCAGAACCAACCAAGCACAGAACACTAGTCAGCCCATATCGATAAAGAACTTCCAGACATGTCACATTAACAATGAATCGATACTTCGAATACTGGGCAGTACTCAAATTACATGAAGAAGCATATATTTGTAGCAATCCTACCCATTACCCACTACGGTTGTTACCGAAGTTTCTCAGTTCAGCTAGTGACGTTTTTTTAAATAGCCAATTTTAAATAGCCAACATTTATTAACTACTTTACATATTTTAAGTAGTAATATTACTATCAAAAACTAGCATTTAGAAGTACAACAAATTTGTCTTGTTCTGTATTTAACTTTCTTCCATCATGAAAGAAATCTCGGCACTTACAACATTTGTCTCAGCCAGCCATTGTTAGAGCTTGCTTTCCTTCTGTTGGAAGGCATTCCATAAGAACAATGTGATGAATAAAAGAGGTTTATTTCAAGTTACTAATAACGGGCAACGTTTAGGGAAGCTGGTTCCACTGTATTTCCCCCGTCATCTCGCAGAACTCATCAGTCAGAAAATTGCAGTCACCTTTCTTGTGTAAAGCAACGACTTCGAGCACACTCTGTAGAACACACACAAGAAGTCTCCTAAAGGGTAAATTCTGTATCGGGTGGTCATTGACCTGTTTCCCTTGTCAGGAAAACATAAATTATTTTGTTTAATTAAAAATCAGTCTCTCTAATGTCATGAGGTGTGGATGATAAAACTGGTAGTTCAGTGTCAGATACATTGATCAGTCAGTATTTGTAATGCAGTTACTGCCCTCCGTATTTATAGGCACCAGTCTGCAGTACATAAATATATGGTTCCTTCGAAATGGCGGAGAACACACATAGGCTTTCAATTTTACTTTACGACGCGTAACGTCACGAAAATGGTATCTTGGCCGTGATACGCTTATTAAAGGAAGAAAGTGGCAGCTATTCTGCACGCCAATACAGTGAGTGACTGCTTATCATGCAGAGATCGGCAACTTTACCTGCGTCGTCCGGCTACTTTCTCTGGTATAGTTAGGTACTCTGTTTTGATGAATCACTTCCGTAAAGCAGTTGCTTCGACGTTTTTACCAGTCTCTTTATCCCACCCCTCCTGAATTACTCTCTCTGTGTGTAAATAAGAGATTCTTTGAAAGTGTGCGTCCTTTCTACTGTTACTTACGTGAAAGTACATTCGAAACGTCTTAGTTTTAGACCATTCCTTAAGTTATTTAGAGCACGGCATAAGTTCAGTAATTCATAATATTTGTATTTAATAACTTCTAAGTGACGCAAGTGAATAAATTTACATTTTATAACCAAGTATTGTGCCGTACTGGATTCGTAACTCAGTAGGTTAAATGTCATCCAGAGCGAAAAGTTTTCTTGTGCCGAACGTGGGACTGACGCTTTCCTATACGGAGCAGATGAGAGATTCCGTAGCACGAATACGTCGGTTAAGCAGGAAGGGAAGGGAATCCAGAGACCATTCCCAATAAGGACATCAGTGCTCAACTAAATCTTCGGGAAAACAAAAAAATGGACAAATCCATAACATAAAGTAAAATTTTACTTGAGTGAATTTAGATATTTCTGCGGTCATTTTTATGCGTTCGTTGCTAATCACGGCGATGTTGGCGTTAGACTTGAGACGCCTCCTTTTTCTAGTGTGTAGCAAGAAACAACAGTGCGAAGTTCTCAACCAAAGGAGTAACGTTAGCAATAAAAGAGGCCCTTAACACCCAAATACTAATTTGTGGCTGGCCAAAGTGGCCGTGCGGTTAAAGGCGCTGCAGTCTGGAACCGCAAGACCGCTACGGTCGCAGGTTCGAATGCTGCCTCGGGCATGGATGTTTGTGATGTCCTTAGGTTAGTTAGGTTTAACTAGTTCTAAGTTCTAGGGGACTAATGACCTCAGCAGTTGAGTCCCATAGTGCTCAGAGCCAGCCAACTAATTTGTGCGCGCATGCGCATCTCCGGACTCACATTATATGTGGGGCAGCTGCGCAGACAAGCGGAAGTCGAGAAGCGCAACGAACCTTCCACTTCCCTTGCTTTTCTACTGATAACAGGAATGACAGCTTCACAGGTGTTCACGTGTCTTCCTTAAACCTGAGCAGTGTGAATGTACATGTTACAACACTGTACAATGACAAAAAAATGGTAGCTTTCGGTTAACTGAATTATTAGAGTATTAATTTTGGACACCAACTTTTAGTAAGATTCGTTGTCAGAAAAGATAGTTCCGTGGATGACTCTTACCAAGACAGTGAAGCGACTGCCATTTTGATTTTGCGCCAGCCGATTATCTTTCTGGCAAAAGCATATGCTGATTATGTTTACACTACTTGACAAATACTAGAAACAAGATAATTTCAAAGTTTGTTGATTTGTGCTCCACACCTGAATAACGTTAACGCTAATAAAAGCCTCCACAGCTCTATTTCAGTTACGTTAATTACGCCTCAACCTCTTTCATTCTAAACGATCATCATCACGTGACCGAATGTTCACAAAGTCTTCGTAACTAATTCTCACAATATATGTCGCTATCCTGACACCCAGACGTTAAGTTACAATACTTGGTTAAGTTACCTACATGTACTGATGGTCTTGCTTAGGCCTGGCGGTCGACCGAGTGTTTCAATGCGAACCTCATGTTCCAGAATGTAGTCTAACTTTGAGTTAAGTGTGGTGATTAGACATTTTTGTAGGCATGACACTAGCACATTTCGGCCACTTCGTGGAAGTTGAAGGCTGTTGAACATTAGATCGGCTGATGATATTTTATTTAGAACGAAATTGGTTAAGACGTAATATACGTATCTGAAAAATAATTCCAGTAACGGGATGGACAAAAATATGGAAACACGGGAAACACAACATATTACGATGTCTGATACCGCTTACGAAGCCCTTTGGCATTCAAAACAGCTTCCAGTCGTCTTGGAATGAATAAGTACAGGTCCAGCATGGTTTCTAGGAGAACTAAGTGGCGTTCAAAAAGTCTCTCCGCAGTGTCGTATGGTTGTAAGCCGCGAGTGCCGTATGATAGTTCGCCTGACTGGGTTACTTCCTTCAAGTGGACTATTCCAACATTCCACTGTTTCGCTTATCTCAGCCAGCGTCAGTAGTACCGTTGGTGTGTGTCGTTACGTGTTGACGTGAACGTTTAAGTTTTGTTCCTTTGTTCGTTTTTTGTCACTTTTAAAATGCTAACCATTGAAGAACGTGTGTTTTGAGTCGAACAAGTGATCAAAGGTGGCGGTAAATACAATTTCAGTTCGTCAAACATTTAATTCAGTTTTCCCGGAGGCAACACTCCCATATCGCGATACTGCGCAAGATTTAACAAATTTCGAAGTACGAGTTCAGTGACAGATGCACCGAGAAGTGGTCGCCCTAGCGTTTTGTCTGAGGATAAACTACTCGATATTTCCGATAAACTTTCCGTGAGTCCAAATAAGTCAGTAAGAAAACTCGCCCAGGAAATCGATGTTAGTGTCGGAACGGTCCACACTGCTGTTAGGAAAAAATTAGAACTTTTCCCATACAAAGTAACAGTCGTGCAAGAACTGAAAAATACTGGTCATGGCAAGAGACTGCATTATTGCCAATGGTTCAAAAATTTCGTTCATCAAATATCCTTAATGGAACGTTTTTCACTGAGGCGTGGTTTCATTTATCCGGGTACATGAACTCTACAAATTCTCTTACGTGGAGTACTGCAAATCCATTGTATATTCATGAGGAACCACTTCATTCTGTGAAAATAGGAGTTTGGATTGCAATTTCTAGATTTGTGGGTCCATATTTTTCAACGAAACAATAAACGAACAACGATACTGCAATGATATTCTGTACCCATTCATAGGAGATCTTGTGTTAAGTGAAATACAGCTCGCGTTTCAATGTCACTGCTTGCTGTTGATCTTGGTGATCTCATAATTTCACAGGGACTTGGGCCTCCACGACCGCCAGACATAACACCACCTGGGGTGCAGCGAAAGCAACTGTCTATAAAAACCGTCCAAAATCCATCGATGAATTGAAAACTGCAATATCCACTTTCACTGCTTCTGTTACAGAAGAAATGTTGCAGCTTGTGTTCGGAAACATGATTACACATGATTACACGAGTTGAATTGTGTATTCAGCAACGGGGGGGAGGGGGTTGGGGGACTCTTTCAACATTAACGTGAAAATTTGTAAGTAAAAATTAATATTCGATAATTTAATAACTAGTATTTCACTGTGTTTCATTTCGGTGTATTCACTGCGGCATACGACACGCGCGGCTAACAATCATAGGCACTGCGGAGAGACTTCTTGAACACCCCGTATATACTATTCGTCCTGCAAAACAGCGGAAAGTTCAGGTAAAGACGATGGAAATGGACAGCGGTCACTCAAACTTCCCTCCTGAGGAGGTCACAAAGGCGCAATAACATTGAGATCTGGTGAGTGTGGTGGCCAGGGAAGAGGCGACAATTCATCCTCGTGCTCCCGAAACCAGTCCTACAAGATGCGAGCATGTGCACAGGGCCGTGTTGTCTTGGAACACAGCATCACCATCGTAGAACGTTGTACAACGAAATGGACATGATCAGCCAGAATGGTCACATAATCCTTGCCAGTAATGCGACATTGGAGAGTGACCATGGGGTCCAGAGAACACACGATGCGGGTGCCCAAATGGTTATCGAATTCCTGCCATGTTTTGTCTTGGGATGTAAACGCTGTCAGAAGTTGTAAACAGTGTGCAGCAAGTCTCATTCGACAAAATTCCTTTCTTCCGTTTCTCCATAATCCGTGATTTATGTCTTGGAACCACATTTTCCTTTTGGGGACATTTGCATCATTGATTATGAATTTTGGTATCCCAGCTCGCCCTGAAATTCCTCGCTTACGGAGCTCCCTTCGTATTGTTCCATCATCTTTCGGGCGTGCACTCGGGACAGCGACAATTCTTCTTGTGATATTTCGGCTGGAAACCTCCCAGCCATCTTCAAGGCGAGTCGGAGACTGAGTTCATAGCGTTTGCGCGTGCCTATTTATACGAAGAGTCACGTGATAGGCACGCGCAAACGCTATGAACTCAGTCTCCGACTCGCCTTGAAGATGGCTGGGAGGTTTCCAGCCGAAATATCGCAAGAAGAATTGTCGCTGTCCTGAGTGCACTCCCGAAAGATGGAACATTATGTCCGCCGGGAAAACTTCAAGAATCACATCCCTTCGTATTGTTTGGGTGCTGTCAGGCTCCGCGATCGCAACGTTCAGTTCTGCAGTGACTTTTGCAGCTGACTTCATCTTATTTTTCCTCTACACACACTTCAGATCCCGTTGTTATTTTCGTGAGTGATGTTTTTCCACTTTCCCTGTATGCGGTACAACTCGATGCCGGTGCCTCTTGAAACACAAGACGCTTTGGCTTCCTAGGTTACAGAAGCACCTACCATACGAGCTCCAAGAATTTTCCCACGCTTCACTTCACTTAGCTCCGACACACAACTACACATAGCACTGTTTGGACTATGACTGACACTTGCAACGCACTGAAGACAGATGCCGTTCGTGGTAAAATACACCAGCACCAACTGCAGATTTGGCTAGCATCTGCATTTGTGTTCAAGAATGTTTTTCTCGCGGTGTTTCCATACTGTTCTCCGACCCCTGTAATTTACTAACATTTACTACAACGCTGTATTATTTAATTCCTGGGCACTCAAGTCTTGATAAAAGTATTTGCTCATAAACTGACTGTATTATACGTTAATACGCGAAAGGAAATAAGACGTTAGATCACTTAAAGTTTGTTCTTGTAGTAATTTATTTATTTTGTTTCGAGCTCTCATGTTAAGGCCAATCTGATTAAAGTATTTGCCCAAATATCGATTTTAATACATGCAGACGAAAACAAATAATCTCTTGCCAAAGTAGGCCTAAACCCACCTGGCTAGCCGCGCAGTCTAACGCGCTGCTTCCCGATCGAGCAGGCGTGCCGGTCGCAGGCACGAATCCGCCCGGCGGATTCGTGTAGAGGTCCGGTGTGCCAGCCAGCCTGTGGATGGTTTTTAAAGCGGTTTTCCATCTGCCTTGGTGAATGCGGGCTGGTTCCCTTATTCCGCCTCAGTTACACTATGTCGGCGATTGCAGCATGGAGAAGACTTCACGTATAAGAGCAGATTAAAGTGTTTCCGTTCGAAGGCCGTACAGTCCAGAATCGGTATGCGTCAGGCAAAATCGCCGGGAGGTTGAGCTAATCATCCTACCGGCGCACCAGGTCCAGGATATCCGTATAGTAAAACACCGTGTCCTGCTGCGTGAGGAAGTCCTTACCTCTGTGCTGCACACGCTCATCCGCCAGAAATGCGATATGCATTGTCATGAGGTAGCAGTACCCCTTGTCGAGCACCATTCCACAACGGTGGTTTTCGACAGACATGATGCCCCATACACATTCCTCATTCTCTGATGAATGTCTGTCGGGGTTTGTCCTTCGGCAGCCAGCAAAAAAACAACCGCACGTTGGTCCTGTTTCGAAGCATTTGCTAATAACGTCGTCATAGTTCACGTTTCAGTATTTACGGCTCGCTGCCACACGAACCCCTTGCCTACTTGTCGGTGCTTATAGACTTGCATCGGAGTCGCGCTACGTTGTATACGCGCTGCAACAACGTCATCGAACAGAAACTTCGTGGCCGCTCCCTTACATTACTAAAGAACTATCGTCGTAGCCTATTGGGCCGCCAGTTCTTTTAGAACTAATTTGTGTCTCCATGCTCGGAGATTTGGAAGGGGGGACAGGAACCAAGGATAGATCTTTCAAATTAATTTTCTTTCCTGTATATGTATGCAGAGATTTCCTGCTGTTGAAAGTCTGACAGACTGCTTTCACTTCAGATTATTAATATATTGGTGAGACTAAATCTTGACGATATTGTAGTGGTGGTCATAAATGAGATAGTTTTAATGCATATACTATGTATGTGTTCGTATTTACTTGGGTTTTCTGTTGTTGCAGGTAAGTTACACCGTCGGTTACAGACTCGTACTGGACGACCGAACAAATTACTTACGCCTGTCGGGTAAGTGGAGAGCATCGGAAGTGGCAGTTACTTCAGCACCACCTAAGGCCAGTAAAGAACAATATCATTCTAGAGAGCACGACGTACGTGGTACAACAAATTAATGTTAAGAAACGGTTTAGAATTACTTGTGGTGTCCTTTCTTATGGAAGACGGATAGAGGAAAAGATTCCTCAGTTTTTGTGTAAACTGCTTCCTTATTTTAAATGCATGTATTCCAGTAAAACTTCGTCAGAGTATCTTACTACCATACGGAGAACTGGGACTCAACCGCCTGCACCGCTAAAGGTTTTTCTAGATGGCGAGGAGAAATGAAACTAAGCATTTTTAAGGTAGCTGATGAATGATGCAACCAGCCACAATGAAATGTTTTATTTCAGCGCCATGACCGGTAATGTGAAGTAGTTCTTACTTACATACATTCTAGTACGTGGGGATTTGTTTCGTTGTGGTCCACATCGTTTTCCAGGTGGATGTATGTGATGCTGGATTGCAAATAGCACAAATTGTAAATAAATCACTGTGGCACACTTCGTAATATTCTTTATGTCAGTGCTGAGCGACACACGTTTTCTATGTTTACAATGCAAAGATAATACATTAAGCAAAGATACGAGGGTAATCCCAAACGTAAGGTCTCCTATTTTATTTATAAGTACATAGACCTGTTTATTTCTACAATGGTTTACATGAGTTTACAGCTTGAACATTTAGCTACTTTTCGACGTAATCACCATTTCTGTCGTTGCATTTTTGTAGACGCTGTGGCAGTTTCTATATGCCCATGTCATACCAGCTCGCCGCCATGCTGTTCAGAAAGTTATGAACTTGCTTCGGGAAACCTCAGCAACCATCGTGCAGAGATCATCCAGGGTGATACGCCGATCTTCACGCATGCTTTGCTTAACCTTCAACACTGTCTCCTCAGAAATTGTCGGTCTCCCGCTCCTTTGTTCGTCGTGAATTTCGGTCCGACCAGCTACAAACTCTCTACACCACTTACGAACATTTTTGACATCCATGCACGACTCACCAAACAGTTCCGTCAATTGGCGATGGATTTCAATCGGCGCAGTGGCCTTTGCGTTCAAAAACCGAATAACTGCGCTCAATTCGCACATCCAACGGAAGCTCCATTCTCAACGGCTGCCAAGCCTCAGCGCGGCGTGCACATGTTTACACACAGCGCGTCAAGCACTCTTCATAACAGTGTGACCAACTGCCACACAGAGTTCTGTACTCCTAAAAAATAGGAGACCTTACTTTTGGGGTTACCCTCGTATATCATTCATTTCCTATTGAGCAAGTTCTTGTGTAGTACTGCCTAGGACGACAGAATTGGGCACATTTATGCGGATATCTTTTCGGAATTTTCTTTTTGGTCAGATTGTTTAGTCTTATAATTATTAAAATACACTGACTGAAAAAACCGCAACACCAAGGCGTTGTGCGACATAAACGGAAGTTGGAAGGCTGTTTCTACATCTGAAAGGTGGTGTCCATCCAAATTTCACGCCAGTCGTATAAGAGGAGCGCAAATAGCGCCGCTAAGATGATGCAAACCAGGTTTGCGTTAAACGCAGCCAGTAACGGTCTTTAGCTACTTTTGTGATGACACGTGATGTGTTGTTAGTCAAGAATGCCTTTAAGGCGACAAAGACGCCATTATCAACATCTCACTAAACTTGAACGAGTTAATGTGATAGGACTACGGGAAGCTGGATGTTCCTTCTGTGATACTGCAGAAAGACCCGGCAAGAATGGAGCCACTGTGCATGATAGCTGGCAGCGGTGGCCGCAAGAAGAAGGCCGTGGTCTGGACGGCCACGTGCCATTATCGAAAGGGAAGACCATAGTGTTCAGCCTATGGCTCCGGTATCGTACTGCGTCTGCAGCAGCAATATGAGCAGCAGTTGGCACCATAGTGACACGACGAACTATGACAAGTTGGTTCTACAAGGGCAGTTCTGAGGCAGGCGCCCTGTAGCGTGCGTTCCATTGACGCCAAACGATCGCCGTTTGCTACTTCACTGGTGTCAAGCGAGAGCTCATTGGAGGGCGGGGTGAAGGTCTGTTGTGTTTCCTGATGAAAACTGGTTTTGCCTCGGTGCCGGTAATGGCCGTGTTGTTTAGGAGAAGACAAGTTGAGGGCCTGCAACCAACATCTCTGCGTGCTAGACACAGTGTGTCTTCGGATGGAGTTAGCGCCTGGGGTGTTATTTCGTATGACAGCAGGAGAACTTCCCTGGTTATCCCACAAACCCTGACTGCAAATTTGTATGTCAATTTGATGATTTGTCCTGGTGTGCTGCCATTCCAAGGGGTGTTTCCCAAACGCTCACCCACACACTGCTGTTGCAACCAAACTGCTTTAAAGTGTGTCGCCTTGTTACCTGGCCTGTTCTGTCACCAGACGCGTCTCCAATCGAGTACATAAGTTAATCACAAACATTAATCGTCCCTCTACTGACCACGTACAACAGGCAAGAAACTTCATCCCACAAATTGACATCCGGCACCTGTACAACACGATGCATGCACGTTTGCATGCTTGCATTCAGCTTTCTGACGGTAACACCGGTTATTAATGTAATAGAATTTCACATTTTCAGTAGCTTCTCTCTCGCTTACTTTAACGTTTGATCTTGTAATGTTAATCATTCAAACATGTTACCTAGACAAATTCGTTCCACAAATTTCATTACCCTGCATTAATTATATTTTGCTGTCGAGCTTTTTTTCTCCGTCAGTGTATAACTTCCTGTGCATACTTCTGAATCAGTGTACATTAAAGCGTGCAAAGCAATTTTGTATACTATAATAAAGGAAAAAACTTCCTAATGTTTTGCAAAATTATAGTTTGTCACGAACCGGGTTTCGGCTTCTCAGGGCATAAATAAATAAAAACTACCATCAGATCATATAAAAGTATTATATCTGAAACCAACAGCCGTATGCTAATTAATTTGAATCCAATGGCTTCTATGTTAAATGGCTTACCCAAATAACATAGTTTTCTAATATGCCCAAAAGTATCATCCTTTCCTGCTCAAGTTTAGTATCAAAAATTCTATGGCCTTTGTTGACAAAATTAAAGATATTCAAATCTCGTGCAGATCTAAACTAATATCGTTTGATGTTACTAGCTTATTTACACCTGTTACCACTGACAAATCCATAAACATATTTACAGATCTTTTGCATGAATCCACAGTAGGTCCTGTTGAATTACATGGCATAATTGATGCTACCCAAATTTGTGTAAAACCGAATTACTTCCAGTTCCAAAACACACACTGCAGTCAACCTAGTGGCCTAGCTATGAGTTCGCCTCTTAGTCCCATACCATCCAAAATTTTCATGGACAATTTCGAGCAAAATGTCGTAGAAAAAGAGTAACTGAATTGTAAAATGAAGCCTGGCTCAGATATGTCGATGATGTGCTGAGTTTGTGAACCGGGACATTTAGATGTCTTACTACAGTATTTAAATTTACAACAGATGAAAATTCAGTTTACAATGGTGCTGGGAGGCTCTTTTATAAATTTCTTAGACCTCAGTATAGATGTTCGTACAAGAAAACTTTTAGCATTTACAGAAAAAATCATAGCTACTGATTCAGCAATCCCTGCAACTTCCCAGCATTCGTAGGGCCACAAAAATGCAACTTTCCATTCAATGGTGCGTCGCCTCGTCTTTCCACTATCCAAATCAGCCTTTCTAACAGAACTACAAACCATCAAACAAATCGCTTCCAGCAATGGCTGTATATCTACCCTGATTGATAACATTCTACGAAAAAAGGAAATGAATAAAATCACACCGCCTCTGTACGCTGGCCAACAGCAATCACTCGATAATTTCAAACCCTGATACAAAATTCTATATATTGGCAACATTTCATACAATCTTGCAAAAAAGTTAACTTCACAACTACAGACATGCATTTTATAATACCAATAACATATCAAAATTCTTATTCGGTAGTAAAGACAAAAGGTAACCCTTGGCACAGTGTGGTGTAAAAGTATATGAAATCCCTTGCAAGCAGTGTGAAAAAGTGTATATTGGTCAGACAGGCAGAGCTTTGGCAATTAGGCTGAGTGAACATCAGAGAAGCTGGCGATTAAGGACGATAGATTTGACCTTTGCTGATCGTCTTTTAGCAGAAAACGATCCATATACTGTAGAATATGAAGCTTTACACTTCATTGAAAAAAAAAATAATAGAAAGATGACCCTACTGGAAATAATGGAAATCAAACACGTGACACAGAATACCAGCCTAGTATTAATCATGCTCAGTTTCCATTTTCCCCCTTGTTAAATTAAATTTTCATTGTAAGCACTAGATTCAAACTGTAAATCCATTTTATTTTTCATCGTGCGTGATATGAATCTCAACATAAAAACTGTTTACCCTTTTTAGTTAATGTAATTATTGTAACATTTTTCTATGTAAACACTTTGTCATTCTTGTATCTTCTGTGCAAATATGTGTAAGTCGCAAGGCCGGCCGGTTCGTGACCAATAAATATAATTCTGCTGGACATAGGAAATGTTTGCCTTCATGATATTACCATGTTCTGCCAAGCACCAACCGAAAATCAAGTTAATGTTAATTTTATATAGGCTGAAGTCGAGTGCATGAACATGTCGCGGGTATGGGGCGGGTTTACGTACCTATGGGCAGACATTTACGAATTTCATTAAAGACAAATATGAGTAATCAAAACTCTAAAATTTTCAAAATATGTTTCATTGGCAATAAAAAAATTACAGGCTTGCTTACAACAATTAACATGGTAAAATACAAAAATTTTATTGGCAGTAAATAAATTTTTGGTGAACTTCCCCCTGTTAGCGTAATTAGGATAATATGGACTACTTACAGATCTGAATGTTAGTTAAAGACCTGTTCATAACCATTGACCAAATAGCAGTTTATGCTCACAAAAAATTATGTGGCACAGAAAGAGGAGGACGAACGGGGTGGAGCATTCGCTGGGGCGGGAGTGCTTTGAAAGGACTATTTTGTGAGAGGGGACTTGAGATGGAGGAGGATATAAAAGGTGATAGACGACAAAGGGAAGCGGAAAAGGATAGCACAAGACGCAGGAGCATGGAGTGTTACCATGTGAATTCCTGCCTTTCGGCAGAATACATTTTTCCTTGTTCTTGCTTTTAGTAATTCCTTGCCCTTGTCAGCTCTTTCTCTCATTGAATTAATTGTTCCTCCTTCAGATTCATTAGGTTCACATACCTGTATTTATTTACTTTTACCTTTTATTCTCCTGTGTCCCCATTTGTTTTATATTGGGTTTCTAACTGCTGTTGTCTTAAAACTTCCTTGGCGGGAGTATCAGGATGCCAGTGCAAAAATAGTGCGTAAATGTGCCCCAGCAGAACTGTGTAAACCTAACTTACCTCAGTGTTGGAATTAGATCCTAAACTACAGAAGTAACTTCAAACCATTCAGGTTATACCGATCTAGGACAGTTTTCTGTAAACGAAGATACATTTATCCATTCTCAATATGTAAGTAGGCTTTTTAGGTTTTTATGTTGGTAACGCCACGTAGCGCTCTGTATGAAAATCACTGACTGTGCTGTGTGCAGTCTGTGGCTGGTTGCATTGTAGGAATATTTGCTATTGTGGTGTTGGGCAATTGGATGTGAACAGCGCGTAGCGCTGCGCAGTTGCAAGTGAGCCACCAGCAGCGGTGGATGTGGGGATAGAAAATCTTTCATTTGCTAACTATGCCTAAGAGTAGATACTGCGTTCAGTAGTTAGAATCTTTTATTTAGCTGGCAGTAGTGGCGCTCGCTGTATTGCAGTAGTTCGAGTAACGAAGGTTTTTGTGAGGTAAGTGATTCATGAAAGGTGTAGGTTATTATTAGTCAGGGCCATTCTTTTGTAGGGATTTTTGAAAGTCGGATTGCGTTGCGCAAAATATATTCTGTGTCAGTTTAGTGATGATCAGAATAAGTAAAGAGAGAAATGTCTGAGTACTTTCAGTTTTGCTCAGCTGTTTGAAAATCAAATAACGTAAGGCGTTTACCAGCACAGTAATTCATTAATTTTTCTAAGGGGACGTTTCAAATTCTTAAAAAAAAATATACTTCAGTTACAAAATGTACTCATCTTCCATAAAAACACACAAACATTCCTCGCGCTAAGACGTTTACTGAACAGGTGCCGTGAGGTTTGTGAGCACCCTTAGTACATGACACTGTCATTCTTCCCTTGTCGGTAGTTCAAAATGGCTCTGAGCACTATGGGTCTTAACATCAATGGTCATCGGTCCCCTAGAACTTAGAACTACTTAATCGTAACTAACCTAAGGACATCACGCAACACCCAGCCATCACGAGGCAGAGAAAATCCCTGACCCCGCCGGGAATCAAACCCGGGAACCCGAGCGTGGGAAGCGAGAACGCTACCGCACGACCACGAGATGCGAGCATTGTCGGTAGTGCTCTATCAAGAATGGTTCCCGAGAAAAGGGCTTTGCGTGTCCCGTGCGTAAACGTGATCCCGTCTCCCCTACTCCATTCTGCAGGATCTTTAAAAGTATGTCTGTGGTGGAGTCGTATGCTCTCTTGAATTCCACGGACGTTAGTATTGTCCTTTTTGTTCAGGAAATTTCCTTTCAGGACGCCATGAGAGAAAAACGCAAGTTGGGTAAGCGTGACCGATGTTATCGAAATGTCTGTTTGGAATGTAGGGCGTTATGTTAGAAGTGGTTTTTTAACAAAGACAGTACACATCGATGTCGAAATGTCTTAGATGTCCACAGAGATTTGTGGTACAGAATCTTCGTTATCTAGACCGGCAATCGTGCTATGTAAACAGAGAATCTTCCATTCAGAGTATAGAGGTCAGTACTGAGTGTGTTCGATTCAGGCCGAGATTCTTTGTTATCTCGCCGCGTCTCGCTTATCAGGCGGGGAGAGATTACCCGGTCAAGATGTGCGCCTGCCGACGTCACAGCACCACGTGCTCTGGAGAGGTTTACGATGAGTTATGAGGGCTGCAGCGGCTGACTCACTTTCGCCCAACTCGCTGCCTGGGGCCTCGAGTGCTTGTATGCACAACACAGCGCTTACGCCTCTCCGTATTTCATTTAGCTCTTCAGTCAACATTGACATACGTATCGCTGTGTACTCGGGTCACAGTCGTTGCCGGCTCGCGTAATCTTCTTTAACTTTCTCAGGCTACAGAGAGCTTCACAACTGTCACGCGTCCGTCTCGGCAGCTGCGTGGTCAACACGATTGCTAATCGAAGGAAAGTGGGTTCGATTCCCGTGGGCGGATCGGATATTTTCTCCTCTTGGGGACTGGGTGTTGTGTTGTCCCTAGGTTTGCGTCGTCATAACTGGTATTCCAGAGTTGAGATGGCTGTATGGGCACGTCCCAAAACTCAATTAAAACTGTTGTCTGTGGTGTGTATTCAAATTTGTGTCTGTGTCGTGGTGTAACGTCCGTTTGTAACAGTGAGGTGTAAGGAATGGACCTATAATGACAGTTGATTCTGCACAACTACTCAAACCTCCCTGATTTAAAGGAACCAGGAGAGAGAAAACACATTAGATACGACAATGAAAAGTGCATCACATTGTAGAGCTACTCAAAGAATTTATAACGCGTCAGAAGTGTCAAGTTTCGTCGACAGAGTGCAGCATGGTCCCATGAAGTGAAAATGGCGACTCCACAGCAACGCGTGCAAGCAGTAGTGTGGTTTGCATAAATAAAGTCGCCTATTACTGTGCAAAGAAATTATCGTAGTGTGTATGGATGTGATCCACCTGATGTGAAAACAATTCAGGAATGGTACAGAAAGTTTCTGGCAACAGGAAGTGTTCTGAAACATTCTGGCGGTGCAGGTTACGGACTTCCAGAAGAGACTGGAGACCATCAGACAAACGTTGCTCAGAAGCCCACGTAAGTCAATTCGTCAAGCATCTAGGCAACTTGATGTATCTCGATCAACATTGCATCGTGTAGTTCACCAGCGTATTCATATGTGTGCCTACAAAGTGCAAATTCTGCAACATCTGACGCCGAACGACAAACAACGTCGACAATAATATGCTGCGGATATGCAGCAGCGTATCGATACGGATGCCAGCTTTCTGGAAAGATGTTTATTCTCAGACGAGGTAACCATCCATCTATCAGGAAGGGTTAGTAGGCATAATGTTCGAACTTGGGGTTCGCAAAATCCGTACGTTGTCACTGAACATGGTCGTGCTAGCCCTAAACTAAACGTCTGGTGTGGGCCAAAGCACGACGGGATTGTTGGACCGTTCTTCTTTGCGGAACACAGTGAATGGATCAGTGTATCTGGACATTTTGGAGCAGTTTGTACTCTCAGATACAAGACTTGCAACCAAACATCATTTTTCAACAAGATGGAGCACCACCGCGTTCGTCAACGGCTGTTCGCAAGTTCCTGGATAGGAAATTTCCCAATCGTTGTATGGGACACGGAGGACCTACTGCCTGCCACCACGTTCACCCGACATTACTCCACTTGATTTCTTCATGTGAGGATTCGTGAAGGACCGTGTGTGTGCGGCCAAAGTGGACGATATTACTACTTCGCGACATATCACTAATGCGATTGCAAGAATAAGAGAGGAAATGTTACAAAGAACTTAGCAAGAAATTGAATATAGACTCGATATTCTTGGTGATACAAATGGTTCACGTATAGAGGTGTATTGATGATAAATAAATTGATTAATTCTCTGAGATGCTCTACAATGTGGTGCATTTTTCATTGTCGTATCTACTGTGTTTTTTTCCCTGGGTCTTTGAAATCAGGAAGGTAGAGTGGGAGACACTGTTAGCAGCCGAAAAGCAGCGGCTTTCGAATGGGAACCGCAAACGTTTGATAACAAGTCAACCGAATCCTCCACATCTGGTGTGTCGTACAGGGTATTAGTGACTATACATTTGTCACGTGATAGGAATCTCTTTCCGACGCAGCTAATTTGTACGCCTGGTGATTGAGATATGTCACCTTGTCCGATTTAGATGTTCGTATAAATGTGAATGTGATCACACTCAAGGAAATGATAACATATTAGTTTGTCACATAAGCTACAGAAAATGGACGTAAGTTTCACAATCTGTTTTTCTGTGCTCTGTCGAAACAAGTTTTTAACGTTTTTGAAGTTGCGTTCCGTTTTGGAAGTTCTGCCTCTTGAATTCCTTTGTTGTAACATAGCTCACACCCGTCTATTTGTTTTAATTTCTGTGAGACGTCTATGTGGTAACTCGCCTGCTATCATTATTCACGACATTTACTTGCGACGGTAATGTATTCTTACCACATCACTTACATTCTAGAGCCAAGGTATACTATGACAACTGCCAAGACTACAGAAAGAGAACAAACAATGACCGGACGGACAGTTCATAGAGTCGTGAAAAATAAAAAATAAAGGGCATGGGGAGATTCGAAAACGCCTCGCCGTATCGCAGTCCAATACCACTAGTTAACGCCACAGTACCGAGCGAGGTGGCGCAGTGGTTAGACACTGGACTCGCATTCGGAAGGACGACGGTTCAATCCCGCGTCCGGTCATCCTGTTTTAGGTTTTCCGTGATTTCCCTAAATCACTCCAGGCAAATGCCGGAATGGTTCCTCTGAAAGGGCACGGCCGACTTCCTTCCCCATCCTTCCCTCATCCGATGAGACCGATGACCACGCTGTCTGGTCTCCTTCCCCAAACCAACCAACCAACGCCACAGTTTTTTTTAGGTTGCTCTATATTGCACTTCCAGTCCTTCGACTGTTCACTGTTTCTATTTTCCTTTTCTTTTCCACAGTTTAGTAGACCTTCCTGTTTTCACGTTTCATCAGTGTTCAGTGTGTGATGGCCTATCCACTGAGTCGTCTCCCACTACATATGAGGGGGTGCAGTGTAGAGTTTCCCTTGTGAGTTCTAGAATTCGATAGGCGTGAAATACGTGTTCAGCAAAGGACAACAGAGAAGAGCTCTTTTGAGGGATTTGAGTACATCTGTTGTCAATTACCGTTGGCCGGAATCTACGCGCTGAGCAGCAGTGTCTAGCTAAAACTCATGGGAACAGTGATAGGAAACGCTCGCTCTTGTATACAGGGGCTGGACACAGTATGGAAACATGGCGAGAAATGCGTTATTGGGCATAAATGAAGTTGCTAGACAAGCATTCGTTCGGCGCTGTTGTAATGACCTGTGCAATGTCCTCAGTACAATGCAAGAGTCAGTCGTTATCAGAAAAGCGTTCTGTGTAGTTGAGAGTTCATTATGTCAGAACAAAGTGAACTCGAATGTGGGCAGATTGTTAATACTGATATTGTGGGCATTTCCGTAACCGCCGCGCGGGATTAGCCGAGCGGTCTCCGCACTGCAGTCCTGGACTGTGCGGCAGGTGCCGGCGGAGGTTCGAGTCCTCCGTCGGGCATGGGTGTGTGTGTGTTTGTCCTCAGGATAATTTAGGTTAAGTAGTGTGTAAGCTTCGGGACTGATGACCTTAGCAGTTAAGTCCCGTAAGATTTCACACACATTTTAACATTTCCGTAACCAAGGTAGCCGAAGTATTTGGTGCTTCAGAAGGCACCATTTCTAAAATTTATACCGTATGCAGGAAAAGAGGGAAAACTTCATCCGCTATGTTACAATGCCAACGAAAGTGAGTGACCGTGACAGATGGTCATTGGAGAAGAAAACCCCGTGGCGAAAAACAAGGGGAGGACAATAGCAAATGTCACACCGGAACTCACACCGTGCCAGCACCAAAGCAACGTGAAGGGAGCTCCATAAGCAGGGAATTGATGGATGTGCTGGAATTCCAACCCACATATCAGGATATCGATAATGATTTGGGCAGCTATATCACGGTATTCCATGGGCACCATGGTTACGCAGCAAGGTCGCGTTACTGCCAACGATCATGTTACCATTTTGGCTGAGGAGGTCCATCCAGTGGTACAGTGTTCGTGCCCCACTGTTGACGCTGCGTTCCAAGGCGACACGGCCCCTGTTCAGACAGCTCGCATCATCTTGCCGATGATAAAAGTATAGCTATCACACCCAACAGACAAGAATTAACTGGTGAAATTGTAAGCGAAGTTTTTTCAGAAAATCATTAAGTGGTTCTCTGCAAATGGGCTCTCATTAAACTTCGACAAAACATGAACATACAGTTCCACACACTAAATGGAATGACACCATTAATAAATGTAGACTTGGATCAGAAATCCGGAACTAAGTTAGAACATTCAAAATTTCTAGATGTATACGTTGATGAGGGGTTGAATTGGAAAAAACACACTGAAGCTCTGCTGAAACGTTTGAGTTCAGCTACTTATGCTATTTGGGTCATTGCAAATTTTGGCGATATACATCTCAGTAAATTAGCTTACCATGCCTATTGTCATTCTGTGCTTTCGTATGGCATCATATTCTGGGGTAACTTATCATTGAGTAAAAGAGTGTTCATTGCACAAAAACGTGTAATCAGAATAATTGCTAGAGCTCATCCCGGATCATCCTGCAGACACTTATTTAAAGAGCTACAGATCTTCACTGTAGCCTCACAATATATACCGTATATTCACTTTCAAAATTTGTCATTAACAATCCGAACGAATTGAAAAGTAATAGCAGTGTACATGGCTACAACACTAGAAGAAAGGATGATCTTCACTACACAAGGTTAAATCTAACTTTGGCTCGGAAGGGGGGAAATTATGCTGCCACAAAAGTCTTTGCTCACTTACCTAATAGCATCAAAAGTCTGAAAGATAGCCATATAGCATTTAAAAGGAAATTAAAAGAATTTCTGAATGGCAACTCCTTCTACTCATTAGATGAGCTTTTGGATATAGTAAGTGGGTAATTTCCCCAACCCCGACCAAAAACAAAAAACAAAAAAGTTAAAAATATTATCATGTAATATTTTGTGTAATGTAATATCTTATATAGACAACTTTTTTAACTTGACACGTTCCACATCATTACGAAGTGTCGTATTCATGATCTATGAAACAAGTACTAATCTGATCTAATCCACGACTGATTTTGTGAGCAAGACGATGAATGCTCGCATCTCCCCTGGCCACCACAATTACCAAATCTAATATTATTGAGGATTTGTGGTTTACTTTGGAGAGAAGGGTGCGTGACCGCACTCCACCATCATAGTTACCTGAACTTCACACTGTTTTGCAGGAAGAATGGTATAAGATTCCCTTGAAAATCATACAGGACCTCTACGTACCCAGTACAAGACGGATGGAAGCTGTTCGAATGGCAACTGGTTTCCTATACCGTATGAAAAACGCTAATTTGTTGTTTTTGATGTTTTCAGTTTTTGTCCACCCCTCTATACATACAAGATCTGTCGCGTTGTTGTTGTTGTTGTTGTTGTTGTTGTTGTCTTCAGTCCTGAGACTGGTTTGATGCAGCTCTCCATGCTACTCTATCCTGTGCAAGCTTCTTCGTCTCCCAGTACCTACTGCAACCTACATCCTTCTGAATCTGCTTAGTGTATTCATCTCTTGGTCTCCCTCTACGATTTTTACCCTCCACGCTGCCCTCCAATGCTAAATTTGTGATCCATTGACGCCTCAGAACATGTCCTACCAACCAGCCCCTTCTTCTTGTCAAGTTGTGCCACAAATCTTCTCCCCAATTCTATTCAATACCTCCTCGTTAGTTATGTGATCTACCCATCTAATCCTCAGCATTCTTCTGTAGCACCACATTTCGAAAGCTGCTATTCTCTTCTTGTCTAAGCTATTTATCGTCCATGTTTCACTTCCATACGTTGCTAAACTCCATACAAATTCTTTCAGAAAAGACTTTCTTACACTTAAATCTATACTCGCTTTTAAAAAATTTCTGTTCTTCAGAATCTCTTTCCTGGCCATTGCCAGTCTAAATTTTATATCCTCTCTACTTCGACCATCATCAGTTAATTTTGCTCCCCAAATAGCAGAACTCCTTTACTACTTCAAGTGTCTCATTTCCTAACCTAATTCTCTCAGCATCGCCAGACTTAATTCGACTACATTCCATTATCCTCGTTTTGCTTTTGTTGATGTTCATCTTATATCCTCCTTTCAAGACACTGTCCATTCCGTTCAACTGCTCTTCCAAGTCCTTTGTTGTCTCTGACAGAATTACAATGTCATCGGCGAACCTCAATTTTTTTACTTCTCCATGCATTTTAATACCTACTCCGAATTTTTCTTTTGTTTTCTTTACTGCTTGCTCAATATACGGATTAAATAACATCGGGGAGAGGCTACAACCCCGTCTCACTCCCTTCCCAACCACTGCTTCCATTTCATGTACCTCGACTCTTACAACTGCCATCTGGTTTTTGTACATATTGTAAATAGCCTTTCGCTCCCTGTAATTTTCCCCTGCCACCATTAGAATTTGAAAGAGAGTATTCCAGTCAACATTGTCAAAAGCTTTCTCTAAGTCTACAAATGCTAGAAACGTAAGTTTGCCTTTCCTTAACCTAGCTTCTAAGATAAGTCGTAGGGTCAGTATTGCCTCACGTGTTCCAACATTTCTACGGAATCCAAACTGATCTTCCCCGAGGTCAGCTTCTACCAGTTTTTCCATTCGTCTGTAGAGAATACGCGTTAGTATTTTGCATCCGTGACTTATTAGACTGATTGTTCAGTAATTTTCACATCTGTCAGCAACTGCTTTCTTTGGGATCGGAATTATTATATTCTTCTTGATGTCTGAGGGTATTTTGCCTGTCTCATACATCTTGCTCACCAGATGGTGGAGTTTTGTCATGACTGGCTCTCCCAAGGCCGTCAGTAGTTCTAATGGAATGTTGTCTACTCCCGGGGCCTTGTTTCGACTCAGGTCTTTCAGTGCTCTGTCAAACTCTTCACGCAGTATCATATCTCCTATTTCATCTTCATCTACATTCTCTTCCATTTCTGTAATATTGTCCTCAAGAACATCGCCCTTGTATAGACCCTCTACATACTCCTTCCACCTTTCTGCTTTCCCTTCTTTGCTTAGAACTGGGTTTCCATCTGAGCTCTTGATATTCATACAAGTGGTTCTCTTATCTTTCCTGTAGGCAGTATCTATCTTAACCCTAGTGAGATAGGCCTCTACATCCTTAAATGTGTCCTAGCCATTCCTGCTTAGCCAGTTTGCACTTCCTGTCGCTCTCATTTTTGAGACGTTTGTATTCTTTTTTGCCTGCTTCATTTACTGCATTTTTATATTTTCTCCTTTCATCAATTAAATTCAATATTTCTTCTGTTACCCAAGGGTTTCTACTAGCCCTCGTCTTTTTACCTACTTGATCCTCTGCTGCCTTCACTACTTCATCCCTCAGAGCTGAAAAGTGTTCTCAGACGGCAGATAGCGCTGTAGAGTACAGAAATGTCGTCGTTGAGTGCCTGTAAGAGGAGAGAGGACGACGTCGACAGAATTCTTATTTGGTGCGGTAAGTGCTTGCGTACTCTAAATGCAGAAAAACGTGAAGTTTTAAGGTAGGAGGAAGGGCAGCATCGAACGTAAATTTTTAGTCTGTTTATTGCAGATCGACTTCAGCTATTGTGTGGCTATCTTAAGTGCCACATCAAGGAAAGAACATAACCAGTTTCAAGCGTTAAAATACAAATTAAAACCAGATCACCAAAACATCAGCTTGTAAACCGTAAATTTACGTGCCAATTAGTCTAATCTTTAGGACGCATCGCAAACAAAACCGTTCGCGGTACCACTTGACAGTACGATAACAAACAACGAAGAAAAAGCTGTGGATTGCGGAACGTGTAAACAAGAGGAAGGAACACCGTACTGCGCACAAACATCATAAAGAAGCGCTGTTTTTAATGTATAACAACCACAAGCATATGTCCCGTATGCGTATTTCGAGCATTACCGCAGAAGATGCTTTTTAAATAAAATCGAAGCGCGCCTCGTGTAAAATTGTCTTTAATTGCGGTAAGCGTCAGACGAAGCAACCAAAAATACTTGAATTTAGTATTTTTATGTAGACCTGTACGTAAAAGAAAAGTTTCTGTGTTAACTAGAATTAGTTTTGCGCACTTTTTTTAGTATAAGAAGAACGAAAACCATTGTTTATTTTGACATGTATTTACGCCACAGACGCCAGTACAGTTGTTCGACGAACTGGGGCAATATTTAAGCTCTTCAAAGTCGTTGGGGTTCCCGCGACAGCGGTAATGGAGGACGCTTGCGAATGTACCTGCTGCGCTATCTGTTGGCCGTCTGCGTCAACTGGAGACAAGCGCCATGGCAGCTAGAACTCCACGTGGGTCGCAGCCGTGCGCGTTACGATCTTCAATCGACATTCGTGGCGCGAGTTCAAAGATGGCAGCTAAGCCGTCACAGTTGGGCTCCAGTCTGCTTCATTAGTCTTTTACTATGAAACTGTTCTGTAGAATTTTTCACACCCATAATAAGCTCTAGGTAGTAGGTATGAAATCGCAGAAACCACTACTGTGGTAATCCTTTCACATACACTCAAATCTTAGTTGCAACCATTGCTTTTTTTTCGCACCTTTTCATTGGTTCATCTGCAGTCATAATCGACAACTAAAAGAATATAAGTTGCGTATTTAGGTGTATTTTATTTTGTACCAGTTGGCCTACTGCGAAAGTCCTTGCTGTAAGTGCCACATGGCACGTACTTTTAATTCTTTAAAAATATATCCATAGTAAATAGTATTTAACGTAGGACTCAAGCGCTGTTCCCTGGGTTCCGCGGAAACGTAGCGCAGACAAGCGTATCACGTCTTCATGTTTATAATAATTAGCGCTGAAAGGAATATCCAACACAGCTTTGTATTATCGCGAAATATGGGAGAAAGTGTCACAGAAATGATACAGGATACCCGGGTTCCCGGGTTCGATTCTCGGCGGGTCAGGGATTTTCTCTGCCTCGTGATGGCTGGGTGTTGTGTGCTGTCCTTAGGTTAGTTAGGTTTAAGTAATTCTAAGTTCTAGGGGACTGATGACCATTGCTGTTAAGTCCCATAGTGCTCAGAGCCATTTGAACCATTTTGATACAGGATTTGGGCTGGAAATCGTTAAAAGAAAGACGTTTTTCCTTGCGACGGAATCTTCGCACGAAATTACAATCACCAACTTTCTCCTCCGAATGCGAAAATATTTTGTTAACACCGACCTTCATAGGGAGGAACGATCACCACGATAAAATAAGGGAAATCAGAGCTCGTACGGAATAGATATAGGTGTTCATTCTTTCCGCGCGCTATACGAGAATGGAATAATAGAGAATTGTGAAGATGGTTCGATGAACCCTCTGCCAGGCACTTAAATGTGATTTGCAGAGTATCGATGTAGAGTAGAAATTACGGGTCACTCTTAAGTATGCAGATCTTTTCAAGGCAGTCGCAACTTCGTTTTTTCTAATTCTGCACACCTTTTACTATGGACATGTGTGGCCGTTGTAGGCCAGAAAGTCTTATACAGATTCTTTATAAAACTAGCGATCTGTTTTCCGTAATGAAAAGAAACTAGCAATCGCTTAGCTCATACCAAATGAGTGGAGCTTTATGCATCACATTTAACTCAAATTATAGCGTGTTAAAGATCTGACAGCGTTCCGGTTTGGAGTAGACAAAAACTATTTATTCTTAAAACTTCGTTGGCATACTATGTTCGGCTATCCTCAATATCAAAAAGACTTTTCGGCATGTCGAAAATTTGGTATTTCATCACGAGATTCATTTTCGTAAACTTCCCCCCATAATCTTCAAAATTGGCCGTTGCAGATAATAATAAAATGAGAACACAGTGCAACTTCTCCTGGGCGCACGGCTGTTCTACAGTTATATACTAAATAGTTAGCGAATTTGAGCGTCCTCAATGAAATGTAAAATTGTGTGTCCCGTGGAGAATGTGGCATATCGACTCAGCGCTTCCACGTGCTCCTGCTAAGTACTAGTCCTAAAATAAATTCAGTACACACTATATGAACAATACATTCGTGAAACTGCTACTACGAAAGTTTTGTAGCCGCGGCTATCAGAACGCTATGGTGGCTGCATGCAAACGGCATTTGTAGCGACAATCGCTCAGCTTTCGATCTTAACCCTATCAATACCAAAGCAGTTTCCGCAACGCGCATTGCCTGAGAGGGGTGGGGTGGGAGGGGGAATACTTCATGGCGACCATTAAAGTTTAATTGTTGTTCACTTCTGATAATATACTTCTTGGGAACTTCCTTTTTAGCCATCGTCATTTGCCAAGTGGCGCTACCCCACCACGTTCACACTGCACCCAAGTTTTAACTGTCCGCCACTCCCTGATGGAATGCCCATTTTTTAACCGTTTACATTCTCGCTTGGGTTTGCCGTCTGATTTATTGACCTTTTTAGCAAATGACGCGCGGCCTGTCGACCGCGTTTTACTTATTATACGGCAAAGCAATGTGGCGAAGCCATTCAGTTTTTAGCTTTGGACCTCCGTTTATGTATGGTGTCTTTCTAGCCCTTTTTCCACATGCCTGTTTTTAGCTGTCTTCTATTATGTCAGTTGGGACTGACGTATAGTCGTTTAACTCCTCTGTCTTCGTGTTCTATAGCTTTGACTTGGGCGCGTATGACACCAGCTGTTTTTTTGCGGCCTAAAGCAAAACAAAACAAATAAATAAATAAATAAATAAATATACTTCTTAAAGAGTTACTGATGTGTAGGTAGGGACCAGAACCTGAAAATACTGTACCTATACCACACTCTTAACCAGCATAAACACATTTTCAGTAACGGCTTCTGTCAAGGTGTGGGCACTTCCTGACCACCACCAAGAAAAAATTTCAAATATTCAAATTTCATTAATTGTTGTGGGTTTTTACTAGCAACATACCCTCTCATTTATCTAAAAATATTGTGGGGAAGGCTAACCAAAGACTGCATTTTATTGGTAGGACACTTAGAAAATGTAACAGATCTACTAAGGAGACTGCCGACACTACGCGTGTCTGTCCTCTTTTAGAATACTGCTGCGCGGTGAGAGATCCTTACGAGATAGAATTGACGGAGCACATCGAAAAAGTTCTAAGAAGGGCAGCACGTCTTGTATTGAACTGATACAGGATTTGGGGTGGACATCATTCGTTGCGACGGAATCTTCTCACGAAATTCCAATCATCGGCTTTCTCCTCCGAATGCGAAAATATTTTATTGACGCCGACCTACATAGGGAGAAACTATCATGATAAAACAAGGGAAATCAGAGCTCGATACATGTGTTCGTTCTTTCCGCACACTAAACGAGATTGGAATAATAGAGAAATATGAAGATACCCTCTGCCAGGCACTTAAATGTGATTTGCAGACTATCCATGTAGATGTAGAAATACTGAATGACTTTCTTTGTAGAAAGTGACATTTTCTCCTAAGAATTGAATTTTTGGGTTAGTTTAACTGAAAAATTTAAACCATTTGTGGAATCTGATAGAATTGATTATAAACTATAAAAAAATTCAGAATTTTAAAATATACTCACTAGATTACAATATTTTTAAAAGGTTGCCTTAACGTACCATCTGCCCCTTGGTGTTGAGTTGTTTTAAACGAGTCAGACACCCAAAACTTCGTAGAGTCTGCACAATGAGCTGGAATGGTTTACTGCATCTATGAGATTCTCCGCAAACCATCTAATGGTTTGTGGTACAGGGTGCCTCTTCTACCACTACCTGAGCTGTCCCCCCCCCCCCCCCCCCCCCACTCCCCCTTTTCCCTGTTGCACTCACGAATGGCGCTTGGGAAGAATGGTAGTTGGTAAACCTCTGTATTGACTCTAATTTCTCCAATTTTCTGGTCGTAGTCAGTACGCGAGATGTAAGCGGGAGGAAATACTACGTTGTCAGACTCTTCCTGGAAAGCGCTCTCTCAAAATTTCAGTAACAAACCTCTCCGTGATGCAGAACGGCTCTCTTGTAACGTCCTCCAATTGACGACCTTGTGACGAAATGCGCCGCTCTTCACCGAATCTTCTCTTTCTTTCTACCAGTCTTACCTGGTAACGATACCACACTGATGAAGAGTACTCAAGAATCGGCCGAGTGCCCTGTGAGCCACTTCCTTCGTGGAGTTAACATTTCCTTAAGCTTACTCGCGTAACTAACTAGGAGGTACTGATAGAATTGGGGAGAAGAATAATTCGTGGCACAACTTGACTAGAAGAAGGGATCGGTTCGTAGGTCACGTTCTGAGTGAGGCATCAAGCGAACACCAATTTAATACTGGACGGAAGCGAGGGGGGTAAAAATCGAAAAGGAGACCAAGAGATGAATACACTAAGCAGATTCAGAAGGAAGTAGGTTGCAGTAGTCACTCGAAGGTGAAGAGGCCTGCACAGGGAATAATAGCATGGAGAGCTGTAGCAAACCAATCTTTGGACTGAAGACCACAAAAACATGAAGGTTATTCCTATGAATATGTCTGGGATATGCTTTTCCTACTATTCATGTTGTCATCCCAGTTAAGGTCGCTTTGGGCAGTTAATCGTAAATATTTTACGGTGGATACTGTATCCAGCAGTTTCTCATTAATAGTGTAATTTTACAGTAGTGGATTTCTTTACCTATGTATGCGCAATATATTACATTTATTTACGTGTACTCGAGAAAGAAAGCATTCTGCACCGGAAACCTTTTGACTCTGTATACCTTCCGAAGTACGATCGTGTAGTGTATGAAACGAGATTTGTGAGTGGACAGGATTTCTTTGTAGGGGAGGACGCTGCGTGCTATCTTGGAGAGTCGTTGTTAGATGCAGATAATTTCTGGTGTGCACCAGGGAAGTGTGTTGCTGTTCACTTTACATATTAGTGACCTTGCAGGTAATAGTAACCTCATAATTTATGCAGATAGTGCAGTTACCTGTAATGAAGTATTGTCTGAAAAAAGCTGCACAAATGTTGTCAGACCTTGATAAGATTTCAAAGTGGTGCACGGATTAGCGATTATTTTAAATGTTGGAAAATGTGGAATTCTGTAAATAAGAAAACAAAGAAAGGGAGTACCCTGTGTGTCCAGCATCAACGAGTCGCAGTTGGAATTGGGTCACTGAAATACGTTGTTGTAACAGACCTGAAATGGAACGATGACTTTGCGCAATCACAGTTAAAGCAGGTGGCAGATGTAGGTTGATTGGTAGTTTAAATTTTCTTCTGTTATTAATTCTAATGGGATCGTGCATGGATAAATGCTAGGGAGTGAGCCACACTTACTAAAATACTTAAGTAACTCCTTAAATAAATATCTGTAAATACATTGCTTTCGTTGGGCGCGCTTTACAGTGGCTTTCTGTGTAAGGTCCGTTCTGATTCTTTTACTCGGCTTTGGGTAGTTTTCAAATGGAAAATTCTTTTATCGGACCTGGGAAAAATTTTCTCACTGAAAAAATGATTCGCATTGGACTATTTACATGCATTTAATGAACACGAAACCTTCCGCCATGTCAAGATGCAGTTCAGCTGAGATGACTTTCAACAAAAAACGAAACAAATATTAAGTAATATCACTATATTCAACTATCACACATAAACAATAAACTTAGTGACACATAAAGCGAAATATAAATGATAATGGAGGTGTGCCGTATAAATCTGCCTTAATCACAGAAAAGCCTCCGTCTTGGGTAGCTTCTGAAACAAAAAGGTGCCATCCGCTCCACAAAAATAGAGGGACGTAATTCTGCATTTGTTTCAGCGGTTGTACCCTCAGTCGGTGCAACCGTTCATAGTACTTAATTTTTAATTGAAACTTTATTTATTACGTTTCAAATATTTTGTTCGTAAAATCCGCTCTTCCCGCAGATGTGCCTTTAAAGTAGAATACTGGGGAAGTGCAACCAGTCTACGAAGAAGATTGTGTATAAAACACTTGTGCGACTGGGCCTAGATTATTGCTCTAGAATGTGGGATCAGTACCATATAATACTAACAGGGGATATTGATCGTATACAGAGAAGGGCAGCACGAAAGGTCACAAGTTCGTATGGCCAATGGGAGAGACACCGAGAAGCTGATGAACTGAAGTGGCACAAGCTTGCAGAGAGACGACAGCCATCTTACAAAGTCCCAGAACCAGTATTTAATTAGGGATCTGCTAGAATTCCCCGTGTGTCGCTCCCGTAGATACCGCGAAGACAAGACTAGACCGATTACAGCGCATACAGGGGCTTTTAAGTAGACATTCTTCCCGCAGTTCATACGAGAATGGAATGGGAAGAAGCCATAATAAATGGTGCAATCGAACACACACACACACACACACACACACACACACACACACACACACTCTCTCTCTCTCTCTCTCTCTCTCTCTCTCTCTCTCTCTCTCTCTCTCTCTCTCTCATGAGGTAGTTCAGGAGAGCATGATATCTGCAAGTACTTCTCAACTCCATTGTCTCCTTATACGACGAAACAATACGCCAGTGGGGTAGACATGTCTAAAGAACAGGAGAAGTGTCTTTGCTTGTGCAACTGTGTAATTGAAGCGCTATTACGGCTGACACGGACGACCTAGCACGAAAAGGCTCGCGCGTCAAATACCGGCCTGGAGTTGGGTCCATTGTCGCTGGAGAGCTTGGAAGCCCACTGGGGACGGTACTTGATCGCCTTTGTCTCGACACAACGGAGCCTTTCCGGGCCACGTGCGCCTCTCGATTGTATTTCACTAGAACCCTGTCTAGAGGAAGGTCTTGGCGAAGGAATAACAGAGCTTTTGTCTTGACGCGCACTTTCGGTTTGCTGCACAGCTATCGTTAATCATAACTTCGCGCAGGTATTTCAAGTAAATGGTTTCAGTAGCATAGCAGCTAATTTTCGGAAGAGGCTGTCAGTAATCACGTAGCAAATATGGAGTTGGGTCCGGAGAAGCTCGGCCGGAAAATTTTAGATTGGAAGCCTGATTTAGGGCTTTAAACTCTGTTTCAGACACTTTCCGACCCTACATAAAGATTTTCCACGAATAAAAAACATTAATTGGTAAAAATAAATCATCCGGCGGAAATCCTCCTCTGATGTGGCTACATCAGTTGACAGAGATTTCTGATATCTTGGAAAACTTTTTATAAAAGCCCAGTTTTTCGAACGTGGTACGACGAATGTAGCTTCTATTGTTTACATCCATGACAGCATCTTCATCCCCTTTCTGTTTTTTTTGTGGGGGTGGGGGGGACTTCAGCTCCAGGGGGCAACCAGAAGTAGATACTGCAGAAGGTGTGATAAATCGCACAATGAAATCTGTAAATAAGGTATTTACGATGCTTTCGTGACTAACAAGGGAGCATTCTGCAAAAAAGATAAAAGAAAAAGAATAGCTTGGACATGGATCATTTAGAATAGGGTGTACTCTACGTCAGTAAGTTTTTTTGAAGTTTCCTCATCGAAAAATTTTTGCCACATGTTTTCACTGCTCAGTCATTCTGTATATAGTTTGGAGAAAAGGGAGCCATCTTGTACAAACGTACTTCGGTATTTTATGGGGTTTAGTGCCATATATATTGACAATGTTTAACATTAGTGCTTAACTTTTTTGCAGACAGTAGTGAAGTTGCATTACAGTCTTCGGCATGAAAATATTCGAGGCTTTTCGGACCTGTTAATGCAGATAAATGACGCCAGTGCCAGGAATAAGTTTGTATCCTTAAGTTCTAATTTACTTCAAGAAAGCAGCAACTCCTCCTACATATATGTCCCACCATTGTATTTGCATTGTCACATGCGGATGAAGTGCAATTTTTCCAGGGAATTCCTTTTGTTAGCAGCTCTTCGATCAAGAGATTAAAGACATCAGGTTACAAAAGCCGCAACAGCTGACGGAAGAATACGTTGAACCTTGTGACATCACTTGGTTCCAAAGCAGTTTTATTCCTGTCCTTTAAGCTGGCTCGGGCAGAATGAAAAATTTTCATCTCCGGTCAACATAACCGGTCTTAGTAAGCTGTGGTGATGACCTTATTCGTTGACAGGTTTACTACGTACTCAGGAAGGAAATCACTATGTACATTTGTTGAGTGGTGGCAGCATATGAATAGCGAGATGTAAACAGCAAGTTTTCCGATTTTTCAAAATATCACAATAACTCCTTAATTAAGGCGATAAATCAATGACAATTACGGTCAATCCACAATAGTTGGCAGCCACACAATTGTCATCGACGCTATGCAAGCAAATGGCTCAAAATTTTTATCTGGACATTCCGATTAGTTTCCCTGTAATTGATGGGGTGATCCCTCTTAATCTGAGTAATTGCTCTACCCTTAATGACTACACCGTTGACGAAACGTTAAGTTCTAATCTCTGTTCTTAGTAATTAATGAATCGAACATCTATATACGAGGGACATTCAGTAATCAAAGAGACGAACTGGTACAGAAATAACAATTAGTAGTAGTAGTAGTAGTAGTAGTAGTTTTGTACTTCCATAACTTTGGGTGGGCATCACTGGGATGAAAACAGCTGACGGATAAAAACTGTTCCGTTTATAATCTCAATATTGCATTAAACGATTACCTACCCGCTTGAAGTTTCCACATTAGTTGAACAATGTTCAGCGATCCGTTTTTTTTTTTTTCTTTCTTAAGATGAAAACCAGACTAAAATCTTACCTCTAACGATTTTACAGTATAGTGGAAGTTGTGTGAACCGCGGAACGTTTAAGTGGATAGAACAGTTCAAAAACACTCGAGCTTTGGTGACTGACTAGCAGCGTCTTGGCCGGTCAGTTGACACAGTTGTTGACATCACAAGAAATTAAATTACAGCAAAACAAGTCGAAGGTAGTACCCTAAGGAGTTAACGAAACCAGACTCAGCGTGTACAGACTTGAAAGAACGCATGAAAGGGAGTGACCGTTCCCTAAACAAGAATTTAACGTGGGATGAACCTTGTGCAAAAGACACGGCATGGACTGGAAGCCCACTAGCTTACCTATCCGAAAGAAACTCAGAACACAAGCATCAGCGGGAAAAGTCAAGTTAACCCGTCTTTTGGGACGCCCAACGTCACGTCTTGTATGATAATTTGGAATATCGGCGTACAAAAACAGTGCGTACTACCCAGCCGTACTGCTGAACAAATTATAGCCATCAGTGAGAGAAAAATGTCGTGGATTTCGAAGGAAAGGCGTGATTTTGCTACACGACGATACTGTCCCCCACACCACCCAGTTGACCCCAAAACGATTGACAAAATGGCATCGAAGATATTACCTCTTCCTCTTCACAGTCCAGCTTTGCCTCCCACGGATTTTTATTTGTTTGGTCCACTCAAGCAGCAATTATGTGGAAAAAAGTTTAGAAACAACGATGTGATAAAAAAAAAAAAATTCGTGGGAAAGTGACAACAAGAAAGACATCTTCGCACCAGGTATAAAAAAAGTAGTTCCTCGTTGGGACAGGTGTATTAATATCGACGGGAATTATGTTGAGAAATAGTAAAGTGTCATTTTGTAAAAAATACAATTTTCTTGTACATTAGTTTGTCTAATGACTGAATGTCCCTCGTACATCATGTTTTGAGACTGACTTCGTACCTTCGGTTACACCTACATAAATACTCTGTAAACTACTGTGGAATGCCGGCCGAAGTGGCCGTGCGGTTAAAGGCGCTGCAGTCTGGAACCGCAAGACCGCTACGGTCGCAGGTTCGAATCCTGCCTCGGGCATGGATGTTTGTGATGTCCTTAGGTTAGTTAGGTTTAACTAGTTCCAAGTTCTAGGGGACTAATGACCTCAGCAGTTGAGTCCCATAGTGCTCAGAGCCATTTGAACCATTTTTTTACAGTGGAATGCATGGCGTAGTGCTCTTAGCATTGTACCACAGGCTAGGATTTCTTCCCGTACTGAGCGCCGGAAGAATATTTGCTTAAACGCCTATGTGTGCGCTAAAATTGAAGACTGGAAATAGAAAACGTCAAAATTTTTTTCCCTGTAAAGCGATGAATGAGCCACGGCTAATACCTTTAGATCGTTTGGGGATACAACAGAGGCCTCCTTGCACTTCAAAATATCTCCACTAGGTTTAGCAACGTGTGGCTTCCTTCGTTCATTAAATGAAGAATGCTGATGTGCCTATCGTGTTTGAGCGCGGTGGTAAACATCTTATAAACCTTTCCTCGCTCGCTTCCTACAGTTAACAAGCAGTACTACAGTTTACTTCGTTTCAGTTATTTTCGATGTAAATGTTCTGTGTCCAATGCTTTTTGATTTAGAGGAAAGGCGAGATAATAATTCAAGAGTCAATAATTTAAGAAAAGCTGTATGTAGCAAACAAAGGAAGTGCTGTTGCTGAGGAAGAGCCATCATAACGTAATGTAACTTGAAATAAACAGAATGTAACTGCCTATTGCGCAACACAATTAAATAAAGCAAAAATATTATGTAATTTTGTGATTCAGACCGCCCAATTATCCCATACTACGAAAATTTCTCTCCTTCCATTGGCTAAAAAAAAAAGCTGGAAAAGATTTATTGGCCATCAATCACACACATACAAGTAGTTTTATTTCCCGCTGTTTCAGAAGTTGTTACCGTAGTCTTTCATTTTTATCTATATTTCTAAAGTCTAAGTTTATTACACTTTCCAAATATTTTTTTCTGTCAGACGTTACAAGTGACACACAATTATCGTAATTTCCATTCATTCGAATAAAATATCTACTAGTGCGACACTGTCATGGTTTTTTCCTGTTTGCCTACAATGTCACATTTGGCAATTTCAAAGATTCTAATATCCAGTCTACAGTTAACGTTGGTAGCTACAGAAGCAACACGTAAAGGACAGAAGCATATTCCTAGATTCTTCACTTAATGATCATTCTTGAAAAGGTGTTTTATTCATGGCGCGCAGGGTAGCCGCGCGGTCTCGGGCATCTTGTCACGGTTCAGAATACTCACCCAAAACATAGTCTAATACATACAGTCAAGACACTCCCTGGTGTAAAGGTTGTTACCGTTTGACAGCTGGAGCGGCACTAGCGCTCCAAGCGGTGACAAAGCAGACGCTCACATGTGACGTAAGGATAATGTTTGTTTCTAGCTTTTTTCTACTTGAATAACGAATTTGCGGTTATATTTTTGCGTTCCATGAGTTAGTAAGGTACCAAGAGACATAACTGATCATAAAAAAAGTGTAAAAACACTCGAATCACACTGACTCAATGACATAAGCTACAACTTATTCATGAGGAAATGCTTCCCAGTACGTGTATATTTGCAGCTTATTCTGCTGAAAGCAACAAAATATAAATACATATTTCATGCATATATTTCTGTTGTCTGTTTTATTGTCGTAGGCACTTTCCTCGGCACTAAAAATTTTTTGTATGTGGTCCAAAGATTCGCCCATTCTTATAGTTCACTGGATTCTCTAACGCACGAGTAATTTCGTAAATGTAAGTACTTTGACTTAAAAGGGAATGTGTTGAAAATTGTCGTTTGTGGCTCGGATGTAG
Organism: Schistocerca piceifrons; assembly: GCF_021461385.2. Taxonomy (NCBI): domain Eukaryota; kingdom Metazoa; phylum Arthropoda; class Insecta; order Orthoptera; family Acrididae; genus Schistocerca; species Schistocerca piceifrons. The sequence continues at coordinate 314,346,378 of NC_060143.1, read as the reverse complement.
CAACAATTGTGATATCGTTTTCTTATGTGTTCAGAAACAGTTTCATAGCTTTTGACGATTTATCATCACATCTTTTTTGTCTTCCTTTAAGATAAAATTGTGGTGGCTTATTTGATACGTTGAATAACGTAGGTATTAATTCCAGACAAGTTTCCTACGTCCCACTTTCACTGATAGGGCGGAAAGTGTAGCGAACAACACTGTGCTGCTTTGGATAGATACACGACGTCTTTCTGTGAAAGGTCTGGTCTTCTGGTGCTTATTAGCTGTTTTTTGTTGTTAAAGGAAAACGACGATATTCAGTAAATGTCTGTACGTTACAAGAGAATATGAACTGCCCTGTAATTTACCGTTTTGTACCTCTCAGGGTTCTTAGCAAATGTGGTGTCATATTTTAGTGTGTCGCTTTCTGGCCACTTGGGGCACTGCTATCGCTGTGGGTAACAAAAACGAGATGGTGTCGCGACTGTTAATGTTAGACTGTGATCGTGACCTCCAGTTGGTACCATTGACAACTCCTGCTAAGACATCGGCCCTTGCGGGTAGCATACTCGACAGGGGTAGTCAGAATCGCTGGTTGCCTGCAGCTGTGTATGTAATCTCACCGCACGAAATGTAGACGCGGTTCACACTGCCATTCGATTCGTTGTAAGTTACGATGAAAAACAAATCAGCCCTAATAACGTTTGATGTTATTGTGGCTTATCAGTATTTAAAGCTCTAAGTTCTGCATTGCGCTTCCACATCCTCCGGGTGTACGCTAATGCAGACTAAGTCGTGAATATCTCTTCGTTCTCGTACTGACGAGGTTCTTTCCTTCAAACAAAACATAAAAGTAAAGCCATCTGTCCGGTGCACGTATAGTACTGTCTTCACGAGTCATATTCTCTTGGGTTATGCTGTAAAAGTTCATCATGATTTTTACACTGTCATGGTGTCCAGTGATTAACTTTGAACTGTAGCCTCCTCTGGTCTTCAAAGCAGCTGCAGACAGTTCATTCCAAGCTGTCTGTTTATATGTATTCGAACTGCGGCTTGCTCAATTCGTACACCTGCAATTAATAGTTTCAGGACCCTGTATAGAGGCTCGTCAATGTCTTTTTCGAATGAAGTGTAAGTAGGCTGTTTAGGTTTTTATGTTGGTAACGCCACGTAGCACTCTATGTGAAAATCACTGACTGTGCTGTGTGAAGGCTGTGTCTTGGAGTATATGCTATTGTAGTGTTGGGCAGTTGGCTGTTAACAGCGCGTAGCGTTGCGCAGTTGTAGGTGAGCCGCCAGCAGTGGTGGATGTGGGGAGAGAGATGGCAGAATTTTGAGAGCGAACGATCTGGACGTGTGTCCATCAGAAAGAGTAAATTTGTAATATTGGATATAATGGACTGAGATATATATATATATATATTATGACTTTTGAACACTATTAAGGTAAATACATTGTTTGTTCTCTATCAAAATCTTTCATTTGCTAACTATGCCTATCGGTTGTTAGTGCCTTCAGTAATTAGAATCCTTTATTTAGCTGGCAATATTGGCGCTCGCTGTATTGCAGTAGTTCGAGTAACGAAGATTTTTGTGAGGTAAGTGATTCATGAAAGGTATAGGTTATTGTTAGTCAGGGCCATTCTTTTGTAGGGATTGAAAGTCAGATTGCGTTGCGCTAAAAATATTGTGTGTCAGTTTAGTGTTGATCAGAATAAGTAAAGAGAGAAATGTCTGAGTACGTTCAGTTCTGCTCAGCTGTTTGAAAATCAAATAACGTAAGGGGTTTGCCAGCACAGTAAAATATAAATCCTCCTAAGGGGATGTTTCAGAAGTAATTTTTAGAATACGATTAACATTTGACCATGACCGGGCAAAGCCGTAGGTTTGTTACCTGGATAAGAAACTGCAACAACGAAGGTAATGAGAGAAAAACGATGGTACAGATTCCACAGCGAATTCTTATCCGTTTCTTTCATTTCCGTTGCTATCTTCCTCCCAGCGCCGCTGGTCACATCCGCCCCCGTATACATTTGTTAGTGAATCGCACAGACAAAGGCTTTTCTCAACAAGCTGGTTGAAAGAAATAATTTCGAACAGTCCTCTTCGTGTGGATGACATGTTGACTGTACGTAGCACAGAAATAAATGCACAGGTCATGACGTCTTTGAAGCTTGGAAGTACACTTGCGAATGAATGCCTCGGATTCCGTCGGCAGCAACACGAGGCAGCTCCGAACAGCGCGTCGCGCGGCCATAGCGTCGAGTGTGGCGCGTTGTAGCTCTTCGCGGCCAAACGCCAACGTGTATCACGTATTTACTCCAGGCTGGAAAGGAATACAGCTTTCCTTCCAGCGTTGAAAAGTTCAGAAGTGTCATCTACATTTATTACGCACCAATATATGCAGTTTAATGCACCAAACGTAAACTCGCCAGCGATTACATTTTTCACTACAACATTTTCAAAATATGCGCGGTGCTGTACTTTGATGTATCGCAATAACTACAGGCTACAACCGAAAGAAAACCAGTTCATTGTCAAGTTGTGGTGTATGGCTATGAGATGCGGAAAGTTTATGCGAGCACGCAGAAGTGCCGCAACACGACGTGGCGTGGACTCGACTAATGTCTGAACCAGTGGTGGAGGGAAATAACACCATGAATACTGCAGAGCTGTCCATAAATCAGTAAGACAACGAGGAGGTGGAGATTTCTTGTGAACAGCACGTTGCAAGGCATCCCAGATATGCTCAATAATGTTCATGTCTGGATAGCTTGGTGGGCAACGGAAGTGTTTAAACTCAGATGAGTGTTCCTGGAGCCACTCTGTAGCAATTCTGGGCATGTGGGGGGGGGGGGGGGGGGGGGGGGTCGCATTGTCCTCCTGCAATTGCCCAAGTCCGTCAGAATGCACAATGGGCATGAATGGGTGCAGGTGATTAGACCGGACGTGTCACCTGTCAGTCGTATCTAGGCGTATCAGGGGCCCCATATCACTCAAACTGCACACCCCCACACCATTACAGAGGCTCCACCAGCTTCAACAGTCCCCTGCTGAATTGCAGGGTCCATGTATTCATGAGGCTGCCTCCACACCCGTACACCTTCATCCGCTCGATACAATTTGAGACTAGACTCGTCCGACCAGGAAACATGTTTCCAGTCATCAGCAGTCCAGTGTTGGTGTTGACGGGCCCAGGCGAGTGTCGTACAGGCATCAGGGGTACACGAGTGGGCCTTCGGCTCCGAAAGTCCATATCGATGACGTTTCGTTGAATGGTTCGCACGCTGACACTTGTAGATGCTCCAGCATTGAAATCTGCAGCATTTTGCGGAAGGGCTGCACTTCCGTCGCGTTGAACGATTCTCTTCAATCGTCGTTGGTCCCGTTCTTGCAAGATCTTTTTCCGGCCGCAGTGGTGTCGGAAAATTGATGTTTTACTGGATTCCTGATTTCACGATTCACTCGTGAAACGGTTGTACGGGAAAACCCACACTTCGTCGCTACCTCGGAGATGCTGTGTCCCATCGCACGTGCGCCGACTATAACTCCACATTCAAACTCAATTAAATCTTTATACTCTGCCAATGTAGCAGCAGTAGCCGGTGTAACAACTGCACGGGATATTTGTTGTCTTACAAGGCGTTGCCGACCGCAGCGCTGTATTCTGCCTGTTAGAATATCTCTATTTGAATACGCATGCCCACAGCAGTTTCTTTGGCGCTTCAGTGCAAATGAGAGAGACCGCGTAGCGGAGAACGTGTGCGAATCCCGAAACTGTAATTTTAATTTTTGTACGCGAAAAGTAACTATTTTACTTAGAAGCTAACTAGAGGGCTGTAGCTTTGCGAAGCCTACGTAAATTCAATTTCTAAGGCAAATTGCATGACTTAAAATAATCATGCATGATGTAATAATCATGCTGATGCAATAATCATGCTGATGCAATAATCATCTCCGGTTTCTCTACTCAGCACACAGTGCTATAAAATGTATTGGTATCCGTCCGCGGTTGACATTTTCTTAACTGCCACAAGGGAATCACACTCTTAACAGGAATAACATATCAGTGCCGTAGCATCCGTCCTCCGTACTTCACTGTTTTCACTCCCCATGATGCCAGATAATGTTCTCCAGGCATGCGCCAAACTCAGACCTGATTGCCACAGGGTAAACACGTGATAACTCAAACTCTCGTTCCCAGCCATCCACCATCCTGTTGCGTCGCTCTCTACAGTATCTCAAGCTTTGCCTAGTATTCACAACAGAAATATGTGGCTTATGATGAACTGCTTGACATTTTGCCCCATTCTTTTAAACTGCGTTGCAGTCATTTTGCTAGTCGGACTACTGGTAACGCTTTCGAACTCACGATTGATTCCTCCGTCGATTTCACGAGGTTTTTTACAATTTACCTTTGCAGTGCTCGAAATCCCTGTCCGACAATGCATAAGGTCTGTCCGGTGTTATTGTCCCTTCGCGATTCCATCTCAGTCACAATACCTACAGTCGAAAATTCGGCGTATTTAGGATTGAAATGCCACTGATTTGTTACGCGGGTAAAATTCAGCGACTAGCCAACGTTCGAAGTCACTGAAATTTTTACACTGACCATTCTGCTATTACTTTTTCTCTGCTGCAACATAACACTCCTCGTCTCTCTTTATATTGGCGGGCCCGCCACTCGTGAGATCTAGCTGTCTGTCCCGTATTACATCGGGGAGTCTGGATACTTTTTTCAGCTGGTTCAACTGCTTCCATGTAATCATTCCCAAACTGACATTATTAATTTTGCTATTTGTTACTATGCACCCTTTTTTTCTTTCTGAAAATTACCTGTAGAAATATACTACGAGGATTGGAACTTAAATAGTGGCAACTATTTATTCACAACCGATACAAAAGAGTTACATGTTTGCACCTGTTACTGTCCTTCAAAGTAGTCACCACACCAGCGTTGTGTAGAACCTGTTGCCAGCGAAGCGGAGGGCGTAGTCTACCGTTAGCAGATCCTGTTCTGTTGATGGTGCGAATTGAGCGGTCTACTGCCTGTCGAATCTCTGGAACAGTTCTGAAGCGAATGCCACGAAGTGGTTCTTTCATCTTTGGAATCAAATCAAAGCCACAAGGACTTAAGTCCCGGGAGTACGGTGGATGGTACAGTACTTCCCAGTCCCATCGACCGAACAGAGCAGCCACAGCTTGCGCTATGTGCACCCGCGCACTGTCGTGCAAAATGATGGGTGGGTTGCGCAGAAAGTGTCGCCGCTTCTTTCGCAAAGCTGGTCGCAGGTGATGCTCCAAACAAACAGCAGTGCTGTGCATTGACGGTCTGCCGTGGAGGAACATAATGCGTTAGGATAGCACCATCAGAGTCGTACACAAGAATGATTATAACTTTAGACCGCTCCATTCGCACCATCAACAGAACAGGCTCTGCTAATGGTGTACTACACCTTTCACATCGCTGGCAACGGGTTCTACACAACGCTCGTGACTACTTTGAAGGACAGTAACAGGGGCAAACATGTAACTCTTTCGTATCGGTTGTGAATAAATAGTTGCCACTATTTAAGTTCCTACCCTCGTACTTAAGCAATGAACAATTTCTCAGCATGTGTACGATTAACACAAAATGCCACTTAATGGATCCGTTTTAATTTATTATTATTTACTACACGCAGTACTGCTGTTTTTGAAAAACAGGTATTTCAACTTGGGTGCTCACGTTTTTTTTCTTTTTAAAATAGTTCATCAGTTGAACGCTTTTTAAAATGTTTACAGTTCCAACGTTTACTGTTACAGGGCCGTCGACTTCTGCTGGCTAACCATTTTTCACTGCTAGAGCAGGCACCCTGGCTTCTCCTGCAGTGTTGTTAGAGCCAAGCTTTTTTAGAGCGTTCGTAATGAATGTGGCGACACGTTGAAAGTCTGACACTGTCCAGGTCCCCTACCGACACCTTGGACCTACCTACTGTCTTTACGGCGTGATCGATCGAGGCGCGGTGTTTACAAGAACTAAACTGGTTCACGCCGCGCCCGCATTCCTCGACTTCTTAACTTCACTTGAGACGCTCCATCTTAGGTTTCCTTGGACGTAACGCGTATGGAAAGCGAACGGGAGGATTTTGTCTTCCTAGATTTCCGAAGGGCGTTGGACACAGTGCCACGTCGTCGAGTAATATTCCAAGATCATGAAGCTGTATTACAAAGGACTAAAACATGGTTTCAGTTGTAGGTTGCCTATCTAACGGCTTCCAGGAACAACAAAACTTTGTTCACAGTACTTCATATAATTATGATTAGATTTAAAACGCTGTCATAACCTTCTCATTAAAGAGGTGCAATCTTACGTTAAAAGTTTAACACAATAAGGCAAGTATTAAAATTATAAATTGTATACGAGGTCCGTTATAGAAGTGTGAGCTTTCTTTGCGAACACCAGATGCGTTTCAATCTAGTGCGCTTGCATGAGCCGAACTTGAACATTCATGCACATGCGTGAATTTTTTCGCGCCCGCCTGTCTACAGGGTCAGTTGCTGGCAAGCAGCAGTTGATTGAGGTAGTGTCCAATTTTCTCGTCGGTTTTTCATTGCAAGGGAAGTACCGGAACGACTGGAGCAGTGCTACTTCCTCAAATTTTGCCAGAAACTGGGCGACAGCCAAGTGGATACCATTCGCAAGATTCAGACGGCTTTCGGTGATGATGCTGTGGGCATCACACAGATTGAGGAGTCGTACAAACGGTTTAAAGACGGCTGCACATTGATGGAGAGCGAACCACGCACGGTCGGCCACCAGATTATCGAAATGCCCAGGTCATTGCCACAGGGAACGCTGTGATTATGTGGGACGGTCGTGTGGCTATCAGTGAAATTGCGGAAGAGGTGGGCATCAGCACTTTCTCAGCAATCGAATTTTGACCGAAGATTGGTTCATGAACAGTGTGTGTGTGAAATTCGTGACGAAGCTGCTGATGGCGGAGCGAAAGCTACTTCGTGTTGAAGTCTCAGAGGACATGCTGGACTCCACAGACTTTGTGAACAGCCTGGTGACGGGTCCTGAGTGTACGGCTACGATCAAGAAATCAGATCTCAGTCGTCACAGTGGATGCATTCCTCGTCACCAAAGAAGACCCCCCCCCCCCCCCCCCCTCAAACTGCGCAGCAACGTCGAAGTGATGCTGACTGCTTTGACTCGCGCGGTGTGGCTACGGCTACCACAATAGGCAACACAGTGTCAAACAATCTCCAAAGACTACTACAGGGATGTCCTCCGTTGCCTACGCGATGCTGTACGGCGCAAGAGACCGGACTTACTGTCAACGAGTAATTGGCGCCTCCATCACGACAGTGCTCCAGTGCATTCTTCCCACATGATTCAGACTTACTTGGTGAAAAACCAGATTCATGTGCTTCAGCAGGCACCTTGCCCTCCTGATTTGGTTTCCTGCGACTTCTGGCTGTTCCCCGAACTCAAGAGGCTATTGAAAGGAAGGCGGTTTTAGAGAAGAGAGGACATTATGGTAGTAACGACAGCCGAGCTGAACTTCATTCCGAAAGAGGCTTTTTCGGCAAGCTTCCAACAATGGCGGCACCGCTGGGAGAAGTGTGTAGAGTCCCAAGGGAACTACTTTGAGGGAGATTAGGTATCCAATGCTCCAGGTAAACCAGTTTCTTTCCCGGCCAGAGATCAGATGCTTTTCTAACAGACGTCGTAGGTCTTGAATTAGCATAACTCACAGCGCGTTATTTGCAGAGACTAATTCATCTAGTATTTGTGAATCATAAGAGAGCACTCAGTAACAAAAGCATTGGTAACATACCTCTCGTGTAAATTAAAACATACATGTCGTAATATTTTTACGAAATTATATTTCAGAATGGCAATTTAATGCCTTTGCTTTTGTGACTTACTTTTACCACGATTAAAATATGACACTGTCAGGATGAGCAGTCACCCTTCATCGCCTTTTGCCGCTCATCGCCTTCTGCCGCTCAAGCGTTTTTCCTCTTTCAAGAAGATATAACTTACTTCCTTCTGGCAAGGTTCTGTATTCATGTTCGTTCATTTAACTTTTTCAATGCACCGATGATGAAAGTAGGTAAAATCTAACGCGTGAGGGGGTTCTGAAATTGGATGCAGATTGTTCCTTTTTATTTTTTGAGTGTGTTCTATGATTTGTGCAACTGTTACTGGTGTCAAATGTTCCTTTCTTACAACCACTTCTATTTCTGTTCCAGATTCTAATTTTGCTGCAGTAACAAAACTGCTTCTGTGTACTCTTGTTCAATTTTTAAAACTTTTCGAGATGGGGAAAATGTAAATTCTGTCGAGACTGGCTTGGAAAGACAATTTGAAAAGCCTCATGAAACTCCAAACACTTAACATAGCTTGGTTACGGGAACGTAGGAAAACCAACAACTTTCCCACGTTCAAATTCACTTAGCTCCGACATAATGTACTCACAACTGCACTGATTACGATTGATGCTCGGAACGTATTGAGGACATAGCATGGGTGCTGTTCTTGGACAAATACAAAAGCACCATGTGCAGGTTTGGCTAGCATCTGCGTCTATATTCGGACATGCATTTCTCATGAGCGTTCCGTGTTTTTGTCCAGCCCCTGAAGATAGACTGCTGCTATATTCTGACGACGTGATGTTGCTCGGAACCAACAAGGCAAATACAGTGTGTACATAAAGCCTGTGAATTCTTCCAATTAATTATTGCACAAGAACCAAACGTTGTACTGATATCGTACGTATGTCATTTTGAAGAGAAACCCTGGAAGTTTATTTTTTTTTTATGTGCACCGCCACAGCTTAGTTTGGTAATTTGCCGATAGTCAGCGCTAGTTGCAAACATTGCGAGTTCAGGTGCTGGGCGAGCTTTCTGTGTGTTGGAATTCGACAAAAAAAGTGTGCTACAGCTGTTCAACGGATGTTTAGAACCAAGTACGGTAACAAGCCACCAGCAAGGAAGGCCATTTACCACTGGCACAACAAATTCATTACGACGAGTTCCTTGTGCCCGGCAAAGAGAAGCGGACGTCCCAGTGTGCGTGAAGTGAATGTGGAACGCGTGCGAGAGACATTCATAAGGAGTCCAAAGAAATCGGTGCGTCGTGCATCCCGTGAACTCGAAATGGCTCCAATGACTGTGTGGGAAGTCCTGCGACAGAAGCTGTCTATGAAACCCATCAAATTGGAGCTAGTGCAGAAGCTCAATGACGAGGACAAAGACAAGCGTTTTGAGTTTCGATCGCAGTTGCAACAATTGAATGAGGATGGGGATGGCATTGTTGATCGCTTAATTTTTAGCGAGGAAGCCACCTCTCACACTAATAGGAAAGTGAACAGGCATAATTATCGAATCTGGGGTACAAAGCATCTCCACGAATGCATTGAATTTCAGCGTGATTCCCCAAAGGTAAGGGTTTTTTGTACCTCTTCACGTCGAAAACTGTACTGGCCATTCTTCTTCGCCGAGAGCACTGTCACTGTATATTCCTACTTGGACATGTTGCAGCAATGGCTGATGCCTCAAATGCAATCGGACTGTCCGTTCATCTTTCAGCAAGGTGGGGCTCCACCCCATTTTCATCGTGAAGTTCCTAGACACGTGAACACGGAGCTGCCGCATCGATGGATCGGCTGTGCTACAGAAGGGGACAGCTGTTTCATGAAATGGCCTCCCAGACCACCAGATCCCACTCTGTGTGACTCTTTTCTATGGGGACACATTAAAGATCTAGTGTACGTACCGACTGTACTACGTGATGTAGCAGAGCTCCGGGGGGGCGACTGCCACAGTCGACGATGCCATGCTGGGATGGGTATGCCAAGAATTCGATTACCGTATTGACGTCTGCCGGGACACTCATGGTTCGCATATAGAATGTCTGTAAATAAAACTTTCAGAGTTTCTCTTCAAAATGCAATATTTGTGACATCTGTACAATGTTCAGTTTTTGTGCAATAAATAATTGAAAGTGTTCCCGGTCTTTATGTACACCCTGTATTATCGACGTTGTTGCATGAACTCAATGGACGTAGTTGCCCCTGGTGACTAGTAAGAGTTCCGCTCTTTAAGGACGTTTATTTTTGCTAATTGCAACTTTGAGACACGAGGCACGGCTCTGGAGCGGCGTCAGAACACAAGGGATGCGGTTTGATTTACGCCGTATGTGACTCGCTCCATAACGACGCACGCGGCTTCTGCGCAGACACAGTAGCTGCGGTAGCAGCCGCGGAACCGCATTTATAGCTAGGACGGCCTTTGTGTGCAAATGGCAAGCCGTGGACGTGCTACGGGTAATTAGGGGGCCGCCAAAGACACCGTGCGCTCCCTCATTGCGTAGCCAGGCAACGGGTCACCGGCATTCCGCCTTTAAAGACACCCTTCGTCGTGGGGATTCCTGTCTCTCATCCTTTTATGGAGCCTTAGCTTCATGGGCTATTCCTTCAGACTATTTAGACACTGAAAGATAACAAGGCACCGAGGACTGAATCTAATACAATGCCGCGCGGTCATGGGCGTCTTGTCACGGTCCGGGCGGCTTCCCCCGTCGGCGGTTCGAGTCTTCCCTTGGGCATGGGTGTGTGTGGTGTGTTGTCCTTAGCGTAAGTTAAAGTAGTGAGTAAGCTTAGGGATCGATGACGTCAGCAGTTTGGTCCCATTAGATCTTAACACAAATTTCCAAAATTTCTAACACAACGAGAAATAGTAAAAAATGCTCGAGAGGAATTTGTAAAACATTTCCCCACGCTTTGAGTTAAGATTTGGATGGATAAAGGTAACCTGATGAGCGGTACAGGTATCATCTGCCCAATACACAAGAGATGTGATACCATGCTGTGCTGTACGATCGTGGAATATGCCTATTCTCTACTGCATATAAAATATGCTACAACATACTCTTAGTAGGTTACACCCTGTGTTGAAAATGCCTTTGGTGACTATCAATGTGGATTTCAAGGAAGATCTGCTGTTCGTCGTATCTTCACGTTATGGCAAATATTGAAAAAATTAAAGAATTTGGGGTTGATAAAAATCATCATCCTACAACAATATTGATAAAACGGAGCTGTATATAGCATTGGAAGGGTTGGCGAGTCCTAATAAATCGATCGCCATAATGAAGACTCTGATGGAAAAAACGCCTGAAGTCCATTTAAGGTACAGGATATATTAAGTCCTGTGACTACAAAAAATAGAGTAAGACAGGGACATTAATTTCCTTGTCTTTTGTTCAACCCCTGCAATTCCAACGCCGGGGTACTTTATGTCCAACTTTCGTAATATCGTTGTGTACTTTATATTTTAAAATTTTGAAAAAGAAACTTGTTTTTAATGCGTTCTTCTTCCAGGCTCTATAATTTTTCAGTTACATTAATCCAAAAATACTTACAGTGAATGACTTTAGATGGTGTTCATATCCAGTATTTTCAGGTTCTGAACAGTACTAACATCTGTAAATTTTTGAAAAGCATGTTAGTAAAAGTCAAAAATTTGTATTTTTAAATTTTTTTGTGCAACAGAACTGCAGCCGTGTACCTACTAACGAACACGAAATTACGTAACTTTAAAGTTTCGAGATGATTTTTAAAATCAGTTGTTTCAACTAAACTAATAGGAAGTAGCTCAGAAATTGGCTGAGTACTTTTACACTGAGCCTTTAAAGAAAAATATAAATTTCAGTCAGTGTTGTCATTCTATGTTTTTTACTGTTTTCGTAAAGGTCTAATTCTTAGCAGTACCTCCAATCGCTTTGTCAACTTAAACGGGAGCCCCACTCACGGGTTAGGCCTTGAAACTTTTCAGACTATTAGACAGCTTCCTACGATGCTGTAAGAGACGCTGTGTATGATCTTGGAACATGGGATCACCCAAACCCTCCAGCCGTAATTGCTAGTTGATGAATCCTGACGATTTCACTGCCTTATTCGAGCAGCTCCTCTTTCGGCCCAGAGAGTCTGTCGACTCTATACCTCCATACCTCAGGAAAGTCAGATGTGGATCCTGGAACAGAACGTGTGTCCTCCCGCTTCGAAGGCGACACTGAGCGTTCAGCTATGGAGATGATGAGCTTTTGTCGTCAGCCATCTTGAAAAGACTTTACTATTGGTTTGCAGAATTTCATGGTGGTCGTTTTCCCATCAGTGCTAAATTTTGTGAGGGTCAAACAAAATCGGCTGTTGTCCCCGAAAATATTGATGCTGGACGCAACATGATTGAGACGTAACGCAAGAGATAGATATTCTCAGGCATATCGAGGTCTACGGTGCTTTAGATTTGCCGTGTTTCCGAATGACTCCATACAATTCGAGCGAGATTCAGAAACAGGCCCGCTTCAATAGATGCAAGGACATGTCTGAAAAATTCGACCGAGAAAATGTGGAATCCGTATACAACATTGTGTAACGGCTGACGAAACTTAAATACATTCGTCCGGGCCGGAAATGCAGCAACAGTAAGCTGTTCGGGTGTTCCAAGATACATATTTGACGTCATGCTGAACAGCAGCAAAAATTTCGTGTGCCTCAGGAGCGGTTGCTAGTCTTTCAATTCTATGCGACTTTACAACCTATGAATGCGTAGCCTGCCCCAGTTATCCGACTGGGCAGAGTGGACCTACTGCTTAACGTGGAATACGAACCACATGTCGTTCGTGGTGATTGCACACATCGTTGATAAGTGATGAATAGATCAAAGATAGACTGGAAATTTCCGTGGTACGGTCGGAATTCCATCCCACGACCTCTTGGTTTACAGGTCCACGCTTTGCCGTTACACCATCAGACCTTACATCTGAAAAGTAATTTCGACTTCACATGAACTTTCGTAACTACACATTTTCCATACAATCAAGACCCAAAATATGTAGCGCTCTTCCGAGGTCCGAATTCACATTTTTAGGGCACGTATAAGTAACTATATCAGAATAGGGGGAAACTAGATGAATTTAGAAATCCAGCGAACATACTAGGTCCGGCCACATTAATGTGTCCACCGCCCTTCTTAGACGTCAACATGCAATAACTAGTCGGATGGCAGGTGGCAGTAATAGCAGTGGATGGTACATAAAGCGTGTCGGGGAGACGCGGAAAACAGTGCAGTTACTGTATTGCGGAAACGGACAGATTTATCTGACGTCCAAAAGGGCATGATCATTAGCTTTCATGCCAAGAGTGGAACCTTTCCGAAACGGGTAAGCATCTAAATTGTTCGCGTGCCGCTGCGATTAAAGTATACCGTGCATGGCAAAATGACTCTATCCAAAACCGGCACAGAGGCAACTGTGGTCCGCCATAGGCCATAGATGACCGGGGTGAACGTCGGCTGCCGGGCGTTGTGGTCGAGCGGTTCTAGGCGCTTCAGTCCGGAACCGCGCTGCTGCTACGGTCGCAGGTTCGAATCCTGCTCGGGCATGGATGTGTGTACTGTCCTTAGGTTAGTTAGGTTTAAGTAGTTCTAAGCCTAGGGGACTGATGACCTGAGATGTTAAGTCCCTTAATGCTGAGAGCCATTTGAACCATTTTTTGAACGTCGGCTGCGGAAATAGGTACAGGCCAATAGATGTGCAACTGTTTAGGAACTGATCGCCCAGATGAACCAAGAGGCTATCAACTGTGTCTCTTCAACGACCGTTCAGCGAACGTTGCTGCGTATGCAGCAGGCGACTGGTTCGTGAACCGATGCTGACAGCCGCACTGTGTCACGCGCCTTGCCAAGGTTCGCGCAGCTTTCCCCCGTCGGAGGTTCGAGTTCGGGCGCGGTCGTGTGTGTGTGTGTGTGTGTGTGTGTGTGTGTGTGTGTGTTGTTCTTAGCGTAAGTTGCTTTAAGTTAGATTAAGTAGTGTGTAAGCCTAGGGACCGATGACTCAGAAGTTTGGTCGTGAACTGACGGACTGAGCTCCTGTGAACGTGCCGGCACGGAGATCCGTACGCTATGGCTGCTCGGAGGGAACTGGGTTCGGTCGCGGCGGCGGCCGATTTAAATACCCTCCGCCCGCGGCGCGCTCCCTCCGCTGTCTGCGCCCACGCCACGGTCGCGCGGTGGCACAGATTGCGACGGTGTCTGAGATGACGTCGGTATGATGGCTCTGTCTGCCGTGATCGTCACAACTATACGTTTGCTCGATTTACTCTTTATTAACCCAATCGCTGGTTCCCAAGCCTTGCTAAGATTATAGCCACAGTCACGGTTTATGAGGTCGTCATTGGTGCGAATTTCATTGGCCTCTCTAACAACGCTGTCCGAGTATCTCGACGTCTGTACCAGAATCATCGTGCGTTTATACTCCATGGCGTGATTTTCCGACAAACAATGTTCAGCGACCGCCGACTTGCTCGGATACATCAGTCGAGTGTGCTTCTGGTGTTCACGGCATCGATCCTCGACGGTACGCATCGTCTGAACAATATACGACTTGCTACATTGACACGGAATCTGGTACACGCCGGCCTTCCTGAAACCGAGGTCATAAACCGTGACTGTGGCTATAATCTTAGCAAGGCTTGGGAACCAGCGATTGAGTTAATCAAGAGTAAATCGAGCAAACGTATAGTTGTGACGACCACGGCGGACAGAGCCATCACACCGACGTCATCTCAGACGCCGTCGCAATCTGTTCCACCGCGCAACTGTGGCGCGGGGCGCGGACGGCGGAAGGAGCGCGCCGCGGGAGGAGGGTATTTAAATCGGCGGCCGCCGCCGCGACCGAACCCAGTTCCCTCCGAGCAGCCATAGCGTACGGATCTCCGTGCCGGCACGTTCACAGGAGCTCAGTCCGTCAGTTCACCTGATGATGGCGACATGTATGATCGCCGAAATATTGTGCCCGTTGGACACTGTAGACCGGCAGTACACCCGCGGATATTTTGATTATCAAATACACCGGGAGAAACTCAAGAATCACATTTCCCATACTGACTGCTGTTAATCAGCGACGAAGGCTGGAAATTTCACGCCAGTAACGCAACTGTACGCCCGTGTGAGTGGTGACAGGTGGCCTTTTCGGCTGAATCAAGTTTTATGCTCCACCGGATAGATGGCCGTTGCCGCGTACGGCGTGAAACGTATAAAACTGAACACCCTGCATCAGTCGTCAGGGCCGGAGGATGGAGCGTTATGTCTGGCATTTTCTGGGTGATCTCGTCATTATAAAAGGCACAGTGCATCAACACAAGTGAGCATCTAACCTTGGGGACCATGTCCACCTCCACATATAGTTTGTCTTTCTCGGCACAACGGCACATACCAACAAGAAAGTGCGACGTGTCACACAGCTCGCAGTGAACATCGGCGGTCCGAAGTGCACCAGGATGAGTTTACTTTATTCCCCTGGCCACCAACTAACAGGATTTAAACCCAGTCGAGATTCTGTAGGACCACCTCGATTGGGCTGTTCGCGCCACGAATTCGCAACTGAGAAACCTAGCGCAGCTATCCATTGCGCTGCAGTCGCATGGGTACACATCCCTGCTGTTACCTTCCGTAACCTCATTCACACTCTTCCTGCACTTCCTGCAAAGGTGGTTATTCAGGCTTTTGACAGGTGATCACATCGATGAGCGTATGGCATTGGTGGCCGGGAGACCCCTCGCGGGGCGGTTCGGCCGCCGCTCCACAAGTTCTTTAACGCCACTACGGTAACTTGCGAGTGAATGAGGATAAAATGATGATGAAAGACACACAATACCCAGTCATCTCGAGGCAGAGAAAATCCCTGACCCCGCCGGGAATCGAACCCGGGACCCCGTGCGCGGGAAGCGAGAACGCTACCGTAAGACCACGAGCCGCGGTCACATTACGGGATCATTTAGTAATCGCGAAAGCGTTATGGAGATGATAAACTCCAGTGGAAGACTCTGCAGGAGAGACGCTCAGTAGCTCGGTACGAGAACATACCTTCAACGAAGAGTCAAGCAGTATATTGTTCCCTCCTAGGTATATCTCGCGAAGAGACCATGAGGATAAAATCAGAGAGATTAGAGCCCACACAGAGGCATGCCGACAATCCTTCTTTCCACGAACAATACGAGACTGGAATAGAACGGAGAACCGATAGAGGTACTCAAGGTACCCTCCGCCACACACCATCAGGTGGCTTGCGGAGTATGGATGTAGATTAATATGAGTGGACAGGTATTCAGCGCGCTTCTTCTTAGCATATTGGGACGACAAGATGATGGTCAGCCTTTCACCTTTAAGGAAAACGCGCATTCTACATTTCACGGGCTGTTACTTTTTCTCCCGCGATCGAACTGCGCCTCACTTTCGCGTATTAGTCAGCAATGGCGTATGACTTTCATTCGGAACGGGTTCAGTGTCTCGTTGGAAGCCAAAAACAAAGAGCAGGCTACTGTTAATGAAGCCGCTGCGGCTTCCTCGAACGAAGCAGCCTTCGCTTCTCGATAACGACAGTGAAGAGACGGGAACGGGGGAGCGGAAAAGCGAAGGGCGGAATTCCGACTGAGGCTTTTAAAACCAACAGCGGAGATCTTTTGTCACAGCCGTGAAAGGAGAGGCCGACAAAAACTGGTTAATCGCTTCGGCTGAAATTCCGCTCGGCCGGGTTCTGGCCAGGTGGGCAGGAGACGGAATAGCTCCTTATAACGGCGCGAAGCACGCCAGTTTCCAGCCGGCACGCAATTTCCTTCGCTTCGAAACACGCAATTCTGTTTCGCAAGAGGCTGGACGTATTTACGGGCTATTCAGGCACGTACACAAGTTACAGACCAGCCTTTTTCTCCTATGAGAGCATATTAACCGTATTTTAAATGTTAAAAAATTGTTTTATACACTGGAGCCCCTTATACACCAGCGACCGTGTGTGGTGAAAGAGGACCCCCAACGCCTCATATGGTTAAAACATTAGGACGCGCTACCCGGAAAATCTCGAGAAAAATCGATCCAAAGTTTCTTAGATGCCGTATGAGTATAAATAAAATGTTAGTCCATTCCCGAGTCGCCGTTTGGCCTACATGGTTAGTTAGCGCTCGGACCATTACGCCAGAGGTCTCTGGTTCGATTCCTCGTCCCGCATTTTTTTTTCTTCTGTTGCTTACAAAATTGCAGCGCATTGTTACAGGAGAATCGTGAAATTAATTCCAGGTAAGATTGTATAAAAATTCATTCTATAATACACCATCATTTATCGTCACCAATATTCAGAGACATGATTAAATATTCCTGGTTTGCAGAATGAGATTTTCACTCTGCAGCCGAGTGTGCGCTGATATGAAACTTCCTGGCAGATTAAAACTGTGTGCCGGACCGAGACCCGAACTCGGGACCTTTGCCTTTCGCGGGCAAGTGCTCTACCAACTGAGCTACCCAAGCACGACTCACGCCCCGTCCTCACAGCTTCACTTCTGCCAGTTTCATTCCTGGTTTGCCTCAAAATTATCAGAAACTCAAATCATTTTCGTAAATGTTAATGGGGCCTGTTTTTGTACAGATTTATTGCAAACGCCCTGTGATTGTAAAAAATCCGCTTTTATATGTTGTGCAAGATGTCACAATTATTGCATTGTTTGTTTTTACGATAATTACCACTGCGGTTCTTGTTTATAATTATTATATGTATAAAAATTGAATGTTTCCCAATCGACTTTGTTATTCTGATTGAAAACCCAATGTTTTTTCCTCACATACTTTACAATGAAAAATGGAAAACCCACCGCCATGTATTGTGTTGGTGGACATAAAGAAAATAATTTTTATTCAATAATGTAACTAATTTGTTAAAGATAATGTGGGTTTGGGAAACTTTCTGAATAATTGGTGGAATAACAAAAGGAAATGAAACAGAAGGAAAAAAGTACCAGAGGAGGAATCGAACCCGAGACCTCTGGCGTAATAGTCCGAGCCCTAAACATCTAGGACAGACGGCGGCTCGGCAATTCACTAACATTTTATACTCATATGACACCTAAGAAACTTTGGATCGATTTTTCCCGGGATTTTCCGAGTATTGCGTCCTAATACTTCAACCACGTGAGGTGTTAGAGGTCTTCTTTCACCACACAAAATTTCGGACAAATCCCCGACCCCACGGTCGTGCCTCGACAACTGGTTGCAAGGGTCTAGTGCAGCGCCCATGGCGTTTCATTCCTGAACACTCCCTCGCCTGTCACAGGTGTTAGTTGCCGCGTACACGCAGGGGCGGATTAATGAAGTTTTGTGAGTGGGGGCGGCTGCCTTGGACAAAAAGACCCACGGGTTGTCGTCTTCAGAGCCGTTTCGACAGTTAAATATATCAAACTTTGCAATGTTTTATTTTAGACAAAAAGTTTTAAATTTTTTGAAATTTGTAGAATTCAGAACCTTTTTCTGAGTAAATTCTTTTATATAATTGTTGACATACGGCAACAAGCTCATAAGCCTTTTGTTGAGACAGAGTTGATAAGCAAATAAACTGAAATCAGAATAAAATACTTTTAGAACTGTAGTTCTTAATTTGCTGACAGTTGTCTTTTTTTTTTTTTTTTTTTTTTTTTTTTGCCACCACACATCTGCGTTTCCAGAATGAGATTTTCACTCTGTAGCGGATTGTGCCTGATATGAAACGTCCTGGCAAATTAAAACTGTGTGCCGGACCGAGACTCTAACTCGGGACCTTTGCCTTTCGCGGGCAACTGCTCTACCATCTTTTTAATTTTAATCTCATTTTGTTCTATATTGTTCGTTGACTTTGTTCGTTGCGGACGCCCGATGACACTCGTTCTGGTTGTTCGTTGATCCGTTCACTCAGTTTTTTTTTATTACAGAAGGTAGCTAAACCCTCTGACCGAACACGCTGAGCTACCGTGCCGGCGGTTCTGAGCTACCCAAGCACGACTCACGACCCGTCCTCACAGCTTCAATTCTGTTAGTGCCTCGTCTCCTACCTTCCAAACTAAATCACAAGCTCTTATGCGCACCTTGCAGGACTAGCACACCTGGAAGAAAGGATGCTGCGGAGACATGGCTTACCCACAGCCTGGGGGATGTTTCCAGAATAAGATTTTCACTCTGCAGCGGAGTGTGCGCTGATATGAAACTTCCTGGTAGTTTTAATCTGCCAAGAAGTTTCACACACCCGTGTGTCTAAAAAGTTCGGTGAATGCCATCAGACAACAAACAAAACAAAAGATACAAACAAATGTTCTTAATTGCCCTTCAAAATAGTCGGCACCCACTACAACACACTTTTGACGACGTTCGTACAGCTTCTGGAAACTATCAGCAAAGGCCTTCTGTGGAATCGATCGCAGAGCGGCTGTCACACGATCTTTGATGGCATTCACGTCCACAGAACGTTCACCCTCCATGGCCGCCTTCATGCGGGGAAACAAAAGTCCGCAGGGGCCAGATCAGAGGAGCACGGACGGTGTTCAAGAACAGTTGCCATCTTCTGCGCCAGAAATTGGCGCACACGGATCGCGCAGTGTGAAGGGGCCCTGTCGTGGAGCAGCATCCACTTTCCAGTCCCGTGCAACCTGGCCGAATCCGCCGGATAAGCTGTAGCAATCGGTTCAAAACGGGCTGGTTAAATGCAGCATTAATGGCCTGACCTGCAGGAATGATGCCGTTGTTGTGGATGGTGCCGTTGTTGTCTAACAAGTGATAAACAGTGTTTTCGTCTTGGGTTTTTGCCGACGCCATTTCTTTTCGTCGCGGGGAAGACGCTGAACACCATGACATCGATTGCCGTTTTGATTCCGGATAGAGCTGGAAGCACCAGGTCTCATCTCCCGTGACGATGGTGTTCGGAAGCCGTGGATGCTGGCCACACATGGAAATTAAATCAGCAGCAGTTTCCATCCGTTTTGCTTTCTACTCGGGTCTCTGAACTTATGCTGCAGGAATCTGGAGCAGATCTTCCGCTTATCCAAATCATCGCGGACGATTGTATGCACCGTGTCCTTGCTAATGCTCAATTCCTCCGCAATCACTGTGATACTCCGTCGCCGATCTTGTGCCAGCATTTGTCGCACTTTCTCGATCTTTTCTGGGGTTCTGCTCGTCGATGGCCGACCGGAGCGTGGCTCGTCCTCAGTTGTTTCCTTCCCTTCACGGAAGCGTTTAAACCATTCTTAAACACATTTTCTGCTCACGGCTTCCCTCCCGTACATCAGGACCAACATTCCATGTGTCTCCGTTGCGGTCTTCCCCCGGTCTTCCCCCGGTCTTCCCCCGGTCTTCCCCCGGTCTTCCCCCGGTCTTCCCCCGGTCTTCCCCCGGTCTTCCCCCGGTCTTCCCCCGGTCTTCCCCCGGTCTGTAGCAGAAATTGATGTTCACACGTTGTTCCATTGCGATTTGATACTTTCTCTCACGCCGACTACGTTCAACTGGTCACAGTCTGTTTTTTGAACATTATAGTTGTAAAGTGTGCTTCTGTGCCAGATCAGGAAGCCCTGATAATGTTTTGCGCCCACAACTCGAACAGGAGGGGGAGTAAAAGTCACCGGTACAGTTAGTACATTCTCTCGGGCACACAAAGATGGCTTGGGGAATACTGAATTAAATCACTAAATCCAGTGACCAACACTCTAAATTCGCGTGCTTAACTTTGCCGCAGATAACAAAAAGTATTTGATTTTTAATTTAGTTTGAACTCTCGGAGCGGGCGGTCGCCCCTTCCCACCCCCCCCCCCCCCCCCACCACCCTCACGCCCACCTTTATTCCGCCCTTGCGCAAACGTCGGCGCCAGAACTACATACTTATGTATCTGAGCGTGAGAGAGACTGTCACTTTGACGAAAAAGATTAAATACAGAGCAGGACGCACGATCAAGCTAACATAATAGGGACTGATAATGAACAAAGCAAAGTTCATTAAGGATGTTCTTGACAAAGGTCATCCGGTAAACACTCGACAGTTCAGTAAAATGAAGAATATGAAACTTGTCGACCAAACATTTCCAAAACATCTACATTTATCTGTCTCAGAATATACAAGGATTGGATAAAAATGGAGCACCGCGGGAAATGCGTGCTTGAACGTAAATGCAGATGCTAGCAAACCCTGCCGCTTTCGCTGTTGTATTTGACCACGAACGACACTTGTGCAAAGCCCTCAGTTTGTTGCAAGTGTCAGTGGTCTGTGTAGTTATGATTGCATGATGACGGAGCTATGCGACTTGGAACACAGGCGGGTGCTTTCTTAACCAAGGCAGCCGATGTGTTCCTTAAACTACCTCGTGTTTCGTGGCCACCTCCACTTGGCGGTACAGTCGCAGTGATCCTTCACCATTTGGCGCCCAACTTTCTGTGCACGTGTGCGAGACGTTTAGCAACATGCTGCCGCATTTAAATACGAGTAATTAATGTGTTACGTGACTTTATATAATTCGTCCTTAAGTTTTGCAGATCGGTGTAGATATAATAATTGTTTAGATATTGACGAAGTGTCAGCCTGGTAAACAGACAAACAATAAATGTAAAGTTGAAACTTCCTGGCGGATTAAAACTGTGTGCCGGACCGAGGCTCGAACTCGGGACCTTTGCCTTTCGCGGGCAAGTGCTCTACTAGGTTCGCAGGAGAGCTTCTGTAAAGTTTGGAAGGTAGGAGACGAGGTACTGGCAGAATTAATGCTGTGAGGACGGGGCTGAGTCGTGCTTGGGTAGCTCAGATGGTAGAGCACTTGCCCGAGAAAGGCAAAGGTCCCGAGTTAGAGTCTCCGTCCGGCACACAGTTTTAATCAGCGCACACTCCGCTGCAGAGTGAAAATCTCATTCAATAAATGTAAAGTTCTCTATTTCAAAATGCAGAATGTGGTAGCGTGGCTAATGAGTTTCAAATAGTGTCACTAGAGTCCTACAGATACCAGAGAGAGAGAGAGAGAGAGAGAGAGAGAGAGAGAGAGAGAAACAACACATAGTGAAGTGATGGTAAAAGAAGGAGGCGGGCACTGTTTATTGGTAGGACACTGGGAAACGCCAGTTCGTGTAAAAAATGGCTTCGAAGATACTTACGCAGCCTGTAATGGAATTCTGCTCATATACGAGATAATTATCTCTCATCAGCCCGAAAGAAGACATCTAACGTAACACAGCTTGAATGGTCCCAGGCTTGCGTGACTTACAAGTGTGTGTAATGGACGTGCCGAAAAATGTTAACTGGCAAACAATCGAAGAAAGGCCTAGCGAAAAATTGCTAGTAACATTCCAAAACCCCTCTGTCAGTGCAATAACTATAAACATTCAAATTCCTACATACTTATCGACCCCGTAGAGATCATTAAATTAAAATAACACTAATATCACTTCTCACACAGACGGACAAAGCGTTTTTCCTCCATCCATGACTGGAAAGGGAAGAAATTGTCATTCTATTGCAAGTACCCTCTGCCACACACTTCCTTCTTAGTATTTACTAGGGGTGTAGGAGGAGGAAAAGAAAAGAGATGCTTTTCGATTTACTAGAATCTAGAAGAAAAATATGAATATACATATAAAATAATAATTGTATCTGCAAGATCAGAAAATAAACCGAACAACCTAGCAGTCACGATAGAGTTAGTAAAGTCGTCTGGCGTGGTTGACAGTATGTGCGATAAATTCAAGCGCTTAATTGGGAAGTTACTTTTTCGTTCAGCTGAACATTTCCTTTCGAAGTAAGACATTCGTGTAATGACAAATTTTTTCATTTAAGTGCAATGCAGAGAGACAAGTACATCCTTGAACTCGATGTACTAGAATGGATGGGTCAATTTCGTTGTTTTTTTCCGGGCGCTTATGACCGAGCAGTTGAGCGCCCCACAAACTAAACATCATCGTTATTATGTTATGTGTAACAAAGGAAATTCCGTGGAGTATTAATTACTTGACACCGTTTTTTTGTCTTGATGCATTCAAGATGGGCATGTTTGCAGCTTTGTTTGTTGTGAATAATTTCGCTATTGAGTTACAGTGACCTACTGTTTATTAAATGTGTACCGTGTATATCACTAATTGTTGTCACAAGTTTCAGCAGTTTAATTCTGTTGGGAGGCGAAAGTTCGGTGATGCGTCATCATCGTGCTATAATCTGCATACTTGTTTATTATAAGTAGTCCGATTATCGTTGCTGTGCGCTGACACATTTCATCGCATTCTGCTGCATTTTTACACTGTCAATCATCACCCAACTTATCGATCTCCTACAACGATCTCTCCGCCCGGTTTCATCATAACAAGGAGAAATACTGGTAGCAACGCGCAGAATCAGCTTCAGCGGGGAGTATTGTTTAGTTCCCATCCTAACTGCAAACTAAACACGATCATTTTCACTTACGCTGCAGCCTTTGATTCACCCCACCTCAGAACAATTAGTATTCCGAGGGACGATGCAGTCCAGCATTCCACCTTTATTTTGATAAAAAATCACAGTGTGTAGTGTTCGTGTTGTACGATAGGAAAAGAAAGGATGCGATTCCCCGTGCCAGCACTTACCCTACTACTCTGCTATAGCACAAAGAGGACCGTGGAGCTTAACGTCTCTATCAGAGGGTAGGCACAGTCAAAAGAAAGGTATCAAAACCCTCCCTGTGAGACCGTGCGGATACGTTTGTTATTCAGTCTTCTGACTTCAGCTAAATGTCTGGGTGTCAGATACGTAAGGCACCACTTCCCTCGCCTTGCTGGCTGTATACTAGTGGTGAAAATCCTTCCAGCACCAGGATTCGAAAGTGGTACCTCCGATTCGAGGCGGACGTTAGCGATCTCTGGCAGAGGCGAGTAAATGATCAGTAAAGCTCTACGCAGCTGACGATTTTCGCGGATAACAAAAGTACTGTTAACATTCTGCGACGTTTTGGAAAACCAAAATACTAACTTCGGCGTTTAAAGTTAGGGGGAATATCAGTATCGGGATTTTTGTCTAAATTAAGTAATTATTATTTTTGTGTAAATGATCGTCGGCACCCATTCGGAATGGAGAGCCTCTATATAGGCTTGATTAGGCAAAATGATGGATATGCTAGATGCGCTGTCGATAACTACATGCTAAGTCTAACCATTCCTGCTGTTTTCTGCGTTAACAAAGTTCACTTATGATATTACGGAAAGCGACATAAAAGCTGTTCTAGGACACACCATCCATTAGAGTATTTACCGATTCGGTGATGCTATCTACGTTTCTTATACAGACAATTGACACGAACACAAGCAACACTTACTACGTTGAAAACTGCAACTTGTTCTCATGTTTCAACATTTTGGTGAGTTAACATATATTTCATATGCGAACTAAGACTGACATTTAACAGTACATAAGTTGTGACAATGTAATACTTAAACTGACTTTCCTGTTTTGAGGAATTATTCCGTAGAAAAATCACTAAATCTATTTCATTAACTATGATTGAATGTTGTAACTTCAGGACTGTATCAAGAGATCATGATAGGCTTCTGTTTCCCGTCCGTGGAATGCAAATCCAAGGTGGGACTTTCGCAAACAAAAATGGAAGGCAGTTCATATAGCATGCTGTAGGTAGGAGAATGATCACCAGGAAGTTGAGGGGCCATAAAAGAGATGGGGCAGCGCGTTTTTGCGTGCGTGTGCGCGCGCGCTTGTGTGTGTGTGTGTGTGTGTGTGTGTGTGTGTGTGTGCATAAAGGTACGGATGACTAGGTGAGGGGTGTGTACCGTGCTGTTAGCGTGTGCATTGTAGCCGAACGGAATGCAACTCATACTCGCCACGCTATTCGTGCGAAAACGACCAGCAGAAAGAATGACCAAAAAACGAAGTACATGTATGTGGAGGCTGGAGGTGGAGACTGCGCTGCGTCACGTGAGAACTTGGTCATCCCGTTAGCGGCCGGCCATTAAGCGGCGGCGAATCAGCTGTGGCCACTTCCTGCTGCCCTGGGCGGGAGTTGAACGCCTTCTGCGGCAGCTCCTCTTCTCGCGCGCCGAAAAACAAACGCCGCGCGTCGAGATCGGCCCTTCTGATTAGCCGGGAGCGCCGCGTGACCTTGCGCGTTGCGTCACGGCGGTTATCCAAAGCACGCCAACTGGCGGTGCCTTGCCAAGCCGTCCTCCCCTTTTTTTGTTGTTGATGTTTGCATTTGCCTTGTTGCTGCCTCGTTCTGACCGATCGGCACGAACTGTCAGCCATCATTTAGTTCTCCCGATAGCCGGCGCCTTCGAGCTAGTGGTTAGCAGTGCAATTCACGAGTTCAGCCACACTAATGTAGGAAGCTTTCCGATCGTTAAAAATTGATAGGCCGTGCAATTTTCTTAAGACACGTTAAAAAAGTCCCCAGCGAGTGCATATTTTTTCTATCTCCGCGTTCTGCTTAACATGTCCAGCAAGGCATTTTCGAGTCAGCAGCTGACCGAAGGGGATACATAACGCTTTTATATCTCAATTTCTATTTGGGTGCAAATTGACAAAACTGGTTTTTTATTCAGCGTGGCACTTACTCTGCTGCGTCTCGATGGGCACAGTTCGTAAATTTTCTTCGAAAGTTGGACTTAGCAGGATGGTTCGATGAGCCTGGTAAATTTCCATAAACGAATAGAACATTTTTGTAGCGCCTTCATGCTTGGTAAGCTTGATTCTTCCAAGAATCGTATAAAGAATTTAAACGGTACGACTTACAGTTCGTTGTTGAAAGCCCTCTGAATTGGTCAATGTGTCGACTGCTATTGAAATTGGAGAAAACAGTTTCATACTGTAAGTAAACATTTTCATTTGCAGGGTTTGTCTGCCGCACAAATCAAAACAGAATTGGATTGAGTTCACGTGGACGCTGTACCATCATCGAAGGCCATTTACGTTTGGATTAATTAATTTAAACCTTGTCGGACAAGCACAGAGGACGAAGCAAGCCCCGGCCGGTGAGCTTAGGTCATCACAAAAGAAACCACTGACAAAAATGCACGATAAGGCACGCAAGTCCTCTGAATAAGAATTCGTGTGATAGCTGAGCCTATGCGCATCTCAACTGAGCGAGTGCATATCATCCTGTACGGAGAGTCGGCTGGGAAGAAGCTGTGTGCGAGGTGGGCGCCACGATTGCCCGCAGTCGACCAAAAGAGCATCCGGCAAATTTCAACACTATGTCTGACGATGTTTAATCGCAGTTCGCAAGACCTTCAGCGCTGATTTGTAACTGTTCATGAAACCTGGATCCATCATTACGCGCCAGAGTCAAAACGGTAGTCAAAAAAATGGACAGAGGCAGGAAAAAGAAGACAAAGATCATTTTGTCAGCTGGTAATATGATGGCCATTGTTATTTTGATTTTCCCAAGGAATAATCATCAGATTACTCAGAAAAAGGCAGAATCATAAGTGGACCCTATTTGCTTCATTGTTGGATCGTCTTAAACTCGCATGGGCAAAAAATGAGCAAGGTTGGCACGCAAAAAAGTGCTCTTTCACCGGGGTAATGAACCATCCCCCACAATGGCGAAAGTTCATGAATTGGGTTTTGAACTGCTTCTTCATCCACCCTGTTCAACAGATTTAGCATCAAGTAACTTCTTCCTGTTCCCTAACTTGAAACTCTGTCTTGCTCGGAAGAAATTTTCAGCTAATGAGGTGGTGATAGTTGCTGTCAACGAGTATTTTGCAGAGTTTGACAACCTGCATTTGCCGATAGAATGAAAAAGCTGGAGGATCGCTGGACTAAGTGTATATCCCTCAAAGGAGACATCGTCGAGAAGTAAGATCAACGGTTTACGAAACAAACTTTTTTCTTCCTTTCTTTTACCAGTTTTAACAAACCGTCCTCGTACACTGTAACAGGGTGATCAGTGATTACTTCATAACGATTACCATTGTCTGTATAAAAGTTTCTCTCGATCTTCATTCGTTCTCAGTCCGTAAACTGGCCGGTAGGATTTCATCTCTATGTTCCCTATCGTCTGTAAGTCTCATCACTGCCCGATGATTAAAGTCTCGATTTTCTTCGTGTGTTCTTCTCACAACCAATGGCCAATACCAGTGCAGGCGCCCAAACCGTTGCTCCGTTCGTTGATAGTCCTCAATAACGATCTATTATTTCGTACGTTGACTACTTCATTCGTCATTTTTCTCCTCAGTGAAATCTTCAGGATTCTGTCCTAACGCCATTCCTGAAAAGCCAGTAGTTCTTTCTGTTCTGTCTCCCCTGCTGTCCATATCTGAGGCTTGCAGGACAGTGCTGTAGACAAGAGTTTTTGCATATTGTTTCTTTTCGCTTAAACAATTTCTATGTTAATAACTTCGTTTTCTTGTTGAATGCTGTTTTAGCGTGTGCAATACTGTACTGAATCTCCTGGCATGATCTACCACCATCTGTTCTGCTACCCAGGTACTTTATCCTTACAGGGTTATTACAAATGATTGAAGCGATTTCACAGCTCTACAATAACTTTATTATTTGAGATATTTTCACAATGCTTTGCACACACATACAAAAACTCAAAAAGTTATTTTAGGCATTCACAAATGTTCGATATGTGCCCCTTTAGTGATTCGGCAGATATCAAGCCGATAATAAAGTTCCTCCCACACTCGGCGCAGGATGTCCCCATCAATGAGTTCGAAAGCATCGTTGATGCGAGCTCGCAGTTCTGGCTCGTTTCTTGGTAGAGGTGGTTTAAACACTGAATCTTTCACATAATCCCACAGAAAGAAATCGCATGGGGTTAAGTCGGGAGAGCGTGGAGGCCATGACATGAATTGCTGATCATGATCTCCACCACGACCGATCCATCGGTTGTCCAATCTCCTGTTTAAGAAATGCCGAACATCATGATGGAAGTGCGGTGGAGCACCATCCTGTTGAAAGATAAAGTCGGCGCTGTCGGTCTCCAGTTGTGGCATGAGCCAATTTTCCAGCATGTCCAGATACACGCGTCCTGTAACGTTTTTTTCGCAGAAGAAAAAGTGGCCGTAAACTTTAAACCGTGAGATTGCACAAAACACGTTAACTTTTGGTGAACTGCGAATTTGCTGCACAAATGCGTGAGGATTCTCTACCGCCCTGATTCGCACATTGTGTCTGTTCACTTCACCATTAAGAAAAAATGTTGCTTCATCACTGAAAACAAGTTTCGCACTGAACGCATCCTCTTCCATGAGCTGTTGCAACCGCGCCGAAAATTCAAAGCGTTTGACTTTGTCATCGGGTGTCAGGGCTTGCAGCACTTGTAAACGGTAAGGCTTCTGCTTTAGCCTTTTCCGTAAGATTTTCCAAACCGTCGGCTGTGGTACGTTTAGCTCCCTGCTTGCTTTATTCGTCGACTTCCGCGGGCTACGCATGAAACTTGCCCGCACGCGTTCAACCGTTTCTTCGCTCACTGCAGGCCGACCCGTTGATTTCCCCTTACAGAGGCATCCAGAAGCTTGAAACTGCGCATACCATCGCCGAATGGAGTTAGCAGTTGGTGGATCTTTGTTGAACTTCGTCCTGAAGTGTCGTTGCACTGTTATGACTGACTGATGTTAGTGCATTTCAAGCACGACATACGCTTTCTCGGCTCCTGTCGCCATTTTGTCTCACTGCGCTCTCGAGCGCTCTGGTGGCAGAAACCTGAAGTGCGGCTTCAGCTGAACAAAACTTTATGAGTTTTTCTACGTATCTGTAGTGTGTCGTGACCATATGTCAATGAATGGAGCTACAGTGAATTTATGAAATCGCTTCAATCATTTGTTATAGCCCTGTATTTTCTCCAGCCTATCTCCATCCAGACATAGGTTTCCTGCTATTGGAGCTTAAGTGCGTACAATAATTTCGGGATTTCCTATTTATTTTCATATATTTCTGAAATTACCTTGTTCATGCCGTGTGTGACTCTTTCAGATTCGGTTGAATCGACATACACTATGTGATCAAAAATATCCGGACACCTGGCTGAAAATGGCTTAAATTCGTGGCACCCTCCATCGGTAATGCTGGAATTCAATATGGTGTTGGCCCACCCTAAGTCTTGATGACAGCTTCCACTCTCGCAGACATACGTTCATACACGTGTTGGAATGTTTCTTGGGGAATGGGAGCCCATTTTCCATGGAATACTGCACTTACGAGAGGTGTCGATGTCGGTCGGTGAGGCCTGGCACGAAGTCGGCGTTCCAGAACATCCCAAAGGACAGGTCAGGACTCTGTGCACGCCAGTGCATTACATGGCTGTTATTCTCGTGTAACCACTCCGCCACAGGCCGTGCATTATAAACAGGTGTTCGATCGTGATGAAAGATGCAATCGCCATTCTCGAATTGCTCTTCAACAGTGGGAAGAAAGAAGGTGCTTAAAATATCAATGTAGACCTGTGCTGTGGTAGTGCCTCACAAAACAAGGAGCGCAAGCCTCCTCCATGAAAGACACAGCAACACCATAACACCACGGCCTCCGAATTTCACTGTTGCCACTACACACGTTGGCAGACGACGTTCACCTGGCGTTCGCCATACCCACACCCTGCCATCGGATCGCCACATTGTGTACCGTGATTCGTCACTCCACACAACGTTTTTCCAATATTCAATCGTCCAATGTTTACTCTCCTTACCCCAAGTTAGACGTCGTTTGGCATTTATCGGCGTGATGTGTGGCTTATGAGCAGCTGCTCGACCATGAAATCAAAGTTTTCTCGCCTCCCGCCTAACTGTCATAGTACTTGCAGTGGATCCTGATGCAATTTGGAATTCCTATGTGATGGTCTGGATTAATGTCAGCTTATTACACGTTACGACCCTCGTCAATTGTCGGCGGTCTCTGTCAGACAACAGACGAGGTCGGCCTGTACGCCATTGTGCTGTACGTGTCCATTCACGTTTTCACTTCATTATCACATCGGAAACAGTAGTCGTAGGGATGTTAAGGAGTGTGAAAATCTCGCGTACAGACGTATGTCACAAGTGACACCCAATCACCTGACCACGTTCGAAGTCTGCGAGTTCCGCAGAGCGCCCCATTCTGCTCTCATGATGTCTATTGACTACGACTACTGAGGTCGCTGATGTGGAGTACCTGGCAACACAATGCACCTAATAAGAAAAACGTATGTTTTTGGGGGTGTCCGGATACTTCCGATCACATTATGTATCACCACCAAATTCTTAAGTTTTATCCATGTATTGTTATCCCTTGAACATATGTATTTTTATATTCGTTTATAGGACCCTCGATGTACAGGTCGAAGAGTGATGTGGGGAAAGACAGTATCCTTGCAGTATACCTTTACTCTTGCAAATTTTGCATAACTGTATTTTATCTTGAAAACTGATGTCTGATTCTTGTAAAGTAGCAGTATTATTTTCACGTCTCGTTGATTCATCTTAAGGCACATCAAAATTTGCGTGGTGTTAGTTTCTCGTAACATTGGAAACGGGCAGTCACTATATTCAGAAAATATTCACCTTCAATCGGAGTGATTACGGCTCCACATCTTTTAACTGAGCCAAAGTACATATTGTAATAGTTCGCAAGAAAGGAAGTAGTTTACAGCAAATGAAGTGTATTACAGTATTTCCCATCGTCTTCCACGCGAAGCAGTGCTGCTCTGGATACTATAAGGTTCTCTGCGCACATTAGAGAAATGACATCCACACTGCATCCGCAATTCCTTTTCCCCATCCACGGTACTTATATCCACATGCACATATATTAGGATATAGTAAACCATTTTAACCCGTTCCTTGCACCGAAACTCAGACGGTAGGCTTGCCTCTGGCTTGAATTTTTGTCTGCTGAAGTCCGCCCTCGTAATTTGGATTCCATAGACTAGGAAGATACAGTATGTTCATGGCCACATACTCTTGATACGCTTCTTACGTTAGATGACAAATTTCTGTTCTATTTGCAGAAGCAGATATTTTGGAATAATCTGCGGAATATCTCTTCAGTATCTGAAGTCAAATGAAGTAGTGACATTGTCACATCCTGTTCAGTACTAATTAAGGCTAGTCAGATAGTTCCTTTATCAAATGTACGACGTGATTTTATACATAAGGCGCCACCAAAAATTTTCCGATTGAGGGCGTTGCTGCAACGTAGCGCGACTCCCATACAAGCACAGACATTTAGGCAAGGGATTAGTGCGGCATTCGTGTCTTTGCGAAGAGAATACAGTGAATACGGAAACGTGAACTGTGGTGACGTTACCAAATGCTCCAAACAGGACCAAAGTGCTGCTGTTCTTTTCATGGTTGCCAAAGAACAAACACGGACATACATCCATTGGAGAGTGGAGAATGTGTATGGGACAGAACGTCTATTGAAAACCACCCTTGTGGAATGGTGCGAAAAGTTCCGTCCTGATCGCGATTCGACACAAGACGCCGGCCAGTCTGGTAAGCCAGCCTTTACCCTTTACACCAAGTCCGTGTTCTCTACCCTAGTGCTTTAAAGCTGGAGGTTTTAATGTGTTGCCGACGGCCTTGCCGCAGTGGTAACACCGGTTCCCGTCAAATCACCGAAGTTGAGCGCTGTCGGGTTGGGCTAGCACTTGGATGGGTGACCATCCAGTCTACCGAGCGATGTTGGCAAGTGGGGTGCACTCAGCCCTTGCTAGGCAAACCGAGGAGCTACTTGATTGAGAAGTAGCGGCTCCGGTCTCGGAAACGGACATACGGCTGGGAGAGCGGTGTGCTGATCACATGCCCCTCCATATCCGCATCCAGTGACGCCTGTGGGCTGAGGATGACACGGCGGCTGGTCAGTACCGTTGGGCCATCGTGGCCTGTTCGGGAGGAGTTTTTTAATGTATTGTGGAGTGGCTGGCTTATCCTTTTTTATTCTCGTGATCAGACAGCCACGGTCATCTGCGTTCTTGTTCTAATCCCTTCTACCAGTTTCTTGCGTTTCTGTGGGTTTTTTTTGTCCTATTTTGTCCATTGTAGTGTTTGTTGCCCTTCTGTTCTTGTTTTTTTCTTTTCTCCCGGTTTTGTGCAGTAAGTCTCATTTGTTTTATTCTTTCCCTTGTGGATTTGTTTTTTAGGAACAAGGGGCCGATGACCAAGCAGTATGGTCCACCCCCCTCCTAAACAAACCAACCAACCAACCAATGCCAACTCGAATGAGAGACACTCGAACACCCGCCTTACAGTGCTTATATCTCCCTATGCGATTTGTCACGCCTCCTGTTCATTTTGAAAGGCCTTGCATGGTCGACGATTTCTGTTGAACGAGGATATGCAGCGGGCTGTTACGGACTTCTTCACGCAGCAGGACACGATGTTTTACTAAACGGGTACATTCCACCTGGTGCGCAGGTGGAATAATTGCCTCAGTGCTCGCGGCGATTTTGCCTGATTGGCATACTGATTCTTATCTCTAAGACCTTGGAACTGAAACTTACTGGAATCGCATTCGGTAGGACGACTGTTCAATCCCGCGTCCGGCCGTCCTGATTTAGGTTTCCCGTGATTTCCCTAAATCGCTCTTGGCAAATGCCGGGATAGTTCCTTTGAAAGGCCACAGCCGACTTCCTTCCCCATTCTTCCCTAATCCGATGAGACAGATGACCTCGCTGTTTGGCCTCTTCCTCCAAACAACCCAACTTATTGATCGCCTCCTTACACCGAAGCATCATTGATCTTATACCGAACATAATGTCGTATGTGATAAACAGGAGTGCGCCCATGATGAAAGATTCGAATGGATGGAGCGTCCTAGGTAAGTTTGTCGCTTTGTGGCGGCTTTTGGTCATTACGTAAGCGATATCTGTTAATGACTCAGACGGATGGCAGCTGCTGGTACGACGGAAGCAGGATGCATTTTTTTTGTTAAACTTCATTGTAACAGGAAGAAAAATACAGTATAAACTTAAATATCAAAACTGAATCCGTCCCGTATGTTACATTTTTCGGAATCTGTTTTTTTCCCCAATAGTTGTCCCGTTGCGTTCTGTTAACTCTGTGAATCTATGAGCATTTTGTACTGGTGCTGTTAGTCGGTTCCTGTACATTTGTGATGTAGCAGATGGTAGAGCAGTAACCGATGAAGACTGCGAGATAAGTTTATAAAATAAAAACTAAAAAACGGATAAGAAGCAAAATAACATAGCAGGTCTTACTGCCGTGTCGTCCTTGCACGTAAGTGCTAAGTTCCTGACGCCCTCTCTGATGCAACGTCAGATAGCGTAACAACACACACCCTGCACGCCGTGCCACCTAACGGCGTTAGCTGGACACGTGGTTAACTTAACTTCACGGGTATGGGCTAGAGCTTAGAAACAGCGACAGACTACAGTTAAGCCTTCACTATTCTACTTAATTTACAACAACAGGATTCAGATTTGATACCAACTAGAAGAGGCTGCTATAGGGGAAACGGATTTATCACGACAGAATCAAACTGATGAAACTGTATTCTTTTGTGAGAGCCAAGATCGCTTGGTTATTAAGATCTTCATTACAATTACCAGTTTCGTCAGAATGGTGCTGTCATCTTCAGATTGGCTTTACACTGTATGAAAAGGAAATAGGTAATCGATAATCTGCACAAGATACAACCATTATTGGGATGACTCAAATTTTTTTTACAAATGCTTTCCAACCTTACAATGGTGAAATGCATGAGTTCTTTGCATATGAATCGGGTGTAAAGATTCGCCTGTGTGATTCCTATAGTATATAATATGCTTTTTAAGTTACGTGAAAAATTTTCGTGGAACTAATTTTAAAATATTTAGATATATCGCCGATTAATACGATGGCGCCACCTGGCATCTATACGGCAAGTCGCAAGTGCTCAGCGGCGCCTCAGTCTAGTCCAGATGAGGTTGTCGATATGGCGTGTAGTTTTAACTATACTTGTGCTATGTATGTTTACCCTTCATTCAATAGACAACCCATCTGGGAGCGCTCTGTTTTATAAATAACAAACCATGTGGAATTTTTTAACGCATTTACACTTTGTTCTCAAAATGTCGACGACACGGATATGTGAACATAAACGCAGAAGTATGTAAACATATTTGTAAAAAAATGGGTCATCCCCAAAAGTGGTTGTATCTTGTTCAGATTACTGATTACTTTTTTCTTTTCATACAGTGTTATACCAGTCTGAAGATCACAGCACGATTCTGTCGAAACTAGTGATTGGAATAAAGGTCTTCCAATAACACGAGCTTCGCTTTCACAAAATATATGTATAACAGAGATCGCCCCTTACCATTTGTAAGTTGTGAACAAACTGTAAATTGCACTTCAATAAAACGTCAAACAGCTGTTAACTGATCATTCAGTCGCGTGACCATTTCAGTGTGTTAAACAATTTTTAGGTTACGCTACATAGGAAGGAAAGCATCCATTTAATGCGTATAATCAAAAAATTGAGGACAGCCACTAAAAGTAAACAGAAATGAAAAGTACTTACAGTAGCGTCACAAAAATGAGCACACACAGACGCCTCCAACGTTCGTAGTCACAGAATCCAACCGAATGTGTCAACAAATAACAACCGATAGAGCATTGTAGGCGAATAGTGCAGGGGGTGAGGCACCATGGCATAAAGAACCAGAGTTAAATGTAATAAATACGATAAAATGGTAATACCAGAGACATAAACCAACATACCATCAGTAGACGTCTGTCTGAGAAACGAAACTAATTGACCAGTCCTCTTACTACAATAATAAAAAAGGAAAAAGTTAAGCAAGATTAATAATCGGGAAGCGAGAAGTTAATTAAGCTGTTGGGCCTACATCCAAGTGCAAACTGAACGTACAAAGGACGTTCAAAAAGTTTTGCACAGTCTTCTCTAATTTTTTTATTTTTTTGCAGGAGGAGAATGAAATTTTTTGCTAACGTACTTGGAATATTTAGCTACACCTACTCAATGTAAACTCTCAGCTGTGACGCATGTGGCCCAACGTTCTTTCCATTATGTAAATGGACTTTGGTAAAATTCTGGGGATTGGCGTTTACGCCACCGCTTGACATAGGAAATAAGGTCTTTCTAACTATCAAATGTTTTACCTCGCAGGTGGGCCTTCAGACGAACAAAGAGGTAAAACTCAGACGGAGCCAAGTCCGGACTGTAGGGAGGATGAGGAACAATTTTCCAACTCATTTTCTCCTGCGTCTTATTGGCTGTAAGGGGTTTTGCATTGTCATGGTGTAGTCTGATGAGTTGACCCTGAAGCTGTGTTCTGTGGGTCTTGATGGCGCGTCGCAGTTTGTCAAACAGTAACGGTCCCGATTAATTGTGGAGCCTGGTTCCAAAAAGTCAATGAAACCGTCACCACATTGATCCCAGAAGGAGACCATCGCTTTTCGGCCTGCTGTTCGTGAAAGTCTTGGTTTCTTCTTCCGAGGGGAACCCGGATGACGTCACTCCATGGATTGAGTTTTGCTCTCAGGTTCGGACAAAAAAAACCTTCTTTCATCCTGGGTAATGACGTCGGTCTCGAGGAGGAATTCCATCACCCACCGTTGTCGCAACCCAACAACTACTTCACTGTCCATTACGGCTCACCGTAAATAAGAGAAAATACTTTTATACACCAACTTATAGCTAAATATACCAAGTATGTTCACAAACTTCATTCTCCTCCTGCAAAAATAAAAAAATTAGAGACGACTGTGCAAAACTGTTTGAACGCCCTTTGTAGATGGACTTACATTATTAAATCATAAACGTTATAATTCTTACTTAAGATACCCATAACAAACTGCAGGGAACCGAGATTGAACATAGCAACGTAGGACACCAGAACAACAGATTAATAAACCAACCGCCTACTATAATTTGAGGGTCCAAATATACAAATAGACAAATACACAAAATTTGCGTACCCTGCAGTTGTCTGTCGCGACGATAAAGCAGTGGAACCGGCCGGTTTTATACTAAACTGGCGGCGATCGCCATATGGCGAGAGGCGCTAGTGAACAGGGTAAGACCACATCACGTGATAGGTGCGAAGGGATTTTTTTTTTCTAAGAGATTGACTATCGGGACGTGCCCATACAGCCATCCCAACAGTGTAAGATACGACAGTGTGTTTCGACGTTTCAGCCGTACCGTTCTATGAAGGTATGCTTAGACTTGTGCTGTGAGTCCATGCAGTGATGTTTGTGTCAGTTATGATGGTACGATCACAAGGAAAACACAACACCCATTCCCCGAGCGGAGAAAATCGCCGGCCCGGCCGGGGATCGAACACGGGCCCTTCCGGTTAGCAGTCTGCCGAGTTGAACCCGAAGCTACCAAGGAGCACAATTTCGAGGGTTGGGAGGACCTTAAAAGTAGAACATTTTATCTAGGAAGCAAAGAACATAGTAAAAAAGACGCGACTGTCATGAGGATAGATAATTATATTAGTGGGAATGCTAGAAACATAATTAGTGAGGGAATAAGGTACCAATAGTGAATACAAAAAGTCGTCGGATCCAAGGAATTAAATTTCATTTCTTACACAAGCAAAATTACTTAAAATACAACAGTGTCTCAGCTCCATCTGGTTCTTCAAAGTATACAATGCGAGTTTGTTCTTACTGTGAACAATATCAAGTTCCTCGAGGTTGTTGAGAATCAGGCCTTTCTTCTGATTAGGTAAATCGGAGTAAATGTTTTTAAGACGCTGCTTTAAAGCAACGAAACCCGAGGTTAAAATAAATCAAGTAACAGCTGTTTGCGGTTCTATTTAAGTTCAGTTTACCGTCAGTTTCAGCGGCTGTGGCTCTCTGTTCAGAGCCATTGCAGTCTCATCGTTAGGAACATGGTTCTCTGGACCATGTGCTGCTACGCGTATTACAGCCTGCATTCTTGTCCCATCCCAGCATGAGTTTCCTGTCTACTGATCTCGAGTCGACGGGGCCGTTAAACCATAACCTCCCTTCCTAGAAACATCTCTTGTCCTTCCGTGAGATGGAATTATTATTAGTCAGCAGTTTTCTTATTTCAATACCTTCCTTTTCCACAATACCCTTGACTCTCTAATTTGTTAGTATTAACCCTATGTTCCAACAAGCTCCAGCCATCTAGATGGGCACTGGTCTGTGTGACTACATTCTCTGTATAACGCGAATGATTTTGGCTCGTTTCGTTGGTGTGCAGAATGACATGAATCTTCCAAACCGGACGGTAGTTTGCATGAGAATTAATGCGCTGTTCATGCAACTTCATATTGTACTGTCCTTCAGAGTAAATTTTATTTTAGAAACTTTACGGCAGAATTAATGGGTCCAGACCCAGCGCCTCTTGCAGGCTGCCTATTTAACGGTTCCCGGGGCAACAGAAATTTGGGCCGAGCGGTTCTAGGCGCTTCAGTCCGTAACCGCGCTGCTGCTACGGTCGCAGGTTCGAATCCTGCCTCGGCCATGGATGTGTGTGATGTCCTTAGGTTAGTTAGGTTTAAGTAGTTATAAGATCTAGGGGACTGATGACCTCAGATGTTAAGTCCCATTGTACTCAGATCAATTTGAACCATTTTTTGAACAGAAATGTGATATTCAGTATTTATTTGTTTCTTTATACATACTATAAACTAAAATCCCGTGCCGGGGTTTCTATCTGTATGCCCAGACTAATCTGATCGTGAGGAACTATTGCACGGATTTTGATACGGTGATCACTAATAGATTGATTCACAAAGAAGGTTTATCTATTATAAGAGTCGTCGTGCGAAACCGGGGCAGGTCACTGGTTCCGTGTAATTACTGAATGAATTTAAAAACGTAAAGTGCCGTCATAAACTATACATTAAGAAATACAATCATACGTTAAAAGTTACACATATATTCAAGCTAGAACCAGCGTGCCAGTGCGTCTTGAGGCAGTGTAAATCACAGTGCACAAATTACCCTGTCTATAGGATGTTTCACGTTTCATGTGACACCCTTTTAGAGGTTGTAGAGGGACTTACTAGGTCAAGTTTTACATAGGAACCCATCATGTCCGCAAATGTCATCCAAAGACGCTATAGCGCGTCAGAGTTCGAGGGACCGGCGCTTGTAAACATACGTATATGCAGGGTGATTACTTCATAAGGTTCTAAACTTGCTGAGATGATGAAGAAGGATAAATGTATCAACTTGAAGTAAGGGTCCCTGTACAGGAAACCAACGAGTCGAGAGTTACACGCGAAAACCGTTCTGAAGCCTCTGACAGTAAAATATGTGTGCTGGTACTGTTGTTGCTAAGGTTGGAGGACAGGTAACTTTCAGGGGGTGGAAGTATGGACCAAAACAAGGAAAAATTGTCCAGTAAACATGGGCTCTAAAATGCATACCTGGGAAACGATGTGCACTTGTTCATTTTCGTTACTATGAAACACATCTCGTATATTGAACAAGTGCTCATAATTCTTGAGGTATGTATTTTAAAGCTCATGTTCGCTAGACATTTTTTTTCTTGCTTTGGTCCATACTACCACCTCTGAAAGCTGCCTACCCTACAATCTCGGCAACGACAATGCAAGTACACGCATTGTACTGTCAGAGGTTTCAGAACGGTTTTTGTTTGTAACTTTCGACTAGTTCGATTTCGGTACAGGGACCCTTACTTCATATAGGTACACTTATCCTACTGCATAATCCTAGAAAGTTTCTATCATTATCACGGAATCACGCTATATATACGTTTTATTTACAGACGCCGGCTCCTGTAGCGTCGTTGGACGAGACTTTCGGACTTGGCTTCCTATGTAAAACTTCATCTACTAACTTACATCTACAACCTGTGGAAGTGTGTAACACGAGTTCTAGAACACTCTGTATACTCATTCGAGAATTATACCACATAGCGACTTTCAGCAGACTTTACACATAATTTCAACCCTTTAGCAACTGCTACTCGATTACACACCCACAAAATTATGAAAGGAAAGAGTTCGTTTGCTACATATACGCAGTTTATACGGTGAAATGGAAATGAGCGTTTGGCGACATTGGCCGGGAAGCCCCTTGCGGGACAGGTCCGGCCGCCTTGCTGCAGGTCTTATAACATTCGACGCCATATTGGGCGACCTGCGCACCGGATGAGGATGAGGATGATGATGATGACACAACACCCAGTCCCTGAGCGGAGGAAATCTCCGACCCACCCGGGAATCGAACCGTGGCCCGTAGGACGGCAATCCGTCGCACTGACCACTGAGCTATCGGGGCGGACAGTTTGTAAAGTGAAACTTCGTGAGCCACGACGTTCTCATTTATTACTATTTTAGTACCATTTCTACTGGCTACACATTTTGCATATAGTATCTTCAAATAAGATTGAATGTACCTGCAAAATCATTCTACGACACACAGTTCAGGACCTGTGATGTCATAAACATTGGAAAACTAGCTTTTCTTAAAACGGCGCTGTTTTATATGTAAGAGTTCAATTGTATGAAGATGTAGGTCTTGGAAAACCGGGTGTGACTAGCATTCCATGTGAATATGACACGTATTATGTAGGGGCAGACTACACTGAACCTCCAAAGAAATGGGTATAGGCACGCGTATTCAAATACAGAGATTTGTAAATAAGCAGAATAAGGCCCTGCTGTTTGAAACGCCTATACAAGACAAAAAGTGTCTGACGCAATCTTTAGATCGGTTACTGCTGCTATGATGGCAGGTTATCAAGACTTAAGCGAGTTTGAACGTGGTGTTACAGTCAGCGCACGAGCGACGAAGCTTCTAACGATGAAGTGGGGATTTTCCCGTACGACCATTTCACAAGCGTCCCGTGAATATCAGGAGTCCAGTAAAACATCAAATCTCAGACATCGCTACCGTCGGGAAAAAGATCCTGCAAGACTGGGACCAACGACGACTGAAGACAAGCGTTCAGCCCGCAATTTACTGCAGTTTTCAATGTTGGGCCATCAGCAAGTGTCAGCGTGCAAACCATTTAACGAAACATAATCGATGTGGGCTTTCGGAGCCGAAAGGCCACTCGTGTACCCCTGATGACCGCACGACACAAAGCTTTACGCTTCGCCTGGGCCCGTAAACACCGACACTGGACTGTTGATGAATGGAAACATGTTGCCTGCTTGGACGAGTCTCGTTTCAAATTGTATCGAGCGCGTGGATGTGTACGGGTATGGAGACGATCTCATGAATCCTGGTACCCTGCATGTCAGTACCGTCCGTTCAAGCTGGTGGAGGCTCTGTAATGATGTGGGGCGTGTGTAGTTCGACTGATAGGTGATATGAGACCCCTGATACGTTTACATACGGCTCTGGCAGGTGACACGTACCTAAGCATCCTGCCTGATGACTTACGTCCATTCATGTCCATTGTGCATTCAGACGGACTTCGGAAATTCCAGCAGGACAATGCAACACCCCCACACGTCCAGAATTGCTGCAGAGTGGTTCAAGGAAATCTCTTCTGAGATAAACCACTTCCGCTGGCCACCAAATTCCCCAGATACGAATATTATTGAGCGTATCTGGGATGCCTTGCAACATGCTGCTCAGAACAGATCTCGACCTCTTGTACTCACGGATTTATGGATCGCCCTGCAGGATTGATGGTGTCCATTCCCTCAGGCACTACTTCAGACATTAGTGGAGTCCATGCCACCTCGTGTTGCGGCACTTCTGCGTGCTCGCGGGGACCCTACACGATATTAGGCCGGTGTACCAGTTTCTTTGGCTCTTCAGTCTATCAAAACAGTCCAGCTGAGTTCCAGGATACATCAGAGTCATACCCGACTAAAAGAACCAAGCAAATCCATTGTCACCGACCACCGACTTGGATATAATCATGAAATGAAACATGATGAGACCAATATCGTGACGGAAACATCAAATTTCTAGGGCAGGGATATTAAGCCATCTATCCAAATAAAGATCTCGTAAAACATAATGAACATGACGGAAGGTAGGCTTAAAGTTCTGGCACTCAGTTTATTAATATCTCGCCAGCTATCATATCCACCAGTTAGGAAACGCTGAGGGAATTGGCGGCTCACAGATCATTAGGGCGGGCTCTGAAAAACAAACGAGCATCAAAGGACGTATTGTGCGTCGGGGACACTGTAGTCGAACTCTGTTATACTCAATGGCGAGCGTCCTACAGAAGTTCAGTCGGGTTGGAGTCCATGCAGCGAGTATACTTCAGAGAATGACTGTCAGAAACTGAAGGTGATGACTGGGTCGGAAATCGCAATATTGACCATAAAATGGAAAGAACTCAGCTGAAAACCCAGAATTACACTATTGACTACAGTGATTTTTCTAGTCATGGTCCTTGCTTCGACCGAGCGAGGTGGCGCAGTGCTTAGACACTGGACTCGCATTCGGGAGGACGACGGTTCAATCCCGCGTCCGGCCATCCTGATTTAGGTTTTCCGTGATTTCCCTAAATCACTCCAGGCAAATGCCGGGATGGTTCCTCTGAAAGGGCACGGCCGACATCCTTCCCCATCCTTCCCTAATCCGATGAGACCGATGACCACGCTGTCTGCTCTCCTTCCCCAAACAACCAAACCAACCTTGCTTCGAACTTTGACTTGACTTACCCAAGCAGGCGGACTTGAAGTTTAACGTGAATTTTGTATCGTGCTAAGAATTCGCATTTTTCGCATTAAAAAAATATTGCCAGAGGTGCAAGAAATGGTGACACAGGGAAAAATCAAAATGTCGGTGGGAACCGACCCCGTCACCTTTGTAGTCGTAGTCAGCCACTTAACCCCCTCTCTCTCTCTCTCTCTCTCTCTCTCTCTCTCTCTCTCTCTCTCTCTCTCTGAGAAATATCTCTATACCGGACCGAATGACTCATCATAGCCAAGCCCTAACCGCTATGGGTAGAAAATTGAAATTTAGGGAGGGTGATCATATTTTACTGTAGGCATCGCTTAAGAAGGGTTTCTTCGAAAATCCATCTCTGAGGATGTGAAATAGGGAATCAAATATTTTTTGAAAATATGTCGCTATTGATGTAATTTTGAACCTAGACCTACGAAAATTGAATTTGGTTTCTCGGTTAGAAGTATAGAAATACTTATTTCAGCATTTCTGGGAATTTGCTACTATGTGAGTGAAATAGTTAGTGAAAAGTTTTTGAAAACCGTTATTAAAGAACTACTAAGGCAATTTTGATCTACAGATGTGAGAACTGGTATTTGACTTTCCTGTTAGAAATTAAAAAAAATGTGTTCCAATGTTTTGCAAATTCAACACCAGCGGAGGGCCTGACTAATTCATTGACTCATCATCGCTCAGCTCAAACCGCTAAAGACGGAAACTTGAAATTTATAGAGGGTGTTGATGTTGTATCATAGGCGTCGCTTAGTAAGGACGTGTTCGTAATTCCACTCCTAAGCAGATGAAGTAAAATATGAGAGGATTTTTGAAAATATGTCGCAATTAAGGCAATTTTGAAGCTAGAAGTACGAAAATTGGTATTTTATTTTTCGGTCACAAATTTTAAAAAAATGCTCAGCATTTTTGTAAATGCAACCGCTAAGGGAGTAAAATAGTGGATGAAAGGTGTTTTAAATAAATCACTGTTAAATTCCTAGTAAAATCTTTTTAAAGTCACATCTATAAAAATCGATGTTTGGCTTCTCAGATATAGAGAGATGCGTGTTCGTGTTTTTTGGAAATTAAACCACTAAGGGAGTGAAATAAGGGATGAAAATTTTTATGGAAATGTTTCGTTATACTAAAACATCTTAAATGCTAAGTGAATTAAAGTTTGTATTTAGCTTTTAAAAAAATGTGTTGAGGGATGAAAGTTTCTATGGAAATGCCACCATAAGAACTCAAAAGGCAGGCTTAACAAAGACCTCCGACTCTAGCTCGCTGTTTGGTCAGAAGTACATTCGGAAAAGACCATGCTTCTGTGACCATAATTAGCGCGAAAGTTTTAGATTATGTTGCAATTTGTGAGCAACTTTAAAATTTGTCTGAAGGGAAAAAAATGTACAGACCATACAATGAACGCGATTATACAAGATGAAGAAAAAATGCCGCACTTGGCGGTCGGCATGCGATTTTTCATCCTAATTAAAGACAAGTGTATCCAGCAAAACCTAGTCCCGCCAATAGAATTAATGGAAATGAAATTTAAAGGGGGTGATTCTGGCATCTCTAACAGCATGCAGCGTGGACAGTAATAGGTAGCACGAACTATGTGTTAGGTCTGAGCCATCCCATTAGCTCACTGAGACGAGGCAACGCCGTGGGGAACGGATATGCAAACTCCCTGAGGTTTAGCGCGAACGCGACCTTAACAATTTTTTTTCCCTTTCAGGTACACCTCCA
This sequence comes from Schistocerca piceifrons, assembly GCF_021461385.2. Lineage (NCBI taxonomy): Eukaryota > Metazoa > Arthropoda > Insecta > Orthoptera > Acrididae > Schistocerca > Schistocerca piceifrons. The sequence continues at coordinate 314,303,268 of NC_060143.1, read as the reverse complement.
AATTCCATCCAATTTACACCACCCCAATGCGCATCCCGTGTGTTTCTTTCTAGTACTGTTACCTTTATTTGAATTTCAACACATAACATGAACGACTTATACACGTAAACCACCACTTTGTTTCTTCCATGACACAGATAAAACCAACTGAAAATAATAGTGAATACAGGAAAATCGTTTGTATCCAAAGAGGTACAACAAACACAAAAGGTATGTACACTAGACTCCACATTATGCTACACACAATAATTCCATTCTGTACCTTTGACGTCGAGGCTTATCTTCACAAATCCGGTATTTACACTTTAGAGATGATGATCAAAACGACCACCTTGCATTTGCAAACACTTCACCACTCGCTGGGTCATATATTGCTGGACCCATCCACAATTGCCGAAGCAGCATGCATGTGAGCTATAAGTTGTGTACATTCATGGGTACTTGTTCCCTCAAGTGTCCCCACAAATAAAAAACTAGTGGATTAAGGTCTAGGGTATGCAGAGGCCAGAACATTGAACCTCCACGACAATTTTCCCTGAAAATGCTTCATTTAAATAGTTACACACATTCAGTCCGAAGTGTGGTAGTGAGCTATTATGGTGAAACTATAGCTGTCGTCGAACGCCAATTGAAACGTTTTCTAATGTAAGGCAAAGTATTACAAAGAAATGTACGATACAGCGGTGCATTCGATTTGTTAGGTAATAGGTAACGGTCCAAAACCACATCTCCCCTCGATTCCTGCCCAAGGTTTATGCCAAAGCATGCCTGAAAGCCACGTTCACAAGCGACATGTGGAATGTGTTCTGACCAATAATAGCTATTATGAAGGTTGATAACATCACAAGTGAAGCTAGAGTCGTCAGTTCATATCACGTTTTTCTCAAATTTGTCAAGCCATAGTCCCAGTAAATTACAGAGTATACATGACTAGTTACGGTGAAGCTCAGTCACCATTATAAAATGTAACAACTATGAAATAAGTATGTTATTAATTATGAGAACCTGAAATATAACATATAACCACAACACATTTGTCATAGGGAAGAATACCGTGAATTTAATATTACGTTAATCCCCGTTACGCAGTAATGGAAAAGAAGCAAATCACTGCAATTCATCGCTGTGAAGCCATCATCTATACAGAACTTTAAAATCTTAACGTCGTTAAGTTCGGTTAGGATCGACGTTATCCAACTACTTACACAACGAACCTGATTAGTGAAAATCTTATCTTATTAATCATTGCAATTCCGCTGTTATTCTGAAACATACGTCGCTCGAGTGTAAGAAGGAACCGCAAACTGACGTATCAGAATGCACCTTGATGAAGTTGATGAAATAACAAGAGCCATGCATAAATACTGTATATATTGCCTCCAAACCAGTTTGGGACAAAAATCTCCACATCTCAGCGTCTTAAAGTTGAAGATATATAGCTTGTAATCTTGAAAACAGCCGCCAGTAGCATTGTGTCCAAGAAATAACTGTTTGATTGGGCAACACATTTGCAGCCGATATATATAAATAATGGGAACTAGGCAATAGAACCGTATCACTTATGAGATAATGTTGTGCGTATTCAAAGTTCTTGGGAAGGGAATGCATGCTTTAGGGTGGGCGTTACTCCGCTGTTACGTGTAAAACTGCTCGATATAATTTCGTTGTAGATGATTTTCATGTACAAAAGTTGCTTCTAAACGTCATTTTGATCACGCTTTACATGCGGAGCTAGACCACGCTACCAATAACGCGCTAAATATTAATATCCTGTGCTGCAGTGTAGAAAGAAATAAACGCCTTGACAGTTGAGCAGCGCTGACGAGCCCACAGGAAGATAAACAGGGACGAGCCAGGGTAATAAGGCGCCGTTCTCGGGACATGGAGTACAGCGTTCGTGATTACGAATGGCCCCGAATTTGATCGGCGACGTGCCCACGGCTGCAGCGCGACCATCATTTGTGCGTAATATGGCTGTCATTAGCTTGCGATCGCAACAAGGCCAGCGCCCGATAAAACCAGTCATGGCGATGGGCTCTACAACGCCTCTTACGGCGGCTCGCGAAATTATACTCGCTCCGCCATATGGCAGCACATGACGAGCGGCCGTGTGAGTGCAGCTAGTTTTAACGCGAAGCTACGCAGCCTCAAGTGCCACTCATGTCACGAGGAAGAAATAGAGCTTCCTTGTTGCGCGGTTGAACGGTAGGGAGAAGCGAGAAGGTGCATTGAGAGGGGTTAAGTCGTCATTTGGCGGAATTCACGACCGTCCACTGGACAGCCCAGATGCAGTGGCGGTTAGCTTCCTCACGCCTGTCAAGGCGAAATGGCACGGGATGCAGCGGAACTGGTCGCAGTAGCGTCTTAATCTGCAGCGCGCAGACAGCCGTAGGGGAATCTCCTATGTCTTCTGAGGACGCGAAATCCCTGTAACATGACCGGCAGATAACTGGAGTGGGAGGCTTCTTGTTCTAGTTATTACCAGTCACGATTATCTACAGGGTGGGCGAGAGTTAACTCCGTATTAAAAATTGTTAAATACTTTTTAATACCAGTTTTCTTGAAACACAAACATTTCTCCTTCTAATGCTGGAACTTTTATCCTTTACTAAAATTCAGCATAAACAAAATCATTATGAGTTTCAGTAAACAGGTGTGGATGTTTGCGGCAAACTTCTACAGATTACCCAGCTGTACGTTTCCAAGCACTTGGCGAATTAGCTCCTGCAACCAGTGGCGGATACAGAAAAACCTCAAGGAGGGGACGCTAAAGATATCTTGAACTACCTTTACTTTTACCGTAATAAAAAATAGTCACATGCAAAGTTTAAGACAGTTTTCTTTAAACTGATTATACACTTACGCAAGACAGTGCCATCTTGTGATATAAAAGCCGACCGTTGTGGCCGAGCGGTTCTGGGCGCTTCAGTTTGGAACCACGCGACCGCTACGGTCGCAGGTTCGAATCCTGCCTCGGGCATGGATGTGTGTGATGTCATTAGGTTAGTTAGGTTCAAGTAGTTCTAAGTTCCAGGGGGCTGATGACCCCAGATGTTAAGTCCCATTGGGCTCAGAGCCATTTTATGATATAAAAACAGTTACTATTGTGGTTCTCTTCCGTAAATGATGGATTCTGTGCGCCTGTTCTTCCTGGCAAATTGGTTAATTACATGGTCAATAGGACAATCAATGTCAGGGTGAGTGTTCAACAGAACGAAGTCATTAAGTCGATCCTCCTTCATCGTAGGCCTCAGCCATGCCTTTGTAACCCGCAGTGTTGAAAAACTTCCTTCTACTGTAGAAGTAGGTGCAGGTAGACAAGCAAATATTTTGTACGGCGTGTACAAAGTAGGATAGATATAGGACAGACAGACAGACAACGCTTGCATAATAGAATCACGATCTTTAAGGGCGTTCATGCTCGTTTGCTGTGTATTGAAGAATCTCTCCCATTACTCTTTTTATTTACAAAGCAGTAGAATATTCTCGATACGTTATTCTGTCAGGATTTCGTTCGAGGAAAGTCGCGATCATTAGAATGGCCGCGACTTTTCTCGTAGGTGTGTGTTGGCTATCTGTGTGCCAGACAGAAACGTATAAAATACGACGACACGGGGGCGCGTGCTACATAGGAAAGTACAGCTACTCGATAACTCGTTTCACCCCCACCCCCCCCCCCCTCCTGTACCCGCCACTGTCTGTAACTCTAAAGAGTTGGTTCTGTGCGATAAAATTCCTCTTTCGTCCACCTCCAGAGGAAGAAATGAAAGGGCGTTAGGTCAGGACTCCTTGCCGGCCATTCTCGATGGGACGACCATCCAGCGTCCAGGAAAATGTGTATTACGCCAGGGGCGGACAGGACACGTGAAGTGAGGCAGGGTCCCGTGTTACATAACTGTCTCATATTGATACAATACCGTGAACATAATTTTCAAGCATATTAAGTTAGCGTTCTGCATTCTTGGGGATGTTGGCTTTGTTCAGCCACCACCTTGCATCCTCTGTTGGTCAATAACAACTGCGCCAACCCTTCAGCATGACACATGGCCTTATCTCATCAGAGCATACTACCGAAAATATCGGACCAGTAGTCGTAACAGGCAAGTACAGGTATTATTAAAAAGAACACCATGCCCCGACTGGGGTCTGCATGGTCCATTTCCTACCGCTCCTGGAGGCTGATGAATGACGGACGTCAACCGCTCAACCAAATTCAATGTGCTTAAAATAAGCGCCATTACATGAATAATTGTTTTCGTGGCATAGGATCAGTTGGTTTGACAACTTAAAAAAAAAAAAAAAAAAAAACAACTTTGCACTGACTGGTGGAACTTACCCATTACGGCACCGATCCACAGGTTTTAGCCGTCGTCCGTCGAACAATTAAGTGTATTTCTTCACGAGGGTGCACAATGTGCAGTATCCATTATTTATGTCAGTAATTGATTTTAAGTTATGCTGTAGCTAAATCTGGCATTACTACTACCAGTTCACCATTAGAAATCTATAAAAATTGCCCAGCCTGTGGTTCATAAATCGTAAAGCCCAAAAAGTCTTCTTGTTGTCTGCAGCTACAAAAATTCTGCAGGAAATAAAAACCAGACACCTGAAGTCGAAATTTTCAGGTTTTTGTAACAAACATCACCAAAATAGAAGTCCAAGTATGTCGGACTGACTACGGACGCTACATGATCGTGAAAACCGCACATAGCCATCATAAAAGGTAGATGACTACTAGTAATTTTAAAACTGATTAAAGGATGCACTAACGGCGCCTCAAACGAAACCTTAATCCGTATATAAAACCTTAATTAGACAAATATCCGAATGTGCAGCACATGACTGGATGGCTAACGAAAACCAAACAAGAATATTCACCACAGAAAGAACCATCTTGAGGATAGCCAAAAGTTACGGAAAACAGTCGTGGAAGCGGAACGTTAATATTTGTGTTGTTAGCTTTCTTCTTACTTCACATATGATTCTCGCCTCCCCATTTTTGCTGGTTATCATCCAATGACTAAGAAGGTATTTCGAAAAGAATGACCTAACTTCAAAACTCCCTATTTTTTTAAATAAAAACTTACTAAAACATGGAATAAATTACGAAGTACTCGCAAAATCTGATGGTTTCATTTATGCTCTGTTTCCACCAACGGCAGCATGAACAACGATTGACGATTGCTAAATTCGTCATATATTTTACACAAGGTACCTGCTTTAACAGACGTTATGGCGGCTGTTACTCTGTTCTTCGTTTCTTCTATGTCGCGAGGTAAAGTGGAGATGAACAGGTACTTCACATACCCTCAGAAGAAAAACTCGCATTGGGTCATGTCTGGCGATCTTCAGAGGCCACGCATGCAGGGCAGTGATTCGAGGTCCCGACCGCCCTGTCTAATACAGCGTCGAAGGAGAGTTTTATTGAGAAAGTGACGTACGTCGTTTTGCCAGAGTGGTGGAGCTCAATCCTGTTTGAAAATTAAGGCATTGGAAGTTTTGGAAAAAGCCAGTTCTGCAGCATTTGAAGATACCTCAACGCTGGATAGGGTGCAGGGGACCCCGAGACACTGCCCTGCATTCTCGGCCTCCAAGATAGACAGACATGACACTATGCGGGAATATGTGAAGGAAAGTGTGTTTGGCCCCCCTTTACCTTGTGACACAGAAATGGAGAACATAACAGACGTCATAACTTCGGTAATAGTAAATACACTGTGTAAAGTTTATGACGAATTTAGCTATCGTCTAAATGATACTCGTGCTGGTGCTGCTGCTGCTGCTGGACATAAAGAGCATTTCTAATATTTTAAGATTCTGGGAGTACTTCGTAATCCTTCCCATGTTTGTAGTGTGGTTTTATCGATAAATAAGGAATTTCGAAATTAGGTTAGTCTTTCCGTTAATTATTCTTAGTCGGTGCATAACGAACAGCAAAAAAGGGAATGGGAGAATCATATGTAAAGCAAGAAGGAAGCTAACAGCACAGATATATTGAATACACACTTAACAAAGTAGCAGCCCAAAGGAGATAGTTTCGCCTTCTTTAATTACTTAGATTTAATATTTGGTAAGAAATAAGCTCGTCTTGGTTTGTTTGTTTAGAGCGTGCAGAATTTTGCAATGACCCTCGTATGGTGCGCAGAATATATAATTTATTTCGGAAAAAACGTAGAAAAGGAATTACAAACTAACATAATTCTTACGGGTAACATGACCTATACTGCAGGCGCTCGTCGTTGTGGCAGTGTCGGTACGAAAACAGTCAGGTGGTAACAATTTCAGTAAGTTACCGTCCTGACTGTATATGTTACTCTGTTGTGAAACCCTGTCTTTAATCCCCATATCCCGGGTTCGATTCCCGGCGGGTCAGGGATTTTCTCTGTCTCGTGATGGCTGGGTGTTGTGTGATGTCCTTAGGTTAGTTAGGTTTAAGTAGTCCTAAGTTCTAGGGGACTGATGACCTAAGATGTTAAGTCCCATAGTGCTCAGAGCCATTAATCCCCATACGTACTGATATTAATCGTAATAGTTAGCAAAATGAGTTTCGGAAGCAATCCAGATTTTTCTGCGGACTGTAATAGCTGAGAAAATGACTAGTCGATTTCCATCCACTTACTGGCTAAAAGAGAAACATCACCGACTTGTCTTCGTATTTTAAGGTGAAAAAAGCACACTTGCAAGATAGCAGTCCAAGCAGTCGACCCCGGGATAAAACGTAGGCCATAATTCTGATAGTACGCCGTTATGATCCTCTGAAAGTACAGCTTTTGAATTTCGAGAGCACTGGTTGTCACTCGCTCCGCCCCACTGCAACCGCCTAATGCCTGAGCGCCACAGTAGAGTGAGAACCAGACAGCTTCTGTTCGCGCTATGATGAAGGCGAGGTAAGAGGAGGAAATAGGTGGATCACGTTTGCCCAGCATGTTTTGAAATATTGTTAGAGAAATAAGTTTTTCTACGCCTAAAACAGATAAGTTATGTGAGCACGTAATTTGTGCCTCGTGCACATATACGTTCAGTATTATTTTAACAATATTTTTTGATATCGATACATACGCCTCAAAATCAAAACGAACACATCCAAGGAAGTGAAGAATTATTACGAAATGAAGTGAAGGAAATGAATCAGTCACGTTGAATAATAGTGCATTCCCTGCATATGTACCTCAGTTTAACAATATCGTCTTGAAAAACGAAAGAAAATAACGTACAACAGCGATGTTAAAAACTAAGCACCGTTACGCTGCGTCTTTAATGACACACCCACTCGTTACGTTCATTTATTCCGCATTTGTGAATCGTAATATAAATCGGTTCAAAGCAGAGATATCTCTGGCATCAGCTACTAGTTAGAAACCGCATTCTTCGACTTAAGGAACAAAGAATGTTAGCAAAGTCAAAACACCTCTTATTCACTCCACTGTACTTCGCGCTTGGGCATTAAGCTGCTGCAGTGGTGAACATACATGTATAAAGGCTGTACTTCGAGAAGGTCATAACTGCGCACAATCAGAGTAATTGCCCGAATTTTTGCGCGGAATACTCTTCTGGGGCTGAAGTCTCGCAAGTGTACTTTGTTTCTCTTTAAAATATGAGGCCAAGTTAGTGATATTTCCTTGTAAGACTAGCTGCAGCGCAATCCAGTGGGAGGCGCGATTTGATCTCTGAGTACCACTTTGAGATCAGTGTAGCGATTCTTCGCTCTAGCAACGTTTCACGACTCTTCGGGCACAGTTCAACATGACTCACCAGATGTGCCTCGTTTGGACTGTGGGCTTTCATGTGGCGAGACCACCGGACAGAATTGATGTCGGCGACGGAGCGGCTTCCCTTTCAGAAGAACTGCGCTTTCGCGCACCCACCTCGTGGGAACCCGCGGAAGCGCGCTGGCTAGTTCGCCGCGCACGCTCGGCTCCGCTCCTCTAGCTAGGCCAGAAAAGATCACGGGGCTCGCGTTTTGCTCTGCAGGCGGTCCGAGTGAGGCACGGCAACAGATTACAGCACAAGCTACCGTGGCATCGCTTCTCCTCCTCCCAGGCTGGATACGTCTGTAGGCGCATTGCTCCTGTCTCCGTCGCAATGTTCTCAAGTTCAGTGGCACTTCAGGAATGTCGGTACTACTGCAACCTCACTATGTCGATCTACACTAAAGCGCCAAAGAAATGGTATAGGCATGCGTATACAACTACATATATATGTACACTCATGCTCATAAATTAAGGATAATGCTGATACATGATGAAACAACACTCTGGTGGGCAGTCTGAGAGCTTAAATCACCTCGGGGTATGACCATATGGTTTATTTGACCTGCAATCGTCGCACGGTGGCGCTGGCAGCAGTCCACATACGAGGAGGTGTGTTGGTGCATGTCAGTGCGGTGCAGCGAGTAAGTACGCAAACGTTTTCAGACGTACTAATAATGACTGTGTTGAAAATGGCTCAAAGAACACATATTGATGACGTTATGACGGGTAGAAAACTAGAGCGACTGGAGACTGGTCAAACACAGCAGGTCGTAGCACGGGCCCTCTGTGTGCCACAAAGTTTAATCTCAAGGTTATGGCAACGATTCCAGCAGGCAGGAAACGTGTCCAGGCGCTACAGTACGGGACGTCCACAGTGTAGAACACCACAAGAACTATGTCTCACCATCAATGCCTGCAGATGACCACGGAGTACTGCAGGTAGCCTTGCTCGGGACTTTATTGCAGTCACTGGAACAATTGTCCCCAGAGACACGGTCTACAGACGACTGAATAGACATGGTTTATTCGCCCGGAGATCTGCAAGGTGCATTCCACTGACCCCTGGTCACAGGAGAGCCCGTAAAGCCTGGTTTCAAGAACACAGTACATGGTCATTGGAACAGTGGTCCCAGGTTATGTTCACGGACGAGTCCAGGTATAGCCCGAACAGTGATTCTCGCTGGGTTTTCATCTGGCGTGAACCAGGAACCAGATACCAACCCCTCGATGTCCTTGAAAGGGACCTGTATGGAGGTCGTGGTTTGATGGTGTGGGGTGGGATTATGATTGGTGCACGTACACCCCTGCATGTCTTCGACAGAGGAACTGTAACAGGTCAGGTGTACCGGGACGTCATTTTGCACCAGTATGTCCGCATTTTCATGGGTGCAGTGGCTCCCACCTTCGTCCTGATGGATGATAACGCACGGCCCCACCGCGCTGCCATCGTGGAGGAGTACCTTGAAACAGAAGATATCAGGCGAATTGAGTGGCCTGCCTGTTCTCCAGACCTAAACCCCATCGAGCACGTCTGGGAAGCTCTCGGCCGACGTATCGCTGTACGTCTTCAGACCCCTACGACCCTCCAGGAGCTCCGACAGGCACTGATGAAAGAATGGGAGGCTATACCCCCAGCAGCTGCTCGACCACCTGATCCAGAGTACGCCAACCCGTTGTGTGGCCTGTGTACGTGTGCATGGTGATCATATCCCATATTGATGTCGGGGTACATGCGCAGGAAACAGTGGAGCTTTGTAGCACATGTGTTTCGGGACGATTTTCTCAACTTATCACCAATACCGTGGACTTAGAGATCTGTGTCGTGTGTGTTCCCTATGTGCCTATGCTATTAGCGCCAGTTTTGTGTAGCGCCACGTTGTGTGGCACCACATTCTGCAATTATCCTTAATTTATGAACATGAGTGTAGAAAACGGCGCTGCGGTCGGCAACGCCTATGTAAGACTACAATGGCAGATTATCACGATTTAAGGGAGTTTGAACGTGGTGTTAGTCGACGCACGAGCGATGGGTCACAGCATCTCCGAGATAGAGATGAAGTGGGTATTTTCCCGTGCGACCATCTCACGAGTGTACCGTGAGTATCGGGAATCCTGTAGAAGATCTCCGACAGTGTTGTGGCCGGAAAAAGAACGGGAGCAACGACGACTCAAAAGAACCGTTCAACGTGACAGAAGTGCAACCCTTCCGCAGATTACTGCAGATTTCAGTGCTTGGTCTTCAGTGAGTGTCAGCATGCGAACCATTCAACGGTTGCCTGGTCGGACGAGTCTCGTTTCAAATTGTATCGAACGGATGGACGTTGGCAGCTGTAGGCGTTTCGCTGGGAAGACCTTACATATTCTCCATACTGTCCCGATCTCTTACTACGCGGTTTCTGGACCACCGAAGAAACACATTCCTGGCGTCGATTACCTTCGGATGGGGAGGTGCACGGCTGGGTACACTGACTGTTCCGTAGTCAACCGCAAACAGGAAACTGAACTACTTGTAAAATTTCAGCAATAAAATGTTAATTTAACGCTGTCTCACTGACACACAGGGCGTGACCTAGCTTCTCACCACCACCTCTTCACTCCTACGACACATCCAGTGAACCCCCTACAACACATTCTTCAACTGTGTCACACCAATCCAGATGGCAAAAGTAGCAGTGTGTATTATTTTTAATTTATTTATGATGTTTATGGAAGAATCACATGCAGTATTACTGAAGTGCGTATTGAACAACCAGTCACAGAGAATCCACACCATTTCGTATACAAACATCAATCTTATTTCAGTGTATGGCCTGATGCAGGCGGAAGTACAAAACAGCTGTTCCAACGTATAGCAGAGACATTACAAAAGACCTTATTACTCTACAGGTTGATACTAATAACGTATATGTTACAGCTGGCACGCATTGAACATAGTTCTCTCTTCACGGAGTAAGGGATGGGGATACTATACATGCTTCATTTCCGAAACACAGTACACGTAACGTTCGTTTCAATGTCATTTCTAAATAAACGTGGTAACAAGAATGTCAACAACTGTCAATTACATAAAGTAAAGAATATGAAATATACGTACTAAACCTGAGTTGTACCATCGTTCTTATTCATTTACACACATTGCATACATCTAAAAACAAATTAAGCGTTACAAAACATAAAAGCGCACCAAATCCAGCTAATTGGAGGAAATAAAGGGAATTGGAAAGGAGTGATCATTACCACAGTAAAATGTTTCTTATTATTTCTTTTTTCTCTATTTTCTCTTAATTGGTGATACGTAATGTGTACAAAGAGAAAATAATTTCGTTTATAAAAAAAAAAAATCATCTAGTGAAAGATAAAATTCGTCGAAAATCCAAAGAACGCATTTGATCTATCGATATTCCAGAAGCTGTTTATGAGGTGAACTTAAAGCCACTGAAACAAGGAATAATTCTGTTGTAACTCTTCAGGCTTTCCCGGCGAGATGTTGACACGTGGAATAATCGGGTCTACTGCCGGATGTTTGTGTCGCTCTGGCACAACATTTCGGCCACGTAACTCGTTGCCTTCTTCAGGTGCTACCTGAGACTGCCGTGTTGGAGGATCTTGTCCAGTATTTATGCCCAGAGGGCGCTGGGTGCTCTCACGGCAGTCTCAGGTAGCACCTGAAGAAGGCAACGAGTTTCGTGGCCGAAATATTGTGCCAGAGCGACACAAACATCCGGCGGTAGACCCGATTATTCCAAAAGAATTCTGTTAATTTGTTATCTTCTTGTTAATTTCTCTTGTTCCTGGGAGCTCAAGCTGAGCAGGTGTAACAGTCCGCTGGATAAATATTTATAACAGATACATATGTTGGAGAGTCCATCATTAATCTGGACCATCAGCCAGTCCTCTTACAATTTATTCAATGTGCTTTGTGATTTATACACGTCTCAGGGGAAAACAGGCAAGGTTGGCGGTAGATTGTTCGGAGACGAACGACCGCTCGCTATAGGTGTTCTTTCGTTAACTGCTCTTCAATTAAGAACCACAACCCCCCCCCCCCCCCCCGAGATACTACATCGGATCATTTTGCCGCTGTACTCAACCTTATATAGTAAGAATTAGGCGTGACTGATCGGTTACCGATTCCAAGCAATGGCGCCTGTCAGCCTTCTCATTGGGCTGATACTATAATCCATTCTCTGATTTTCTTCGCAAAAATTTGTATTGTAAGGTAACCTGTTAATTAAAACTACAGAAACTTCTATGAGCTGCACTACACCGCGATAATTAGGCAAAAATTATGTTTTAGTATGTTTATAGCTAGCGTGTTTACGACTAGTTGTTGTTGTTTGCAAAAATAGACATAATGTCTTATGGGATAACAGCAATCAGTGATTTTATAATGTTACCTAAAATCCGTCTTGATTGCATTTTTTTTTTTAATTCATATGACCGGTTTCGGTTCATTCAGAACGATCTTCAGATCTGATATTTCAGTTACAGGAGTAACCTGTCCAAATCCAGCAACTTTCACATGCTACGTCACGTCTGAAATATCAGATCTGAAGATGGTTCTGAATGAATCGAAACCGGTCATATGAATAAAAAAAAATTGCAATCAAGACGGATTTTAAGTAACGTTGTTGTTGTTGCTGTTGTTGTTGTTGTGGTCTTCATTCCTGAGACTGGTTTGATGCAGCTCTCCATGCTACTCTATCCTGTGCAAGCTTCATCATCTCCCAATACTTGCTGCAACCTACATCTTTCTGAATCTGCTTAGTGTATTCATCTCTTGGTCTCCCTCTACGATTTTTACCCTCCACGCTGCCCTCCAGTACTAAATTGGTGATCCCTTGATGCCTCAGAACATGTCCTACCAACCGATCCCTTCTTCTTGTCAAGTTGTGCCACAAACTCCTCCCCTATTCTATTCAATACCTCCTCATTAGTTATGTGATCTACCCATCTAATCTTCAGCATTCTTCTGTAGCACCACATTTCGAAAGCTTCTATTCTCTTCTTGTGTAAACTATTTATCGTCCACGTTTTACTTCCATACATGGCTACACTCCATACAAATACTTCCAGAAAAGACTTCCTCACACTTCAATCTATACTCGATGTTAACAAATTTCTCTTCTTCAGAAACGCTTTCCTTCGATCATCCTCAGTTATTTTGCTCCCCAAATAGCAAAACTCCTTTACTGCTTTAAGTGTCTCATTTCCTAATCTAATTCCCTCAGCATCACCCGATTTAATTCGACTACATTCCATAATCCTCGTTTTGCTTTTGTTGATGTTCATCTTATATCCTCCTTTCAAGACACCGTCCATCCCGTTCAACTGCTCTTCCAAGTCCTTTGCTGTCTGACAGAATTACAGTGTCATCGGCGAACCTCAAAGTTTTTATTTCTTCTCCATGTTTCAGACTAACAAGTCTGAATTGACCAAGAGCGAATAAATTAAAAAAGAATATAGGACTCTTGAAAAGGTAGACTGTAAGCTGTTCTCCCATCGACGTGAGAGATTGGGATGATGCCACTAGTGGTGGTAATGCAGACCGCAGAGCGGTGGGCGGTGAGTCAGCACGTTATGCAGTGCGGGTAGCGTCGACACGCCTCGCAGGCGCGTGCCGGTCCCCCACAAGGCGCTCACGAGGTTTGTGGTCAGGTGTGCGCCCGCGGCTGGGGGCCGTGTAACAGGACACCGACGCCATTTCTGCCTCAGACGCCCGTACAGCTGACGACTGCGGCAGTAGCCTTGGCGACAAAGTGCGCCAAACAGTCAATGCCCTCAAAAAGTTCGCGACATACTTCCCCCAGAAGCAAAAAGTAAACTTGTGCAATCACGCGAGCCACCACTATTGCTATGTAGTCCAATACGGCACGAGCAATGTGAGCTCTAGACGCCTAGAACAATGAATGCGTCAAATACGCAGCACCCGCCTGTTTGGCCATGTCACTGCTTTGTACGCGCAGTTAGGATGACTGCGGCTAGGTCAGTTACCATCTCATCATTGTCGAAGCACAGTCTCCCGCATTTTGTATCATAGCTGCGCCCATCCATAAAACAAAAACATTCAAAAACTCGTTCTCAGTTGCTGCCTTCCGCCTCTACAACAAGCTATCCTCCACTCTGTGCACAACTAAATGCCATGTCGCATAAAAAAAAAGACGCAAGCTATTCGTTCTGACATCCTCATAGCGTTTCCCCAAAAATTTAAGTATTTGGTCTGTTTTCTCACTGACAAACAGAACAGCATATGTGCTAAAAAGGGAGTCTGTAGAAGGTGTGAGGTCGCGGCGAATCCCGGTCAGACACGGGAATTTTTCAGTTTGCCTTGACGCTAGGCTCCACCTATCAACTTTATCCTAACTAGACTCATCGTCACTCTTACACAGAACCGCGGGTTGTTTATCAACTTTCGAAAACAACGTAGATGATGCCGACTACAGAAAAAGGCCTCCCGCTGGCTCCAATTCTGTTCCATATATACACGAATGACCAACCCCGAGCACCCAATAACAGGAGCTCCTTGTACGCCGATGACGTTCCTCTAACCACCCAGAATCAGTGGAGAACATAATCAGAAATGCCGCTAAACAACTTCCCAGATGCAACAACACAAACCAACTTAAACCAAATCCCTCAACGACACAATTGTGTGCTCTCATTTGAGAAACAGGAAAGCTACACACAAATTAAAGAAGGTATAGTTAAGTGTCGAACTGAGACATTGAGAGACCCCAAAATATCAGGAAGTGACACTTTATCTCTTTCTTTCAATAAGCACTGCATGAACTGCAAGTTAATTTCCACTTCCACGCAAAATTGGCCGCCGCGCGGAGTGGCGCAGTTTGAGGCGCCATGTCACGGACTGCACGGCCCCTCTTGCCGGAGGTCGGAGGTTCGAGTCTTCCGTCGGGCGTGTGTGCGTGTGCGCGCGCGCTTTTAGTGTGTAAGTCTAGCGACCGATGATCTTTGCAGTTTGGTCCCATAGGAATTCACACACATTTGAACATTTTTGCAAACTGGTCACATCACAATGTCGTAGTCAAAGAGAAAGTCTATGAACCTCTGCAATGGCACTTAGCTATTCTGCGGCAGTGTGTGGATAGCCTGTTCCGTATATTTCAACAGATGGCAAACAGGTGGACATAGCTCTTAATGACACCTGCAAAGTCGTAGCAGTTTGCTTGAAATTCACTCCATCGAATGGTTCTGCCACCTCGCATGAATAGCACCACTAAATGTTCGAAGAGTGTTAGCGGCGAATGAGAAAAGAAAGTGGAGCAGGAGACCACGGATCCTCTGTATGGACATCAACCTCACCCGCAACGTCTGAAGTCACGGAGGAGTTTCCTAAGAAATCTACTGTTCTTAGAAAGACTGCGGAGAAAGCTGGGTTTCACCTATGGAGGGTTACACTCTACCTTCCTCTGGCTAGAAAAGAGTTTCAGAAACTCGATCTCCCGGCTATTGTGAGAAATAGACAACTTAGAAATCTCTGAATAGACGGAGTTCGGGAGCCAGCAGATTAAAGTTTAGTTTGCCAAGACGAAACAATAGTGATCGAGACGATATTCATTGTAACTGTGGAGTTCTAGGCGCGCAGTCCGGAACCGCACGGCTGATACGGTCGCAGGTTCGAATCCTGCCTCGGGCATGGATGTGTGTGATGTCCTTAGGTTAGTTAGGTTTAAGTAGTTCTAAGTTCTAGGGGACTGATGACCACAGATGTTAAGTCCCATAGTGCTCAAAGCCATTTGTAACTGTGGAGAAGACCAGAGTGTTCGCCATGTGCTTCATATAACTCCGGCATCCATCCTCCTGCGCAGAAGTTGAACTTCATCGAAGAGCAGAAAAGGCAATGGAAATGGTCAAATTTTGAGCAAAAGTTATTTAGTCATAACTGTGTATAATATATGTCAAATGGAACTTGAAGATATGCCAGGATCGAAACATGCTTCAGAGTGCGTGTTACGCTGCAGTTCCCCTCTCTGGTAGCATTACTGGGGTAGGCACGCTCACTGTTGATGTTCGAATGCACGGTTCGTTTACTGACAGCTTGGGGAGGGAGGGGGGGGGGGGGCGGCGCAAGTCGCCGAAGTGCCTTCCAGCTCAAAGAACTTGCAAACCGGTGGCTGTATATTCCTCTTGAGCGACTCATAACCAGCCAGCCAACCATATCGTACGAATTCAATTTTAGTTCAACAAACACTCCCGTCTTCTCCCAGGTAATGTGCTTTCGTTTTTCATTTGTCAGTCAGTCAGTGACGTTACTTTGTTTTCTTCCGTCTTCACAACTTCGGCTTCATAACACTTCTGTCTCTTCCCCTCCCACAACTAATGTCCCCAGGCGATAGGCTGATCGAAAAGCGCTCCAGGTTACGGGTACAGATCGGTCGGAACAGTATTATGATATGAGCGATTTTCAAGAGGCCTGTAGTAGTAATCGAATGCATCTTGACAACTGTGGACAAAGTAAACATGAAGGGAAGGTTCTGGTCGAGACCGATGAAATAAATGGATTCATATCTCTGAAGTATATAGAATATGCCCGCAAAAGAATTTTTTGGTTGTGAAAGTGTTTTAAAAGTCATAGTGTGTTGAACGGAACCGTGCGCCAGCCGAAATGGAGGCAGCTGCAGGCGCTCCATGAACTAGTTCAAGAATAGATGAGACCAACATACGAATATCTGTACAGAGAAAAGATATCCTTAAACGATGCACCGATGCCAATACGCAAATTGACAACCAAAACTTCAGCGCTTGCATTTGGGAATTACTACCGAAACATCTTTATTGTGGGGACAAAAACTGTTTAAATAGCAACCAATACAGTTGCAGGTATATTCAGCGGAGGTTATTCACCTATTCGCAATACCATGAACGTGTTAGGAACCGTCATGAGGGTGAACAGCAAAAACTACGTGGAGTTAGCTGAAAGGAAACGCGTGGCCACCACGGAGACAGGAACGTCGCAGTTCATTAAGAGGCCGGATTGAAAAAAATACAGTACCAAATTGAGAACCAGAGCATGTTTGAGGAAGGAGGAGGATGCGTCTATGGTCCTAGGGTCGCTGATTAACCGTACGTTTTGAAAGACCTTTCTTCTTGTTACTCCAAACTTCAAACATGTTTTTCTCGAAATACTATTTTTCAGCACGTGAAGCGTTCAAGTGCCCCGACAGATTAACGGATTTATTTGATTTTTTAGAGAAAGATAACATTTAGAAACCCTTAAGGAGAACTATTTGGTATTCTAATTTTAAATTTTTTTAAACGTTTGAACTTAAACTGAAGTGGCAAGTAACGGGATACATCCTGATACCGTGTTGGACCTCCTTTTTTCCGGCTTAGTGCAGCAACTCGACGTGGCATGGACTCAACAAGTCACTGGAAGCCCCTGTAGAAATATTGAACCATGCAACCTCTTTGGCCGTCCATAATTGCGTAAGTGTTGCCGCTGCAGAATTCTTTTGCACGAACTGATCTCTCGATTATGTTCCATAAATGTTAAGTGGGATTCCTGTCCGCTTCAATTGTCCAGAATGTTCTTCAAACCAATCGCGAACAGTTACGACCTCGTGACTTCGTTGTTAGGGAACATGAAGTCCATGAATGCAAATGGCCTCCAAGTTGCCAGACACAGCCATTTTCAGTCAATGATCGATTCTTTTGGACCAGAAGATCCAGTCCATTCTGTTTAAACACAGCCCTCACCATTATGGCACCATCAGAAGCTTGCACAGTGCCTGGTTGATAATTTGGGTCCATGGCTTCGTGGGATCCGCGCCACACTCGAACCCTACCATCAGCTCTTACCAATGGAAGTTGGGACTGATGTGACCAGGCTACGGTTATCCGGTCTCTAGGGTCCAACCGATATGGTCACGAGCCCAGGAGAGGCGCTGCAGGCGATGTCGTGCTCTTATCAAAGGCACTGGCATCGCTCGTCTGCTGCCATAGCGCATAAAACGCCAAATTTCGCAGCTCCGCGTTGTTATCGGCGGTTATTCACGCTGTGGTGCCTCTCTGTTAGCACTGCCAACTCTACGCAAACGCTGGCGCTCTCGATTATGTGAAGGCTGTCGGCCACTGCGCTAACAGTGGTGGGAGATAATGCCTGAAGTTTAGTTTCCTTGGCACACTCTTGACACTCTGGATCTCGGAATATTGAATTACCTAACGATTTCCGAAATGGAATGTCCCATGCGTCTGGCTCCAACTACTACTCCACGTTTGAAGTCTGTTAATTCCCGTCATGGGGCCATAACCACGTCGGAAACGTTTCCACGAGTCACCTGCGTACAATAGCTCCGCCAGTGCACTGGCCTTTTATACCTTGTGTACATGATACTACCACCATCTGTATTTGTGCATATCGCCATCCTGTGACTTTCCTCACCTCAGTGTAAAAATACATCTAAAGACCTTGACACGTTTTTCAAACAGCTGCAATTTTTGTTTTTAAAGGTACCTTTGAAAACCCTATCGTGATGCCACATTCCACAAATTCATTGTAATTAAGGTATTTTTATTTTCACGGGTTTCAGAAATAGCCACGAGTCTACACATAGCTTCGCATAAATCAGGACGCGCGGCAAGGCGCATATTTTGACAAAGGCTGCAGTCGCCATTTTCAATTTATGAGATAAAAAATGTTTTTCATACACGAATTTATATATAAATAACGTAGTAAAACCCCCACTCAATAAAAACAATCCTATGACAAAAAGTTCTAAACTTCGTCTATTTTTCATGCCTCTCGACCAGTAACTCTCCTTAATGCGGACCACCTGCTCCCATTCATGCTTCATGTCTTCCCCTTGACACCTGCTAGCAAGGCAACAGTTCGTGTCACAGTGCTAGGATCGATTTACAGTGCTTTTTGGAGCATGAGAGTGAACTCAGGTTTAAGTCTTCGCCAGAAAATGTCTTCAGATATCAACCCAGTCGAACACATTTGAAACGCTTTCGGATGCCAACTCCGCATCCACATCCCACCCGTCCCGTAACGAATGGGAACCGAGTGACCTATGCTTACACAACTGGTGACACATACCTTCGAAAACTTATCTTTTTTTTTCAGTAAATCTCACAAAGATTAAGATGGAATGCTTGATCGCATTATGCCTCAGAATGATAATGCTTCTGAGGTGGGGTAAATTACAAATGCTGCAGCGGGAGTGGAAATGATCATGTTTGTTTTTCAGTTAAAATAGGACTTGAACAGATTCCCCGCTGAAGCTGATTTTGCACGGGTAACATTTTTCCCGTTATGGTGAAACCAGGCGCAGAAATCTCTGTAAGAGAGCTATAAGTTAGGTGACGGTTGACCGTGTGCAATGAAATGTATCGCAGAGCACAGCAAGAATAATAGGACTTCATACATAAAATAACTTAGACTGTAATTTCTAAGAGAAATGATGCAAATAAGCATATGACAGCAAATTTTTGCTTCCCAGCGGAACTGAATTACTCAAACTTTTAATAAACTTATACAGACAATTAGTGATATATAAGGTACACATACAATAAATCGTTGTAACACATTAGCTAGATTATTATTCATATTGAACTTAGTTACAAACATGGCGTGCATCTAGACGGAAGAGTGATTGTGAAGTATTTAGGACTCGAAGGAACTTCCTTTGTTTCATATAGAAGAAGAACGACATTAATCTATCGACTCGAGTTCAAGGATGTACATCTCCCTTCGCATGGTACTTAATCGAACGACAAAATTTGTTGTATTCTACAGGTGTACTAGTACGCTAAAAGCAGGTAATCATAATGTTTTGGCTCATCAGTATCATCCAAGTAGCTGGAAATGAAGCTTTCAACATGCAGCTGATAAATACACAGAAATGAGTAAATAGCTAAAATTTACTGCGTTTTATCGATGAAACTTAACTCTGTTGTTAGTTGGATTCCAGTGCCGTGAATATTGACAACTATTATCAGTTCCACGTATGTGCAAATCACCTTCCACAACATATTCGAAGTGCTGCAGTAGATCGTCGTGGTTATAGCGCGAGTATTATTATTATTATTATTATTATTATTATTATTATCACCACCATTTTGGTTTGGTCTACTAAGGACGTCATGAAATAAATTGTCTTCTTTCTTTCTAGTCGTTTTTCGTTCTTATCCTATGTTTCTTCTCTTCTTCTGTCCATACTGCGCCAGTCTTTCTTTTCTCCTGGAAGCCCCTGATACATTTTACTTTTGCTCTGAATTTTTCTCTTTATCCTGAAACTTCCTTCGTTATTTCCATTTCTCTGTTTGCTTCAACTTATTCGATTCATGTCACTGTTTTTTTATCAAAAACGTTAAAAATTCTTTTTTTGTTACCTTTTCATCTACTGTTTTAGGTTTTCCTAGAATACAATGCTTTGCCTTTTTATTGTGTACGATATTGGTTTTATTTTTTCATAACTTACTTTATTACATCTTAATTTTTATTACCGATTCACGTATTTTGATCCCAAGACTTACTTGATTATTTTGCTCTCCTTCTTTTCTATTTCACTTAATTGTCTAACTGTATTTAATGAAAAGCATTCTGAAGCATAGAGGCATTTTGGTTTAGTGGTGGTGTCGTAGTGCGGAGTTTCTCATCTATAGACGTAGATTTCTTGTTGATATGTATTCTGTTAGTTGAAAAGCCACATCCATTTTCCTTGTCCTTGATAAGTTCCGTTCTTTGTCCGAAGCATTTCATTGTAATTATTATACAATAAATGTTGGGACAGATTTAGAGGGGTTACAGTGGGTGCCTTAAGGAGCAAATCTAGGATAGGAACCTGTGTCCAGAACGTCATCCAACGACGCTACAGAACATAGCATTCATTAGAGACAAAGCTGGCGATCAAGGCCATCAGTGGAGATCTGTGAATGACAAAGCACATTGCGAGACGCTTCGTCTAGTCATTCAGCGTACATAGTCACGTTTGCTGGCAAAGGGGTGGCATAGAGGCAGGGGCTCGCGCCTATAACCTGGGCGCTCTGTAGTATGATTGGAGGACTTTCCAGACACTCGTTCCTATCCTCCATTTGTTCCTCACGACGTCCTCTACAATCCCTCGAAGTTTTTCGCAACATCTCTGGGACACCCTGTAAAAGAATACAGTTAATGGCACATGCTATAAATATCTGGGAGAAGATCATAAGACGGCTACGGCAAGAAACAGCAGTAGGGTTTCAACAGTTAGGATTCATGCCAGGGAAAGAAACAATTCGGCAGACTTCAGGATATCATTGCGAATGGGCAAGATGAAGCCACGATAGCATTACAAAGATGTGTGTGACGTTTAGTGTTAACAACCGACTGACAAGTCTGCTGACGCCTTGGACTATGGGTGAAACTGTGGTCGGATGTCAAAGCATTTCCCTGATCACAGAGTTGGTTATTTCTGGCGTATCAACTCCACTGGCTCTTTTGGGAAAAGTAGAAGTGTTTCCAAGGGCATTTGCAGCTTGTCTTGGTGTTTTTTACGCACATCAAAAAAAGTTTTACACACCCCTGTTCCCACGTTGACTGTGGATATTGCATCACAGACACAGTCCCTTTAACTGTTCAGAGATGTCACGAAACCCACCCAAAGATGTAAACAACCATGCATAAGCAGCGCTTATTAGACAGAGGGGATCCCGACAGCCGATCAGTTCGTCATTGCACCAGGAAGGCGGTACACGGCTCATATTGTCTGCAGTGCAACCATGCCCAGACGGTCAAACCACGGTCCCATCGCCTCCGCATTGTTTCTTTGTGCCAGGAAGGGCTCCCAACAAGGGAAGTGTCCAGGCGCCTCGGAGTGAACCAAAGCGATGTTTTTCGGACGTGGAGAAGATACAGAGAGACAGGAACTGTCGATGAAATGCTTCGCTCAGGCCTCCTAAGGGCTACTATTACAGTGGATGACCGCTACCTACGGATTATGGCTCGGAGGAACCCTGACAGCAACGGCACCATGTTAAATAATGCTTTTCGAGCAGCCACAGGACGTCGTGTTACGACTCAAACTGCGCGCAGTAGGCTGCATGATGGGCAACGTCACTGCCGACGTCCATGGCGAGGTCCATCTTCGCAAACACGACACCATGCAGCATGGTACAGATGGGCCCAACAACACGCCGAATGGACCGCTCAGGATTAGCATCACGTCTTCTGCAACGATGAGTGTCGCATCTGCCTTCAACCAGACAATCGTCGGAGACGTGTTTGGAGGCAACCCGGTCAGGCTGAACGCCGGAGACACACTGCTCAGCGAGTGCAGCAAGATGGTTTATTGCTGTTTTGGGGTGGCATTATGTGGGGCCGACGTACGCCGCTGGTGGTCATGAAAGGCGCCGTAACGCCAGTACGATATGTGAATGCTATCCTCAGATAGTTCAACCATATCGGCAGCATATTGGCGAGGCATTCGTCTTCATGGAGGACAGTTCGCGCTTCCATCGTACACATCTTGCGAATGAGTTCCTTCAGGATAATATCGCTCGACTAGAATGACAAACATGTTCGCCAGACATGAACGCTATCGAACATGCCTGGGGTATATTGAAAAGGGCTATTTATGGAGGACGTAACCCACTAACCACTCTGAGGGATCTACGCCTAATCGCCGTTGAGGAGTGGGACAATCTGGACCAATAGTGACTTCGTGCTTACTGGGTATTAGAGGCACTGGTGTGTACAGAATCTGGACCACCACTTCTGAAGGTCTCGCTGTTTGGTGGTACAACATGCAATGTGTGATTTTCATGAGCATTAAAAATGGCAGAAATGATGTTTATGTTGATCTCTCTTCCAATTTGCTGTACAGGTTCCGGAACTCTCGGAACCGAGGCGAGGCAAAACTTTTTTTCGATGTATGTATTTGTTTACGCCACTAAGCATGTGCGAACCGAGCACTGACATTTGCCACTGACCTCTCCATAACTGCACGCACAAACACGTCTACCAACTGACATTTCATCGGTTGAGAGCCGCTGGAAGTTGCGCCACACGCAAACGCTGGCTGACAGCGTGTGAAGACCGTGAGAGAGGAATCGGGCCAAGTGTCTGAGTTCGCTCCTTCGCTGTTAAAGTAAAACTTTCGCCCCACTTAATTTCATGTTCATAAGTAATTTACAGTTTCAAATTGTTCTACAAATGCCGGTTTCATTATTTGTGGGGATACAGCTACAACAACAGAAACACTTTCCTTTCGCGACAAGAAGTCCGTCGTTGTTGCTGAGCGGACATACTTGAGTTTGTGTGTCTAGTGGCCTCTCGTCTGCTGCTGATCTTTCTTCTTAATTTATTTTGTATCTGATGACTTCTTAGTGACAGACTGCAGAAAATATCATTGCATTTTATTTTTAAAAATGTGACGGTGGTGGTGTAAAACATAAACAATTTACGCCTTTCGTATAACGCTGTTAGTTTGTTTTGCTTTTTAATATTACACTTACTTACCTGTGTTGCATTCACCAAATGCTCTTGTCGTCCAACATAGACGTGACAGGAACAGGACCAACACACCCTCACAAAAAAAGGAAGTAATTTTCATTTGTTAAAGTGGCTTGTTGGCACGCAGGTAATGTACAGCCCCTGCATATAGCCAAATGCATGATTGTGATTAAACTTTCGGTACTTGAACCAGTGTAGACTGAAACTACATAACTTCATGGGAATGATGCTCAGATTGTACGCTGCAGAATTCGCGTTATTTGTGTTAGTGGCATGACTTGCCGTTAGGCGCCGGTACTGGTACTGCTACAACTACATAGTTCTGAAACACTATAGTCAGTGTTCGTTACAGTAGGAGACAGTCAACATGGGTCTGGATGAGGTGAGCAGGGCTTTATTCGTAAAGGTGTTTTATTAAAGCAACATTGCTACTGCTTTTCGCGAGTGTCGACGAATTAAAGGAATAGGGAGAGGTCCACTTTCCCCATCGGGGTTGAAGAACTCGCGATTTGAGAATCGCTCCTGGGAGAGGCCGACAGCCAAATAGGTCACAAATTGAAGTTACTGTTGCCTGACAATGCTGGACCAAATGTGCGATCTTCAAACAGTGTACGAGCTGTCACAACAGCTAAACATCTTATGGGCAACCGTTCGAAAAGTTCATAGAACCATTTTGAAACGGCATTCCCAGTGCGGTTCCGGGCAGTCGTGGATGTGGATGGTCGTCACAGTGAGCAGCGTTCGTACCCTGGAATGGAAACATCGTACGCAATTAACAAATTTGACCCTACAATGAAGGCTTTCACGACCGGATGTTTCAGCTGCCGAGAATTCTTCCGGGTTTATGGCCATGGTCGATGGAACTCTTCCATCCCTGACGTTTCGTCCAAAGCTACGTTGTACATCTCCGGAGGTGCTCCTGGTTGTGCTGAGTCTTGCCGACTGACGAGTCGGACGTCGAAGCACGGCCTAAATACCGTGCAAAGTGGGCGTTGTCTGGATTTCACATGAAAGCAAAGATAAACCTTGTCAAGTTCAAACATCTAAAGCAAGCTTTAGAGAAGATGGGTACTCGTTAGGGAATAAATAGTTTTGCGACCGAATAACAGGAGGCCTAAAGACAAGCACAGGACACAGCGATGGAAGAACTCGGTTTCTCTGTCCTCCATCAAACAAGTAACTGATCAAATCGGCAAGATTTTAAGGAAATATAACGTTTGACCGATTTTCAGATGAACTAAGAAAAGATGCCAAGAAGCACTTCGTTGCGTTAAGGATAAACGTGTGCCCCCCCCCCCCCCCCACCCCCGTCTGCAAGTGGTGTATACAAGATCCTGTGGGCATGTGGTAGGGTCTACATTGGAACTACAAAGAGTGTGTGAATACACGGTTGAAGGAACATAAAACTCTTTGCCGACTTGGGAAAACAGACAAGTCAGCCGTGGCGGAACATGCTCCAGTCGGCTGGTCACATAGTGAAATTTTCGGAAACTGAAGTTTTTATGTACTATGACGAGCTACTATCCGCGCCTATATAGAGAAGCCATCGGAATATATAAACATGGGGATAATTTTAACAGAAAAGAAGAAGCTATGAAACTCGGTGATATATGGACAGTGGCGCTACAGAATCGATGAGAAGTTTTTATCTTTGACTTACTATGATCGATAGTTACATTTTGTCCTTAACAAGGTTTATCTCTGCATCACGTGAAATCCAGACCACGTCCACTTTCCACGGTATGAGGCCTTTCTTCGACGTCCGACTCGTCAGTCGGCAAGACTCAGCAGAACCAGGAGCACCTCCGTAGATGACCAACGTAGCTTTGGACGAAACGTCAGGGATAGAAGAGTTCCATGGCCATACAACCCGAAAGAATTCTCGGCAGCTGAAATGTTACCCTGTCGTGGGGAAATTGAAATGTTTCTCTTCCAATGATTTTTTCGTTATTTCCGTTCCGCATATCCTTATAAATGTTTGCACAAAGTTTCACTGTCCTACGATCACTTGTTTCTCATGGACCCCTCTGAAGTAAACAAAGTTCAGTTATAGCCACCCTGTAGGTTGCTTCTTGGAGCCATATTGTCAACTAAGAGTTACATATGTCGAGGGACAGCTCGTCTGGAGACGGTGTTGATCCTGTTGCAGTTTTCATGCAACTTTCTGAGTATGTGGCGAAAAGGGTTAGTGTTCTAAGGTAAATAGCAACATCACGTTTTATTTACAGGTGAATATGCGTGAAATAACCAGTTCTCGGACAACCATTAATCTATATTCGTTGTGATTATTTTGTGGGAAACTGACCAGTGGGAAATGGCGACGTTGGCTATAATGTACCACTACGTTTCCGATATTGTACCAGTACAATTATAGAAATTAGCTCGTATAGAAAGAAAGGGCATTATTATTAAACACACAGATTAGAAATTTTGAATTTTCTAGTGCGTTCCTTATCCTAAGTTACTAATCTAATAATTATATTGCATAACAGTACAGCAACAGAAAGGGTTACGAAAATTGGAGCACAGACGAAATGCATTTAGCTGCAACGCCGTATGTAAATTGGAATCTTGCATTGAATGAGCGTGCACGTATATAAAATGCCACTAAGTCAGCAGGTCAGAGGCACACTGAAAAACAAAAATACAAACGGGTATATAAAAATATTTCGACGCAGTAAAGCTTTATCCAACAAAGTTGAAAACGGAATTAGAAGAGCGTATTCTTGCATCTGAAGGGATGATGTTCGCTTTAAGCTTGTCGGACTTAAGAAAACTTCTGTTCTTCGTTGCAGAGGAAATGACGTACACCGTAGTTTAAATGCAGAACAAGCCATGGCAGAGAAAAGGTGGTCTGAGGAAGTCCGAGAAGTATCCCCGAATCCGATGGCAATCATGACTAGCTGTCCATACAAAAAAGAAAAGGAAACACCTAGTCGAAGCAAAGGAAAATAAATCCAGAAATACAGCTCCATCTATGAAAAGGAAGCATTTCGCAGTCTCTGCGGATGATGATGGTGGGAGTTGTGCGGGGGGAGGTCGATCGGAAGAAATTGTCAGATAGATTAAATGAAAAATGTGGATTCATGAAGTGTGTACAGGTAAGGAAGGTGTGAAAAAAGTTACATTGCAGTGCCTACAAATAGCGATGTAAGAAATGAAAAGAATCATTTCCTTAAACGTAGAGCTGTACATCTCTGCAAAATCAGAGACATGGTTTATAAGGATAGTAAAATCTACACACCGGCTGGGACAACTTTAGAAGCAAAGTAGCTAAATTTTACCACTTTCAGATGTTTAGAGAATTAAGTGTTGAGTGTTTTTTTTCTTCAGAATTTCCGTTCATTAAATCAGATACCAAGAACGACATCCTGTTGTTGCAGATGGCATTGCTTAAATAATTTGTAAGTTATTCTTCAGGCTATAGTAAATAAAATCTTAGAAGTGGTACGCTTTAGGAAACTTTCTCCTTGCTTATTGATTACTAATGGACTCTTCCGTTGATTCCTGCTGCCAGCGCGAGCGTCTCGGCTCGTGGCGGTATCGGGAAGGTCCATTGTGTTGCAAGAACAAACACTCTCGCTGTTGATGTTGACTCGGCCGAGAAGGAATTTAACGTGAAGTAATAAGAGTATTACAGCGCCCTCTGCATTGCGGATAGTGCTCTATCATCGGTACCAATATACAGGGTTATTACAAATGATTGAAGCGATTTCACAGCTCTACAATAACTTTATTATTTGACATATTTTCACAATGCTTTGCACACACACATACAAAAACTCAGTTTTTTTAGACATTAACAAATGTTCGATATGTGTCCCTTTAGTGATTCTGCAGACATCAAGCCGATAATCAAGTTCCTCCCACACTCCGCGCGGCATGTCCCCATCAATGAGTTCGATACCATCGTTGATGCGAGCTCGCAGTTCTGGCACATTTCTTAGTAGAGGAGGTTTAAACCCTGAACCTTTCACATAACCCCACAGAAAGAAATCGCATGGGGTTAAGTCGGGAGAGCGTGGAGGCCATGACATGAATTGCTGATCATGATCTCCACCATGACCGATCCATCGGTTTTCCAATCTCCTGTTTAAGAAATGATGGAAGTGCGGTGGAGCACCATCCTGTTGAAAGATGAAGTCGGCGCTGTCGGTCTCCAGTTGTGGCATGAGCCAATTTTCCAGCATGTCCAGATGCACGTGTCCTGTAACGCTTTTTTTTTTTTTTTTTTTTTTTTTTTCACAGAAGAAAAAGGGGCAGTAAACTTTAAACCGTGAGATTGCACAAAACACGTTAACTTTTGGTGAATTGCGAATTTGTTGCACGAATGCGTGAGGATTCTCTACCGCCCAGATTCGCACATTGTGTCTGTTCACTTCACCATTAAGAAAAAATGTTGCTTCATCACTGAAAACAAGTTTCGCACTGAACGCATCCTCTTCCATGAGCTGTTGCAACCGCGCCGAAAATTCAAAGCGTTTGACTTTGTCATCGGGTGTCAGGGCTTGTAGCAATTGTAAACGGTAAGGCTTCTGCTTTAGCCTTTTCCGTAAGATTTACCAAACCGTCGGCAGTGGTACGTTTAGCTCCCTGCTTGCTTTATTCGTCGACTTCCGCGGGCTACGCGTGAAACTTGCTCGCACGCGTTCAACCGTTTCTTCGCTCACTGCAGGCCGACCCGTTGATTTCCCCTTACAGAGGCATCCAGAAGCTTTAAACTGCGCATACCATCGCCGAATGGAGTTAGCAGTTGGTGGATCTTTGTTGAACTTCGTCCTGAAGTGTCGTTGCACTGTTATGACTGACTGATGTGAGTGCATTTCAAGCACGACATACGCTTTCTCGGCTCCTGTCGCTATTTTGTCTCACTGCGCTCTCGAGCGCTCTGGCGGCAGAAACCTGAAGTGCGGCTGCAGCCGAACAAAACTTTATGAGTTTTTCTACGTATCTGTAGTGTGTCGTGACCATATGTCAATGAATGGAGCTACAGTGAATTTATGAAATCGCTTCAATCATTTGTAATAGCCCTGTATTCCAAAAAGCGGTTAGCGAAAACGCCATTTTTTCAAGGAGTCATATGCCGGTTCTATTAATCACAGAGATAAGGGGTCAATTGTATTGGACAGTCCTTGACGTAGGGTCTATGTCGTCAGTGAGCATTTTATCACCAACAAAACTTCATGACACACATTTTCTCTGTTTAGGGCACTTCACGCCTGTAAGATACGGCCAAAGTGGTACTGCAGTGACAAAAATGGTCTAAAAAGGGTCCTGAAAAGAACATAAAATGATAGCCAGAATTGTATAAAACTGGAAAGGCTGCAAATTCAGTGAAGTATATGTAATAACACTTTCACTGTTGAGATGTAAATCATAAGCCAAGAGTTTTCGACTGATTGCGATCCAAATGGGAAGCAAACGATTTTGTGTTAACCTTATGTTATGCTTACTGATTTGCTGTTTATATGCCAAAGTATATGAATGTTTCGAAGTATATAAAGTGCCAAAACTTCAGTGACCAATAGAACTCATTTTATACAAGCAATACATCCTGCTGTAGCACACAAAAGATGGCAACATGATAGAAAACTGAGAAACCAGCAGCCTCAACCCACCATCCTCACCAAAAATTTTTGCATGCTAACATATTCACGCTTTTTTATGCTGAACGAGTGGCAGAAAAATAGTAACGACGGAAGAGAGAAGAGACAGTGATACTGGAAGAGAAAAAGTGGCAGTGTCATAGAAAGAGAGGTAGATGAAGACAATAGGAGTGGGAGCCAAAAGATACGATATATTGGAAACGAAAATGGAGATGGGTGGAGACAATATGTAGAAATAGGTGGTGGGCCCTCTCAGACCAGCGCACTTAAAGGGAACCACACCCTGCCTATCTAATCCATGTTAATTTAGGCAAGTATTTGACCAATTTCTGAAAAAAACTATTTGATGCAGGACCTTAATATTTTTACTGTATGTTACATGATGCTAATAGTCAACTGTACTAAAGTCTACTTTATCCATTTTATAGTTTTTAATAAATACTTCTTTAAATTTGTCAACAAATATATTTTTTCTGCAGATAGTCTTTTTGTGAACTTGCATATTAATGAATGTAGTACCAGATGTGGCTTTTTATGTCATGGAGAGTCTCTGAAAATTTCATTCATTTATCTATGATAGTTTCTTCTTTAATGAGGCATATGTACTGAAAATTTTAGTTTGCAGGGATTGGACTTTAAAGGAAAAAGCTTTTGAAGTTTGTTACTTACTGTTAATTAAAACTGTCCTGCTGCATATTATGGCCCTTCTTCGGCCTCTAGCAGGTCTTCCAGCTTCTTTTTCACCTTCCTGGATGTTTGTATTGCTTTATTGGCCATATTAGATGCAGACCTGTCTGCGTCGGCTATTCTCATTTGATTGCAATGTTGCAGCCCAGTGATCATATTTTCACCAGGATTAATTCCCAGCTTTTTCAGTACTCAACACTTTCCAATATTACCACAATTGAATGTAATAACAGCTTCATGAACTTCTAGTTTCATTGTATGCATGCCTACAAACACAGTTTTAGGAAGTCGGTTCCAAATTATGCTGTTGAAACATTCATTTGGGTTCTATGACTGCACAAGCAGACATTTCCTTAGGTCAGGATGAGCCAAGTATCTGAAAATAGGTTTAATTGCTGTAGTAACAGCAACAGGAAGAGAGTGCTGGTGAGAATAAGATTCTCCATTTGCCTGAGGCCTATTGTATTTGCACCACGAATTTTCTGCTGATGGACATAATCCATGACAAGGCATATCATCAGAAGAGGACTTCAGGAAGAATATGGCCTAAACATCTCTCTTCATTGCCTCTATATTTTCTTCATTTCTCCTAATTGCCTGCCCACAGTATACCTGCAAGTTTTCTGTAACAACTACTCGCAATCACACGTGAACAAAACTAAACGCGTGTTTGAAAGCGTGTTGTTTACAAACAGCCAAAAGAAAAGAATACCGACCGTTGAATTCCAAGGATAGCCAACACACTGGGGAGTAAAAAAAAAAAAAAAAAAACCCTAGCGTGCAATGTAGGGGATATAAAGATCTAAAATATATGCAGAAAAGTGGGTGTGGCACATAAACACACGTGGTAGAAAAATGCTCTTTAACTGCTCGAAAAAAAAAAATTTTCAGCAAAATCCTTTTCAGAGTACTTAAATAAAACCTTAATCTATCGAAATACGATGAAAACCGAAAATCGATTTTTTTCGACCTGAACCACGGTGTGGTCCCCTTAACATATAGTTGCAGGGGACGGCGAATTTTGGTCCGAAACTTTAAACACATGGGACAGGGGCAAAATAAGATGAATTCCCAGAATATTTGAGGTACCGAGGTATGGTGGAGCCAGTGCCAGTGGTAAAGAAAAACAAAAGGAGGCAGTGTGAGACAGGAGACAGTGGCAATGTGATATACGGTAAATCAATTCATGAAAAGGAGACAGTGGGAGAGAGGCGATGGCAGTGTTTGGAAGATGGTGAGTGTGAAGGCTTCACTACAAAGACACTCTTCGTAAAAGGATTTAGAGCTTTAGGCGTTAAGTGCACGTATATGTTCGCATGCCACTACTTTTGGTGAGGAAGGCGGAATGAGGAATAAGGTTCAAATGGCTCTGAGCACTATGGGACTTAACATCTGTGGTCATCAGTCCCCTAGAACTCAGAGCTACTTAAACCTAACTAACCTAAGGACTTCACACACATCCATGCCCGAGGCAGGATTCGAACCTGCGACCGTAGCAGTCGCGCGGTTCCGGACTACAGCGCCTAGAACCGCATGGCCAACGCGGCCGGCGAGGAATAAGGGAGCTGGTTCTCCACTTTCCTGTCTGTCTTTTAAAGTGAAACATATTTGCCTTTTTCGTGCTCCTAAAGGTGCATTTTTCCTCTGGCTGATAACTTGCTGTAGCACACGAAGACATTACGTGGTTGATAGATGCTTCATGTATTTGAGAACCACCCAACCTGATGGTCACGTCAGGCTTCGGGTATCCCCCCGCCTCCACACTCCAAAGGAAAGTGAGCGTGGGCCGTGAGCTGCATAATCTGGATGTTTACGGAACGGCGGAGGTATGTAACAGTGGCAGCCAGCAGCGATCAGTCACGTCACTCGTGGGCGACTAGGCGCATATGTAGCAGCGGCGAAAGTCGCGCGCTCTGGCCGCTTATCTGATGAGCCCGTTCCAAGCGGTGACTGTGTCTTGCGTACAGTACTACGCTGTCCGCCGGGGCGGTTTTGTTCTCGCTGGCAGCTGGGCCGGCGACCGATCCGTGAAGAATGTGGCTCTGCTACCGGCTGTGGCTGTACTGTTATGTCGTACGCTCGGCTCGCACTCCTCCCGTAATAGCCCCATGGCACGAGCTCCACCGCCGCTCTGAGCACGTCACTTTTTACTGCAGCCAGCGAACGACTTCTAACGGCACTCCGGCGTCTAACGTCCGCATTACACACAAAGCGGATTTTACGCGCGTTTACACCCAAGACTGAAGACAGATTTGTAAAGGAAATTGAACAGCCTTTAATGGAGTTCTCTGACGTCACTGCTGCTGGCTGTAGGTCATCCGTCTGCTGCTTAATTACTTCAGCAGTTACGGCAAACATACACTTTATACACTAGTATATAACTTTAATCATGCCGTGACGCGTTTCAGATTTTCATCCAAGTTCATGGTATATGCAGGGCTTGGCAAGAAATGGAAGTGACAGAAGTGCGAACTCCAATTGGCCATTCGTTTAGAGTATCACCTCTGGCGCGGGTCGGGTGATGCGTTAGCAGTTTACGTTAGCTAACTTAAAGACAGCCGCTGGCGCAGTGGTCAAAAACTGTATGGAAAACTGGCTGCCGGAACAATTCGTACACTACGTCATAAAATCAATATCACATAGTTTAACCGAATTTAAGTTTAAACTAACGAAATTATACCACGAACTGCAGAACAACCGAAATTATTAAAATAATTTTGCGAGTTACCTAACAGCATGGTATTCCTGTATCAGAGATATTAAGACCAGTGTATGGATTGCTTGAGTAATATTTTTACTTTGTAATTAAGATTGATACTTACACTTATTATGTCACATGTATTTGAAATGCACCTTACGTTCTCGAAGTAGGATACATTTAGTCCAAAGAAAATATGCTACAACGAAGGAGAAGAAATTTGTTTCTCTAATTTTCCTGACAAAGAAACAAGAACTTCAATTTCTGTAGATGACAAGCAATTACATTCAGGCAAAATGTGATACTTGGCATTTCGTTTTCAGACGGAAGAGACACGTGAAGGATTCCAGAATAAGGAAAAACTATTTAATCTTCTAAGGTCGAAGGAATATACGAGCATCAAAAAGGACTTTACTGCGTTATTACTTTTTTTCAGTTTCAGGAAATGAAAAATTTTCCTTACCATATAACTCATAATTAAGAACAAATTTAATTTAAATAAATAGCAAAAGATAAGAAAGTTGCTACGTCAGACTACACAGAAGCCAGGCCGAGAAGACAACTTACAAAGAATATCCACACATGTGAGAGAAAGTCATGGATTGGAGTCCGTATGCCGAAAGTTGATTTATTTTTAGTTTTTGCGTTACTTAAACTGCAAGTAACCAGAAGCAATGCTAAATATATCGTGTTTATTACTATTTTCACAAAAGGCTCGAAAAGGAAGGGAAAAGGAAAATTTAGGATTCCAAAAAAATTTCGAGGGGTATTGTAAGGCGTACACGAGAACTTCGTATTTAAAATTAGGTACTTTTATTATTTTGCAGTTCATTATTTCCACGTGTTGGGGAAATATTCATCGTAAAAACAGGGAAGCAACATTTTTACAATTACGTGGTTGTTTTAAAGTTTCTATACAAATCGATTTCGTTTACGTTTATTAAAGACTCTCTCATCGCACAGCCTGGCAGGAAACCAAGCACATCGCATTATTTCACGAAGTATTGGGAGGAGTAGTTTCCGATGTACAGTGGAACATAATTGGATACAGTTTTCGCCGCAGGTGATTTCTTTTTCTCTATCTCGACGAGATAAATCAATTTTGAGGCTCTTGGATCAACTTCTTTACTTAACCATTCAAATAGAAATCGTAGAGCTGCTCTAACGGAGTGCATTTGGGGGAATCACTTTATTATTGCACAATGGACATCCCTCATCACCCTGAAAAATCTCATCGTATAATTTTGGGCTTGTTTGTCCTCGCTACGAGTCAATTAACAGAAGAAATTTGTTCTCCTTCACATTGGGTTTCATCACATCTAATACACCATATTGAGCATTAGCCCGGTTTACTTGCTGTGTAAGTAACGTAAAAACTGAAAAGACAGAAAAAGATCCGCGTAGGGACTCGATCCCACGACCACGAGACCACTGTTCTATATTCTGTCTGCTGCAGTAATCGCTGCCAGTAAACTAAGCCAGGCTCACACCTCTCACCACCTGCGCTAAATGTGATAACTTTTTCTAGACGGCTGGCAATCTGCAGCTGCCAATTATCTCTCTTTTCTGCCCATGCCCTGCATATGCCATAAATATGGACGAAATCGATGATGAATAGGCACAGTTCCCTTGTGAGTGGTCAGCGCGGCTGAGTACCATGTGGGAGACACGGGTTAGATGCCCGGTACTGCCAGGGAATTTTCCTTGCTGGGAGGACTGGAACAGCATGCATTCAGCCTCGTGAGGGCCAACTGAGGACCTAGTGGAACGAGTAATGCAGTTCCAAAGTCAATAAACCCAACCACGACCGGGAGTGCAGTGTGCTAACCACATGTGACCTTCCACACCGCATCCAGTGTGACACGGGGGCCAATCGTGGTCGGGCCCCATTGGCCCATTAGCGGCAGAACGCGGAACTTGAATAGGCATAATAAACTCAAATCTTCTCAGTAGTATTACTTAATAGGAAATAGCAACCACCAGAACTGTTTATAACCTATAGGCACAGTGACAAAAATGTAAATAAAATAGCTAACATATATACATATTCCAGGCCACTGATGATGCCTTGCAGAAAATAAAGGCGAAACGCGTATGGCACTAAAATTGTGTTTTATTCAGTTGCTGTCAGACGGTCCATAAGTAAAAATTATCAATATACCGTAATATTACACGCAACTGAGGAAGACAGGACTACAAAAGTTGAAGATGAAGATGTCTTCTCAGTAGCACTTCAGTAGCGACAGCATTTTGAATGCTGCAGCCGAGTTTTATTGTGGAACATGCAACTCCTTGGGAATGCAGGCTTTCTCGGCGAACATCATAAGTGAAATCATTCCGAGTTAACAGCCGAGTCGTGCCGTCACAACGTTTCGAATTGTTTTCTATTCGTCATCTTCGGGCGAGGAAATTCGTCGAAATGTTGCGACAACTCGACGCCACGATTCGACTGACAACCTTCGAAGACTGTAGCAATGTAGCTCCTTGTTCCGTGTTTACGAGAGGAAGGCATGAAATTGGTTACCACCTCGAAAGAATAAAGTTTCATAATAATCTCTTTGATTCGCAGGTGTACGCCTGCAGTCCTAGTACACTTGGAATTTCTGTGCCAAAATAGCGTAGCACGCCGCTAGAGAAGCGAAAATAAAATGCTGCATCAAATTCATTAAATGGTAAAGTGGGGAAATTCTGTGCCAGTAAGTAGAGAGAGAGAGAGAGAGAGAGAGAGAGAGAGAGAGAGAGAGAGAGAGAGTGTGTGTGTGTGTGTGTGTGTGTGTGTTACGGATATAAATAGGCGAAACAAGAAACTGCAAGTTATAGATTAAGGCAGCTATAGCATTCAACGAAAGGACAGTATTGATGAAGTTACACAGGCTGGTTGTAATTAAACTATCCCTACTTAAGGCACTGTAGACGGCAAACCGTTCACTGTAAACATGAGTATCCAACTCTGTAGGAATATTGTTAAAATCGTGCGCTGCAGGATTCGCGTTGTTCGTAGTGTTTACTGTCATGACTTGCCGTCAGGGACCGACACAGGTACGGCGACGTAGTGTTGAAACACGACCAACAGCGTGCATGACAGACGATAGTTGCAGACAGTTAACGTGGATGTGGACAATGTGAGCAGGACTTCACTCGTTAAGCTGTTTTTCCAAAACAGCACCTACTCGTTGCGAGTATCGACGCATTGCTCTTGAGGTCGCTCGGTTCCCCCGTTGACACAGTTGGAGAAAACCGAATCATCGGCCGATCGTTCCAAATTGCGTGACCTCCAACATCACCTGAGTTAAACCCGTGTGATTCGTATCTGTGAGGTTATCTGAAGGACAGGGTTTAACAGTGGGACACATACAGACGTTAGAGCTTGAAAATGAGCATAGCGAGGGAGGTAGCAAACATCCCACCTGAGATGTTTCAGGCAGCAGTAATCTGTAGTGCAGTTCCAGGCTGTCGTGGATACGTATGTTAGGTCACGTTTGTAACCTGCAACGTAAAAATGGTGCGCGATTAACAAACATTACCTGCTCATGTGAACATTAAAATGTTTCTTTCAGTGCTTTATTCGTTATTTCTCTTCCACATGCCCTCACAAATTTTTCCACAGACTGATTCTTCTGCATTCATTTGTTTTTGGTTGGTTGATTTGTGGGGAGGGACCAAACAGCGAGGTCATCGGTCCATCGGTTTGGGAAGGATTGGGAAGGAAGTCGGGCATGCCCTTTCAAAGGATCCGTCCCGGCATTTGCCTGAAGCGATTTAAGAAAATCACGAAAAACCTAAATCAGACTGGTTGGAGGCGGGTTTGAACCTCGTCTTCCCTGAATGCGAGTCCAGTGTGCTAACCACTGCGCCACCTCGCTCGGTTTGCTTTCCATGTGGGCCGTCTCAAGCACCGAAAATTTAATTGTAAGCGCCCTGTGAATGTATTAGTCTGGAAAATATATCCTGCATTTTAAGACCAGCAACGTATCTGGTATCATCGGCACGACAAAGAATTACGACAATCAATCTTAAAAGTGCATCACAGTGTGTACTATTCTTTCACAGAAGAGTGCAATAGCACGAGCTAAACAGACAGATATGTGTGTGTTCTGATTTTTTTTTTCTTTTGCTTGTGTTACGTCAGCCAGCCTTGGATACATATTGAATCACATATGTACATCCATGATTTTAATGCAGTATTTAGATTGTTTGTGGACATATTACTTGCATCACGATGTGCTCCCATCAGTACCATGTGACGTCACTTGAAACGCTATTTAAACATGGAACACACAACATTCATGCCTCCAGACAACGTTCTTGGCGTGAGTTGCTTACATCGCGTAATTTACACGAAACTGATGATATTCAATTACTTAAAGTTGTTCTCTGAACTTTATTCGAGACCCCAAAATAAAGTATCGGTTCGTCACTCAAGTCGTCTGGCCGGAGAGACTTGATGTTACCGTCCGAGCGAAGCCGGGCCGGGTAGCTAGTCATGGATAAATTGATCTGTCGCTTGCTAGCTATATTCGTTTCAGCATAACTACAGTATCCCACATCACAGAAAATCCGCACTGTGTTGATAACACTGTTGAGTGTGAAAATTTACAATTTGATCATCAGAATCGAGGAAGTACAGTACATACTGACGAAACTAAAATGAGCTCTAACATGGAAATTAAGCGTTTCCGGACACATGTCCACGTAACATATTTTCTTTCTTTGTGTGTGTGAGGAATGTTTCCTGAAAGTTTGGCCGTACCTTTTTGTAACACCCTGTATAGAAAGAATTCCACATGTCGGTGAAGTTTGCCGGCCGTCGGTGGCCGAGCGGTTCTAGGCGCTTCAGTCTGGAACCGCGCGACCGCTACGGTCGCAGGTTCGAATCCTGCCTCGGGCATGGATGTGTGTGATGTCCTTAGGTTAGTTAGGTTTAATTAGTTCTAAGTTCTAAGGGACTGATGACCTGAGATGTTAAGTCCCATAGTACTCAGAGCCATCAGTGAGGTTTTTACAGTTGATTTATAT
Organism: Schistocerca piceifrons; assembly: GCF_021461385.2. Taxonomy (NCBI): domain Eukaryota; kingdom Metazoa; phylum Arthropoda; class Insecta; order Orthoptera; family Acrididae; genus Schistocerca; species Schistocerca piceifrons. The sequence continues at coordinate 314,266,059 of NC_060143.1, read as the reverse complement.
ACTTCAAAATGGCTCTGAGCGCTATGGGACTTAACATCTATGGTCATCACACAACACCTAGTCATCACGAGGCAGAGAAATTATATACTTCGATACATTTATATACACTGACACACACACACAAACAACAAACAATTACGCATAATATAAAGTTCTCAAAATCGTTTGCTTGAAATTTTTTCTGGATACTTGAGGTCGGTCGCATTTGATGGAAAATGCCCGGCTTATGATTTGTATCTTAAGAGTAAAAATGTTATTACAAATGTTTCACTGAATTTGCTATCTTTCCAGTTTCACATAATTATTGGCAGTAATTTTATGTTCTTTTCTGGCATGCTGTCACCATTTTAAGATAATTTTTCGTCACTGCAGTTTCACTCTGGGCCTATTTATATAGGAGCGCAGTGCCCGTTATACAGAGATAACGCGTCGTAAAGTTTCATTGGTGAAAAAGTGCTGACTAAAAACAGTATGGTGACCTTAGAGCTCTTGTGATGACCCTTCAACCCTTGCCATGTGTTCATTACGTCAGTAAAAACATTTCGTCTCAGACCGGATATAATGTGCATGTTTCACGCGCATAAGTAAGGTAACTTGGAATCTCTGCGTCTCGGTAACTGCTCATGATATCGATAAAAGTTTTAAAGTTCCCTGAGTAAATTATTTGAAAAATATTGGGTAAAAAATTTCGACGATCTGCCATAAATAGAAATTATAGAAGTGGCCATCCCCACAATGGTTTTCTGCGTTTTCTCAGTAACCGCCTATGAACAAATGGTACTTTCGTAAGTCGCATAAGGTCTACCTTAGCCACACCTAATGCAAAAAAAGAACAACTAATTAGCTCTATTTGCCTGGACTGGAGGAAGCGTGTATTGTTTAAATTTTGACACTGGACTGTACCGTACTGTAGTATAGCTACAGTTCGCCCATTCTTCAGATACGTATGCAAATTGTCCGGTCACATAAAGTGACATGGGGCCGGGAGAGCGGTGTACTGACCACATGCCCCTCCGTATCCGCATCCAGTGACGCCTGTGATCTAAGGATGACACGGCGGCCGGTCGGTGCCGTTGGGCCTTCATGGCGTGTTCGGTCGGAGTTTGGTTTATGCAAATGGTCGTTAGAACAGTGGTTGTCAGAAACACTTTACTCCTTATCTCTGTGATAATAGAACCCAAGATATGACGCACTGAAAAAATCTTCTTCGCGCGTGGCTTTTTGGAACGTATCTGTACCGTGGGCGACGTGTCGCTCGGGGTTAATGGAAAGGCAAGCAGAACGAAAAACTGAAACGTGATAAGTTGCGACAAAAGCTCTTTACCTCTGAGTTAGTTTTTATATTAATTAACTGATGACCTTTTAGTCAGCACGGTTTTTTATTTTTTCTGTGGTGTCACCGCCAGACACCACACTTGCTAGGTGGTAGCTTTAAATCGGCCGCGGTCCATTAGTACATGTGGGACCCGCGTGTCGCCACTTACAGTGATAGCAGACCGAGCGCCACCACACGGCAGGTCTAGAGAGACTGACTAGCACTCGCCCCAGTTGTACGGACGACGTAGCTAGCGATGCACACTGACGAAGCCTCGCACATTTGCAGAGCAGATAGTTGGAGTAGCCTTCAGCTGAGTCAATGGCTACGACATAGCAAGGCGCCATTAGTAACATTGCATGTATCTAAAGAGTCTCACTTGTATCGCCACAATCTCCAGATGTACCACAAGGATGAATTAAAGTTAAGTATTCCAGAAGCTACGTACTTTTCTTTATAGCATTCATTATGTATCCTGTTACAGACCTATCTCTTGCCTGCGTGAGCTAAACGCGTGCCTTTCGGCTTCCTCGCATTGTGTCTAGGCTGTCTTGCCTAGACACAACATTTTCCATATACCGCCAGCATCAGAGCCGAAGCCCCTTGCAAATTCTCCCGGTAGCGATTGTGCATCACCTTCGAATGCACTGTGCGTACCGGTCATTTTAAGTATCGACTAGGACTGTTAGTACGTAATTTGTTCCCTCGCACGTATGCACTTTGAATTTTGAAAGTGGAAATTACGCGTTCCAGCGTTCACTGCTTTTAGCGCCTTTGTTTGGCTAATAGTCCGTGCCTCGCCTTGTTTACAAGCTTCCACTTTTGTTTGCAGTACGTACGCGTGGCAATGCACCTCAGAAGGCGGGGAGCCTGTTTAACTGGCATCAAGCTACAATTCTCGTGTGTGCGCAGAAGTTTGGCTTACACTTACTTGGCTTGAAACTGATAAACTAGAGATATTTTAGACATTATAGTCTGATATTGTGTAACAAACCTTCAGGGTAAAAATAAGTGTAGTGTGGTCCATTTTGAGTTTAAAAGCTGCTGATCGGAAAACGAATAAAACTGCTTACGTCTCTGCAGCAAAGTTGGTAGCGCTACCTTGAATAAACACGAGATCTTATCTGGTGCACCTAGCGGATTTTTTTTTATCGGATCGCAAGAAGTCGCTGTACGAAGGCGCAGTAGGAAGTGAAGAGCAGCTGATTCGTACGGCCACAGCTGCCAGTTCCATTGTAAAAAGGACAAATTGGATATTCCAGAAAATACGACAAATTTGAGGCGTTGTTAGCCATGCATTGACTCTTGCGACCATCGCTTTGCATAGTTTCTCTGGAGCTTAAGTTATTGTTGTGCTATTTGTTCTCGTCGGGAAACAATTACATTACTGATAAGCAGTTCTGTATAAGTATTCTGTCCAGGATTCTCTACTCTTTGCTCCTCTTGAATGTGAAACTAGAATGCTATCCACTGCGCCACTTACATCGCTTTGCTTTTATTGCAGATAGTAAATTTTTCAAACGTACGGCCCTTGATTTTCGAGTGATGCAGGATCAGCTGCAAAAAAAAGTAAATTATCAGCTATTGCGTCTGTGTAAGGGATGGGTGAGATGTTGAGAGTGGGACTCCCAACAACAGTGCGGAAGCCATTCGCGTGCAAAACTACACCTCTAAGAGAGGCTTTGAACAGGTGATCGTTCAAATGTTTAAGAGAGCAACTTTAGTGATGAGAAGAAACAAAATACTGGTATATTATGACCAAAAACACACAGAAGAGAGAAAAAATTTCCAAACTCTTGCGCAATGCTTCAGGCAATAGAATCACTATATGAGAAGGATCGTTGAGATTTTAAGATTACAGTGTCAAATATCACAAGTAAAGTAACAAGATAGTCATTTAACCATCACACTTCAGTCTGTGCAGTGCAATTAAATTTCTGCGCCGAAGTAGAATCCTATTTGCAGTATGCTTGGTAAAATGCAGTTTATGACATTAACGCGGCAATATAATCGTATGAAAACCTAATTAATTTGCCACATACACACAATGAAAGCGAGACGGCCAGTGATTTCTCACACCAGGCTCGAACTCTCAAAGGAAACGGCGAAATGCCGCGAGTAATAAAGAATAATGTGCAAGGGGCACTATGTTAGTAGTATGTGGCTAAGCTGAGAATTTGGATCTGACGGTAGGCGTGCTAGGGTAAACCATGCAGCTGCAGTGACCACTGTGTCCGGATGGCTCAGCGTGTTGCCGGCACGGTAACTCAGCGTGTTCGGTAAGAGGGTTAGCTGCCCTCTGTTATAAAAAAAAATCTGAGTTAATCGATCAACAACGAACCTAAACGGGTGTCTTACGACGTCCGCCCCGAGCAGGCACAACGAACAAAACGAGATTTAAAAAAAAGTGGTCAGAGTATCTGCAAAGTAAGCACGAGACCCGGCTTCGAATCCTGGTACGACACAAATTTTCACTCTTCTCCATTGATTTCAATCACCAGCTGCTCGGAGCCAGTGTCTGTAATTCCTTTGTGTCTTGTTCCATTTCTCTCTGACCACTTCATTCAAATCTCACACGTCTATTCTTAAGATCTAACAGCTATGCAACATTGTCGGTTCAGTAGAAAAGGTTTTTTATTCCGATAGCAAAATCATTGTAAGCAGAAGGATATACAGTAACCAGTAACGGCGTTGAAGTACGTCTCTCTTTTTGCTTCTAGTACATTGATACTTTATTTATATGCGTTGCCGAAATGCCTCTCTTTTGTTGGACATTGAATAAGAGATTATTGACAGTTCGTAGTGGTAAGAGGCGCAGTTTTGCAAGCTAATCGCTCATACCACTGTTTTTGAGTTGAGCCATTTTTTTGCAAGCACATTACTGTGCGCTTCTGAGCATTCGAGGTCGCGCACTTCCGTGTGAGGAAGCTTTTATAAAGTTTCCTTATATTGCCTTGTTTTAGAGTGAAAAAGTGATTATTACCAAATTGCTTTCGGTAGATAAACGTTTGTCCTGGGCTGAGTCGCCATTAAGTTGATCCCCGATAGTTGCAGTAGGCTTGGCGCAGCAGCTTCACGCAGCTGCCTCAACCAGTACCGTAACGCGGATTTGGAAGTGTCTGTATGAAAATTCCTCAGTGTTGCAACATTTCTACGGACGACTTGGTTTCGCCTGCAGCCGTTTGCGCTTTACAGTTGAAACGTGGCAACAATGCTGTCAACTGTCAGGGAACATCTTACTCCGTCTGACCTGCAGGGCGCAAGCCGGCCAGAGTGGCCGAGCGGTTCTAGGCGCTTCAGTCTGGAACCGCGCGACCGCTACAGTCGCAGGTTCGAATTCTGCCTCGGACATGGATGTGTGTGATGTCCTTAGGTTAGTTATGTTTAAGTAGTTCTAAGTTCTAAGGGATTGATAACCTCAGATGTTAAGTCCCATAGTGCTCAGAGCCATTTGAACCATTTTGCAGGGCGCAGGAGATTGGCGTACGACTTCACCACCAAAAAACCACAATGCGCCCTCCCCCCTCCCAGCACATATGCAGATACCGTGTAACGCCGCCTTTAGCCTTGATACTAGTTATTGGCCTAATTTTGACGATAGAAGTGTGTTCACAAGTTTCTTTGGGTATGCCACTTGGTATGCCAGGAGAGCCTACATTCGCACGTCAAAATTTTGGCGGGAAGCTCTGTGGTTTCCAGCTGGCTGGAGACCTGAGAGTGTTTCACCAACAACCTATGGTTAGATCCTGAAGAGCTACTGATTCGCGAGGATGTTGACTGCTATGTTTCACAGCTTTCCAACTAATTTGACATTTACTACCGGTTTAACATCTACGACATAGCGACCCAGTCTAGATGCAATAGTGTGTGTGCACGCACTGCTACGAACAAGTCTGTTATCTTGGAAGACGATAGTGTGTGAAGCAAGCTCAGTATAAAGATGTAGGAGAAGAGAAAGACTTCCTCACTGAGAAAGTCCAAATAAGCATCCTGGTTCGTGTTCACAGTAACCTGAATGACTGGCCATTATACGTAAAAACCACTCCAAAACAATACAAGACCACCTCTGGCCTGGACTACACACTTCACAATCTGCGGCTTAAGCACCCCATTAGACGTCGTTGGACCCAACGCCTTGCATCATTTGGAAAAAAATAAAATCGTGACTTCCCTGCCCAAAAGTACGTGCCGCCAGTGACGTACTGCTCAGTTTTGGTAGTTTGGTACATTGTAGACGTGCAGCTTTATGTTCTGCCGCGAACAATAGACTCTGGCGAGTTACCAGAGTCACAATATTCTTTGAATGTATTCCCCTTCACTGTGTTAGCCTAGAAAGTAATGGTGATGGACATACATTCACTGACAGCAGATATTCCTGTCGCGTTATAAACCGATTCTGGTTAACAAGCTGGCGTCCATCTTCCGTCCCTGGCGGTTAGGATCTTTTTACAACCATTGTTATTATCCCCTATTGTATTGTACTGAACGTGTATTTTATTCTATTGGATTGAACCGGCTACCCGCCGTAGCCCTCAGTTTTTCACAACCCCAAAACAGGTCACCCGCCCCACACTGAACCTAGTGTTATTGTGCGGTTCGGCTCGGCTCCCTGTGGAATCCCCCCCTCTCCCTCCCCCCCTCTCCCTCCCCCCTCTCCCTCCCCCCCTCTCCCTCCCCCCCTCTCCCTCCCCCCTCTCCCTCCCCCCCTCTCCCTCCCCCCTCTCCCTCCCCCCCTCTCCCTCCCCCCTCTCCCTCCCCCCCTCTCCCTCCCCCCCTCTCCCTCCCCCCCTCTCCCTCTCCCCCTCTCCCTCCCCCCTCTCCCTCCCCCCTCTCCCTCCCCCCCTCTCCCTCCCCCCCTCTCCCTCCCCCCCTCTCCCTCCCCCCCTCTCCCTCCCCCCTCTCCCTCCCCCCCTCTCCCTCCCCCCTCTCCCTCCCCCCTCTCCCTCCCCCCTCTCCCTCCCCCCTCTCCCTCCCCCCTCTCCCTCCCCCCCTCTCCCTCCCCCCCTCTCCCTCCCCCCCTCTCCCTCCCCCCTCTCCCTCCCCCCCTCTCCCTCCCCCCTCTCCCTCCCCCCCTCTCCCTCCCCCCTCTCCCTCCCCCCCTCTCCCTCCCCCCCTCTCCCTCCCCCCCTCTCCCTCCCCCCCTCTCCCTCCCCCCCTCTCCCTCCCCCCCTCTCCCTCCCCCCTCTCCCTCCCCCCCTCTGCCTCCCCCCCTCTGCCTCCCCCCTCTGCCTCCCCCCTCTGCCTCCCCCCTCTGCCTCCCCCCTCTGCCTCCCCCCTCTGCCTCCCCCCTCTGCCTCCCCCCTCTGCCTCCCCCCTCTGCCTCCCCCCTCTGCCTCCCCCCTCTGCCTCCCCCCTCTGCCTCCCCCCTCTGCCTCCCCCCTCTGCCTCCCCCCTCTGCCTCCCCCCTCTGCCTCCCCCCTCTGCCTCCCCCCTCTGCCTCCCCCGCCGCCTCTGCCTCCCCCGCCGCCTCTGCCTCCCCCGCCGCCTCTGCCTCCCCCGCCGCCTCTGCCTCCCCCGCCGCCTCTGCCTCCCCCGCCGCCTCTGCCTCCCCCGCCGCCTCTGCCTCCCCCGCCGCCTCTGCCTCCCCCGCCGCCTCTGCCTCCCCCGCCGCCTCTGCCTCCCCCGCCGCCTCTGCCTCCCCCGCCGCCTCTGCCTCCCCCGCCGCCTCTGCCTCCCCCGCCGCCTCTGCCTCCCCCGCCGCCTCTGCCTCCCCCGCCGCCTCTGCCTCCCCCGCCGCCTCTGCCTCCCCCGCCGCCTCTGCCTCCCCCGCCGCCTCTGCCTCCCCCGCCGCCTCTGCCTCCCCCGCCGCCTCTGCCTCCCCCGCCGCCTCTGCCTCCCCCGCCGCCTCTGCCTCCCCCGCCGCCTCTGCCTCCCCCGCCGCCTCTGCCTCCCCCGCCGCCTCTGCCTCCCCCGCCGCCTCTGCCTCCCCCGCCGCCTCTGCCTCCCCCGCCGCCTCTGCCTCCCCCGCCGCCTCTGCCTCCCCCGCCGCCTCTGCCTCCCCCGCCGCCTCTGCCTCCCCCGCCGCCTCTGCCTCCCCCGCCGCCTCTGCCTCCCCCGCCGCCTCTGCCTCCCCCGCCGCCTCTGCCTCCCCCGCCGCCTCTGCCTCCCCCGCCGCCTCTGCCTCCCCCGCCGCCTCTGCCTCCCCCGCCGCCTCTGCCTCCCCCGCCGCCTCTGCCTCCCCCGCCGCCTCTGCCTCCCCCGCCGCCTCTGCCTCCCCCGCCGCCTCTGCCTCCCCCGCCGCCTCTGCCTCCCCCGCCGCCTCTGCCTCCCCCGCCGCCTCTGCCTCCCCCGCCGCCTCTGCCTCCCCCGCCGCCTCTGCCTCCCCCGCCGCCTCTGCCTCCCCCGCCGCCTCTGCCTCCCCCGCCGCCTCTGCCTCCCCCGCCGCCTCTGCCTCCCCCGCCGCCTCTGCCTCCCCCGCCGCCTCTGCCTCCCCCGCCGCCTCTGCCTCCCCCGCCGCCTCTGCCTCCCCCGCCGCCTCTGCCTCCCCCGCCGCCTCTGCCTCCCCCGCCGCCTCTGCCTCCCCCGCCGCCTCTGCCTCCCCCGCCGCCTCTGCCTCCCCCGCCGCCTCTGCCTCCCCCGCCGCCTCTGCCTCCCCCGCCGCCTCTGCCTCCCTCGCCGCCTCTGCCTCCCTCGCCGCCTCTGCCTCCCTCGCCGCCTCTGCCTCCCTCGCCGCCTCTGCCTCCCTCGCCGCCTCTGCCTCCCTCGCCGCCTCTGCCTCCCTCGCCGCCTCTGCCTCCCTCGCCGCCTCTGCCTCCCTCGCCCCCTCTGCCTCCCTCGCCCCCTCTGCCTCCCTCGCCCCCTCTGCCTCCCTCGCCCCCTCTGCCTCCCTCGCCCCCTCTGCCTCCCTCGCCCCCTCTGCCTCCCTCGCCCCCTCTGCCTCCCTCGCCCCCTCTGCCTCCCTCGCCCCCTCTGCCTCCCTCGCCCCCTCTGCCTCCCTCGCCCCCTCCCTCGCCCCCTCTCCCTCCCTCCACCCTCTCCCTCCCTCTCTGGGGAACGTCTCATATCAGACGAGTAACCCAAAATGTTTGCGTGGTAGAGTAATTATGATCTACGCGTACGTGGAGACAGTGTTTGCGCAGCAATCGCCGACGTAGTGTAACTGCGGCGGAATAAGGTAACCAACCCGCATTCGCCGAGGCAGATGGAAAACCGCCTTACAAACCATCCACAGGGTGACCGCCACACCGGAACTCGCCACTAATCCGCCGGGCGGATTCGTGTCGGGGACCGGCACGCCTTCCCGCTCGGGAAGCAGCGCGTTAGACTGCGCGGCTAGCCAGGCGGGCGACGCCCTGTTTCTTGGCAGGAAGTGGTACATCATTCATAGTCGGCGTAGATACGCCAACAAACCGAGCAGCTTATTTCGTGGTGTGACCATGGGCTCGCCCAAACACGGTAGCTTCTTTCTGCCATCCTTTCAAGTCTTCACAGTTACTAACCTTCCAGCTCTGTTTCTATACAACCACCTAGCAATATACGCACAACTTCACTGCCTCGTCATACGTTAAGTGTGATGGGTCAATGGCTGCCCAGTACCAGTTCTACGCAACCTGCAGCGCTCATAAGCAACCAGTGCGCCCTTTCTTTTTAGGAGGGTGGCTAGTTCACTGGCGGCAAAAAATGCAGCACCTTCAAGGATAGTGTTCAGTGCATACTGAGTGTTAGTGATTCATTTGTCACAGTCATTACCGAGTAGATGGAGCTCTGGAAACTTGTCTATACACCCTCAGTTTTGACTCCGCAGGCTGTAACTGTACTGAGTTTGCGACATTCGTTCAAGGGTACAGGCATTCTCCGCGGAAGAGTACGTATTCCTATTCAAAAGCTTTAGCCGTTTGAACACCGTTGCATTGTGGGCCTCTGGGAGGCTGGATGGATGTATCGACGGATTGCTGTATATGTTGTGCACTATGTATCGGTGATATCGCTGCTTTCAGCAGCGGTCTGCGGAACATTCCCATACCTCTAAGCCAGGTTCTGGACAGCTGGGTACTACAGGCGCACGTCAACATAAACGCATTTTACGGGCAATGGTAGCCGACTGAAAATCGTCCAGGGACGAAATCCGGGCACATGTTGAAACTGCTGACAGTGATGAGAGTAGGTTCTGTCTGTATGCGAATGATGGACTTACACGTGTACGGCATAGAACACTCAATATCAGAATCCATTCACCTGCGACACACAGTTCCCATCCCAGGCTTCATGCTGTGGGAGGTCATCAGTTACGACTCAAGGTCACATTTGGTGTTTTTGCATGGTTAAGTGACCAGTGCATGCTCCATTGCACAGTTTGTTAGCCCCATTCTATTGTTATTTGTTCGACAGGAAGGTGATGTGCGCTTTTTCAGTAGGACAATGCACTTCAACATACAGCTGTTCGACGCAACTTGCTCTTCGGGGTTCAAAACTACTGCCCAGGCCAGCAAGATCACCAGATCCCTCGCCAATTTAATATGTATGGAACGTGGTGGTGATGTATGGAACGTGGTGATGATGTATGGAAGGTGGTGGTGGTGGTGGTGGTGGTGGTGGTGGTGGTGGTGGTGGCGATGTGTGGAACGTGGCGGTCGCGGTGGTGGTGGTGGTGGGGGGGAAATTAGTCGTTCTCCAGGGCCTTTGCCAAATTACAACAAAAGGTGCAAGATGCTTGAGATGATTATCGCAAGATGCCATTTGCCTCCTTCATGAGCATTTGCGTGCGAGAATACGGCCCTGCGTTGCCGCCAGAGGGGTATACCGTATTTTGATTCGACTGTTCGGACATCCTTTGCTGTGACGTTTGATTTCATCGTATGTTCCTCCAGTGATAAACTACCTGTCACAACACATATTAGAAAAGTTATATTATACTTGATGATGTTACATTTTTCTTTCCTCTAGTGTGTCGCCCTGTGTACTTACTCATTTTAGTAGTGCAACAGGTGACTTGGTGGGCCGCAGTTTGACGTGTGCATCAGAATAGCTGCTGTCGGTTGACGGCAGGCACGCGCGGACCAGGCCGCAGCACACACAGCTGCTTGTCGCTAGACGTCTGTCCAAATATTTTGCCAGCCGCGACGGTGCCGGCGCGTGACGGCAAACAAGCCTCAGCTAGCTGTCCCAGATCATTACGGATGTGCCGTACCTAGCAGCCACTTCAGTGGCTTCCGTAACGGTAAAAAAAGGAAGTGAGGTACGGGTTCAACGCCCTGTTGACGACTCTGTCATCACAGACAATGCAGGCTCGGACTGTACAAGGATTGGGAAGGAAATGGGCTGGGTCTTTTTCAGACACTGACCCAGAAAAAACAGAACCGATTTACGGGGAACCTCGAAATATGTAATAGCATGCTCCTACCGAATGCGAGTTCAGTGCGGGTTCTATTCGGGAATGACTGGGTCTCTATACGCTGCCTGATTTGCCTAATTGTACTGTCATACGGTACCGGAGGAAAACATTATGTTCTCGGTCTCGAGATCAGCGCTAGCGGTCCTCAGATATTTCTATCGAAAACATAAAAATTACCAGATACCCAGTGGATAACAGAACACGTAAACCAACTAGAAAGGAATGCCCACAATGTCCGCATGTTTTGGGTTAAAGCGCACTCCAGCATGTTTGGAAATGAGATTGCAGACTCTTCTGCAATGGAAGCGGTGAGCTTAGAAATAAGAGTACACACTCTTTCCAGTGGAGCGTCTGTTACCGCTTTTACAAGAAGAGGTTTCAGATTGAGTGGGTCAAAGAATGGGAACCCATCAGACAAGCAATGGAAAATACTACGCACAAATAACAGCTGTGCTGCCAACCAGGCCTTGGTACAATGGAATATCTTGTACACGAAAATTTTGCAGTTACCGTACCACGGTTGAAGTTCAAGTATTGCTGCTATGCATAGCACCCACACTGCATAAGCATAGCACTATAGCACTGTAATTGCGCGGAAGAGGAAGTAACAATTTTTTTTAACTAGTGAGACCTCACATCAAAGTTGCTAATGCTGTGAGTAAAGAATATGTCACCAGCATGAGTGGCAACATTATTGGCAACCACAGACTTCATACTGCACAAATAACTTTACTCCTTACTGACGGAAGTGGAAAAGAGAGATCTGAACTAACTCACGCGAACTAAAAAAACTGCTTGTAATCTAAAGATGTTATTTTCTCAAGCAACTATGATGTATATATGCAGACTGAAGCGACGACTGAAAATTTTCTCCAAGGTTGGGATTCGAACCAGTGTCTCCTGTTTACTATGCCACCTCAGCACAGTGGCTTCGTTCATCTGCACGGACTACCCCAACGTGCTTCCCTCCTCCTTCGAAGCTGAGGTACCATTCCATTACGGTTGGATAGCCTCTGCAATACTGTTAGAGTTTAGGGGAGTACCAAGTGCCGTGAGGCGTGAATGGGAATTGGGATTGAGGGGAGAGGCGTGCAGTTGTACAAAGCCAGGGTGGCGTAGTGGTCAGTGGGCCTAGTGAGTAGGAGAACTAGTTTCGAATTCCATACTGATATGGATATGGTGTCTGTTCTTTCGGACATCTCCGAAAGAACACACCATATCCATATAAGTATGTAGTTCTGACAACACCGGCCATGACCACCTCTTCCTGTGCGGCTGCACACACATTCCCCGAACTCTTACGAGACTTGGTAAAAGTGACTTTCACGAGTAATGAGTGTGTGGGTGTGGGACACTACGAATGTAGTGTGTGGACATACAAGGTGAGAATGTGGGTCTCGCGGGAGGCGTGCGCGAGATAGTCCCTGCAGTCGCGCTATCGTCTGTGTCCTCGGTGGCTCAGATGGACGCCGGCACGGTAGCTCAGTGTGTTCGGTCAGAGGGTTTAGTTACCGTCCGTAATAAAAAACCGAGTAAACGGATCAACAAACAATCTGAAAGAGTGTCATCGGACGTCCGCCACGAACAAATTCAACGAACAATATATAGAACAAAAAAATGAACAGAGCGTCTGCCATGTAAGCAGGAGATCCCGGGTTAGAGTCCCGGTCGGGACACACATTTTCATCTGTCCCCGTTGATATATATCAACACCCATTTGCTGCTGAAGGTATTAACATAATTCTAATTTCGATTTAGTTTCGAATTCTGTCCTTGGTATAAAATTTCGTTTGTCTCTTCAGTCTGCAAATTAACATCGTTTTAGCCTTTGTCATCCTCATTAGTGTTTATTTTACGCATTTTGTTTTGTAAGTATACTAGTTATATATAATTGTGATTTATTATTTATTTATGTTGTGAATGTAGAAACTGAAGGGTACTATTAACCCAGCCCAAACATCCGCAGTAACAGAAAAATGTTTCTCTGCCATGGTTACTTAACGGTAGCTATTGTACACGACGATTATTAAGTAAACATTTGTTGTGACAGTGCACTATAACCGAAATTGGCAACCCAATAACAAGTAGCATTTACGAGTATTAAGAATACATTACATGACGTAATTACTTTCGTTACTGTTTGATTTGTGGCACGTGTCCAATACCTAATACGAGTACAATTCAATCTAAGTAACTTCTCTCTCTTCGCATAGTGTTATATGGCTGATAGTAATGTTTCAGAAACGCTTACTAGTCCAGGTGTTACGTAGATGGCAACTGCTAAGTCAGACTGTAGTCTTCAGATGGTTATGCTGAATGGCCTGCAGTCATTGAACTGTCGGACGGCTGAATCGTAACTGTCTGAGTGACTGTGGCCCATCGTGTTTTGGTGCCTATCGGCAGATGGATTTCCAGTCCACAGTGTGAGGTAAAAGCAATGTGGACCACAGTTGACAGCGATCACGGTAGCAGCTATCTGTACTTATGTTATGTATGAGTGCTGGAGGAAGTGGCGCGGAAACAGGAAGATGTCCCAGTTTGTCAGCACTATCTGGAGGCTGCTCCACGTAACTGAGAGGTGCAACGCGTGTTGTTGTGCCCGTGTGGTGGTTTTGGTGGCCTCTCGTGGTATTTGTTGTGCACTTCGTGTTTGGTACACATTTTGCTATAATCTATGCAAGGTCAGCCCGCAATATTACGAACAGATGGCGTAGAATTGTGTGCATGCGCGTCCTTCTGGTTGTTGGGTTGGGTTGGTTGGGGGAAGAGACCAAACAGAAAGGTCATCGGATTGGGGAAGGAAGTCGGCCGTGCCCTTTCAAAGGAACCATCCCGCCATTTGCCTGGAACGATTCAGGGAAATCACGGAAAACCTAAATCTGGATGGCCGGACGCGGATTTGAACCGTCGTCCTCCCGAATGCGAGCCCAGTGTGCTAACTACTGCGCCACCTCGCTCGGTCTTTCTGGTTGTGAACGGTGCACAGTAAAAGTATGGCTGGTCACTTCGCTTAAATGCTACCTGTATGTAGTTTCCTGAGCGACTGCTTAAAGAGTGAGCATATACCCATCAGGTCAAAGGTTTTAGTCGTTTTCACAAGTTTGCCATATCTATTTAGTTGTAATAAATGCTGGTCTAGTACAATGCACTTTTCAAGTGTTTACGAGACTGTTGAACGCTACACCAGTAATACTGATCGGAAACAAGGCTGAGTCAATTACTTTTTGCCCCTAGTCCGCGAAGTAAATAAAAATTTTAGCGGTGCAGATAATTAAGCAGAATTCTTGAAAGCTGATGTACTGAGACAACTACATCATGCGCAACGATAGGAAGAAAGCTATGATGATGAAACTGAATCAATTACTACATCATTAAAGAGCACAAACTCCTATGTGCATGATGAAATTTCAAGTAGGATTATGAAGATCAGTGCAACATGTTCTGTGATGTGCAATGCAGCTTTCAGGTCTGGTTGATTCCCTGACAGACTGAAATACTCGTTAGTGAAGTCACTTTATAAAATGGGCGAAAGAAATGACGTAGACAGTTGGAGGCGAATCTCATTGCTGCCACTGTACTGTAAAGTTTTAGAGAAGGCAATGTATAGGAGAGTAGTGAAGGAAAGAAGGAAGATTGGGTTTAACGTCCCGTTGACATCGAGGTCATTAGGGACGGAGCATAGCTTTGATTGGATAAAGGATAGGGAAGGAAATCGGCCTTGCCCTTTCAAACGAACCACCGCGGCATTTACCTGCAGGGAAATCACGGAAAACCTAAGCCTGGATGGCCGGACGCAGTTTTGAACCGTCGTCCTCCAGAATGCGAGTCCAGCATGCTAACCACTGCGCCGAACCTCGCTCCGAAGGAGAGCAGTGGTAGATCTCAGTACACGTAACTGCTGTCACACTGTGTGACTTGTGGATGGGAGTGCCCACAGAAACGGTGTTCCTGTGTTACAGACACAAGGAGAACGAAACGATCGGTTGCGGACAGCAGGCACTTTCTTTCATTTAATACAAAAATGTGATTGCATGGATCAGACAATAATTCTACACAGGTTGAAATATTATTGAAGTCAGGAAGCAGCTCACCAGTGGTTCAGTTCATATCTGGAAAAAAATAAGGGGAAGGCTATCCTAAATTGTCGACAAACGGGGAAGGGGTTTGAATTTGACTGCAGGTTTCACAGGGCTCTGTTCTGGGTCCACTGTTCTTCAAAAACAAATATATATATATATATATATATATATATATATATATATATATATATATATACCGGGTGATCAAAAAGTCTGTATAAATTTGAAAACTGAATAAATCACGGAATAATGTAGATAGAGAGGTACAAATTGATACACATGCTTTGAATGACATGGGTTTTTATTAGAACCAAAAAATACAAAAGTTCAAAAAATGTCAGACAGATGGCGCTTCGTCTGATCAGAATAGCAATAACTGGCATAACAGAGTAATACAAAGCAATGATGATGTTCTTTACAGGAAATGCTCAATATGTCCATGATTATTCCTCAAAATTAGCTATAGTCGAGGAATAATGTCGTGAACAGCACTGTAAAGCATGGCCGGAGTTAAGGTGAGGCATTGGCGTCGGATGTTGTCTTCCAGCATCCCTAGAGATGTCGGTCGATCACGATACACTTGCTACTTCAGGTAACCCCAAAGCCAATAATCGCACGGACTGAGGTGTGGGGACCTGGGAGGCTAAGAATGACGAAAGTGGCGGTTGAGCACACGATCACCACCAAACGACGCGCGCAAGAGATCTTTCCCGCGTCTAGCAATATGGTTTTTTTTTGTTCTAATAAAACCCCATGTCATTCCAAGCATGTGTGTCAATTTTTACCTCTCTATCTATATTATTCCGAGGTTTATTAAGTTTTCAAATTTATACTGACTTTTTCATCATCTGGTATGTCAATGGTCTATCAATAAACGTGACAGGTCACACAAGTGTTACTGTAAAAAGACGTAAAAGTAATATAAATGATGTAGCCAATAGGGTAGCATCAGCACGTGGCTTTCAGAGAACTGATTAACACCTAACTCCAGCAAAACTCAATGCATACAGTTTGTCAGGCACTAACGTAAAAGCGAAATTTCACTGCCCGAAGGTGGCCAGTTGGTGAAATGGCCCATTTAAACTGTTTGGACTGAGGGTAGGCGAAAGGCGTCGTGCGAAGTGTTGCTTCCAAGATTTTACGCAGAAACTGAATAGATATCCAACCTTGGTGGGCAACACCTCGGCAACTACCTGCATCAGCCCGGCTATCAAGCAATGTTGACAATAACATTACGGCCACAGTGCCGCAAATTATGGCCTCTGTAAGTGCACTTACACAGTGTGCTGCCGGTTTTAGTGCACCGCATGGTATGACTGCCCTAAGTGCCCGTGATGTAGCACGGTGTCCATCCTTCCTCCGGCATGCCGGATCTGGCGGCATGCTGCGGAACCCGTGCATCCGCGTTCGTGACCACGGCGAGCCAGAGCCGCCCGCTTTCCACACGGTGTGCGGGGCTGATGATAAGTTGCGGATGGCCGCTCCAGCTATTAACTGCGTTTTTTGGCCACCGCAAGCTGCAGCTCGCCTCATGCTGTACGGCAATTTCGTAATGGTGCTGCTTGGGCACGCGCTGCCCGCAATCACAGTAATTGCGTGATCCCCCGCCAGAGTACATCTCCCCAGCTCTGCGTCCTTGTGCCCTCGCTGTAATACGTGTAGCGAAATTAACTACTGTAATACTTGTACGACGGCCGCTATCCTTCCAAAAGGGAAAGTAAGTCGTATAATGAAATCGTAGGACATAGCTTCAGTGGCAGCTTCGCGGAAAGTCCGATGCTGCACTAGCATACTCCGTGGCTGCGTGGTAAGCCTGTGCGAGGTACGGCTAAAATGATTGTCAAATGGACCTACACTACCTGACAGAAAACGAGAATCACCCAGAAGACATGATTGGATGTCAGTGTAACTTCCTATACTACATGTGACCGGCGATTACGTAAACAGGTAGAACGGCAACCAGGGGCATTAGTGTTATATAATATGTCCAGAAACATAACATACATCACCTATGTCACTGTTGCTCGTTTAGCACCACCTAGGGGTCACGTGTACAGTAATCTCTGCATCACCCTCTCTACCACTGCATCAGGAATTCTGTCATCCGCCACAGCAAAGATTGCGATCAAGAAGACCAGCAAGTCTAACTGCAGGACAACTCATCGCGAATGGTTTTGATCTAAATGAAAGCTGGAAGCATGAATGGTCAACAAAAACATTGTGAAAAAGAGCCCATCACCTCGATCCCACAAAGAAGCCAAAAGGTTTTGACCGACCGAGGAACCTATGGTGCCGCCTCAACAGGTTAAGGACTGGACATGTTTGTTGTAGCTACTTCAGATACCAGTGGGGCTGGATCAGTTCACCAATGTGTGAACTTAATCAAGAAGAGCAGACAGTTTAATATCTAGTCCAACGCTGTCCACTTCATTCATACCCTGGAATTCCCGACGACTTGTTCACTCACACCCAGCTTACTTAATTGGTTGAAAAACAAGGACTTTAAGGTTTAATCGTGTCTTATATCATATGTATATTGTATAAAATCACTTGTCTTATATCAGCTGTATACTGTATAAAATCACCATACGATTGAATAAATAAAGTGTTGTATGTGTATAGTGTTGTTACCAGACCTGATTTGGTTTCTAAGGGAGCATGCACAGCGTGAAATGACGAGTAGTCACTGAAGACTGGGAGACACCAGTGTTTTAATAAATATTTACTAATAAAACAGCCTTCCACTACAATCTGAACGTCATTCCCTAGTAGAACATGTATGGGACATCTCAAACTCCAATACCACCCCAGTGCCAATACCGAGGATATCAAACATCAGTTACTGCAGTTGCGGGCCAGGTTGCCTTGAGAGGACAGAACGGCTTTGACACCCTTCCCAACCGAGTCAGCGCATGAATTCGTACTAGAAGGGGTGCAACGTGTCAAGTTCTTCGTAAATTTTAATAGATTTTGTGATCACTGATACAACATCTCACATAGTCGCAACCGATGAAGTTGCACCAACTTTCTTATCTCCTAACCTTGTGAGCGTTTTTGTCACGCAGTATACTTGTGTTGTGAACGTGGCGGCCTTATCAAGCCACCTTTACGCGTTACGTGTACTTCGGCGTTGGTTTTTGTCTACAGTGTATATCTAAATGGCACTGTGTTCTACTTTGGACCACGTGTAAAAATGACACATGTAGAAATAATAGTATATGGAAATAATTCAGGGGGTTCTTCTGTCAAGGAGTCTCTTTCGCTTGAAAGTTTGCCAAGAGTGGGTACGAATTTTTTCTGCTAGGCGGCTGCACAGTATTACTATAGGGGAAGTCAAATTCTGAATTATCACCTCGAAAAAATAAGGTTACGTAGTTAAGGTTTTGTTTCTTCGCAGCTGTTGGCCTGCAGTCTCGATACAATTTGAAATATCCGCTTCACAATACTGTACTAGGGGACTGATGACCACAGCAGTTGAGTCCCATAGTGCTCAGAGCCACTTGAACCATTTGAACTACCCCTTTACACTTTCCACCTACTTTCTACATCTCCTTCTCCACAGCTCTCCCCCACTAAAGAAATTAGTTCTCCCTCTCGTCTCTCTGTCCCCCTCATCCTCCTCTCTGTCACTGAACATCCACGCCCCCCCTCCCCCCTGCCCCCCTCCCCCCTGCCCCCCTCCCCCCTGCCCCCCTCCCCCCTGCCCCCCTCCCCCCTGCCCCCCTCCCCCCTGCCCCCCTCCCCCCTGCCCCCCTCCCCCCTGCCCCCCCTCCCCCCTGCCCCCCTCCCCCCTGCCCCCCTCCCCCCTGCCCCCCTCCCCCCTGCCCCCCTCCCCCCTGCCCTCTACTGAGTTCCGGGACGATTTGTTGTCTTTGCACGCACTCCGTCCATTTGCGGACACGTGTCCGTAGGAGCTCTTTTCCTCCATTTCAAGTCAGAAATCCGTCCCTGCAGTTCGTCGGTT
Organism: Schistocerca piceifrons; assembly: GCF_021461385.2. Lineage (NCBI taxonomy): Eukaryota > Metazoa > Arthropoda > Insecta > Orthoptera > Acrididae > Schistocerca > Schistocerca piceifrons. The sequence goes on along the minus strand of NC_060143.1, from coordinate 314,247,370 downwards.
TTGTTAACGTTCGCCCTGTATAAAGGTAGATCATATTGTATTTTTTTTAGACCTAATGCTGTATATCGGAGGTTTAATAGCGTCAGCGTTACGTATTCTGCTGGACAGCTCGTCATTTGAACTTCATACTCATTCGCTTGTGACAAAATTTTCAGTGTGCACCAACCACACTGCAAACGTTTGGCGGGTTTCGCTTTCAGAAACAGGTCTCGTGTACGGACGGTGTAAGGTGCCGGTCCTAGGACAAGGCTGGGAAGACGGCTTTGCAGCCTCCGGCCATACGGAATCGCCACAGGTCCGGCTGCAGCCTGTGTGTTGTGTGGACGAAATGTCTCTCCTCCCGCCGTTAGGCGTCCCGAACCAGTTCTGGCGTTGCCCTCTCTACCTGCGACTTTTAATTGACGCCCTGGATTCCTGCAACGGTTGCTGCTGCCATTAAACGGACGGCGGGGGTCCCGCTGACACGGACGTCGACGCCCACGATCGTACCAGAGTTAACGGCCGCTGTCTTATGGCCCACATCTGACGTTTATACGAGCACGGCTTACTTCTCAAATTTGTGAAGACCGTACTTGGCGAATAGCAACCTTCCCCTCTCCCCCCATATTCTATATTTCTTACTTTTACATTTACACGCGCATTCATTATCCGTGCATGGCTCTTAAGCATGTGGGCTATGATTATTCTGCATGTTCTTCTAAATTCATTCATCAAGCGTGATGTGCGCGCTAAAAGGAAGACTTTAAATAATTTTGCCGTGCAGTGTATAGCTGGGCCTCTGAATTCGGTGCTTATGTACATTCTGAGTCGCCCTCGGAGGTTGAGCGGGCCAGATTTGGCTCGTCATTATTTACTGCAGCGATGTGTTGGGGCTCACCACACAGTTGGCTTACAGTCGGTAAAAGTTGCTTGCATTTGGGTACAATATCAAGTTAATAACGCAAGGTCATTATTTACAAGTTAACGTAGAATACTGTAACGTTTCCTATATAGCTACTGAACCAAATGCAACTAGAATCAAAACATGTTTATGAAGTGGAAATTATTACGCAACTAACGACCTAGCTCAGCGTGGTACAGGTGGCACTAAGTATCTACGGTCAATGACTTGTCTGGCGTAGCGGTAATTTCTTAATTGCTAAGGAACAGAGACATTTTTAAACAGGATTAATCAGAAGCAATGAAGAGTGACGTGAAACACATTACACTCGTAATAGATGTGGAGTGGTACATATTTCACCTCATGCGAAAGCAGGATAACAGACGTACATGACGTTCATTTTTGACGCAGGTCCGACTCCTAACATAAAGTTCGATATCGGAATCTCGGTAAGAAATATGCCCACCTCGGGCACTATATCTACATGAACACTCTGCATATAACACTAAAGTGTCTGGCAGAGGGTTCATGAAAAATCTTCACAATAATTCTCTATCATTCCACTTCCGAACAGCGGACGGAAAAAAACGAACACCTATATCTTCCCGTGCGAGCTCTGATATCCCAATTTTATTATGATGATCGTTTCTCCCTATGTGGGTCGGCGTCTACCAAATATTTTCGCATTCGGAGGAGAAAGTTAGTGATCGAAAGTTCACGAGAAGATTGCCCCGCAACGAAAAACTGCTTTGTTTTAAAGATGTCCACCCCAAATCCTGTATCACGTTAGCGACACTCTCTCCCCTATTTCGCGATAATGTAAAATGTGCTGCTCTCCTTTGAAATTGCACGATGTATTCCGTTAATCTTACCTGGTGCGCATCCCAGACCGCGCAACAGTACTCAAAAAGAGGACTAACGCACACGTTGCACCTGTTACGCTGGATACCAAATTGTTGAGGCGTCGTTGGGGATATGGTCCCACTACTCTTCGAGGCAGCTTTAGTAGTTGTACGGTTGGGGGAGGGTGCGTTCGTTTAGAAACACGTTTGCTGATAGCAGCCCAGACATGCTTCTATAGGGTTTGTGTACGAGGAGTACACAGTCCATTCCGTACGTTCAGGATGTTCACTTCCCAACCTGTCAGATACCTCAGCAGTCCTGTGTGTGTGTGTGTAGGCACTGTCGTCCATAAACAGGAAGTCGGAACCTACCACTCCGCTAAACAGACTGACATGATCCAGAATAAACTTCATGTAAAACCGTTGTGCTGTAAAGGTACCTCGAGCAAAGATATGAAGAGTTTTCCGGCCATTGTGCCACACCATAGCGGCTAGACCATACGGATGATGATGATGATGATGAGAACCGAGCAATGTGGAGCAGTGGTTAGCAGACTTGGACTCGAATTCGGGAGGACGACGGTTCAATCCCGCGTCTGGCCATCTTGATTCAGGTTTTCCGTGATTTCGCTAAATCGCTTCAGGCAAATGCCGGGATGGTTCCTTTGACAGGGCACGGCCGACTTCCTTCCCCATCCTTCCCTAATCCGATGAGACCGATGACCTCCCTGTTTGGTTTCTTCCACCAGATCAACCCAACGATGATGATGATGATGATGATGATGATGATGATGATTCTGTGCTGTGTATCGTGTTCCTCTGTCTTCACACCAACTGATAGAAAGAATCACTTGACTCAGTGAAGGGAAATTCATCAGAGAACACCACTCTGGATCACTATCGCTCATCCTAACCAACATATTACCTACACCAACGAAATCTTTCTCGACGATGACGTGGTTGAAGTGGGATGCATTGATCAGGCTTCCGAGCATACAAATCACCTTCCTTTAATCGCCACAAAATGGTTCTAGCAAAGATACGTGTAAAGGTAGTGGTTGCAAGGTCGGCAGCGATCTTCCTAGGAGTGAGACGTCTGATATTCCCCGCCACTAAAGCTACGTATCTATTATTTTGTATGTGGTAGTTCGTTTACGACCACCGACATGCTGTCGCATAGGTTTTGTAACTCCAGCGGCATTTTTAATCGCGAGATGACACTTTTGTGCACACCTGTTATTCTGACCACACTTCGACGGTCTTCGAGCCGCCCAACTTCTAGTCCACGATCGTAAGCACTCAAAGGATGCCTTGCACACACGGCGCCGCACCACACAGAATGTCTCACTAAACGGTTCCACGACAACATTCGTTAAATATCGTGTTGCATGAACTGTTGAATGCATATAGAGCGTTAGTGCACAGGCTTTGCTGCAGTTAACACGTCCCGCCATCTACTCTTCCCTTTTACTACCACTGGTGGGCTATTCCTTAGCAAGAGTCAGTTGCTTCTTAGCAATAGCCAAGCAGTGTAAAGCGTATACACAAAATTTCCTCGTGAATCAGTCCATCTATTAGTGGAAACCACATCAAAGCCGCTACAGCAGTTTCTGCGATTGGCCTTCGTATACAGACAGAAAAACGTAGCTCCAACAGCCTACAGGGCACAAAGCGTTGAAACTGGAACTTCAGCGGCTCTGGCAGAAACCAGTAAAACAGATCACGGCGGTTCTTTGTACACAGCGCACTTCAAAGCCATTGGCAACGATAAAATACCCTTCTGCCAACTGCAAAAGGCCACATAGGGGCGATGTGCGCACATTGTCCTACAATACACACATAGCAGCAATATACACATAGCAGCAAAACAGTGATTGACACCTAGTTTTTTTACAGAGAAGCTGCTGCGTGTCGTTACAACAAGGACAATTAACTGTAGTGTGCCGTTCACATCATCTACAGCCATACTCTGCAAACCGCTGTGAAATGCATGGCATAAGAGCCCTACTCGGCGGTGTTTACACCACAAGAGCAGATCTAAAATGCCTTGCCTTTCAATTGTAGTACACTTCTCGTTTTTTTTTTTTTTCATCTCTCTCGAAAGATTTGAACGGCAACCGTAACAAGAGTTACGTCACGGGGCTTGGCTTTTCAGGATCATTCGAATATTGTTAAAAAGAGGGTATCGTTCCATGTAAGAAACACATACTTCCTTAGTATCTCGATTGATGTAAGAGTTGTGAGCGGTAAACATGCACGTGATTTACATGCCCCTCTGCGTACTATCATTTACTGAAAACATTGTTTCAGTGTTTTGAGCCGTTCACGAAATAAGAGGTGCTGGAAATGGAAATGCCGTGTGGCTAGGGCCTCCCGTCGGGTAGACCGTTCGCCTGGTGCAAGTCTTTCGAGTTGACGCCACTTCGGCGACTTGCTTGTCGATGGGGATGAAATGATGATGAAAGACACACAACACCCAGTCATCACGAGGCAGAGAATAATCCCTGGCCCCGCCGGGAATCGAACCCGGGACCCCGTGCGCGGGAAGCGAGAACGCTACCGCAAGACCACGAGCTGCGGACATAAGAGGTGCTAAATCTTAGGGGGCTCACCCTCCATATTCATCAATGCTACGTGCGTCATTAAGCAGTTCTTTCAAGCTTAGCTTCTTGGAAATGGGGTGACGCACTGTTGCAAGCCCACAAAATGTAATGACCATCAAAATTTATCCACCGTCACATGATCAAGCGCATATTTTGTGAATCTAATTAACATGTGGGTTAAAGCAAGATGTTTGAATACGTTAAATCTTGTACTTGTTTGCTAAGGGCGTAAAATACTGGAAGCAAAGCAACTGGTGATGGCAGCTGCTTTGCCTGAAACCTGCCCTCAATTACTTGAGTCACATTACTGGGAGAATTTGACCTTCATGGATTTTTGCACGTCCTTGGTCTAGAGTTCTCGTGCGGAGCTCTTAATTGAAAACACGTATTCAGGAAAACTGTAGATAGAGTCCAGTCATGTACAAAACGCATCTGTCGTTTACGGTGTGAACGGAAGATGAGAATAATGTGACATCCAAAGCGAAACTCTGTCGCGTTATGTACAAGAAGAAAACGGATGAAGACCCAAGTTTACATCTGCTTCGTAAGAGGAATTTACGATGCGGCGCATTGGCAGTACGCAGTACTGATAAAACCGAAGGGAATGTGGTTTGAGCAACTTTTCGGGCAAATTCTATAATAGATAACTTCAAGTGCCGTATTCGTACTGTGAATCTGTTCGTGATGCCATATGCAGAGTCGCAATCCTTGTTATAAGATGATAGCCGTGTTCAGCTACGAGTGGTAAAGCAAACGTTTGTAACTGCCAACGTTACTAACAGCAGCACGTTCGTTTTCTTTATGAGTAATCCATATATCACAACCTGCTTTATCAATCACAGATTCTTCGTAATCGAGGCGACAGCTTATGGGGAAGTGTCGTGAGGGTTGCCGACTGGTCACGCTCAGATAAAACTAACAGCCTAGTTCTCTGTGGAATAAGTGTACTATCAATCACAAGAGACCTTCAACGAACTGGTTCGCTGAGTCTTCTTCGTGCTCATAAGATTTGCCAGTGCCCGCACATTAGTTTCGTAAATCAGGACGAAGAAATTCCCGAAATAATGGCCTCCAAAGATTTGCAGTATTCTGAACGTTTCCAAATACAAAATATTTCAAATATTTTGATAGTCACCGGTAGCCGGATACATACCACAGTCTTTTGAAATCAAGAAATGGCTGGTTGCATTTATATAAATTCTGTATTTTTTCAAACTAAAATGTTCGTTAAAAGTATTGAAACATAAATTTTTAACGAAACTAACATTTTTGATTTTTTGTTGCTAATCATACGGAAATAAATTAAAATTTAATACAGATGTTGAAAATGCCTTTCTGTTGAATGGAAAAATACACGAGATAGTAACACTGTTCAGTCTCTGACATGGATAAGTATTTTATTTTCTGTCCGCTTCCATAGCGGAGTCTTCAGCGAGGCTGACAGCCATGCGGATGACCGAAGTTCGGATCGCGGTACTGTCTGGAACTTTTTCTTGCAGCAGGAATGGAACGGGGTGCACCCAGCCTCGCGATGTCGCTTGAGGAGCTACTTGACGGAATAGTAGCGGCTCCAGGTCACGAAAACTGATAACGCCCAAGAGACAGGTGTGCTGACCACATGCTCCTCCATACTGCATCCTGTGACGTTATTGGGAGAAGGATGACACGGCGGTCGGTCGGTACCGATGCGCGTGCTAGGGCTTTTGAATGGAGTTAACGATTATGTATTTTGTTTTCTATTCGATATTTAACATTTTTCTAACAAATTTTAATTTGCTGTGAATACTAGCCTTTCCTCATAGTAAATACTATTTCTTCTTCTAAGAGCCAAGGTCGGTTGCCAGTTAAAAATGAAATGTTATTTTTATTAAAAAATTGATTCCATCTTTCTTAATTTCATTTTAATTTGATGGTGATACAGAAGTGAAGTAAAATAAATATTTCCACTAGCGAGAATCGAACCAAAGACTTCATAAATAGAATACGTAAACGTGTTTAATAAGTAACAACGCTTACGTGTCTTCAGATCATCTTAGGTGCTGACATAGAAGTTGTTTCCTTTCAGAATTGCGTCGCACAACTTTGGATTAGTGTGTACAAAAGCGTGGGAGGGGGAGGGGGGACGGAGAGAAGAGAACGTGCAGACAGCCTCTCCCTGTTGGCCCTCACTGG